>NW_026294480.1:13019396-14273325 GCF_007827085.1 Peromyscus californicus insignis | reverse complement strand
TGTTTGGTGAGGGGTTGAGGACGGAGTGCCCACTCTGCAGAATACTAACTTCCCCAAGCTGGAGTTCCGGAAGCCACTTCCGGCCCAGTCCTCTCCAGGCACTGTGACCAGCTGAGGTACGAAGCCTCCATGTCTTGTTTTTGGGACCTGCCATTCAGAGAAGGTCTTGCAGCAAAGTAGCCTACATTTGCTCTGAAACGGGAAGCCTGCTCCAGGGAACAAGCAGTAAATCCCCACAAACAAACTCTCTAACTTACTCAGCAGGCATCTTGGTTGTGAGCTTAGAGAGGCGAAAGAATGGGCCAATGTGTGAATTTGCATTTGAATTCTCACTCGGGAGGAAGGTTCAGCAAACCAATTAACTAATTAAACCAATTAACCAAACGGGTAATTAACCTTGAAAACAGAAGTGTCAACAAGCACAACAAAGAAGTTAGTTACCCTCCCCTGGGAACTGCCTGCTGTTTTTAAGCTCCCTGGTTTTCTGTCTTAAAGGAGCATACACAGAGAGAAAAGAATCTGGGCATGGGCCTATGGGCCAAGCAGCCTCATCATGGAGATGGGAGGGAGCCAAGCCAAAGGTACCTTTCAAAGTTTATTTTTGGCAAGTAAATACACAGGAGCTTTGAAGGGCATGGAGCCAAACACGGGCCATTTCACAGCTGAATGTATACATGCCCATTATCACTTAAGTGGGAATAGGAATTTCAAAGAGAGACTCCTACTTGGAGACAGTCAACACCTGGTAATCCAAACAATTGATTCCAGGAAAGAAAAAAAGGCCACCAAAACAGTTATGGGAGGCCATTGTTTGGACTCACCTCCTACTTGGCCCCAGCAGCTGAAGCCAACTCATAGGAGAGTTTCCTGTATTAACTGATATGCTATAAAACTGAATTCTGACAGAGGCCGGTTTCCAGACCCAAGAAACTCAGAGCAAGTTATGAAAAGGGACCTGATTTTCTGACTGCCTGACAAGGAAGTCTCATTGCTTTTGTCAATATAAAATAACTGCAGTGGGGCTTGGCTGCTTGTTTCTAGATTCTGCTGGCTTCAGCCCTTCACTGCTTGGGAAGGCAACATCCCTCTCCCAGCTCTAAGGAACACAGTCAACATTATAGAATGAACTCGTGCCCACTTTTGGGATTGCGAGCAAAAGCCAATTGGATTTTTAAACTAAAGTAGCTGGCATGCGCTATGAGGACAATGACATCTTATGACTTTAGGAATTCTGCACTCTGTGCAATGAATGCTCTGATGTCATGTGAGCCTTCTTTGACAAAACAGCAAGTTAACATCTTACCTGATTACTTTGAAACATTTTGGTTCTCAGGCTTCTTCAGAAATGTTTAGAATAAATGATACAGGGCTAGCAAAAGGTTGAGAGGGTAAAGGTGTTCATGACCAAGACTGAGGACCTAAGTTGAGTACTCACAATTCACATGGTGGAAAGAAAGAACGGATTCCTGCAGGTTGTCCTCTGATCTCCATACACACATTCCCACACACACAAAGAAATATTTGTTTTGAATGAGCAATGTAAATAATTTTTAGAAATCAGAAAAAAAAATGTTGTCTCAGAAAAAAATCAACAGGGCTGGAAATATAGCTCACCAGCAGAGTTCTTGTCTGTGGAAATATAGCTCACCAGTAGAGTTCTTGTCTCTGGAAATATAGCCCACCAGTAGAGTTCTTGTCCAGCAGGTATAAGGCTCATGGTTCAATCCTGAGTACTGCAAAATAAATAAATAAGTTAATTTACCAATCACTCAACAAGGAGCTATTTGTTAAACAGCAAATAGATAACACAGACAAGAACTGAATAGTCATTGACTAAGGTAGGCTGAAGTAGAAACCCATTTCAGAAAAAAAGCAAAATCTCCAAGGAGAGGCACACCCAAATCATTCAAAAGAACTGGGAGCTCAACATCAGGAAATGTGAACCGTGTAATATGTATATGTAAATACATATGGGAAACCTCATACTGGATTTTCTTGTTCCTCTTCTATAATAGACACTGCTTTTCATGCTGACCTTGGGCGAGATTAAAGCTCACCCTTGCTAAGTCAGCATAAGACTTGATTTCTAATCCTTAGGCAAAAAGATAGACCGTGAACAGTAACACCCAGCCAAGCTCACAGGCTCTCCGCATAGGTAGGGACCTGAAATGCAATGTATATCTAACTTCAATGCTTGAAGAATCCAATTTCAACTGCTCAAAGTCCACAAGTCCCACGAGACAGAGAGAGAGAGAGAGAGAGAGAGAGAGAGAGAGAGAGAGAGAGAGAGAATGAGAAAGGAAGGGAGGGAGGGACGGACTGACAGACGGCGTACGGAAAGCAAGCACCTCACTCCAGACTGGGGTGTGAACCCAAGAAAATCAGACCCTCAGTGTCTCCCGAGGAATCTAGAGTTACATAGTTGATGGTCAAGAGTAAGGAATGTGAATTTGTTTTTCAAAATCCCCCTAGACCACAAGAACTGAGGTTAATTTTCTTTAAATTGTAAAATCGAGGGTGACAGACTTCTAGAGTAACCCATGTCTACCATACGAATGAAGAAATTAAACTTCCCCAAAGAGGTGCGGATCATCTCCATGAGACCGGAAACAGACAAAGGGGGATGCATGCCCACTGCACGCACCTTTGTTCTGCTCCATGTTCCCCAACCCGGCTGTCCAACCCCACCAAGGTTTCTACATAGCAGCCTTATTCTGATGACACCTATGCAAAGCCAGGAGATAATGTCCCTGCAACAGGAGTTTTCAAGGATTGTGATATTTGATACACCTTTAATATTAAATATAAGGTATAAACATTAGATATCAAAGACAACAATGTTAGTATTAGTTGTAAGATGTTAATGTTAAATGTTGTTTTCATTTCCTAGTTGCATTGGATAAATTCTGAGGCAATCTGCAAAGAGGTGAAAAGTGAATCTAAGAAAAATAGTTTTCAAATATATAAAACCTGTTCGTTTCCATTGGTGAAATGCCTCAACTACAAAAGCCTGACAACTTGAGTTCCCTCCCCAAAGCGAAGTGCGACAGGACAACCGTCTGTATCCTAGTGCCCTCTGAGGGGAACTGGAGATCAGACACAGGAGAGTCAGACGGAAGCTAACCTGGGTACCAATTGCAGCAGGATTTGAAACTAGAGATTCACAGCCTCAACAAGGCAGAAGACAAGCACTGACTCCCCCTGCCCAAAGCTGTTCTCTGACATACACACACACACACACACACACACACACACACACACACACACACACACACACACACACACACGGTGGCATGTGTTCATTCACATCAAACACAAATACATACATACATACATACATACATACATACATACATACATACATACTGGAAATGGAACACACATATAGGTGTCTGACATTTAAATGCAATGTTTCCTGCTTACCTCAGTTCCCTAAACAAATACTTCACAGACACAAGTGTCCACCATTGTTTAGGAAATATAGACAGAAACTAAAACGAAGAAGCCGTTCATTGCTGCCACCTTTAGAGATACTGTAAGACACATCACATAAAGGTACTTATTTAGATAATTAGTACAAACGTTAGCAATAGTACCACAAGAGTATTGACTTTTTATGTTCTATGAATTGCTTCTTTTAAGCCATGAATGACTAGAATGCAGGAAATACTATAACATATGCATTTTTTTGGGGGGGATAGCACTTTTAAGAGGCAAATTAATTTTCAGGGTGTTGAGCACTCAAGACATCAACTGTAGACATAGGTGTGACAGTAGATGTTTTCTGCTAGAAAAGTAAATGGCAGTGGTCGCTTCAAAGGTATCACTTGGTTTGTATCTTACAGACTCAAACAGGGCCGAGGGATTTGTTTGTGGAGGTCATTAGAAGAAACGTAGAAACAAAACTAGACGTGACATGTTTGAAGCCAATTGTCAGTGAGGAGTCACTAGGCTGAGATCTCTTTTCCAAAACTGGCCATGCAGAGATCAAATGGCTTCATCAGGGAAGCCAAGAAGCTTGGGGAAATTCCCAGAATTCCTCGGTGCTGATGTTGAGCTAGTCAGAGGAGGAAGCAGACTTCCTTCCTGCCTGCCCCAGTCACAGCCTTAACCTTTGTGCTTTGTTCTTCAGAGTCTATTGCTGGGCTCCCATCCTTTAACCTAGTCACCCCTTCACATCACAACACAAGGCTGAAAGGTACAGATTGAAGAGAATCTTCTGCATCATATGGATATCTAGCATGCTGGCATTCAGTTATCATTCTTGCTAGATGAGCAAGAACTGTGATTTACCTATCCCCTTCCCACCAAACAAATCCCAATGGATTTCTCATTAAATATAGGGGTTATAAAAATTTCCTTGTAAATATTAGAGACAGAAAAGGGATTAAGATTAAAGGAGCATGTGTTGAAACTGGAGAGATAACTCCATGCTTGCAAGCATAAGGACCTGAGTTAATCCCCAGCACTCAAGTAAAAAACCTGTGAATGGTGACACACACTTATAATTCCTGTACTAAGAAGGAAGAGGTGAGCAGATCTCGGAAGCTCCCTGGCTGGCCAGATTAGCCAGTGGTAGAGCCCCAGGTCCCAGTGAGAGACCCTGTCCCAAAAAACAAGGTAGATATCTCCTGAGGAACAACACTGGCTTCCACATGCATAGGTTTACAGGTGCAATGTGCATGCACATCCACACATACATGTGCACAAATGTGGGCACACACAAAAATGTATTAAGATATTGCAATATGTGGTAGGGCCATTGTAGTTTAGAATAAACAAGCTTCTGCGAGCAACTTTTTTTTATTCCTACATTATATGAAGCCTCTTCCTGGATGCTAGTTTCCTGTTGTCAAAGATCAATAAGGAGAAAACTTTCTGCAAACAGTGTCAGTGTGTATTCAAACACTCACGATAGTGATTCCTGTGATGAAACACACACACACGAGTATCTCATAGTTTAACTTTGTTCCTGAGTAGCAATACATTTCTAGAAATGTCTTTCAGGAGGGCTCTAACATCTACAAAAGATACATTGCACATGTTGATGAGAGTTAAACAGTTGACTTGAAAATCCCTCTTTTGATTCATAGGATTTAGGAGCTAGCATAAGTAAAAACACTGGTAAACAAAGCTGGAAATAATCTCTCCTCCATGTGATTGCTTTTAAATGGACCGTTCCATTTCTGAATACAGGAATCACGGCACATCCTCGGTTCAGGAAAGAACATATGTAAGTAGTTAGAAACTGCAAGATCTCCATGGAGTACTAAGTCTGCCGTGTGATAGATTCATGGTAGCTACTCACCTGCGCGTCTGTCCTTGCTTCTAGGGGGCTATTTTTGTGAACTTGTCAACTAAATAAATACAGTCTGTACATCTAGAACAGAATGAAATAGAGCCTTTGGTGAAAACAACACTCCCAAGGAACACCAGGGCCATAGTACTTCCCCCAACAGATCTAATTATTAGAGAAACGCTCACTTGGTTTCTTTTTTTCCTAATTAAAAAAAATGCATTCTGGGCTGAGAATGTAGCTCAGTGTAGACCTTGCTTAGCAGGAGCAGACAAGCCCTGGTTTCAATGTCTAGAACTGAAAGAATTTTTTTTTTTTAAAAAAAAAAAAGAATTCTACCCCACTAGTTTACTGACAAAGGGAAATTTTTTAGCCAAAATATAAACTTCCGAGGAAAAATTATCAGGGCTGTCTCCCAGTTGAAACAACATAGCAATATGCATAAACAGCTTTCTTCTATAAAATGTATCCTTAGTGTGTCCTTGTTAAAAGAGTTGGATGGACAGTTATTTATCATAGATTGTAATTGTTTCTCCATGAACAGGATATTAAGATTCTTTTCTAAATAATAAGCAAAAATTATCTCCTACAGCCTCCAAAGTGTTCATTCTAAATAAAAAAGATTTTTCTGAACCTGATGGGTTGCAGAGCACACTAAGATGTGTGAAACTCTTCCGTGCCATTCCGAGGCCCTCCGGTCACTAATGCTCAGCCAAGTGAAAAGGCAAATAGGCTGACTGGAGTATAAACCCAGCACAGGGAGCAGTTGGCTCTTGCTCCCCATTTGCCTTTTAACTTAAGTGGGGTGCTGATTTATTTTAAGTAATGCTGCATCACTGTGAGCTAGCGTCACTGGTATAAAGACCTATCCATTTAAAAGGAAAAGTGGAAGACTTAGAAATATCTCCAGAGACACAAGTGAGGGCCGTGCCACAGCGATGGGCACAGCCCTTGCACTTCCTCGGGTTTCTCTGATCTCCTCTCTGTCCTCTCCCCTCCTCTCCTCCCTCTCCCTCCACTTCCTGTTCTCACCTTCCCCTTCTCCCCGACTTCTCTGATATCTGAGTGGGAAGGGTCCTCCAGCTCTGCATACACCTCATCAGTTCCACCAGTTGTATGCTAGGCAGAGCATCCACAGAACAAGGAGGCATCATCCGAGGACCAGCTGGCTTTGACTATGCTGGGATGGCTCGGCTCTGGCCCACATGAGAATGTAAGCAGTCTGGACCTCAGCTCCTGAATGCACTGATATATGGATTTGCCCAGGACTTCTCTCCCCTCTTGACTCATGGGAAAATCACTGTTATTTCGCAGAACTGAGAGTCTGGTTGCCAGTACCCATATCGGACAGCTCACAGTCACATGTAACTCCAGCTCTGGGACCTCCAGAGCCCTCTTTGGCCTCTGCTGGTACCTGCTATCAAAGGTACACACACATACATGTAATTAATAAATAGGGGCTGCAAAGATAACTCCATCAATGGTTAAGAGTGTTTGCTGCTCTTTCGGAGTTCCTAGTGGGTACACAGTGGCTCTCAACCACCCATAACTCCAGTTTCAGGTGATCTAACAACCTCTTCTAACCTCTGTGGGCACCAGGCACACATACACATACATACATAGGAGCAAAACACTCATACACCTAAGTCTAAAAAAAAAAAAAAAAAACTTCTTTATATATAATTTTTTAAAAGAAAAAATTGGTTTGCAACCAATATTCAAAACAACTCTCCCCTTGTGCAGTTTTAGATTTACTATCACAGGTTATTTTATTTTGTACTTTTGTTACTTTGGGCCCTCACAGGGAGAAGTCCATATTTGGTCTTTGTCTCAGTGCTCCGGAGCTCTGTAGAGAAGTGTGAGTCCAGTAGAGGACAATCTCAGCACCTGTGGTGCATCCTACTGGTAGGTGTTTGAATGGAGTAGCTCCTGATAATAGAAGATTGAATTGAGTTGATCTTGATGGTGGGTGTTTGAATTGAGTAGATCCAAATGATAGAAGTTTGAATTGAGTTGATCCTGATGGTGGGTGTTTGAATGGAGTAGATCCAGATGATGGAAGATTGAATTGAGTTGATCTTGATGGTGTATGTTTGAACTGAGTTGAATCTTGCTTTCCTGTTTGTGATGACCATGACTGTCAAACAGGCAGGATCTAGAGTCATCTAGGACACAAACCCTTTAGTCATGTGTGTGAGGGAGTTCTAGGTTGGATTAACGCAGGTGGGAAGATCCACTTTAACTGGGGGAGCACCCTTCCATAGGCTGGAGCCCTGGGCTGAATGAACAGAAGAAAGGGGTTCAGCAACAGCATTCATCTGTCTCTGCTTCTGCACTGTCGATGCAATGTGACCAAGCGCCACACGCTTCTGTCACCATGATGGATTCTATCCCGTCTTAATTGTCAGCAGAATAAACCTCCCCTCCCCGTCATTCCTTCCCGTCAGGTTCCAACCATGAGACAAGAAGCTGACACAGTGCTCTTTCTTAAAAGCACTGACAGAGCAAGTCAGTGGCTATCCTGCTGTTCACGTTTCTGTGAGAAAGAGGATCGATTCAGTAGTAAGGTCTCCTTGTCAACAGGAAGATTACTTTCAAATAGCAACAATAGCTCGTCATCAAGGATGATGACAAGGAGACTAGGGGGATCTGGAGGAAATAAAGACAGAACTTTCTGACTTTAGGCTTTTCATTCATCAACATGCTAAAATATTCCAAGTCTAAGCCAGAGCATCCCTCCACTTTGTTTCTTCTCTTCTTTCCAATGGCAGACTGTACTCCTGATCTGGAACCACCCCTGCTTTGTGAAGAAGAGGCAAAGGAAGAGACACTAGTTCCCTTGGGCTGCTGAGAGAGCTCTCAAGCGCAAGTTATGGGGCTCTTTGGATCCAACATCTGACTCTGCACCCCACTAGCTTTTACAAGACACCCAGTTACTCCTTGCATGGGTCTCTTCACCTGTCAGATGGCAATAACATGCTATATGAGATGTTTCTGTCAATAACAAATCATTCTGTGACGGCAGTTTCATAAGACCATAGAGGGGTCCAAAGCTTCCTGTCACCTGGAGACACCTCAGCTGTCACAGTCCAGTGCATCACTCACGGGCTAGTGAGTGTACTACAGGTCGACTGTGCTGCTCATATGAAAACACAGAACGCACCGTTATGTCCAGTGTGATGCCTGTCAATAGTAATGTGACTGGTTCTGACTTCTGGGCTTATTGTCCCATGCTGTCTATCAGTTTGTTAGCGTGCACTCCTACTCAGAAGAACTTTTCTGTAAGAACTTTTCTGCCATGTTACACTTTCAGCAGCATCGGTGACCTCATGTTTACCGTGCCCCAAAATTGCCTAACCTTCTTTTGTGCTGAACTTAATCTCATATTATTTTGCTTACTGTGGCCCCTATACCTTCAAGAGCCAGCGTTAATGCGGCCAGTAAGAGGCCCATGATGAGTGACTGACCTGGCAATGAACTAACAGTGATGAAGAATGATAAAGAGGAAACTCAGGGGTGGTTACCACTACTTAGTCAGGCATGCCCCTTTCCACCATAGTTAGGATCTTGAAGAGTAGGAACCGTGTGATGGGAGCTGTCAATGAATCCGATTCACTGAAGGCAGTGAAGTTAACAGAGAAGGGTCTGTGTTAGCCATAGAGAAGTTTCTAACCACCTGAATTGAAATTCTGTAATGAAGTATTTCTCAGAACAAATCCCAGCAGCTAAGTGTCACATGACTTCTAAGGAGAAACGGAATTCTTTGAGCAAGCATACACAAGGTACTGAGAACACTGAACATGGTCAAGAAACATAAAAAGTATTGCTAAAAACTTAGGAATCAGCTTCAGCCTCTAAAACTCCGAATTAAACAGACCCCATTCTTTTATAAAAATACCATCAGATATTGTGTTTCACCCCAGACATGTGCTAATGCAGGTGGTCTTGCAACCCCAAAACAATGGTACAGAATGAGAGGGAAATCCTAGAAATAGGAAATTAAATAGCATTTTCACTAAAATCCCAGAATCTAACATCTCTGGGTACACAGTATGATGTAAGAAAGCATGTATTTGAGTGTTGGGTTGGTTCCAGCTCTGTGAGACCTCGGGCGGGTCATTTTTACCCACAAGGACACAGTTCTCTCACCTTTAACAAGCAGCAACCAAACTAGCAAGTGACCAACAGTCTCCTTTCGATGCTCCTCCTCCTCCTGCCTCTGCTCCTCCAGCTCCTGCTCCTCCTGCTCCTCCTTCTCCTCCTGCTCCTCCTGCTCCTCCTGCTCCTCCTCCTCCTCCTCCTGCTCCTCCTTCTCTTGCTGCTGCTGCTGCTCCTCCTCCTCCTCCTCCTCCTCCTCCTCCTCCTCCTCCTCCTCCCCCCCCCCTTCTTTTTTCTAATTCCCATGTGTCACTGGCTGAGTAAGGCAAGACCCAGGAATGATGGGAGTCTCAGGTCAGGTCAACAGGCAGGAGTTACTAATGAGAGCCGTGAACACTGCAGGAGCCCTGTGAAAGCAGATAGTTCCTTCCAGTTGTTTGATCACAGTGAAATTTATAGACCCTGAGGTAAAAGCAAGGGTAAAGCTGATGAATAAAACTTGCTAAAACAAACAAGGAAAGGAAGCAAGGACTTGGAGACTTGAATTCAGAAAATAAGCTCAGATGCATTCCCAGCAATAAATCCCATGGACAGGCTGGATGGGGAGAAGCCTCAGTGTACAGCTGTTTAGGAAGCTGGGTTTGGCACACAGAGAGAGCAGTGGTGGGTGGGAGATATTTCTGCACTGAACTTTCTGATTGACTCCCCAGGCAAGCTGGTGACCGGGTTACGGAGACTTGAAATGCATAAATGCACAAATGCATTTCAAGTAGTTTTTTCCTCAACCTAGAGAGTAAGCAGTATGCTCCATCACTGGGCAAGAAAGAGTAAGGTTTCTTGGACAGCAGGGCATGCTGTCTTGACCCATTGATGCATTGGAACCGGACTGCCAAGGTCATAGCCACTATGCCTGGGCGATTCTGTAAAGTGAAGGTTGTCTGAAGTATATGAAACTAAGAGGTGAGTTCCTCAGCCACGCTAGCCACACATGAAGTGCTTAACTAATCCGCTGTGGCTAGCAGCTGCCAGTTGGGTCAGCACAGAAACAGAATATCTCCACTGTCGAAGGCCCCCTGGGCAACTCTGCCTGCTGGGTATTTCCCTTGAATGGCTTCCTGAGTACAGCTCTGTGACTCTCTCAGATTGGAGACATGGGGATCTGCAGAAATGGCTCAGTGAAAGCTGTGTGAGTGTGAGGGCCTGAGTCTGGATCCCTAGACCCATGTAAAAAGTCAGTTGTCATGTGTATATGCCTGTAACCTCCCAATTGGGAGGGGGTGATGGAAACAGGAGGACTGGGACGGGGGTGTTGCTGGCCACCAACTTATCTTAAAAATGGCAAGTCTCCTGTGTTTACCTGCACACACATGTACACACACACACACACACACACACACACACCATACACACACACACTATTTTTTAAGGAAAAGGATATCATGGTTGTGTATGGCTAGGTACTCTGGCCCTCTGCTGTGTGGTTTACCTGTCAATCACACTGCGGGTTTCTTCTCCGCTCTTTTCTCCCTCCCTCCTTCATGCCCTCCCTGCCCTCCACCAAGAGCTACAACAGTCTTTTTCCCAGCTGCAGCAGTACATGACAGGCAGCTCCAGGCTCGTATTTCAGGTGCGATTTCCTTTCAGAGTAGGAGACCGCTCCAGGTTGTGACTACACATCTGCTGCCCCTGCGTGCTTACCAGGTTTGAAATACTAAGCCCAAGAAATTTCCCCAGGAAGGGAGTCAGCGGAGGAGCTGGAGTTCAAAAGAGGTGGAAGATCCATCTGAGGTTTATGTTGGCTCTCAAATGAACCAGCCATCATGCATGGGTGCCCTCTTTCATGACAAGACAAATAGCATTCCGTGTGGGGTACGGAGTGCAGAGCGCTCAGGTGTTTGCAGCCCGCATCTGTGTACCGTGCACATTGACAAGCAAATGCCTGACAAGGGATCTCGGGGACGGGGGGTTGCCTCTAATTCTCTGTAAGTCTCACCATGGCCACAAAGAGTACTGGTAGCATTGTTCTGCAAAACGCACCTAATTTGAGAGTTGAGGCAGTCGAAAGATATGAGACCTTTCACCAGCTGGCCCTCCTCTTCAACCTGGGAATAGTCAGTGGAGCAGTTTGTTTGGGCTAAACCATCAAATTCGCACATTGTTCTCACAATATTCTACCAAAGGGAGAAAAAGGCTTTTTGGATTTCATGATAGCTTGGATGTGTTAATCACATTCATTTAGAATTTCTTTATGATTGAAGGAAGACATTAAAGAAGGTGTTAGTAATGGACTTCTTACATGTAAAACACAGGCCCCCAGAAATCTGGGACCAAAGGAGACCTTAAGTTAATGACCAAGATTGGTCATCACATCCCTCTAAATAAAAACTCTAATTGTAAATGATCTTGATTTTCCAGTTAAAAACTGTGGGCTAATTGATTTTATTTATTTATTTATTTATTTATTTATTTATTTATTTATTTATTCATTCATTCATTCATTCATTCATTTATTTTGGTGTTTTGAGACAGGGTTTCTCTATGTAGCCTTGGCTGTCCTGGAACTCACTCTATAGATCAGGCTAGCCTAGAACTTGGAGATCTGCCTGCCTCTGCCTCTGGAGTGCTGGGATTAAAGGTGTATGCCACCACTGCCCGGCTGACTACTGAATTTTTAAGGAAAAAAAAAAACTATCTGCTGTCTAGAAGAAATAACACCTCACTGGGAAAGAATTAAACAGAAATGTTAGAGATTTTAAAAAAACTCAGTCACACAAAAACCACAACGGGAAGCATCAGCTATAGCCCAGAGCAAGCAAAGGAAAGACTATCGGGGAGAGAAGCCAAGATAAAGGAAATACTACAGTTGAAGATCAATAAAGAAAACAAAACAAACAACAAACAAACAAGAAAACCCAAAGCAAGCGTGACCACAACATTCAAGAACTCTTGAGAACGTGGTCAAGCGAGAGCCCTTAGAGAAGAGTTCACAGGTTAGGGGTGGAAGCTAAGCCACAGCTAAAGGCGTAGACAAGACCTCACTGCCCAAGACCCGTGAGACTGAGAGTGAAAAGGTGGAAGTCTGACCCCCAAGGATGTGGTTGTCAAAAGGCAAGCAGAAGTAGTCATAATGAAGTCTGCAAATAGATTTTAAGCCACAATTAGTCACGGCGACAAAGAATTTCACTATGTATTACTGAAGGGGACAATCCACCAAGAAAATAGTACAACTGTAAATAAATATGCACTCACTTTTTATAAAAACAAGCACTACTGGACATAAAAGATAAATAGTTCCAAACATAGTCACAGTAGGTGACTTCTTTATCCCACTCGCGTTAACAGACCATCCGGATCTGCACAGGATCAAGCCAGTGAGCACTTCAGCATGGATCAGGGAAGAGCTTACAAGCTTCCTCCCCAGCTGAGGCGTTATGAACAGTTCATAGTTTCTGGGCGATGGAGAGCAGGTTTTCTTTAAGTTACCACATGGCTGTGGTGTTACCGGTCTGCTGGCATCTAACTGCTCCTTGGGCAGCGGGCTGGCATCTCCTCCCACTCTCCTTTCTTCTCTCACTATCTCTCTTGGATTTTCCCGCCTGGCTCCATCCTGCCCTGCCATAGGCTGATGCAGCTTTATTTATTAGCCAATGGGATCAACACATATTCACAGCATACAGAAAGACATCCCACAGCACAGTATATATATAATACATATATATAATACTTTGACAACCTATATTCCAAAAGGGTGGAAATCTATGAGGAATTATAAATTCCTAGATACATATGACCACCAAAATTAAGAGAATAGAAACATCTTACATATAGAAAAAGAAAAACAAGGAGATTGAAGCAATGATACAAAGTTTCCCAACAAAGGAAAGTCCAGGACTGCAGAGGTTTCCTAACAAATTCTCCCAGAGTTTAAAGAAATAACATCACTGTTCTTCACACTATTTTTAAAGTGGAAAGGGAAGGAATGTCACCAAACTCTGTAAAGTCAATATTATGTTATATCAAACCTGAGCAAGAGGGCCCTTGAGACGACTCAAGGGGTGAAGGCACTGACTACCACGCCTGGTGGTCTGAGTCTGATCCCCAAGAGCCACATGGTGGGAGGAGAGAAAAGATTCCTACAGGTTGTCCTCCAGCCTCCACTTGGGTGCTATGGCGTGAGTCCATGCACGCACACACACACACACACACATACTCAAACACTATAAACCACTGGGCCATGGTGGCACATGCCTGCCTTTAATCCCAGCACTCGGGAGGCAAAGGCAGGAGTATCTCTGTGAGTTCGAGACCAACCTGGTCTACAGAGTAAGTTCTAGGACAGTCAGAGCTGTTACACAGAGAAACCCTGCCTCAAAAAACCAAAAACAAACTATAAACCAATTTCTTGATGAAAACAGAGAAATTTTCCAATAATAAAATACATGCAAAGTTTATATATTCAAAGAGCACATTAAAGAGATCCCATACCATAACCAAGTTGCTTTCACACCAGAGGTACAAAGATGACTCAACATATGTAGATTAATAAATATAATAAACGCATAAATAGACTTAGGTCAAAAAACATGCAATCATCTCCATAGATACAGAAAATGGCCTTTGACAAAATTCAATATCCTTTTACAATATAAGCCCTGAAGAACCTGGGAACAGAAGAACCATAATTCATCACAATTAAAGCTATATTTAACAAACCCACATTCAACCTATACTAAATGGGGAAAATCAAAAGCATTTTCTCTGAAATCCAAAATGAGACAAGGAACCCACTCTCCAAAACACTGCTCAAGTCTTAGCTGTAGAAATAAAATGAGAGAGCCGGGCAGTGGTGGCGCACGCCTTTAATCCCAGCACTTGGGAGGCAGAGGCAGGCAGATCTCTGTGAGTTCAAGGCCAGCCTGATCTACAGAGTGAGATCCAGGAAAGGTGCAAAGCTACACAGAGAAACCCTGTCTCGAAAAAAAAAAAAAAAAAAGAAGATGAGAGAAAGAAAGAAATGGAGAAATGAGGAAGAAACCAAAATAGTCTAATTTTAAAAGAAATGATCCTACACTTGAAAAGACCCTAAAGACTCCATCAGAAAGTCTTAGATCGCATAGACACTCTCAAAAGGGCAACAGAACATGAAGTCCACATACAGTAATCAGTAGTTTTCCCAAATAACAAAAACGAACATGCCAAGGAAGTGATCAGCAAACAAATAAAACTCTACTCACAAATACCTAGGAGTAACCATAAGCAAGAACATGGAGGACCTCTGCGATGAAAACTGAAAACACTGAGGAAAAAAATGGACTAGACACTAAAAAATGAATAGACTTCCCGTGTTCATGGATCAGAGCTAACGCTACTCAAAGCAACCTCCAGATTCAGTGCAATTCCAATCAAAATCCCAAAGACATTCACAACTGGGAAAATGAATCCTAACTCCTTAGCTTGTTCAACCTTTCTCTCCATCCTTATCCATCACACCCACCCACACCCACCCTGCCTTCTTTTCCTGAATCTTCTCCCTCTCTCTGATCTTCAGTTTCATGATAGTTATAAACATCTGAAACTTCTTCCTCGGGCTCCAGTTTTGAATGTTTATTGAAGCTGGTGGGACTATACTGGGAGGCCATACTATACTGAGAACATTATTTGCAGAATATTCTGGGAGGCTGTACTATTCTGGAAACATTTTCCCAGTTCATTTCATGTCTCATCTCTGCTTTCTGTTCTGCCATAATGTGAACTCCCTCGCGTACACACCCAGACTGCCATGAACTACAGTGCTCCACAACGCTTTCACCCCACAATGGACAGAAACTAAGAGCTAAGATACCTCCTTCCCTGCTTATGCTGGCCCTGTTGGGTACTGTGGGTCCAACAAGAAAATAGCTAATACTATCCCTTAGTTATAGTCTAGGGCCTATAATAAAAATCACAGGTAGCCCAGCTCCATTATAACAAAGCAGAGCCCAGGCCAGCTAGAGTTTGGGGAGTCTTGCTAGTGGACAATACATGTTGGGTTCCACCTACAACATCCCAAAGGGACCCAGGCCAGCTCTTCTGAGTGGAGCAGTGTGCAGACTGCCTACTGCCTCTCCTCCTCACCTTCTACTGACAAGCCTTAGCTCTGTCCCCTGGTGTCTCCACCCACGGGATTTCAATACAAAACTCCTTCCTCTGCTCCTATATGAAAAGAGGGCAAAAACCAGTTTCAGCTCCCAGAGGGACCCTCTGCCTCCTGACAAGTTTCCATTTTTAAAATCAGCCTGAAATGCTAGACATTTGCTCCAATAAATGAGGCATAGAAGTCCAGAGAACCGCTCTCCAGAGGCGGGTTTTCAGGCCACATACTACGCTTACCCTAGAAAATAGAAGGTGCCATGCTAAGAACTCACCCTGGAGCTACTCTGAGGACTCAAGACAAGTCATTGCTGTCAATGCAGTCTGTGTTTAGACACAAACTCTTTGGATGGCATCACTTAATCAATGCCAAGGAGATGCCATGGTCCACGAGGCCTTATTGGTTTCATCATTTGAACCCTGCCTCCAATGTGGTTTATGTCTCTAGGACAATCTGGGTTTATAAGGGCATTTGTCTTAAAACCTCACACAATGCACAATGGTTCCAGAGGGTTGTCACAGATGCTCTCTGCTTTGGCTTTTACAAGGTCCTTAGATTTCCAGCAGTAACATAGACAGAGAGAGAACTAGAAAAAAGACAGTGAAGGCCAGAGGGTGGGGAATCTCAGATAAGATTGAATACAAGTCCCAGCTCCACCATTTACTATCTGTGTGGCTTGGGGTATTGTTTTGTGTTTTTCAAACCCCAGAGTCTTTCAGTTAAGGATAACAGTAGTGAAAGGTTGAGGGTTTGTTATTCATGGAGGAAATGGAGATAGATTTTTTTTTTTTTAGTAAAAGATTTACTACAAGAGTTATTAATGTCATGGACAGACAGACAGCAGCAAATTGAGAACTCTGAGGAGAGTTTAGGCACCGACTCCACACGTGGTGGGGGCTATGAAAGTTCACACCCATGAGGCTGTGGAGATCTCCTCTTATGGGTCTCAGAGGAAGGTGGAGGTTTCATGTAGTCAGACTGGCTCTAATTCCCCAATGGGAGGCAAGGCATGGGGAGAGTGTCTTACAATGCCAGGAAGGATGTGGAGATGTAAAGAGGAGTGCATACAGTTGTAGTGTACCCGCTGTACAAGAGATATGGGTGAGTATGGGAGATATGTCACCACTGGTATTTCTCTGGTGTCCAGGAGTCTGGCAACGTGAGGTCTGGAAACTTCCTTGAGGAAGTGAAAATGACACTTTTCATTTTCCTGGAATCCAGGCACCTCTGGAGTCTGTTGGGGACTTAAGATTCACAGGTTCTCTAAGGCAGTGGTTCTCAACCTGTGGGTCAAAACCCTTTTAGGGGTCAAATGACCCTTTCACAGGGGTCATCTAAGGCCATTGGAAAACACAAATATTTATGTTATGGTTCATCACAGTAGCAAAATCACAGTTATGAAACAGTAAACAAAATAGTTTGATGGTTGGGGGTCACCACAGCATGAGGAACTGTATTAAAGGGTCGCAGCATCAGGAAGGTTGAGAACCACAGCCCTAGGGCTTGCTGTTCCATTAACAGATAAAGAGATTACTGTAGGTGAATGTGGCCTGAGCAGAAGCAGTCTGATCTGGAGCCCAACAAATGGTGCAAGCTACTTTGGTATCCATGGGGGATTGTCTCCAAGACCATCACCACACACAGATACCAAAACATGAGACGTTCAAGTGTCTCTCATGATGTGGAACAATATCTGTACATGGCCTACCCTCTCCTTCTGATAGATACTTTAAATGGGTTACTTAGAGTACCCCGTGCAATGCACATGCTACATGAACGGTTTGCTGCATGTTCAGGCAGTAATCATAACAAAAGCTGTGCATGTTCAATACAATGCAACTGTTTTTAGAATATTTTTTTCCTCTGTAATTGGGCGATCTCCGGTTGTGGATCTAGACTGTGGACCAACTGTGCATGTTTTACAGAATTTTTCCAGGAAAAAATTAGGAGGTGAAAGACACTGGGCCCGGCTTAAGCTTTTGATCTTTTTTTTTCAGAGCTGAGGACCGAACCCAGGGCCTATGCACTTGCTAGACAAGCACTCTACCACTGAGCTTTTGAAACTGAACCCCCTGACCCTAGTGACACACTTCTTCTAACAAGGCCACACCTACTCCAATAAGGCCAAACCTCTCAATCCTTTCGAATAGTGACACTCCCTATGATCCTATGGGGGCCATTTTCATTCAAACCACACTTATTCATAAATACAAACTGTGTTTACAAGGTTTATTTTGTGAAGTTAATTATTTTCTGTGAGTTGGCGGTCCTGACCACATAAGCTTTCATGCATGCTGCTCCCTCCCTTCCTAACTTACCTCACTTGGGACTCCTGGCCAGTGTGGCCAGTTTTACCACTGCTTTAAAATGCACCAACCTTATAATCGTATATTCTTTAAGTTTTCTCGTGGTTTCTAAATGAACCCCACGATTCCGACACACAGCTACTTAGCTCCGCTGTGTGAGTCTAGACTGAGAAAGTTTCAGTGGGTATAGAGATAGCAGTGTTCCGGGCCACTTCCTTAGATGATGTAGTAACAACAATAAACATTGTCCTGGCCTCTGTGGTTTGAATGAGAATGGCTCCTATAGGCTCATAGATTTGAATGCTTGGTCACCAGAAATGGCACTATTTGAAAGAATTAGGGGGTGTGGCCTTGTTAGAGAGATGTGTGTCACTGGGAATAGACTTTGAGTTTTCAAAAATCCCATTCCAAGCCCAGAGTCTGTCTCTTCCTGCTGCCTGCAGATGCAGATGTAGAACTCTCAGCTACTTCTCCAGCAATGTGTCTGTCTGCACGCCACCATGATAATGAAGTAAACCTCTGAAACTGTAAGCAAGTCCCAATTAAATGTTTTCCCTTATAAGAGTTGTCTTGAGGGCTAAAGAGATGGCTCAGCAGTTAAGAGCACTGGCTGCTCTTGCAGAGGACCCAGGTTCAATTCTCAGCACCCACATGGCAGTTTACAACTGTCTGTAACTCCATTCACAGGGGGTCTGACACCCTCACATAGACACACATGTAGGCAAGACACCAATGTATATTAAAACAAATAAAATTTAAAAAAAGAGTTGCCATGGTCATGGTGCTTCTTCACATCAATAGAACACTGACAAGGACAGAGGCTATGAACAAAGACTTAATTCTTGCCTATTTCACAAATGAACTAAGAATTGGCAGTGACTCTGCTCTGCCTGTCTTCACTCTGGCATCAAGCCCTTCTGG
This sequence comes from Peromyscus californicus insignis, assembly GCF_007827085.1. Classification (NCBI taxonomy): domain Eukaryota; kingdom Metazoa; phylum Chordata; class Mammalia; order Rodentia; family Cricetidae; genus Peromyscus; species Peromyscus californicus. The sequence continues at coordinate 14,254,574 of NW_026294480.1, read as the reverse complement.
GTAATATTGGTCTTGAGGAAGGAGAAAGCAATAGCATATCCATACAGTGTCATGCCCATGGAATGGTAGATCCATGCAATGTCCTATCCACACAATGATACATTCAGGCAATGGCCGAGCCACACAATGACACAAACGACACATTCATACAATGACAGACTCACACAATGACAGGTCCACCCAACAGCATATCTACATAGTGGCAGAACCACACAATGGCAGAGCCACACAATGGCATATAACTAAATGGCAGATGCATGGAATGTCATGCTTTCACACAACAGAAGAGTCACACAACGGCAGTGGAAATCATGAAATGGTGGATACACATGGTGTTCCACCATGTGGCAGTTCCAGTCAGTGACAGAACCTTGTGATGGTTCAGCCACACACACTGGCTCATCAGTGTCTTCCAGGAAGAAGTACACCACATCCCCGCTCACGTAGCATAGAAGCAGACCACGTGGCCAAAGATGACATTAGTGTGGGGAAGTAAATTTACCCACAAGATGACCCAATGCAAGCCACACAGGGAGCGTGCACACAAATAAGCCTGAAAAAATGCAGCCAGTGAGAACAGCTACAGAACCCCCATCCTCTAAGTTTTGGCTTTGAGCTGTAGTTCTGTCTGAGATCCCTCCTTCATAGGGATTTCTAAGATTTAAAGAGCACCATAAAATGACTTATGGTGTACACTGTACATCTTAACCGACTCCAAACTGTGGCCCATTTTTGTGGGGCCCATCAACTAACTAGGAATCATTTTTACACCTTTTCAGGCTTGTGAAAAGAAAAAGATGAAGATTGTATGACCAACACAGTGTAGGATGCAAAGTCTAAGTGACTCCTTGGCTCGCTTTTCCAGAAAAGTTTGCCAACTCTTAGGATAATGTAAAACTAGGACTCAGCCTTGTGGACTTCCATTTGCCCTGGAAGCAGTCTATGTCTATCCGAGATGAAACCAACTGCTGGTAATAAATGTGGTGAGATTTCTCAGTCAGTGTAGAATTATGCACTTAGGACCTGGTACTGAGTTTCCACAGATTTGTCCAACACATCCCTGGTGTTGCACTTTGCCCCACTGGATTTTAATCATTTTTATGTCTCTAAGCGCTATAGAAGGAATATGAGTCTTTCTTCAGTGAAAGAGACTGAAAGATTCCACACTAAGCCTGGTGCTTAATGAGGATGTCTTCAGTAAATATTTTTGTTCAGTTTATCTAAGCTCCCGGCCTGACTGAAAATCTGAAGGCGGCTCCTCCCGATTTCACCATAAATCCCCTGCTTTTAAATCAGTTGCTTGTCTGAGATTATCTGAAAAATGCAAATATAGATGTCAATTTCCATCACTGCAGCAAATATCTGAGATAATCGCTTTATGGGGGAGGATTTGCTTGGCTTGTAGTTTTTCAGGTTTTATGTCATCACATCACAAAAAAAAAGTGCAGAGGGAAGTAAAACCATTCACCTCACAGCTTCTAAGTAAAGCAGAAAGAGGAGGGAGGGACCGAGCCCCACTGACTCCTTCAAGAGTGTCCCCTAAGAACTACAACCTCCCACTAGACCTTGACTTATAAAGGTCCCACCACCTCCCAGGAGTTCCATCTGGGAGTGGTTCCTAAGATTCAAACCCTGGCGGTTACTGTAAGGCTTTCCTTCAATAATGTACACATGGATAACAAAGTTATGTTGACTTGACTGCATTTCTGAAACTCACAAAAAACATCAAGAAGACCCAAAAGGGTATGTGTTTGGTTGGAATCTGAAACATTCTCCACAGGGTGATACATTTATCACTTGGCCCTTGGGGCTGCTGTTTTGGAAGGATACAGAGCCATGAGGAGGGAAAGCCTCGCTGGAGGAAGTGCATCACTGAGGGTGGCCACACTTCCTGTCTATGCCCTGTTGGACACGGTGTCACCAGCTGCCTCCAAATTATACCCTTCCTCCTTTAAGTGTTTCTTGTCAGGCATTTTTTTTCACAGCAATGACAGTAATATAATCAGGAAAGCCCATTTCAAATGAAACAGAAAAGGTTCCTACCCCAAACTGGAATTATGAAGGACATGTGCTCCTAAAACATTAAATTTACCAAAACAGAGCAGTGTAAACATGGAGATAATTTCCAGGATGCAGGAGAATGGAAATGGTTAAGTATAAAGAAACAATGAAGGGGATTTCTTTGGGTGATGATATTCACTGTGGTACAATGGTGATGGACACACGACTGTACATTTGTCAATCCCACAGAACCATGAATCAAAAGGAGTGACATTGGATGAAGGCAAATTTTTTAAAACTCAAATGGAACGCTGGGGAAATTTCAGGATGGAAATCAGACTGCAATAGTAAGTCTGACTGTGCTGTAAGTGTGGGACATACCTCAGTGATGATGGTGAGGAGAGAGAGAGATGGAAGGAAGAGTTTCCACTAAAAATCAGGGAGTTTTGACTAAAAATTATGAGGACAAGGATCCTGAACGAACAAAAACTAAAGCGCACAGAACCAATTGGAGCTCGAAGAAGAGCAGATGTGATCCCCCAGACCTGGAATTTCTCTCCAAGCAAACGTCACAGTTATGAGGCCTCTGACTTGAGTGATACATTCAGGAGCACAGTGAGGCTGTCTCAGAGCACAGCATCACACAGCATCACGGGAGCTGGAAGAGGCCCACACCCTGTAGACCATCACACTCAGGAGCACAGTGAGGCTGTCTCAGAGCACAGCCTCACAGAGCATCACAGGAGCTGGAAGAGACCCACACTCTGTAGACCATCACACTCAGGAGCACAGTGAGGCTGTCATCTCAGAGTACAGCATCACAGAGCATCACAGGAGCTGGAAGAGACCCACACCCTGTAGACCATCACACTCAGGAGCACAGTGAGGCTGTCTCAGAGCACAGCATCACACAGCATCACAGGAGCTGGAAGAGACCCACACCCTGTAGACCATCACACTCAGGAGCACAGTGAGGCTGTCTCAAAGCACAGCATCACAGAGCATCACAGGAGCTGGAAGAGACCCACACTCTGTAGACCATCACACTCAGTGGTAAAGCTCAGGACCCAACCGTAGATGATAGCCAATGCTGTAGATATGGAGGAGCCAAACCCAGAGGAAAGCCTGGTATCTTCACTCAGCTTCTGCAGGATACATCAGAGTCTGGGTGGCTTCACCACACACTTATTATCTCATAGTTCTGCAGATAAGAAGTCCCAAATCAAGGTGTCAGGGGCTGTGAGGGGTCCAGGACTCTCTGGTCAGTTTATATACATCACACACCAGTCTCTGCCTTCACCCTCTCCTGACTGTCTCCCTACAGGCACATCTGTCCGCGTGCTGTTCTTTTATAAGAAATCAGCCGTCTTGGGCTGGAAGCCCACTATACGACCTCTTCTTAACCAATTAGATTTGCAAAGTCCTATCTCTAAATGTTATGTCCTGAAGTACTGGGAGGACCTGAACCCACGGACTTGATGGTGCACAACTGAACCCCTAATGCACAGAATGGTTGAGTCCTAGAGGCACACTGTAAGCCACCCCAACCTCCTGAATAAGAAACTAAAAAGAGCCTTCAGTACAGAAATCACAGTATTACATGAGCAATTGTTCCTGTGATGGCCTTAATTCACCTTGGGGAACCCCACAGAACACTAGCAAGCCTCCCCCAATGCTGTCCCTTCACACAGTATCTTAGGTAAAGCAAAGTCTGATCAAACTGATTGGCCCACATAAAGGCTGTCAGTGGAGATACTGAGAACAGAGAGAAGCCAGGCACCGTGATGCACACCTTTGATCCCAGCACTGGGAAGGCAGAGGCAGACTGATCTCTGTGAACTGGACGCCAGAGAAAGAACATGTAATAGAAAAGGAATCATCAAAGAGAATAAGGAAAATGTCCTCAGCTGCTTGCCAAAGTCTCACAGGGATAGAAAGTTATCTGATATTTTTGAAAAGAGCCATTTATAGACTGAACAGAAAGGGGAAGTAAGGTGTAAGGCGCAGACCAGGCAACTTAGGAGGCAATGTGTGTGGAAGAAGCAGCGAGAAGCCACAGCATGAGAGAGGAGGCAGCCAGGAGCGGAAGAGAGGAGCCTAGAGGAATCCAGGAGCGTGGGAAAGGTTCACATTACACAGAACCAAGAGGAAATTCCTATGTCTTTCGTAGGGAAAGGGGCAGGGTGGGTATCACCTGCAATTTTTACATCTTTTCGTTTCTTCAAATTTATCCTTCCCTCCATTTTTACTTGCTATTCCCCTCCCTTTTAAAAAGTGCATTCTTTTTCTCCATTTTCCTTTCTTTCTGTCATTCTTTACAGTTATATGCTTCAAAGTTTCTGGTTTTGTTTCACTGTTTCCTACTTGATTGTTTGCAGGAAGAACTCTTAAATCTACCTTGAAAACTTACTAACCCATTATCTAGCCATATTAAACCTACCAAAAATTATGCCACTTATCCCTTGTGGCAAATATTGTTCCCTAAAAGTTTCACATACTATAAAATACTCAAATGTGCACACAAGTTTAAATAGTGCTATAGTCAGCATATGCATATCTCTAATCTAGATTCTTCTACCAGCACCTTATAATACTTTGTCCCCTTTCTGTCTGTCCCTAGACGTCTGTCTAATTCTCCCTCACCCTGGCTTGTTTTTCTTTTAACACATTTCAAACTCAGTGACAAGCACAAGTTTACCTCATGCATTCAGCATCCCTTTAGTGTTAAAAAAAAAAAAAAAAACTTTTCAAATAATTGCTAAGTATACCTGTTAGAAAACCATCATGAGTATTAGTGGACCATACTCTGCTGTTCCAACTCATCATTTCCTGGTTTTTGTGGTAATCAAAAAGATGAAGAAACATCTTTCTTGGTCCTAAGAAATCCTCTTTAAAATTCACGATTTAAAAATGAGATGCATGAGAGATCATGTCTAAATCTGACATGAAGAGACACCAAGTGAATGAATATGCTGTAACACAGCAGGAAAGCATGCCGCAGCGCCTCATGCTCTGCTTGTGTGTATAGGAGAAAGGGAAGTTCTACTCCCAAGGCTGTCTTCCAGTTGATGAGTTTTTGCCGAATGGTTGCCTGTAGGTACCAGGAGAAACATTCTCCTCTCCCTTTGACTGGCATGCTGTGGGGTGATGGATCTAAAATCATTAGTGAAAATAACTTAAGCAACTTGAGGACACCTCCCCTTTGTCCACAAGTTGACTAAATGAACACCCTTGTTACTTGAGTAAAGCCAATTGATTTCATGATCTGGGCCCCCAAATCAAACGTGAGTCTCAGTGAGTGTCTTAGCAACATTTTGAAGTGATTGCATGTTGTTCTTTTTAACATTTATTTTTATTCTTTTTAATAGCGTGTATGTGGAGGTGGTATGCGCATATGAGTACAGATGCTTGAAGAGAGAGGAGGCAACAGATCCCCTTGGAGCTGGAGTTCAAGAAGTTGTGAGCCACCCAGTGTGGGTACTGAGAATCAAAGTCAAGTCCCAGGGAGAGCAGTACACTCTGAACCCCTGAAATGTCACCTCTCCAGCCCTTAAGTAGTTGCTCTTGTCAGAGGTGTACCCAAAGTTCTTGCTAAGTAAAAGTTCTGATAGACTTCTTGCCTTGTGTGATACTACGTTATCACCTGCGAGCCACACAAGGCCACCCTGAGAGTCAAACTTAACTGCCTCCTCATCCAGCAAGCTCGGTCTCCTGAGAGATCAGCATCATCCTTCATGACTAGTCAACTTAATATGAACTTGGCTGAAGGTTTTAACCACAGTGTAGAGTTAGGATAAAACTACTATTATCTAATGGAAGAGAATGCTGTTATTAGTTATATCAACTCATCAAATAAACTCTTCCTCCTTTCTTTTTGTTCCACTGGAATACTTAGTTCTCAGCTTTGTTAGCTTTTACTAAAAATCAAATTACATATCTCACCATTTGCTAAATGCGGACGTGCCTGCTACTTTAGATATGAGGATAACTTTCTAAAGTAAGTGTAGTACATACAAGAACTCTCAGTGCTCAGAAGGTGGAATCACAAGTTTGGGGTGAGGCCAGCCTGGGCTACATGGTAAGACCCTGTTAAAAAAATTAAATAACTTTCAGTGTATAGATAAATGTTCATGTGTGCACATACCCACATACCTCCACTTTCAATCCCTACAGAGCAGACAATGCACACTGCTGTTCCTTTTATGTTCTGAGCAAACACAGAGGACGGAAAAACAGGAATTCCGCTTTATGGCCACGTTTCCTTCTCCAGCAATCAGCTCTATTTTACGAACTTCAAAGCCCGATTTCTTCCTTATTAGCATACAGATAAACCTTGCTTCCTTCTAAGATGAAGGCAGGTGAGGAGGCCAGGCCCAGTTTTCCTTTTGTGAGGCCTCAATGGCCTGGAAGAACAGTGCCTTTCTCTGTTTGCAACATGTTTGATTTTTTTAAATACCAAGACCTGAGCACGCCAGCATTGCTCTTGGGTCCACTCCACAAGTGGAGGATCAGGGCCATCAAAAGTATAATATCTCCCACTTCTGTCCCCCAGAAGGTACACTCCCCCAAATAGGAAGGTCCACTAGGAGGAGCAGTCAGTGAATGGAGGGTACAAAAGGATGAAGGAATGGGTAGCTGAGACCATCACAAAGCAGTAATGATCAATTTGGGCTTCTTGTCCTGATGAATCCTGCTTGCTCTACTAACATGGTAGCTGCGGTAGAATTCTGTGTCTGCACCTCTGGAGAAGAAGGGTTTCTAGACCTGACATTTTCTACTATTCTGAGATACATTTCACTTTTCTTCCCTTGGTTCAGTGCATGCTTTAGCTGGCTTGCAGCGTGGCATGTTCTGGAAGCTTGAAGCTTTACCAGGCGATGACTCGCACTCAACCATTGCCTCCTCACGCTCATTTCCTTCATGAATCTAATTTCACACAGAGAGATCAGAAATGCTTACTCATTAAAATCAAAGAGAGAGCCAGCCCTGCACCCCTCCACCATCCCATTCTTACATATCCTTTTTTTTTCCTGAGCCTTACTGAATGGATAAAACTTTCTTATTGTATTTCAACGGAAGTATCTCAGAGAAATTCTATCTAAAATTAAAAGTTTTCATTGACCAAAGACAACTGCTACCCATCCCATCCCAACCCAACCCACACTTGCTAGTATATAAAGTACCTTTAAAAATTAATGTTGGTATTTACGATCTTGACAGAATAAGGTAAACAAACGTAGTATAAGCTGCTTTTGTTTAGAAACGGGGAAGACTTCCTTTTGGGGGGCTACATACTAAAACTGGGATGAGGTCTTTGGTTGAGCTCAATACTGAGGGAATTGGACAGAAACTGGAGCTGGAGGCTGAGCCGAGAGCTTCCAGACAGTTGCGCTCTGTGGAAGCTGGTCCAACAGGGAAGGAAGCCTGGGTTTCCGCTTTCTGCTGATTCAGAGTCTAGGGCTCTGGGGAGCAGCTCCAAGCTGGGCATAAGATCTTATCATGGTTTGAAAAACCACATTGTTGCCCTGGTCCTGTTTCCTTAAAGCTCAAAAAAAAATTTTTTTTTGTTTACAGATCACGATGTCTCCTTAGCTGCTTACATCCAAAATTCATTCCTTAGCAGGATTTTCTGAACTTTTGGGAGTAGCCTCAAAGATTGACAGCGGGCCCCATACCCTAAGGAAGCCCTATTCCACAGAAAAATTTTAATTTCTCTGTGACCCTGTGCCATTTACTGTTCCTATGCTCCAAAGATGTAAATTAATGTGGGACCTGTGCCACTTATCACTGTCTGCCAATAAAACATACCGAAGTAAGTCCCACTGGGTGATCCAGAACTTTCTTCAGTTCAATGTTCTACACACTTTATTGATTCCAGTTTTACTGAACTCTCAGCCTTTAAGGCTTCCACTTTGAGGAATTTATGTAGGGTGTTTTGTGCTCGTTACATAACTGAGTTATTGGAAAGCTGAGTCACAAATGGTGATGCATCTTCTGTAAGATACAAAGTTACACACTCACAATGCTGAAGGTGTTTATTATATTCTCAAAACATTTTTATTATATCTTCTTCATTTGATAAACTCTGAAATAGATACAATCCTCCAGAACAAATTTTCCTTTTGAATTCTTTTGACATGACTATGTTTTTGTTTTGTTGTATGTTGCTTTGGTATAAAGACACCTAATTTTAATAAATCCTTAATGCTTCCTATTTAATCATTAAACAGTATTTCTCATTTCCCACTTAATATGTTCACTGAACTTTATACCACTTTAAATCTCATGTATAAATGACACAGCATTTATCAAGCATAAAGCGAACAATATTTGCTCTGAATTATTATGGGCAACAGATGAGAAATATATGAAAAATATTAAGAACGCTTAATTTACTCAAGTCAGGGGATGAGGAAATACCAAAGCAACAATTTAAGTAAATTTCCTTGGCACGTGCTAATAGCTGCAATGAAATAAAACTTTTTAGTTTCAACAAACTGGTTTAGGTGTCAATTACTGCCTAATCCCTAATCGTCAACTGATTAGAAATCTTTTCTTCATCTGTTTCATCTTTTATAGAGAGATACATAGCCCTCCAAATTTTACATAAAGTTGCACTTCAGGCATTTTTATTTTCAATTAGCGATCAAAGTAATAGGATTGACTGTGGCGTTTGCATACACGCTTGGTTTCTGTTCACCTCCCTCTCACACACTGCCTTTCCTTCCCAGCAGTCCCCTCTCAAGCCTCAGGTTCAGCATGTGTCCAGTGTTTGTGCCCTTATGATGTGCCATCTTACTGGAGACTGTTGCATTGTCTCGGAAAATGGGAGCAGCTCTGAGAAAGCTGAAAGATAACCCTTGGAAGAACACTTGAAGATAGAAGAGAAGTCAGATCAAAAAGACAAGAGAAAGTCAAGCACACACTTGTACTCCTAGGAGATGCAAGCAAGTGGATCACTGCAAGGTCAAGGCCAGCCTGGGCTACAGAGTGAGTTCCCTGCCAGCCTGAGCTGCAGAGTATGAATGTCTCAAAAGAAGAAAATGGCATAGTTGTTACCTAAGGAAGTAGATTATGAACTAATTACTCTTTAAATTCTTTTCAGTTTTGTTATATTTGTAGAGTAGATGAAATTAATTTTCTAATTAAATGGGTAAATGTCTGGCTAAGAATCAATATTCTAGTTAACAATATCAGTGTTGTGATTTGAAAAGTCAATGCCCCACGCCCTGCACTTTGAACCTTGTTCCTCAGCTTGTGGGAGGCTGAAGAACCTTTAAGAGGTGGGGTCTAGATGAAAAAAGAGATCACTGGAGGAGGGTCCTTGGGGTATGGTGTCCCTGGACCTGCATATGCACTCTTCACTTCCTGATCCAAACTCAACACCAGCTTCCAATGACACCAACAGAGCTGTCCACCATGCCTTCCCCACCGTGATGGCAGGTGCTCCCTAAAACTGTGAACCAAAGTTGACCATTTCCCCACAAGTTGTTCTTTCCAGTGTGTGTGCTCACAGCAACTCGAGAGTAACTGATACCGAAAGCCAGTACCAGACCCCTGAAATCACTGCAGGACGATGTAAGCAGATCCTCAAGGGTCACTCTGGCAGACATTTGGATAGGGGAACAAAGTTCATAGAAATATGGGCAGTAAAGTCTGCATTTGCGAGGTCTGAGAAAGAAATTGTGCCACAGGCTATCCAGGATACACCTGACAATGAATCTGCCTATATTCTTCCCCTGTCCTGAAAACTTGAATGAAGAGAAATTTCAAAATAAAAGCTAATTTATTTGGGAGAGGAAATTTCATGATAGTATAGAATTTGGGGCTATAGCGTGGTTACTGCCTTCCTTGTGTGTGTGTGTGGGGGGGGGGGGGGTGTTGCGTGTAGATGCGCACTCAGACCAAAAGAAAGTGTCAGATCCCCTGGAACTGAAGCTATATGTGACTGTAAGCCACTCAACATGGGTACTGGGAACCAAGGACTCTTAACTACTGTGTCCTCTCTCCAGCCCTTGCATACAGCTTTTAGGCAGATTAATAGTGAACAAGAGCACATCACAGACTGAGAAGAATGGAAAATGCAGTTTGATAAAGGGTGGGAGGGCAGCATTTAAAGTTACAGACAAGGCCAGTGTGTGGACAAGAGCAACTGTTGGAGAGATTGGTACCATTGAAGAGAACCCAGGCTTTGTGTTGGGACAACAAAAAAAGATGCTAGAGGGCTAGACCTCTCCCACTGGAGTCTTAAGGTGTAAAGTGGAAAACGCATTCAAAAGAATTGTATTTGAAAAGAGAGTGGCACTGCCAGACAGGGACCCTGCTTGAACAAGGCCACCTAGGGAAATGTTTTCCCCAGCTCAACTTTACAGGTACTCAAAGGCCACAGCAGCTCGGGTCTCAGGGAGATTGGCTACATCTTCAACTGTCTGTCAGCAGAACTTGGTTTCATCCACATCATGCTGTTTTGTTTCTTTTTCTGTCTTGTTTTGTGGCATCCAGAATTCAAAATCCACTGGACAGAAGCTGGGGACAAGGATCCAATGGTGAAAATCCACCAGTGTGAGACAATGAATATCAGAGTTGGATTTCTTGCATGACGAGCCTGAGAAAGCCAACGCATGGAGCTGTGAAGGTGAATCCTAAGCTGCAGTGGAGATCCCAAGACATTGGAAAAACCGGAACATGAGGCATCTTCTGTGGGAGACAGCCCAAGAGAAAGACATGTGCTCTGCAAATTGCAAGGTACTTAGGGCAAGGCTACCAAAGCCTGTCAGAGTGCACTTCATGCATGTCACTACTGTCCCAAATTCTGGACATCAAGTGACAGCATTTATATGCACTGCTGTGCTTGGTTCTTGCTCAGATCCACCCCTTCCTTTCCACAACCCTGTTCTTCCCTTTTAGAATAGGAATGTGTTCTCCAGTATATATTGGAGTTACATAATTTCTTTTTTGATTTCACAGGGTCTCACAGCAATGAATTTGTTTTAATTCTCAAAACTTTGGACTTTTTAGCAACATTGAAATGAGTAAGACTATAGGGTTACTTCAACTGGGACTCAAAGCAATTTGCATTGGAGATGGTCCTGAAGCTTTCTTTAGAGGCAGAAAAAGACTATTACAGAGTGAATCTAAAATGTCCCCTAAAGGCTCATGTTTTGATCCCATGTTAGTTTATAATGTTTTGAGAAGCTATTCAATGTTTAGAAGGTGGGGCATCAATAGTGGTTGTAGGTCAATGGACTGGGTCCTTGAGGTATCTTATGGCTGACTCCATGCAGTCAAGATTTTTGTCTCCTGATCTGTTGAGATGTGAACAAGCTGTGCACATGTTCCAACTGTCACAGATGGGGCCACCCATCCACTGAAACGTCTGTATCAGGATGGATGGACAGTCCCTGAAGCCATGAGTCAAAATAAATGTCCCCTCTATTAAGTCATTCTGTTGGGTGCATTTAGTCACAGCAATGCACGAGTAACTAAAGCAGCAAGAAGAGGACTAAGTCGCCAGCCCAGGACGAACACATACCTCCATCAACTCCAGCATCCAGAGGATGGTGGACCTCCTGGGACTGGAGTTAAAGACAGCTGTTAGCTGCCATGTGGGTGCTGAGAACTGAACCCAGGGCCTGTAGAAGAGCAACCAATGCTCTTAACTGCTGAGCCATCTCCAGCTCCCGAACAGTTTAATTTTAAGAACAGCAAGTAGACAATAATGAATTTTGTGCAGAACTACCTATGTCTAGTCAGGCGCTTTGTCTTCCAGAAGGTGAGAGCTGCCGCAGTTCTAAACACACCGGGAGAACTGGCACACGCAGTTCACTCTTTGGCTGGTTTTTATGGCCTCTCTCTCCTGCATGAGGAACAGCGTGACTCAGGTTCCAGAAAGCTGGAACAACTGATCCTTTCTGTAAATATTAGAAATAGGAAGTTGGCAATTGGGAAAAAGTCCAACCAGAAAAAGGTATTTCTTTCTAAAATAGAAATAGGAAGTTGAGAAAGACTTTATAGATTAAAAGCCGCACAGTGTTCTTTCTGTTGATCCTAGTAAAGTAGTATTGTTTATTTTTGGACCAGACTTTCTCAGGCATTGAAGAATTTCCCCAAGCAACAGAACTTTGTCAATACACAGCCATATCCTCTTTCACCCTTGGGGCAAAGAACCTGTGTGTTCCACCACATTTCCAATAGTCTACTGCCCTAGAAACAGCAAAAGATGCCTTCCTGCTTGTTGGGTACTTAGGAACAAAGAAACTCTTGTCAGTAAATGACCCTTTATCATTTTTGGTGACAGTCGGAAGGAAGTCTTTAGCTACTTTACTAGATGGTGTAGCAGAAGTCTAAGGAGTTGCAGCTTTAAGCACGGATTGTGAGGGTGCCAAGGTCACACACAGCTGAAAAATGCTTAATCTGTAACCAAGCAAATGGAGAAAAAGATTGACAGGTGGTACAGGAAGTACCCATCCTATTACCTCCAACCACACTCTATATGTGTGTAGAACCTAAAGGCAGCTATTCAGTGTGTGTGTGTGTGTGTGTGTGTGTGTGTGTGTGTTATATGTGCACATGCCTGTGGTACAAAGAAGCGGGCAGAGGATGTTGGGAGTCCTGCTCTACCATTTCTCACCTTAATTCCCTTGAAGAAGAGTCCCTTGGTGGACCTGGAGCTAGGCTTGTTGTCATAAGCCTGCACGCTCCAGGCTTCCTACCTCTCATAACTCTGAGGTTACAAATGTGCCTGCCACGCCAAGCTTGTTATGTGGGTGTTAGGACCTGAACTCAGGGCTTCATTCTTGTACAGCAGATGTTCTTCCATACTGTGATGGTTAATCCTGGCTGTAAACGTGGCTGCATCTGGAACCAACAAAAATGCAAGTCTCTGGGCATTCCTAGAAGGGACTTCCTTGTTCAGGTTTTGAAGTGGAAAGACCCATATTAAATGTTGGCAGCACCTTTTTATAAATACATCCTATCACTTTGGTTCCTTTCAGCCATCCAGACTACTATACCCACTGAGCCCTCTCTTCAGCAACCCGAGTTTTTAATTTTTAATGGCATACCTGGTAAGCATGTTACATGTAGATATCAATCACATCAGGAGAAAGCACACAGAAAACAAAGACTAGTGTTTAAGCAACAAAAACCCAATTTTATGCACCCATCTTGCAAAGAAAGAGCTGCTGGCACCCCCAGTATGTTGAAAATTCCATGTTCAAGAGACAACTTTTCCTTCAGTTACAGGTTCCATTCTATCCCCTGCTTGTTGGTGTTCAGTCTGCTTCCAACACTGTAATAAGGATATCCATACTCACAATAGCACCGTCCATAGTGGGCAAAAGGTGGAAGCAGCCCACGTGTCCATCAACAGATGAATGAGTAAGCAAATTCACTGTGTGCAAATGACGAGATAGTATAAGAGAAGATTCAGATGCATGCTGCAACTTGGATGAGCCTTCGAGGCGCGATGACTGGGAGACAGAGGCACGGTATAAATGGAATTCATAACATTGAATCATGCACTTAAAACAACCAAGTCGTTATGTTCTCTTATGTGTTTTACTTCCATACAAAGTGGGGAGAGTTGCCGATGTTCTGGAGAAAGAGGCAAACATGCAAATAGAAGACAAGAAGAGAGTCTGATCTATAATGAACGCTGTTGAAGAAAAATGGCTCTGTGCCCCAGAAATGGAGGAAGTGGTGATGGTCCCTGATGGATGTATCTGACCTAAAAAGTAAACAGTGCCTTCCTGGGTCCAGGCAGGATCCAGAATGCTCAGAGAAAGTGAGCTTCACGTGATGTTTTGAGTCCAAACAGAAACAGGAAATTCCAGGGGACTCTGGAAAGAGCATGAGTACCCTTGAGAAGTTCCCACTTGGTTTTCTACATCTAGTTCATTCTGGGTGGTTTGACCATTACATCCTGAAATACATGTCAGCGGCCTCTATCTCATTCTATCCCTAAGCAGGGTAACTACAAACAACTCAGAATTAATTTAAGACTTGGAACACATTGCATCTCCAACAGGTAAGTTCACTTCTACCTCGATGGCCAGAGAATTGAGACTGGCTATTTCTATGTTATTCGTGAGCTTCAGCCCACTTGACATATTCAGCTGCTGAAGTGAGCGTGCTGCACATAATACCATGAGTCTCTTATTAAAATAATGCACTGTAAGTCACATGAAGCCTGCAGAATGATTCCCTAAACTGTGCATCACTGACTGCCTATATCACTTACCAGATGGAAGTAGGAAACGTCAAGAAGAGAGCTAACATTTACGCAGTTCTGGCTAGGCCTGCCCTCACTGAAGATCTTCACATACCATCTTATGAACCCTTCAGATAAGGTAATTATTATTATTATTAATCATTCCATTAATGATTAACAACTTCAGAGTGTTAAATAACTTGCCCACAGTTACATCTAAGAAGAAAGTGACTTCCTGTTCAGGCCTCGTTGATTCCGATCCCTGCTAGTGTCCATCTGATGGTTGGAGATGGAGACGACTGTGAGAGACACAGAAGAGTGTGGTTTGACCAAAAACGTCTGGATTTCAAACCCTCTAAACCCCATTAGGAAAGTTTTGAAGGAGGCTCGGGAGATAGGTCAGCGACTGCCGAGTTTAATCCCCAGAAACCATATAAAACGGCTAGGTTGACAGGGTGTCTCTGTAATCCCAGTGATGAGGAAGGAAGGCTGGGCACACCCTAGCAATCACTGGCCAGCTATCCCTGACAGCTGAGTGAGTGCCAGACCACATCTCAGAAACAAAACTAAAAAGATAGGAAGAGACTGAGGAATAATGCCCAAGGTTCTCCTCTGGCCTCCATGGACACCTGCATGCACATGTGCACCCAGACATGCATGCAAATGTGTGCATGAACACACATAGATTTTAAAAGCCATGTACGCCATGTGTGGTAGCACTTGTCTATAATCCTAACATCCAGGAGCCTCAGATAGGAGGATCTAGATATGTACACTCATTTTCTCATGCTAAGACTTTGAAATCCAGTGTGTATCTTCCAGTTTGTCTAAAGCAGGTCTAAGCGTGCTTCGGGTCCTCTGCAGTCAGACTCACGGCTACCATGTTGAACAGTAACAAAAACAGAGTAATGATTGCTCATAGCTTTATAACACCACCCACAAACTTAATCACTGTCACTTTGCCTTTATCCAAACTACTCATTAAAATACTGAACAGATAAGCTCCTCAAAAGATTAAGAAATAATTGCCATTTGACCCAGCCATCCCAGTTTTAAGGGATTACTTAAAAGGGATGAAATGAATGGAAATATTTCACAAAGAAATGAAAACACACACAGAGGGGGGTACTGAACAATAAAATAAAATTAAAAATGAAATAACTCAAAGGTCTGTCAGCTAATGAATGGATAAGTAAAACACTGTGTCCGAAGAATGGGAGAGTATCAGCAAAAAGAGCTGAAACGCAGATGCACGATACAGTAGATACAAACCTTGCAAACAGCATGATAAGTAAGAAAAGTCTGTCTCAAAAGTATCACGTTGTACAATCTCACTTATGTGAAACACTCAAAGGAGCAAATCTACCCACTGAAAGTTGATGAGTGGTTTTCTAGAACCACTGAGGGAGGTTCACCGGAGGAGGAGCAACTCCTAACGGGTGTAGGATTTCTCTCTGGAATGAAAAAAATCACTGTAGTGATGGGTTTTTCGCCTATCCTAAAAAGTACCAAGTTGCATGATATAAACGGTACAGTGGATAAACTAGGTCTCGATAAAGCTGCTACAGTAAATATTTAAGCAAACAAACCCATCTGTGAGCACTCAAAAGGATCAAGCAAGTCAAGGCTCAACCAGAAGTCTCTGCATGGGTACGTGTCTGCTAAGTCATCACCATTGGAGATTTCTAACACTGCTCTGTTGTGTCCACTCCTCCTCCTGTCACTCCTGATTCCCGATACTGTCTTCATGGAGAACCCGTCTAACAAACTTCTAGGGTGGACAGGCACACAAAAGCACTTTGTTAGATTATTTCTGCCTTAGAAAAGCAGACATGGGGAAAAAAACAAATTGAAGCCACTGGGAATCACCCTGTCCCAAGAACACCACAGGGCCTCACAGAATACTCAAGGCAGACAGACTAAACAGGGCTCCCTAGATCTACCAGAGCCGAAAGCCACCAAAAGACATGAGCATTGTTTGTCACAGCTTATTATAATAAGTCACGAGGATGCCATTGTTTAAGTCTTTTTACTTTGGTGTGGTTTTCAGAGACAGGGTCTCATTTTGTAGGCCAGGATGACCTGGAACTCAGGCAATCCTCCTGCCTCAACCTCAAATCTGCTGGGATTTCATGCGTGAGCCATCATGCACCTGATTTTCTGTTACAGAATTTTCTATATCCTGAAGACCATCATGTTTGTGGGTCAATAGTTTCCAGATTCCCTCTCTCTTACCTCAGAAAAACTAAATACATGGAAGCTCCAGTCCTGAGGACTTTCCCCTCTGCCCTCCCAATCCCTTAGTAAAAGGTGACTGAACACCAAAGAGCCATCACAGTCCAGCTCAATACCTGTGCACTGGGAAACATGCATAGACATTTTCATCAGTATCACACTTAAAAGAAACAATCCAAGTGTCAAGAGTTGAGAGATTAAAGGGAACCAACTAGTTCTCTACACAATGGACTACTACACAGCTTTGAAAACAAATGTGCCGTGTTACACCACAACCATGCTAGTGGATTTCAAAAGCAATGTTGAATCAAAGAATTAACTCATCTAGTGTAATTCTATGTGCCTTTCCAACACAGGCAAAGCTAGAGGGGATGAGAGGGAGGGAAGGAAGGGAGGGAGGGAATAACTCGAGAGAAATCACAAGAGTCAGATAGGATCAACACAAATCCCGGGACAGTGCTTATCTAGTGGGATTCGGAGTGAGGGGTGATACCCAGCCAGGAGGAGCACCGGTGAAGCATCCTCTGTTATGTTGTGCACACACTATTCTGCTGTGTTGCTCCATAATAGATCCTGCATTAGATGGCGTCTGGACTTCGGGACTACTAAAAATACATAGATGCCTTGGTCAGCAAGAAGTTTTAGAATTGGCAGGATACATGAGACAGAGGATTCCTGGGACCTCCTCTGGGAGCTGCCAGGGAGCAAGGAGAAGCCTCGTCTAGCTGTCACCTGGCTGGCAGCCCAGTCAGACCACCCCCAATGAGAGTGAGGTCAGAGCAGCAGGATGTGCACCCAGGCCTGGCTCCTGCCTTCGGGACACTTTCTCCTTCCACATCAAAAATGCCCAGGGAAAATGAGCAGGGATTACACTCATCCCCTGGGCAGACAGTAATGGAAGAAACCACAATCTGCCCACTCATCGTATTATAAATCAGGCTTCTAGACACTCCATGGACAGAGGCCCCAAAGACACTATGGTGCAGGAGTAAGCCTTGCTGAGTCATCTAGTCTATCTCAGAGAGAAAAATTGTACAGGAGCATGAGCAGAGCTTTTGGGTGGTAGAGAAGGGTAGCTGTCCCAGCCTCAAGGATTCTCTCTCTGCTGACAATATACCAGACAGATTCCAAGTGTCTTAGTCCCCACTGTAGTGACTTCTAAGTAAAGCCACGGCAGCACTGTTTATGTCTACCAAAATAGTCGATTACTCTGCACAGAAGTGGTAAGTCCTCGGGAGGGCCTCCCATGGCTACCTCAGTGACTTCCTCCCAAGACACGCTGTGGGATGTTCTGTATGGCAAATGTGTTGCTAATTAGTCAATAAATAAAACACTGATTGGCCATTGGCTAGGCAGGAAGTGTAGGCAGGACAAGGAGGAGAATAAAGCTGGGAAGTGGAAGGCTGAGTCAGAGAGACACTGCCAGCCGCCATGATGACAAACAGCATGTGAAGATGCCGGTAAGCCACGAGCCATGTGGCAAGGTATAGATTTATAGAAATGGATTAATTTAAGCTGTAAGAACAGTTAGCAAGAAGCCTGCCACGGCCATACAGTTTGTAACCAATATAAGTCTCTGTTTATTTGGTTGGGTCTGAGCGGCTGTGGGACTGGCAGGTGAGAGAGATTTGCCCTGACCGTGGCCCAGGCAGGAAAACTCTAGCTACAGTTAGAGGCGACAGGCAAACCAAGAGCTGTTTCTGGGTGCTCTAGTGTGCTGCTTGTGTAGGTCATTCTAGATGCAATTTGTACAGGTCTGCATGTCTACAGTCCTTGAAGGTGCCTGTCCTGAATAGGCTTCTGCACAATGCATTCACACCTCAGAGGTTTGGCTTGAATGTGAAATCCCCCACCTCTCCCCACAGGCTCATGTGTTTGAACACTTAGTATGCAGTTGATGTTGCCGAAGGCTGTGGAAACTTCAGAGTGTGGTGCTTCACTAGAGTAAATGGATCGCAGGGAGAGTCTGGCTTCTGTCAGCTCGAGGCTTTCTCACTGTGCAGGTAATGTGCCCAGCCTCCTGATGGTCCTGTCATCATGTCTTCCCACCACAATGGACTGTAGCCACTCAAACAATAAGCCCAAACCAACCCCTCCTCTCTTAAGTTACTTTTTAAAGTGTTTTACTTTAGGGGGCTGGAGAGATGACTCAGCCATTAAGAACTGTCTTAGTTAGGGTTTCTATTGCTGTGAAAAGACACCAGGACCATAGCAACCCTTAGAAAGGTGTGGGGGGCTACCCACCACCCCCACATTTCCCCATAGTGCTGTTGAGTAGGAGCAGCAGGAAATATTAGATAGAAGGATTAGAGGGGGGAGATAAAGACAGAAAATACAGGATAGCCTCGAGAGGGCCTGGAACCTAGTCCAACAGGCCCCGGCTGTCTCTGCCCCAGGGTATTTATAGAAATGCCAAGGGGTGGAGCAAAAGACCTCCCCCAGCATAGCCAAGAGTAGACCATCTCAGATACCTGCACTCAGGCCCATGGTTCAATCATCCTCTCTATGCAGACCTGCTGGGTACAGCCACTAGGAAATCTGAAAAAGGGCTCCTACAGAAAGGAAAACATTTAGTTGTGTTAATTGTGGTGGCTGGCTTACAGTTCAGAGGTTTAATCCATTATCTTCATGGTGGGACATGGCAGCATACAGGCAGACATCGTGCTGGAGAAGGAGCTGAGAATCCAACATCTTGTAGGCAACAGATGTCTCACTGGGAGTATCTTGAGCATAGGAGACCTCAAAGCCCACTCCAACAGTAGCACACGTCTTCCAATAAGGCCATATCGCCTAATAGTGTCACTCGCTTTGGGGTCATTTTCTTTCAAACCACCACAAGAACACATATCACTCTTTCAGACTGGTTCTCTCCAAACTTTACATGGGTTCTGGGAATTAAACTCAGGTCCCCAGACTTGCATGATGTCTTAGTTAGAGCTTCTATTGTTGGGACAAAACACCATGACCAAAGAACAAGTTGGGGAGGAAATGGTTTACTTGGCTTTTACTTCCAGATCATAGTCCATTATTGGAAGAAGTCAGAACAGGAACTCAGGCAGGTCTGGAACCAGGGAGCAGGAGCTAATGCAGAAGTCATGGAGGAGAGAGGCTTACTGGCTGCTTTCCAATGGCTGGCTCAGGTTGCTTTCTTATAGAACCCAGGACCCATTGGCTGGGCCCTCCCCCATTGATCACTAGCTGAGAAAACACCTTATAGCTGGAGCTCATGGAGGTATTTCCTCAACAGAGGCTCCTCCTCTCTGATGACTGTAGCTTGTGTCAAGTTGACACACAAAACCAGCCAGTACAACTGACCCCTTGTCAACTTGACACGCAAACACATCACTATCAAGCTACAACTCTTCCTTTCTTATTCATCCCAAAGATGTCACATTAAAAACATAAATGATGCTAAAAGTCCCACAGTCTTTACAAATTCAAACACATTGAAATTTCAGTCTCTTTGAAAATAGTCAAGCTCTTAAAATCCAAAGTCTTTTAAAATTCAAAGTCTCTCAATTATGGGCTCCAATAAAATACTTTATTTCAATAGGGAAAAGTCAGGGCACACTCACAGTCAAATCAAAGCAAAACCAAATTGCAACTATCCAGGGGCTGAGATCCACTCACTATATTCTGGACTCCTCCAAAGGGCTTGGGTCACTTCTCCAGCTCCGCCCTCTGCAGCACATACAGCTTGTCTTCCAGGCTCCAGCTGGCTCCACTCCACTACTGTGGCTGCTCTTGATGGTCTTCCCATGGTCCTTGGCATCTCCAAAATGCTGGGGTCTTCTGCTGCAACTGGGCTGCACTTTCACCAACAGCCTCTCATAGGCTCTCCTCATGGTGCTAACCCTCAACTTCTTTGCATGACCCCTTCTGTCCTGGGCCTTCAACTGCCACTGAGACTGAACCTTCACCAACGGCCTCTCCTGGCCTCTCATAGTACCAAGCCTCTCAGCTGCTCTCCATGACCCCTTCATGCCTTCAAAACCAGTACCACCTGGGTAACTTACCATTACCAAGTCAGCACGAGGTACAATGTTGACCACATCTGGAACATAGCTTCTCTGTGCTCCCAGGAAACACTTCCCAGAAGATTTCACTTCAGTGATGATGGTCTCTCCTTAATCACTGCTAATTTCTTAACCCCAGCTGACCAGCATCAAGTATCCCACCAAAACAAAGTTTTGCTTTAATAATTCTGGTATCTTGTTAATCACAGCTGATTCTTCAGCCCCAGTTAACCAGAACCACAGAAGCTTAATTCAAAATAACAAATGGCTCTAATAGAGTTTTTAAACTTCTCTCTGAAATTTCACAAGCCAGGCCTCCATCTTCTGTACTGCTCTTAATATTCTTATTTTCCAAGAACCTAAAGAACATCCCACTGAGCTCTCAGCATTCAATGGTTCTTATAGACCAAA
Organism: Peromyscus californicus insignis; assembly: GCF_007827085.1. Taxonomy (NCBI): domain Eukaryota; kingdom Metazoa; phylum Chordata; class Mammalia; order Rodentia; family Cricetidae; genus Peromyscus; species Peromyscus californicus. Next base: position 14,233,700 of record NW_026294480.1, on the reverse strand, counting down.
GTTGCAAAGTCATTCCACAATCCTTGTCAAAACATGGTCAGTCTGTCACAGCAATACCCCACTCCTTCTACCAATTTGTCTTAGAGTTTCTATTGCTGAGACAAAACACCATGACCAAAGAACAAGTTGGAGAAAAAAGTGTTTATTTGGCTTACACTTCCAGATTACAGTCCATCATTGGAGGAAGTCAGAACAGGACCTCAAGCAGGGCTGAAACGTGGAGGCAGGAGCTGATGCAGAGGCCATGAAGGGGAGCTGCTTACTGGCTTGCTTTCCATGGCTTCCTCAGCCTGCTTTCTTATAGAACCCAGGACTACCAGCCCAGGAATGGCACCACCCACCATCGGCTGGGCCCTCCCCTATTGATCACTAATTGAGAAAATGGCTTACAGCTGGATCTCATGGAGGCATTTCTTCAGCTGGGGCTCCTGCCTCTCTGATGACTGTAGCTTGGGTCAAGTTGGCACACAAAACCAGCCAGGACACATGTAAGTGCTTTTACCTGCCAAGTCATCTCTCTGGCCCTCTAAAACAAAGTTTAGAATGTATCTGAGGCCCAATGTCATCCCAACATTGTTAGGGGCATTTCCATAAACTGCAAAGCTGGAGCTCTGGCCAGAATAAACGAAATGTCCCCTGCCATGCTTCCAGCTGCACCATCCTCTCCGAGTGTGCCCCACATACTCCCCAGGCCGGCTTTCCTCCCACCAGCTGCCATCTTGAAAGATGCCTTGGCAATGGATTGGACAAAGAGCGGAGATCACTTCCCAGCAAGTCAGGGCGTTCCCTGTCCACTTTCTCCTGCTTTCTGCCTTGCACTCTCCAGCTGGAGCAGGACTTTCTGCTTCAGCACAGTACAGGGCAGACAGAGCTCCCTGGTGCCTGTTGTCTCTCCCTCTAAGTGTTCTGTCTGTATGGTGGTTCCTGCTGTCACCTTCTCTCAAAGCCACACTATTTTCTCAAGTAGAAAACCGTTCTCCCGACAGGCATTGCATCTGTTTGTATTGTCCGCTTACAGCTTATAGCAGCCTAGAAACAGGCTTCTACAGCACTGGGCTTTGGGCATCTGCCTCCCCCAGTTCCCAGAAGCTCGGCTTCCAGTATCCACTTTCTCAGTTTGCTTCTCCCTCTCAGAGGAGAGCATCACTCCAGCAACCGATACATATTGTATGGCAGAGTATGTGCACATGCGTATATGTCTCTCTCTCTCTCTCTCTCTCTCTCTCTCTCTCTCTCTCTCTCTCTCTCTCTCCCCCCCCCCCTTTTGGGATTTCTCTGGCTGTGCAAGGTCAGGCTAGTGGAGGGTTTTTCATCTTTTTAGCTCGGGGGGGATGTCTGGAGACAGACGAAAGCCCTGAAGACCGTCAAGTTCTTCACTGGACTGTCATCACAGTATCTTTCCTCTGGCTCAGTACAAGGACAGCCTGTTTGCCAAGAAAATGTGTCTTGCTTCCTCTCTTCTAAACCAAGACTTCAGTGACTATGTACTTCTCTCGTTCCCCGACTCTAGACTTAGCAAAGTGTTACTATGGCATTTAATTAAACTACTCTAAACTAAACCCAAAGCCAGGGCTGAGCAATACAATCCCCACTACCCACAAAAATGATATTTCACACACACACACACACACACACACACACACACACACACACACACACACAAATTAACCCTTTCTCCAGCCTTTTCTGCTCATCATTCCATGTATCTACTTCAGGACTGCAGACATTTGACACAAATTAATTTCCTTTCAGCTGGATTTGTTTGTAAGGTCTTAAAGCTATTGTCAGTCATGACTGATGCAGAGGCAGATATTTAAATATTTCATTTACAACTTTGTATAAATGACTACTTCAAGTGAGACAGTTATTTTAGTAGGATATTTAAAGAGAATATAAGCAGCATTTACTGTGTCAACATTATTTTAACATCATTACTCCTGCTATTCCCAAAGTCTCCAGCATTCACGGGACTTTTAATTTAGCAACCTTCCCTTGTAATGGATAAAGATGGGAACATAGAATTCTAAATGAACCATGAAGTTAAATTCCAATAGTTCATATAGAGAGCAAAGGGTGGATATTAGATTTCAAAAGGAGAGTGCCAAGAGAGGCTACAGCCTCCTTCCAGCCCCGCGTTGCCGGTGGGATCCCAGAGCGAGAGATTTTCACAAGGGTGTTCCTTACATTAAAAAATTCCAGAGGTTTCTGTCCGAGAGGGAATCACTACTAATGTGAGGGACCAGTGCCAATCCCTGGGTGAGCTCAGTTCACATAAAGTGATCATTGACTGGCTTCTCTGAGAACAGCTGCCCTTGGGATGCTGCGTGTCTGCCCATCTTGAACCCCAAAGCGTAAACACTTCCTCCAACTGGCCTTGCCAGCAGGTCCCAGCTGACACCTGAGAAGCCCTCAGTCAGCACACGAATAACAAAGGGGAATCATTCCCAAAGCCCACCTCACTTCTGCAGTGAACCAACTACCTGTCATACCATCATAGATGCACATAGTTCGAACCGATACATCCATGTCACATTCAAAGCTTGAGTATACAGAAAACAGCTCTAGTAGAGACCGTTTAAAAAATTAATCTGCTTCTGCCAAACACACAAGAGAAAAACATATGTAAGCAGCTTTCAAGGAAACTCAAGGAGAACAATCAAGTTCAAGTTCCTTTGAGGCAGACTCCTAGGCTGCTTACTCAAAGGTTTCCTATCTTTGTTTGTGTGGGGACAACATAATCACAGATAAGGATTGCCATGGCTGTGGTGCTTGCAGGAGATGGCCTAATCAAAAAATCACTTCTGGGAATCAAAAAGATGCCTGCCCAACTGTATCTAACATTTGGTCCTAAAGCCGTGATCGTCCTTGTGTTCTTATATTTACTTCTTCCGTGTTGGCTTGTTGCCATGGCGAAGCTCCATGGTTTTCTGCAGAAGCCTGGGGTGAAGTCCCACCGCAGTCGATGCACAATAAAAGAACCACAGAGCAACTGAGCACAGAACTTACTCTGCATGGCTACTCACAGTGCTTTGCCTCTACTATTGGGGTTACTCCTCGGCGTGACCCAAAGAGATAAGTACTTATCATGCCACCACATTTTATTTTATTGACATTTAGTTATTTTTATTTTATGTGTATGGTGTTTTGCCTGCTTGTATGTCTGTATTGTCTCTTTGCCTACTACCCTTGGAGGTCAGAAGAGGATGTCTGATCCCCTAGGTCTGGAGTTACAGGTGGTTGTTAGCAGCCATGAGAATGCTGGGAATCAAACCTCCATCTTCTAGAAGAGCAGCCAGTGCTCTACACTGCTGAACCATCTCTCCAGCCCTACTGCCATCCTTGATTTGATGCAATTTGCCAGCCCAGCCCCTCAGGGTGTGAGAGTCAGAGACAGCAGGGAATAACTGTGTTGCCTGATATCAGGCCTTTGACTGGGCAGAGTGGCTAGAAAATAAATGGGTTTTTTTTAAATCTTAATTATATAAAAATACATTACATTTATCTGTGGGGGGGTTTCTTTGTTGGGGATGGGGAGCTGCGGGTGCACATGTGTGAAAGGCAGAGAACAACTTGCAGGAATTGGTTTTCTCTTTCCACCATGTGAGTCCTGGGGACTGAGTTGCGCGATCACCAGGCTTGGCAGCAATTCCCCTTAGCCACGGAACCAGCTTGCTGACCACGCCCCCATCTTAATGTTTTATTTTCAAGTCTTTCAGTACATCAATCTTCTTTAAAAGATAAAATGGACATCTTATTCATTTGAATTTATCCCCGCTACCGTAATGCTGATGAACTGATGTGATAAAGCTCCAACACCTTTCTCCAAATGTTAGAACAAGAAATCAGCTGGGGGTATAGTTAACTGAGTCAAAGAGGAGGGTGAAATCATTGGAGCTCCTTGAAGCTGAGTCTTTTATGTCGACAGATGAATGCTATTAGTAGGAAATGTTGGCTTTGAAGAGATGGGTCAGTGGTTAAGAACACATACTGCTCTGCAAAGGATTGGAGTTTGATTCCCAGCCCCCACATTGGGTGGTTCCCAACCACTTGTAAACTCCAGCTCCAAGAGGACCTGGCACCTCTGACCTCCGAGGACACAGACCTCCATACAGAGTCACATACATAACTAAACAATGAAATCAACCTGTTAAAGGGGGTGGGAGGGAAGCTGGAGAGATGCTCAGTGGGTAAGAATGTGTTTTACTCTTCCAGAGGACACAACTTCCATCCCCAGCACCCAAGCCACATGACTCACAACTCTTCAGGCCTCTCTGGGGACTGCACTTGAATGCACAAGCCCAACATAGACACACACTCACAGAGAGAGAGAGAGAGAGTCAGAGACAGAGAAAGAGAGGAAGGGAAGGAGAGAGTTTTAAAATGTTAACTAAAAATCTGCCAAATTAAAAAAAAATGCCCCCTAACCTCTGAAAATAAGAATAATACTTCCTCACATAATGTAGACTTTAACTTCCGGTTTTTCACTTTTAATTCTGGATCCCAACACAGTCCTAACTAGTATTATATGGACATCTTTATAGCCAAAGACATCTTTCATCACCTTGTCTGTAGTGGCCAAGGTTATCAGACTCTCTTTGATTAGAAATCCAGTCATACCCTCCCTCAACTCCTCTATGTCAGTCATTATTTTATATGAAAGCTTATATTCTTAAAAAAATTGTGTTTTTTAATTGTCCCAGCAATGACTTAATCATCCACTTCACCTAAAGTTTTATTATTAGAAGAAAAAAAATGCATGGATTTCTACTAGCGGTCTCTCCCAGGTCCACACATTAGAACCTCTGAATTCTGCTGTTACAGGCTCAGCACGGCTCACCCAGACACAGCATCTTTGTCCACTTAGAGTTTATGAAATTCCAGAAACTGAAAGTATGTCAATATAAATTGCACAATTCCCAGAGTGCTTAAGGAAAAAAATATGAGTTGCTTCTCCTGCTAACAAGTAATCAATTCGAGTTAAAACAGCACATTCTCCAGTAAAGTTCATTGAGTACCACAGAGATATTCTGGGAAACAACACAGATAATCCCATGATCTTTCACTGTATCTGCACACAAAAAAATTAGGTACACCCCTATTTTTGGTGTAACATTCCATATCCTGAGAACAACATCAGCAGTGCCCTTGTCAAATAGCAAACCATGACAGGACATCATGGTGTCCTAGATCAGCAGTTCTCAAACCTGTGGGTCACTACCCTTTCACAGGAGCTGCATATCAGATATTTCCATTACAGTCAATCACAGTAGCAAAATCACACTTATGAAGTAGCAATGAAAATAGTTTTATGATTGAGAGTCCCCACAACATGAGGAACTGTAATTAAAGGGATGCAGCATTAGGAAGGTTGAGAACCACCGCCCTAGGGGAAAAGGTCCCCAAGTTTTCTGTATGAAAAGTGCCTTTGGAAACCAAGCACTATTCACACAAATGTACAAAGTTTCACATCTGTGTTCCCTCCCACCAATAAGTTCTAAACAAAGAAGAGTTGTTCTCATCTGTGGCCTTTGAGATCTGATAACCACCGTTAGCTTTTCCCACACCGCCAGTGGTATTGTTGGACACACACACACCGTCCCAAGAAGTCAAAAGCTTTGAAACAAAACTTGGCATCCATGTTGAGAGGGTGAACCTGTGGAGTGAGGTCATGCTATTGTTGACAGCATCTGCTTCATCAAGTAAGAATGTGTCCTGCATTGTTTTTCCAGTGTCAACAAAACCAAGAGAACATTGAAAACAGTTTCTTGTCAATTTATCATTAAACTGATCTTTAAATCCAGCCAGCCATGTGTATGCTCCTTGAGTTGGGGACAGCTTTTGCTCTAGAACCTATCTTTAAAAAAATAGTCACAGACACTAATTAAAAATGCAAACGCAGGGCTAGGGAGATAGCTCAGGCTCACCAGGCAATCATGAGGACCTGGGTTTGATCCCTAGCAAACAGGATTGTTATTGTTGTTGTTTTAGGGATATGCCTACAACCCCAGGGATACAGAGACAGAGGGTCCTGGGTCCTGCTGGCCAGCCAGCTGGTCTAGCAATCCAGGTTCCGGTGTAGACCCTGTCTCAAAAACTCAAGCGGAAGGTGACTGAGGAAGACACCGGATGGCAACCTCTGGCTTCCACACATACTCACTTACACAGGCACCCGTCACACACATACACCCATCCACACAAACATTCCGAGTTGCAGCTGAAGTGATGAAAGCTCCCTTTCATGGAAAAAAAAAACAGGAAAAAAAAAACAAAACAGTGGAAGACCAACGTACTCCCCCCCCAAAGGAAGCCCTGTGCGAGCCTTGGATTCCGAACCCGAACTCCAATCAGACACTCCAGCTCCACCTTAGCATGCAGCCTCGGCCTGGGCAACCGTCCTAGACATCCTAGGCATTGTACTAAACTTCCAGTTCTAATGGAATTCTTCACATTTAGTGACATGAACCTCTAATGTGGACGGATGCTTAATCGGATGCATAGATCTCCTTCCTAGTCACAGTGTCTGACGTCTCACATACCGTTCCATTTCTACCTCGGCCAAAGAGTTCCAATGTGAAGAAAAGAGCAAAAGACTAGAAAAACAGGCCATGTATCTTGTTAGTTGTCTGTTCTAGTTACAGTAGTCCTGAGAAGGATTTAGAGTGGAGAGGAGAAAGGATAAGTGAGTAGATGAAGGGGTACGTAGGATGGCACCACCTTCTCCTTGGCGGAAGCTGGGCAGATGGCAGCAACATTTCCCAAGGCCAAGAAGGCAGGAGGGTATAGTTCCCAAACAAATGCTACACTTTCTCTCTTAGGAGGTTGCCAAGGGTGTTGGGGATTTTTCACAGGATTTACCTTGATTTATATTTGATCTTTGCTTGCTTTTTGCTCCAGTTAATCATTATGCTAATATGCTCCAAACAGCCTGGACTGAGCTGTGTGTTCTAAGGAAACTCAAACTATATCCTCCAACACAGGGTCTCTCTCTCCCAAGCAGTTTACCTCACAGCACTGCGGGGAGATACTGTGGGTGACCCAAGCGATGGTCCTGTCATGCCTGAGTCCACTGGCTCCTTCCAGTCTGTAAACCGCCATCCTAGGGGGTGGGATGTAGAGGATGGACTGTCTTCTCTACGAGTGCATCTCAAAGTGTGATACACAGTCAGCTTTCCTGTGCAGATAGAGTCACCGAACTGATAAACTCAGCATAAAGATGAAGCAATAGTTCCCCACCCTTAATAGAACTCACTAGGAAATCCACTGTGAAGCGGCTGCCAGAAAGATCTGCTAATATTAAACTCCATCTAATGTTCCTCTGCCTGTTAAGACCCCAGCCCTTACAAATGTGTGTCTATCATCAAATTAAAAAACAGGTACTAACAGAAAAAGGTCTGTTTTTTTTTTTCCTGTCTTGGTTATTACATCAACAGTTTTTAAAGCCTTGTGTAGAAAATATGAGACATTTCTAAAATTAATTCAGGTTCACAAATAGATTTTGACTTTCACTTTTTAGTACTGTGTGTGTGTGTGTGTGTGTGTGTGTGTGTGTGTGTGTGTGTGTGTGTGTGTGTCTGCCATGTGTGTATGGGTGCCTACAGAGGCCAGAAGAGGGTATTGGATTCCTGGAGTTTGATTGAACGTGATTGTAAGCCACCCTCCATGCATGCTGTGAACTGAACTTAAGTCCTCTGGAAGAACAGCAATATCTTTTAACCACTGATCATTCCTCTAGCCCCAGACATTAACTTTCATGATACCAGTATATATGATACATCTCTTAATTCATAACATTATTGTAGCAAGTTTGTATTTAATAAAAATCAATGATCAAGTCCCTCAAGCACCCCAAATTATCTTAAGACATTTTACAATAATTTTTTGGTTAGCATATCCAAAACTGGGCTTCATTATGACATTTCCATACATCTGTGTTATTATACATTGTCACCCTGCTAACTGCCTTACCCTAGCTTCCAATTTTTAATTTGTTTTTCCTTTCCCAGTGCTGGGAATTGAACCTAAGATCCTTGTGCATGCTAGCCAAATACTCTACTATTATGTTATTTCCCCAGCACAGACCAAATGGTTTTGGGGTTTGGATTTTTTTTTAAGATTTATTTATTTATTATGTACACAGTGTTCTGCCTGCATGTATGTCTGCATGCCAGAAGAGGGCACCAGATCTCATTACAGATGGTTGTGAGCCACCATGTGGTTGCTGGGAACTGAACTCAGGACTTCTAGAAGAGCAGCCAGTGCTCTTAACCTCTGAGCCATCTCTCCAACCCCCCCCCCCCAATTTTTTTTTTAAGTGTTCTAGGTTTTGTTGCTATTCTTTTGTTTGTTTTTTACCTTGACAGTAAAAGAAATATCTAGGAGTCATAGAATAGAACTTCAGAATTGGAAAGACACCTCCAATACCCTCAAATTTATACACTAGGTTAAAGCTAAGAGTGGAATTTCGGGCTGTTAAGACAGATTGCACACCACTCTTTCCTAATTACACATGAAGTTAAAGCTATGGCGCCATCATGGCCACTTTTCTGTTGCTGTGATAAACACTGTGACCATGGTAACTACAGAAGGAAGAACTCATGTGGGCTGACGGTTCAGTCCCAAGGCCAAGGGCCCATCACCATCACAGCAGGGACACACAGGGAGGCAGGCATGGCAGCTGGAACATTAAACTGAGAGCTCACATCTTAAACCCAAAGCAAGAAACAGGGAGAGTGAACTAGGAGTGACATATGGCTTTTAAAACCTCAAAATCTGCCCCCATTAACACACTTCCTCCAATAAGACCACATCTCCTAAGCCTCTCCAAACTGTACCACTAACTGGGGACCAAGTATTTAAATGCCCAAGACTATGGGGGACATCTCATTCAAAACCACCATAAGCACAAAGTTTTTTTTGTTTTGTTTTGTTTGTTTCACAAAGGAATGAAAAAATTCAGCATTAAATTCACACACAAGCACAGGTGAGCAAAATGGTTTTGAAAACGGATTCCTTGTGATTCTACCCTGGACTTTAAAGTTAAAAGCCTAACTGTGTAGCCGGGAAACAAATATATCATTTCCCACCTCAAAGAGAAACAGTAAGATAGTTGAATTTGTTACAAATTGCCCAGGACAATCTTTCAGACGTAATCGGTGAAAGGTGCTTCCCCTATGGAGATGGATACAACAAAGTACATGTTGCTTTCCCCCAGAGACCTGTCTTGACTTCTCACGGGACTCCCAGCTTAGCACCCAATTTACTTGGCAACGGTCTCACCTAAACTTACTGTTGTGCTTGGAGTTGCAACCAGTTTCGGAGGCACATGCTCCAAGTGTTTTGAAAACAACATCCAGCAAGAGAAAAGGCAGTTTCCAGATGGAGGAAGTCGGTGCTCTGTTCTGTATTAGGCTGAACACTTGGTAGGAAAAGGAGAGTCTTTTCAGTTGACTCACTGCTCTCTCTGTTACTGACCAAAGCCTCCCCAAATAACGGTCTACTCAGGAGGGGAATGGAGCACCAGACCCCAAACACTGGAAATCTCCCGGGATTAGTTTAAAGCCAGGGAATTTACACCAGATCTTTCCTCATATGCATATGGCTGTGGTACCACCATACCTTTATCTCTTAACATTCCAGGAGACAGAGGCGGGTAGATGGAGCTCTGTAAGTTAGATAGCTTGGTCTACATCGTGAGTTGTAGGCCAGCCAGGGCTACACACTAAGATCCTATCGCAAAAAATAATAATAATAATTTGAAAATAAAAAATAAGAAACAATTTTAGTAAATTTTGTTGATTTTTCTTATGCTGCACAAAAATATAAAATTAGGAGTGTTTAACTTCTCTCCAGAAACAGTTCACTTTTCGTAGCTGGTAAGCGTACATGGCACCTGTTCTTAACCAGCACAGTCGGATGCTGTGCACCAATCCAGTTGCCATTGTGTGTCCAGGGGAAGCCAGCAAATGAAATAAACTTGGGAGTTCTGGTTTAAATACGTTGTTCTTAAGAGGAAATGTGGCTTATGTGTGCAGAGAGACATGTATATACATATTCATAAGTGCACACAGATCAAAACTATGGGGCTAGAGAGATGGCTCAGTGGCTAAGAGCACTTGCCCCTGCTCTTCCTGAAGACCAGAGTTCAGTTCCCAGCACCCACATCAGGTTGCTCACAACTTGCTATAACTCCAGCTCCAGGGAATCCAATGTCCTCTTCTAGCCTCCAAGAGCACTTACACACACACAAACACACACACACACACACACACACACACACACACACACACACACACACGCACTTAAATAAATTAAATAAATCTTTTTTAAAGGAATAGAGACCTTGGAACTTCCCAATGTCCAATCATAGGAAAGTAAGCCAGAATTCCACAGTGTAGCCAAGAAATGACAGGATGGTGTTATGCAACAACATGGATTAATCTCAGTAATGTGCTTATAGACTAACATTTTTGTTCATGAATCTGATGCTAACTAACCAGAAGACAGTAGTTTCCCACTGGTTGACATCCTGGAACTCTCACACCCAGTCACCAGCCGATGCAGAATTAGCTTGCATGCTCAATAAACTGACTTCTACTTTTCTCTATGATTTTGGCACCAGAGGATTTTTCTATACAAAATTTGTAAAAGGATGTTGTATGAACATGTGCCTATAATGCATGAGGCTCTGGGTTCCATCGATAGCATTGAAAAAAGTGCAATAAAACCAAAAAATATTACAAATTATTTTGTAGTATTTCTGGTCATCTAACACAGAAATGCTTTCTAATGATCCATCACTCCCCAGAACTTACTTAAAAATTTCCCAGGTCGACTATAACCAATAAGCCAGGATTTAGGAGCTGACTCTGCAGCATCTCTATTTTTAAAAGGTCTTGAGGATATCATAAGCAAAAATCACAAAAATAGCAACTAAATAAATCACTGATAGACTAATTGGAAGAAGAAGGCAGTCCTCATTTGAACCTGACCTATGTCTAATCCTGAGTTGAGACTTGAGCACATCTGGGGACCTGATGTGGCAGATCCAATGACCTTCTAAATTAAATGAAAATAACCCTTCCATGAGAAGCCATGGTCCTCTGCAAATTACAAGGAGACAAAGCACAGACGGGGGCAGGGGGTCCCTCAGGTGACAAGTCCTCCAGTTCTGATGCTCTTTAGGCCTCCCTCTTGGCAGGAGCAGCAAGTGGTGGCTGGTAGGACACAAGGGTGCCTGGCACATACCCAGATGGTCCCTATGAAAATGTTCAGGTGTCTGGTAGAGGCCTTATTGCTGGAGCAAAGGCAGCAGCAGTCAATTGTGCAAAGAAGTCCCCCAGCAGGTCTGCTTATATCCCAGGGTGAGTGTCATCCTGACAAGCATAGCATGCTCTTTTAATTTTTAAGATTTACTTTATTTTCATTTGTGTGTATGTGTGTGTGTGTGTGTGGTTGTGTGAGTGCAGGTGCATAGAGGCCAGAAAATGATGTTGGGTCCCTGCCCCTCTGCAGAGCTGGAGTTACAGGCAGTTGTGAACAGCCTGACATAGGTGTTGGGAACCCAATTCCAGTCCTCTGCCTCTGTCTCTGCCTCTGCCAGAGCAGTATATGGTCTTAACCACTAGACCATCTTTCCAGTCTCATAATCATGAGTCTTCAACCTTGAATAGATGAACTCAGCCAATAGGGCCTCCCTACGAATCTTGTATTCTCCAAAATCTATAGATGTATGTAAGTCCTCAGTCCCAGAGTCTGCCGATTTTCATGGTGTAAATTTTCCCACCCATGATAGTTAATAGCAACACGGTGTTGCCAAACGCTAAACTGGTTCCCTGCTCTCCTGAGCATCAGCCAACTCCGGGAAACGCTAGTTCATTCTTCAACCAACAAGACCCGTCAAAGCCAGCTGACCCTAGAGACACACTGCAGAATTCAAGTGCTCATGCTGTGCTGGAGAAGGGATGAGTCTACCTGTGACTTCATTCATCTCTGGTTGACAGACTGTATCTCTCAGCCCCATGGGGACTCTTGTCACCCACTGGGGAAGGACTGTAAATAATCCATAGATCCACATGCCTGCAGGCCATTGGAGGGCACTTTGCCTCATTTGTTATGGCTCTCAAACTTTGCTATGGAATAGAACATTTTAAAGGTGTGGGGAAGGCAGTTTGCTCCTATGATAGGTAACTCCAGATGTGTAAGCTATATCTGAAATTATAAGGAAGAAAGCAATGGGAGGGCTGGGTTTTTTTTTTTTTTACACAGAATTTTTATTCATTGGAGTGATAGAATAAAATTTTCAAATTATAAAAATAATTCATCCACATTGGACCAGAATCTCCTGGAAAGCAGTTCCAGGAGTGTTAGAACCAGCAGGTCTATGTGAATGTGCATTTCTAGCATGTTCTCTAGTGATACTGATGCTGCTGGTGTGGAAACCACACCTGAAGATCCACTTCCCTATAAACCTGCTACCCTAGCAGCGGCAAATTAGTCACACACGCAGGAGGATGTCCGTAGGTTGTTCGACAGACTATAAAGTTTAGAATCTGTGCTCGGACCAAAATGGAACATCCTGAAAACAGATCGTGCTAGCATTACACATGAGATGAAATTAGTTTTAGGAGTTGGAGGTTATGATTGGGTCTGTAACTCCTAGCATCAGTCCTTACCACCTACCTCCTCAAACGGCTTTTCCATAACATGCTCATGGCTGCACAGTAAACTGCAGGCCGAGCCCCCAACTGGGGCTCTTGATCTCCAGCCTCCACCCCATGTCTACAGCAGAGTTAGCGTGTGAGAAATGTGTAGAGTTTTGTGAACGTACTGGGCAGAAGAGGAAGAATGTGGGAGAAGTCTTCAAGGGTTCTGGGGGTCAAAGTTGTCATGTTTTTTTCTGTATGATTTTACCACTCTCTGCAACTTCCAACTTCCCTTTTCATAAGACAAAGTTGTTCTGTGTACAAAGGTGGTTAGTACTGAAGCCTATGCCCAGGAGAGCTGCTAACAAAAACTCCAAGGGCTATTTTTAACACTTGGTACAGCAGGATGTGGAAGTTATTGTTTTAACATCACATCACCTGGGGGAAAAAAATAGAAAGAAATCTTAATCCAGACTGCTGTTTGGGGATTTTTCTCCCTGACTCACACACAATATCATAATTTCATTTTATAACTGGCCTTCAATCTGCTATTTCACCCTTAGTATTTTCATGGCTTGTTTGCTTTTAGTAACTTTAAATTGGAATAAGACCTAAGTTTTGCTTTGTGGTCTTGCGTGAGAGTGTTGAGCATGCTTTTCTGACAGATTTTGGGGTTGTCTTGCAAACTCTCACATCCTCAGCAGGGCACCTCCCAGAGCACGTACCCACACAGACACGGTATAGAGGCCGATAGCATGGCCACCTTCAGCAGACACTCACCCGTGGTATTTATCCACAATGTTCATTGAAGTCCACAGCATGGCTTCTGCATGGTGTACTTTCCATTCCTTTTTATATCCCGGCCTAGCTCACACAAGAAGCTTGGAATTTGGCCAAATGGTTCTAGGGTTTGGTATCTCCCCTGCTAGAATGATGGCGGCTTTAGCGTTGGTGATAACAGGACTTTTAGAAATGATATATATTCAGGGAGTTTTAGGAGTGAAGAAACCACTTGAGGGGATTTGATCATTGATCCCTGGCTTAGATGTGGACCTTGGACTCTCATCTCATCCTCACTTAATGAAATATTGTTTATATACAGAATGTAGGATTTTATGTAACTAATATTGATGAAGACTTCTGTTTGTTCAGGCTCTCTAATCTGTCAGATAAGGCCCTATGTACCCCATCAATTATCCCAAAATGTATGTATGATTATTTCTGCTGTACATAAAGAGAACTACAGCATAAGAAAGTTAGCTCACTGGCTGTCTAAGACTCCTGGCAGCCAGTTCTATCTTCAAGTAGCAACAAGAAATTGTGTTAGCCAGGTTTTCAGGTGTTTGTTTGTTTGTTTGTTTGTTTGTTTTTGCCATGACAAAATACCTGGGAGAAACCACCGAGAGGGAGGGCCCATGGTAGATTTGGAGGTTTCCGTCCAGAATTGATTGGACTCATTACTATTGCCTTGAGATGAGGCTAGATACCACGACAGCACAGCATATCAGAGGAAAACTCCTTACCTAGTGGCAGCCAGAAGCAGAGGGACAGAGAGGAAGGGGAAGGGCACAGGATGGCATCCTTCAAAGGCATGCATTTCACCCAGTGATCCACTTCCTGCCACAGGCCTCACCACCCAGCATTCCCATCACTTTCCAAACTGAGCCCTGAAATCATGAATACACCACAGGATCAAACCCCTGACAGAGCTCGAAGCTCATGATCCCTTCACTCCCCAGAAGCCCCACCCCCGGGTGTCCGCTTGCATCGGGATCAAATGTTCAATACATGAGCACTGGGGAAACACCTCCTATCCAAACAAGCACTAATGTTTATTGAATTCTTAATGCTAATTTCTCCACGTGTGCCATTTCTTGGGACCCCGAGCTATTCACTATGTCCGCTTCACAGAGGGAGACTGAGAAAGTACTGGAAGCCAAACCCATGCTTCTGTCCCCAGCTCATTTGCACTGTTCTTGTCTGTGACATTAATTTTCCTGTTGAACTGGGAGTTCTGGGAGCAATCATCATGTGAACAGAAGAGCCAACCACTAGCCTGAGGGCGCTGTCCCCAGTGGTTAGGGGTGGGTTCTGAAGCCCCTGTCTGCTGAGCGCTGTCCCCAGTGGTTAGGGGTGGGTTCTGAAGTCCCCTGTCTGCTGAGCGCTGTCCCCAGTGGTTAGGGGTGGGTTCTGGAGTCCCCTGTCTGCTGAGCGCTGTCCCCAGTGGTTAGGGGTGGGTTCTGAAGTCCACTGCCTGCTGAGCACTGTCCCCAGTGGTTAGGGGTGGGTTCTGGAGTCCCCTGTCTGCTGAGCGCTGTCCCCAGTGGTTAGAGGTGGGTTCTGAAGTCCCCTGCCTGCTGAGCGCTGTCCCCAGTGGTTAGGGGTGGGTTCTGGAGTCCCCTGTCTGCTGAGCGCTGTCCCCAGTGGTTAGGGGTGGGTTCTGAAGTCCCCTGTCTGCTGAGCGCTGTCCCCAGTGGTTAGGGGTGGGTTCTGAAGTCCACTGCCTGCTGAGCACTGTCCCCAGTGGTTAGGGGTGGGTTCTGGAGTCCCCTGTCTGCTGAGCACTGTCCCCAGTGGTTAGGGGTGGGTTCTGGAGTCCCCTGTCTGCTGAGCACTGTCCCCAGTGGTTAGGGGTGGGTTCTGAAGTCCCCTGTCTGCTGAGCGCTGTCCCCAGTGGTTAGGGGTGGGTTCTGGAGTCCCTGTCTGCTGAGCGCTGTCCCCAGTGGTTAGGGGTGGGTTCTGAAGTCCCCTGTCTGCTGAGCACTGTCCCCAGTGGGTAGGGGTGGGTTCTGAAGTCCCCTGTCTGCTGAGCACTGTCCCCAGTGGTTAGGGGTGGGTTCTGAAGTCCCCTGTCTGCTGAGCACTGTCCCCAGTGGGTAGGGGTGGGTTCTGAAGTCCCCTGTCTGCTGAGCACTGTCCCCAGTGGGTAGGGGTGGGTTCTGAAGTCCCCTGTCTGCTGAGCGCTGTCCCCAGTGGTTAGGGGTGGGTTCTGGAGTTCACTGCCTGCTGAGCGCTGTCCCCAGTGGGTAGAGGTGGGTTCTGGAGCCCACTGTCTGCTGAGCACTGTCCACAGTGGTTAGGGGTGGGTTCTGAAGCCCCTGTCTGCTGAGCGCTGTCCCCAGTGGTTAGGGGTGGGTTCTGGAGCCCACTGTCTGCTGAGCGCTGTCCCCAGTGGTTAGGGGTGGGTTCTGAAGCCCCTGTCTGCTGAGCACTGTCCCCAGTGGTTAGGGGTGGGTTCTGGAGCCCACTGTCTGCTGAGCACTGTCCCCAGTGGTTAGGGGTGGGTTCTGGAGCCCACTGTCTGCTGAGCACTGTCCCCAGTGGTTAGGGGTGGGTTCTGAAGTCCCCTGTCTGCTGAGCACTGTCCCCAGTGGTTAGGGGTGGGTTCTGAAGTCCCCTGTCTGCTGAGCGCTGTCCCCAGTGGTTAGGGGTGGGTTCTGGAGCCCACTGTCTGCTGAGCACTGTCCCCAGTGGTTAGGGGTGGGTTCTGAAGTCCCCTGTCTGCTGAGCGCTGTCCCCAGTGGTTAGGGGTGGGTTCTGAAGTCCCCTGTCTGCTGAGCACTGTCCCCAGTGGTTAGGGGTGGGTTCTGGAGTCCCCTGTCTGCTGAGCGCTGTCCCCAGTGGTTAGGGGTGGGTTCTGAAGTCCCCTGTCTGCTGAGCACTGTCCCCAGTGGTTAGGGGTGGGTTCTGGAGTCCCCTGTCTGCTGAGCACTGTCCACAGTGGTTAGGGGTGGGTTCTGAAGTCCCCTGTCTGCTGAGCGCTGTCCCCAGTGGTTAGGGGTGGGTTCTGAAGTCCCCTGTCTGCTGAGCGCTGTCCCCAGTGGTTAGGGGTGGGTTCTGGAGTCCACTGTCTGCTGAGCACTGTCCACAGTGGTTAGGGGTGGGTTCTGAAGTCCCCTGTCTGCTGAGCGCTGTCCCCAGTGGTTAGGGGTGGGTTCTGAAGTCCCCTGTCTGCTGAGCGCTGTCCCCAGTGGTTAGGGGTGGGTTCTGAAGTCCCCTGTCTGCTGAGCACTGTCCACAGTGGTTAGGGGTGGGTTCTGGAGTCCACTGCCTGCTGAGCGCTGTCCCCAGTGGGTCGAGGTGGGTTCTGAAGCCCACTGTCTGCTGAGCACTGTCCACAGTGGTTAGGGGTGGGTTCTGAAGTCCCCTGTCTGCTGAGCGCTGTCCCCAGTGGTTAGGGGTGGGTTCTGAAGTCCCCTGTCTGCTGAGCACTGTCCACAGTGGTTAGGGGTGGGTTCTGGAGTCCACTGCCTGCTGAGCGCTGTCCCCAGTGGTTAGGGGTGGGTTCTGAAGTCCCCTGTCTGCTGAGCGCTGTCCCCAGTGGTTAGGGGTGGGTTCTGAAGTCCCTGTCTGCTGAGCACTGTCCCCAGTGGTTAGGGGTGGGTTCTGAAGTCCCCTGTCTGCTGAGCACTGTCCACAGTGGTTAGGGGTGGGTTCTGGAGTCCACTGCCTGCTGAGCGCTGTCCCCAGTGGTTAGGGGTGGGTTCTGAAGCCCCTGTCTGCTGAGCACTGTCCCCAGTGGTTAGGGGTGGGTTCTGGAGTCCACTGCCTGCTGAGCACTGTCCCCAGTGGGTAGAGGTGGGTTCTGGAGCCCACTGTCTGCTGAGCACTGTCCACAGTGGTTAGGTGTGGGTTCTGGAGTTCACTGCCTGCTGAGCACTGTCCCCAGTGGGTAGAGGTGGGTTCTGGAGCCCACTGTCTGCTGAGCACTGTCCACAGTGGTTAGGTGTGGGTTCTGGAGTTCACTGCCTGCTGAGCGCTGTCCCCAGTGGGTCGAGGTGGGTTCTGAAGCCCCTGTCTGCTGAGCACTGTCCACAGTGGTTAGGTGTGGGTTCTGGAGTTCACTGCCTGCTGAGCGCTGTCCCCAGTGGGTAGGGTTGGGCTCTGGAGCTGCCTGCTGAAGTCCCAGCTCTGCGTTCACCTAGCTGTGTGGCCTGAGGCAGGTTATCTAAGTTTTCTGTGCTTCCACCTCATTATCCATCAACAGAAATGATGATTATGAAGATTTTCGTAAGAAAAAGTAACCTTGTGTTGGATGACGGTTCTTGTATACAAGGGGAAGGATAGTTTATTCTCTTGGTTTTTCTGTTCTAACCAAAACAAAACAAGAAAATAATGGGAGGCTGATGGGAATGATGGTCTTATTTTCCCAAGAATAAACCTGATGAGTTTTCAGGTCACTGGGATGAGCTCAAGGTGCCAGCAAGACACTAACTAAAGAAACTAGGGTAAGCAGCTAATTAAAGTCTTGAAAAGACAACTCAGAGATCAGGCCATGTTGGCAGATTTCAACTCCTGGTGTCCCTCAGGCTGTGCGTCTTCTGGGAACACGGCTGAGAAAGGACAGTCCAGAATTCTAAGGGGAATTCTTAAGGGGAAGTGAAGTTTAAATTTAAGATATTAATCAAAATTGGAAATGGTATGGGCTAGAGTATTAGCAGGGGGCCACAGTGTCAACGTGACTCTAGCAGCTGTCACACACATGCCCAAGTGGCCCCTCCGAGCTGCATGACCAAAGCTCTTGAAAATGACTTTACGGGGGATGGTAGCAGTGCTGTGCAACCTTTTGAGTGCAGGCACACCATTGGGGTGATGCTGAAAATGATTAAAATGACTTTTTGTTTTAAATCAAGCAGGCTGAGGAAAAGACTCAATGGTAAAGTATGTCTGCACAAGCAGAAGGACCTGAGTTCTTATCCCCAGTACCCATGTAAAGGCAGGATATGGCAGCTGTGGTCCCAGCACTGGGGGTCGGGGGCAGAGGCAGGTGGATTCCAGGGGCTTCTCTGGCCAGCCAGTAGAGACAAAATGGTGTAGTCTGTGTTTGGAGAGAGACCCTACCTAAAAAAAATATTAGGTCAAGAAGTGATAGAGGAAGACACTTAACATCAACTTCTGCCTTCCATGTGGACACATATACACATATGTACACACACCAAAGACACACTCAAGCCCATCATTATTTTAGTTTCCTGAAAGAGCAAACCTTTGTACATTTTCCAGATTCAAAAATACAGCAAGACCCAGGCTTGCAGGGTGTACCTGCTAATAATGTGTGTGTGTGTATCTGTGTCTGTGTCTGTGTGTGTGTGTGTGTGTGTGTGTGTGTGTGTGTGTGTGTGTGAGAGAGAGAGAGAGAGAGAGAGAGAGAGAGAGAGAGAGAGAGAGAGAGAGAGAGAGAGAGAGAGAGAATGCCTATGGAGGCCAGAGGTTGGCTTCCGGTACCTCCATCAATAACTGCCCACCTAATTTACTATCGCAGATCTCTTCACTTAATCCCAGAGCTCATCAATTCATCTTCCAGCTAACCAGCTTCCGTCAGGGATCCTGTGTTGGCCTCTGGAGGGCTAGAATTACAGGCAGGCTCTTTTGACTGCTTAGCATTTAAGGGATGCTAGGGATCCAAACACACTTACAAGGCAAGTTTTTTTCTGAGTGAGCCATCATCCCAGCCCTATTTTCTGTTTCTTCCATGTGTATTTAAAGTGGCCATAAATCTGAAAATTTGACATTTATGTGTGCTAACAAGACATTATATTAATGACCACATTCAAAACTGAAGTAGTACAAATCAGAGAATTATATATTACCTCTTCTCTTTGTCAATAATGATTTCTGGAAATAAAGAACTATGAGATCTGAAACACCATGCTGTACACCTTGAGATGATTGTATACTGAATTTGAAGTAGGACTGCCTCCCCCCCAAAAAAAACTGTAGTAGAAGTAACTGAGCACAAATGAGCAGCTCCTTGGGGTAGCTGTGGAAATACAGAGAATTGGAGGAGCAGGTTATTCTGGTCTGGGGACCTGGGCAAGCTAGGAAGCCTCTAGAACTGTCTATATGATTTTTTATATTAGCCTATAATAATTGTGCACAGTGTTTCATTGGGATGTTCCCATACATGCATACAATGTATGATATTCACTTCTTCTGTTACATTATCATATCCCCCACTCCCATTCTACTTCTACATCCTTGATAGTCCTTAGCTATTTTCATGCCACACCCCCTAAAAGGAGTCCTCCTTGGGCTGGAGAGAAACCTCAGCCTTGAGGAACACACACTACCGTCGTAGAGGATTGAGTTGGATTTCCTGCACCTGTGTCAAGCAGCTCACAACTGCCTGTAACTCCAGTCTCAAAGTGTCTGATGCCCTCTTCCAGCCTCCATAGGTACTTACACACATGTGGCATAATCTCTCTCTCTCTCTCTCTTACACACACACACACACACACACACACACACACACACACACACACACACACAAAATAAAAATAAAACTTTTTTAAAAAGACTATATGAGAGAGAACTTGTGATAATGTCTTTGTGAGCTGGCTTGGTTTCACTTAACATGATGCCCTCCAGTTTCATTTACTTCCCACAAACAACATATTGTGCTTCTTTGTGACCAAAAATTTTATATATATATATATATATATATGTGTGTGTGTGTGTGTGTGTATGTGTGTGTGTATGTATATGAATAGATGTATAGATGTGTGTATACATAGATATACACACATGTATGTATGTATGTATGCATGCATGTATGTATATGTCTTGCCTTTTCTTTTTCTCCTCTCTCCCTCCTTCTCTCTCTCTTCCTCACCTGTCTTCTTGTTCTAGCCTTCTCTGTGGCAACACAACAGAAGCGTATTTACTCTGGTTCTTCAGTTTCTACAGATGGTCTAGACAGTGGAAGGCAATTCAAGCCTCCATTTTGTCCTTAAGTCCTCTGTGATTTAGTCTACTCAGTCCATGGGTAAGAGTGGAGGTGTCTAATCTCAAGGCTCACAGGAGGAACCCCGGGCTGGGGAGGAGGGAGGAATGTGGCGGGGGATGGGGAGAGCATCCTTGCTGACACTTGACTGACCTCTTCCCCCCAGGAGGCGGGATCAAAAGCACATTGTGTTACTTCAAAGGGAAGCAAGGGGATGAGGATGTTGAGCAAAGAAAGCCAAGACCCTTCCCCACCTTGTGATCTCTCCTCTCCTGCCTCAAATTTAAAAGACAGTAAATGCCCTCCACTCCCAAGCCAGGATTGCTGATAAAGAGGAGGCAGTGTGTTGACTCACACCCTAATTCTGAAAACCTGACCCACATCCTAATTCTGGAAACCGTCAAGGGAGAAAGGTGACCACAGCTGGACTTGGATTCTTCCCTTGCCTGAGGCTATGAAGAGAGACACCTTTTAAGGAAATTAGCCTTGTCTTTTCTTTATAGAAAGGTTCCATGGTTTCAAAATTGTTTAGCCTTCTCTATACAGCATGTTCTATCCTCATGAGAGAGATAACACTACTTTTCATTCCCATTTTGCAAACATAGACATTGGGTACAAAGCGATCAGAGTGCTTGGGCTCACTGAGCACGATGCCAATCCAAGTCACCTACATCCTCAGCTTGGGCCCGAGGCCCTCACAATAGGTCCTCACTATACAAGAATTTCTTAAGTGTCCCCCAAGCGGTTCATGATTTCCAGGAGGGTGGCACCCTGCCTTTCCACCTCTGGATCCCAGAAGCTATCACCATAGTGACTCAGAGCAGGTATTGAATAAACATTTGTGGAATGAATAAATAAGAAGCCTGGAGTAGCCACTCTGGGCAGAAATAACTGCTTCCTTTCAAGCTCCTTTCTTCTGCTTGAGTTTAAGACTGCTTCTCTTCATGTGACCACGTAAGCAGAATGGCTTGGGTGGGTCCTAGGAATGTGAGCAGAGAGGTACACTCTACCAGTCTGTTCCAGGCCTACACTCTCCTTAAATGGGAATCCCCTTTAGGATCTAATCAGAGAGCTCTGGGCCCCTAGACAAACCCTAGTGAGCAATGGAGACTTTTTCCCTCATTTTGATGTTCCCAGTTTATTCCCTGCATACATGACCCCTTCCAGGTTCTCATAGTAGACAAGCGACATAATGGCCTAGGCGTTGTATTTCTGAATCAAAATACTATCTCTTAAGACACTTTTTAATATTCCCTCTGACCTCTGAAAATAAATAATTAATTATTTTCAAATTAATTGTCTTATAAAAGTGCACCAGAACTCATGGTGCCATTCCTCACTAGCCTTACCAGCTAGTTTTTCCTATGATGTTTATCTCCACATGACCAAGTATGTCTTTTTACATTTCACCTTGTCTGTGAGTTCTCCCCCGCTGTGAGAGTGCATAGTCCACGAGGACAATGAGGAGAACAGGCTGGGCCTCCATAGTGTGCAGAAGAGCAGCTTTCAGGCTGTGCCTTGCCCAGAGTGACTCCATTTTATAAAGTGACACTTGATTCTATTTTGAGTGCATGCGCTGAGTGAGAATGCAAGTAAGTATCAATCATCCGTCTAGCATGTGTTATGGTACAAACTGATAGATAACTTATTTATGCAAATAAAAACCGCCATTTATGAACTTACAGACTAAATCAGGGGCACACAGACACATGGGCATGTTAGAATTATATCAAAGAAATGAGGCTCACTGAGTTAACTGTGTGCTCCAGCTGTGACTAAATGCCTGACAGAAACAGCTTAGAAGAGGAAGGATTTCCTTCAGCTCACTGCTTCAGCGGACTCCAGCCCACCGTATGGGAAGAAGGTTTAGTGGCAGGAACAGCTCAGTTCTTGGTGGTGGAAGCATGTGGTGGTTTACTTCATGGCTGATCAGGAACCAGCGAGTTGAGGCCAAAACTAGAGATAGATGTAACCTTCAAAGCTCAACCCATGTGATCTACATCACAAAGGCTTACACAGACTCCCAAAACAGTACCACCAGCTAGGGAACCAGTATTCAAACACAAGAGCCTGTGGGGAGCATTTTGCCTTCCACCAAATCTGATCAACAAATGACAAAACTCCTTCATATAAAAGGAAGGAACACCTAACACCAGGGCAAGTGACATACACTCAATCATCAGGTCATAGGATTGATAGGTGTCAAACTCTAGACTCTGTCCCCAGGGCTTCAGCTCAGCCTGATTCCCCCAGACATGGCCAAGTGCAACTGCTACTTGTCTGGACCACTGAGCCTTGAGCTAGCTGAGCACCTTGAAGCAACTCTAGGCTTTAAACCAACACCGTTCCTCACCTGACTGCTTTGGCAATCCTGTGCCCAGTGTGCTCATTATTTTAATTTTCATTTAACCCTCTACAGCTGACTCTTGGAGATTTCTATCAGCTCTCCGCCTCTGTCTCCAGGAAGGCCCCTTTGAACCTTGTGTAGCTAGAGTTTTCCTGCCTGGCCCACAGTCAGGACAAATCTCTCTCACCCACCAGTCCCACAGCTGCTCAGACCTAACCAAGTAAACACAGAGACAGACTTATATTGGTTACAAACTGTATGGCCATGGCAGACTTCTTGCTAACTGTTCTTATAGCTTAAATTAATCCATTTCTATAAATCTATACCTTGCCATGTGGCTCATGGCTTACCAGCATCTTCACATGCTGCTTGTCATGGTGGCGGCTGGCAGTGTCTCTGACTCAGCCTTCCACTTCCCAGCTTTATTCTCCTCCTTGTCCCGCCTATACTTCCTGCCTGGCCACTGGCCAATCAGTGATTTATTTATTGACCAATCAGCAACACACTTGACATACAGACCATCCCACAGCAACCTCGTGGCAGCTTTAACCCATTTTAGCCATTGCACTACTTAGATGTCATTGTGTGATGTATAACAAGATGTCTACATTTGCAATCATAGTTATGTTATCAATGGAATGAAAGAGACTGTCACTAGCCAGCAGTCATGAGTGCCGGGTGAAATAAGTATCGGGTAACTTAAAGCCAACATGTCCTTCTAAAGTCACAACAGACCATATGAATGACACAGGGAGCCTACCAACAACATCTGTTACTCAATTCTGTTCCCCAGCTTGTTTATTAAACAAGTTAGTGGAGCAAAAAGCCCTACAGAGAGCTCACCAAGACTTGCCCTTCTTTGGTGGTTTAAATGCCTGTCTAGGTTTCTCATGAATTCCATGGTTTACTTTAACTGCCTCCCCTTGCACTATAAAACACCTACTCAGGACTGATAGATTGTCAAACACACAGATACAACATAGTATGTCCACTATCGATATTTGAGGAGCCAGTGAGCATAATACACTTTTTCATTCAATATCTTCTCAAGAAAAGTTTTGAAGTCTACAAATGCTTATACAGGTAGACAGCTCCTTTAGATAAGAAAATACTTGAGAATAATATGGTCCTCTTAACACACAGTGTCAGATAACTTTTGTTTGAGTTGCCACTTCATACATGTTCTGAAGACAATACCACTGTCCTCTAGTCACTGACAGAAATCTGATGCTGTCCTGAAAAAGTGGGACAGTCACAAGTCAGGCTCACAGAAGCAACACATAACGGTGTGTGGCTTCAGAGCTAGCTAATTCTGAATAGCAATTAAAACACAACACTGGCTCCCAGTCCAGGACCAGCATTGTTTTCAGGCTACTGATGTTGATGGTTATTAAGGATACTACTGTTTAGAATTGCTGAAAGAGAAAGTGTTAATTTACTGGCCATTTCTTTCTCTTTAATGCAAAGGCTTAACCATTTGTGGAATGGGGACTACATTCCTAGGTAAGTCTAATTTCATTTTCAGCTTTTCCTTATTTTTATTGTTTCAAGAACATGGTTGGCACTTGGGAGGCAGAGCCAGGCGGACCTCTGTGAGTTCGAGGCCAGCCTGGTCTACAGAGGGAGACTCAAGACTGGCATCAAAGCTACACAGAGAAACCTTGTCTCGGAAAAAAAAAAAAAGAAAAAGAATATGGTTGATTTTGGTTTTTTATTCTGGTTTTCTTTGTTCTTGTTTTGAGACAGGGTCCCACTATGTAGTCTTGGCTGGCCTGGAACTCACTGTATAGACTAGGCTGGTCTCAAACTTATAGATATTCATCTGTCTCTGCCTCCCCCATACCCAGCTTATTCTGTTTTATATTTGAAACAGCATCTCTTTACATAGCCCACACTGGCCTCATGATTCTCCTGCCTCAGCCTCTTGAGTACCAGGATCATAGGCATTTGTCTCCATTCCTAACTTGATTTTTAAGTTTATAAGTTTAGCCATTGTAAGATTTGAAAAATCTCTCATTGCTCAGGAAGGGAGCAACAGAACATAAGCACAGGGAAGGTTGTCTCTTGCTGCTATTCTCCCAAGTCGTCCCACCAGTGCTCATTTTAAAAGTTAACATCACAGTCACAGACAATGTAAATCGTATCACCTTCCCCAGAGAACAAGCCTGCAGTCTATAAATGAAGGAAAAGAGAAAGATCCACTGTGTTATCTTATCACTCAATTGAATGATTAAGCCTTGTCATGTACCAGGAACATTGAATCAATGACAGACCACATAAATGTTGGTGATCTCATGGACTGAAGTGGGGCTGGGAAATGTTTATCTCTTAGGGCCACTGTTGCTATCATAGCCTGATAGTGCAAGATATTACTCACATACCCATGGTGATGCTTTGTGTTAACAGCCACACTGCCACCAGTCACATCAGACAATAGCAGATACAATTATATGGTGGGTAGTACTTGACAATGATATTAAATGACTTATGTGTAACTATACTGTGCTATTTTAGAGGGTACCTTTTCTCCTCTTATTACAACAAACGCAAGGTAAGCCGGTATTCCGTGTAACACTGGCAGCAGACCAATATGACTGGTGGCTGTCATGTTTCTTGATAGCATCAAAGGCCACACTGAGTCACTGACCCACACCATCTAGGTCACATAATGACTAAATCACATAGTGACACATTTCTCCGAGCAGACCTCGGACATTAATTATTATATGTTCACCTCTCTTTGTTTCCTGTTGCATTGACCACAGTCCAGAAAGGCTTCTTTTAGAGGATGCCATCAACTTGTCTTTGTCTCTGTGTTCACTGAGACATATATATCTGGAGTGCTTGACCTCTGATCCACGAGTAGCACGATGCGCCCCAAATTCAGGATAAAGTGTCTTGTGTGATTCCCTTTTCTGGCAGAAGGGTTAAGAGAATCCATCAGGTTTGGAACTGGCTAGCTGATGATCCCTTCTCACAGAGCCAAGAGCAACAGCACTTCCTGGCATTTGCTTTTGGACTTCGTCATCCAGACCAAATGCGGCTAAGGTCTTCTGGGGCGAAGAGGTAAAAGATGATAGGAGTAGACTCCCCACCGGTCTGACTGGATTAGAAGCCCACTTATCAGTTGGGCAAAAAATGCTATGTTCAACAAACCCTCTTTCCAACAGGAAATGCATGGTTCAGACTTTTCTGACTCCGTAAATAGCTTCAAATATCGTGAATGTTAAGTCTGTGGAGACTGGAGCTCCAGAGGAGAAAGGCACCTGGGAGTCTCTCTCTTCTAGGAGTTAGAAGGTCTTGTGTCTTCATCCATGTCTCTTATTCTATTATTCCTAATATCAAGAAAAACAGAACCAATCAAGAAGAATGGAAAATGAGACAGCAGCATGTACACACGCATGGTGACAACTTCCTCAGCTGTGAAGAAAACTGAAGTCATGAAAAGCTCAAGAGAACGGACAGGCCTGGGAAGTGCTATCTTAAGTTAGGTGCCCAGACCCAGAAAGATGCAAATTCTCTCTTCTATGCACAGCTTAACTTTTAGTATCTGTGTGTGTGTGTGTAAATAAGGGGGTGTGAGAAGGGATACGGGCTGTGACACCAGTTAGGAGGACACGAGAGGAAAGCAAGGGGAATTAAGAAAGTGGCAGGGGAGAGATAAGGGACACACGTGACACGAGATTGGAAAGTGGGCTCCTGGGGGTTGGGGGCACAGAACGGGGAGGAACACTGAAATCTAATTATTTGTATACCGGTAAAAAGTAAATTAAAAATGAAGCCTGCTGTCCCTAGGGTCAAGCTAGGCTTCACTTCTATCAGGGCCCTCGTGGGGATGCTTCATCGGACTATGATAGCCCCACCTACTTCCTCCATGGTGTAAACCATCGTTACACCTAACCCCTGTGCATGTACACCAAAGTCAGTCTCAAAGTGAGGGTAAAGCCTGTGTTAGAGGGTTAGATCATTGCTGAGAGTCCTG
The DNA here is from genome assembly GCF_007827085.1 of Peromyscus californicus insignis. Classification (NCBI taxonomy): domain Eukaryota; kingdom Metazoa; phylum Chordata; class Mammalia; order Rodentia; family Cricetidae; genus Peromyscus; species Peromyscus californicus. Next base: position 14,207,007 of record NW_026294480.1, on the reverse strand, counting down.
AGACAATCTGCTTCTCTGTGTGTTTTCCACTCCATGAGGACACAGCCAGAAAGCAGCAACCTGCAAAACACAAAACTCCATGCCAGAAAGTGACCATACTGATGCCCTGCTCTCAAGCTGCCAGCCCGTTACAAGTACCAAGAAGGGCTGTGCGCTGTCTGATGGCATTATAACAGCTAAACTGACCAGTGTTGCTTTACAGGGAGCAGTTCGGAAATCTCTCTTCTTTTAGCATCACCTGCTAGAGTCCCAGGCTCCAGGGACAGAAAGACTTGCCGCGCAGCTGGACTGACAGTCCTAGGCATGGGTCCTGAGAAGAGACCAGTAAGACTGTTTGAAATGATGAACCCCCACCATCACGGACTCTATCATTCTCTACTTTCCTTGATAGGTATAATTCAAACTTAAATTCTGGTTCCATTTCTCCCCCTCGCTTGATTTCTCTAGGCTTTTTTATTTCATTTTCTGCATATAACATGTACCTGGCAAAAGTAAAATGAAGAAGGAAGGGGAACAATGTGTATAAAGCTGCTAACACACAATTTGCCACATAACAGGAACACAAAAAGCCCAGCTATTAGAGTTAAATTCTAGCGATTTCTAGCGACAAATCCCATGCCCTGTTCCAAATTAGTATCCTTCCCCTGGAACAGTTCACCCACTCTCTTCCTACTGCCCTTTCCCTAACTAACTTTGACCCACATTTCAGATCTGGGCATGCATCTCGCATGACACTTCCTTCTAGAAACTCAGTTAGGGTGTCTGTGACACTGATCTATGTCCATGTAATCCTTTGCCCGATGTCCTTCTCTTGCCAACTGCTGAGTCTTCCCTCTTTCTTTACCCGACAGTAAACTCCACCAGGGCAGAGACCAGAAGGTCTGAACGCTGCCCTGTCAGTGAGCAGAGTGTCTAGCCCATTAGTGTTACAAGAGTGGGGGAGTGAGTCAGTGAATAACTAAGCCAATTTCTAGTAAATCCTTGGCGCTTGTGCTTCTGTGTTCCGGCTGTCATTTCTGACCCCCTAAAATATTCAGGGAACCCCATCTTCCTCTTTGTAGACAAGGCAGTTGATGGTACCATTGGTCAACACGAATATTTGTTTATCTTAAGTCTGCCCAGTTTGTTTCCTTTGTATTTATAAAGGGTCCTGTGAATGGTGACAAAGGAGCCACCAGAGAGTCCCGCACCAGCCCGGTGAGAAGGCTGTGACTCCGGTCTGCACCCTGGAGCGCACCAGGATGTTGTGACCAGCAAGCTTCCTCAAGGGTGGGGATTTTTTTCCACCTCCTTAGTTTGTCATAGCTCAGTGTGACCAAAGGCCCGCCTTAGACTGTGGGGAAGGCTTTTTTTTCCCTAAAGGTATACTTAGCTTTGTGAAAAATAACCAGCATGAGTTCTGCTCCTCTTCCTTTCTCTGTATTTAGTGCATTCCTTTCCCACTCTTATTCATTCTAACCGGACATGGAGGCCCACATCTGGAACCCTAACTAGCACTTGTGAAGCCTGAAGCAAGAAGATTGCTATAAGTTCAAGGCCAGCTTGAGGTACATAAGGAGTTTCAGGCCATCCTGGGCTACATAGTGAGACCCTGTCTGAACAAACAAATATTTGAGTGTGGGTATATGTACTGTTTTTTGCTTAGAACTGTAACAGCTATACACCAAACAAATCACCTGGTTATTCACCCTTCAAGAAATAATATCCATTATAGAGTCAGCCTACAATCTCCATGAAAAATAGCCCCCTTTACTTTTACCTACACAAAAAAGTTACTCTGAAATCTTGCCTAGTAGAATTTAGTTAATACTATAGGAACAATGTAGGGGAGTGTATATATACTCATTGAAAATTGTCTTTGGCAACTCAGCAGCAGGCTAAATGTATAAACTTAATTGAGGTTAAAAACTCATTAAGTCTCAGGTTACCCATCTATAAAATGAGGACAATAATTTAATTGATGTAAATCAACTCTGTTCGGTCCATAATTAATGGAGGTTAGCTATTACTATAATTGCCATTGCCCTAATCATTGCTAAAAGCCTACAGTTCAAAGGACAGAGTCCAAACAAAGAAGTTGCTTAGGATCCACCTTTCAGTATGTAAGACCTTGCAGGGATCTTGACTTTTTGACTCAATAGAATCCTGTCCATTGTTAAATAACAAATGATGAAGCTGTTCACAGTCCATAGTAAGAAATGACTTAATTGTGCAATGTTTAGCAAAAATCCCTGGGATTATGTAGGAATCCAACAAGCAATCTACACTCACTGCTTGAAAACAACTCCCCAAATTGATAGCATCTTGTTTCTGTATGATTTCAGATCAACAAATTTGATTCTATAAGCATTGCTAGCTGATAAAGGTTGACTCTAGGCCTCAAGCATCGTGTTCTTACAAAACATGTTTAATTTTCCATGGAAGTTGTGGCCACTTGAAGCCACTTCGCTGACTCCATGTTTTTGATTGAAATTCCTAGGCATCCAGCCCCTAAGAGACTATGTACATCTATGCTGGAAAGAACTGTCCCATGTTCTGAGCTCTATAGGAGGAAAAGAACGAATAAGAAACTTTGAAATGTTTGACCCCATGTCCCGATTATTCTACAAAGCAAGCAGTTGCTCAGTGGAATGAGTGTCTCTTGAGGAAATCCATACTCCATGCCTCCGGTGTCATCTCCTGTCTCCCTTGTCTTACAAACACATATTCCCGCTCTGAGGCCCAGCCCAAGTGCAGCCTCCTGAAAGCCTTCCATAACCCTACATCTGGAATTGCTTTCCTCACTCTTATTTCTGTTAAGCCTTTTGATAGAGTCTTCTGTTTCAAAACTTACTGCAGTTAGACGTTTGCCAGGCCGAAACTCCAGACCAGTAGTATTCACATAAATATTTACTAACAAGCCTGTGACTCACCAACACTACTTTGTATTCCCTGAAAGCTAGCACAGTGCTGGACAATGGTAGGTTCTCAAGAACTCCCAGTTGTTCTTACTTATTACCAGCAATCTCTTATTCAGTTTCAGTCCCCAGTGCTATTAGGAAATAGAGAATAGGCTTGTCTTTGAGGCACTCTGTTTTCTGTACTCCCTGTTTCTCGAAGCATTTATACTTTCCAAGGCTCTTCCTGACAGTGAGCCCACTTCAACAAGCCAATTCAAATAAGATGTTCAGAATAAAGCTGGATACTAACAGTTAAAGACACATACATTTAAAAGAAAATGCCCATGCACCCACAGTGTGTGATCATAATAACTCAAAAGACTTCCATATACTTCATGTATATCATTGAGGTAAATATATGGTGCTTAGAGGTATCTCAAGTGTCTCAAGCCATATAGACTTTATTAGCAGCTATTTAGGCTGTAATGGCAGTACAAGGATTCTGTGTTTTCAAACTGGAATCCACAGTCAGCTTTACAAACGACGTAAGAGAATTCGTGTTCTCTCGGTGGAGCCCTGTTTAATCCTCTTGGGTTAAGCAACATTTCTAACACATCTGTAAAGCACATTGACCAAGATCCACAGTGTCCTAACAATTTGAAGCAAGTGGGCTTGCCTCTGATAGGCAAAACACCCAGCTCACTGATAAGCTCCTGGTGCTTGTTAAATTTGATTTGATTTCAGACAGAGCCACGGAACCCAATGCTTGTAAAAGTCAGCTGTGTTTATTTGCAAATCTTTTTCTCTAAGTTGGATTTATTATCTTTATTACTGATTTAATTAAATCAATTAGCTACTGTGGAAACCAATGAAATAGGAGTTGAGAACAAGATAATCGGGTTTTTTATGAAAGCAGTTTTCATAAATAATTTACAGAAATAGAATAGAAGTTACTAACTTTATAATTTTATCAAAACTAAATTTGAAAAAACATAAATGAAATAATGGTGTCATAAAAGTCTAGAAGACATATTCTTTCATTAATACATCTTTAAATGCTGTCTCTGCCATAAATAAATTAAAGTCAGAGCTCACAGGCCATACAGGAAAGGTATTACTCAAGAAAGTTAACACTGTACTCAATTAGTAGACTCAACCTTAAAAAATAGTTCTAGGATCTACATGAAAAGATTAGGGGTCCTGGGGATGTAGCTCAGAGACAGAGCACTTGCCCACCAACCGCAAGGCCCTGACTTCAAGCCCCAGGACTGCCAAATAAACAACACGGTGAGAAAAGACTGCCGATGGAAACTACATGAACAGATTTTAGGTCAGAAGCCTTAGGAGAAAATACATCCCTTGAAGGAGACAGAGAGGCAGAGTCCCCTTGCCTTACTGTTTCACTTCTTCACTTAAAGGGACAGACCTTGGCTATGAGGATCATATCAGAAGGGTGGTCCTGTCAATTACTCATACCTATCCTTCCCCAGTGTCCATGAGGGTCCTTTGCTGGCTTCTTTTTCACTATTCATCCATCTCTGTCTCTCTGTCTGTCTCTCTCATACACACACACACACACACACACACACACACACACACACACACACACACCCCTCATTCTCAAACTCAAAAAAGGAAGACATGGCAAAGTGGGACTTTCTGGTTACTGTATTTCTCTAACTCATGACTTAGCTGTTGCCATGTCATTCATACAATTAAGAATGCTTTGGAGGGCTGGAGAGATGACAGCAATTAAGAGCACTGACTGCTCTTCCAGAGAACCCAGGTTCAATTCCCAGCACCCACAGGGTAGCTCACAACTGTCTATAACTCCAGTTCCAGGGGATCCAACACCCTCACACAGACATACATGCAGGCAAAACACCAATGCTCATAAAATAAAAATAAATTTTTTTTTTTTTAAAAAAAAAAAAAGAATGCTTTGGAATTGAGGACCAAGACACAGGAAGCAGCAAAACCTGGTGGCTGAGAAAGGTAAACTGATTAAGGGGAAGAGGAGAAGCTAAAAGGAGGGGACTAGCCATACTCACACGCAATGGAATGGAAAGTGTGAGCGGCTGGGTGGAAGCCAAGGAGGGAGAGTTTGACATTTTGAAGACCTACTTCCATCAGTCTCCAAGTCTTGAAGAAGCAGGTATAAATGGATCCTAGATGACTACCACAGGCTCCCTCCAAGCTCTTCAAACTCCTCGTCTACTCTCATTAGGTCTGATTGACAAATTGCCACACTTTGAAATGCCACAAATGTTTGAAAAGGACACAGCTCCATTCATTCAAGTAAGCACCAGAAAAGTCTACATTGATAAGAATTTTTGTTTGTTTGTTTTAATGGAAATAAAAGTAGGAGATTCTGGTCTGGGGAACAAGGCTGCGTTTAGCAGCTCATAGTTGGTGTTCTTGGCTGGCACAGCATCAGGAGAATCACTAGCAACTCCCCCGAGTTCTCTCCATCAGACCCCGTCGGAGCTGAGTCTTCCCACAGCTTTGGCAGTGTGCTCTGCACGGAGCTTTACCCATCAGTCCACATCCAGGCAGTCTTCTGACTGCTTCGGTAATGTGCTTAGTGTTCCAGCACCGCGCCCGCGCTGTTGGCCTGCTTCATGCAGGTTAGAGTTTTACAGTTTTTCCAAAATCAAAGCTGAAGTCACAAATTTAGATCCCAGCTGGATACAAACCAGAATACCAAGCAAGTAGAACCAAGATCAACAACTGGCCAGACTCAGTTCCAACCAGCCTAGAATGCGTTTTCTTCTCCCATAAATCCAGTAAGTGACACATTTAAGGGCGAGGTGAGAGGTGGAAATCCCCTGAAGGCAACCGTCTCCCGTTTCTTTCTCTTTGGTAAAAGTTGCAGGTGGCATTTAGTGCTATTGTTGTGCATGATAGTGGACATGTCACCATGCCAGTAAAACCCGATAAAGGGACAAGTGTCCTTCTGGTCAAGAGGATGGACAAAGGCAGAGAGCTAATATTACAGTTGAGCAGGTCAATAACCTGGCTAAGCAGCCAACCCTCAGAAAGACAAGACCCACCTTAAGCCATTTTAAAAAGATCGGACAAATAATTAACCCTTTAAAGAGATAACCTACTCTTCCTTCCCAGAATCCCAGCCTTTGGTATAGCCAAGAGTTTCTGTCCGGTATACTCACCTTTTAAGTCCTGACAGAAAGGTATGACATGTCCTTTTTCTTCTTTTCTGTCCTATTCTCTCAGCTGCAGACCAGAGCCTAAGTGTGCCTTTCTGGTACTCTGTTCTCTCAGCTGCAGGCCAGAGCCTAAGTGTGCCTTTCTGGTACTCTGTTCTCTCAGCTGCAAGCCAGAGCCTAAGTGTGCCTTTCTAGTACTTTTCGTTTTTTCACTCTCTCTAAGCTCTGCCTCCCATCGTGTGTGACTTGACTTCTACCCCTGCTTAACTCAAATGACTTGACTTTTCATCTTCTATCTCTGTCTTCCAAGCAGCTGAGATCTGTAGCTTGCTTGTCCTGGGGTTTTCCTTTTAAACTCTAATAAAATTGCCCCCCAGTTTTCATTTGAGTCCACTCTGAAATTACTTTATTAAAAAGACTAAGAACCCAAAGGGGACCCTGGTTCCCTGGCAATATATGGTGACTTAGCCAGGACTCCCCAAAATTTCTAGTAACAGAGACATACATTCAAATCCTAAATATGAGGGCTGAACTTGCAGAAGACCCAGGGTTGTTTCCAGCACCCACGGGGTGGTTCACAACCATTTGTAACTGCAGTTCCAGGGAATTGGATGCCCCCTTAGGGCCTCCACAGGTACCAGATGCACACATTGTGCATATACATATGTATAGGCAAACACTCACACACATAAAATAAAAAATCTTAAACAAATAAATCCTAACTGTCCATCTTTGGGGAAATGGTTACTTGTCTGTCTAAGCCTGAGCTCCCTCTTGTATAACTCTCAGGCTTGGAAGCAGGTGGTGACTAGAAACTGTATTCCTAGCCTCCCTCATGTCTTAGAGACTAGAGCTTGGCACAGAGTATGGTAAGGAATGGTGTATGCCACATCCTCCACAACATGGTAAGCAACTGTGAGTGTTCTCATCCCTCTCCTCAGTCTGCCATCTTGACAGAGCTGAGCATAAGGACCACAGATGCTGCATAGGGAAGGCATGTGGAGCCTGGACCTCTGCATCATTCTTGGAAGCATGTTATTCATCAATTAGGAATGTCTAATTTCCATTCTTCATTTGAACAATGAACTTACGCTGTGGTTGAACCATTCTGTGTGTCAGGTCTGTTTGCTGGCGCTATTCTTTCTAAAACATCACTTCCTCTTTAAGCCAGGACACATGCCTGTCACTAATGGCACAAGCTTAAGTTCTGATCCTAAAAACAAATGTTCCTAGTGCGGAAATGTCTGTAAAAAGAAGCACTTTTTAGTATGATAAAGGAGTATTTATTTTTAATACAAAACCACTCTGTCATTCCTAGATAGTCATCCATTGGGTTCCAGAATGTTCAATAAAGCCCACAATTACTTTTCTCATTTTGATTATATATTTTCTTTTTCTTTTAACATAAACTTTGGTTGACTCTTCGGGAATTTCCCATCATGTACCCCAATCCCACTCACCTCCCAGTCACCCATATCTGCGCATCACCCTTGTAGCACCCCACAACTAAGGAAAATTTAAAAAATAAAAATATTAATTACAAAAAAGCAAAATAAAAGCAAACAAACAAAAAAAAACACTTTGCTCCTCCGTCTTTCCTGCCTCTCCATCACTTCTTCATTTTTCTTAGTGACATTGGGAGCTGCAGTGTGTCATGTAGTATATCCTCTTCTTTGTTTGTTTGCTTGGTTTTTTTTTGTTGTTGTTTTTTTTTGTTTTTTGAGACAGGGTTTCCCTGTAGCTTTGGAGCCTTTCCTGGAACTCACTCTGTAGCCCAGGCTGGCCCCGAACTCACAGAGATCCACCTGTCTCTGTCTCCCAAGAGCTGGGATTAAAGGCGTGCGCCACCACCACTCAGCTAGTATACCCTTCTGTCCAAACAGCTTTACTTGCAAATGTTCACTGTGTAATGAGTTGTTGGTCTGATTCAAGGCCTCTGGCTTCTGCTACATCATCAATACTGAACTTTCACCAAAACTCCTCTCAGATATCTTGTTGTTGCCCTGAGTCATGGAGACTGTGGCTATGGTTCCCCAGACCAGTCCCTTCATGTGCTCCAGCACGTGAGAGATGAGGTAGATGTTGGAGTTGGCCAACTCAAAGCCCTGCATGTGTGCCTGAGTGGTGACTGAGTTGATCAGTCCAGCATCTATAACCGCCCTCTTAGGCGAGCTCCCCCATGCCCGTGGTGAGAGATGGGGCCAGCTCTCCGACTAGAAGGGGCAGGTCTCCCATTTGGAGCAGGGCCAGCTCTCTCTCTCACAGCTGCCCACCCTCACGCCCCTTTCTCCCCCCCCCCCCCATGCTCAGCACAGTCCTCAGATTTTGACACACATTGGTCACCCATAATTATTTTTAACCCATAACTTGTTCTGAATCTTCCTTCAATTATTTACCATTGTCATCTCATACTGCTAGTAAATACTCTTGATAGTGACAATTTTAATGCATAGGTCCCAAAATTCCTCAGTATTTCTTCTTTGTCCATATTTATATGTATGTGTGTTTGCCTACATGAGTTTAAGCACAACACACGTATTCAGGAGTCTGATAGGACACCACATGCATGCAGGAGTCTGAGAGGACACCACATGCATGCAGGAGTCTGAGGAGAACTCCACCTGTACAGAGGAGTCTGACAAGGGCAGAAGAGCATGGAACTGCTATTACTGGAGGTTGTAAACCTTCATGTGGGTGCTGAAAACAAACTCCAGGTCCTCTGCAAGAGCTGTAAGATGCTCTTAGGGGCTGAGCCATCTCTCCAGACCCCCTCAGTGTTCTTTCTTTAGTGACTTCCATTGCTCTATCATTGATACCAAATAAAGGGGTGAGCACTTGATCTACCCATCACCAAGACATGATGTCGTAACCACCTTTGTCTTCTTCCTTCTCCCTTTCTCATTTGCTGAATATCATTGTTAGCTTCATTTCTTGTTGCTGTAACAGGAAATCCTACAGACACAATTTAGAGGAGAAAAGGGTTGTTCAGTTCCCAGTTTCAGATCACAGTCTGTCATCTCAGGGAAGTCACAGTGGCAAGGGCTTGAGAGAACTGGTCACATTACCCTGCAGTCAGAAAAAGAGAACAGAAATGCATGCACAACAGTGCTTAGCTTAAGTCTGGGCCCGGCCCATGAAATGGTGCTACCTACATTCAGGGCACAGTCTTCTCATCTCAATCAACCCAATTAAGGAAATCCAACCTGATTTAGACAATTCCTCAGTGAGTCCCCCTTTCCAGATGGTTTTAGATTGTGCCAAGCTGATAACTAAAACTAACCATCACAATCATTATGTTCTCCCCTCATGATTCTATCCCTTTTCCTGAATATTGTATCCACATCCACAACAATAAAGTTCCTCTTTGTCATGCAGGGAAGATGATGGAGCAGGAGCACCGCTGACAGGATCCAGGACGTGTTAAAAGGAAAACCATCACAGATGCCAAAGAACCACAAGAGCCAACTGAAAGAGCTCCTAATGGCCCAATCTGGAACAACTTAATAAATAAAATAGTATTAGACTATAATGCAAAGTAGAAAATAAAAGTCAGCATGTCCATACAGATAGTAGATGATGGATACTCTAGATAGATGATGATGATGATGATGATGATGATGATGATGATGAAGATAGATAGATAGATAGATAGATAGATAGATAGATAGATAGATGATGGATGGATAGATGATAGATACATGATGATAGATGATAGATAGATAGACAGATAATAGATAGATAGATGATAGATAAATATATAGATAGATGGATAGATGATGGATAGATACATAGATAGATAGATAGATAGATAGATAGATAGATAGATAGATAGATAGATAGAATGGGAAATATTTCCCATAGTCTCATTTATTTGAACACTTGATCTCCAGTACGTGGTGCTGTCTGGGGAGGTATAGACTCTGGCTAGAGGAACCACATCAGTAGGGGCAAGCTTTGAGATTTTTTTTTTAAAGCCTGGCCCTACTTCCTCACTGCTTCCTGTGTGTGAATGAACTGTGGTCTATTTGCTTCCTGATTGCCAGGCTAATCTCATGTTCCTGCTGTCATGCCTTCCCACCATGACAGGCTGTATCCTCTCTAGAACTGTAAGCCTAAACATTTTCTCCTGTACGTTGATTTTAGTTGTAGTATTTCAGCACTGCAACAGAAAAGCAATTAATGCAGAAGGGAAAAAAGGAAGGAAGAAAGAAAAGAAAGAAGGAAAGAAAGAAAGAAAGAAAGAAAGAGAGGGGGAAGGGAGGGAGAGAGGGGAGAAATAGGCGAATCTCCCAGGCAAAAGATATCAAATAATTTATGTTTGCATTCCCCTCTTAAGTTAGTAGTATATAACTTCATGTCTTAAGTTAAGGTTACAAATAATGGCAAAAGAGTATACTACGGAAGGGATTTCTATGTAGAAATCCATGTGTCTTTCCCATCTAGTCATCTATACGTCACTCAAACATCTGACTTCCCCGAGTCTGAGACACACTGCCTCAAGCAGATGATAAAGTTAACACCAGCAGAGAAGTCATGCTGATGGTATGTCCTCTTGATGTAATATGAGGAAAGTGGGGCTTGACTCCTGTGTTCTTCCTCTAACAACCCACAACTCCAATCTAATCAAGAGAAAATTATCAGGCAAAACCGAGTCGAGGGACAGTCTACCAAACGTTGACAGCACTCCTTGACACTGTCAGAGCTGTCACAGAGAAGGTCTGAGGAGCCTAGGGCCATGGCAGCTAGAGGGACTGTGGTCTCTGGGCTGAGCTCCCCAAACAGAAAAGGACTGGAAAAATGCTAAAGAGATGTGAATAGAGCTTGAATGTTAGTTAATAATAGAGTGTCAATATTGGTTAATTAATTCTGATGCAGTTATTACCATACTAGTGTAAGATGTAATTAGTAAAGGGAGTGAGTGGGAGTAGAGGAAAACTCCCAATATCATGCTTAAAACAATAAACCTGCTTAGGCACTATATATAATATTTGTTTCAGCTACTTGGGAAGCTGGAGCAGAAGGATCATTTGAGCCCAGAAAATGACTGGATGGTTTTATTGATGCTTGAAGCCCAGAAAGGAAGTGCAAACAGTTTTTAAAAGCCTCCTGTTTCCAGAAGCATTGAGCAGTGGTCTAAAAATATTTACTTCCTACCCTCCTGAGTGTCTCAGGTCCTCAGGTAAAAAAGAGGTGTGAGAGATTCTGACCCCATTTTGAGGTTTGACTGCTAACAGTTTTCCAATCCCACGAGGCCACTTGCCTTCTCTATCCTCTCTCCGGGCAAGTGATAAGATATCTCTAGTACTCCCTCCTTTGAACTTAAGGACAGTCCAGACAACACAAGCTCTGGGACACTCAGGGAGACTCACCCCGACTCGTCTCCTTTCCCTGCTGCTCAACCCACAGCAATTGCCTGAGATCAGCTCTGTTCTCCCTGAGAAAGCCTCCGTATGTGAGCAGTAAACGTTCATGCCTCTTGGTACTCATGTGGTGTCACCGGTAGCAGCTCTCAAGCCTGGTCTTGGGCAATGTGTCATGGTGACTATAGCAGTGGTTCTCAACCTGTGGGTCACAACCCCTTTGATGGCATATCGGATATCCTGCACCTCAGATATATTATGATTCATAACAGTAACAAAAACACGGTTATGAAGTAGCAATGAAATAGTTTTATGGTTGGGGGGTCACCACAACATGAGGAACTGCACTGAAGGGTCGCAGCATTAGGAAGGTTGAGAACCCCTACTCTAAAGCATAACAGTAGAGGAAAATGTTTCTCCTCCTGCTCTCATAAGCCAAGTGCTCTGACCCAAATATTTGTGTCCTTCAAAATTGACATGCTGAAATATAAACCCCCAAAGTCGTGGTATTCGAATCTGGGTCTTTGAGGGTTGAAAATCTTGAGGGAAGCACCCTTGTAAATGGGATTAGCGCTTATGAAGGACACCCAACAGCTGCCTTGAGCCTTCCACTGTAGAGTGACCATTACAAGATCTCATCTATGAAGAGAGGGTCTTCACCAGGTACCTAACCTGTCAATACCTTGATTTTTGAACCCCCTGTTACAGAACTGAACGAAATCAATTCTTACCCAATAAGCTATCTAGTCTACAGTGTTTCATCAGAGTACTTCTGACAGACTAAGACATCAAGTTATTCCACTCATAATTGGCGCTCAGTTTCAAAACTCACCATGACAGGTGTGCCCTGCCCTTTAGAAAGAATAGAACCTTGTGCTCCACCTACCCACCTGGGTTCTTGCGGTGTATTTACTCGGAATGAGAGTATATATGCAAGCCCCTTTCTGTCTGCTAAGAAACAAACATTGGGAGGGTCTTACAGGCGAGGGATGCTTTCCCAGCAATATCTGTCAGCTTGAAGACAACTCATCAGTCCTGAGGGAAAATACTCCCTAGGCTCTAACGTTTGAAGAAAATATGGGCAAAGAAAGGATTCGAACAGGCTTTGCCCTTAGGGCTCGTGAAACTGAACACAGCTGCAGTTTGAATTACCGGTGTGTACATTATTTAATGATGCTTTGGAACTGCTTGAGCTACAGGTGAAAAAAAAAAGTTTAACGTTGTATTCCGGGACATTTTCCTAACATGTGGGGGTGGGCGGAGGGGCCTGTGTATGTGTTGTCCTTAAAAGCCTACTTGGAAAGCCTCAGTTAATATATCTCTGCTGAGGTAAAATTGAGAAAAATAACTTCATTCGAGACCAGTATGGGAAGGGTACTCTGCCATTTAAACAGAATGTTTTCTCCTTATTTCTGGGCTCTTCAATGCTTCTGTTTTTGACTGGTTTAAAAATAAAAAACATCATAATCTCTCCAGCAAAGAATTTCTATCAGAGGAAGAGAAGCACGAGGCCAGGGTGGCTCCGTGGAGATGATTTTATTAAACAGTCATAGACAACCACCAACGTAACACATGCAAGTCACATTCAAGTTCACTATTAAAAGCAATATATAGTTGTCTTGTGCTGAGGTCAGACTAGTCCCTATAATAAAGAAAAATGTGCTAAAAAATAAAATTAAGAATGGAAAGGAAGACAATATTCCCCTTGTTGCTCCTTCTTCCCATTGGGACTGGTCCAGTGCGCACACCCGCTGCTTCCTGCTGGCATATTCCGGGGGTGGGAATCAATTCACTCTTTGTAGATATTAAGAAATCGTGGAAGCATTAAAAGGGGAAACACTCAATGCATCTAATGTAATTGGAGACAAAGGATTGAAGTGATGTAGAGGACGAGGGCAAGAGGAAAGCTGGTCAGGATCTGGGGTGATCAGTGTCTCGGTGGTGGGAATGGGGGAACCTGAGGTCAAAGCAGAGTCCACCCAGAAGTGCTTGGCTACTCTCCTTTCTGAAGCTATTAACATTAATACCACCAGCCAGATGCAAACAACTGATTGCGCTTAGGAATGAATGTCGAGGGGACGTCTAAAACAATTTCTCAAATGCAATACTTCTAGTGCATGTATGAGTGAGAGTGTGAGTGTGTGTGTGTGTGTGTGTGTGTGTGTGTGTGTATGTATGATATTTTCTCATCCTGCACACAGTGATTTAAAAAAATTTTTTTTCTTTGCTCCTTAGGAAGAACAATCTCTACATACATGATGTCCTGAGGTACAAAGCTGGCTTCCCAGTGGTTTAACTTCTGAATCATTTGAATTGTTCTCGGATGTACTTGATATTTGTGAATAAAATGGCGAGGGGCCTGGGGGTTTTGTTGGGTTAGGATATTTTACTGTTGTCTCTAGTTTTGTTCTGTTGCTTTTAATTTTAGGGGAACAATCAAAACATCTTGCTGAAGCTGTAAGCCTTAACTGTAAACCGTGCCTTGAAGTAAGTAGGTCACTGAAAATTTAAATGGTATCAGATGTAGTCTAGGATTTCAGTGTAGCAAGATTATCTTGTGTAATTGCTGTAAAAAAAATTTTTTTCTAAAAGCTTGGGAGACTGGAAATGTTTCTAAAGCTGTGCTATGACATAAATGTCTTCTTCCTATGATAGGTGGTATTTACAGACATGCATTACCCCCTTCCAGGAAAACTGTATTCTAATAGGATTTGGGCCTTAAGGGTTATAAGTCCTATAGTAGCATGAGGCCACTGTTGCCATAGCTTCTCAGTCTGGGTCTGATTGTGCCGTTCTTAGAGGGACTGACTATACCACTGTGGTGGTTTGAATGAGAACTGGCTCCTGTAGGCTCACATATTTGAATGTTTGGTTCCCAGGTGGTGGACTATTTAGGAAAGATTAGGAGGCATGGCCTTGCTGGAGGAGGTATGTCACTAGGGATGGACTTTGAGTTTCAAAGTCCCTCACCAGTTTCTCTCGCTGTCTCCCTCTCTTTCTCTCTCTGTCTCTCTCCCTTCCCCTCCCTCCATCTCTTCTCTCTCTCTCTCTCTCTCTCTCTCTCTCTCTCTCTCTCTCTCTCTCTCTCTCTCTCTCCATCTTGCCGATGTCATCTCTCAGCTCCTGCCCCAGCACCATGTCTGCCTGCCTGCTGCCACACTCCCCACCATGATGGTCATGGATTAGCCCTCTGAAAATGTAAGCCAGTCCCCAATTAGATGCTTCCTTTCATAAATTGCCTTAGTCATGGTCTCTTTTCAGACCAGTAGTAACCCTAAACCAAGACCGAAGTTAAGAAAGCAAGTAGCAAATGAAGGGAAGTTTCTCTTCATAAAATTTCTCTAAAGAAAGATAGCCAGATGCAATAGCACATGCTTGCTATCCTAGCACTTGAGAGGATTAGACTAGAGGATCTGAGTTGAAGGTTATCTTCAGTTACATAATGAGTTCAAAGATAGACTGAGCTACTAGAGACCTTGTCTCAAAAGGCCAAAAGAAAAGGAAGAGGAGGAGGACTGGAATATGGCCACAATATGACACTTGTGAAGGAATGGATCCATGCGTTGAATTTCATCAGTAGAGGCAAACAGATATTCCAGACACCCTTTACCTTCTGATAGAAGTGTACCCTACCATCTAGACTTGAACTTGACTCTGATAAGCTTTGCTTTCTACTAACACTGAGGACTGAAGCCAGAACCCAGCATGTGCTAGGCAAACACCCTATCTATACCTCCCCCTTTGCATAAGCTTTTCGATCTAACTGGATCTGAAATGCAATGTTACATGACACTACAGAGACAAAGCCAACCAAGCCATCTATGAAAATCTCTATGAGGAAAGCAGCCACGTTACCCCAGCAAATAAAATACAAGGATTTTTTTTCAAGACAAAGAGGAAATCTTCAAAGATTAAGGGCCAGTAAAGAGTCACATAAATCCATCATCAGGCATGATGTTATATTCATCCAGCTTCAAACAAACCGAAAAAACCACACAGGCCCCACATGAGCCCACTGAAAAACTGAGTCCATATTTGATAACTATTAAACAATCACTGTTGTTTGCTTTGGGACTAATAATCGTATTTTGATCACATCAAGAGGAATCTTCATCTTTTTGTGACACAGTTCCATACACAGATTTACTTTGTTTACTTGTATTATTAATTCTTGAAAACAGAGTCTCATGTAATCCAGGCTAGCTTCCAATTTGCTGTGTAGCCAAGGATGACCTTCCATCTCCCAAGTGCTGGGATTATAGACATGTGTCATCAGTCCCCGTTTATGTGGTGCTTGAGATCAAAACCAGAGCTTTGTACACACTAAGCCAGCACTCTACCATCTGGACTACATCTCCAGCTCCAAAGCAAATTTTTTAAAATAATTTTTATTTTAAATAATACAGCTGGTGGTTTCTAGGATTATTTTTTCCAGGAATGCTGACTTTTCCTCCCTTCCTTTGTTCGTCCTTTAAACTGAGGTCCCCTCTATCACACCACAGTCATGCCTTATACCTGTCTTCAACCTTGCATCTTCATGTTGCATGATAATCTCCTCAAGTGTTTTTACCACAGGGCTGAGCACCATAGGATCAAGGATCATACCTGGGCATGATACCTCCATATCTCCAAAGCCTGATGCTTGGTGAATCAATAAATAAGTGGACTGTAACCCAAGCGGTGTTTCCTGTTAGGCGTGTTTATAGCAGCCATGAATTTTAAGCTCACTGTTGCAAATGAGAAATGGTTATTGATTCATGAGCAACCTAGTCACAATAGCAGCTTTTACACTCACTGTTTGAGCACATCTTCTTGAAAGGAGGCAACAATTAGTAATTAGAAATAGCTAGCTTTGTAGCTTGCCTCCTGCACACCAGGCACTGTTATATGCCCTTCATGTGTTTTAAATAACATCCTAGGCAGAAAACATGCAGAAAAAAAAAATGCCACCTTGGGAAGATAAATAATAACCCATCAGAGTTATTTAAGGTGACCTTTAGATGCTTAGTAGAATCAATCAGGTTGCTTCATTCTTGAATCTATATGTTTTGCCTGGATGGCTAAAGAATGCCTTCTCAGGATGAGATCAGATGTGGCATTGACCCCATCCATGAGACATCCATCACAGACTGGGAACAAAACCAGATTCCCAATTTAGCTCTCTCTGTCCTGCCTCGTGACCCAGATGGGAACTCCTTCTTGTTTGGACTATCACAGTCAGTTAAGGTTAAGGAAACACAGCATTCCTTCCTCGCTTGAGGAATCTGAAGTTGGGCAAAGCAATTGCTAAACACGATATGCAGCATAGAATGGCATAGACGTCAGTCGATCTGTACTTTCTGCTTTTTTCTTCCAAGGCAAAAAGAGTCTGTCTGGTTCCAGGATTGTTGGCAAGCCCATTACTCAAGCCACAAATACTTCAACTATCCAATGACTCAGTGGCCTTCAACCACACTTTAAATAAAGGCCTTCTATCATGTTCTGCACATGTGTTTTACTTCTAGTTGAGTCCTCTACAGAGTCCTCTACAGATGCCAAGCTACTAAAAGGCCCCTCATTACTTTCTGCAGAACTATGTCCCAACAGTTATTTCCAAAAGATTATTGCCTATATGTTCTGGTGAAGTTCAAACAGCAGTCTTTCTGGTTGCGATAACTACAAGCCTCATACAGCTGATTCAAGCATGACTCATTTTCTGAGTCGTCTTTTTGGGGGTGTTTTTACGGCAGTACAATACACACTGCACAAATGCACCGATTTAGTCATTTCAGAGTGTATACGTCGGTGATGCTAAATGAATTCAAATTGTTCTGAGGCCATCACCACCACCCACCCCCAGGACGTGCTCATCCTCCCAAACTGAAACTTGTCCTCGCTAAACTGGAATCCCCTTTGTACCTACTCAATCTCCAGCTATGGTCTTCAATTTTCTTTCTCATGAAACTGTCTTTGGATGTTTTTAAGTTTTAATAAACATGATATGCATACTAGGGCAGCATATTGCTAAAATAAGGAAGTCTACTGTCTTATAACTAAAAACTTTCATTTCCAACTTCTGATTAGTAACTTTGTAAATGTTCCTTGCTCTCAATGATTCCTATTTATCCACTTACTTGCCTATGACACTTCCTTAGGTGAGATTTTGTGGTTCTGAATAAATATATTGCTTTGTTTTTAATTGTACATATTTCAGTGCCGACTCTCTTCTTGGACACTGTCATCCATGGATAATTAAGCACTTTCTAAGTTTAAGGTAATCAACGGATTCCACATAAAAAAGCTTATACATGATGCTCATTTCTACTGTTTAAAACAATGTATACAGTGTACAAAATAATGACTGTCATTACATCTCCCTACATGTCTATCTTTTTACCTTGCTCATATTCCCCTCCTCTACCCCTCTTCTCTCCTTCCATTGTCCATCTCCCCACCAAGGGTCCCCTTCTGCTTCCCAGGTACATCCATGTGTATGACTAGATTTCATACATTGAACTTAGATTCTACACATGAGAGAAGACATGAAGTATTTTGTTAGAGCATTCCTTGCCACCCTCGCACCACACACACAAACCCCCCCAATGCCTCTGCACAGGCTACTGGAAAAGAGGCAAAAACGGTGACCCTCAGAAGAAAGGCACAAGCAAAACTTTAGTAAGTCAGAATGAGCAACCAGGAAAGCAGCATCTCAGTGTCTGCGGGGAAGGGCAGGGCAGAACCCTGCTCATTCTGAAGACTTCAGGCAGGATGTGAAGTACAGCTGGCATGTCCCTGCCTTCGTGGCATGCCCAGATGCAGCCTACGAGTCCCAATGGGCGGAGAAAGAGGGAGAACAGTTTAACACTGAGACTTTGGCCACCAAATTTCACAAGAAAAGTTGTTCCTTCTTCTCATTTAAATAGGGGGAATAGAGCTTGGGTAGTAAAATTTTCTTCTATTCCAAACCTTTCGGCTATAATAAAACTTAATTTTTTCACCCACGTTTACCAAGTGCTAGAGTTTGGAAATGAACTGTCTGCTCAAAAGATAAGTTCAGCCAGATATGGTAGTGCACACCTTTAATCCCGTCCTTGGGGAGGCAGAGGTAGGCAATTCTCTGTGAGTTCGAGGCCAGCCTGGTCTACAATAGTGATTTCCAGGCCAACCAGGGCTATACAATGAGAATCTGTTTTAAAAAAGAAAAATGGAGGGTTTGGAAAATAGCTGATGGATAGAATCATTGAGAACCGATTCTCAATCAATAGACCAATCTCTGGGTAGTTCATCAATCCATGGCGTTGGTGGGGGTACTATGACTAGGTGGGAATTAGAATAAGGCCTATTGGAGGAACTAGGTCACTTGGGTGATGCCTTAAAAGGACATACTGGTCTACAGTGTACATCTCTGTCTTTCTCTCTCTTCCTCTCCCCCATCCCAGCTCTCACGGAAGTCCATGAACACCAGAGCCAGTGACCTTGGACTGAAACCATATGCAAACAATAATTATCCTCTTCTAAGTGGGTTTTCTCAGGTGTTTGTCACAATGACAAAAGTCTGATGCCGTGGGAGAAATGAAGAGAGTGGCTTGGCAGTCAGTTTTCAAATGCCTCCTGGAATAAAGCAGCATTTATCGTCATTTGTCGCTGGCTTTAGAAAATGCTTCTCTTATATTTTTGGTTGTGAGCCTAGCCTTTAACGGCTGAGCCATCTCAAGCCGGGTGGTGGTGGCACACGCCTTTAATCCCAGCACTCGGGAGGCAGAGGCAGGCAGATCTCTGTGAGTTTGAGGCCAGCCTGGTCTATAAAGTAAGTTCCAAGAAAGGCCCAAAACTATACAGAGAAACCCTGTCTTGAAAAACGAAAAAAAAAAAAAAAAAAAAGAAAAGAAAATGCTTCTCGTCTCGAGATCTCACTGGGGTGACAGAAAGCACACATGTAAACAACCTTCCCATTTTATTAAACAGTGCACTTCATTCAATACAATGTAGATGTAATACATGGTGTACAGGGAAGGAGGCCTCAAAGCACATCCACGTATGCCCTGCTGCTTTATAGGTATTGCTCTATTTTATTTTATTGTTTTTAAGGATAGGGTATCAGTATGTAGACCTGAGTGGCCTTAAACTCACAGAGATCTGGCTGCCTCTGCCCTCTGAGAACTGGGATTAACGGTGTGCCACCGTGTTCAATGGTTCTGCTCTCTTGAAATAAATGCTGAACATGAGGAAAAGAGAAATTTGGGCTTGACAGAAGTCAGAGGCTGGACACTAGGCATTTAACTTCCCCACGTCCTTCTTTAAAAGGGAAAATTGTATCCCAAGAATACTCCTGGTATGCTAATTAACAATGAGCCCTTACAGGAACCATCTCTGCTAATTAGTCTACACTTAATTACTTTCTGAAGAGTAGGATTTAGCCCTGACATCTCCCAATCAGAAGGCTACATGCATCCTCCTGGGTAAAGCACTCATCATTTGCTTCCAGGGTGAAACTATGTTACAGTGTATGTCCCAGGGCTCTTAACAAGGGCAAAAGGATCATTTGCTGTGACTCTCCCTTGAGGGCAGGGAAGAGAGTTTTGTGGAGTCTACAGACCCTTTGCCAGTGACAATCCAAAAAGCTACTGATTTTGAAAACCAATTAAGCCAACAGTTTAATAGCAAATGTGTGCTGTGGACCCACCAAACACTTGCTGAAATGAAACTGAATCTGAGGGGGGAAAGTCACCAACAACTTACGATTCTAAAAGGAACTGACGGGGGCAGGTGGTCACAATTTAGAGCCCTTCATCTATACCAACTGCTGGGAAACCCACTTCAAACATTCCCACGTTCCACCCTCAGAGTGGACACAGCTAGGCTACCTCAGTCTCGGGGAACTGTTTTTTTTCTTCCCCTTCCTTATCCTAACATCAAAAATGGAACCACAAAGAGAACACAACATCTTGAATCCTAAATGTCATTCCTCTGTGAGATCTAGTTCTCGCCCCAGCTGCAAAGTCCATCAGATCCCAATTTAGTAGCTATTCTTTAGCAAGTCCCAGTAAACACCGTCAGAGACACAAACACGCAGTACAGGTAGTGAGAAAAACCCGAGGCCAAAAATATCACAAGCTCTCCACGGGCAAACTTCCTTTCTCGGGCCCTTTTCGGTACTTCAAGGACCCGTGTGCCGATTGTCTGCCACACAGTGCACACTGAGAGGCCTTTTATGGACCGGTGTCCTCTCGCTTTCCTGCTCTCACGACTGTGTGTGTGGCTGCAGGCTGTGCACGGTGACCTGCGCCAACAACAAGGCCTTGTGGTTCAGGGACAACTGCCCATGAAGAGGAGGGAAGAGGTCATTGGAAAAGGAACTCTGCCCGTTTAGTGTCTTGCTCAGCAAGATGTTATGACCGCCCCATTCACCACAGAGAAACCGACGGTTACAGTTATTTATTGGAGAACAGGACTTGAACAGCTCGGGAAGGGAGGAGGATATCTATGTGTTCCCCCTCCTCGCTGTCTGGCTGTTCAGATTTTGCTTCCTTGTAAGAAGGAAAGGGACCTGTAATTGTCTCCCAAGGCCTGGGCATGTCCTTGGGATCTCCGGAGAGCCCACAGGCCGGAGCTGTGGGCTGAAAGGGTTTTGTAAGGGAGCAAAGCCGGAGTTGTAAGGGCGCTTGTCAGGGTTCTGCTTATTTGGAGTGCTTGTGTTGGCGACTCCGAACAGCTGAGCGTCGCACAGAACGGGGCAGTTACCGGTGTAGCTGGCTCCTTCCATCTACTCATCTGATTTTCCTTTTTAATTCTAACGTCTCGGGGAACAGGGAATCCAACTGATTAATCTATATGGCCCCCAGGACACTGGGAAAACACCTGGACATAGGGTACTCTGAATCAATCTTACTCTTGTTCCATTTTCAAATATGTATTTATTTTAAGACAGAGTCTCGCTATTAGTCCTGGCTGGCCTCGAGCGCTAGGATGTAAATCAATTTCAAGTTTTTGCTTTTCTTTCCCGCTTTCTTCATTTCCCTTTTACTCCAAGTTCCTAGTTCTTGCCTCTGTTTTTTCTGTCACCCTTCAAGTCCCTCTGTTTTTATCAGCTTCTCCCTGTTTCCTTTCAATTTCTGTTTCCCAAAGTATCTGCCTTTGAGGATCCACCAAGGCTTTCAGAGTAGGGCTGACTAGAAGCAGGAGGAGGAGGCAGTGTTTTCTGGGGGATTTGAGGAGGGAGGGAGTTTCCATCCAACAGATCCAGGACTGTTTCTGTGACTCAAAACAAAAGAGTGAAAAGGAGGGAATGAGACAGAGAAATATAATTGTCTTGGAAAAGTAATATAATTCTGTTACAAGAGCTCCGGGATTCAGCCGGGACAGAGGACTCACTTCCCTCCATCCTGTTCTCCCTCACTGAGGGGAGGAAGAGAGGACTGGCTTATTGAAATAAGTGACAGGTCATACCCAGCTGCAGGAAATGAGCAAGCACATGAGGAAAAGTCCCTAAAATAAAAATGACAGACGGAACAGCTATATGCTAAACAGGAGTTACCAGCTCTCCAGGAAGGGTTCATTCATAAATCAGAAGCAATTTATGTTCATCGACAGAGCTTTCCATGCATAACCAGTGCTGCTGGACACAAGAAAGGCAAGCAAAGGGACGTCTAAGAAATGATGCAACTGAGAAGGAAAATCAGGAACAGCCAAGAGGCCAGCAATCCACAGGTGCCTCACATGTAGAGAGATTTCCAACTGTCAGAAGAGATAGTATAATGAGAAACATCATATTTATATCAAGCAGCGGTATTATATGCTGTCCAAGGAGGCAAATCTATTTCCCTTTTCTTTGGCCTGTAACCAAAACAATTCTCTCCTTGTGTCTTCCCACCTCAGAGCAGTCCCATGAATAGACAGCGGTGTGATGTCACCAACATCCGTCCTCCCAGCATCTCTCCACCACACATTGATTTAGTCACAGAGCTTAACGCAAGACCACACCACCCATCTGTTCAGAAGCTGTCAGGAAAATCTATTTCAGGAGGCTTCATGTTCCCTTTCTCCAACTGCCGGAGTCACTGTGGTCACATTGGATGCTGAGACCCCTCCCTTCATCTGCCTTTGAAGTAAGGCTGGCGCCCAACGCGGGGCTTGAACCCACGACCCTGAGATTAAGAGTCTCATGCTCTACCGACTGAGTTGGAAGATAGCAGCGGCAGTGAAGGGTAAGGTTTTTAGCTCTTAGCTATCGCTCTGACCTCTTGGGCTTTCATCTTTGCATTGGCTCTGTGTTTCTTGTTTAATAAGACGGTTACTGCTACATTAGGCCCTGTAGGGCTCAGTGAAGTTGGAGACTGAGGAGAAAGGAAACAGGGCTGAATGAAGAGATGACATGTCTCCATGTCTTTTTCTCCTTCTTTAGTGAAGAAAGTGAGATAAATAAATAAATAAACAATAGAAAGTCCTTTTCTGAAGCAATAGTATAAAATGACTTTTCTTGGCAAAATAAAAATAAAGACAAAAATATGCCACATTTTCTAATCATTTTGCTTGTTTGCTCTAAGTATGTATTTACTCAAATCACTTAGGTGATAGGCTCATACTTCTCAATGCTTTTCTTCTAGGTAGAAGGTTGAAATGTCACTTTTTCAAGTTTCTGAAATAAATGATTGTAGCTAGAGTTTTCCTGCCTGGCCCACAGTCAGGACAAATCTCTCTCACCTGCCAGTCCCACAGCCACTCAGACCCAACCAAGTAAACACAGAGACTTATATTGCTTACAAACTGTATGGCCGTGGCAGGCTTCTTGCTAACTGTTCTTATAGCTTAAATTAATCCATTTCTATAAATCTATACCTTGCCACGTGGCTCGTGGCTTACCAGCATTTCACATGCTGTTTCTCATCATGGCGGCTGGCAGTGTCTCTCTGACTCAGTCTTCCACTTCCCAGCTTTATTCTCCTCTCTGTTAGTCCCGCCTATACTTCCTGCCTACCCACTGGCCAATCAGTGATTTATTTATTGACCAATCAGAGTAATTTGACATACAGACCATCCCATAGTCACTTTTTCAAGTTTCTGAAATAAATGATGCCAGTTTCATAGGCTTTCATACAAAGCTTCCAAGGAAAGAATATACTCTCATTTATCCTGTCATACCCTAGGCTAGTTTCTACTGCTCATGTTTCCTAAAGCCTTTTCTTATTGGCAACTCACAGGAAAAAGCTGGATACTCTCCAGGGGAAAACACTCTGCAACTGACGTGTAACTCATACTTTTCTTTTTAATAGTGAAAAGCAGAAAGAGAAGAGTTACTCAATGTGGCCACATTGGGAAGAGGTCCAGCGTGACACCATTCCCCACAGTACATAGCCTGTCTGACTTCTGGGCCTTGGCATGAGGGTAGGGTGCAAATAGGAAGCATGAGACATTCAGAACTAAGCAGTCCTGATAAGGTGAGTTTTCCTGTCCTTCGCTGTCTGGGCTCCATGTCTCTTTTCCAGTGTCACCTGTACCTCACACTTTCTAAAAACTATGTCTCCAGAGCTGGAGAGATCACTTGCTGGCTAAGAACATGTACTGCTCTTTAGCGGACCCAAGTTCTGTTCTTCCTGTAAATCCAGTTCCCAGGCTTTGATGACCTCTTCTGGCCTCCATGGGTACTGCACTCATGTTTAAACACACACACACACACACACACACACACACACACACACACACACACACACGATTTTACAGAAAATTTAAAACCATGTCTTTTTTTAAAAAATCAAAAAAAAAAACCCAAAAACCAAAAAGTGTTCATTGAAAAACACTTTTTTTTTTTTTTAAGGAACTCTATTTTGCAATGGAGGAAGCTAGTGCAGGGCCATTTTCCTTTTCAACATGTAAACCTGAGGTTCATGAGATGTCTCAGCAGGTAAAGACACTTTACTCCCAAGCCTGGTAACTTGAGATTGATACCTAGAACTCACATGATGGGAGGAGAGAACTCTGACCTCCACATGATCTTGGCTTACAAACACGACACACTAAACAAATGACAGGAAAAGATCAAAATCACTTCTTATTCTTAAAAAGAAAAATCAAAGGACTTTTATAGAGACGATTACATTAAGCCTCTCAAAAAAAGTTTTTGAAGGGGTAAAGAATATAAAACTTGCTTCAAAGGGGCAACATTTGAGTTTTCTCTTCCACTGGTCCAGAACTGAGGAATGTGGAGGAAGAGACCACTCTCTTACTAGGAAACAAGCCGGGCTGGCCCGCTGGAAAAGAATGACTCAGAAGGTTTACCTAAGAAACCCACTGAGGATGGCGGTGTGTCCCAAAGACTTTAGACTTACAAAACTCAGCCCATTGGGCTCCCACAGACTCTAATTTCTTTACTGTCTGATCTCACACCTCCTCTCCCAATTCAAGGTCCTTCCTACCATCACGATTCTGGCTGCTCTGTATTTCCTTGGAACTTAACGTTTGAGGCTTTCCCCATCGGCTCTCTAGGCAATGTATCTAAAGGGGGCAGGGAGGGGATCTTGTAGAAAGTAGACCAGTTCTCGTCTTTCTTACATATTCTCTCTCTTCCTCTGACTGAAAATAACCTCATTTATACTTCCAATAATTTAGTCATCTAAAAATGAAGTTAAGTTACTATGCTTAAGTACTTGGGAACCTTGACTTAAAGGTCTAAGTTGAGGGGGGGGGGGTGTGAGGGGAGGAAACGCAAGCACATCCTATAAACTGTTTCAACATCCATGTGGAGAGATTATGAGCAGGCAGAAAACAAAGGGGCCCTGTGATGGAGTTAAGGGACATATTGTGTTCCGAGCTACAACCGCTGAGCTGTTACAAAGGGTTCTTTAAATATTTCTGATGGGAATGAAGTGAATTATGGCCAGCACGAGGGGGGAGGAGGATGCAGAGGGCAGAATGTCAGGTAAATGAAAATGGAGAATTTCCTTCTGGGCCGTTCCCACCTCACCTCCTCAATGGCTCCTTTTTCCCCTTTTTATTAATGACTTGGCAATAAACTGTCTTTCCTATCATTTACTTCTCACCTTAGCATAATCTACTTCAGAACTGTTCCTGTCCTGATCGCACTTGGATTTCATGCATTACTGCTCTAAAGGCAGGAAAGTGCGATCTTCAGGTGCTGTGCCAGCAGACATTTTCATATTTCATTCCTTCCTTCCTTCCTTCCTTCCTTCCTTCCTTCCTTCCTTCCTTCCTCCCTCCCTCCCTCCGTCCCTCCCTCCCTTCTCTCCTTCCCTCTCTCCTCTGCTAAGGAATAAACCAGAACCATGTGCATGCTTGACTAATGGTCTACCACCAAGCCACATTTCCAATCCTACAGCTTCTACAATTCAATAGAAATCCTCACATCTCATCACTCGATCATCCAATCACTGGGCTTTTATACAGAATCAACCATACATCGGTGTCTGAGTGCAACAGGCCCACTTTACTAGATACCCTAGAGTTAGACAGGCACAGGCACCGTGTTGAATAACTGCAATTCCAACACCCATGAATCAGAGCCAGGAGGGATATGACTTGAAGGATAGTCTGGGTTACAAAACAACAACAACAACAACGACAAAAATCCCCTGGAAATCAGTCCTTTCTGTGGGAATGTAGGCTGGATGACGGTAAGGAAACTTTGAGTTAGACGCTAGTGCTTGCTTCTTCATTCAGACACCAACGTTATTAGTAATTGACATTTCACAAGCACCATCTGCCAGGCTTGCATGACACCATTCACCTTCACCCGACAGCATTGAGGAAAATGAGCATCTTTTCTATGCCACAGAGGAGGAAACCGAGACACTGAAGAGGCAGCCACACATGCCACATCTATCTGACACAAGCTGCCCTTTCTCCGGCTCACGGCTCCCTCTTAGCTGGAAATACTAGAGGGAAGCTGTGTCCTAGAAGGCAGTCTTCCGGTTCAACTTGAAGCAAGCGTTTAGTATGCTCAGCTAATTATAACTCTCCAGTGTTTGGATCTTAAATTGACCAGGACTGTAGCAGGCTTTTCTTTTGGCCCGCCAACCAGCTCCCAAACCATGACTTATTATTAGTTATGAATGCTCGGCCTTATTTTATGCTCGTTTCTTGCTAGCTCCTATAACTTAACCTGTTTCTCTTCATCTGTGCTTTGCCTAAGGGCATTATACCTTTCCGTCTGTCTGTCTATCTTACTTTCCTGCCATCTCCAGGTCTGGCTGGCTGACAGCTGCTTGGCATCTGGTCCCAGATGTCTCCCTCTCTTTGTCCCTCTCTGTCTCTCCTCTTCTCTTCTACTTACTCTCTCTGTCCACCAACCCCACCTATCCCTTTCCTGCCTAGCTATTGGCTATTCAGCTTTCTGCTTAGACCAGTCAAGTGCCTTAGGCAGGCAAGGTGAAACAAATGCCACACATCTTTACATCATTAAACAAAGGCTGCAGAAACAATTGTACCACACTTCCACATAATTAAAGTAATATGCCACAGCATACACAAATGTAACACATCTTTGCCTAGGTAAAATAATATTCTACAACACAAGCCATTAGGCTTTTCTGGTTTTTGTTAGTTTATGCCTGATGTATTTATTTTGAACATGGAAAAGAAAAAGCTGTTTAAAATGTACACAGTGTCTTTTTCTCTTTTTAAAGAGGTTAACAGCAGAATCGGGCGCAGAAAGTCCTGTAGACCCACACATGCGCCAAGCCTCCTCAGGCCACACTCAGACTCATTAGCCCAGGGGTCATCAAGCCTCCTGCCGGGCAGCAAGCATTTCAGGCTTCCAGCCTTGAGGTCTCTGCCACTTTTATTTATCTGCACGTGTGGAGCCCGAAAGCAAGAGTAGACAATTTGAAAATGAACAGCCCTAGCTGTGATCCCAACAGTCTGGTTTTAAAAACAGCCCCAGGGCTCGATTCAATCCCTCTTTCACTCCACGTCTTTATAGTGAATACCCTTTGAAGTCCTCTTTGATACCCAACTTCCTAACCTGCGGTCTGTAGGCATCTGGAGTCTCTACACTGTCCCCTGAAGTCATTTGTAAGATTTTCTTTGGGCACATGCACTCCCGTGTGTGTGTGTGTGTGTGTGTGTGTGTGTGTGTGTGTGTGTGTGTGTGTGCACTTCAATATATTTGGGCACAAGTGCCCATATGGGGCCAGAGGCTGACCTAGATGCCTCCTTGGTTGCTCTCCACTTTATATACTGAGGTTCAGTCTCTCACTGAGTCTTGAGCTTGCCAATTTGTCCCATCTAGCTAACCAACTGGCCCCAGCGATCCCCTAATTCTACCCCCCTCCTTCCTGAGTACTGGAATTACAGGCAAGGCACCATGCCCATGGGTGCTGGGAATCTGAATTCTGGTCCTCATACTTTCCACAAGTAAGCTTTATCCACTGGGCTATCCCCCTAGCCCGAAGTCTTTTTTCTTTTTATATCTTTATGTTACTACAGCCATTTGTCAAGGGGTATATAGCTCTCAGGCTCCAAAAATCATTCACAACTCAGAGATCTCCCATTCCACCACCAGCTTGGCCTGCAGCATCCAGGTCATGGCACACAGAAGAGCTCTTCATCTTGCCACATTTTAGTGTTTCCTCTTCAGTTCATGCACCACTTACTACAATGTTTTTTCTGTCCCCAAAACACCTTGGACAATTCTCTTGCCACTGAGCCATTGAGAATTCCTTCCAAGCTGCCTGATGTGAACCTTCAGCCGAATCCAGTTCAGTTCATGGACAACTGTGTCAGCCATTCCCCGTGGCCAGGCTGTGTTCGGGGAGAAAGGCATTGACGTCAGAGTTGGGACAGGGAAGGCAGGGAGGTCAGATGTGCAAGCAGTCCCCAATCCGTGTGGTAAGAAGAGTTCAAGGAACTGTCAGAACACAAAGAGCGATGCCAGACCCTGCTTCCAGCTTTCTATGCCTTCTGTAGGCGCCAATTTAAGCATGAAGATAAGCCTGCCGCTTAGTGTCATCTACCTGTGAGCTATTCAGAAATGGACTCCTGGATCCCACTCCAACCTACCAAGTCACAATCGGCATTACACAGAGAAAGAGTCTGAAGAGTGTTGTGTTACCCAACATAAATTCTGTCCATTACTGATGAAGTGACAAATTCCTATTCCACAGGTTTCCAAAATGGCGCCAGGGTAATATTTTCCCCTGATGCTTAAGTGTGCAGGTATGGATTCCCTTGCACCTGCTTATGCAAAACATCTCACACAGGCCATCTGGGATGCAGCTGAGGGATTTGCTGCTTCAGCAGGTATTGAAGGATTATTGGCTTTAGGGATATTTTAGAAAACACATTTCCTCATCTCCACTTGCACACACACACACACACACACACACACACACACACACACACACACACACCAAAATCATTAGTTTTCTGTTCTCCTAGCACCTTATCCTCCTTGGAGTGTGGTGTTGATGTGTATTCTAAAACTATTCTTTAAATTTATCATTTATGTGTATGTGTGTGTTATGAGAGGGACATGTGCCACAGCATGTGTGTGGAGGTCATGCTTTGGGAAGTCAGTTCTCTCCTTCCACATGGGATCCAGGAATAGAAATTCAGGTAGTCAGTTTTGCACAGTGCATTAGTTTGGTTCTGTTGCTGGGGTAAAAATCAAACCCATAATCAAAAGCAACCTTAGGAAAATAGGATTTATTTTTATCTTACAAACTATAGTCCATCATGGGGAAAACAAGGGCAAGATCTCAAGGCAGGAACCTGGAGGCAGGAATTGAGGCAGAGGCCATAGAGGATCACTGCTTTCTCAATACACCTCATGGTTTGCTCAGTTTGCTTTCTCAATACACCCAGGACCACCTGCCCAGGGATGGCACCATCCACAGTGGACTGGGCCTTCTCATGGGCTTGCCAACAGTCCGATGGAGGCAATTGCTCAATTGAGGTCCCCTCTTCCCAGGTGACTTGAGTTTGTGTCAAGTTGACACAAACTAACCAACGCACACAGCACTTTTTTTGACCTACTGAGCCATCGTATTGGACCAGATTATTATTGGTTTTGGAGGCGTGTTATTACAAATTCACGATCCTCCTGTCTCTGCTTCTCTCCTGCTGGAACTAGAGGTGTGCACCACTCTCGCAAGCTGTAAATTTATTTCTTCACACATGAGCTTTCTTTAGAAGCCTGTGAGCTCTTTCCTTCTGGTTTGCATGAGGTGCCAGGATCTCACAGTGCCTTCAGTCCAAGCACACCCCTGGGAGACAACGACCACCATATGGCCAGTGGGGGTGAGCCCACGGGGCAGACCGAAGGCCAGTACAGATTTGAAACAAAAGTAGCCTCTTTGTTTAATGAGCAGTTTCTCAGTAAGATTTTATGCTGAGTATACAAATGGAGGCCCTTTCCTGTTGCCAGTTGAAACTGAAATGTGGCTTCATCTTCCACCCAGACCTCTTCCTCCCCGAGACAGTCATCGGAGCAGCGCGGGCAGCTACCCAGAGCCATCAGCTCCCTTCCCCCAGCTATTGCCACCTTCAGCTCAGTGGCCTTGCAGGCCATCCAGGGAAGGCGTGTCTCTATTTGACCTTCTGTGACAGCAAATTCCTCCAGCTAACCACAAGCTACACAGAGAAGTTATTTCCTTTGATTTTTTTTCCCTAAATTTTCTTTTTAACCAGTTACTCTCTTCTAGAAAAATGACGTTATCGGAGAAATCAATACAGCTGTTTTATTGTTGGGGGTGAGGGACAAAAGTCATTTAAAAACACTTGCAGAATCTCTGGTTCAACTTTAATTTTCCTTTTCTTCCCCCTGAATGTAGAAATACGTGTCCATTTCACAAATTTTCTAAAACGAAGAAACCAGGACCCGTAAGCACTATGCCTCTCCCCACGGAGGGCGTTGTGGTTACTAGAGAAGATTTAGTGGCCGTAAGTATGAGGTCACATTAAACGTGTTAGCGTTTTGGCATCAGTAAATGCTTTTGTAGTCTAAGCCACTAGTAGCCAGAATCAAATACAGGTCCCTGCCATGTTTGGATGCTTGAATCGTTACTGCCTCCCAGGCAGAAAAGGGAAGTGAGCAACAGGAAGGAGCCAAGACAGCTGCTGAAGCTCCACCAGCAAGAGAGGAGGAGTCGAGAGAATTCCGTAAGGAAGTCTTACTCCTGCTGGGAAAATTTCTCCCTCTAGTTGTCTCTGGGACTGAGGAAGAAACTGCGGGTGCGGGGAGAGAAAGGGGAGCCATTGCAGGCATGAGCAATCTATCGCCCTTCCCTAACACCCATGCATTTTCAAAAATTGTTGAGTTCTCCCTGCCCTCCTACCCTGTGCCCACAGCCAGACTCTCCTCTCTGGAGGAGATAGAGTTCATTAAATGGGTAACAGGAAAGAGCACTCACAGTGATGAGCTTTTTAATACGATGGATTTGTTTTTGATTGACACGGAATCCTTGTACGGATGTACGGAGTCCGGTGCGATAACTAGACACGCACTTGTGCTGTGCAGTGATCAAAGCCGGAATTCAGCATTTGCACCTGCAAGCCACGGCTCTTTCCCTAGGCCACACTCAGGAAATGCCAATGAGGACTTCAAAATGAGTTATTTTATGGGTGTGTGTGTGTGTGCGCGTGCGAGAGAGAGAGAGAGAGAGAGAGAGAGAGAGAGAGAGAGAGAGAGAGAGAGATTATTGCTTTATTCTGCAAAGGCATACATTCATTCAGAAACTTTTATATGATGGAGAAAAATACAAACACTAAAAGATCAAATCATCTAACACCCCAATACCACCCAATAACAGATTTTAGCAATTATAGAAAACCCTAGGCTTATTTACTCATTGGAATAGCAGATAAGGTTTATAAATTAAAATAAATATTCAAATTAGATGATACTAACATGGCACTTTCTGTTATTTTAAGGAAGGAGGGAAAAAGAGTTCTTATGAAGCAAAAGGGAATGTCAGAATCATCTCCAATATTTTGACAGTTATGTGATTATGTTTTTTTATCCAAGCTGAAAATAATGTTTTGCTTGTAAGCATAATGTTTACCATTAGTCCCATATTTAAATGAGTTCAACGCTGTTTTTATGATCTATAGTCTAGTGCATTGTGTGCATTCAGATGTGCATGCATGTGTGTGTGTGTGTGTGTGTGTGTGTGTGTGTGTGTGTGTGTGTGTGTGTGTTTGCATGCTTGTGATTGCCCTGTAGAGGCCAGAGATAAATGTCAGATGACTTCCTCTGTTGAGCTCCACCTTATTTTTTGAATCAAGTTCTCTCACAGAACCTGGAGCTCTGCATGTGACTGGACTGGCTGGCCAGCAAGCCCTGGGAATCACTCTGTGTCCAGTCTCCCAGCACCGGGGTTATAGGCATGCACTACCACACCCAGCTTTTACAGAGGCACTGGGGATCTGAACCCATGTCCTCACACTTGGGCAGCAATCACTTTCTTAACACTTAAGAAACCGATGCCTTTGGACTTGAATACAACTTGACCTCAAACATCTATGTTTCCTATCCCTTCCCTCAGGACATTTCTCCTTTGCATTTCAACATTGCGTTTCCTGTCAAACTATATGATCTCATTTCCTCCACCAAGGAGAGCTGACCTTTCCCCTTGATACCTAGTAATTTCTCAAAGTAGGTTTTCTTTCCTACTTTTTTTCTTTCTTTCCATCTTTTTTTAGAGCTGGGGATAAACCCCTGGGCTCTACTGCTGAGCTACATAGGCAGCCCTTCAGAATAATTTCACTGGCCCCTAATCAAAGGGTTTAATCAGCTTCTGTCTCAGAGTTTAATTTCTATATATGTAATTTCTGCGACAACACATGGGGCTTTTTTCCTGGCTATGATTCGGTTTTCCTTTACTTCTAAAATATTTTCTTCTGTAACATCTTCAAATGTTTTTTTTTTGTTGTCGTTTTCTTTTGTTTTGGTTTTTTCCCCCGATTGCTTTTCAGTTCTCTGCTATTGGAAATTCTTATTTGCCTCATGCGTGTCAACCACCAACTCCTGCCAAATCAGTTTTAGAGACATGTATGTTCCCTCTGCATTCAAAGTGATCCTCACAACCACACGGACCTCGTGTTTGCTAGGCAAGCCCTACCTCAGCATTGAAGCTAGCCATTCCACTCTGTTTAGCCTGGTCTCTTCCTTCATTCACTCGCTGTTCCCACTGTTCATTTATCCACATAGTAACTGTGTTTTCCTTGCCTTCGGTGGCCCTCTGGGCTAGATCTCTCTGTTTCAGTCAGTTGTTTCTTAATTACGCCTTTGACCAATGCCTTCAGCCATCTCTGGAGTTATTGTAAAGCAGCCTAGCAAAGATGTGCAAAACCAGGCCTCTGAAGTTGGACTGTACAAGTCCATCAGCAACCTGCTGCTTCTGAGAGACCTGACCCCAGTTGAGCTACACAATTAAGATAATGATACTTCACAGCATATACATGGATAGAATGTGTAAACAACTTGAAACAATGCCTGGAACACATTAGACACTTGGTATGCTATAATTACAAAACAACGTGCCAGGGCAGTTGCTTGTTTCTTAGGTTGTCACACACGTACAAGTAGTCCACATCTGTCTCTTTCATACCGTCGTTCTTCTTCTTTATGTGAAGTCCGTTTGCTTAGTTGCTTTCCCATGCCTTGTGATTTCGCTAATGACTAATGTAGACAACTCAGGTCTTTCATTTTTCCGATAAGATCAAGAGAGTTTCTCTGGGTCTGTCTTCCTACCTGCTCACTATATCCCTTTGGAGCTACTGTCTGAGACATCAGATTGTGGCAGGGAGACAGATGGGAGTCAAAAGATGAGCTCTGTTGCAGTGGATTCTGCTAGTCTGGGTCTATGTTGAATGGTCTGTCTCACTTAGGCTGTCACACACGTACAAGTAGTCCACATCTGTCTCTTTCATACTGTCGTTCTTTTTCTTTATGTGAAGTCCATTTGCTTAGTTACTTTCCCATGCCTTGTGATTTCGCTAATGACTAATGTAGACAACTCAGGTTGAGAATGTGGCCCATGTTGATGGAAGATGCCAGAGCCCCATTATTTAGTAATGAGCCCTGAAAAACGGAGAAAGGTGACATGGCCTTTATGTTCTGCTGAAATGTGGAATGGCTAAGCGGTGTATTAGGAACTTCACTATTGCTGAGACAAAACATCAAGACCAAGGCAAGTTATGAAGCAGATCCTTTAACTGGGCTTACAGTTCCTGGCGGCAGAGCAAAGGCAGGGTGACAGCTCAGAACTCACGTCTTGATCCACAGATAAAAGGCACAAAGATACACAGGGAGCCCAGCACAGTGGCGCACGCCTTTAATCCCAGCACTCGGGAAGCTGAGGCAGGCGGATCTCTGTGAGTTCAAGGCCAGCCTGGTCTACAGAGCGAGTTCCAGGACAGCCAAGGCTACATAAAGAAACACTGTCTTGAAAGAAAATTTTAAAAATGAAGAAAAAGAAAAACCAAAGAACAAAACAACAACAACAAAATACACTGGGAATTGGGAATGGCTAAAGTCTTTTGAAACCTCACTCCAAGTGACACACCTCCTCCAACAAGGCCACACTTTCCACTCTTTCCAAAACAGTTTGACTAGTTGGGGACCAACTATTCAAACATATAAGTCCATGGGGGCCATTCTCATTCAAACCACGACAGTAGGATCTTTGTTCCTGCAACTTTTCTCTCATTCCCCCCTAGACCTACCCTTTCTCTGCCTTTCTCTCCAGACTTTGAAGGCTTGCTAAGCAAAGCTACATCGGAGTCTTCTGTTCCTCTTCCACGAACCTCCACCCCCATTATGAAGATAGTAGCGGGAGACTTGCCTCTCTCCTCGTTGGTCTGCTGTGACTTTTGTTTTCAATCTATTCCTTAATGAATCTGCCAAGAGAAAGCTTCTGTGCTCTGAATTCACTGCTGCATTTTCCTAAGACCAGGCTGCTAAGCCACTGCTGGAGTTGTTGTGGTACTCTGTGATGCAATCAGAGGATGCTCGCTCTTCAGTTTCCATCATCAATAACCGTTGCAAGCAGGTGACAGGGGTGTATGCCTGTAATTCCACCACTCTGGAGGCTGAGGCAAGAGGATCAAGCAAGTTCAATATTAGCCTTGGCTACATAGTAAGATACTCTCTACAACAAAATACAAAGCACTAGGTGTCTTAAACACAACAGAAATTTATTCTCAAGTTTCTACAGCTAGAGGTTCAAGATTAGGGTGCCAATATGAGTGAGTTCTAAGAAATTAGGTCAAGGCTTCCACCCTCATAAACCAACTATCTCCACCGAGGCTGCACCCACCAATAGCATCGTATTGTAAAATAGGACTCCAATATATGAATTTGGGGGTGAGGGGACAGCAAGTACTCAATGCATTATAGTCATGGTCTCCAAGAATGCCCCGAGATCATCAGGATGAAATGGTATGTGATTTCCAGGAAGCAGCTCTCAGAACAGGGAGAAAGTTTTTGCCTCATGGAAATCTGGCAGCCTTCAAACTGAATCTCGTCATGTTTACTTGACTCTGATGAATAAATACTTTCGTCATCTATTGTACTACTTGAGATTTGATGCGCTATCACTATGCTAAACTTCAAACTCATGGTTTGGAGCAAAAATAAGGAACAGAAAGCTTTTGGAAAGATTGTTTTCTAATAAAACAGAAACGGTTATCTAATACATTTTATCTGCCCTATGTGTAAAAGGAAAAACAGGATAAATCACTCCCAGAGACCCTGGTGAAAATATGCAAAGGCGTAATCATTTGAGACTAGTCTTAGGTGCCTGCCGTGATGCCCTGCCAGAATTGAACCGCTCTAGGCATTTCCCCCAAATCAACTCTGACAATGACTGATTCAGTGTAATCACTAATTAATTCCATGTAATGACTGTAAATGATTATTTATTTTGCAGCTTCTGTGTAGAAGGCTCTGTGCTGCCAGTCAATCCAAATGCAAAGAAGAAAAGAACATGGTCTCTTTTCTTGGAAGGTTATGTGGTTAATTGGGGGAAGAAGTGGATCAATTGAGTTTCTTGTCAATGTCACATATGCAATAACAGATACTTGGACAGAGCCTGGGGGCCCATAAAAGGCAACTGGAAATCTGCATAGCCTTGCTTAGGAGCTGTCGCGTGTCCTGGTAATACTGTACCAACAAAGAGAGGCTGAGCATTGAAGGCAAAGCATGTTTGAGGGTGGGGTGTCAGGGGGCACACATGGACCAGAACTAAGTGCTGTTTGTTGACGGTTTCATGAGTTATGTCTGTGAATGTGAGATACAGTATTAGTTAGGATAGGCCTGAGAACAAACCGTGAAAGATTTTCTCTGCCATCAGAGAGAATCTCGAAGTCATCCTGTGTAAAAGGCAAGGAGTCAGGGAGCTAATGGCCTACATCATCAAGTGATTAATACACCGAGGAGGAGGAGATATAACACTGAAAGGACCTTCTGGAGCTCGTGCAGTTTTTCAGAAAACCGAAGAGAGAAATTTGAACTAAAGTTGTTGCAATTTTCCTTCGAGATAGAAGGTACGTGGTGATCCTGCCAGCTAAGGGGAAACTGAACAAAGAATGTCTTGCAAAGGAAAGATTCTCAACTCAGTCTGGTACAGTATTGAAGAGTGAGCCCTTTTGGACCGGCAGCAACGGGGGTTTGGCCTGGGTCTCAGGAGTGCTGCAGCCTGCAGGAATGTAAGGAGTCCTCATCAAGGAGTGCATATGCCGGAATCAAAGGTACAGTTTTAGATGAAATTACTTATTGTTTGCACAGATTTTTTTCTTACACACTACATGCCAGGTGGCATGCTGGTGAGAACATACAGGAAGTTAGAGATCTTAAGGGTGTCATTTTTGCAGAATGGTAGCTTCTCCTGTATATGAAGCAGAGGAGTGTCCTAGGGGTCTGGCTGAGGTTTGAGACTCTTAGGCTCCACTTCCATGAGGCTGGAACTGTGACCAGCACTCCAGATGCTTAGGACGCTGGTGGTGTCCCCAGAAATAATCTCAGTGGGTAGCCCAGGAAGATGGGGGTCAGTAACAGAGACTCCAAGGCGTAAGGGAAAAGAGGAAAGACAAATTGTCAAGTCCCTTTTCTATCTATCCCCAGACTTTAAGCTGTGTGACTGACTGTAGAATTTAAAAGCATATATGAGTGTCCATAGAATTCACTGGGAAAGCTCTGTCCTCCCATCCAATCGTCTGAACGCCTGTTAGTCTATGAACAAAGTCCTGCTTGTGTCCTTCTGTAGCTTTTCCGCTGCCCAGCCTCTTCTCCTTGGAGTTCTCAGTGGGCACCTTCCTGCCTCCAGACCTTTGTACTGGCTCCTCCTCAGCTGAACTACACCTCCTCCCTTTGACATGCGCTCTCACCCACTGGTAGACCAACCATGAGCTCTATTTTAGCACATCCCTGGCCACCTACAAGCATCCCATGGTACGGAATATTACATAAGAAAAGCGGTGGCAGGAACTTGAAAAAAAATGTATACAAATTTTCTATCCAATGCAACGTTCTCTGGCAATGGGCTTGACTGGTGGTCACCCAGTGTCTTCGTGCCTCAGCCCAGTGTTACCTACACAGTCTGTGCTAGCACTATATAGGTGTCATTCTTGTCATGAGTCAACGGGAGTCACAAGGCCACCTGCTGATGAAGTCAGCGTTAGTGACCACATCCATGTCCACGAGACAGGTCACATACAAAAGTCTGTTTCCTCTTGCCTAAGCAAAGCTTCCCTAGAGAGCCAGTCTCCTTTTTATTCTGTTTGCTTCTATAAACAAAAGATACGACAAAAAAAAAAAAAAAAAAAAAAAAACTAGTTACTTTTTAAAAATCTTGTCTTAGGTTTTTTTTAGATTTATTTATTTTTTAATATCTATTGTGGGTGTTTTGCTTGCTTGTATGTCTGTGTACCATGTGCATGCCTGGTGCCTGCAGAGGTCAGAAGAGGTCATTGAATCTCCAGGAACTGAAGTTATAGACAGTTGTGAGCCACCCTGTGGGTGCTGGGAATTGAACCCAGGGCCTCTGAAACAGCAAGTGCTTTGAACCACTGGGCCACCTCTGTCACCTCCATGCTAGGTTCTTATTGCTGTCAAATCAGACTGCAAAACTAGTGGCTTAACAGAAATTTATGATAATTTAGTTCTGGGGGTTACAGGTATGAAGTGGGTCTTAGCTAAAATCAGTGTGTCAGCAAGGCTGGACGGTTCTTTCATTCATCTCCAAAACATGTCATGCCAATTTCTTTTTCTCTCCCTCTTCCACAAGAAGATTATGAGCTCCCTCATCCTCCACGGCACTCTTCACATCTCAGAACGTTTCAGTCAACTACAGATGCAGCCTCCCTTTTGCCATAGAAGGTAACATTCCAGGGGTATCAAGGCTTCGATGCCACTGGTGGTCATTAGTCGGAGCCTAGCACAGGCATCCCAGCCAGGTCCCTCTGAGGGACCTTGACTTTTTCATCAATCAATTCTGTAGTTGATGTGGCTTTCGCCATCAACTAAAACCTCACAAAGGCCAACCAAGGCTCATGACCACACCCAGAGGAAGTAGACTCCTATAATGTGCTCAGGGGAGAGAACATTCCTGATGACGGAAGTTAGATCCAGCAGGACAATTGCTCATGTGAAAAACACTTGAGAGGGATGACGGATGAAGTGTGCTCCTTTGCTGAGAGCTTTAAGAACTAATTTGAGATTGACTCCAGGCAACAGCGTTCAAGTGAGAGCTTGCATCGGACTGAATCTATCCATCTGGACCCCAGAGTGAACAGACTGGGCACCAAGGGGCCTAGATGACATGCTGTGGGTAGGTAAGAAGTAAAATTATGTTGCTTCGGTCAACTGGATTTTGGGAGACTCCTTACTACCACACATCCTGCCCGATGCAAGCTGTCTTTGCAGATGAGTCAATGTTGGGGTTGGGGATTTAGGTCAGTAGTAGAGCACTTGCCTAGTAAGCACAAAGCCCTGGGTTCAGTCCTCAACTCTAGAAAGGGAAAAAAAGTCAAAATAACAACAACAAAAAAAGACACCCCCCCCCAAAAAAAAAAACCAAGGTAACTGGCCAGTAAGTATATGTTTAAATCTAAACAGGGGCAGGGGATCGAAAAGGAATTCCTGTAACATGAAAGCAGGAAGGGGGCCTACCTGAGAGATGGAAGGGGACCAGCAAGATAGGCAGTGGGGAGAGCAGGTGGAAGGGACACAAATGATAAGAAAGTATGGCATGTATGTATGTATGTATGTATGTATGTATGTATGCATGTATGTGTATATTTATAAAAGTGCTATAATGAACCCCAAATTTGTATGCTAGCTTAAAAAATTATACCAATAAAATCTTTGCATTTTTTTATAAGTTTCATCTATTTCATAGTGATCAAGATTTCAAGGCTATTATGATATCTAAGAATCTTGATTGATTCATATTTTGTCATTTATAAATCTGATAAGCCAAGGTTGAGGAGAAGGCTCCGCAGACCACAGCACGTGCTGTGCTGACAGAGGACTTGAGTTTGGGTCCCAGTACCTACATCAAACACCTCAGAACTGCCTGTTAGGGGATCTGACGTCTTCTTCCAGCCTCCATGGGAGCCTTCACTCACATTTAAACATATTTTAAAGACAGTTCTGATAAAATTTCTTTATCAAAATTATTGATTCTCAAAAAAGGTTTATCAAGACAAGGTCAAATGCATTGATCACTTCAAATGTCTTCTCAGATTGATAGTGACCACAAAATAAAATTGTCGTAACACACATTGTCATCCAGCCTATGATTCTTCTTCTCAAGTGATAATGCACAGGGGTTTTCAAAGTACCTATTCAAGTTTGGCAGGATATTTCCATTATCTAGAGGCTCTGTACAGATCACTTTAGCATGCAACTCTACTCTTTTTGAATACAGGCTGATTCAGCAGTCAGTGTATCCTCTCACCGATGCCCCTGGATCCCGACACGCCATCCTAAAACTATACAGGAGTCCATCAACTACCACTAACTTCTATTTTCTGAGACTACTGGAAACATCAGGTATTTCTAGACTTCTTCCAACTTGAGACAGCAAAAGGAAACACGTTCAGCTTGAATACAACAATCCTGAGCAGAGGCAAAGAGCACTGGGCTTGTACTGAGCTGTCTTTCCTTCTGGTTGTTCTGCCTTTCACAACTCAGAGGGCCCGGGGGACAGCTCAGAGGGAAGAGTGCTTGCTCTTTCAGCTTGAGGACCCGAGTTCAGATCCTCAGCGCACACATCAAAAGCTACATGTATACCTGCAACCCCAGCGCAGAGAGGCCAGAGACTGGGGCAGGGCAGAGCCAGCTGGGTGATGTAGAGACAGGAGAATCTCTGGGACTCGTTGGTAGCCAGACCAGTCAAAACCAGTGAGCTCCAGGTTCAATGAGAGACCTTGTCTCAAGGAAGTAAGAAAAGAGCAACAGAAGAGGACACTCAATGTCTCCCTCAGTCTCCACAGGTAACACACCCACGTATAGATACATCTCTATTTCTCTCTATCTCTGTCTGCCCCCTCCCCCCACACACACATACATACACCCCTAGTCTTCTGTGGGAAGAGAAAGAGGAAAGGCTCATCCAGAAGTCTATTTGCTAATCTTTTTTTTTTTTTTTTTTTTTTTTTTTTTTTGTGAGACAGGATTTCTCTGTGTAGCCCTGGGCGTCCAAGAACTCACTTCATAGACCAGGCTGTCCTCAACCTCACAGAGTCTATCTCTGCCAACCGAGTGCTGGAATTAAAGGTGTGTGCTACCACCATTCAGCTCATCCAAAAGTCCACTTGCTAACCTTAACCTCTAGGTAGTGAGTAAGTGAGGGTAATCCTTTAAGAGACTTAAAGGGTTAAATGCAATAGACTCCAAAGCAAAGCACAGAGTTGAATTCAGTCTTTATCACTTTCAAGTTTGAGAGTTGGGACAACTTATTCCACTGCTAATCCCTATCTAATGTGGGATAGCTACAGGATCATCTTACACTGTCATTGGAAAGACCAGAGACTCCGGAAATATTGTCCAAAGTGAAATAAGAGCATAATAAATAGATTCACACCAAGTAAGAATCCCCATGTTCTTGTAGGACATGGAGACAGACCATCAATAAGTCAGTTTTCTGGTCAGTAGTACATGGAAACAGCTCATCTATTTCTTACCAGAGTGTTACGTAAAATCAATGGGGGGTGGGGGTGGGATAAAAGATAAAGAGTTACGTCCCTCGGCTCCAGATGTTGCTTACTGCCTGGGGAATGTGGCAGCAAATCCCTTGTGTGTGTTTGCTCGCCTTTGTGATCTTTCTCCCTAACAAGCAGCTTTGATTCAACAACTCAGGTCGTAAAGATCAGACACATTTCAGTTTTATTTGTAAGTCTTACCTGAAATTTTCCGTTGATTGGAGATTAGGACCCGCAGATGTGAGAGAGCTCGGAAATGGCCCCTCTTCCTGTAACTCACCCTCCCTGGGGAAAGCCTGCTTTTCAAAGTAAAGACATACTTAGGATTCCAAACAGAAGAGGGGCAAAACCCCTTCAAAGTCACCGGTCTAGGCAATGTTGGCAATGGAATACCTTTAAGGAAAGTGGACTTTTAAAATCTGACAAGGGAATGAATATAAAACTACTGATTTTTGTGGGCTTGCTTAAATTTCCATAAAATATTTATGATAAGCAGTCTAAAAGCACCAGCCATGACCATCGAGTCTATTTTTATTTCATTGATCGGTTAACCTAAATAAAATCTTCTTAGGTGCCCACAAGACTGACATTTGTGCTGATTTGGGGGTAGGGAAACATGTGTAATCTTTCAAAGCTAGTAACATCAGTGATATAGGGCCTATCGTTATTTTCATGGATGGATCCCCAACTTTACTTTGTGGTCCTTTGGGTTTTCTGGGAAAGGAACCCAGTGTGACCTGGCCTTCTCATCTCTCCCTTTTCATTCTTTTTGCGTGGGATATCTGTCCTTCATTTGTTAAGAGAATGCCGAGACAGGACGTAATGAAAGCCCGGCTCTCCCCACTCTTTCATCTTCATACTTATTTTCTGAAGTGCATTCCTTCACAAAATCACAGTCTGCTCCGCCCTTCCTAAAATAACAGTGTGAGGCAGTGAGGTCTACCTCCACCCTCCCCTGTGACCCTAATTGCACATAAGCCTGCTCTTGTACTATCTGAAAAGTCAGTGCTGTCAGAGCTGGCTACATAATTTATAGGGGCCAGTGCAAAATGAAAATGCGTGACCCCCTTGTTCCAAACAAGGTGGGGGGATAGTACAGTTCGGAGAATAAAAATAAAAAGCTTTCTCTCTCTTCCCTCTCTCGTCATACCATTTGTCACTATGAGTAAAAATAGAAATTGAATTTTAAATTACTAGTAGAGATTTTGCCATTCATCTTTATACTGTGTGATGTCAATTTTAAATTAAATTATCAGAGCATTTAACCTTGAAGAATTTCCATATTCCATTCCTTGTACATGCATTGTGCCATTTTTGTTCTCATAAGGACAATGGAAATACTGCATAAAAACCCACTCAGCCATTCCAGTTTCATTCTTTTGGGGGGGGGCTGTTGTTTGTTTTTTGAGACAGAGTCTCACTGTGTAGCCTTGGCTTGCCTGGAACTCACTTGAGACCAGGCTGGCTTTGAACGCACAGAAATCCTGCCTCTGCTTCTGCCTCCCCAGTGCTGGGATTAAAGGAGTTTGTCATCACACCCAGTTCAATGTGTTCACTTTTTTTTTCTTTCTTTCTTTTTTTCCCCCCCTTTGGTTTGTCAAGACAAGGTTTCTCTGTAGCTTTGGAGCCTGTCCTGGAATAGACCAGACTGGCCTTGAGCTCACAGAGATCTGCCTGTGTCTGCCTCCGTAGTCTTGAGCTTAAAGGCACGTGCCACCACCACCCAGCTGCGTTCACTACTTAATGCACACATTTTATTTATCTAAGGAAAAGGAACTATGCGTGGCCCATTTCCCCTTTCTTTCCGTACCATCATTTTCTACACTTGTCACTGGCTAATACATATAAATAATAAAGGGTTTAGTGGATTTCTTTGGCTCTTTGAGTTGCTTTATTATTATCTATTTTATGTGTTTTGCCTGCATGTATGCCTGTGCGCCATGTGTATGCAGTGCCTATGGAGGCCAGAAGAGGGTGTTGGATCTCCTGCAACCGGAGTTACTAACCATTGGGGGCCTCCACGGAGTTCACTGGGTGGGTGATCTTAACTACTGAGCCATCTCTCCAGTCCCCTTTGAATTTCTTACAATGCCGTTCCTGAGGCTGGAGAGATGACTCTGCAGTTAAAGAGTTTATCCTGCTCTTCCAGGGAACCTGAGTTCACCCCCACCCTGCTACACACATACTTTTTGAAAATATTATTGCTTCCTTTCTGCATTCCAGACAGACTTGGTTTGAATGGAAGGACATCCTCTTGAGACACTGAACAGGCTTTCTTCATTCTTTGGTAAACATAACATGCTTACCTTATACTCACTTCGAATTTCCCTGAAGGCTATGCATCCTGTGTAAACTAGACCACACATGATAGGCAGATGGAATGTCTGTTAAAACCCTGACTCCTCAATGGACGTGGTAGCACACGCCTCTAATCCCAGCACTCGGAGGCAGAGGCAAGCTGATCTCTGTGAGTCCAGGGCCAGCCTGATTTACAGAGCTAGTTACAGGACAGCCAGGACTACACAGAGAAACCCTATCTCGAAAAACCAAAAACCAACCAAACAAACAAACAAAAACATGACTCCTGCTCACATGGTCCATTGCCCCATCAGAATTCACTTGCAAAATTTAAGTTCAAAGATAAAACTATGACAAATGTCAAGATGGTGGTAGGCAAGAATTAAGCCAAGCTTGAGAGACCCCGTGAACCATACAAACTCAAGTCACATGCCCAAGAACGGCCCTGGATGCTGTAATGTTGGTGTTCAGTGGATGCTTGGTAAA
Source organism: Peromyscus californicus insignis (assembly GCF_007827085.1). Taxonomy (NCBI): domain Eukaryota; kingdom Metazoa; phylum Chordata; class Mammalia; order Rodentia; family Cricetidae; genus Peromyscus; species Peromyscus californicus. The sequence goes on along the minus strand of NW_026294480.1, from coordinate 14,163,681 downwards.
ACATCTTGACTATCACAGTTAGGCTATAACAGCGAGTATGGAATGAGGACCACACACCTACCCCGTTAAGTTAATGTCCTTCTGTTGGGGATCATCTGTAACTTGCTGCAATCCACTGGGAGACAAAAGAATCCATTAATTAAACATTTCAGCATTGCAGTTATGGACACTACACAACAATTTTGTGAGACGTACAGGAGGCAAAATTTGAGAGATTTATTGTGAATGTTCACAAGATTTTTTTTTTTTGAGAGATTGGATTTCTCTGTGTAGTTTTGGTGGCTGTCCTGGAACTTGTTTCATAGACCAGACTGGCCTCAAACTAACAGAAATCTGCCTACCTGTGCCTCCCAATTAAAGGTGTGTGCCACTACCACCCAGCCATAAGATTCTTTTGATTTGTGCCTTTCTCACATTCATTCACTTTTTTTTTCAAATGTGCATTGGTGTTTTGCCATGGGTGTCAGGGCCCCCTGGAACTGGAGTTACAGACAGTTGTGAGCTGCCATGTGGGTGCTGGGAATTGAACCCAGGTCCTCTGGAAGGGCAGTCAGTGCTCTTAACCACTGCACTGAACCATCTCTCCAGCCCCTTCACTCACTTGTATACATACATGAATGTCCTTAGGAACCTGCTAACATATATTTTTAAGGAAGCTCCCCAGGTAGGATTTCCAGACAAGATGCCAGTGTTTCATGGAACATGCCCAAAGAAAACTGAAGGTCGATCTGGAGTTTGAATTGAACTGGGTGTCCTCAGCTTCTATTGGTCAAATCTTCCAAGTCCATGCTTACCGACTCCACTGCAGACTTGCTGCTTATAAGCAACAAAGTGACATGGAGCCATGCAGGAGTTCCTGAAGGATTTTCAGAAGCAGAGCTGAGAGGAGGCTGGCATGCTCTGCGAGAGCAGACATAAAAGACGTAGATTCTAACATCCCAGGAACTCCCCCAGAGCCAACAACACTGCCCTGCAGACATCTGTCTTTTGCTTCTCAGAGTCCTGTGAACCTTTCTTCTTCCTCCACATTGGCCCCTCAGCCTCAGGCTCCTTGGGTGGGGGTGGGGAGCAGATTCTGGTCTTGTGACACTCACAATCTCTGAGCATCATTTGGATTGAAACAACAAGCCAATCACCAACATAAACTTGAATATTAAATAGCTTGAATGAAGAAATGGTCACAAATTATATATTTGTATAAGTTTATAATTTGGAAGGCTGTATACTCCTTGTGCTGGTCAGTTTTTTTTTTCCATCAACTCAACACAAGCTAGAGTCCTTTAGGAAGAAGGAATCTCAACTTAGAGATTGTCACCATCAAATCACCTGTAGATAAGTCTGTGGGGCATTTTCTTGAATAGTGATTCATGTGAGAGGACACAGCTCACTATGGGTGGTGCTACCCCTGGGCAGGTGTTCCTGTGTGGTATGAGAAAAGGGGCTGAGCAAACCATGAGGAGCAAGCCAGCAAGCATTGCTCCTCCAATGTCTCTGACTCAATTCCTGCCTCCAGGTTCCTGCCTTGAGTTCCAGCCCTGACTTCACTTCATGATATTCTATATATAACTTGCAAGGTGAAATAAACCTTTTCCTCCCCAGGTTGCTTTGGGTTATAGTCTTTGTCACAGCACTAGAGAGGAAACTCTGACACCCTTTGAACATGTCTGCCAAGAATAACTTGTCTGTGCTCACATTTTCTACGGAGATAGAATAATGAAATTAGTCTGAACTCTAGCATGATCAGCTGAAAATTACATTTGACCGTTGATAGCACAGAGGAGTTTGTTGACATCACAGGAATAAAAGCTAACACCTTGTATATTTTCAGGACTGATGGAAAAATTTTGGCAGACTTCATTCACATTTCTTGTATATGTGACCTGTCAGATTTAGAAAAGCTTCCCAAACTTGCTTTGTTTTGAAACTAGTTCACTGCTTCTGGTACTGGGCACCATGGGCCCCAGAGGCCTTGACCTCCTATTTTATTCCCAAGTCTACTTCCTGAGACATCTACCAAGCAAAAAGAGTCAAGGAAGCCATGGCTGCTCTCAGTCAGTGAGCAGTCATTTCACTACAAATTCCAAACTCCCCCGAACGTGGAAGTACATCCCCTTTGTGATGGCTAATTTCATATTTCAACTTAGCTGGCCCACAGTGACCAGATGGTCAGACTTTATTGATGTTTCTGATAGGGCGTTTGGGGGTGAGATTTACATTTAAATATGTGGGCTTTGGTAAAACGGAAGGCCTCCTCCCATAATGGGGTCCTCATCCAATCAGCGGAAGAGCTAAGAAGGACAAATACTGACTCCATCCAAGCAAATAGGAATTCTGCCAGCAGACGCTCTTTGGACTCTACTGCAACTTTCCCCTAGGTCTGCAGCTTGCTGACCTATCTGGCGGAGTTTGAACTAGTTGCCTCCAGACTAAGGTGAGTCAGTTTCTATATCCATACAGTTATGGTTTGAACCTAGAATGTTCCTTACTGTTGAAGGCTTGACCACAGCTGGGACCTTCTCTTTTGGAAGGTGCTCTAAACTTAGCAGAGCCACGGCTAGATGAAGTGCTCACGGGAGGGAAATCCTTGGGCTCACTCTGCCAATGTTGTCGTACTTGGTCCCCGCCCCTCCCACGCTGGGGACGAAGTCAGGTATAGACATACTGTTGTGCTACAGTACTAGACCCTCTACTTCCTTTTCCTTCTTGATCTTCTAGCCTCTAAAAATTAAAAAAAAAAAAGTCTCTTAAATTACTCAGTCTAGAACACTTAGTTATGGAGCTGTACCCAAAAGTCCCAGGAAAATCTAAATAAAAATATTAACTTTAAGAACCTGTGGTTGGTTCAGTTCTTGTATGACACGTACACCGGATGTATACACCCTCATTCCAATGTCACAGTAATTCTCAACAGACGATCAACCTGTATGGGCACTCCATAGAACAGAATGTCAGTGAATAGAAGCTTATTTTTTCTGCAATTAAAACAAGAAGGTAAGCTGCTGTACATGGCTGGTGGGGTGGGGCCTTCAAGTCTTTTGGATACCTCCAATTTTCTTTTTTAATATTTCCTGTTTTAATTTTTACAGATTTATGAGTATTTTGCCACAGGTGTGTGTTAATATTCTGATCCCGCCCTTTGGCACCACCCTATGCCCTGAGGTAAAAGCCTATTAAGGGAAAACTCCGCCCATTTCTCTCTCTTTTCTCTTCTAGCCTGCTTTTCTCCCACTAGGTGCCCACCTCTCTAACTCCTCGCCTCTCTCCCTCTCTCTGTCTCCCTCCCTCTCTCCCTCTCCCTCTCCCTCTCCCTCTACCTCTCTCTCTCTCTCTCTCTCTCTCTCTGTCTCTCTCTCTCTCTCTCTCTCTCTCACCCCCCCTCTTCTCCCCACCAAATAAAACTCTTCACTGAGCACTGTCTGCATGGCATCTCTGTCTCTCACTTGCCATGGGGCACCTGGGCTCCACCCGCCAGAACCTCCCGCCAGGACCACCAGCACATGTAAATCATAAAAATGTGTAAGTGCACCACGTGCACGCCTGGTGCCCTCAGAAGCCAGAAAAGAGGATTGGAGCCTCTGAAACTGGAGTTATAGGTGGTTGTGAGCCACCATGAGGAAGCTGTGAGTCAAGCCACAGTCCTCTGCAAGAACAACAAGCATTCTAAACCACTGAGCCATCTCTCCAGCCCAGGTCCCTTACTTTCTATCAAGCTGATCAGAATGAGTATAGCAGAATAAACGATGGAAGAAAAAAATAGACAATGCTAAGGACACACTTGCCCAGAGTTTGGTTATGAGGAGACGCTGAGAAATGAAAGTACCCGGACAGGAAAGTCAAGACCGAATTTGTTGTTTTATCACCAGTTCTGAGTCTGCACCTGAATCTACTGCTGTTTCAGCTACTGACTGCAGTTCTGCAATCACAGTCCACTGCTCAGGCAGGACCCAGGAGGACTTTTGTGTCCCGCCGGAACCACCTCTTGCCACTGCCTCCAAATGTAGTGTTTCACTAAATCTCTATTACTCTGTTTACAAATGAAGACCCAGGAGTCAGATGTTGGGGTGAAAACCTGCTAGCTCTGAGAGGCCGAGAAGCAGCCAGCTGACTGACCTTCCTCTTTAGCAGGCGACCCAGCCACCCCCTAATCAAAAAACACTGCCACACTCAAAGCCCCTCCCTACCACTTCCTGTGCATCTATCTTCCAGACTCCCTCTGCTATGACTACTTTCTGTCAACTAGTTGCTGGCTCCACCTCCTGACCCAGGGTTGATTTTATTTAATTAATGCAGTCCCAGGGTTCACAGTGTGACTGAATATCCTGCAACACAAGTTTTATTTTAAGGAAACTCCATTCCTGTCTGGATGCTGATACGATGGACCAGTTGAAAGGGAAGAGCAGTGATGATGGGGAAGGAAGCATGGATGCAAGAGTGTCTTGAGTCAAGAGGAAGACAAATGCTACCCAGATCCTATAGTGCCTGACCTGAAGAAGGAGGGCCTTAGAGATGAAGAGAACACCCAGCTTTGGAGGTAGGATCGGGAAACTGAACAAGGGACATGCTTAAGTTTGAGGGGCTCATCCTGTTACAGTTTCTTACAGGAACTAAAAGAGGCACTAGTAGTACATCTCCATGTTCAATAAAACTTTATGGGGTATTTTTACTGCAATTGATTTACTCTCAAGACTGTTGCACATTTCTAATGATGTCTATTCTGCCATATTCTCCATGCTCAGAGGTGTGTGTGTGTGTGTGTGTGTATGTATCCTTGAGGAGGAGAGGGTTTATTTGGCTTTCACTCCCTGATCACAGTCCACCCCTGGGGGAAGTCAGGGCAGGAATCTGGAGGCAGGGACAGAAGCAGAGACCATGGAGGAAAGCTGCTTAATAGCTTGCTTCCCAAGCCTTGCTCAGCTTGCTATTTTATACCACCCAGGATCATCTTTCCAGGGGAGCCCACAGTGGGCCAGCCCCTCCCACAACAGTTATCAATCAAGAAAATGCACCACAGACTTGTCTACAGGTAATCTTATAGAAGTAGTTTCCCAACTTATGACCTTATCTTGTGTCCAGCTGACTGGGGAAAAGAACAAAAATAAAAACAAAACAAAACAAAAACTAACCAGCACAAAGCAAGTAGAGGATTAGGGTGAGGAGGAGTCTTAAACTTCATTAGAGTTTTCCAGCAATCTATTAGAGAGAGAGAGAGAGAGAGAGAGAGAGAGAGAGAGAGAGAGAGAGAGAGAGAGAGATGTGTACACACAGAGGCACACACACAAACTTAACCAAAGTCCACCAGTTCAAAAGTATATATGTGCACATGGAAGGATTCCTATTGTATCATATTCAGCATCTCAAGGTAAATGTACGGATTCATTATTTTCAAATCACTGTGACCAAAATTCCTAGCAGAAACAAGTTAAGGGAAAGGGGTTGACTTTGAGTTACCACTTTCAAAGAGATCTCAGCCCATCACAGTGGGAAAAGCATGGCAGAGTGGTATGGTACGGGGCAGTGCCAGTTTGGGGTAGCCACCTGCACCAGAAAGCAGGGAACCCAGGCTGGGCGTAGGTGGAGCTGGGGTGTAAGGAAACCCTACAAAGGTGGATCCCTAGTGACTTAGGTCATCAGCCTTATTCTACCTCCTAAAAGCTCCACAACCTTCAAAACAGCACTGTTAGCGGGAGACCAAGCATTCGAAACAAAAGCCTGTGGGGAAAGGGGAGCCCCTTTACTAATTGATAAGCTCCAAGTTGATAAGGACTGGATCTCCTGTTCGTGGGTATCCACCGCTGATGCAATAAGCCAATCAGCTGAATTAGTAAGCCCAGGTTTAATAAACAGAGCGAAGCAACTCCCAGGTGACTCTCGGAAAGGCAGGAGAGGAAATCACTTGGCAGTTCTGGTGACCACGTCTTCAATACCCTGTAGACATGGTCTTGAGCAGCCCCGGGGGAGGGGCTGACCCTTGGCTGGCTTTCTGAGGGGCAAGGTCTGGAATGGACAGGTCCAGGGAAGCTACTGCTTGGCGTGCTGAGGGCGGGGTTTGGAATTGCTCCCCTCCCCCCAAGCTGGCGCTCTCCAACACTAATCCCAATCCATAATATAGTATTCTGTCATCCTTCCCTCCATCTCTCCCCACAAATGGTCTGTCCCGAAACACAGAATTATTATATTCCTAACATTAATATTCCTGCAAGACTCGGTCAAGCCTTTCCCTGTTTGTGCGATCTTCTGCACTTATCCAAACACCAGCTCAGGGACTGGGTGAGTTTTATGGCTGTTGCTTTCTGTTTAAAGTTCCCTGTTTGTTCTTGGGTAGTGATCAGCATGAGATGCTTGCTATGGGAAGGTGGAGTCCGAAGAAATCTAAACAGAAGTCTGTGCCTCAAAGAGAGAGCCGTGACTGCAGGATTGTTCTAGACCAAGGCCGGTGACCAGGATCAAAAAGAAGAGATTTGGGGAAGGGGCTGTGGTGGTTTGTGGGTGGCTCCCATGTTTCCCAAGGCTGGAGGCTGGAGAAAGAGCACCATCCACCAGGCCCCCATTCCTAGGCCTAAGGGAAGGAAGAAGAGACCCATGAACTGGTCTTAACTATTGTCACACAGGAGAGAGAAGTTACCTGAGACATCAGAATACCCACTGTGTGTCCGTCACTCTCTTAGAATACCTACTATGTGTCAGCACTGAAAGGTACCTCACGAATCTCATAAAACAAGACCATGTAAAGCAAAGTTACCAGAGATTTGCTTGCAGAGCTAAAATGTCCCACTATGAACTCGGTCCCATTTACATTGAGCTTTGTGGCCTTTTGTGAGTTAGTGAGTGAGTGAGTGTGTGAGTGAGACCACTGACGAACTAGCATTTGGGCAGTCAATCTGTTTCTTCTTGTAGGAAATGAGTAAAATGAAGACTATTCACTAGAAGATGCCAACATCCAATGCCATAACACAAGCAAAGCGTTCAGAGCTCTCCCCAGCCTGGTCCTGGCGTCTGCTCACTCCCCCTAGTCCTTGGTGGTAACAGTGGTGGTGAGTGTTGTGATCCACCTTGTCAAAGATTCTCACTTGAGTATTTTAGTTAACAAGATGACCATTCCTCATTATTCCTCCCGTTTATGCAACAGTGACTTGGATCCTTCTGTGTGCTTGGGGACACGGCAGGAGATAAAATTGACACACTCATTGCCCTAAGATCAAGAACCCAACTTTTTAGTGGGAGATGGCAGACAGTAAGTTTAGAGATACAATAAACACATGACCTGGATCAATAAATCTTTCTGAGAGGGACGTTAAGTTGGTTATGAAGTCCATCTTAACAGCTGATGTTGTCGGGTCTGCTACTACAACACTAAGGCGTCCATGTTCAACCTGTAAGTTAATGGCAATAGCGTGTCCCACTAACACTTCATTTCAATAAGCTTGGTGTTAGATTTTTACCCACAGGCCTCAGTTTGCGGATGAGTACAGACAGTCATTTCGATGAATGATAAATACTGTGGATGAAATCAGGTGGGATTAATGTCTTACCTAAGGGCAGATTAGGTGGGCAGGTAAGCTAACATCTGTGTTGAGCTTCCAGAAAGTAGGTAAGACAGCTTCACAGAGTAAACAAAGATGAATGGACCTCGGAGAAATGCCACTCGATAAGGAAACACGTGCAAAGGCCCCAGCAATTTTAAACTCCATGGCTATTGCTCTCTAGTCAAAGAAGCTAGAGTAGTTGTGGAGTTGTGGCTGAGAGAGAGGTAGCAGACTGGTCCTGGCAGGCTTTGTCAGCCTCCTTAACAGCTGGCACTCGATGCTAAGTGTAAGAGCGTGGCCTGGGAAGTGGAAGGGCCCCAAATAAAGTGTTGTTGTTGGTTTACTTGATTGTTTGTTTAGGACAAGTCTCTCATGCAGCTTAGGCTGGCCACCGATTTGCTGGTTCACGTTTTAAAGATCACTCTTGCTGTGGTGACATCGGCCAAGGAGACGTGGAGAGAAAACGCTTCAGATAGGTCTGCCTCTTGAGGCTAGAGCTGGGGGAGGCAGCACCCATTTTCAGGGCTACTCAGGCAGGCTATCAGCCTGATGCAAGCGTCCTGGCCAGGGAGCAGATGATGCTGTGGTAAGAAAGGATACCGGTGGTGAGAAAATATGGGCTTCCGAGAGAAGAAAGGGGCCTGGATCTCTAGTGGCAACAGGAAATGACGCTACAGTCAAGTTGCTTCTGTGCATTTCCCAAAGGGGTTTCCAGTTTCTGTCACCTTCTCACCTGATGTCACCTCATTTGATCGTTGGGTCTGATCCTGGGCCTTGGAGAATGAATGCCTGGCTTGTCTCTCCCCGACCCAGAGGTTTGTAGGGACCAGAATCCCTTACTCTTTTCCTTGCACCACAAAAGCTGCAATACTCTGGACTGCAAGATAAACACTAGTTAACCTATAGGTTTACCAGTGTAAATATGCAAGCCACCTTATCTCCTCGTACACTAAGGACCCCGTGGAGAGCACCCCTTCAGAAAATTCCTCATCCACCCTCTTCTCAGGCTCACAGTCTGCTCCGTGCCTATCTCGTTAGAGCCCTGCCTTTCTTATCTTCCTCCTGCATTCCAAACTCTCTTCTTGAAGGCTCAGCTTAATCTCAACTCCTCCGTCCTGCTTTAACCACCACTGTTAGATGGGAAGAGTCTTTCCGCTCCGGTGTCTTCAGTCTAAGACCCGTTAGTAATAGCCTCACATTCTTATTATTATTACTGTTGTTTTGTGGTCCTGTGGATTGAGCCCATGTTCTCACGCATGCAAAGCAAGTAAGTACTCTACCAATCGAGCTATATTCCCAGTCTCACTCAAGTCTTTTTTTTTTTTTTTTTTTTTTTTTTTAGTTTTGGGATTCAGGGTCTCGTGTATTCCATGCTGGCTTTGAACTTACTTTGTTTCTCTCTTCTCTTCTTTTCTATGTATAGGTGTCATGCCTTCATGTATGTCTATGCACCATGTGTGTGCTTGGTGCCCACGGAGGCCAGAAGAGGGTGTCCAGTTCCTGGATCTGGAGTTGCAGACTGTTGTGAGCCTCCATGTGGGTACTAGGAACTAACCCTGAGTCCTCTGGAAGAGCAACCCGTGCTCTTAGTGTCTGAGCCATCTCTCTAGTCCCTAAAAGTCACTTTGTATTCAAGGATGGCCCTGGACTTCTGATTCTCCTGCCTCCACTTCCCAAGCGTTGGGATTACAGTCTTGTACCACAAAGCCCCATCTATGCAGGGCTGGGGGGCTAACTCAGGGATCTGTGCATGCTACCCACCATTCCATCAACTCAGCTATACCCCAGCTCTCAAGTTCTTTTTTACTGTGGTTATGCTTGTGTGTGTATGAATCTCCTGAAACCAATATCCAATTCTCTGTGTATTGCTTTATTTTCTGAGTCCTAATCCTCAAGAACAAGAACAAGAACTTATAAAATAGTCTTTGTGAAGAAGGTGTGTTTACACTAATCTACGGGAGTAGATTGTTAAATTATTAGGAATTCTGTGAGCAAGTTGCTAACCATAGCCATTGCTCAAAGTTAAGTTGCGTAACTTATAATTAGGTACATTCTATTAAAACAAAAGGTGGCAACTACTGAGAGCTCATTATTTTTAAATTACCCTGGTTACACTTTACTAATTATCTGTGTAGTGGAGGCTATTTAGTCTATTGCAGCTTCCATGGTAGAAACCTCAATGAATATGGTACTAACTGTGTGTGTGTGTTTCCTCTCCATGTTTAGAGAACCACGTTGACATTTTAAACAGGTGAGGATATTGACCTCACAGGACCCATTGAATGCTGAAAACCAGGAGGGCAATTTTCCATAGAGTTCACTGTCTAATACCAACCTACTACTACTGATTGTTAATGGACAGAAATTTTTAAAGCAGACATCCCGCGGTTAAATCCACATGGGCACACTCAACCTTACCCACTCACTGTTTGCTGCCTGTATTGGTGCATCCTCCATTACTATAGGAAAATACCCGAGACTGCGGAGGCTTACTGAGCTCACAGTTTTGGAAGCTGAAAAATGCAACCCGCATGCGACCAGCTCTGGCTGTGTCACATCGTGATGGATGATATCATGACAGTTGCATGAGAGGAAGGGATCACATGTGGTGAGACAAGAAGCCAGAGCTCTGGTGCAGAGTTGAGGAGCCAGGGGATAGAAGCATCTGGACCTTGCTCTTTTATAACAGCCTTCCTGGGAGAGCTAAGTCAGCTGTCATGAGTACATTAACTCCTGTGAGGACAGCGCTCTTGAGACTCAGTTACCTTGCACTGAGCTCCGCCTCTGAGCCCCTTCTGTCTCATACCATCTTCCAATGTCGCCACTTTGGGGACCAAGTTCCAACACATTAGGTATTTGTGGGATGGACCATATCTGCATCAGACCAATACTCTGCTAAAATGCTTTTCGCACCTTAGCTGGGATGTGTTTCTTTCTTCTGGCAGAGTTGTGGTTCAAGTGTAGTTTTCTTTGAAATTTTCTTTCTGATTCCCTTTGATGTGTTTGGTGAGGTTGCCAGAGCAAAGTGCCAGCAGATTTTCATGGCTTAAATAACAGGATTAATTTTTTTCACAAGTTTAGAGGCTTAAAGTCCAGGTTTGGTTGGTCCCCAATATTTTTGCCTTGGTTAGCACATGGTACCTTTTCCTTGAGTCTTTGTATGACCTCCCTACTGTGTTCTGCATACTTGGTTTTCACTGGAGATTCAAATTCTTCTCTTTTTAGCTGGACATGGTGGGCCACCCCTCTATTCTCAGCACTAAGAGGATGTCTGTGAGTTCCAAGCTAGCCCGGTCTACAGCAAGTTCCAGGCTGTCCAGGGCTATAATAATGAAACTCTATCTAAAAAAATTTTTTTCTCTCTACAAAATGACACAAATCAAACTGTATCAGGGCCCTCCCTATCACCTCTTTAACACAATTAATTGCCTCTTAAAAAGCCCTGATTGCAAATACAGTCTCAGTTTGAGGTTCTGTGGGCTAGACTTTCAACATATGAATTTTCAAAGATACAATTTAACCCTTGACAGTATAACTTCATAGATGCTTTCACCCCTGGAGTCTCCACAGTCATTTTTATCATCCTCTCTTATTCTCTCGCTCCTTCTCTTTCTCTCTCTCTCTCTCTCTCTCTCTCTCTCTCTCTCTCTCTTGCTCTTTCTCCCATATCCATCCCCCTTTCTCTGCAACTAGCTAATTGATTTCCTGCCTTATTCAGCTCTGTAACTCCTAATGTGTGACACTGGAGTCAGAAAGTAAGCATTTTCTTAACCAATAGAAACAAGAAGAAAAATGAGTATAGTTATTTCACAGAAGAAATATGCACTTTAGTCTTCTAAATAGCACTGTCCTTACGATTTTACAGGCATCACCCAAAGATCAGGAAATTGCAGAGGAGGATAAAGAATAAGTCTGGTTGTCTTTATCACTGTCATCTGTAATACCACTAGTCACTTTTGTCCTTTCCGAGCTTGTTACCCATCTAATGTATGACAGGGAAGACACACACAGTTGCTGCCTAATATCTTGTTAGTCCTTCTTTTAAGGAATTTTTTTTAGTTGAAGGAAAAATAACACAAATTAAATATGATGGTTTTTTTTGGGGGGGGTTGTTTCTTTGCTACTGACAACTGAGTTCTCCTAATAAAAAACGAGAAGGTATAATTTAGAAGAACTAGAATCTTCCTTTAGAATCTGCATGCCTGCTTTGTGCTCTTGGTATCTTTCCTGCTGCTTCCTATCATCCCAGGAACAGAGACAACACCATATTAGAACAGGTCAGAAAGTCCTGGGATGCAGTGCCTCTAAGGGCCTTCTAGAATAATCTATCCTTTCAGGCTTTTGTCTGGGATGAAATATATATATATATATATATATATATATATATATATATATACACATATATATATATGTGTATATATATATATATATATTTCAAGCTTCTTTATCAAACAAACAAGCAAACAAAACCCCTGTATAACAGATAGATGAAACATTATTTTATAACTTTTCTTTTACTTATTCGTATCCAATAATTTTATTATTTTAGCTGCTAAATCATATGGATTAAAACTTTCTACAAAGGCAGGAGCATGGTAGTGCAGGTGTAGCTAGAGTTTTCCTGCCTGGCCCACAGTCAGGACAAATCTGTCACCTGCCAGTCCCATAGTCGCTCAGACCCAACCAAGTAAACACAGAGACTTATATTGCTTACAAACTGTATGGCCGTGGCAGGCTTCTTGCTAACTGTTCTTGTATCTTAAATTAATCCATTTCCATAAATCTATACCTTGCCACATGTCTCGTGGCTTACCGGCATCTTCACATGCTGCTTGTCATGGTGGCGGCTGGCAGCGACTCCTTCTGCCTTCCTGTTCTTTCTTTTCTCCTCTCTGTTAGTCCCGCCTAAACTTCCTGCCTAGCCACTGGCCAATCAGTGTTTTATTTATTGACCAATCAGAGCAATTTGACATACAGACCATCCCACAGCAGTGCAGGCCTTTAAATTCAGCAGAGATAGAGGCAGAGGCAGGAGAATCTTTGTGAGTTAAAGGCCAGCCTGGTCTACATAATGAGTCCCAGACCAGCTGGGCTACAAAATGAAAGTGCCTGGTTGCATTTATATGCAATATCCAGAGCAGGTAAATCCAAGTAGAAAACAAATTTGTGGTATCTAGAGACTGAGGGTTTATGGAAATTAAAGTGCTATATAGGCATTTGTTTTGAGGGTTATGAAAAATACTCCATAACTGCATTGTGGTTATGTTTGCATGAGACTATGAATATATTAAATGCCACTGAGTTACATACATATGAACCTGGCGTTCTGTAAACCTTGCTTCCTTATTATGGTATGGATATTAAACATCCTCCCAACTCCTGAAAAGACTCATGTGTTGAAGGCTCAGTCCCTGATTTGGCAGTATTCAGAGCTGGTGATCATGAGAGCTCTAGCCTTGTCAATGGATTTGTCTATTAGCCTAGGTCAATGAACTCTGCAGAATGTGTTCCATAGAGGCTCCTTCCATGTAGAGACCACTTTGGATCACCAACCATTTGATTGCAGCCTCCCTGAGACTGAATTGGTAACAGCCACAGCAGAGGCCAAGTCGCACCACAAAGCTGTGTGAATAAGCCCACAGTGGTATTCAGCCCTTAGCTTGGGTGGCTTGTCACTAAGAAGTAGTAACTACTCCGAAAGGTATGCTGCTGTGTGCATTTGCCATTGTGTACTTCACCCCTCTGGGAGGCGGTCAGGCTGTGTCCAAGTTTTTAAATATTTCATCAACTCTGCTCTGGACATCCTTATGGAAACGATTCTGCAATTCTCTGAATTCCCACCCCTGACACTCAACAGCAGCACACTTCATGGGAGCTTTCAGGAGGAAAAATATAGACATAGTCTCAACTCGTTCAAGAAGCAAAATAAATGGTGGTATTTCCAGGCCAACCAACCTTATGAGAGGAAATAAGGCCTTTCCGGGTTCTAAAGAGCGCTTGCTTTCATTCAACTTAGTGATATGTGTCAGGAGTCATCACGTTTCACCGCTTTTCTGATGCAACTCCTCAAGCCTTCCCTTTGGGTGTGTAGGGCCTATATAATATATATATATATATTTAATTTAAGATACATTACAGAGTTGATGTTGTGTATGGCCACTGCCTCCACCATGCCTTATACAGTTACCCTAACCTTTGGAATTAGATTCCTTGATTAAGCCTTACGTGGGTATATCAGTCAGTAGGATGAAATGTATTTGGAGTAAAGGTGGTTTGGAAATTCTTCATTGGGTTGAACAAGATTCATAAGGTAGGATACTCTCAGTAGATGGAGATGGCCATCAATTGCTGTAGGGCAGATCTAAAGGATGTGTGACCTCCCTTCACGGTAACTACTGCTTTAACAAACACAAGGAAGTTGATAAAAGGTGATGGGGAGAGTGAAGAATAAAGTGTGACGTGAACCTGAGCCACTTGAAAGCTTAAGCTGTGGGTTCAAGCATGGGTAGGCATCGTTTAGAAAGGAATGGTAGTTGAAGTGATGAGAACTGGCGGGAAGGGCATTAGTTAGAAGCAGAGAGAAATTGTATACTTGGAATTGATCCAGTTTTGGAGGAGAGAGGAAGAAGAGCTTGCAAAAGGGCCAGGAAGAGGCTTGAGCATTTGTCCAGCATGCATAGGGCCCTCTGTTCCATCCCCAGCACCCCAGACAATAAGGAGTTAACAGAGAGAGAAGTCCAAGAGATAAGAGAGCAGACAAATGCAGTGTTGTAAGAGTTATGAAGGACTGGGCACATAGTATGTAGGGCCCAGGGCCAGATTAAAAGCAGGGCCCTTTGTTAAAGAAAAAATCATCAAGCACTATAAGATAGCTACATCAAAGGGTAGGACGCTACAGCTAACTCTGCAGGTTGCACAGCTAAAAGCTGGCCCTGAAATTAAGAGGTTAGAGAATTTCAAAAGGAGGGCACATCAAAGAGGATGAGACTTGAAAACAGGGGCAGAGGACAAACTTCAGGCCACAGAGGACAGAAGTGTTGACAGCTTGCCAGATAGAGAGCAAACAGCAGGGTGAGGACTCTGTCCATCCACCTTACTGTAATAGAACATTGGAGGCTGGATAATGTGTAGAGGAGGACGTTTGCTTGGTTGACGATTCTGGTGTTTGAAGCATCCAAACAGTACGAGACTGGCATACGGTGAGAAAAGCAGGATGGGAAGCAGGCATGCGTAAAAGATACCCAGCAGGTGGGGTAGCCCCACTTTATAATAACCTACTTTCAGGGGTGGGCAGTAATTCCCACCAACAGTGGAGCCTCTAGAGCAAACTATTCCCAATTGACCTTTGACTTGTTACATAGCCAAGGACGATCTTGAACTTAGGATTTTCCTGCCTCTACTTACTGGATACCAGAATTACCAGTGTGTGCCTTCCCAAACAGCACCACCGGCTGGGGACCAAGTGTTTAAATACATCGCTGTTACACACAGTGGTCACTGTGTGTGTCTGTGTGGAGGATGAGAAATGTCCCCTGGAGGTGCAGGCATTTGAACACATGGGCCCCAGTTGGTGGTGCTTGTGGGGAGGGGTGCAGCCATGCTGGAGGAGTTATGGAACTGAGGGCAGGCTTTAAGAGTTCATAGTCTCACCCCTTTCCAGCTCTCTCTCTCTGCTTCGTGTTGTGAATAAAGATGCGATCTGTCGGCTTCCTGCTCTGGTCATCCACTGTCTTGCCTCTCTCTGCCATTAAGGACTCTCCCTCTGGAACTGTAAGCCCAAACAAACTCTTCCTTCTCTTATATTTTTGCATGTGAGCCTAGCCTTTAACTGCTGAGTCATCCCTCCAACCCAGACTCTTCCTTCTCTAAGTTGCCTTGGTCACAGTATTTTACCACAGTGACAGGAAGTAACCAATACACTTTGGTTTATAGGACACTAGGGCTCAAACCCAGGGCTTCATATGTGCTAGGCAAGCATTTTATCAGCGGAGCTACATCCTCAGGTTCTACTGCTTTTCAATACCATTCCATTATGGACCAAGCCTCCAACACAGGAACCTTTGGTAAGAACTAACCATAGGAAGGAACGTAAAGGGAGACAGTCTAGTGGTTCAGGGAATAACTGGGCTAAGAAACAAGTGTCTTCAGGGTAGACACAATTGTATTTGTTGGCCTGGGGAAAGAGCAAGAAAGATTGAAGGTGCCAGGCGGTGGTGGCGCACTCGGGAGGCAGAGTCAGGCGGATCTCTGTAAGTTCGAGGCCAGCCTGGTCTCCAAAGCGAGTTCCAGGAAGGCGCAAAGCTACACAGAGAAACCCTGTCTCGGAAAAAAAAAAAAAAAAAAAAAAAAAAAGAAAGAAAGAAAGAAAGATTGAAGGTACAAGAAAGGACCAAGTGAGAACTTGATGTTTGGAAAAGGTGATCATGTTGTCAATGATAGCAGAGGTGAGAGATGATAAACTTTGGAAAGTCAGCCTGCAGCCATATTGGAGTAATGGAAGAAGGAGGAAGCATGAAGCCAGAGCAAAATCAAGGAGAAAACCAGACTTCCCAAGATCATTATATGGTGTACTATACCCAATGGGAACAGGCCAGGCATGAAAATAGAATCCATAGGTACCAGGCACAAACACGATGCCCGGACGTATATGCAGGCAAAACACCCTGCACATAAAAATATTTAAAAGTTACAAATCCCCTTAATTTTCAATTTATTTTCAAAGAAACAAAAACCATTGAAAATTTAAGGACTCCACTCTGTAAGTGAGCCAGAAGGATGGCCTGCTATTTAGTTAAGCATGAGAAGAGTTTTAAATTGTGTCAGTTATTAACTTCTAATTTGTGTGAAAAACCCCTCCAGAACTTTCCCTTTCTCTAACTAGTAATTAAAGCATTAACGTGGAGCAATTAAGCACTGAGTATTTAATAAAAATAAAGATAGTGGAAATGACTCCACCTGCACACACATCCAGATAAGCATCAGCAGTAAGCACACTAACAACAACAACAGAGAACTCCATTTGAATTTATGAAGGAAATTAAGACAACACATCTCAATTGAAAACACACACACACACACACACACACACACACACACACACACACACACACACAAGCAGGGCAAGATTATATTACTCAACTCAGTCATAGACTTATATAGCCTGCTTGAGCTAGGGAAAATGATCCAGCTGAGTGTCAAATAATTTTTTTCTCCAGTTGTGGATTAATATTTGCCAATAAGTAAGAAAGCCTCACTTTTGCCTTTGAGGTGTTTCATTTTACACCTTATTAGCCTGGCATAGTATCTTTGAATTCTGTGTGGGAAAGCTAAGAGCAAAGCTTGTCTCAGACTTAACGTTCTTGTGACTTTCATTGACAGAGGCAGGGATTGACCTTTAGCTTCGTCCGGTCAGTAGCACAGCCCCAAGAGGAAGTATTTAACAACTCAAATTAAAAACCACCCAACCAAACCAAGAAAGTAGCGAGAGTAGATATTCTTAGAAAGCTATTGATTTAAAGCGCCTTCCTTTCTCTGTCAGTCTTGTTGGAGACCTTGTGAGTTTAACAGGGCCTCTCAAGGAACCGATTCCATCCCAAAGGCTTGGAGGTTGCACATCCTACCCGGAATGCTTAGAATAACTTCGCTGTTTGTTCTGCAAACAGTCTTACTGTGAGGGTTTATCTTTCTACCTTCTTGAGAATGTGCATACAGACAGAAAATCTGACAGATTCTGCAAGGATTCTTCGGCCTCAGTAGGCTACCTGTGTACTCATTAAAATGCAGATTCCCAGGCACCCTCTCTACCTCAGGGATTCAGGGCCAGGCTTTTGTTCGCTTTGTGTTTTGTTTTTCTTTTATAACTTTGCCCTAGGCTGTTTGCATAAGTTGTTAAACATTTTTTAAAGACATACAACGATTGCATAAATTCAACTTCATATATGGGATCTGGTGCACAATTTTTCCATGTGAGCTAAGTAGGGGATGGTTATTAATCATCTCTCAAGTGACAAGCACTAACAATATTTTTTATATGAGTTCAAACTATGAGCTGAGCATGGTGTCTCATGGCTTTAGTCTCAGGACTAGGGAGGCAGAGGCAAACAGCTCCCTGTCTGGGAGGCCAATCTGGTCTGTATAGTGAGTTCCAGGACAGCCAGGGCTAAATAAAAAAGATCTAGTCTCAACAAAACCCAAACAGAAAGCAAAAACTATGCATTAATATGGCTTAAGATTTCATATCATAAATGAACACTTTAAGGTATTTATTGTTCTGGTGTAGTATAAAGAATATTCATAACTGAATATGAAAGAATATTAAAATACATAAAAATGTGTACATGTGACCAGATTATCATTGTTCAACCAAAACAAAATGTTAAATCAGAATAAATGCAGAAGCAAATGTAATAACTCAGTGTTTTCTATTAAACAAAAAAGATGTAAGCAATACCATTTTATTTACTATAATTTTCATTTTTGACCACGTAGCTGTTTTTCATGAACTGTGATGTTTTTAACATGTAGTTACTTTATTGTTGCTTTAAATTATAATGACAAACACAACAGCACTTTAAAAACAACAAAACAAGCCTAGTGTTGGCCCATGTCTGTAATCCCAGTGCTCAGGAAGCTGAGGTTGGAGGATTGTGAGTTTGAGACAGGTCTGAACTACTTAGTTTGAACAATCGAGGCTGGGGCAATGGCTCAGCTGGGTAGAGTGCTTGCCTAGCTTGCACAAAACCCTGGGTTCTATCCCCAGCAATGCAAAAGCTGCACGTGGGGCCGCAAACTTGGTAGATAGAGGCCCGAGAATCAGAAGTTCAAGGTCATCTCAAGCTACATAGCATTCTGGAGTATCTTGGGATACTCAGTTGAGATTCTGTCTTAAACAAAAATTAACAGACTTTAGTTTTTATTTTTATTTTTTTAAGTTTTAAATTTGCAGAAAAGAGAAGGAAAAGTGCTTAGTGCCCATGCAGTTTGGTAGCCCCAGGCTCCTCCATTACCAACAGTTGTATTAGCATAGCACATCTGTTTCAGCTGATTAGCCAGTATTGGCTTGGATGGTGACATCTGAAAGGCCAGGGCCAAGGTTGCCCAACAAGTCTGGAGCAGGACTGACCCTGGGAACCAAGTCACACCCACATACTCCAACAAGCTCCCTAAATCATTTCTCTTGCAGAGATGTGTGCAGATTAATGCCATAATAGCTTAATTGTTCAGCTGCGCTATCTGAACGCAGTTGGTGGCAAGACTCCTTTGACCAAGCACTTTGGTTGCTGTTGAGAATTGTTGATATTTATCCTGGCTTGATCTTAACTTTCCTTCATCCTCGTGTAAACCTGTGGAAGAAACCAATCACATAGCACAGCATATGTATCATTAATTAGTTTATACCTTGACTCGTCAAAGTAGTGAGATGGGAGTAAGGATACTAACGCTAGTGAGCTGCTCTGTGTTACAAAGATGCTTGGATTTCCAAATGAGGATTACAAGGTGGTTCATTTCTTCAAGCATTTCATTCAGTCTTTGAGCACAATACTCTCTCCAAAAGTTTCCACTCTCCCCCAACTGCAGGTGGATAGGACACCAAGAAAAAGTCCTAATGAGACTGGTCTTCTGTCATCTGGAATAAACCTAAGAAGCGGGTACCTCACCAGGTGGGGTGCAGCTTGGGATGAAGAGGGCTGTCATTTCGCAGAAAGACTCCCCTGGAAGGAGTCTTCTCTAGCTGCTAGCAGTTGGCGAACCCCTAGAATTTCTCAAACCAATTCATTGTTTGTTACCAACCCGCTGCTGGGCCAGCTGCGGCTCCTGAGTCTGGCAACACCCAGAGAGTCGGTTCAAAGGGTTCAGGGTTCCGGTGCTTGGATGGCCTGGCCTTGCTAAACTGCTACAGAAGGAAACTCCCTCAGAGCTGTTGGAGTTCTTTCCGCCAAGCAAGCACCACCTTTGGAGGGCCATCTGGATTCTTGCTAGGAAACAGATTCTTAGGAACCTCAGTCTGTGCTACAGATCCCCAGATTCCTGGCCATACTAAAGCTGGAGGAATTGCCTCGGTGGGAACCAGGACTGACACCCGGTGGAAGAGAGCATTCATCCTTCTCCCCTCCATCTGCTCTGTTTTCTTCCCGTCCAAGATTAGGTTTTTAAGGTGCTATAGGACACGTCCCCTTCCACGGTAAAACACATTTCCCGGCGGCTATCACAAAAACTCGACTTGGAGCGGAGAAACTCGACACGGAAAGGCAGCTTCCAGAAGTTCGATTTCCTCTCGGTTTTCCGTTTCCTGGCCAGGGATCCGCTCACCGGCAGAGCCGAATTGATGAGACCCGCGTGGAGCAGGTTTCTGGAGCAGCTAACATTCACCGCCCTGGGGCCCCTCTCCCATCCCCCGTAACTATCTAGTCTCTATGGCCAGAGGGAAGAGTCAAATCCTCTAATGGCGCCTAGACAGGTGGCGAGAAGACCCAGGAGAAGGGCACGGCTGCCAAGGATTCAGAGCGGCTCTCGGTGGTAGCCGGGCCCGGCGAGCTGGCCGCACACTAGGAGAGCGGAGGGCGGGGCTCCTGGGGGCGTGGCCCAGTGTCCGGCGGGCGTGGTCTGGGTGGTAGTTGGGAGAGGGCGAGGCGTGTGGGAAGCCTGAGCAGGCTGTGGGCGGGGCTACAAATGGGCGTGGCCAGAGCTCCGAGTAGGCGGGGTCTGGATGTAGTTGAGAACGGGCCCTCAGTGCCGACAGGTTGTAGGAGGAACTCTCGGGGGGCGGGGCGGGCTCCAGAGTAGGCGTGGTTCTGTGTCGGGGGCGGGGCTCGCGGGCGGGGCGGGCGGAGCACAGGGGAAAGCGAGACCCGGGAGCTAGCGAGAGCCGGCTGCGCCCGGGGCTGGAGTGCTCACCGTTGTTGGCGCGCTGGTGATCCGCAGTCCTCCGCTCGGGCCGTGCGCCCCCGGTGGAGCGCAGAGGGAGGCAGGCGCGTCGCCAGCCCCTTGCCGCCCTCCCCCAGCCCGGGAAGAATGTGCCAACAGCTGTTCTCCGCCCGCGAGCACTTCGCCCAGAAGTGAGGAACTTGGAGGAAGAAGAGACAAAGACTGCGGTTGGGACGGAGGAGGTCCGAGACGCGGACAAAAGGTGCGGAGGAGCAGCAGCGACCGGGGGATGGCAGCGCGGCGACTCCGCGGGCTGGAGTCGCCCCGAGGCGCGCCGTGACACGCGTGGCTTCCCGGGACCTGCCGCTGCGCTGACTTCCGCGACTGGAGCCGCGCCGGGAAGGTGCGGGCGCCGGAACAATGGACAGTTTCTTCCCCGAGGTGAGTGGCAGAGAGGACCTGGCGGAGACCGCGACCCGGGCCGGCTCACGGCGCGCGCCCCGGCGCCTGCGCGTCCCGGGAGGGGAAACTTTGTGGGAGTCTCCTGAAACCCCACTCCCTCCGCCGGCCCCGAGTCTCGCTCGGATGAGTAAGCCCAGGCAGGTTTGGGTTTGTCCTGCTCTCGCATGTCCCCGGGCGTGGGTGGCTAGCTGACACTCCGCGCCAGGTGAGTCCCCGGGCGCCGGGCGGGGGAGAGCTGCGGGCCGGGCGGCCCGGGTGCAGGAAACGCGGGTAAAAGGCACAGCCGGGACGCGCCTTTCTCCAAGAAAGGTCTGGTACTTCCTTTGCCGAACGTGCGGGCTTCCTGTGCAGGGGGCAGTGGCTTCCAGAGGAGCGGGCTAGCGAAGTGTGAGCCGGGCCAGCAGAGCCCAGTCAATCACTGCTTGCCGATCCCCGTTGGGCCTTCAAGTCTGGGGTCGGTGCTCTACTAGCGGCGCTCCGATAGGGCACGAGACCGAAAGATCCCGTATTTAATGCCATTCTTTGGCAGATCATGAATTCAAGTTTAAATATAATTCGTTTAAGGCAAACAAAGGTTATTTTAGAAGATGAAACCGATGCCCGTTTTAGGGTCTTTGAGGGCGGGACACCCCAGATACTTGAGACGCGACTTGAAAGTTCCCTTTTCCCCTGGGATGGAGAGCCGCTCTGGTTTCTTGGCACCGATTCCTTTCTTAGTTGTGTTTATTTAATAAATTCTGTTTAAGTTTAGAGGTTTGAAGTGGCTCAGAGTAAACTTAGCTGACTTGAGGGAGGGAGACTGATGTGATTTTTTTTTTTTTTTTTGCTGAAAGCCAGGGCGATGGTTTGTGAATCCGGGACAGGCTTGGAATCTTCCAACAAATCAGAGTGGTGAGAGTTTGCCTCCGCATTAGCTAACTTGCTTTATCAGACTTAATTGACTATAGTGTTTCAAGGTCTGACGTTCACTTACTGTATTCTCAGACAGCCACTTCTAATGGCCACAGTGATGTATTGTGTAATCGTCGAATTGACTTTTTCCAAAGTGGTTGCCTCTGTCACCCTGAAAAGGCAGCCTGGAAAAAAATTAATCATCCATTACTTAGGAAGAAGAGAAATATGTAGAAAATTGGGACCCCTTCGCGTTTCCTAACTCATGGGCTTTTGTTCCCTGCCTGGAGGGAGTCACTGGAACTTTTTGAGGAATTATTCTACAACAGTAAATGACCGCTAGACTGGTTTTTTATCAATAAGAACACTGAGGTTCTGTATCTAGGGCAAATAGTTCCTAACGTGGTGGTCTTTTGGAAAAACTGTAGGTAGTCGTTGAGGGATGACAAGGCTTCCTAAGCCTGAGGACCTGCGGAGTTCAAGGTCTCCCCTTGGGTAGAATTCTGCCCTCTAGTGCAAGTGCCGGAAACTTCATGATAATATGCCACAGCAGTTCCTGCATCCCGGCCTCTAAGTTAGGAACTTTGAAGGAACTCCAGGAACTCCTTTTTTTACCTTGGTTCTTTGTGAGGAGATCTCCATGACTCGGGATGATCTCGGAATAACGTTGAAGTTGTTTTCTTAGCAGTTACCTTTTTCATTTTTCCTATTTCTAGTGCAGAATCTTAACCCAAAGATTAGTAAGTCAGAAGAAAGTATTATGGGATCCACAGCCCTGTCTCTTTCCTGCTGATGACTGGTATTTTCTGGGAGTTCATTTTTTTTTTTTAATTTGCTGGTGTGTTTATGTTATCCTGGTGACTTCTAGTCAGCCTTCAGCGTTCTGCCCCACACATAAAGCAGCAGGGCAGCAAAAAAGCTAACCAGTGGTGTAGCGATTGGAGACACACTCCTAACACAGACACACCCTTTTACTTTTAATGTCTTAGAACATCGTTTTGTTAACTGTTCTGTGAAGGTGTTCCCTTATCGTGTCAGACTAGAAAGTACAGAAATGATATAGTGTCCAAGGGCAGCCGGCTCCTGGGGCGGCGTCCTCACTGAGTAGTGCTCTGTTCTTTGCTAACTTTTCTCTGTGATTTAGAGACAAGGACTTGTTGCTTGTTAGCCAACCATTTGAAGCTCATGCTAACAACTGATACATAAATAAACTGTAGGAGGCAGATAATAAGGAAGCAGGCAGCCGGACTAGGTCTTTGCAAATTGGGTACCCTTGACATTGTGGGCCAGCCACTTCTTTGATGGAGGGGCTGTCTGAGCCCCTAGCAGAGAGCAGCATCTCTGGCCGGCACTCCCTCAATGCTTGTAGCCTTCCTCTCAACTAGTGATGCCCCAGAATGTAGACAGCTGTTCCTGAAGGCGCTATGGACACAAAGCTACACCCAGCTGAGCTGCTCTGAGTGAAGCAGTTGCCTCCCGGTCCTAATTCCTGTGTGAGCTGCTTGTCTGCACTTGCCTGGTTTAACTGGGATCAAGCATCCAGCTAGGGGCCAGTGGCCAGGGAAGCTTGCGAGGCTTGTGCCAATCAGCTGACACTGCTACCTTCAAACTTCGCTCCGCGATTGGTGAGAGGGAGCGTGCCAAACTCCCCAGTCAAGTTCCAGTTTCTTCATGGCCTTCATTAAGTTTTTATGGCTCCTCTCGAGTTAATGGTGTGTGCTCACGCATAGGGAAGCTTGTTTTCTCAGCATTTCTTGCGAAGTTCTTAAAAAGTTGAGTTCGGGCGGAAACTAAGTTTTAGGTATGTCGGTAACCAGAAGCAATTAGGTACAATAAAATACACACACACACACACACACACACACACACACACACACACACACACACACCACACACACACACACACACACACACACACACACACACACACACACGCCAGTAAATAGCAAAGGTTCAGCTGCAAAGTGACAAGACTTGTGCAAAAATTTGGGGTTTTCTGTGGGCTCTGTGCTCTGTCCCCAGAACCAAGAGGGCTGTGCATGCACTACAGCGGGACATCAGCCATTTCCAAAAGTGCTGACCTCTGCTTCTTAGTTTAGGCATAGGTGTGGCATAATGAGTGTACAAATACAAGACCTTGTGTGGATTAACAGCCAGACATAAATGGACACGTTGATTTTTTTTCATAACAAATATGTGGAAGTTGCATATGCATAAATATAAATATAGAAAGCAGGTATTAATGTTTCAAGAGACAGCTTGTTAATGAAAATATGCCAGATAAACCTATTTCTTATAGTCTGGTTCAATGTCTTGGAAGAAGTTTAGCCCCAATGATGTTCAGAGGACTAGAGGTGTAGTTTAGTGGTAAAGGTACTGAGTTTGAGCCTCAGTACACTACACACACACACACACACACACACACACACACACACACACACACACACACACATACACACACACTCTCACACCAGACACATACACACACACATACACACATGCCAGACACATACACAGACCACACACACACAGAGCACACACACATACACACCATACACATATACACACATACACACACACCAGACACATACACAGACCACACACACACAGCACATACACACACACATACCACACCACACACAGCACACACATATACACACACAGCATATACATATACCATATACACACCACACACATACACACACACAGCACATACACACACATATACCACACCACACACACACAGCACACACATACACACACACAGCATATACATATACCATACACACACAGCACACACATATACCACACACCCATATCACACACATACACACACACCATACACACACATGCACACACACTCCTGCTTAACTTGGGAAGGCACCATGGTTTCAGTTGTTACCTGAAGTTATTCAGAAGACATTTTAAGCTAGAAAGAGACGTCCCCCCAGCTTATTTCTTCCTCCCTCTGACTAGTGTAGTCTTTGTGTGTATGTGAGAGAACTAGTGACATTTCCTGTTACAAGGAAGTTGACGCATTGGTATTTTCTGTCATCTGCTCCACACCTCATCAGTTCCTAATATGTGCAGGAGAGGTGCTGAGGACCTCTGTCCCACCAAATCTTGAGGGCTCTGACATCTTTGGATGACATTGACTGGGTCCCCTTGACTTGTTTTACAATGAGGTTCTAGTCTCTGGCCATGTCTACATAGTCCAGAAGAATTTCTATTGTCGTCTCTCCCACCCCACATCCGGGACAGCAAAGCTGTAGGAACAGCTGCAAGCGGACAGTTGTTGTAGCCCAGAGTACTGAGCTTCTGTCCAGGGGAGGCCAGGAAAGCCTGCCTCCCCCACGTCACGAGGGCTGATGTTCTAGCTGTCTCAAAATCAGGCAGAAGCTGGTCTGCGCCAGGTCTTCAGTGTTTAACCAGAGTGGTGCAGAGACAAGGCAGTGTTTGCTTTTCCAGCTCTGACCTCGTTAAGTGACTTCACCTGTGAGCAAGCGAACCTTGAACGTGCTTATCTGCTCTTGTGACTAGTAAGGTTCTTGTACCTTTTTTAACGCATTTCAAAATTTTGGCTTCAGAGTGACTGATAACATATTTTCATGTTACGAGTTTGCAGGGGACTGACTTTGAAGAGCAAGCCTCCAGTGACGTCTGTGTACAGTTTCCCCTAGCCATGCAAGGGCCATGTAGAGGTGAATGAAAAAGCCTTGCATTCCTAGTATCCATCCAGCCTGCACCATCCACGGGATCAAAGCACTTATGAGGTCCCTGTGGTTAGCAAGGCTTCCTGGGCTTTGACTGATAGTAAGTGGGCATCCGAGTGTCTGTCTGTCTTGCTTCGTTGTTAGACAAATGTGAGGTCAGATTTATAAAGCACTACACGTGGTAGGTGGTGGATATTAAAAGGTCAGTGTTCAGCGCTACGCTTAGAAGTCAAAAACGAGGCCGAGGATGTAGCTCAGTTGATAGAGTCCTTGCCTGACTTAGGTCCCCGGGACACTTAAAACAGGAAGTAGTGGCTTGTGCCTGCAGTCCGCTCAGGAGGTGCAGACAGCAAAGACCTCAGAAGCCTAAGGTCATCCTCAACTTCACAGGTTTGAGGCCAGCCTGATGTGTGTGGAGGAGGAAGAGAAGGAGAAAGGAGGAGGAGGAGGAGGAGGAGGAGGAGGAGGAGGAGGAGGAGGAGGAGGAGGAAGTAGCCCCTGGTGGTGAATAAATCCAGGTACATGTAGGTGGTTTTAAAGAAGGTCTGAGAGATGTGACCCAGATGGTTTTCTGGTCTGGTTGCATTGATTTGATTTGATCTCCCCTCCCCCGTCTGTTTAAACCTGGTTACTTCTTGGAAATTCTGCACTTCCAGAATTCTATCCAGATGATAGCCTGTTCTTACAGCCCTTTTAGGGTGAGGCACAATTCTCCAGCTGGTGGTCAAGCTTTCTAATCTTGTGACCCTCTTCCAGATTTCCACCACATTTCTGACCTTCTGCTTGCTGCCCTGCATGCAACCCTGCTGCTCTTAGCTTGCCGCCCTGCATGCAACCCTGCTGCTCTTAGCTTGCCGCCCTGCATGCAACCCTGCTGCTCTTAGCTTGCCGCCCTGCATGCATCCCTGCTGCTCTTAGCTTGCCGCCCTGCATGCGACCCTGCTGCTCTTAGCTTGCCGCCCTGCATGCAGCCCTGCTGCTCTTAGCTTGCTGCCCTGCATGCAGCCCTGCTGCTCTTAGCTTGCTGCCCTGCATACAACCCTGCTGCTCTTAGCTTGCTGCCCTGCATACAACCCTGCTGCTCTTAGCTTGCTACCCTGCATGCAGCCCTGCTGCTCTTAGCTTGCTGCCCTGCATACAACCCTGCTGCTCTTAGCTTACTGCCCTGCATGCAGCCCTGCTTGCTGCTCTTAGTTCTCTGCTGTTTGTGTGCAAATCAAGTGACTGTCCTGCCTGCCCACTCCAGCAGGTCACCATCAAGCCAGCTCCCCACTCTCTCCCCGAGTCTCTTTTCACTCCTCTTGGTCTTTGGAGGAATTTGTTAACTGGTGGCTTTGTATGCTTTACATGACTTCCCCCTTCTCAAATGAGTGAACTGAACCTCGAGAGGTTAGATGTCTTACATAAACATAAACTCTGCTGCCTCATGTACCTAGAAAAGAAAGTCCTCAAGGGTGGGGGTTGACCTTTGAGTAGCAGGAAGTTTCATCCTAAGGGCAGATTAAAAAATAAATAATTTTTTTTTGTTTTAGGACAAAGAGAGAGATGAGGGGAGATGTTTTTAACATTTCAGTTTGTTCAAGATAATACTAAAGGCGGGTACTGTTTGTTCCAGACTTGCTGTGTGCCAAGGCATGCTGTTGAGCTGTTGACATTTGCATGCTCATTTAATTCACATAACTCTGTGACTCCGACTCATTAATTGTGTGCACTCCATGGATGAAGAAAGTGAGGCAAAGAGAGGTTAAGTAACTGGCCTAGTGTCACACAGCTAGAAAGTGGACCCATTACGGTATTAATCCAGAGACACAGAAAGCCACGCATCAGTCTTTTTTCTGTCCCTTTGTTTCCTTTGTTTTAAGCTTGCTTTTTATCTTCTAGGCTGTCACTAAGTCATTTCTGCGTTGGGTAGCAAGTGGTTCTCACCCTGGAAACATCAAAGACTCCATGGAGAATGTTAACTAGCGTTTCAGCATGCCAGTGTTTTTCATTTGCCTTGCTTTTTACATAGGGAAGGCCAGTGTTTCTGTGTCCTTTAAAAGGCAGCTTCTGAAGGTGCTCATCCCATCCTCAGGAGAGGTACAAGGTCATGTTGGGCACTGGGTACCTAGGCATCCCAGAAGGGTCTGGTCTATTAAAAATAAGGCACGGTCTTTTGTTTCACAGTTTCTGACCGGTGCTGGAGTGATCGCTGAGATGGTCTGATGGCATTTTCCCTCTTGAAAAAACGACGCTGACCACATTTCTGGTGTTTGTTCACAGAAGCGCTCTTTCCCTGGGTAGCTTGGCCCACTGCAGAGCCATCAGCTGGGAGGTTTCTCAGAGTACTACTCCTTGGATTAAAAACAACACGCCTCTTGCTAAGAGCTGTCTTGAAAACGTGTCCCACGGGCCTCCAGTAAGAAACGTGAATCTCCTATTCAACACTGGCTTCTCAGGTCACATGACACCATACCACCTAACCTGAGAGGTCCAGGGAAGGTGATGGCGTGTTCTGGTTGCAGAGGCCACAGGTCTGTGGAGATATGTGTGGAGGAAAGGACTAACCTGCAACCTCTGCCTCAGTATGTGCTTCAAAAAAATATTTTTATGTGTATAGGTGTTTTGCCTGCATGTATGTCTGGGCACAGCATGTGTGCAGTACTCTCAGAGGCCAGAAGAGGACAATGGATCCCCCTGGAAGTAGAGTTATAGGCTTACATTTGTAAACCACCACGTGGGTACTGGCAATAGAACCCCTAGTCCTCAGGAAGAGCAGCAATGTTCTTTACTGCTCAGCCATCTCTCCAGCACGTGTCCACTCATTCCTCTTTGAGGTAGCTTCTTGGGTAGTCCCTGCTGACTAGCTTGTCCCTGCTTGGCTAGCCTTGATATTAGCTGAGGATAGCCTTGAACTTCTGATCCTCTTGCCTCTAACTCCTCAACGCTAGGCTTACAGGTATGTAATCATCATGTCACCACATCCAGTTTACGAAGGACTGGGGGTCTAGCTCAGTACTTCCTGCACGTCAGGCCAGCACTCTATGTTACAAGTGAGCTGCGTCCGCAGCACCAGAAAGTTCTTTTATGAATGTCAGTCTGGAGGAGGCTTGCTTTGCTGAGCCAGGACATTATTCGTTACTGATGCCATCACAGAATTCACACCACAGTTCTTAGATTAAAAAGTGAATGGACTTGTGAGTGATAGATCGACTGATTGTATGGGGGGCTTCAAAATTTTTTAATGTAATTATATATGTCATAACCAGTATTGCCGTATTGTGAATTTTCACCATTTCTTAAAGCAAGCCCCTTAGTGCCCCTAGCCCTTCCCCCTACTCCCCTGAGGGAGAACCCAGGGCCTATTGCTTACCAGGCAAACGCTCCGCCATGGAGCTGTGTGCTCCAGCCAGAGCAAGGCTTTCTTACGTTGTTTCCATGCTTTTCAGTGCTGTACAGAAAACTGAAGACAGGATGTAATCAGAAGAAAAGTCTGTCTGGAGACGAGACCATGACTTGGTGTGCACAGCCGGGACAGTAGTATAGATAAGATTGTTTGGAAGATTACACGTTCGAGAGTCCTCTCCTTTCTAGCCATATGAATTTAAATTTTTTTAAAGATTTATTTATTTTTCTGACATTTAAAATGTTTCTTACTAGTTCTTTGAGAGTTTTCCAAATTGATAATCTTCACCTCCCCTCCCTCAGTTCTTCCTTAATTCACTCCCCACTTCCCTACGCACTCACTCAACTTTGTGTCTTTGTTGTTGTTGTTTTAATCTCTCAAGATCAATTTTGTGTTGCCCAGACACTCTTGGCT
Source organism: Peromyscus californicus insignis (assembly GCF_007827085.1). NCBI lineage: Eukaryota > Metazoa > Chordata > Mammalia > Rodentia > Cricetidae > Peromyscus > Peromyscus californicus. The sequence goes on along the minus strand of NW_026294480.1, from coordinate 14,134,429 downwards.
ATGGTCTTCCACTGGAGTGCGGTTGATTTCCCAGGGTCGATTTTTTTTGGGAAAACTGTTTCTCGCTTTCCCAGAAGCTAACAGCTGTCGATAGCCCCTTGGCTAGGGGTGGGATTGTGTGCCCAACCCCCCTCTCCACGCTGGGATTTGGTCTGGCTTGGGCTTGCGCAAGTTTTGAGCATGCTGTTGCAACTGCTGTGAGCTCTTCTGTGCAGCTGCCCCCGTGTGTCCAGAAGATAATGTTCTCTTGTAGTCATCCACTGCCTCGGGCTACTACCCTCCCCCCCCCCCACCCTTCTGCAATGAACTCTGAGTCTCGGGAGTCGGGTGCCGTCTATATGTTCCCTTTAGGGCATCTTGGCCAGTAGTGGGCCTCGCCCGGTGTTAATCACCATCTACTGCACATAGAAGCTTGTTATTAGGTGAGTGTTGAGAGACACATTGATCTGTGGGCATAATGATAAGTCATTAGGAGTCAGTTTAATACCATGTCCAGTGAGCAGCATCATAGTAGTAGGTTCTACCCTACGGCCTAGGGCCTGTCTAGTCATAGCCTCTTAGCCTGTTAATGGGGCTAGGGATGGGTTTCATCCTGTGGAGAGGGACTCAGATACAATTAGAAAGTGGTTGGTAGGGCTGGAGAGATGGCTCAGTGGTTAAGATCACTGGCTGCTCTTATGGAGGACGAGGGTTTAATTCCCAGCACCCACGTGGCAGCTCACAACCATCTGTAACTTTAATTTTAGGCAATCCAGTGTCATCTTCTGGCCCCAGTGGGCACTGCACACACGTGGTGCAAATATATACATGCAGACGAAACACCTCTACACGTAAAATGAGACTTCATAAAAAGAGAAAGTGGTTGGTTATTCCCGTGCTGTTCGTGCCACTATTACACTGGTTGGCATATGTTTCCAGGCCAGGCACTATTGTAGTTTGAAGGGTTCATAGCTGTGGTGATTGGTGAATACTTTCCTTCTCCAGTAGCTTGCCTAACACTTTCCAGTACTATGAAAGCCAGTCAGTAGGGAAAAGCTTCCAGGTCTTGTACCAGCTTGATTTTGCCATAAACCATGTGATGTCTTCAGCAAATAGGGTCTTACCATCAAGGTCTGGAGAGCCACCAAGAGCAATGGCGACAGCTGTAACGTTTGGGGGCCAATGGGAACTCACTGGCCATCAACTCCAGAAGGTGTAGCTTGTATTTGACACTGGGCTTTTTATCTGTTAGCCTCTGGGGCAGTGGTTCTCAGGCTTTCTAATGCTGCGACCCTTTAATACAGTTCCTCATGTTGTGGTGACCTCCAACCATAAAATTATTTAATTACTACTTCATAACTGTAATTTTGCTACTATTATAAATTGTAATGTAACTGGGCAGTGGTGGTGCACGCCTTTAATCCCAGGACTCGGGAGGCAGAGCCAGGCAGATCTCTGTGAGTTCAAGGCCAGCCTGGGCTACAAGAGTGAGTTCCAGAAAAGGCTCAAAGCTACAGAGAAACCCTGTCTCGAAAAACCAAAAAATAAATAAGTAAATAAATAAATTGTAATGTAGATGTATGATATGAAGAATAACTGATACACGACCCCTGTGGAAGGGTCACGACTCACAGGTTGAGAACCACTATTCTAATGTCTGGAGGGGCATAGTTGCCCTGCTATAGGAGAACTCCATTTACACTTTTTGTTTATGTATGTAAAGCTTCTACAGTAGCGGCTTTCCATATATCATTTTCAAAAGGTCTTTGGTGTTATTTATCTCGTCCCCTCCTCCCTGCTCCATCCTGTCTTCCACTTTCCCACCCCAATTGAACCTTCCTCTTCTATTATTACCTGTTAACCCTTTATGACAGTGCATTCTATCTCCCCTGTGGTTTTTATTTGTTTGTTTGTTTGTTTGTTTGTTTGTTTGTTTTCTTCAAGACAGGGTTTCTCTGTGTAGCTTTGGTGCCTGTCCTGGATTTCGCTTTATAGACTAGGCTGGCCTCGAACTCAACAGAGATCTGCCTGCCTCTGCCTCCTGAGTGCTGGGATTAAAGGCATGCGCCACCACCACCCAGCTGTTTTTATTTTTATGTGTAGGGTGTGTCTCTACCTATGTGGATGCTCACAGAGGGAGGCCAGAAGAAGGTGCTGGGTCCCCTGGAGCTGGAATTATAATCGGTTGTGAACTACTCGACATGGATGCTGGGAGCCAAACTCTGGAAGGGCAGCAGTCGCTCAAAACTGCTGTGCGGTCTCTCAGCCTCCTAAAACATTTTATTTATTTGAGTGTGTGCGTGCGTGCGTGCGTGCGTGTGTATGTGTGTGTGTGTGTGTGTGTGTGTGTGTGTGTGTGTGTGTGCTGATGTGCCACAGCACATGTGTAGAGGTCAGGACAGCTTGTGGAAGTTGATTCTCTCTTTCTCCCATGTGGGTCCCATGCTTGGCCACAGGCACCTTTATGCATCAAATCATCTTGTAGGCCCATGCAAACTTTTTTCCTTTGTTCTGATTTTTAAGGTATGTAAACACAAAAACAAACCCCCCCAAAAAAACTTTTTTGTGTGTTTCACATGTAATTTCTTTTCCACAGAGGTAAAATTTTGTTTCAAATTATTAAAAAAATGAGGCTTAAAATGAAATGGCTAAATTCTCTTGTGAGTATTTGGGAAGGTTTCATAATATTGTCAGTGACACTCCACATGAAGTAACTGCCACCAGTGTAGATTTAAAGCTAATATTACGTTCTAGCAAAGACCAAGATTAGCATTTCTTTGATACTGTTGGTGTGCTTGTCTGTTTTGGTTATACACACAGCGCTCAGGAGTCCACAGCACAGAGAGACCTTCCTAGGTATCAGGTCTAAGTGTAGTAGCACTGCCCATCCTTGTAACGGGCACATCCATCCCATGGCCCTTGTCAGGATGTTGCTAGTTGTGTGCTGTCGTAAGGGCACCGGAACCTTTTTTTGGTACCTGGCTCCTCGCGTGCTTGTCTGATTATTTCTTCGAGACGAAAATTTGCAGGCATGGGTGTGTGCGATCAAAGGGTTTACACAGGTTTACTTGCACTCTCGGACTGCATCAGCTTAATGAAAAGTGTCAGTTCCCCTTGTGGGAGGCACAGATGAACAACCACTGGCCTGATGTATTTATGAGCCAGGGGCTTTTGTAGCTCCTCATCAGAACCGATGAAATGCACAGCCAGCGTGGTGGAGGAAGTTAACATGGGATCCTGGATTTATGCTTCCCCATCTGGCTCCTTGGCTTTCCTTGATAGATCACCAGCAAGGCTGTGGATCGACACACCCTTCTCCCTATTTGGGCGTGGTTACTAGTGTTTATTTGAGGTCAAAGTTTCACAGGAACCAAGATATATATATTTTCTGGGTATTTGTTTGAAGAATTACTTACATAATTTTCTTTCCCTTGCCTTGTACAATCTTTGGAGATAACCATAGGCAAGAGTTGTTCTGTGATTGCTCTTTTAATCTGGGGACTTAATGTACACACAGTAGGGGTGTGTGTGTGGTGTGTGTGTGTGTGTGTGTGTGTGTGTGTGTGTGTGTGTGTGTGTGTGTGTTGGGAGATCTAGGTGTGGTTAAGCTCATTATTTATTAACTCAGAAAGTCTTTCCACAGACTCTGAAATCACAGTGTTAAGACTTCCTACATGTCTAACAGAACCACCATTGACCTTTCCTGCAGCTTGCCTCCTGTTTATTTCCACCCACACTTTGTCCTACAGATGTGACCACCAGGGACTTGGCAGGGTGAAGGCGGAGGACACCGGTCCTTGTCCTCACCCTGAGACCGGCCCTCACGAGGCGATGCTCTTAAAACCCGCTTGTGCACATGGTGAGCTAACAATTCCCACAAACCAAACCAGACCCCGGGGCTGGATTCGATAGCTCTTTTGTCTTTCTTTTAGATTTACTGGTACAGGCCAGAGCTAAGGGCCAAAAAGGTCCCTGACCCTCTACTAGTTTCCAGTCTCTGATTGCTGGGTGTATTCAAGTGTACTACTTTTTGGGTCTTTCCGACCCTGGCCCTGTTGACATTGCTGGGGGTGGGGAGGCTGTCCATGCATAGCCGGGTTTTTAGCCTCATTGCTGATCTCTCAGTCACTGGGTGTCAGTATCCCCAACTCCCTGGTTGTGACAACCAACCTTTCCAGATATCAACCGGTGTACCCTGGCATCAAGGGACCACACCACTGTGCCCTTTCAGTTCTGCTAAACGCAGTGGTATGCCTCCATCCCTCCCCAACCCTTCTCTTTCCTAGAGGCTTCTCATGGCTTTGGGTGATGTGGAACGACCACGTCTCCGTCAGTGCTGCAGTTTATTCTGTGTGGGCTCTGGATCCGACCTCCGATGCCAGCATTTGTCCACCTTTGCAGCCGTTACTTGACGTTTGAATCATGTATCAAATTCCTACGCAGCTGGAACCCCTGCCTCGGGCTTCGTCTGGTCCTCCCACGGGTGCCGTCACCAAGTGCCCTTTTACTTATATCCTATCCCTCAAGCATTAGGGAAATCTTGCTTCTGCTGAGTAATTGACTGACAGTTGTTCTCTGTGTGGAAAAAAAAAAAAAAAGGGTCACATTTTCTCAAAAGTCCCAGTGTGAGTAAATAAGTTGCATCCCAGGTCCTGTCTTTGTGTGCTTTGGAGTTTTACTCTGGTTTCTTTAAAGAGTAATTACATGCAGGTTTAGAATCTGCCCAACTGGCTAGGAGTGTGGCTCAGTGGTAAAATGCTTGCTTGGCTGTGTCCGGCTGTGGGTTCAGGCCCTATTGCTACAAAACACTTTCTATAAAATGCCTCAGGGTACAGGAGGCCCTTCCTCTTTCCTGTCCATTTCCCTGGGGGTGACCTTTTACGAAACAATAGTTCAGCATCAAAACAGTAGTTCAGCATGAGAACTGACATTGGTGTAGGCTGGGGACCCACACATTCCTACATCCGCTCTCAGCTATGTTTCCCACACGGAGTGAGTGCCTCACTACCCAGAGTCACTATGAGAAACTGTTGGACAGTCCCTCAGGGGACTCCTTATCATCCCTTTCTCATTCCCTCCATCGTCCCATCTTCCTTCTCTATAATTTTGTCACTCAAGATTGGGACATAAATGAATCCAGACGGAACAGCACATAACCTTTCTGTTGTTTTGTTTTGAGACGAGAGTCTCCTGTAGCCCAGGCTGGCCCTGAGCTCATTACCCTGCTATGTAGCCAAGGATGACCTTGAACTCTGGATCTTCCTGCCTCCGTCTCCCAAATGCTGGGATTACTCGTGTTGTATCCCTGACACCAGCTAGGACGTCATCACTCTGCGCCCTTTGACACCCTTTCATGGTAGGCGTCTGCAGTTTGTCTGGATCAGTGTTGAGTGTGCGCTGCTTTCACACGCACGTTAACGTCACTTGCCGTGTCCAAGACGGCTCTGAGAGAATTGCTGTCGTATTACTGTATTCTTGTCCCCTGGCTGTTCAGAGAGCACATTGTCCCCACTCTACACCTAAATAGGTATTGTTGTGAAAGAACTATTTGATTTCTGACTTTATTTTTCAAATAACTTTTAAAAAATTAGATTTATTTTAGCTTAAACAATTAGCCGTGGTGTGTAACATGTGTATAATGTGCCATGGTGCCAATGTGGAGGTCAGAGGGCGTCTCTGTGGAGTCAGTTCTTGCCTCCTACCTTTATGTGGGCACGGAACCTGGATCATCAGGCTTGTACAGCAAGCACTTGTACCCATGGAGCCCATCTCTCTGGCCCCGGATTTTCTCAAATACTTTGAAGTCGATTTTCCTACTAGAATTCTTGGTCATTGTTTTACACTGTAGAAATTCCTAGTGTGAGTCTCTTCGACTGAGACAGGTGTATCATGAGATACAGTGAATCTGTGTGGCGGGGATGTTGGGATTGGGTACATCTGCTGTCACTGTCACAGCCTCAGAACACCCTCCTTCACCACACAGTAGCCAGTGAAGCAAATGGGCGCTGCAGTTTGCCGGACACGAGACATCGCGGGACCCAGAACAAAGTGCATCAAGACGTTTCTGTCCCATCAGTGCCACAGGAAGATGGAGACAGAAAGGGCTTTCTTTAAACTGGGGCTTCAAGGACATCCACACCTCCTTGGGGTCAGGCGTGGTTCTGGTGGCAGGGAGGGCATTGCCCTGGCGAAATGGTATGGCAAGATAAACTGGAGTGTGTGACTGACAGTCTCCACCCAAGGACTTGCCACTGTGTTGGAAGCAATGGCTTCTGGGACTGTGTGCTCCACTGGGAACCTAGTCAGAGCTTGGGGGTAAGGTGCTGTGTGAGGGGACTTCTAGACAAGGGCTCTGGGTTGCTCTTGTCCTGCATCTTGCCTGTGTAGGAGGAATGGCTGATGAGGGAGCCCACTGTGGAAACTGGGGGAGCAGCGCCCCTAGACATTTCTTACTGATTAGAGGCTTTTCCTTACGGCCTCTTCCTACTGCTTCTGGATCATGCTTCGAGAAGAGCTGTGTTTGGTGCACAAGAAAAAAACAAAAACTTGAAAGAGAGAGTCACACAAGAGAACATGCTCTCTCAAACTTTTCGGTGTCTCAGGTGAGGGCCACCTGATTCACGGGATAGGGCTGTCCCTGGGTTGCTCAGTCCTGTCCTGGGAATCTGACCCCCTGGCATCCTTCCTGCGTGTTCTCGAGTCAGCTTGCTGTGGCCGCCTCCATGGAGACACCCCCCCCCCCAGCTTCTTGCTTCCTTCTCCTTATAATTGCAATGTGCAGAGAGATTGGCCCCGAGCCCTGGGAACACCCTGGATTCTGCCCTCACCACCAAAGCTGAATGCCAAAGTCAAGGCAAAGAATTTTCCCACATACTAATCTTCTATCTGGGTCACCCCTGACTTGTAAAGAGCATGTACCTGCTCCTGTTTGTTCTTCTGTGTGCATACATGTGAGTTTTGGGTTCGAGCAGCAGGTAGGTGAACTGGAGTCACTCGAGTGTAAAGGAGATGGGGACTTTTATTTAAGTCTGTCTACATAGTTAAGTCTAATGTGCTTACTGACTTGCACCTCATGGCTGGCTCAGCCTGCTCTCTTATAAAACCCAGAACCACCAGCCCAGGGATGGCACCACCCACCATGGGCTGAGCCCTCCCTTATCGATCACCAGTTAAGAAAATACCCTATAGGCTTGTGGACAGCCCAGTCTTATGGAGACTTTTCACAATGGAGCCCTCACCCCCACCCCAATGACCAGATTGTGTCTAGTTGACATAAAATTAACCAGCGCAGTGCTTATGGATATATGCATGTGTGTATTCCTGCTTCCTGTCTTGAGGCAGTCACAGCTACTGGTCGTGAAGTCCCTCACGAAAGCTGTGCCTCCAAGGACTTTTGCTCAGATCTCACTGCTTGTTGTAAAGATTAGGAGTCTTCAATAGGCAGCCCCTTGTGCTGCCTGTATTTTTCCGAGAAGATAAAGTTCAGAAGGCGCCTCCCCGCTGTTTCCCACACATTTGTCTTGGTAGGCTGGGGTCATCAGAATACTGTTTTGACTGCCGTAAGATCTGTGGCACTAACGGTGTAAGTCAGGGATCTTCCCAAAAGTTGGTGCCAAGTTCAACTTCCAGGCTCCGAAGGCCAGGCCAGACTGTAAGTTGGCGTTAGTTGCCTTCAGACTTGGAGACTCACTGAAAGCCTCCTGTTTCTCTCAGTGATGAAGCTTTTTCAGCTGTAACAATTTCCCTCTGGCCTTGGGGCAGATTTGCTAAGTTAACTTTCTGTGTGGTAGGTTCTAAAAACATGTGTGGTCAGGGCTCTCTTGCACGGGCCAGAGAACTCTTTTTATCTATAAAATATTTAAAAGCCTGGATCTCCTCCCTCCCCCACCTTTTCATGTAGTCCAGGCTGGCCTCAAATTTGTGTGTAGTTTAGGATGACTTTGAACTCCTGACCATCCCGCCTCCATCTCCCAAGTGCTGGTATTATAGCTGTGCAGCCACACCTGGGATATGTGGCACTGTGGTAAGATTTCATACATGCAAGGCAGGCACTCTGTGAGCTAACCTGCACCCCCAGCTTTATTATTTTTTTTTCCCCTCAAGAGATGAGGAGAAGGAGAGCATCAGGTAGATTATACCCTTGCTTATGAAATGAGGCTTGGGTTTTGACATTTAATATTTGGGGCTGTAAGCAAATCCGGTCGGTACTCTGTGCATTTGTAAAGGGTAAGATGTACAGCTGTCCTTCTCTCAAGCTACCATTTTCCCATTTTCCACTATTTTACCATAAAAACATGAAACCACAAGCCATCAGTTCTGAGAACAATAGGGAAAAAAAATGGTTTTAACTTGGCCCAACTGGGCTTCGGGCTGTGTGTGTGGTTTGTATGCATTTTGAGATAATGTGTGCTTTGAAATAGAAAAGTCCCTTCAAGGAGTTAAGAGGGCTTTCAGTAGAATGAGACTTTGTCTTTATTTCCATTTTGTCTTTGAAATGTCAGAGAGGTCCCCTTTATTCCTCAATGCAGACAGCAGTGTTGTGTGCCTTGGATCCACCGTCAAATGATGGGGTCAGAAACGTAACTCAGGCTGTTATGTCATCAGAGTTTCTTAAACCCCCCTCAGGCACCCAAGCTTCCACCAGACCCTGATGTGGAGCTTTGGAGCTGATGTGGAGTGAGATGCTGTATTAAGATAAGCTAGTCTGAGAATAGGGCCTGGCTCTGTGCATCCTGAATTCTTCAAAGATTCCTCCGGGTTGAAAATGAATCATCTGTGGATGCCATCAAGAATGTATGTGCTTCTCTACACAGAGCTGACGGGTCATATGAGGCTACCTCGGAAGAACCTATTGCCACCAACGGGAATGAGCGTGTCATGAAACAAAGTGACAGCATAGACTTGCTGTTTGCTTGGGTTGTGGAGGTATCAGTGATAGATAAACAGCAATTCTGTTGGTGATAGGTTAACATAGCAATTCTGTCTGTGATAGGTTAACATATAGCAATTTTGTCTGTGATAGGTTAAGATAGCAATTCTGTCTGTGATAGGTTAACATATAGCAATTCTGTAAGTGATAAGTTAACATACAGCAATCCTGTGAGTGATAGGTTAACATATAGCAATTCTGGAGGTGATAGGTTTACATAGGCAAGATCAAAAATTAGTTGCAGTAAAAGTTTTATGTGTTTTTAGGGAATATCCACAGAAGACTCAGGTCATACTGACTTTAAGATCATCTTTTTCCTGGGCTTTTATTTGTATATTTCTGGTAAACTGCAGAGTCCCTGTGAGACCATGTGGGAACTGTGGTTTTTTTTGAGGGTTTTATTTGGAATCAGTTTGTAAATGTTGCTTTGATCTTCTGACCTGATGCTTCTTGTTGACTTTGTCGTGGACATGACACGAAGCTGTCTCTCCGTCTTGAGGCCTGTAATCTGTTCAGATCTTCCTCACCAGGGATAGATAAAAGTTGACTTAAGGAAGTTTAGCGACTGTTTCAAGAAAACCATTTTTGGAAAATGATCCTTTGACCAATGTGAGATTTTTAAAAGACAACAAATGGCCTGCATTTAAATAAACTTCTCAAAGATGCGCCTCAGTGAAGGCTGTGGTGCCTGGTAACTGCTCCTCTTAAGGAGTGTAGGTTTTATGGTTTGAAGAGAGATAGTCAGGGACCAGAGGGCTGGCTTAGTGGGTAAGAGTACTTTGTAAACACGAGGACCGGAGTTCACCTCCCCAGCACCTACAGAAGAAGACAAGCATGGCTGTGTGTGCCTGTAACACGATATTATCAGGCAGAGACAGGTGAGACCCCAAGAGCTCTCTGGTTAGGCAGTCTTGCCGGAATGGCAAGCTTCTGGTTCAGTGAGAAACTCTACCCCAAGGCGGGAAGCCATAGAGGAACGCCTGATGTCCTGCTGTGGCCGGTGTGTGCAGTCCGCCCTCACACCCCTTGGAGGTTTCACAACCTCCCTTAGTGTCTGCGCTCTTCCATCTCTTGTACTCTCGAGACTCCTGTTGCTCTTGGTCTCTCTTCTTTGGAAGCCTTTTGTAGCCCCTAGATGATGTTGAGCTGGAGTCTCCTGCTCTTTGGGCAACTATTTCAGCCCAACTGCAAGTCTCTTCCAGGCCTCCAAGGCTAGTCTGAAGCCTTTGAGTGGCTGAGACTGTAACTCAATGATGGATAGCTTGTCTTTCATGTCTGAGGCCCCAAATTCAACCCCCCAATAATTGCCAGGAAAGAAAAGAATGGCAACAGGAAGGAAATCATTAAGGTCTCTTGAGTGTCCATAGCTGGACTGGATTCTCCTCCAGCACCCCCAAGAGTTTTAAAGCAGCCAAGATTGGCTGGCTGACCATCCCAAGAACTGGCTGCTTGATTGGCAGCTCCTGCAACCTTGGTGGAGATGACAGGGATGAACTGGTGATTGTTGCCATACAGGATGGTCCTTCATAAGTGGGAACAGCGTGTTCAGTCCAGACAGACTTTGCAAGCCTTGGCAACCACAGCAGCAGCGGCTCCTTATCCAGCCCTCCTCTGTCCTGGGTGACTACTTAGCTCTGCTCCTCAGCAACTGCCTTCATGGCCAGGGTGGGTGATGGGAGATTTGGGAGGAGCCTTGACAACTAGCTTTCAATCAGTCACCTCAGCTGCCTATTCTACACAGGCGGGGATCGGAGCTGGAGCCTCTTCAGATTCCTAGTTTAGTTTGTGCCTTAATGGGAGTTCTTCCTCTGCTTATCTCTGCCTGGTTTCCTTCCACCAGGAGAAGGCTGCAAGAACAATGACAATCTTATTTTTTAAAAAGGCTGTGTGTGTGTGTGTGTGTGTGTGTGTGTGTGTGTGTGTGTGTACTTGTAGAGGCCAAAAGAGGGCATCAGGTCTCCTGGAGCTTGAGTTACAGGCTATGAGCCACCTGATATGGGCACTGGGAACGGAACTCAGGTCCTCTGCAAGAGACGCAAGTGCTCTTAACCACTGATCCGTCTCTCCAGTCCCCTAATCTGATATTTATTGACTTTGGAAAGTGCTATAAATGAGATACCTTTTTAGATAAACTTTAGAATCACATATTTTGTATATTGTTTGTATAGTGTATTAGTTTCTCGTCTGTTTCTGTGATAAAACTCCCTGACAAGAACACCTTAATGGGGAAAGGGTGATTTCGGACAGACAGTTCCAGAGGGACAGAGCCTGTCATGCTGAGGAGGGCGTGGCTGCAGGAAGCTGCCTGGTCACATTGCATCCACACTGAGGGAGCGGAGGTGGCTAGGACAGCAAACCTCAAAGCCCAGTCCCAGTGACATACTTCCTACAGCAAAGCTCCACCTCTAAAGGTTCGTGGAACCTTCCCAAACAACACCAGCAGCCAAGTGTTCAAACGCATGAGCCTCTGGGTGTAGATGAATTGCTGAACAGTCTTATTAATAAACAACAACAACAAAAAAAAAAAAACCAGAGCCAAATATTGGGGTTAAAGCCAAGAGATCAGAAAAGCAGAAAGAAGCCAGCCACATTCTCACCACTTGGAGATCCTCAGCCAAAGAGAGACCTACTTCCTGTATACCCACGCCTATATGCCTTTCTGTTCTGCCATCTCATTTCCTCACTCCGCCCAGCTACATCACTTCCTCTTCCTGCCTGGCTCTATCACTTCCTGTCTGTCTGTACAGACCTCCGGAACTTTATGGTTAGTGCTGGGATTAAAGGTATGTACCACCAGGCCTGGCTTTGTTCCTAGTATGGCCTTGAACTCACAGAGATCCGGATGGATCTCTCTCTGCCTTCCGAGTGATAGGATTAAAGGCTTGTGTTACCATTGCCTGGCCTCTATGTTTACTGTTGTGGCTGGCTTTTTCCTGTGACCCTCAGATAAACTTTATTGGGGGGTACCCAGATAAAATAACGCCATGTCTGGGGGAATTTCTTCAGCCAAGACATCTTCACACAGGCTGAGACTTAACACTCAAGGAACCACACAACTCACCCTGAAAGGAACATGTCCCAGGTATGTATTTACTCACTGGGTTAATCCAGGCTAGTGATAAGAAGTGGGGTGGGATTGGTCTGTGATTGCTTTGCTTCAGAGATCATGGCTTGTTACAGCTTTGGTTGATGGAAGTCAGTGTGAGTCGCTGGTACCAATGGGACCTCTGATGGGCTCTGAGGCTAAGGAGGCAGAAGAAACTTGAGGGGATTCTCACCCATTGCACTTACTGCATGAGTGGGGGGGGTTGGCAGCTGGGAATACCAAACTCATTCCATTGGTGAACTGGTGTACCCTGTAAAATCCCTCAAGTTGATGTAGAAACCACCTCTTAATAGGTAACAACAGTCAAAATTGAGGCCATTCATGAGGATCTGTTTGGTGCCCTTCTGCATGCTATATCCTTTTATATACAGTGTATATATAGAGTATATCTATTCAGTATCACTGAACCCTCTGTATGTCGGGCACCATTTTGTCCCACGTGGAGTTGAACAATCTGTGTTTCAGAGAATTTAAGTTCCTTGTCAGATCATACAGTTCTCTGAAAATTTCTAGTCTCATGGCTCCTCCAAAGCCTCTGTGTATGTTCATTTCTCTGAGTTCTCACGACCAACTGGATTATCAGTCCCAAGGACTGGTTGCACCCCTACATTGTTTGGGGCCTTTTCTTGTGCTCTAGAATCCCACCCTGGCTAGTGAGTCTAGTTCAAGGTTATTTTCCTGGCTTGGGTCCCAGCTGAGTCTGTGTTTTGTCTGGGATTTCTTCAAATAGCTGAGACTACTACACACTTCATTTACAAATAGGCAAGACAGAAATAGTGGACTCAGCATAGAGAGCAGACACGCAGATCATAGTGATATGGATGAGCTGTGTGTTTCAGCCTTCACTGTAGCATGAATTGTTAGAAGGTCTTATTAATAAAAACAAACCCAGGGGTTGGGGACTTAGCTTAGTAGTAGAGCGCTTGCCTAGCAAGCACAAGGCCCTGGGTTCAGTCCTCAGCTCTGGAAAATAAATAAATAAATAAATGAATGAATGAATGAATGAATAAATAAATAAATAAATAAATAAAAATAAAATAAAAACAAACTCGGAGCCAGGTATTGGGGTAAACGCTGAAAGATCAGAGAAACAGAACCAGCCACAGCTAACCTCACCTCACCAATTCCTCAGCTGATCTCGGTTCCTCAAACTGGAAGCCTCTGTGTCCTCATCCCAATGGATCTCAGCTGAACTGCTGCTAAAAGCCTGAAAGCTTAACAGACTCTAGTTCTGGTTTTCACGCCTTATATAGCTTTCTGCTTCCTGCCCTCACTTCCTGGGATTAAAGGCGTGGGTCACCATGCCTGGCTTTGAACTCACAGAGATCTGGATGGATCTCTGCCTCCAGAATGCTAGGATTAAAGGTGTGTGTGTGCCACCATTTTCTGGCCTCTATGTCTGTCTAGTGGCTGTTCTGTTCTCTGACCCCAGATACGTTTATTAAGGTGCACACTATATTGGGGGACACAGTAGCACCACACTTCAGTGGTCCTAAGAGATGATGGTTTGGGGATATGTTGAGTGGCCTGTTAGCAGGCACTGTCTGGGGGAGACCTACCCATGCTGGCTATGAGGTTGTCCCAGGAATGGCCCCACCGGCTCAGTAGGTGTTCTGGGAGGATCTCAGGGGAGCCCTTGGGGAGGCTGTCTCAGGTTGGAATCACGTGAGCTGGCAGTGAAACAGACAAAGGCTGCTTGGAGCAGCAGATACTGCTCGGCAGTGGGTGGGCTCTGCCGGCCTCTGATGCCCACAAGTCACGTTTTTTTTTTTTTTTTGTCTACCTTCCCATTGGGACCTTAGCAAGTACACCACCTTCAATGCGTGGTTCAGCCCCCGAGACCCTGCTGGAGCGTTAGGACGCTGTATTCAGTGACTGGCATTCCTTAGGTTGCTGGGTCCCTTCTTCCTGGAGGATCCCAGACTCACTAAGAGTGCTGTGTGCTGTCTGGTCTTAACTGGGAATCCTGTAAGAGACGCCAGCTATCACCCATGTGACCAGGATCATTCTAGTTACTCTGTTGTGTGGTGGCTCTCTTTCTGTTGTTGTTGTTTAGAGGATTTTTTTGTGTGTGTGTGTGTGTGTGTGTGTGTGTGTGTGTGTGTGTGTGTGTGTATTTGTGGGTGCCTATGGATGCCAGAAAAGGGTGCATGGCCCAGGAGTTGCAGGCTGTTGCTGGCTACCTAATACGCGCGCTGAGAACCAAACTCAGGTCCGCTGCAGGAAAAGCAAATAGTTTTAACTGCTAAGCCACCTCTGGAGCCGTCCCTTCCTTGTGAGTGCGTGTGCGTTATGTGTGTACATGTTCACATGTGTACAGGCACGTGGAGGCCAGAGGTCTGTGTTGGGTGCCTTCTCTTGCCCTCCACCATATTTTTCGAGACAGGGTCTCTTACTGAGTCTAGAACCTACCAACTGGCGAGGCTGGCTGGCTGGCGAGTGAGCTCCAGAGGTCTTCCCGTGTCCCCCTCCCCAGAGCTGGGACTACAGGTGTGCGCCGCTGCTGCTCCCGGCCCCGAGCTCTTGTGCTTGCAGGGAGCCACTGCCCCAGCCCTTGTCCTGTCCTGTTTTGTACCGCTTCAGCAGCTGTTTCCAGACTTTATCTTCGCCCTCTCCCACTGTGGAGCAAAGCTTCGCTTTGTCTGTGGTGTTTGGAACCCTGGTTCTTCCCTGCTGTGCACCTGAGCTTTGCTCCACACCTGTCCTCACAGCTGTAATTTGCAGGGGAGGTCGGGCTCCGTGTCGACACCCCAGTGCCGTGTTGCACACCTGTCCACCGCTTCAGAGTTGGCCTGTTGCCCAAGGCGGGTACTATTCTATACTGGACTGCGTTTCCTGGCACCTGAGGCTGTGGCCTTCTGCTGTCTGATGCCAGCCTGGAGTCTCAGTGGTGGCATGAGTTCTTGTCACTCTTTAGCTGAGCATACAGCCTGTGGTGCAGTTTTTCACAAGATAACCTCATTAACTTGAAAGGAAAGGGCGTCCAGTCTAGGGTAAAACTTGGAATGCATAGCACAGCCATGACTTTCGGGTGGCCTCTGCCCAGGGGGAGGCTAATAGCTGCAATCTACAATGTTCCCAGGCAGTTCCCATCCAGCAGGCCTGGACCCCCTCTGCAGTTCCAAAGAACACAGCCCCTGCCTCTTGGCTAGTCAGAGAGACTTAACTAAGACTCAAGCTTTGGATCTTTCTGCTCTGTGTGTGCATGCACGAGTATGTATGTGTGTAGTGTATGTGTGCATGTATATATGTAGTCTCACTTGTTCATGTGAGCGCATATGGAGGTCAGAAGTCAGCAGCAATGTCTTCTCTGGTGCTCTCTCTGCACCTTATTTATTGAGACTTATTTATTAATCCTGAGCTCACTGTTTCCACCATCACTCCTCCCAGTGCTGGGGTTACAGTGTCACTGAGCCAGGATCCCCATCACAGCCTTCCCACTGCTGGGGTTACAGTGTCACTGAGCCAGGATCCCCATCACTCTTCCCAGTGCTGGGTTGCAGTGTCACTGAGCCAGGATCCCCATCACAGCCTTCCCAGTGCCGGGGTTACAGTGTCACTGAGCCAGGATCCCCATCACAGCCTTCCCAGTGCCGGGGTTACAGTGTCACTGAGCCAGGATCCCCATCACTCTTCCCAGTGCTGGGGTTACAGTGTCACTGAGCCAGGATCCCCATCACAGCCTTCCCAGTGCTGGGGTTACAGTGTCACTGAGCCAGGATCCCCATCACTCTTCCCAGTGCTGGGTTGCAGTGTCACTGAGCCAGGATCCCCCATCACTCTTCCCAGTGCTGGGGTTACAGTGTCACTGAGCCAGGATCCCCCATCACTCTTCCCAGTGCTGGGGTTACAGTGTCACTGAGCCAGGATCCCCCATCACTCTTGCCAGTGCTGGGGTTACAGGCATGAACTACCTACCACACCTGGCTTTTGTGTGGGTCCTGGTGATGTGAACTTGGGACCTTCTGCTCACCCATTGAACTGTATCCTTAGCACCACTCCCCATTTAGATTTTAAGATAAATTGGCAAGAGTTTCAAGAGAATTTGCATAGCTTCTTGTGCCTCTCTGAGTTTTAGCCCCTGTACATCCTAAATGTAAAATGGTGTGCTTCATAACGGGGGAGACAGAGATGGTTTCCATTTGGGTCTGATGTTCGTCAGTTAAGAAGGAAGTGCTTTGAGAAGTATAAAGCTCCCTTCTGGACAACTCTGTAAAAACCAAAGTGAGGGAGGCACTCCCCCACCCCCTGTTTATTTGAGGAATAAACAGAATTTCCTTGTGTGGTTGGCAGGTGGCCAGAAAGTGTGCCTATGGCTCAGGAATCATCAAAAACAAACTAACGGAAAAAGCCTGACTTGCTGGAGGCTGAAATTAAATATCTAGGAGGGTGTGTGTGTGTGTGTGTGTGTGTGTGTTCATGAACACGTGCACACCGTGGGGGCAGGGAGGCAGTTGAAGGGTGTCTGGAAGCTTTAACCCTTGGCACTATAAATAGAACACTTACTTGGCTGGCTCTAATACGGACTTTTGAGATGGAGTTTATCCTGCCATTTGGTCAGAATTAAGGTATGACTCACTGTCCTGTACCCAAGACTGGCCCGCATTTGTACCCACTTTCCTTTCTATGTGAGCCAAGCTTAATTAAAAGCAACACTTGACAAGTCCATTAAATAACTGAAACACTTCCCATCAAAACCTTACCGTGAATGGAGGCATTATACACAAAACAATGCCTTTTTAAAAGCCTGAAGTGAGACCCAGACTATGCAAAGTGTTGGATTAAAAAGGGGACAAATCCTGGCCCACACAAGCTGAACCAGCCGCCCAGGAGGGAGGGTGAGATGAGGTAGGCTGTGTGTGGCAGGGAGCCGTGGGGACTGCGGCAAACAGACCTGGGAGAATTGGGCCTTGTGGTTGCCGAGCTTTCTAGGTTCCCAGAAGAGGAAGTCTCCCAAGCTGTGTAACACTAACGAATAGTACAAAGGGGGTTGTTGGTCTTTCGTGAACAGGCCAGACAATATCTGGCTAGAATTTGCACTCCCTGGGTTGTGAAAAGTGAGACTTCATTTTGTATAGAAGAAAGGAGCAGCGTGGCTGGTTCTTGAGGTGCTTGTAGCCTGCTCCCCAAACTTGTGTTCTCCGCTTGTGACCGGATCTGGGGTGTGTTTCTGAGCTTTAGGGTGGATCCCCATACTGTCTGGGTCTTTGACTCTGTTATGTTTCACTCAGGTAATCCATGGATGGAAACCAGATGACTTTGTTTTTGAAGTGGAAATGTTATATTTTCCTATTTTAAGAGTTTATGGCCTCCCTCTGTTTTCTAGGGATGGGAGGTTTCAGAGATTGTCACCTCCCCATCAAAGCTCACGGTGACTGCCTGCACAGGAGCCCGAGGCCTGGCCTCCACGTGTGACTTAACAAGGACCATGGCTCCTGGTTTTATGTTTATTTCAGCCCTCACCTCAAGTTCGGAGGAGTGCGAAGATTTTCTTGACCTGGCATGAGAGAACACTCAGAAGTTATTTTTATTGGCTTTAGTTTTCAGTGATTTAGCACTGTTCCATTTTTTCAGTCAAAGATAGCAGAAATACATTTGTGTGTGCCTGTGCCGCCTGCTGGTCTGCCTGTGTGTGTGTGTGTGTGTGTGTGTGTGTGTGTGTGTGTGTGTGTGTGTGTATGCCAGAGGACAGCCTTGGGTGGAGTTCCTTGGGCACCATGCACCTTTTAAAATAAATTTAAAAAAAAAAAAAAACCAATTGGGACAGGGTCTCTGGCTGTCTTGACTGTGCTGGCCGGCCACTGAGCGTCAGAAATCTGCCTGTCTCCCCTTCCTGGCATTTGGATTACAAGCACATGCTACCAAGTGCGGACTCTTTGTTTGCTTGTTTGTGTTTTTTAAGGAGCTCTGGGAATGGAATTCGGTGCTTGTGTTTAAGCGCTTTGCCGACTGAGCCGTTTCCCCAGCCCTCGAGATAGATTTTCGGCCTCCACTTCTCAGGACAACCAAAGCTTCAAGAACGTGAAGGTGTAGGGATCTGCACGTCCCTCATCCTTAGTTTTCCTTCCCTCGTCCTCACTTCCCTCGTCCTCACTTCCTTCCTTTCTCACTTCCTTCCCTCCTCACTTCCCTCATCCTCACTTCCTTCCCTCCTCACTTCCTTTCCTCATCCTCACTTCCTTCCTCCTCACTTGCTTCCCTCCTCACTTCCTTCCTCTTCACTTCCTTCCCTTATCCTCACTTCCTTCCTCCTTACTTCCTTTCCTCCTCACTTCCTTCCCTCATCCTCACTTCCTTCCTCCTCACTTCTCTCCTCCTCACTTCCTTTCCTCCTCACTTCTCTCCTCCTTACTTCCTTTCCTCCTCACTTCCTTCCCTCCTCCCTTCCTTCCCTCATCTTCACTTCCTTCCTCCTCACTTCTCTCCTCCTCACTTCCTTTCCTCCTCACTTCTCTCCTCCTCACTTCCTTTCCTCCTCACTTCCTTCCTCCTCACTTCCTTCCCTCCTCCATTCCTTCCCTCATCCTCACTTGCTTCCCTCCTCCTCACTTCCTTCCCTCATCCTCACTTCCTTCCCTCCTCACTTCCTTCCTCCTCACTTCCTTCCCTGAAGCTCCCACGTGGAAATACCACAGAGAGATTTCCCAGTTTCCCATGACAGTTAAACTGAACATCAGACCAGACGCGGGTTGCTTACTTTCTCCCCCATTGAAGTCGTGCATTCTATGCGGGTTTTAAAGATGTCCCTGTCATCTTATGTAAGCATCACAATACAAACATTTTAGTATCATCCCACCGGTACTTTTGGCTATGGTAGCTCCAAGAGCTCATTTAGGGATGCGTGGGGATTGCCTACTGTGTCACTGGATAGACAATACAGAGCAGAGACGAGAGTGGTCTGAAATGATGACACCTCTGCTGTCTTGCACATCGGTGACTTATCTTCTGTGAATTAGCTGGGGGCTTGAGGAGAAAACAGAGGAGCCAGATGTGTCTCGGAAGGACTGAGATTGGAGGCTCCAGGTCCTCTGGATATGAGGGTGTGCAGAAGGACCCTGTTCTAACTCACCAAGCCAGCGATGGTGGAGACTTCAAGATGGAGAGAAGAGGTCTGGACAGACCGTAGGAAGGGCTTTGGGGTCATGACGGCTTTTGACATCCAGTCCTGAGGAGTGAATGATTTAAAGGCGGGGTGTTGGTGGGTGTGAAGCAGCAGCCTTCTTCCCTTCAGGTCGCTGGGGCTGCTGGGAATGAATTACTGTCAGGACGGTGTTTGTAAACACTTTTGTTTGGCTCAGTCAGCAGCCAGTGCTAGCCAGTGAGTACAGCCAGGATGGCTGGTAACGCTGCAAGAGAGCACTGTCAAGTGTTTCCTCACCCCACGTGTCGTGGGCAGGAAACACCCCTGAACTCAGGGGCTCCCATTCAGTCCTGGAGAACCTGCTGGTGTCTCCTTCCAGTGTGCAGTTTTGAGGGGTGGCCCTCGTATCCACCCCATTGTCTTCAAATCTGCCACTTATCAGGGCTTACCTTGTTGGCATGCCTTCAGGGCCTGTGATTGGCTATATATGTGTGACATCATCACCTTCTTTGTAATCTCTTGTTTCTGATTAAGGACCTGATGATGGGCCCAGCCTAGTCTCGTGACACTCTTTTGTGTCGTTTTTCTTTGTTTCCCATGGACAGGAAGGTGGACTCCAGGGTTGCTGGATTATAACAAATTTTGAACTCCTCAAGCAGTCACTGACATACCTACACTGTCTGCATGTGCATGGCACACGGATAGTTCCACACAGATAACCAGTGTCTGAAATCAGGAGTTGACTTTCTTGGTTCCAATGTGAACAGAGTTTACTTTCTCTTCCTTCCTTCCTTCCTTCCTTCCTTCCTTCCTTCCTTCCTTCCTTCCTTCCTTCCTTCCTCCCTCCCTTCCTTCCTTCCTTCCTTCCTTTCTTTCTTTCTTTCTTTTTTTTTCTTTCTTTTTTTTTGGTTTTTCGAGGCAGGGTTTGTGCAACATCTCTAGCTGTCCCGGGACTTGCTTCATAGACCAGGCTGGCCTGGAACTCACAGAGATCCTCCTGCCTTTGCCTCCTGGGTGCTGTGATTAAAGGTGGGCACCACCACGCCCTGGCCAGAGTTTACTTTCTGAAGAAAACTACAAATCACCTCCTGCCATTGGATTTGTGAGATCATGAACTATATTTGAACATGGGTTGCCTCTCAGGTAGACATCTTTTTTGTTTGGTGGAGCCTAGAATGGAACTTTCTAGTTTTGCTGCACTTGTGTATCAGTGGGCATCTGTCATGGCCTATTGCCCCGGCCAGAAGCTCTTCATGAAGCGAGGCAAGGATTGGGTTTCATGGGGCAGCTCTGGTTGCAGGGAGAGCAGCTGGCCTCATGGTTGGGTGACTGACTATTCCTTGGGTTTCTTCTTCACTCCGTTCTCCTGCTGCCCTGTTTCTGGAGAGCGACCATTGGGGGTGGGGGTGGGGGAGGACCGGCTCCAGGGTCAGGCTTCCACTGCTTGGGAAAGGAGGGCTTCAAGGTCAGGGAGATTAGTGCCCTGAGTCACAACAGTAAGCTTTCAGAGTGTGAGCAGACACTCGTAGGAGGTTGTGTCTGCACAGAGAATACATGGAGTCTCTCCTGGAGGTGTGTCTCGTAGAGGCTTCGGCGCCAAGTGTGTGATGGTTAGCCCAGAGGTTGTCATCCCCCCTCCAGGAGACAGATGTTTCCCTACAGCCTTCAAGACGCATTGCGTCCCGCTGTGTGGGTCACATACGCAGGACTTAGCAGCGGCACTAGCCCGTGCTCTAGGTGGTTTTAGTCAGAATAGCTCATCCTTCCCGAACGTTCCCGTCATTTCGAACCTGCCAGTTTCCAGGATGGGGGACCTCACCCCTTTTGAAGGAAGTTCCCTCTTCTGATAGTTCTGTCTGGACTCAGCTTCTCTTTCCCTGTGTTCTTTCTCTAATGCCCAGCTTTGTTTCGAATGAAACTCACTGACAGACTGCAGTTGGAACAGTCCTCTGTGCCAGGCCCCGGGCTGTACTGATTTACTCTTACTCATTCCCTCACCGGGCCTCCGAGCTGCTTTGTGGAGCATGGCTTATTCCTCTATTTCGTGAACTAGGAAACAGAGGCTCTGGAAAGCTGAGGGACGGTGTGTGAGTGGAGGGGTATTGTGTATAGTTGTAAGGCTGGAGCTGCCTGGGCACCATTAATTTTATGGTACGTAAATTATACATCAATAAAACCATTTTTTTTTTAAAGTAAGAAAGAAAAGGAACCCCAAACCTGTTCTACCACCTGTTAACCCTGGGACCTTGGGCAAGTTTTTGAACGTCTCAGTCTTGGTTCCCACATCTGTAAAATGGGAGTATATAATGACTCACTGGGTGTTGTAAGAATTAAAGAAGTTAGTGGGAGAACAGTGGCCAGCTCAAGAGTCATTTTGTCTGCTTGCACTTATTGCCATTGCCATAGTGACCCAGCCAGTAGGGAACTG
Source organism: Peromyscus californicus insignis (assembly GCF_007827085.1). Taxonomy (NCBI): domain Eukaryota; kingdom Metazoa; phylum Chordata; class Mammalia; order Rodentia; family Cricetidae; genus Peromyscus; species Peromyscus californicus. The sequence goes on along the minus strand of NW_026294480.1, from coordinate 14,112,906 downwards.
GAGCCTGAGCAGCAACGCCATGTCATTGCCGTTGAATTCTGTGCCCTTCTCGGCTGTGGCCCAGTGCCTGGCTGGTCACAAGGATTAGATAAATATTTGTAGAATGAATGAACACGTTGTGGTTTGGGAATTTTAGGTGGTGGTTTTCCAGGCAAAAAGAATTTGTTAAAAGGTAAGAACATACCTTGGGACGCATGAAAGAAACGGAACACCACCAGGTCAGGGCTCTAGAGAGCACCACTGCCTGCCTCAGTGTGGGCTGAAAAAGCAAACAGCTCCTCTCATCAGTCACTTGCAGAGAGCCCGTGCCCATGTGGAAAATGTGGCTTCATGATGGTCTGGCTCGGGAAAGCAGCAGTGGGGTGGGGATTCTTAAAGCCCTGTCTGTCAGACATCTGGTCTACTGTGGGGACAGCACATGAGTGATTCAGGTGTTGTGCTTGGCTCCTGACTGCTCAGGCGGGGAACTCCTGAGAAACCTCAGGCTTTGGCAGAGAACCCAAGGGTGCTCCTATCACTTTTATTACTGGTGTCTATAGATATGAACTTTAGAAACAGGTGAGTCTTCTCATCTGCTTAAATGTTGGGAAAGAGAGTTGAACACAAAGATTGAGTTCATTGCAGATAGGGTGTGGCTGGCAAAAGTCAATCTTCTGGCCAGGTGGCAATGTGGGTGGAGATATATCCGCTGTGTTCTTGGATCTTTGCTATGAATCCTCCTTTCCTTTTCCATCTGTGCCTTCCTGTGCCAGGCATCACACCGAGCCAGGAGAGAGGGATGAATAAGCTGTGGTGGTCTAGTAGGCAGCTATGACATTCATTTATTCATTCACAGACTGATTTTTGCCATCAAGGAACACAAGTGCAGGGGGCAATTGTCTTAACTTTCTCTTTTTGTAACAAAACACCATGACTGAGGCAACCTATAAAAGAAAGTGTTTAATAGGGGAGCTCATGGCTCCAGAGGATTAGAAGCCATGACCAACATGGTGGAGAGTATAGCAGCAGGGAGGCGGGCATGGCCGAGAACTACATCTGATCCACAAGCACCAGGAGAATAAACATGGTTGGCAATGGCATGTGGGTTTTGGAAACCTTAAAACCCACCCCCAGTGATACCTCCTCTAACAAGGCTACATCTCCTAATCCTTCCCAGACAGTTCCACCAACTGTGGGGTAAGCATTCAAGTCAGAGCTTTTAGGGCCATTCTGATTCAAACCACCACAGCAGTCTCGACTGAGTCAGGTAGCCTAGTCTGTGGGAATGGGGGAGATGTGCTGGTATAAGCTGAAGGGTCCACTGCCATGTGAGCAGAGCAGCATGCTGAGGCTTGGTGTAGGCTAGAGTGAAACATGCTCAGCCTGGGTGAGACCTAAGGAAAGGGAAGAGAAGGGTGCCCAAGAAAAGGGCCAGATCATGGCTGTCGGTCTGTCGGATGCCCCAAGAAGGGAGTTTCTTTTACTGTAGCTGAAGGTTTTCTCTGGTCCTGCCTAGCTCCCGAGGCCCCAAGTTCCCACAGCTTCTCAGACCCAAATGAACACACAGAGGCTTATATTATTTTTAAACTATGGCCATGGCAGGCTTCTCACTAACTAGCTCTTACATCTTAAATTAACCCATTTCTATAAGTCTATACTTTGCCGTGTGGCTTGTGGCTTACTGGTACTTTTACATCTTGCTTCTCCTAGTGGTGGTTAGCAGTGTTTGCTCTGCTCTGCCTTCCTCTCTCTCTAGTCGGAATGTCCTGCCTTACCTTATTCTGCCTCATCATTGGCCAAACAGCTTTATTTATCAACCAATCAGAGCAACACATATTCACAGCATACAGAATGATATCACCCATCATTTTTACCATGAAAAAAAGAAAAAAAGCTTTAAAAGAATGGTCAGTCAGGAGGGACCTGAGTGGCATGCATTTAAGGTGCAGGGGGTTGCGGGGACTGGACGTGAGAAGTTAAAAACAGTTGAACTGGCTGGGATCCTTGTCACTGCGGGTGCAGTCCCCTGGCTTTTAAAAAGCTGAGTTTCTCCCAGCTGCTTGCCTCCCTGTCAGTTTTGGGGGTGCGGATAACATACAAGATGTTGTGTCCTCAGCCTCCAGATCCCCCATATTCTAGGTTCCAGAGTGGGTTCTTTTTCTTTTTGAACACATGGCAGAGTCTAACCTGTAGACACTCCAATCAAGACACATGTCCCACAGCCCACCATGAAGTCCACATTGCTCCTCCCCATCACGTGAAAACCCTGGGCCTGACTGGGAGGAGGAAAGGGCAATTTCGAAGTGGAAGTACACATTCGGCTGCCCACAGTGGAATTGGCTAGCGTTACTTGTAGCTCTGAACTACCGGTTACCTGTGTAATTAAGAGTTCAAGAGTTTAGAAAACACGGCTGCTGCGGAAATTGCCCTGAGTTTTTACTGTAGCAAACACATGCTTTTCCTCCTCTGTTGGTCAGTAATGTTACAGGCAGTGGAAATGCTAAGTTTCTCTCTGGTGGGTCAGCCATGTTCTGTGTGCGTGGAGAATTCATGTTAGTCCACAATTCTGATTTACCTAATCCTTTTTTTTTTTATTCCAGAGGGGAAGAAAAAGATTCTTCTGCCTCCCCCTCCTAGTGAATGTTGCAGAAAAGTAGGCCAGGGTGGGGCATGTGACACAGCGGAAATTAATACACATGTTGCCCACTGTCACTGGGCCATTTTGTACATGTTACCCTAAATGGGGTAAGACAAACAGCAAGGTGGTAACACATCTGTTCTTTATCTTTGTTCACACACCACTCTTGCTCACACTTACAGGTCTAAAGTCTAAACTTGCACCATCAAGTCCTTCAGCCACTGGCCACATGTGGCTCTTGAGTACTTGGACTGTGGATATTCCAAATGAAGATGTGCGGGTCTAACATACCACTTTTTTTTTTTTTTTTTTTTTTTTTTGGTTTTTCAAGACAGGGTTTCTCTGTGTAGTTTTGCGCCTTTCCTGGAACTCGCTCTGTATGTAGACCAGGCTGGCCTCCAACTCACAGAGACCCGCCTGCCTCTGCCTCCCGAGTGCAGGGATTAAAGGCGTGCACCACCACCTGGCCGAACATACCACTTTTCAAGAATGGGTATCGGAAAGAAGTGTATGTTTTTTTTTTTTATATTGATGACATCCTGGAACTGTAACGATATGGATTGATTGGTGCCCTGCTTTTCTTTTTATTGCTATGATAAACACTCAGACCAAAAGCAGCTTGGGGAGGAAAGGGTTTCCATCAGTGTACAGTTTACAGTCCATCCCTGAGGGACAGGGCAGGAACTCAAGGCAGGGACCTGGAGGCAGGAAGTGAAGCAGAGGCCACGGAGGGGTTTGTTCTCTTTTTCACCCTGCTGTCTTGTTCCACTAAGACCACCTACACAGGAGTGACAGACACCACCCACGGTGAGCTGGGCCCCCCACATCGAGAAGAGAGATGCCCCACAGACTGGCCTGCAGGCCAGTTTGATTGGAGGCATTTTCTCAATGGCAGTTCCTTCTCAGATGACCCTGGTCTGTGTCAAGTAGACAAACAGCTAACCAGAACATTGGGTTAACGGTATGTGTCTACATTTCTCTTTGTGTCTGTCTCTGCAATTATTTGAGTGTGTTCAAGCATGGGGTGACAACTGGGGTATCTTCCTCAGTTTCTTTCCATCATGTTAGCGTTTTTTTATTTTTTAATTTTGAGACAGGATCTCTCAGTTTTTACTCGGAGCATGTCAATTTGGCGAGGCTGGTTACCTAATAAGCACCAAAGAGAGAGTTCTTGTCTCTTGCCTCACCGGTGCTGGAATTACAAACAGTCCAACACACCTGGCTAGCTTTTTTTTTTTTTTTAATGGGTGCTGGGATTTGAACTCAGGACTTCATGCTTTCCTGTAAATTTTTTTTTTAATGTGACTCACATTTAAACATTATATTCATGGTTTCAGCTGTGAACTTAAGGGGCAGATGAGAAGCGTTCCTATGGAACTGGCTACCACTGAAGGACAGCCGAAGCTCCTGAAAACTTTATCTCCTGAGTCAGGGCCGACAAGCTCTTGCTGTTTCCTGCCACTGCCCAGCGCACACGCAGCCTCCTGGGGGATTTCACTTTCCTTGCCTGCCAGCAGTGTGTCCCAGAATGTCCTCTTATCTGCCATCTGTGACCGATGACAGGAGGGTGTGGATGCTGCGGGCCAACTTTCTCAGAGCCAGGCGGAGTTCCGATTAGAGCCTGCAGACCTTTGATCAGACTCCGCTGCTGGCTCACACACAGTTGGTGAGGTTGGTGATGACGGTTCTGAATTCGGGGTTAGCTGCCTGGGCCGAATTTGCCATGGCATGTTTTTCTCTCGTGTACCTGCATTCTTGAGAGTTTAAAATGTGTTGTGTGGAGTGTGCAGCGAATATTCACATGAAGAAATGTGCATGCGGAGGCCAGAGGGTCAGCCTTAAGTGTCCTCCTCCATTGCTTCTCTGCCCATCCCCCACCCCTCTTTCTTTTTCTTTCTTTCTTTTTCTTTCTTCCTTTCTTCCTTTCTTTCTTTCCTTCTTTCTTTCTTTCTTCCTTCCTTCCTTTCTTCCTTTCTTCCTTTCTTTCTTTCTTTCTTTCTTTTTTTCTTTCTTTTTTGGGGCAGAATCTCTCACTGACCCTGGAGGCCTACTGTTGGCTGGACTGCCTGGCCAGTGAGACTCAGAGGTCCTGCCTTTCTAGAACTAGGATCAAAGCCTTTGTCTTCTTGCCTAGCTTTTCACCCGGGCACAGGGTATCTGGTCCCCGTGCTCACACTGTTAGCACTTTATATCCGAGCCCCCAGCATATGTGCAAAAACCAGCACCACCAAAAAAGCCTCCTTAGGGTGCTTCTGTTCTTCTTCTTTTAAGATTTATTTGTTTGTTTTTATATTATGTGTGTGTTCGCCAGCTTGTACATACGTGAGTTACATGGGGGCCTAGTCACCACGAAAGCCTGCGGAAGGCTTGGAATCGTAGTTACAGAGAGTTGTGAGCTACCATGTGGGGGTTGGGAACTGAATGCTGGTCCTCTGGAAGAGCAGCCAGTGCTCTCAACTAACTGCTGAGATGTCTCTCCAGCGCCGTTTTTGCTCTTTTCCAGGAACTGAGAGGTTTGTACCCTGTTGGCTCTGTTGTTCAAAAACCAGGCTAGACCTCCTCCTTTGAACAGGCAGATCTCTAAGAAGATTCGTTGTAGCCTACAAGCAGGATATGGAGATGTGTGGGTATTTTTGTAGATGCTTGTTGACAAACTGTTGTGATATTTGTATGGAAAACAAAGGCATTCACACGGTACAGCTGAAGCCATCCTCCAGCTTCCTATCCGGAGGGAGAGCATGCAGCATTGTGCTTTGTATGGGAGAATTAAGGTTCCTTGTCAATTGACTAGCCGGGGTGTGGGCCTCACAGATTGCAGTCCCTGTAGAGATGCTTGCGTCGTGAGGGCAACTGCTGATGTTGAAGAGTGGGATGTTAGGGTACTCTCTCGGTGTGTCTGTGCAGTGCAGAGCCCCTAAATCACACTAATGAAGAACATTTCCTTGTGAACAGTAGACTTAGTTTCTTAGTTCTTTTTGGGCTGGGGCTACCTAGGCATTGAAAGAAAGATTTGTTTGTCTGCGAACAGAGACAGAAGGGAGCCAAACCCCACCTTCTGTCTGGAACCCTCACTTACGATAACTTACCTACTCCCTAGATAAGGCCATTAATCCATTCATGAGGCCCAGCCCTCATGACCTAACACCTCCCAGAGACCCCACCTCTCAAAACGGTTGCACGGGGCCTTAACTTCCAGGCCAGGGACTTTGGACACACGAAAGCCATATTTTGTCAAGCCCCTTGGTTACATGCGCTTCTGTGGTCACTTCCAAAATACATTTGAAATAACATATTTTACACTGACCTTTCAACTCAGTGATTTCAAAGCAAGAAATCGGATTGCAAATTGGATTGCAATTGTAAACTTGGACTGCAATGAGTGTTCATTATAGAGGCAAATTATAACGGTGGAGGTGTAGACTAGGATTTCACAGTCAGTTCCTCTTCAGCAGTGAGTTCCACCCTGTGGGCAGAATATTTGTGTCCCTTGGTTCCGCGCTGGCTTTGTTTGGCGCAGAGGCTTTTCTCTCTGGGGCCAACTGTTGAACATCGTGGCTTTGTACCCTGTGGTCTATGTTCAAGTTGAGAGCTGCTGTTTGCTTCTTGTGATGTTTCCCTAGTCAGACTGTGTTTGAGGGTCGCTGTGCTGGCTAGTTCTGTGTCTACTTTACACAAGCCATAGTCATTCAGGGGGAGGAACCTCAGCTGAGAAAGTGCCTCCAAAAGACTGAGCTGTAGGCAAGTCTGTAGGGCTTTTTCTTAATTAGTGATTGATAGGGGAGGGCCCAGCCCATTCTGGATGGTACCACCCTAGACTAGCGGTCCTGGGTTCTATAAAAAAAAAAAAAATGCAGGCTGAGCAAGCCACGGGGGAGCAAGTCAGTGAGCTGCACCCCTTCATGGCCTCTGCATCAGCTCCTGCCGCCAGGATCCCGCTCAGTCTGACTTTTCTGCCTTGGCTCTCCTCAGTGGACTGATTCACGATATGGAAGCCAAAGAAACCCTTTCTTCCCCAAGTTGTTTTTAGTCATGGTGTTTTATCACAGCCATAAACCCTTACTTTATACAGTCACTTAATTGGTGAATTTGCATACCCTAAGGGAAAGGAGCCCTCCTTCAGTTCCCAGCTGGAAGATCCACCTTGTTCCAGTCAGACCAACCCCAGCCACTGGCCGGGCACTGAAGACCCAGCCCTTACACTGATTTTTTTTTTAAATGTCTCTTCTTGGTCCTTGGGTACTGCGGTTTGACTCTGCTGTGAAGGCAAGTATGAAAACCTCCATTCTGTGCGAGTTGATGGGAAGTTTGCTGGCTGCTGGTGACTGTGGCCTGAGTCACTAGCTGCCTTGGCTTGTAGTTTTTTTAGTCATGCCTGTGAACGGAAGACAGGGCTCAACGTTTCAGAGAAGGGAGAGCAGAGTTTGCATATGAGGAACCAGCAGCCGGGACTACCACTTGCAGTGAGTTTTAGGAATAGCATCCTGATCTTAGGGAACGCTTTACACATTTACTCACCTGCGCCCAATGTCAAGCTGCCTAGGTACAGGGCCGTGTGTATGAGGGATGGTGGTCGTGGGAGCTTAGATGTTGCTGTCATGGTTTATGAAGGTTGGGGTTTCTGGAGTTTAGCCTAGGGAATTGCTCTGGGTGATATACAGTGCCCCTGTGGGGTACCAGCTGCATCCTAGGTGTGACACGTCGGTCCTTCTTACATTGGGGCATCAGGTGGTGAGCAGCTTCCTGCATGAGAGAGGGAAGTTGAGGCCTTTTGTTTTGGACTAGGGTCATTTGGGTCCACATAGAGCCCTGGTTCTCAACCTTCCTAATGCTGTGACCCTTTAATATAGTTCCTCATGTTGTGGTGATTCCCAGTCATAAAACTATTACGTTGCTATTTCATAGCTGTAATTTTGTTACTGTTATGAATCATAATGTAATTATCTAATGCGCAGGATATCTGATATGCGACCCACAGGTTGAGAAATGCTGGCATAGAGCCTGGCATCCTGGGGGGCTAAGAACGAAGCTGAGGAGGACTCTAGGAGCCAGGAAGAGCTGCCTCTCCTAATGTTCAGGACTCAGAGCCTCAAGTGCCTGCTCCGGAAGGGACATTGTTGGCTCTGTTTGGCAGGCCTCAGATTGAGCTCACCTGGCTTGGCGCATTCTCCATGTTCAGCTCAGTGGTGTCTTGACTAAGCCTCGGCTTAGTCACACACTAATCCACACACACTAAGTCAGCAGGTGACCTTGCTGGTTTCCAAGTGTGGAGTGACTGAGAACCACTGAAACTGAGTTGGAAGTAAACACTGGTCCTTCAGGATGATGTGGCTGCTCTGCGCCTCTGTGCTGTGTCTTGTAAATGCAATTGGAAAAAACAAAACTGCACGGTATTGTTTGGACGTCATTTGTCCACATTTCATTGGCACCGGGGGTGATTTGAGTCCTTAGCGGCTTCCAGAGCTGGTCTGGTGAGGTGTCTTAGACTGTTTGTTCCTGGGCTAGACAAAGGTGAATGCCTCCATTGTTGAGCTGTGTGGTGCTGTTAATAGTTTATGGGTGGTGATTAAGGGGAGCTGTGTAAGCCAATTTACAGAGTGTCTCAACCTAGGTTGACACTTTGCAGAAAGTTGGACCTTTCAGCCCCAGGTTTCCGGCTTACCCACAGAGACTTGGCCCCTTCAGCCCCCCAGAACCTGCTCCTGGCAGGCTGCCTCCTTGCTTCTGTGTGTCTGTCTGTCTGTGTGTCTCACTGTCATACACATGCTGGACTCTGGTACTCTGAATCATTTCCCAAATTATTTCTCATGGCATGAGGTTTAAATTCATCTCATTGGAGCACCTCAGACTCCGCATCACTGAACAAAATCTCCAGTTATTCGCTCATCTCCATTCTCAGGCGCCTTATTTTAGCCCCATGCTCCTGGGAGGGAGATTGTATTTATTTCCCCGTTTCTGATGATGAGGAAAAATGAAAAATAAAAGAAGAGGCTCCTGGAGCGTCTTGTATGCAGGGATTCATGCTGAAGTTGTGGTAAAGACAGCATCCTTAAAGGCAGTTTGACATGACATGACGTTCAGGACTGAGTCATCATTGAAAACTCATGGTCCTGGTCTCTTCTTTTCTAGTGCTAAAATAAAGTGCCTGAGACCAGGTAATTTGTAAAGAGTAACTAACGTTCACTCAGCTCCAAGTTCTGAAGGTAAGTCTAGCAGGACTGTTGGTGAGGGCCTCCTCTTCATGACCTGACTGAGGACATGATCTGGGGAGTCGGAGCAAGGCATCTAGAGAGCTCCGTAACAACGCCACTTCTTCCGCACCTGCTCACCCTCTTACCCAGGTGGGACCAAGTTTCCAGCATTTGGCATTTAGGGAATACGTTCGGGTCACTGAGACTGCACTACAATCAAACCATGACACCCCCAACCATCACTAACTGAAGGACATTCTGCAAGTGCCTAACCAGTGGTCCTCAAAACTGCCAAGGCCACCAAACAAAGATCTGAGAAACTGAACTAGGGACATGCAACACAAGACACAATGTCCTGGAGAGGCGCTGAGATAGGAAAAGGGCACTGGGAAAACTGGTGAAATCCACATAGATTGTAACATCGAGAGCCTTGTGGTTCTCAGTGCTGTTGTGACAGAGGATGTGTGTGCGTGTTTGTGTGGGGTGGGGTATAAACAGGGACTTCTTGTATTGTCTTTGGTACTCCTTAATATGTTCTCAAACTTTCTAAAATGAAACATTTACTTTGAAGGAACATCATGCCTGCGTGCTCCGCCCCCCAACAACCCACTGTTTTGCTGGTTTGTGAAGGGGTGTCTGTGTGATCTCAGTCCTTGCTCTGAGTATTCACCAACTGGTGGAAAGGCCCCGTCAGTGAGAATGGTTGGTCTCGATCTTAGTTTAGGGTTGCTTTTGATGTGAAGAGACACCATGACCACAGCAACTCTTATAAAGGAAAGCATTTCATTGGGGCTGGCTTAACAGTTTCAGAGGTTTGTCCATTATCATCATGGAGGGACATGGTGATGCATGCAGGCAGACATGGTGCTGGAGAAGGAGCTGAGAGTCCTACATCTTGACCTGAAGGCAGCAGAAGGAAGAGACTGTGCACTGGGCATAGCTTGAGCATTTAAGACCTCAAAGCCTGCCCCCACAGTGACACACTTCCTCCAACAAGGCCACACCTACTCCAACAAGGCCACACTTATTCCAATAAGGCCACACCTCCTAATAGTGCCACTCCCTATGGCCAAGCCTTCAAACACAGGAGTCTGTGGGGGCCATTTCTATTGAGACCGCCAAGTCTCCTTCTATTTCCATTCTCAGGAGTGAATTGGCAGAATATTTTTTGTTATTGTTTTGGTGCTGGAGAAAGGACCAGGGTCTTGCACATGCTAAGCACATGGCTACTCAACTATACCATCAGCTTCATACTTTTTAGTTTAATTTTTAAAGATTTGAAACACGTTCTAACATTTAATTGTTTTATTTGTATGTGTGCACACTCCCACGTGGCATGGCACAGGGGTGGAGGCCGGAAGAGAGTTTGTGGGAGACAGTTCTCTTCTACTTGGAGGTCCTGGGGATTGAACTCAGGTTGTCAGGCCTGCTGGCCATCACGTTTACTTCTGAGTCACCCCACAGGCTCCAGCTCCTGCCTACTTAAACAGGAGTATCACATGGTTTCCAAATCTCAGGAAACCAAAGAGAAGAGGAAATATGGAAAGTAATGGGGATGGATTTTCATGCAGGAGTGACATACATTTATTTAAATAAAATCTTGGCTGGTACCAAGAGGAACAAACGCAGACGCTGATGTCATGGAGGTGCGTGTTGCTCCCTGCTGGGCTGCCTTCCCCGCTCCTCCCTGCCCCTGTTCCTGATGGATTATTTTTAAACGACTAAGTTATTTTTAAATGCCTCATAACTGGCGGCAGGTGAAGTTGTAGTTCTGGTGGTTTGGAGAGAAAGTCGGAGTGTGTGGTTACGTAAATGAGGCCTGTATGGTCTCCTGTCCTTCACAAGGCTTTTAGAAAGAGGTTAAATTAAACCAGTGAGACTGCAGAGAGCCACCTGGGTGTGACTCGAGAAGTTGCCAAGAGCAGGCCCCGAATATAGACATTGCCTTGTGGGGTAGGAGGAGCCTGCAGAGCAGAAGCTCACCAGCTCTCTCCTGTACGCGTGCCCCTGGTGACTTAAGGCTCACGTCACACAAGTGAACTGTTCCCTTGTTTTGTGGAGTGTCCTGAAGTGATTACTACTTGTCCTTAGCTACATGTGTGAATTGCTTTCCAGATGTCTTCTGAAGGTTAGGTTGTTTATATGTGACAGTGATAACTAATTCATTCTCTGCTTTTAGTTATCGCAAAGGCTATCTTGAGGCAGAGAATAAATTCGTTCAGACAGGAGGCTGCCAGTTTGTTTTTCTCCACACTCATTCTCTCCTCCCTGCCCGCTCCCTTCCTGCCTCCCTGTGCATCTCTCTGCCTGCCTCCTTCCCAGCCCCCATCTCTTTCTTTGTTGTTATTATTTGCGATCCAGTTCTCATATCATGTCCACTTAAAGTGGAAATTCAGTGGCTTTTAATGTCTGCATGAGACTGTACAGCCATCACCATCCTCTACTTCTTAAGATTTTGTACATTCCAGAAATGATGTACTATACCTCCTGGTGTCCTTCCTACCCATGTCCTGGGTAACCTTCAATCTGCCTTTTGTCTGTATGGATTGTTTTGATGAAATTCTGGTTGTGTTCTGGCTACCATCTACCTTAAAAAAAAAAATAATAATACCTCCTGAGCATTTCTTGTGAGTGAACTTACATGATACATACAGTAGGTGTTCCTTTGTGACCACAGCCTTTCACTTCCCATCATGCTTTCCAACTCACCCATGCTGTCCACTCTTCATTGCCGAGTAACTTTTCATTCCTGGCTATACCACATTAAAAACCCTATTAGGTCTGTTTCTCCTTTTGGTTCATGAACAATGCGGCTGTGAGCATTTGGAAGAGTTCCTGTGGACATGCCCTCTCTCACACTTTTAGGGGTGTGTGGCTAGGAATGGATCCCTGGGCAGCGTGGGAATGTCACGCTTCACATTTGAGGGCCTCACAGACTTGCCCCCGGCGGTGCATCCTTTTAGAACGTACTTCTGGCGCTGTGCAGGGTTCTAATTCCTCCGCATTTTCACCGTGGTGTTGTGCAGGGTTTTTTTTTGTTTATTTAAATGGAACTAGATAATCTTTTATGCACTTGTAATCCAGGACTCACGATCTCGTGACAAACATGAGCTGTTTGTGAAGTCCGGGAGAGTTCTGGAAAGAAGTTCATGAATGTGTGAAACTGGAAGGAGAAGGAGTCGTTCCCAGTGTGCCTGCTTCCGACTGTTCTTCAGGGTCATTCGCTTTTATGAAGCAACAAGCCCTGTTCTTAGTAAGTTTGTATATATATATTTTTTTTCTAAAGGTGGATGGTAGCCAGAACACAACCAGGACTTCATTAAGATACTCTTATCAGTTTTGTTTATTTGTAGTTCTGTTTGGAGGAAAAAGTGTTCTTGTCAAGACTGGGGAAGGCCTGTGAATTAGGAAATAAGATACAGGCCATCTGTCACCATGATCCACAGGACTGGTCCACATGGTCCAGGACTGTCCACTGGTCCACAGAGCCACACGATCTGGACTACCTTTGCAGGCCTCTGCTGCTACGTCTTCTACGTCTGGAATGTTCCTCCCTTAAAGAGGCGGTTCCCCTGATTTTAGGGAGTTTATAGAATTGGACTAGTTTTGTTTGTTTGTTTTTGAAGATTTGCTTTTCCCTCTGTGTCTCTGTGTGAGTCTGCACCCTTGAGTCAGGGTGCCTGCAGAGGCCAGAAGAAGGCATCTGGATCTCCTGGCGGTGGAGCTGAGCAGTTGTGAGCTGCTCAACATGGGTGTGGGAACAGCACTGGGGTCCTCTGTAAGAGCAACAAGTGATCTTCTCTGGTGAGCCCTCTCTCCAGCCCCTGGAACAGCTTTAGACAGTTTCTGAGATCCACGTGCCCTCCCTCATCCTGTCTACCTATTTCTCTTTCTGGTCTGGATCACTTCATTGTTCCTTATGTAATTGTTCACTAAGGAGCAGAGCCTGGAGAGGGAAGGTGCTGGATGGGAATGAGGTGAATCCCTGTCCTGTTCAGAAAAGGGGATTTATGCCCTGTCAGATCTTTCCTGGTTGCTGACTCCTGGTAGCTTTCAAGGATGGATGGCTAGGCTGGTGGGAAGCTGGGAAGCTAGACCTGCTTTCAGATGGAGGGAAGAATGGCAGGTGTGTCCGTGCATAGCTTACAGAGAAGTTGGGGGTGACTTACTCTCCTCCTCCACTTCTTGTTATGGTCATGTTTCTGCAGGTTTACAGGGAGGCTCAGTAATTTGGACAAATGTGATTTCTTTTGGCATCTACTTGTTTCTGGGATTTTTTTTTTTCTTGTCTCTGCAGTTCAAAAGAGTACCTGGACTGGTGTTTTAAGGAATTATGAAGGCGGTGAGGGAAATAAGATATAAAAAACAGGTGGGGACCGGGACCCGGCAGCCATGGGAAGAAACCATTTACAGCGTTACACACCCCAGACTAGACATCTTGCCATGCGGCTTCCTTTTTTGTGGTTTGGATTTTGATTGGGAGTGTGGGAAGCCTTTGTGTTGTTACCGGGGGAACCCTGAGTATAGGGTAGTTTATTGGTAATAACAGACCTTCTACTGTTTTCTTTCCTGCCCCCTCCTTTCCCACCTGCTTCTATTCGTACATTGCCTGTTGCCATCTTCGTGAAAGCGACTTTTTCTGATGGTTGTGATAGAGTTTGTTACGATTGGCATAGTAGTGGGAAGAACGGAATGCCACGTGATCCTTGTGTACTAGAGAGAGCTCGGATGGACAGGCTTGGGGCAAAGAGAACTGTGTGATAAGGAGTGCAGGCAGTCCTGACTCGTTGTCAACCGTACCGTGGGTGCTGGATAACTTTTTCTCAGCCAGTCATAACCTAGAGTCACCGGGGAAGAGGGAATGTCAATTGAGAGTTGCCTCAATCAGATTGGCCTCTAGACAATGTCTCTGAGGGATTATCTTAAACGGTGATTGATACGGAGGGTCCAGCCCACTGTGAACAGTACTGTCTATAGGCAGGTAGATCTAAGCCAGCAAGGCAGCCCATCAACAACCTTCCTCCATGGTTTCCGCTCCGGGTTCTTCCCTCAAACTTTTGTCCTGACTTCCCTCAGTGATGGACTATTACCTGGAAATATAAACCAAATAAACCTCACCGTGAGAGCACTGATAATACAGGTGTGCACTACTGTGGTCCTGTTCCCGTGGGTTCTCGGAATTTAAACTCAGGTTTTCATGTGTGTGTGTGTCAGGTGCTTACCCACGGGGCCGTTTCTCTGGGAGCGCCACACCTTGGTTGTTAAGTGGCGTTCTGATTTGTTTGTGGAACACTGCCCTCTGGGGTGTTGGGTTTTGAATGAGCTGATGTAGCTGACCTCTTTCAGAAATGTACAGGTGGGCCAACGGAATGTCTGTCACCTGTGAAGGTGCTTCCTGCTAACCCTGAGGACCTGTGTTTCATTCCCTGGTCACACACGGTAGAAGAATCAACTTCTTTGAGTTATTCTCTGGCCTCCACATGGCACAAGTTGGCACATGCATGCCTGTGCGCACACGCGCACACACACACACACACACACACACACACACACACACACACACACACTTAATAGAAAAATGTAACATTTAGTAGTGTAACAATGCTATTAAGAATTTCTGTGGGCCAGCCTGGAAAGTAACTAACACCTCTAGCATAGTTTCTGAGGAAGGGATTGAGATTATGTCATTGGTGTAATTTTTTAAATGTTTTTATGTTTTTTTTGAGAATTTCATATAGTATATTTTGATTATATTATTTTTCCTTCCTCAACTCCTCCCGTATCCTCCTCACCTTCCTACTCACCCAAACTTCATGTTCTTTCTCTCTTTTTAAAACGCGCGCGCGCGCGCACACACACACACACACACACACACACACACACACACACACACACACCATGGAGTATGATTTGTGTTAACTTCTGGGCATGGGGCTTCCCCTGGAGTGTGGTTGGTTGATATACATAGTATCACTACATAGGAGAAAACTGATTTTTTCCCCCTCTCCCAGCATCTATCAGTTTCGAATAGCTTCTTGATTGGGGGTGGAACTCTGAGCCAGCCCCGCCTCCTCCGTGAAGGGATTTTGTTGACTCACGTTTGAACAGGTTTTGAGCATCCTGCCAGTCTCTGCGTTGCCGCGTGCATTGGCTCCGTGGTGTCTGGGGAACGAGTTTCCGTGAAGTCATCTGTAACCTCTGGCTCTTACAGTCTTTCTGTCCCGTCTTCTGTGTAAACTGTTTAAACTCCAGGCGTGTGATAGAGTCATCCCATTAAGGGGTGGTCAAAGTCTCTCCCTCTCCATATTGTCCAGTTGTGGCTCTCTGTGGTAGGTCCCATTTACTACAAGAAAAAGCTCCTCTGGTGAGGGCTGAATGACGGGCTGATCTATGGATAGGTTATATGTCACTAAGAGTCTTGTCACTCACTGTTCATTTAGCAGAACGATAGTCATAGGTTTTCCCCTTGGGCCTGTGACCTATCTCGTATCACATTATTGGCTTTATTAACAGTGCCGTGTTCCGTGTCATGAAGTGGGCCTTAAGTCCCAGCAAAACGTGGTTGGAATCTCCTCTCACATCCGTGCCACTTTGGTGTTGGTGGCTATGTCTTGAGGAGGGTGGTTACTGTACCTCACAGGGTTTGTAGTTGGATGGGATTGATGATGACTTTCTCCTCCCCTACCCTGTTAGAGTTCCTTACAACGCGAGGGATGCGAGCCAGTGGGGGGAAGCTTCCCGTGGAGTCCCAGTGGTGTTTCTCCGAGTTCTGTATAACACTGTTGCCCAAATAGAAAACACGCTCCTGTCATTGCTGTATACCACCAACAACAACAACAACAAAAGTACACATTGGGATTCTGAAACCATTTCTTTCCAACAGTAGCAGCCATAGGCTCCCAAAGTTCTCTCTTTATTGCAGTGTTCACCAAAGTAGAGAGCATGGGCCGCTCGCTACCTTGGCCCAGTCCTTGACTTTGATCTGTCCCTTGGCTTGAGTCAGAAGCCATCCATGTGTCATTTCAAGCTAGAACATCCTTGGGCCAAGTGGAGACTTTCCCCTTTGAATCTCAGTCAATTGTTTACAGGTGATTAGCAGCCTTGGGTTCAAAGCCTGCAGCCCTGAGAAAGGGAAGTGAGTCAGTAGGGGCTTTGGTGGGACTGCACCTCAGCTTGCTTTCTAGATGATGTCGAGGGCGGGTGAAGGCCACTGCATGTCCAGGCCTGGGAGAACTTTGAGGAGAGTGTAGCTGAAGTTTTCCTGTGTCCCGGCCTGCCGGCAGTCGGGACAAATCTCTCCCACTTGCATCCCCCAAGTAAACACACAGAGACTTATATTACTTATAAACTGTATGGCCGTGGCAGGCTGCTTGTTATCTGTTCTTATATCTTAAATTAACCCATTTCTATAAATCTATACCTTGCCACGTGGCTCATGGCTTACCGGTATCTTATATCATGCTTCTCCTCGTGGCGGCCAGCAGCGTCTCTCTGCCATAGCCTTCCAGTTCCCAGAATTCTCCTCTCTCTTTGTCCTGCCTATACTTCCTGCCTGGCTACTGGCCAATCACCACTTTATTTATCAATCAATCATCCACAGCAGGAGAGCTTTTGCAGTAATTTTTATCCTGTTTCAAGGCCCCCAGTAGTATAGAACATGGCCTTCTCAGGGGAGGAGGTATGCACTGGAACGTTCTCTTGCACTTCCAATCTCTGACTCCTGGCCCTATGGTGCATTTTTTTTTCCATGCTCATTTGGGATGAATGCTTATACCCTTTGCTCCGCTCTTCATTCTCGCCTGAGCCAAGCCTGAACTTTCTGAGTTTTACGTTGGGGTTTGCAAGCATTTGAGAATTGAATTAGGCTGAGCGGTGGTGGCCTTTCAGGCCAGCAGAGGCAGGTGAATCTTTGTGAGTTCAAGGCCAGCCTAGCCTAGGGAGCGAGTTCCAGGATAGCCAGAGCTACACACTGACACCCTGGAGAGAGAGAGAGAGAGAGAGAGAGAGAGAGAGAGAGAGAGAGTTGGCCCCTGAGGTTACTCCAGTGCCTGTGCTGTGCAGTTCCAGCCATCCTTGTACAGATGTTACAAAGTAGGTCTCCATTCAAATCAAACCCGAGCTAAGCTACACACCAGCAGAGCCCGCGGTGAGAAGGGGGGGGACGGGAATATCTCCTAGGCACCCCCAAAAGGTCGCCCCCGTAACCCTCCCCCTGTGTTTGTCACGTTTTGCATTGGGCTACAGCAGAGTGTGTGCACCCCGTGTGTGCACCCTGCTTCGGCATTCCCAGAAACTGGACCTGCTCCAGCTGTGCTTTACCTGGTTTCTTACTTCATGAACTTGTTGAAGTCCACAGACTTGAGACAACGGTGTCCACTTCCGGTGAATTAGGTCGGTCGATAGCAGTGAGCTATTGAAACTCAACATTTCACCAGGGCTGTGAAGTTTTGACTCTAGAATTGTTTCTCAACTAGGGCAGCTCCTTGACAACAAAGAATTACCCGGTTCAAGATATAAGTAGTGCCAGCAGTGAGGAATCTGTAGGAGAAAGTTGGTGTTGCCAAAGTCATGTGTCCCTTGATGTGGGTGTGAGTAACGAGAGACTGAAAAACGAAGCACCTGCTATATTCTAAAGGGATCTGTCCCAGTCGATGTGCGTGGATGGGACTGTAACCCAGGAGGGAATGCGCTGTTTCAAGCCAGAGTGCTACAACGCATTATCAAGACCCAGTTTCTGGGATTCATTAGGAACAAGGATCCCCATCTCCCCACCCCACCCCATCCCCAGCCAGGCTTCTCTCCACCCTGTAAGCCAGACTGTTACAAGCAAAAAGAGGAAACTTTTGGTTGCTGAACCGTTCATATATTTGAACATTCATATTAATTTATCCTATCCATTCTAAAGTTACATGAGTCCTGAGTATTTGGGGGTAGGGTGGGAGGACAGGATCGAGTATATCTGAGGTAGGCCTGGAGCTCTGTGTGGCCAATGATGGCCTGGAACTTCTCACCCTCCTTCCTCCACGTCTCCAGCAGTGGAATTACAGGTGTTTTTTACTTACTTACTTCTTTTTTTGGAAAAAACACCCTGTCCAAAACAACTTTTAAGTAAGTAAGGGTTTATTTGGAGCTTAGTGTTCCACGGGCAGAGTAGTATAGCAGGAAGCATGGCTGTGTCAGGCATGGCATGGTATTGTAGCTGTAGATGAGGGCTCACATCTCTAGCCACAAAGTGTAAGCAGAGACACAGGGGATAGCAAGTCTTTTTGAAACCTCAGAAGCCCAGCCTCAGTGATGTACTTTCTCCAGCAAGGCCACACCTCCTAATCCTCCCCAAGTACCCACCAAGTGGGGACCGCGTATTCACGTGCCTGAGACTTGTATGGGGATCTCATTCAAATCACCACAGCCACACGAGAGGCACCGTGCCCATTCTATATGGTGCTGAGGCATCCAGATTTCGTGGGTGGTAGACAAGGACTCTATCAGCTGAGCTACCTCGTCTGCCCTTTTCTGAGTTCTTCAAGAAAAAAGAACAAAAACACACCCCACATCAGAAAGCAATTGCAATTGTGTCTTGGAAGTTGCTAGGGACTCCTCATCTGGGTGCCTTACCTAGCCCAGGTGAGGGTGCAGGGACAGCCACCCCAGCCTGGCTCTGAGACCCACGTGTGTGCTTGGCTTAGCATGTTCTCTGTGTAGTGCATCTGTGGTTAGAACAAATGTTAAATTTATTCCTTTCTGGAAGGAAAGTAATTTTTAAAGTCAAGAGAAATAAAACATTTTCAAGGACAGCAGTAAGTCGAAATCTTAGTGATGTTATTCTGTTAACCTCAGGGATTAAGAATTTGGGGCCAAAGGACTTTCATTATTTCAGGCTCTGTTCTATTACCTCATCTTGCCCCAAGGGTGGGAAGAAGCCTTAGACAATGGAGAATGAATGAGGATGGCCGGGTGGGTCCGGTAAAACTTATTGCCTAGGGAGGTGCTACTGCAGTCCCCCAGGCGGTGGGCCAGGGGGTAGTGACTGAGCACACTGCACTCAGCCTTGGGTGGGGTGGGGTAGTGACTGAGCACACCTTAGGTGGTCTCCTAGGTTCCTCTGCCCCAGGCTTTGCTAAGGCAGAGGAGGGCCTAAATGAATTCACCATGAGTTCTTCAGAGTTTCAATGTGTAACATATGGTCTTTATACTCAATCATTAGGGGTTTTCTTTTTGGTATGTGTCTTGATTCCTCCATTGCTTAATTGTAGAGATGAGTTTGGTTTTTTTCTACTGTAGAATGGCTAGGAATATTTATGTGCCAGTAGGAAGTATTCAAGCTGGTAAATTGATTTTTTTTTTTAAACAAGCTTAAATTATTTGAAATGCTGAAGGCAGATGCACAGCTGAATGATCTTTGGTGGATCTGTACAACCGTGCAGGGCACAGTTCCATTTACCTTCTGTGTCTGTGATTTACCCTTTCCAGAAATTCTGTAACACAGAAGCCTACTATATGTAATTCTTTTTGTTTGGCCTTTTTCACTCCCCACAATGTTTCTGAGACCCATCCTTGTTGAAGAAACCATTGAACATATCAGGGATGTTGTTTTTCTTATTACGGAGGAGTCATATATAAACTTGCCGTGTTTTCTCTGTCCCCATACTCATTGATAGACATCTGAATTATTTTCAGTGCTTGGCTGCTAGAAATAATACTGCTGTAAATACTTGCACATGAGGCTTCGCCTGAGTCACATGTCCTGTGGCTGTGATAAAATGCAACAAGAACAACTCGTGGGAAGGAAGGGTTGACGATGTTGGCTCACAGTTCAAGGGCACAGTCCATCATGTTGGGGGAAGGCCTGGCGGAAGGAACTTGAGGCAGCTGATTACATTGTATCTGCAGTCAGGAAGCTGAGAATAATGAATACTCGGTACACTATTTATACTAGGACCCCATCCAAGGGTATGATGCCATCTTCCTTTAGACTGGGCCTTCTGTCTTCGTGAACCTCATCAAGATAACCACTCACAGGCGTGCCTAGAGGCCTGCCTCCTGGCTGATTCTAGGTCCTGTCAGATTACCAGTCAATATCAACTATCACAGACCTGTTTAATATTTTCCTTCTCGGGAGGTTAGAATATCTTAGAGTTTTTCTTTTTCTTTCTTTGTCAGTGTCTAGGGCTTGAATGGCTGGAGTATATGTGTAGTAAGACTTTGCTCGTGTTTTTAAGAGGCTGCCCAACTGTCTCACAAAGTAGATGTGCATTCCATTACTCTAGGTTCTCTGCATCTCCACCAGCGTTTGACAGAGTGTTTTGTATTCTCTCCCGGAAATCACTGGCCACTGAAAATGGAATTCCTATGAACCCCACTTCTGAAAAAAAGGGATCATGTCACTTGCCTTTCTGCAGGATTGTTCCAAAGATCAAAGGAGATGCGAGGTTATATGCAAGTGCTTTGTGTTGCCCGAACGTTACTGGCTATTACGTTCTCAAAAGTTTTTAGCTGTTAAATTTAATGCTCAAATATCCATCTCAGATTTTAAGAGGAAAATGTGTCTGAGCTTTAATAAAATGTATGTTAGGATTCAACATGTTCCGCTTGCTTATAAAGGCAATTGTTACTCAAATTGTGAGCTTTCTCCATATGGTAGGTTGCCTGTATTGTGTATTAAATTATCAGCCTTATTTAACAATGTCAGACTATAATAGTTTACATATGGTGGGCAAAGTTTTCTTCCCCGCTCAGATTTGGATGGTCTGGTAAATGTCCGCTTGTGAACTTATTAAATCCAAGTGCTTGTGGGTGGCCTCTTCTGGACCTGGGCATGTGCGTCCTCTCTAATGCAATGGAAGCAGGAAGATTGGGGACTCCAGGGAAACCACCGGGATCAATCTGTGCAGCAATATCCATTTCAGAGTTTTAGTTTGCAGTGCGGATTCTGTGAAAGCCCTGGGTTTATACATTTTCCAAGAACAAAGTGTGTTTTTGAATGTATTTTCTTTCCTCCCTGTGGCAGATAACTGCTTGGTACAGATCTAGGGCAACTGGCGGGCTCTGAGTTGGAAATCTCACAAAGGTTCCTTATCTGCAGCACTTCACACCTGTTGAAAAGACCTTTGGTCACAGAGCTAAGCCATGTGTTTGCTCTGGTAGCAGGTAGTGAGTGTCAACAAAGAGCTGTGGAGAGCTTTTAGGGGAGAGGGTAAAGAGACCTAAGACAGGACTGGAAGGCTAAGAAACCGCCCACAGAGTCAACATGTGTTCCTTGTGGCCTCTAGGAGTTTATATTAACCCTGGTCTTGAGTGGTGTGTGTGTGTGTGTGTGTGTGTGTGTGTGTGTGTGTGTGTGTGTGTGTGTGTGTGTAGGGCTGTGTGCATGTGTGTAGAGGCCAGTGGTTAGTGTTGGGTGCCTTCCTCAATCACTCTCCACTTTTTTTTTCTTCTGAGACAGAGTCTCTCACTGTCTAAAGCTCATCAACTACTTTACACCAGCAGGCCAGCAAGCCCCAGGGAGCTTCCTGTCTCCACTGCCCCTGCACTGGGGTTAAAGTTGTATGCCACTGTGCCTGGCTTTTTACAGGCATCCTGGGGTGCTGAACTCAGGCTGTCTGGCTTGCATGGCAAGGGCTTCACCAACTGAACCATTTCCCCAATTCCCTGAGCTAAATTTATGTTAATTTGGTAATGTATAATAAGATACTTCATTCTTACTAAATGGACAAAGTTAGTCAACTAGGATTATGGACCCGTGAGTTTCTTTTTGTTGACAATCAATGCAGGTGAGAGTCATGGCAGGCACTCGTGGTGCTGCGATGAACATGAAAATTAATTATTGTTTCATATTTTAACCTTAGTGAAAAGTTTCACTGTGTATAGCCTTGGAGATGTGTGTGTGTGTGTTCATCTGTGTGGGCATACATGTGTATGTGAATGCATGTACGTGTCCATGTATGTTTATGTGCATGTGTGTACATGTCTACATGCATGTGCATGCGTGCGTGCGTGAGTGCATGTGTGTATTTACATGTATGGATATGTGCATGCATGTTTGGAGGTCTTCCAAAACTTTCAAGCATTGCAGTCTCTAACACACGAATTAAAAAGAATGAGTAAAGTCATTCAGGCACTGGGAAGCCCTTTCCTAGAATTTTGCGGTTAGGGTACGGAGTGACATTTGAGAGAACAGTCTTAGCGGATGTCTGAGGTAAATGTTCTTCTTGGAAGCAGCTGTTTGCTAGTAAAGAAATCAGGGCTGACAGGGCTGGTGTCATTCTTTCCGTGTGTCCCAGTGTCTCAGCCCAAAGTGGGGAGTCAGAGGGGCGTGACAGGCCTGAGGGGAAAAAGGAAGTTGACCCAGTTGGCACGTGTGTTCTTTAAATAGTCCTCGGGATTTAAGTGAGCACTTCGTATCGGTGTTTGATGCTGTTTCCACCCTTCCCGTGGAGGACTCCAGTCCGCTGTGGGTGATGGTAACGAACTATGGATGGAACAAACCACCTAAAACTAGCAACATGCGCAGAAAGAGGGAGGGCCTTACGTAGGGTCATCGCCTGGGCCCCAGCAGCCACGAAGCTCACTGGAGAATCCAGTGTGTCTGTCAGGCACTGGGGAGGGGACTTTGTCACTCTTATGTCCTCTGGCCACCTTGATCTCAAAAATGCTTGAATCTCCTGAACATGTGGCCCCTTCTCTCGGGGGCCCCTGGGTTTAGCTTGACAGGCCAAGCTGACGTACCAGGGGCCCTGAAAACAGGGGTCACAGCAAAGGCTTTTGGTCCTGGCTGATGGATCTTAAATTAGGTCTCGTCTGTGTGAAGGGAAGAAATAAGTCAAACTTACATCTTCCAGATTTTCCTTTTTAGGAATGAGAGAGAGAGATAAGTCATATGTATGTTAAACGAATAACTTCCCACTTAACGTGATCCCTTTATTTATTTTAATTGCTGACGGATGATTTCTGAATGGATTTGGTATATGATTTTTTTTTTCTTGACCAGAGTAATACATTTGTTTCTTCTGTGGGGGAAGTTTTTCTTTTTAATTAATTTTTTAGTTTAATATACAAAGTCCCCACCCCAACCCACTGCCCTTCCCCCTCCTCCTCCCTCATTCCTGTTGGCCCCTTTCTGCTCCCTAAATGGTCATTCTTTTGACTTCCTCTCACACATGCACAGCTTATTTTAAGGAGACAAATAGCACCAATTTGAAGTGGGAAAGTTGTGGCATTAGAAATTTGAACAGTTGGGGCTGAGGAGATAGCTCGGTGGTTAAGAGCATACACTGTTCTTGGTAGAGGACCCAAGTTCAGTTTCCCAACACCTACTTCCGGAGGCTCACAACCTTCCCTGTATCCACAGCTCCAGGGGAGCTGACCCCCTCTTCCTGCCTTTGAGGGCACATGCACTCAAGTGCACATATCTGCCCATACACATGTAATTAAAAATAGAATACAATTTTTAAAAGAAGAAGTAGAAATTGGAAGGGGTAATTGGTGACCTCCCTGGGCCACTGCTTAAGCCACTGGTCATTTGTTTGGCAGGGCAATAAAAAATGGAAGCGAGATCAGTGTTTAAAAGTGTAAAAAAGAAGCACGTCCAGCGTTTAAGCATAAGCTCCATAGGCTATAGTCATTTGGGCTGCAGCGTTTTAGGTGTCTAGTGAGGTCCTAGCAAAGTTCCCACCAAAGACTAAGTTTATTGGGAAATGTAGTCCCTCTTGAAGATTCCTGTTGACTTGTGAACTTTAGTACAAATAGTGCCAGTGGAGTGGGCTGATGCTCCTTAAGCAGACATATGTGTGAATCATGACCTGGGAAGGTAGGAGGCACCAGATAAACACTGAGATAATGGCCTGGCTTAAAATGTGGCCCCTGAAGCCTACTTTCCAGGTTCAAGTTTGTGCAGTCTTAGCGTGTTGGGCAAGGTACTTGTCTGTAAGCCTCAGTTTCTCCTTCTGTGATGTAGAGGTGATGATAATTCCTGCCTCCTGGGTGCCAAGAGCCAAATCTGGGTGTGCCATGTGCTCAGTAGGGACATGGGATGCCATCTTCTCTGCTGTGTCTGCCTGGTGGGACTTGTCACTCCCAGGGATGGAAGAAGGTTGTAGATAAGCTCTCAAAGGTAACTTCTTTGCTTGTGAGAGAAAGACATTTGCTTTTCATGCAGATTAGTCGTAAAATGTTACTTATTTATATTTTTTATATGTGTGGGTGTTTAGCCTGAATATTTGTGCACCGTGTGTCTGGTGCCCACACAGACCAGAAGAGGGTATCAGATCCCCTGGAACAAGAGGTTGTGAGCTCCATCTGAGTGCAGAGAATTGAACCTGGGTCCTCTGGAAGAGCAGCCAGTGCTCTTAGGTGTTGAGCCCTCTCTCCAGGCCCTACATTGACTTTTTAAAGATCTATAGGAGTCATGGTGATTTTGAGAGTGATGTTTTGTAACAGAATACCGTTTGAACTCATAATTCCATTTTGTTTTCTTCCCAGGGATCACGGGTCTGGCTGAGAGAAAATGGCCAGCATTTTCCAAGTACTGTAAATTCCTGTGCAGAAGGCGTCGTGGTCTTCCAGACAGACTATGGGCAGGTGAGAACAAGTCCCTGTTGCTTCCTGGAGTCTACGCTCCACTCTCTCACCCATGGGCACTTGTACTTCCCCTACACAGTCATACCCTTGGACAGACACATAGACTGACTCGTTAATTTTCCTAAGTGATACATCAGAGCCCGGAAGGACATGGCATTCGGAATGTGTACTTTGTGTATGATGGGTATGACACCATCCTTGTAAAGGAGAACAGCAAGATCCCCAGCTAGTGTGGGGTAGAAGGACACAGCAGTTGCCGGCTTCCCTTCCGGGGTGTCTTTTCCACCTCAAGGATAGCTAGGAATGCAGCCCACCATGGCATTGAGATTTTAGCTGACGCTGTGATAGGGTTGTTTCCCAGCATTTTTCTAACTTGATTGCGTGGTTCTTGAATGTGAACTTTACAGATGACATTGTGGGACATGCCTGGGAGAATCTATAAACAGCACTCCAAGGATTGATGTTTAATGACTGCTTTTCCTGCCCTTGACTTCTTGAAACCCTTAAACTTCCATAGTGTCTTGTGTGTGATCGGAATGGCAAGGCCAGACACCATAGACGGTTGCATTTAAAAACAACAGCAACCTTTTCTCACAGTTCTTCAGGCTAAAAGGTTCAAGGTCAAGGCCGGGAGAGGGTTCTACTTCCTGGTTCACCATGGTCTGCCTTGTTGTGTCTTCAGATGGGGGAGGACTGAGGCAGTGCTCTTAAGTCTCTTTTATAGGGGCAATAATCTCATCCTGAGGACTCCACCCTTACCGCACTAAGGCCCCACCTACTGATGCCCTTACACTGGAGTTAAGATTCAAATGTATGGATTGGGATAGGGGGCATGCACTAGCACTCAGCCTCTAGTTTATAACAGAATGAAGTACTGGCATGCTCGTCAAAAGTCTAGGCTACTGGTGTTCTGGTCACTCTCAGAGCCCTGACCTGTGTGGCTTGGGGATCAACATGACCGGGGTGATGGGGAGTGGAGGAAGACAGACACACATACAGAAAAGCTGAGATGGACATGTTTCATGGGCTCTGATGGAGATGCACCTGCAGCAGCCAGTAAACTCAGCGTTGACCTAGGAGGCAGGTTAGCTAATCTGGGTAGGGGGGTCAGTCTCAGGCCGCAGTCATCCTTGAGGAGGAAGCTGTGGGTTGATTCTTTCTGCACACTCTCAACATCAGAACTGGGACCAATTCCCCTGAGCCATGGGGCTGAGGTGTCGGGGTCCTTGGCTTGGCTGTGCTCATGTCACCAGTACACGTCCACTCAGGACTTCATCTGTTCCCCAGAGATTTAAAACTTGAAGTAACAGCAGCTATAAGTTGGGTTGAAGGTTAGTTCTCTGCGGTCTAAGGTAGAAGGCCTGCCTGGCCAATCTAACCTTCACAGGGATTGCCCACTTGGAGAACCTGTCTGGAATCCTAGATTTGTAAGCCATCGTGACATGGGGCCATTTTCTAGTCTGTTTACGTCTCATTTGGAGTCCAGATGGACCATTGTTTACCAGGTAGATCTGGGGACCTGGAAAAGGGGTAAAGATGCCACATATCTAACAGCCCAGTTTCGTTGTGTCCCCACCAGCCTCTGATGATATGTTGTGATCTGTCAGCTAAGAACTAAGTCACCGAAACCTACAAGAATGAAGGGACATCTCTGAAAGCTTACTCTCCCTGACAGGACCAGGCAGGGCTTTCCTGTCTCACCAGTACTGTCTAGCTTCCCCTCCCGCTTGCCCCAGATCACTGCTCAGTTCCTTTCAGGCCCTGTGAGCTCTTCTCTAGAGGATGGGAAAAGGGAAACCAGTATTTAAACAGCATGCCATGAGCACAACTATGTTTCTTTTCTAAAAGCACAGTAACATAAATTTTATTAGTATTCTTTTCTTGTTCAGTTTTGTTTTAATTCCAAATCTGCTTTTGGGTTTTTTTTTTTTTTAAACTTAAAAAAATAAAATCATGATGAAAACACATTCCATGGGCTGGAAAGATGGCTCAGTGGTTAAGAGCACTCGCTGCTCTTCAGGGGACCAGAATTTGGATCCCAGTACTCACGTAAGGTGGCTCACCAGCACCTGTAACTCCAGCTCCAGGGAATCCAGTGCCCAGTTCTGGCCCCTGAGCACCCCTCCACACATGGTATGCACACACACAGAAACACACATGTACAAATTAATAAAAATAAAGCATCTGACGTTAGCCTATAAAGGCATCTTAGCCACTCTCCATTGTACACTCCAGCAGCTTCATAGAGTCACACTCCTGTGGCCTGTCTCCAGAGCCTTTCCTCTCGCAGCATCGACCCTCCAGATGCCCCCAGAGGCACACACAAACCCCTCCTTTCCATACCCAGTCCTTGGTAAGTAGCTTTACTTCTTTTGTCTCTGATTTTGATGAATACTTCATGTCAGTGGCATCCTGTAGCATCTGTCCTGAGACTGGCTTCTTCCACTCAGCACATTGTCCTTCCTGCCTTCTTTCTAGTCCCTTGTGTGGCAGCTGCCCCCAACAGGACAGCTCTGCCTTTCAGGACTGTTGCTGTGAATTGTCACACTCTGGCTCACATAAATCCTCTGCTGGCCCTGGTGGCTAGGTGGCAGCTCTCAGTGGCTAGATAGCAGAATGGATGACCAGGTCACTCTTAACAGTATTTATAGAGTGCAGGCTTAGGAAGGACTGAACCAGAATGAGGTATACCTAAATTAAAAAAAACAACACAGCATCCTGACCTCTAAATCTTCAGTTGGTTCTTGAATGTATGACTTATGTTATCCAGTCTGTCACTCCAAATATAACACATATAATTAGCTTGGTGATTTGTGTAGGAATTGCAGGGTTCCCAGTATGGGAAAAGTGAGGCAGGACTCCAAGAACGGGTTCAGGCTTGGGCTAAGAACCAACAGAGTCTGGCGAAGCATCATACACCCCAGTAGCCCAAGCGCTCCCACCTTCGACCACAAACACAAAACAGAGCAAACGGCAGCTGGAAGAGGCTGTAAACTCTCAAAGGCCGCTCCCCAGTGGCATGCTCACCCCAGTGACATGCTCACCCCAGTGACACACTCCCCCCAAAAGGTTCCATAGGGTCCCCTAAGTGACATTACCAACTGGGAAGAAGTATGTGGAAGACCCGAGCCTGGGTAGTGGGGCATTTCCCTTTCACACCACACCAGTGTTCTTCGATAGCAATTTCTGGACCATTTTGTAAGAGGATATTTCATGAAGCGTCACCATTTCTGTTTTTCGGAGCGCAGACGTAGCTGAGATCACCCCCTGCGAGAGGGTGCCTGCTCACACTGAGCTCTGTCTTTTCCAGAACGTTCGGGAGGTGTGCTGGCAGTTGCAGGAGCACCCTCCAGGGAAGTGTAGAGTTGAGAAATACATTCTCAATTAGATTTCCACTAGGGGAGATTGAAACATCGTATCATCTTTGTCTAGAAAATGTCTAATTTCATTGCTCTGAAATATCCTGCAGTGGTATCAACTTACCTAATTGCATTTTAGGGGGTTATTTGTTTTTGGATTTGCTTCAGTCAACTTCATCAAGGCTGTGACAATGACTGCAATGATTTTCCATCTGAATTCTTTTTCTCCCGGGTCTTCTAAGATATTTACTGGTGGGGAATATAATTACCCCAAATCTACAAATCACTGCCCTCTTTCATCTCTCCTTCTGTTTATTTCCAACAAGTATGATTAGATTTGATTTAAAAGACTATTCTCACTTTATTACACCGCCAGGAAAAGCCATTGGGGTCTTTGAGTTGTGTCTACTCCCTGACAAAGACTTCTTCCAGTCACACTGATTACTGATAATCACACCCCCCACTTAAAGCCAGCTCTAACCTGGCTATTTGACCTTCTAGATTGACCTGCTATGGGCCTAATTCTGTGCAACCGATGACTGAGCAAATTAGCATAGTGACCTTTCATTCCAGGCTTCTTTGTTTTTTGGTTTTGGGCTTTCTTTCCGCCCCAGCTACTTTCCTGTTGCTCCACCCCTCCTGAAACTCTTCTGTCTTCCTCTCATTTATAAATGTCTTACGTCCTTTGAACTTCTTGTGAACACGAGTAGCTTTTGACCTCTTCACTTGTGCCCCTCAGTGAAGTATCTGTGCACACTCCTGCCTCCTGGAGAGATCTCCCCCAGGCCTGCGGAAGGTTGGACCCAAGCCGTGAAGCAGCTAGTATGTCATCTATCGGAGCTAGCCCTGCAAGTCCCTGGGAACTGCACAACTGGAACTCAGTGATTTTGATTCTAGATGGTCAGAAGTCATAAGGGACTGTGCAGGTCTTTGACACTTAAGCTGAGCTGTCATCTCCGAAGCTCAGGAACACCCACGCCTTTGACAGCCAGGAGTCTGCATTCCAGGCTTCACACGCTAGGCCAGCTGTCCAGCAACGCAGCTGTCTTGGTGGAGTCTGCAGTATGAGAGAATGAGATGTCATGGACCAACTCCTTTTACTGTTGGGATGGAAAGTAGGGAGCAGCGGCAGCTGGTATACCTGCCCTTCCCCCACCCCAGGTAGCCTGAGAAGAACTGCAGGGTATTGAATTGTGGGGCAAGGGGGGGATGCTTGCCAGGAACTAGCTTAACTTATGAAGATGGAGGAAAAGGAGTTGAGGAACAACATCTGTGCTATCAAATTAAAATTGTTAAATTTCATCATTAGGATGGCATGACTCTAAAATCCAAATGCTAGACAAAGAGGTAAGATTCTGGTGATCTCATCTAGCTCAGATGCAATTCTCTGGCTTTATAGTTTTAAAAGTGTGTGTGTGTGTGTGTGTGTGTGTGTGTGTGTGTGTGTGTGGTGTGTAAAGTGTAAGTCTGTAAAGTGTAAGTCAGAAGACATCTTACAAGAATTAGTTCTCTTTTCCACCTTATCAGTCCTGGGCCTTGAACTCAGGTAGCCCGTACTGGCTGAGCCTTCTCACCAGCCCAATGTTCTCAGTCTTAAAAGACCACAGACAGCAGAAGTAAGAGCAGCATGTACAAGAATTGTGGGGTGGGGAGTGCACCATGTAAGTTCTACCCAGGAAGTATGTAGATCATCCACATGCATTCAAGGGTCAGAATGAGATAACAACATGGCAGGGAGTCTTCTTTTGAGGGAAGTATTTCATGGGATAGACTCCAGCAACATATAAGCTATATTTTTCATTTCCTGGAGGGAGGATAGTTAGTGGGTATTGTTTTATTCTAAATCTTTCTTTCAAAGTCTGTAATACTAGAACCTGAGGGTTATTGATCTATGAACTTGAGCAGTCCCATTGAAACAAGAGCTATTTCCGGTGACAAACACTTTCAGTCATGTTATTGTGCCAAGGCATGGGGGAGTGCCCAGTGTTGGAGCTCCTAGCTTGCCAACGGCACAGCATCCTTCCTGTTCCCTTGTCCATTTCCATTGGATAGGCCTCCCTGATTTCTGGGATTGCTTTCCCCATTCACTTAACTGGCTTTAGGTTGAGTGGATTTGGAATCCCATTTACTTCTGGTCCTTGTCTTCCAGGACAAGATTTTGCCCTCCCAGCCTAGCTCCATGTGTCTGAGCATCTGGGCCCCCTCTGCCTGGCCTCCTAGTGAGAAAGAAGGTGATGAGGTCTCTGATAGCAGCATTTACTGGCCTCAGTGAAAACTGGGTAGAATACAGACACATTACAGAGAAAACAGATGGCTTCTACCTTGAGTCAGCGCTTTGGGGGGGGGCTGCCTATCCTTCCTTGGACATACTTGTTGATTTTTTTTTTGGTGGGGGGAGGGGAAGAGGCTGGAGACTTCCTGTCCTTCCTTGGAATTACTGGTTGATTTTTTTTTTTTTTTTCTGTGACCTGCTTTTCCTTTAGAGATCCACTGAATACACCTCTTCTCCTCAACCCTAGGGCTTGGTCTTTTTATCTGGACTCAGGCATTCCTCTAACCTGTACCCTTCGTCTTTGCTCACTTCTAGGATTCGGTCTGTCCTTCCAGTAGCGGGGTCTTCTTGCTCCTGGGGAGGTCTGTTGTACACACAGCTCTTTCCTGTGACCAGAGTCTCCTGGCCTTGCAGTGCTAGTGCTTAGGCACAAAGAGAAAGAGCCGATGTCTGCTGACAACGACCGCCATTGTTGTGTTCAGTGTGAGGGGTAACTTAGGAAATTAAGTTGCTCCTATTTGAAAGTAATTGGGGTATTGTCTTGTATTCATTACGAATGTTGAAATCATCAGTCAAACAATGATAGATGCAGCTTAGACCAAGCTGTAATTTACAGCTGATAGAAATGCAACAGGAAATCAAACCTGGATTTTGTATATGAATATTTAAATAAGCAATATTTCTTTGTTATGCATATCAGCTTGTGAGAAATAACCAACTAATAAATTATCTATGGGAATCAGACACAGCCTCACTGAATGCTGTGTGAGATTTCAGGAGACTAAGTAGAAAAACTTGGTTACATTCAGGAGGTTATCTGTTTGCGAATGAGTTGCATTCCATTCCAGAAATTAATTTATAAGCCTGTTATTTGGAACAAGATTTTCCAAAGACTCGTGGTGT
This sequence comes from Peromyscus californicus insignis, assembly GCF_007827085.1. Lineage (NCBI taxonomy): Eukaryota > Metazoa > Chordata > Mammalia > Rodentia > Cricetidae > Peromyscus > Peromyscus californicus. The sequence goes on along the minus strand of NW_026294480.1, from coordinate 14,081,991 downwards.
CCATGGCTAATTGATTATCCAGTCTATCCACAAAGACCTGTTCTGGAATCTGTAATGCATCAGAAGGCGGGATGATGCTAGTCCTCTATTGCCTGCTTCTGGCGCTAACTATGTTCAGAGTTCCATCCCAGGATGCCTCAGTGGTGACTGGAGAGAGTCCCATTCCTCCCCTGATTGCCGTCCCTCCCACAGGTAGAGGCAGGAAGAAAAAGAGTCACCTGTGCTAAACAGTGTGCTTCTCGTGGTTGGTAAGGATGAGGCCTCGTCAGGATCGGCATCGCTTGTGGGGGAAAGGAAGTGATATTTGCCTAGTGATGTCTCCTTGCCAGGACCACAGTGGTGCACTCCGGTCTGTTCATGCTGTTTCACTCTCGAGTTGACCAGCTGTCCTGTTTCTTCTGCTGTGGCTGTGCTGAAATACCGTGACACTGAAGCAGCTCAAGGGAGAAGGGGTTTATCTCATAGTTCAAGGGGGCAGTCTGCCGGGACTGTCAAAACCTAAAGTGGTGAGTTACCTCGAATCCACAGTGAGGACACAGAAGGTTGAATACGTCCATGCTGCTGTTCCATTCCCTTTCTCTGTTCAGTCCAGGATCCCAGCCAGGAAATGTCGTCACCCACAGTGGGTGAGTCTTCCTGCCTCAGTTAATGCGTTCAAGACAAACCTCCACAACCATGCCCAGAGTCTCCACGTGATTCTAGACCCTGTAAGTGGATGGTTGACATTGACCAGCACACCCAGCATGTGTTAATGATCAGGGAGCTGACCTTCCCTAGTCTAGGCGTGCACACATGCCAGCCGAGGTGGTAGGGCTGTCGCCCCCAGGCAGTGCTAATCCTGATGAGGCCTCCGCTTGCTCCTGACACCCTCCGCATCTCCTCTTTTTCTCTCTTCGCTAGAACGTGTGTGTGAGGGTTGTGCCCGCATGTGTATATGTGTATCTGGTGCCCGTGGAGGCCAGAAGAAGGCTTCCTATCCCTGGAACTGGAGTTACAAATGGCTGTGAGCAGCCCGGTGGGTACTGAGAATGGAACCCAGGTCCTGTGTCAGGGCAGCCAATGCTCTTAACCTCTGAACTCTTTCTCCAGTCCCCTCTCTTTTTTTTCCCTTTCAGATCAGTCCATTGGCAGGAGCTAACGCCATGTTTGCAGCTGGTGTTACAATACCCACTTTCCGACATCTCCTGTGTTCCCTCGATTCTCAGTTGAACTGTACTTTCCCGGCCCTCAGCGGTAGTCAGTGGAGTCATACTCATGTTTCTGAGAGCAGTTTTCCCTCTGTTTATCTCAAGGAGAGAGGGAGAAGTTTGGGGCCAGATGAAAGGGCAAGGGCTTGAAGCTGGCCAGCAAAGAAGAGCTCTAGGGCTTTGAGGATGAGGGCAATGCCTTCTAAAAGGGCCTTGTTCCTGTAGTTGTAGTGTTGAAATTCTAACCTCCTGTGTGATGATTTCTGGAGCTGAGGTCTTTAGGAGTCCTAAATAGGAATTAGTGTCCCTAGGAGTGAGGCCCACATGAGCTTCCTTGTCCATCCCACCATGTTAGGACACAGGAGAAAAAGCACTATCTATAACACAGAAAGCAGCCCTCACCAGAGGTGAGAGCTGCCACTGCCTTAATGTTTATGTTTCAGCTTCTAGCATAGTAAGAAATACGTTTCCATTGTTGACAAGGCTTCAGACATGGTCATTTGTTGTAGCAGCTTGAAAAGACAGAGGCTGGCTGTCTGGTTTCTTACCCTTCCCAGTGCAGGCTGGATGGAGTGCAGGGGGAGTGATGGGCTGCCGAGGTAAAGCGAGCGAGGAACTCATGCCTCTTGGATGCCCGTCCTGCGGCTTTTTCAAGAACATGCTCCACTGAACTCGGGCCTTTATTTTAAACCATGCGATTGCGCTGTTCTTGCCAACGTTACAGGCATCTAGGAAATCAAACTACTGGCCAATTCCGAGGGACTGACCTTCCTAAAGTCTCTGGGAGCTCAGTCTATCTGCTTTTGTGGCCATCGAGGCTGTATATATTATTGTACACAAATTAAATCTTGAGTTTTTAAAACTGTGGCATCTAGCTCTTTTGAATGCAGCTGTTTGTACTGAAGCGACACATGCCGGAAGGACAGCATTGCAGAACTTAATGCTCTCCTAATCACTCCCATGTTTGACCGAACAGGAGCAGCAAGCCCAGCCCTCATCCACGCCCCCATTTTGAACAGCCTAGAAGTTGAGAATGTCTTTCAGATTTTTGAATGTTTGGAAGAAGTCAAAAGAAGAATATTTAATGTCATGCAATTATGTGGAATTGAGGCTTAATACAGTTATATTGGAACAGGATGCTGGCCACTCCTTGGCTTGTGGTCGGCAAGGGCGTTCCCACTGCAGCGGGGCTGGGGCAGAGCTTCAAGGCCTGAAGCATTGCCCCTCTGGCTCATTGCAGAAAACCTTTGCCAGCCTCATCTCGATGATCGTGTTTTATGGTTGCTTCTGATACAATGATATTTGGGTTGCAGGGGCCTTCCAGTGGTTCCCAGCCTGGAACACACGGGAATCACTCAAGGGAGTGAACTAAATGAGATTCTGGCCCACTGGGCTATTCCCAGTGGCCGGCCAGCCGGCCTGCATGTGACGCCAGGAATCTGTTTGAGTCCAGGACTGCCAACCAGCCTGAGTCGACCTATGAACTCTAGACTGCTAGTACGTCCAGTCATTGTGAAGCCTCCAACTTCCTTTTTATTCTTCTGAGGGAAAAATGCCTTGGTCAAGAGGGTAAAGGTGACTTGAGACAAAACTCATGTTCCTTGGTCTGGGGACATGGCTTAGTGATTAAAGGCCCTGATACCAAGCTGGACAACCCAAAGTTGATCCCTGTAACCACACAGTAGGAGAGAACCCATTCTTGAAAGTTGTCCTCTGACCGACCTCTGTGGACTGTGGTGCCCTGGCACACACACATTACATAAAATTTAGTCAATCAAACAAACAAAAATTACCTCCCCTTTCCTCTGACCTAATGCTCTCAAAACTGAATGAGAATCAGAATTTCGTGGGAAGCTGTGGGCCCACTGGGTCCTGGGTCTCCACTGACAGTTTCTGATTCAACAAGTCGCCAGTGGCACCTGAACACTTGCTTTCTGACAGGTCCCAGACCCATGGATACTGCTGATCTGGAAGCCATGCTTTGGAACCACATGGCAGGTTGTGACTTTGGTACCACCCCCCTTCTCTCTTCTTTCTCAGATCCGTGTTCTAAATAAAAATAGTGGGCATCATCTTCCTACCAAAGCGTGTTCTCTGAAAACAAAGGCGGTCACTCTCACAGGTGAAAGTCCTCTTCAACTGCTCCAGCTACAAAGGAACCGATCTTGAACAGTGTTGGTCTAGAGATCAGTTTTTAAGGTTAATACCTGCCAGGGACCTAGTCTGGAGCCTTGCCCCATTCCCCGGGGCTGGGTGGAGAACCACTCCCAGTAATAGCAAAAATGGGAGAAGTCTGTGGAGTCTGCATTCCAGCCTAACACATGTCCGAGGAGCATTGATGCCTCGGTGGAGTATTTACAAAACAGGCCAATTGCTTATAAACCCCCATGAGTTGCATCATAAACCCTGACCCTTGTGCTTATTATTATTATGAAAGAGCGGTTCACTTGTTAGCTCACTGATTGCCACGTGAGGCTAATTCATAGTCCTCGTTTTTTCAAGTGAGGTGTGAAAGCCTGAGACAGTTTCTCTTTTTGGAAGCTGCTGTCAGAAGGCCTGTAGTTAGCTCTCTGTCGGATGGACTCTTCTGGCTTTGCAGGGTTGGTTTTGAGGCAGCGTCTTACAATGCAGCCCAGGCCGGCCTCCAGTCTCTGAGTCTCATCCTCTCAAGGGCTGGCTTACAGGTGTGTGGCACTGGGCCTGCTCGGATGCACTCATCTCCTCCTTCACACCAGCTGTCCTCAGAGAGCAGTAGGGGTCGTGAGAGGAGGTGAGAGAGATGATGCCCTGCCTCCAGAGTGGGGCTCGTTCCAGTCTCTTAGTCTATCCCAGGCCCAGCTCCCATCAGCACTCAGGATCTGGGTGAACAAGATCAACCCCCACCCACTCACCTGATCCTTGCCTTAGGTCAAGAGTTCTGCACTGTGGGATCAGATTCCCTCCCCTCTGGCTTAAGTGATTCGCTGATACTTTTCAAACATTTGGAGAAATGGCTCCTTTTTTAGAAATTTTATTTATGTATTTTACGTCCCACCCTCAGCCTCCCCTTCCGCTTCCCCTCTTTTGCCCCCTCAACCCACCCTTCCTCTGTAATCCCTCAGAAAGGCGCAGGCCTCCCGTGTTTGGCCATGGGTCTCTGAATCTGCCCCCATTAGTCACTGGATGAAGGCTCTCCAGTGACAGCCTGGGTAGTCACCAGTCGGATCATAGAGGATGGTTAGTTCAGGTTGTGTATCCATTGCTGCCGGGAGTCTTAGCTGGGGCCATCCTTGTAGACTTGTGGACGTTTCCCTTGCCCAGGCTTCTTTCTACCTGACTCCTTCATCTCCTTTCCAGTCATCTCTCAGCACTGTCCCCTGCCGCCCATCCCCCAACCTGTTCCCTCAAGTTCCCATGCCCACCTGCCCCCAGTCCAACCAGGAGATCTCTATTTCCCCTTCCCATGGAAATCTGCATCCACCCATGGGGCCCTCCTTGTTACCTTGTCTCTCTGGGTCTGTGGACTGTAGCATGGGTATCCTTTACTTTACAGCTACTGTCTACTTATGAGTGAGTACATACCATGTATGTCTTTCTGGGTCTGGGTTACCTCACTCAGGATGATTTTTTCTAGTTCCATCCATTTGCCTTCAAATTTCCTGATGTCATTGTTTTTAACAGCTGAGTAATACTCCATTGTGTAAATGTACCACATTTTCTGTATCCATTCCTTGGTTGAGGGACATCTAGGTTGTTTCCAGGTTCTGGGTATTACTGATAAAGAGGCTATGAACATAGTTGAGCAAGAGTCCTTGTGGTATGATTGAGTACCCTTTGGGTATGTGCCCAAGAGTGTTATCACTGAGTCTTGAGGTAGATTGATTGCCAATTTTCTGAAAAACTGCCATATTGATTTTCAAAGAAATGGCTCCTTTTGAAGAGGACTTTCTTTAGAATTTGGTTTTAAAATATCCCTGTGCATACATTTTTTCACAAGCTTGTTTAAGATGAGACGTCTGCAGTTTGCACCGTGGTTGGTGTGTTAGATGATTTTGATTATACTAAGTGGGTTTCTGAGCGAAAAAAGAGTAGCCCCAGAGGGCTTTTTATACAAAGAGGGTAGAGCAGGCTTGTGCAATCTCACATAAAACTTCAGCCCTGCATTTGTAAGTTCAGTGCGTAGCCTGTGTTAGAAGTTCCAAATGCAGAAGCTTCATTTTAGGGACTGAAGCCGTTCTTTAACGGAGCTGCTGTTTGGATGTGCCAAGTGGTTCGTGGAGTGATTTTGCAATAATTAATGTCATTTCTGAGTCTTCCAGAGAGAGTAACAGGGTAGCTCACCCTCGAGAATTGAGCAACTATTTCAGCCTCCTGGAATGATCCTCTGTTCTGAAATGCATCCATCTCTCTGCCTAGGCGGAGTTCATGGTCTTCTGCTTCAAGCATCTGCTTTCGCTCTTGCAAATAGAGCTAATGACAGATGTAAACTGGCTGAGCCCAGACAGTCACTCCTGTGACAATGGGTTGGAACATATGCTGTCCTGTTTCAGGAAGCTTTTGTAACAAAGAACTCGAAAGGGACCACGCCTCCAAGGAGTGCTGCCAGTTTGCCTTTGTAGAGGGCAAATCCTGTCCAATTAACCCAATTTCTGTCTTCAGCAGTGGTACCAGGGAGGTTGACCCTGCTGCTCTTTCAACGTGAGCACCCTCCCAAATGTATCTGCACATATCTCATTTAAAATATTCATAAAATGTATTTATAATAAAAACTTGAACATAGCTCACTTTGAACATTTATTCTCACTTGTCTCTTTTTTCTGCACCAGAAGTCCTTAATCGCTCCTTGGAAAATCGTAATGGACCCTGGCTGACATTTGCTGGAGGGAACACTATGGAGCTTGGGTGTCAGCATCTAAAACTCCAGACATATTTTCGGTGCCCCGTTTGGGACATTCTTTGCAGAGATGTAAACACCACAGAGAAAAGAAGCCCTATCGCCCGAGGAAAGGCATGCTCACGTTATTCATTGTCGGCTCATTGCTAGCTCAGACGGAGATCTTAAAATAGTTTGCAGATGTTACTTTTAGGAAAAAGAGAAAATGTGGCTAAAGCCACATTTTAGCACCTAGGATTTGACTCACTAATAATGGTCGTAAGTTTGAGCTGTGTTCTGACATGGAGAAGAATAGCTTATTGTTTTAATCTTTGTATAAGAGAGAGCTATGCGTGTGGATGTGTGGCATGTGTGCATGTACGTATGCAGGTGTACATGCTCCTGTGAACAGGGAGGCCAGAGGATGATGGTCTGTTCTCTGCCACTCTCCACCATATTCCTGGCACACTGGGTCCCTCACTGAACCCTAATCTAGGCTGGTGGCCAGCAAACCCCAATGATCCTCCTGGCTCCATCTCACACAGCCCTGGGGTTACAGACCATAATTTCTAGGAATTTGTGCTCAGGCTTATGCAGCAAGCGCTTTTACCTGCTCAGCTATCTCCTTAGTTCCTTTTTTTCTTTCTTTCTTGTATTCTTTCCTGCTTGCTTGCTTGCTTGCTTGCTTGCTTGCTTTAACTAAAGAGCTTTATTGATATATGACCCACTTCCCATATAATTCACCCGCTTAAAAACTTACTATAATTCAGCCAGGTGGTGGTGGCACACGCCTTTAATCGCAGCACTCGGGAGGCGGAGGCAGGCAGATCTTTGTGAGTTCGAGGCCAGCCTGGTCTACAGAGCGAGTTCCAGGAAAGGTGCAAAGCTACACAGAGAAACCCTGTCTCGAAAAAAAAAAAACTTATTATAATTCAGTGGCTTTTAATATATTTAAAGAGTTGTGTCCTTATCACTTCAGGAAATTTTCGAACATTTTCATAACGGGGTTGTGGGGGGAGGGAAGAGAGAATGCCTCCAGATGTCATCCCCTGCCCTCTCTCAACTCTCCCTCCACTCCCCGGTCCCAGGAAGCCTCTTTGCATAACTCTGCACCCTCTGGAGATTTTACTTGCATGTAGTCACACAATATTCAGTCCTTTGTGTCTGGCTTCTTTCACTTGGCTTAATATTTTCCAGGCTCATCAGTGTTGGAGTGTATGCTAGGAACTTCATTCCTTTTACGGTTGAATAATATCTCATTGTGTAGCAGTGTCGCATATTAAACAGTCTTTTAAACTTCAGAAGACAAAAAAAAAAAAAGGAGGTGGGGGAGAATGACTATTCCATATACGTCCAGTTCCTGTAGCGTTCATCACAGCTCTCACGTATTTTAACATTTTAAAGGCAAGTTTGACATGATCATTGTTGTGGTTAAAAGAATAGTAAGAGCAGTCTTACATGCTTTCAAAGGAAGTTTAGATTTCTCTAGGAAACCTTGTGTAGTCTTTTCTTGTGTTATGCTTTGGTTTTTTGTTTGGTTGGTTGGTTTGGTTTGTGTTTGAGACAGCCTCGCTGTGCAGCCCTGGCTGGCCTGGAACTCACTAGGCTGGAACTTGACTAGACTGGCCTTGAACTTGCAGCTGTCCTCTTGCCTCTGCTTCCCAAATGTAATATATAGTCTCATATCTGAAAATGGCAACGTTTTCTCCTTCTTCTAAGATGACTGAAAGGCCAGTAAGGCCTAGAAAGTGGGTTTTGTGGAAGAAGCCTGGCAAATGAGTGAGGAGAGCTAGGTGGCTTGTCGAAAAGGTTTGATGTGAATGCTGTCACTCAGTGTGGGGAGTGGATTCTTTCCTGCTGGGAAGAGAGGTGTTAACCCTGGAGAAGAGGGGCTAGCACTCAAGAAAGACTGATGCTCAGGCTCTCAAGGGCAGTGTACAGAGCATGTCGGCAGCAAATGGTATGACAGCCTCTGAAAATGAGCAGCTGGCATCCTTCCTGTCCTGGCAAATGCTAAACCCATAGATAGTACATCAAGGGTTGCCAGGGACCCTTCTCCTGCCACTTCTGCCCAAGCAGGGGAGGTTGCCGCTTGTAACTCTTCTTCTACAGGAGAGCACGGCTCTCTCCTTGACCTGCAGAGTGTATTGGTTACTTTTCTGTTGCGATGATAAAACCCCAGGGCTAAGGCAGCTTACGGAAGGGAGATTATTTGGACTGACAGACAGCGAAGGATGGCAGCAAGTGGCAGGCCTGGTGCCTGGAGCAGGAAGTTAAGAGCTCACATCCTTACTGGCAAGCATTAAACAGGAAGAGAGGGAACAGGAAGTGGAGTGAGCCTTTAAACACTCAAAGTCCACCCCCAGCAAGACTTACAGCCTCACAGTCTTCCTATGACCTCTTCACATCACACCGTAACTGAGGACCAGACGTTCCAACAGCCTACGGGGCGCGTTCTCCTTCAAACCACCACACAGAGACACACAGTGACCCCTGCCTGTTGCTTTGCATTAATTGGCTAATGTAGCATATAGTAATTTTTTTTAAATCTAGGCTCCAGGGCCTGATTAAAGCACAAACACTAGGATGAGGATTTGGATCCCAGAGCTACGTGAGTGCTAAGCGGGCATGGCAGCCCACCTGTAATTACACCTTAGGAAGGCAGAGGGAAAGGCTATGGAGAATAGCTGTAATGGAAGTCCTAGGTTCCATCAAGAGTCCCTTCCTCAAAAAAACAACCTGGAAGAGAGATCAAGGATGACACCAATATCAGCCTCAGGCTTCCACATGCACATGCACACACATGCACACACACATGTGCCCCCCACACATGTGAACACACACATGAACACACAACCAACACATATATGAAAAACATCTGGATACCTCTATATTTATTATAAACACCAAGTTACGGTTCTCAGCCTCAAGTAGTGTCAAAGGGTTACTGGACTACAGTAATGAAATGCTGTGTGTGGAAGGGATTCCAGAGTCACTACAGCCCGATTCTCTGCTGGGAGCTCATTTTGAGCCTCATAGCAACCACGTGACCAGCAATCACGTGATCTGCCTTTGGAGTTTTAGAATATCATTCATAAGCATCTGTTGTTTTCCTTTTTCTTATTACATCAACAATTTCAGATGTGAGGACCTGGCTTTCCAGTGTCAACTGAGCTAGGTAGATCGGGTGATGTTCCTAAGGCCTCTTCTCTGGGTTTGATTGCAATTTTTTTCTTAAGAAATATAAAATAACTCTGAGGGATACCAACAACAACATCACCAGAAACCAGTGACTGCTCTTCCGTTCTCTCCTGAGTGTGAAGTGGGCCTCCTGTGGAAATAGATGTCTCAGCCGGGCAGTGGTGGCACACGCCTTTAATCCCAGCACTCGGAGGCAGAGCCAGGCGGATCTCTGTGAGTTCGAGGCCAGCCTAGTCAACTGAGTGAGTTCCAGGAAAGGCGCAAAGCTACACAGAGAAACCCTGTCTTGAAAAACAAACAATGGGGGCTGGAGGGATGGCTTAGCAGTTAAGAGCACTGGCTGCTCTTCCAGAGGTCCTGAGTTCAATTCCCAGCAACCACATGGTGGCTCACCACCATCTGTAATGGGATCTGGTGCCCTCTTCTGGCCTGCAGGCAGAACACTATATACGTAATAAATACATCTTTAAAAAAAAAAAAGGTTAATAAAAAAAAGAAATAGATGTCTCATGAGAGCTGTTTTTACTAAAGGCAACTTAAAAGACAGATGAAACCTTTGCCCTCTACTTCCCCACTCACTATTTCAGGTAGTCGCCTTAAGCCCTGGGATTTGGGGCATCCATTGAATTTACCTATACTTGGTCTGCCTCCTCGGATTCTCCCCGCCAGTGTCTGTCTCAGGTCTCACATCTGTAACCAACTATGTATTTGATTCTTCCTTCAGGAATTCTTTAAAAAAAAAAAAAAAAACACTATGTGAGCAGCCAGAGGTTGACAGGTTGGATTTACTGTGTGAGGCCAATATAAATAAGAAATAGGTTTGTACACGTAGGGTGGTTCATTGGTGAAGGCATTTTCCCCACTGGGCTAGGCGGGATGGACCCTAGGGATGCTAGTGTAGGCCAATTAACTTCTTGCTTGCCTAAAAGCCTTCCTCTTGTGTCTTACAGAAATTCTGTATCTAAAGTAGCCGTTAGGATCAGACGAGCTGAGTAAACAGTTGAAACGTCAGCCTCCTCAGTTACTCTGGGTAAAGACAATCTAAGCCATCTGGACTTTCTGTGCCTTTATTATGCTGGCTCTAAAGACAGCAAAAGAGCCTTTGTTTTTTGGGTCAAAGCAGATGTGCTCAGCCTGCCATCTTAATTTCTTTTGTATGGTTTGGCATATATTTCAGCTGCTTCGAAATGTTGAAAAGGTTTCAAACCAAATTGGGGAAGAACAAAATAAATTGATTTTTTTTCATGACTGAGTTTAACAGTTCAAATATTTTGTGAACAAGTATCTTCTGAAATAAGTACATTTATTTAATACCATTTGGATGTTGCTCCGAATTTATCGTTAATCAGTCTTTCGGCCAGATGTTTAACGTATGTCTGAATTGTACTACTAGGCATTGGTTTAGCATGTGTAAGAGAAGAATGCCAACTGGTAAAGAATTTTGATATTAATGTTATGTGGAGGAACGTCTGTGAGTGAATGTTTTCTCTTCCAGGCACAAACCCCTGTAGGTGTGTGCTTCTAATTCGGCCTTACTTTTCTTGGCTAACACATGCTTTTTAAAAAAAAAAAAAAAAAAAAGATTTATTTATTTTTGTATTATGAGTGCTCTATCTGCATGTATGACTTTATGCCAGAAGAGGGCATCAGATCCCACTAGAGATGGTTGTGAGCCACCATGTGGTTGCTGGGAATTGAACTCAGAACCTCAGGAAGAGCAGTCAGTGCTCTTAACCACTGAGCCATTTCTCTAGCCCCACTCACACATGCTTTTACAGGTCAAGTATTGGGAGACTGCATGGGTAAGAACTTTATCACTAATAAATGTGCGGTCCAAACTGGCTTTCGTGTGAACCTGTTTCTCTTAAAGCTGTGCCACCTTTTGCATTTATTTTGTCCCCTGTGGAAAAGCTGTTATGTCACTTAAAGGAGGGCTTGAACATCTGTTGTCCAGCAGCAGGGTAGGATTGCAAGAACCATTAAATACCTGTACTGTGCAGGTGATGGACGGAAACTTCTAGTCTTTTTTTTCAGCTATTAAAATGGAAGGCAAAATATACTGATTCAAATGCAGATTTAACTGGTGCTTTTTTATGGAGTGTTATTTTTTGCCTTCCTGGGTGATATTTGTAAATGACTCTAATGTACTTGGCAGAAGAACTACAGAGCCACCCATGGTCCATACCCTTAGGACTTAATTAGCAGTGATGGCATCTGGGACCTGCAATGTCAGGGCGGTGCTGATAGGGACCCCGACCTCATTGGCTGGTTTTTCTGTCCATCACTGCTAGGGATCAATTCCAAGGATTTAGGCTGGGAGTGGTGGCATATGCCTAGAATCCCGTCACTCAAGAGGTTGAGGCAGAAGGAGCTAGAGTTCAAGGCCAATTTGGACTATGCATCTAGAAGTGCTATGTCTAAAAGAAAAAAAAAAACACTAAAAAATAAAAACAAAAACCAGAGGTTTCACTGACAGTGTCTGCAGACGCTGGTGTTTCATAGAAAACACGAGCTCTAAACGCTTTGGGGAGAATCAGGAGGGATGGCTTAAATTAAAGGCTGTGTGTGTGTTGTTGTTGTCAAGAAATTAAGAACTGAGCCAGGCTGTGGTGGCACAGGCCTTTAATCCCAGCACTCGGGAGGCAGAGCCAGGCGGATCTCTGAGTTCGAGGCCAGCCTGGTCTACAAAGCGAGATCCAGAACAGGCACCAAAACTACACTGAGAAACTCTGTCTCAAGAAAAAACAAAAACAAAACAAAAAAAAAGAAATTAAGAACTGAGAGGCAGGAGGATCTCTGTGAGTTCAAGGCCAGCCTTGTCTACAAAGCAAGTTTCAGGATAGCTAGGGCTGTTATATAGAGAAACCTTGTCTTAAAAAACAAACAAACCAAAAATAAAAAGCAAACAAATAAACAAAATTAACAACTGCATTTACAATTAGTGTCTGCAGTAAAGAAAAGTGTTCAGGTCCTTTGTAAGCATGCTTCTTGGATAGCAAAAGAAAAGTACTTTATGATTGTGAATTAATACTTGTTAACACTGCTCACTTTGGGAAATCCTGGATCAGCCTCTATGCTGTGTGCTTCCTTCTTGATGGTAGCTGTTTACATTCCTGTCCTCAGTGCTAGCCAAGTGACACCAACTTGTTTTCTCTGGGCTATGTATACTTTATCGTTGTTCAGGAACTCTGAATTGTCTGGTTTTGAGTCTGAAATGGGAAGGGTATGCTTTCTGGGCTGACTAGAGAAATAAGGAGTAAGTGAGAATGGGAGACTGTGCCTGGTGTACTCAACACTTGTCCATCATCCAGAGGCAAACCCGGTTGCAGTAACCGTGGTCTGGCTTTTCAATACCAGTCACACTGACGATGCAGCTGTATGTGTCTCCTCTGAGCTACTTTTAAGGACAGAGAACCAAGGTAATACAAGTGTTGGAAGCCAGTCCAAGGAAAATGGCGCTTCTTCTTGATGACCAAGAACCAGGAGAATTCATTCATTTATTTGTTTATTTACTTAATTACTTATTTGTCACAGTAGACTTCATGGAGCCAGGAGTCAGTCTTGGTGCTAGGGTGTGGAAGAGAAGAAATGAAAGGGACCTGGCAGGTCCATTCTAGTACATTCTGTCTCACACCCAGCAATGATTGTCACCCTTGAATGACTTTAGGGTGGTTTTTAATGTTGCAGAAAAGCTTGGCGTGAAGGAAATGTCATCCAGATCCTGTTCTGTCTTACAGTACTTAGCAGTCAGCATTGGATGTTTTTTAGCACCTAGGTGCTGTCCCCCAACGGTCCCAGCATTTTGGATTCCTCCATCCAGAAATTCTAGGAGAACAACACAGGCCGGCCCCATGTTTTATTTTGTTATACCAGGGCATTTAATAACCGCCGTTATTGTCTTGCTTACCAACCATAACTCCGCATACCCCAACGGCAATGCCATAGTCTCAGAGTGAAAGACAGTCTTTAAGATGGAAGTCATTAAGCCCTATGAATAACTCTGCCATCTTACTTACAATTGAGCACTGAAAATCTGACTCAGTTCAGGACATGGAAATCCTGCAGATAATTCACCAGGAGGCATCTATTACCCGTCTGCACAAAGTGTCTCAGGGAAGTGTCTACTTGTGTGGCCGCCCCTTTAAATATTCTCCCTCCTTTGCTCAAAGATGAGGTTTTGATCGTGGTAGCACATTTTTTTTTATTTTTGTTGTTTATATATATGTACTTTGTGTGTGTGTGTGTGTGTGTGTGTGTGTGTGTGTGTGTGTGTGTGTGTGTGTAGGTAGGCAGGCATGTGGGGGTGAGTATAGTGGAAGGGATTCATAATTGGGGGGTCTTCCTTTACCGCTTCATCTCACTTTTTGAGACAGTCTCTCACTAAACCTGGAGTTCATTGATTGGCTAGTTCATACACTGGCTAGCCAGTGACTCCAGGGAATCTGCCGGTATTCCCCACTCCCAGCTCTGAGGTTACAAACGCATGCTGCCGTTTCCAGCTTCCACATGGGCGCTGTGGATCCAGTCATGTCCTCACGCTTCCCTAGCAGGTGTTTTAGTGACTGAGCCGTCTCTCTAAGCATATTAACATTTCATGTTGAATCATCAATTATTGTTTTTACCGAGATAACTGAAGTCAGTCACATTTGAGAAAATAAATAGGTGAGATTTCTTTGAATTTCTTTACTTGAATAAAATCTAACTGGGTAGTTTCTAGAGGCAATGTAACAGAAATCCTTTTATTTCTTAACTGTTCTGTGAAATTTTTAAAGTCTGGACAACTTGATTTAAAAACCATTGCTTGGGACTGGAGAGATGGCTCAGCAGTTAAGAGCACTGACTGCTCTTTCGCAGGACCTGAATCTGATTTCCAGCACCCCCTCCCCACTGTCTGTAACTCTAGTTCAGTTCCAAGGAGGAGCCAATGCCCCTCTCCGGCCTCTTGTGAGTGCTGCGTTCACACGGCGCACAGGCATGTGTATACAGGCAAATCGCCGGTATACAAAGAATAAAAGTGAAGAAATCTCAAAACAGAAACGCTCTTGCTTGAGGGGCTCCAGCGATGGCTCGGGGGTTGAGTCCATGGTGCTCTTGCAGAGGACCCGAGTTTGTCTCCAAACACCTATGTCAGATGGTTCCCAACCAGGGTAGCTCAAATTACAACACACATACATGTACGTGCATCAGTAATAAAAATAAACTCTGAAAACAAAACTATTGCTTCGGGATACTTGAGTCCAGACAGCACTTGTTCTTTTTTTTAGACTCTTCAAATGTTTGACTTTTTTGCTTTTAACTTCTTCATTCCTGTGTATAATGTATACAAAATAATAATAAGTTATTTGTTTCCCTGCATGCTATAACTTCTGTTCTTAATGCTGTGAAAACTTCCACAATTCCAGTTAAGTGGTTCTATCATCTTAAAGGTAAAAAGAAATCCACAAGGTGGAACTCAGAATGAGTGTTCACAAACAAATGAGACACTAGAATCCAGTTTATGTTCTAGGATGTTACATGGACACCCCATGTTTTTCAAAGCAGCAGCCAGATGTTCAGTTCTGGTAGGTGAATTGAAGTCATTAAAAATTAAGTCAATTAAGTTTTCTTGCTTCATTTAAAACTATTCTTTCCTTTGAACCATAATTACTTTTAAAACCCCGCATTTCCCTTTGTGTTTATGACTGTAAGTAAAGAAGACACCTAGGTAGATACATTCTTGGGCAATGGAAAAGGAATAAATCTTCCGTCACAGTTTCATCTTTACTTCCAAGATCGTTGATCTCTGGCTTGCTTACTTGACTGAAGTTCCCAGAAGATGAATATCCTGTGTTAGTGTCTGGCATAGACCCAATAGTCGGGTATACATTTGACTTTGGTTTCTGCGAAATGATCCTAACTCGGTACTGGAGAGATGTCTCAGTGGTTAAGAGCGCTTGCTGTTCTTGCAGAGGACTCAAGTTCAGTTTGTAGCACCCACATCAGGCAGCTCTCAACTACCTGTAACTTCAGCGCCAGGCAATCCAACACCCTCTTCTGGCCTCCAGGGGTACTTGCACATATGTGGTGCACAGACTTACATGTTGGCACTCACATACATATCAGATAGATAGATAGATAGATAGATAGATAGATAGATAGATAGATAGATAGATAGAATCTTTAAAAACAAAACAAAATTCTTGAAATCAGTTGATCAAATCCACATTGGAATAAAGACCTAATTTAAAGGAAAAAGAAGTGGTTAACTTTTTTTTGGAATGCCAAGTGTGGTGGTAGACCCCTGTGATCATAGCCCTGGGGAGAATGAGGCAGGAGAATTGAAAGCTGAGTGCTAGACTGTACCTACCTGGGGCTCAAAGAAGAAAATGGGGTGGGGGAGGATGGTTCCACGGGTAAGGGCATGTGCTGTACAAATTGGACAGCCCACGTTCAGATGCCTGGCACAAAAGGAAGAAGTTGGTGCGGCTACGGATGTACCTGTGATGTTACTGCTGTGGCTTGGGGAGACAGGAGGGTAGCTGGGGTTTGCTGCTTGACTAGGTGAAAAATGGTGAGCTCCTGGTTCAAAAAGGAAAAACACCTGAAAGAAAATGATTTTCTTGTATTATGGCTTGAGAGAAGAACTCTGGAGACCCTTGGAGAGCAGTGCATAGGAGAATGGTGAATTCTCCAGGTTTATTTGGGGGACAGTGAGCTGGTTGTAGTTAGCCAACAGCTGATTTGCTGAGTGAGTGGGGAGTCCCCACCCATGCCCACTTTCCCCATTTCTGTCTCCGTGCTTGTTGGGCTAAATTAAAATGAAGTAACACGGGTTAAGTGTTTGAAGTTCTTATGTAATTGCATAATTAGTATTTGTTGATGTCCTCACTTAACCTTCCCAGGTTAACGCGTACGAAGTAATTTGATTCTATTAATAAACTTTCGAGGACCCAGAAGCTTCTTGGTGAAGCATTAACTTTCCATTTCCCATGACTGCTTCACCTCGTGACTGGGTACTTGATATGCTCTGCAAATCCTTAATGCAGTTATAAAACCCTGTTTGATTTTAACTAGGCTTTTGGTAATAGGTAGGCCAGAGTGATCTTCTCAGTATCAGTTAATAATTTAAACAAAGCCAGTGGGTGGTGGGAGGCTGGGGACCGCTCAGGAGAGCGCCTGTCCTAGCACTCACCTCAGATGGCTCACAGCCTCCTGTAATTCCAGCTCCAGGGGATCCAGCAGTCTCTTCTGGACTCCTTGGGCACATGTACACAGGTGACATATAAATACATAAAATAAATAAATAGATGGTCAGGACCTTATGGAGCCCAGCAGATAAAGAACCACTTAAAATGGGAAAACATATCCAGAGGCAGCCCAGTTGCCCTCAGATTGGCACGCCCCCATGGGTAGCTGCCTGTCCTTTATTCTGCCTGCCACATACGTTACCTTGGGCAAGTGACTTAAACTAGCTGGTCCTCACATATTTCATTTATAAAATTGACATAGGAACAGCACCTTCCCAGAGGGCTGGTTGCCAGATGTAACACAGGTTCTTGGCAAGTCATACTGATCAGAGTTGTTGTCATGGTTTATGTGTCTCTCTGTGCATATAGATAACGTATGTTCACATACACATTCAGACCAAGTCATGGTCTGAATGTGAAGCCACATGAGGTGCACACTTTAAGATGGCACCTGTGGAAGCTCAGTGCTGGATTGTTAGCTGGGCATGGTTCTCACTGGCTAGCAGGCCTGTCGGGGAGTGTGTGGGTGACTGTGCAGCCTGGGCTCAGTGTATTAGCAGGGCACGCTGAATCAGAATGTAAAGCAGGATTCCCAAGAGTGTGCCCCCTTGATGGCATGTTGATGGTAGCTGTGGTCTGACCGTGAGCAGACATCTCATCTCAGTGGCAGCCCATGATGTGCAGTCCCCAGGCCTGCGTGTCATGAGCACTTGCATGCGGGCAGCTTTGTGAGCCAGGGAAGGGCGGTACTCCGGCCAGCCTTGCAGGTCCAGGAAGGGCAGGTCTGCCAGTGCGGTGACACTTGTGAGGAGTTCGCCCTAGCGACAGGGCTGCAACCGGAGCCAAGAACAAGGAGAAATGGACACCCTGTAGAGTCTTCCTGTCTGCCTGGAGTCCAGGTCTTTGCCTTGTAGTAGTGGACACTTGGAGTCATCCGTGTCCATCTCTGCCCCTGCTTTTGATGCATCCCCTTACCATTTCTCAAGTATTCGTCTCCTTGACTCTTTGCACATTCCAGGGTACAGGGTACAGAATCAACACACCGAACAAAAGAGCTCTTAGCAAAGTCAGGCCAGGAGATGAGCTAAGCCCTGTCACAAGACTCAGAAATTACAGTTATTTCGACTCGGATAAGCTCAGGGGCATGCTGTCTAAAATGTTCTGTTTTGTACAAAGGGTTTTCTATGAAACGATCTGTCGTGAGGCTTTACTGTATGCTGTGAAGCCAAGAGCACACTGGCCACCTGCTCTTCTGCTTCTCACGTAATGTGATGCCCCCTCCTTCCCCTCCCTCCCACCAAGATGAGTCTCATGCTTTAATTATGATTGAGTCCTTTTTGTCTAGTGATGAGATACTGTCCGAATCTCAGCAGAAAAGATCATGGTTGTCACCTAATGCTGGGAACTTAAGCTAGTGTATGTTTAAGAACAACAACAACAAAAAAAAAAATCTAACTCTCTAGCTCTCTGGAGTCAGGGATAATGAGGCCAGGACAAAGAGATCATAGACTTTATATTAGACACACTGACAAAGCTTATTAATGAGAAACTGCATGAGAAAAGTTGGCGTAGAAATCAGCTCCCATTGTTAAGGGTTCAAATAGAACTGGACTTTGCTGAAGGAGCCTGACTTAGTGATTGGTGCCATGCCCATAAAGCCTGCTTCATTTGATGGTCTGTGGAGCCTGGGAGACATGCCTGCCTTCTCCATCTGGGAGAAATGGCAGAAGTTAAATTTTTGCAAATGAAAGTTTCTCTCTAGCCTGGCTGTTTGATGCATGCCCTAGCATAATTTACAAGGTATTACATGTATGCAGACAGATTCTGGTGTTCTGAAGTAAAAGATGTTTAAGATTTTGTAAGTCTAGGAAACCTTCCATGGAATTTTGGACTGCTGAACAGAGTTGTCGTTTGGTTAGTAACTTGTTCTGACCTTTGTACGGAAATGCTATGTCTATCTTAATGGGCTTAGCTCAGCTCACGAAATAATTTTCCACATTGTCTCAGCTCTTCCATATAGTAAATAGGATGTTTACAGCTTCAGTAGTGGACTCATTTGAAAACGTGGATGGTGGTTGACTCTTTCCTTTTTCTGAGGTGGTCTTTGGGTTCATGTAAGTGTCATCTGAATACTTAACACCCTTCTCTTGAGTTGCTCCCTCATATGTTGACTTGACTTTTAGTGGAGACTATTCATTTAAAATACGGGTTTACAGCTTGCCTCTTATCATCCTCTACTTGTGATTTCGGCGTCCGCCTTGAAGACGTGTATGTCTTTACATGCCTGGTGTGTTCACAGTGTGCCAGTAGTAGCCGCGTCCGCCTTGAAGACGTGTATGTCTTTACATGCCTGGTGTGTTCACAGTGTGCCAGTAGTAGCCATGCCTCTGGCCGGGAGTACTGAAAATGGTGATTCTTTTCAGGAGGGCCGAGCAGAGAAGGAGTCCAGTGTTGCAGAGTAGTCAGCAGCTGGATAGGTGGGCTCTCGTGGGTTGGTCCTTCTTGTTTCCATTGGTTAGTGGCAGACCATCCCACCTGGGGATTGTCAAGGCGGCATTTACCCCTTCCTGTTCCCATCTGTACAAGTCTGCTCATCTTCTGCTTGGCCCCTCTTATTCTGACTGCCTGTCCTCTTTCCAGATCCTCTTTAGATAAGTCGTGTTTTGATATAAAGCCTATTTCATAGAATTTACCAGTTAAAATGTGTCATTCAGTGGGTTTTTAATTTCCAGAGTTATATAGTCATCAGCGCAGGCAATTTTATAACATTCTTAGGGCTTAAAAATTAGGTCTCTGTGTGTGGGTGTGCACGCATGCATGCAGACGCCCAAGCAGGCCGGAAGACGTCCAAGCCCTTGAAGCGGGAGTTACAGGTGGTTGAGAGCCGCCCAACAGGGACGCTGATAACTGAATGTGGGTCCTCTGCAAGAGCAATGGGTGCTCTTAACCTCTGAGCCATGTCCCCAGCCCCAGTGTTACAACATTTTCACTGTGTGGAAAGAAACCCTCCATTGTCTTCAGCAGCCAGTCTCTAGTCCTGCCCACCACAGCCTGGCAGTCATGCCTGTTCTTTCTGTCTCTGGATTCACGTGTTTGAGACACTTCAGATAAATGGAGTCATGTAACACATGGCAGTCCGTATCTTCCCTCCTCCGTGTTGCAGTGTGTTCAGGGCTCATCTATGCTGTAGTGTGCGTGAGTCTGTCATTCTCCACAGCTGAGTGACATACCATTGTGTCACACTGAAGTTTTTTTCTACCTTTTCGCTAATAATTTGGTACGAATATTTGTTTTGTGTGCATGCATACTCAGGGTATCTGTACCTAGAAATGGAATTGCCGGGTCACGTGACAACTCTCCTTGACCTTTGAAGAACTGCCAGAGACGGCTGCGGGTGTGAGGCCGGTTTTCCTCTTTCTTCCGTGGCATTGTGGTGGTGGCCACGTCACTGCGTGCATTTCTGCCACATTCTTTCCTCACCTCCGTCTGGACATGCTCTCCTGTGTGGGTGTGGTCACGGAGGCACCGGCATTGGTCATGTCCTCTTCGCCTCTGTGAAGAGATAAAGGTAGAGCGGTGTGGGGCAGCGCTGAGGACTGGGGGCAGAACACCGCCCACACGGGTGATGCCAGGGACGGAAGCAGGAGAGCAGGTGCATTTATAGCCCACTGTGTTTGCGACAGACGGGGCAGGGACAATGAGAGGACCCTCCTTTTCTTCTAGCCCACATTTTGACCCTTTTGTTACAAAACTCAGATATGAAGATGTGCGGTTATAAAGGTACCCCCAGAAAGGAGGGAAGCTCCGTGAGGATGGAAGCTCTGTAAAGATGCTATTGACAAGCACAGCCATGCTCATCCCTCCTAAGCTCTCTAAGGAAGGCTCTACTTAGATTTGCCCTGAGTTCTCTGACCAGATACTCGGACTCTTAGTCTTTGGCCCATATTCCCAGGACAGAATGCACAGGGGTTTTCTATCTTTGTTTCCACAGATATTTACAGACATTGCCTGCCTCTGCCTCCCGAGTGCTAGGATTAAAGGTGTGCACCACCACGCCTTTACGGTACAAACAGCGGTTCCCTGCTGAGGTGAGGAGTCTCTTGTCTTTGTTTCTTCTCTTTCCTTGAGGCAGGTGGATGTAGCTCTGGCTGTCCTGGAACACACTCTGTAGCCCAGGCTGGCCTCAAACTCAGAGGTCTGCCTGGCTCTGCCTCCCCAGTGCTGGGATTAAGGTGTGCACAGTCATGCCCAGCTTAACTTTTCTTATGTTATTGAAAATGCTTCTATTTTTAAGAGGACTTCACGTTAATGGTCTCCCCCAACCCCGCCCCGCCCCAGTACCCCCCCACTGCCTTCTCCTCCTTTCAGTGGGTCCAAGTAGTGTTTTTCTGATCTTTCTATAGACAGGGGGGTAGGGCCAGTTCACGGGGTCACTGTGGGAAGAGAATTCTCTCAAGTTCCAAGTTCTTATGCTTTGTTTCTGGCCTTGCGAGCTTTTAGTTTTTGTGCCATACGTTTGAGCCAAGTGAACCTGCGGCCCCTCTCTTGTACATATTTTAACAAACAAAACAGCCAAAAATGACTTGTGGGTTTTGTCTAGAATCTGGAATCAATCTGACTCTTTTTTTTCTTCTGGATTATTACATACCTTTCATGTTGTCTCTTCCTTGCCGCTTAGAAACATGTTCCTTTGACAAGGGCACATAGGAAAAAGCATTAGTGCTTAAACTACTATTCAAAAAAAGTGATCTTGACTGGTTTAAAACTCAGGGCTTGGCGCTGGAGAGATGGCTCAGCAATTAAGAGCACTGGCTCCTCTTCCAGAGGACCTGGGTTCAGTCCTTAGCACCCACACGGCAGCTCACAACTGTCTGTAACTCCAACTCCAACTCCAGGGGCCCTGACACCTTCACATAGACACATATGCAGGCAAAACACCAATGCTCATAAAATAAAAATCAGCTCAGATGTGCCCTTTCCACTTAATTAATGAGCAGCCACATCGCTGTCTTCATTTTTTGACAGATTTATTTTATTTATGTGTTTCTCTGTGTATGGGTACCCATGGAGGCCAGAAGAGGGCATCAGGTCACCTGGAGCTGGAGTTACAGGTGGCTGTGAGCCACCCCATGAGGATAGCAAGAACTTCGCCTGGGTCTTCTGCAAGAGCATCAAGTGCCCTTAACCCCCAAGTCATCCCTCCAGCCTCTGCCTCCGCCCTTTTACTCAGTTTAAGGCGATTTCAAGGCAAGCAGTGCCTGAGGAATGATCCACAGCTCAGCCTCTGGAGTCAGGTTTGGTCATCAAATGCCAGTCCCCATCGTATGATCAGAAGGCCAGTGATGGGCGGCTGATGTTCTTCCCATTAGCAGGCAGTTACTAAGTAACCAGAGTGATACTGGATGAAGCAATGAGGAGGAGCCAGGGGGTTCCCATGCATTCCAGTCAAGGATGGGTCCAGCACCAGGGCCTGACTGCTCTGGCCACCACACATGCATCTTGCCCCACTTCCGCCTTGGTTTTAGGCAGCCCTGGATTATCATCCTTTGCCCTATGACCTAAAAGCCTTGTTATCCCGGTTACTAGGTTACTAGACAGAGATAAGAAAGGTGAGAAATGACACCTGGGTGGTGAGTGTCACAAGAGGCTTTTGTCTGGGTGTTGGACCTGGATGGAGGGTGAATCGCTGGGCAGGGCTTGTCAGGAAAGGAAAGTCTGAAGTCCTATTTCAAAGGGACAGTTACTTTGCTTTAGCTGGAGATGGCCTGGCAGAAGCATCCAGAGCCTTAGGAAGGTGCTGGAGAGGAGCCACATTAAGGAATCGAGGCTTTAACTTGGAAGCCACTGGAGCAGACTGTGAAGGAATGTCAGCCTGGGAATGGTGACTATCAGATTACATTACTGAGAACAGTCACTTGGTCAACTCAAACCTTTTGCTTCCTGGGGTGCCCAGGACTCTGACTCCTCTATAACCACACTCTGTTCTTACACCAGAGTTCAGGCTTCTGATGACCCCTGTGTCACAGACCATAATGAGACTGGGGATTAGCGTGACCACTGCCGGGCCACTCCAGTGGAGTTCAGTACACCCAGAGTCCCTCTGGCTCACACTTGAGCAGCCCCTGTTTCATAAGGAGGAAAGATTGCAGTAGCTTCTGCATTGGGCAATACCAACCAAAGCTGCCTCTGGAAATATGCTTCGATTGTTGGTTAGAAACAGTGAGGCTAAGCCGTTGGTAAAGTGCCGCTAAAAACACAGCACAAAGTTTATGGACATGTATGTGTATATATTTTCATAGATATACATATGTGGGGGTGGCAGAGGGGTTCTAGTA
Source organism: Peromyscus californicus insignis (assembly GCF_007827085.1). Classification (NCBI taxonomy): domain Eukaryota; kingdom Metazoa; phylum Chordata; class Mammalia; order Rodentia; family Cricetidae; genus Peromyscus; species Peromyscus californicus. The sequence goes on along the minus strand of NW_026294480.1, from coordinate 14,059,190 downwards.
GCGTCAATTCTCCTGTCCCCAGGCTTGCAAAGTGGACATGGTTGGCTAGTAGGGCTGAGGGATTTAGGTCATCAGGTTTCTGGCTCAGGGGGTACAGCAAAGGAGTCCTCCCTGAGAAAGAGTAAGAAAGTCCACATGGGCACAGAGGAGCTCCGCTGTGCCTTTTGGGATCTGGGTTTATGGGTGTGTGCCACCATAACCAGATTTAGCTTCTTTATAATTAAACTTTTTGTTTTGATGTAAGTTTCCATCAACACTCATTTGTAAGCAATTACAGAGAAAGCTCCCAGGAACCATTTGGCTCGTCTCCTCCCCAGAGGAGAACTGAGCTGACCCGGGGAACGGGGCACAGCAGGACATTGAGACCTGGAGGTGTACCAGGGCATTCTGCAGGGCCCAGGCACCCACCCCTCAACCCCTCAGTTGCCCTTCACTGCCAACTCACTGCCCTCCTGCTGGTCCCTCCTTAAGCTCATGAAGTCCCAGTCTGCTCTTTGTGCAGCATAATGCTGTCATTTCAGGGGTGTCCAAGACGGAGCATCACACACACAGCACGGAATATTCCCGGACTGCCTTTTTTCAGCTTCGGCTATCATGAATAGAGCTGCTGTGAGCATTTATGTGTGAGTTTTTTTGTGCAAACAGAAGTTTCCATTTATCTAGAATCAGTGCCCAAGTTGCTAGTGAGTGTGCATGCTTTTAAAATGTAAACTTAGCCAGGCGGTGGTGGCACACGCCTTTAATCCCAGCACTCGGGAGGCAAAGGCAGGCGGATCTCTGTGAGTTCGAGGCCAGCCTGGGCTACAAAGTGAGTTCCAGGAAAGGTGCAAAGCTACACAGAGAAACCTTGTCTCGAAAAACCAAAAAATAAAAAAAACTATGTAAACTTAGTATTGTAGTATGTGGGTGCGGAGTACAATTGCTCCATGGATTTGTTTTAGTAATAAGGAAAACATTATCATACAGCAATTTTTGCCTTCACACACAGTTCTACAGTATGAGGAGACTGGCCTAAAGCGGGCCTGTAGATTCTCTCTAGAAATTATTAGCATTTTCTTTTACGAGTATCAAGTAGTGTAGTTCAGTACTTCAGAGGAATGGGTGTCGGGGGCATCAAAGGTGGTCCATAGGCATGGGAACACAGTCAGTGGAGGGGATAACTGGTAACTCTGTGGCACAGGAGGAAAATTATGATTAATTGTTTATTTCAAACAGTGAGGAGAAGGGATTTTGAATATTAGCAACACTAAGAAATGCTAAGAGTTTGGGGTGGTAGATTTAGTGGTTACCCTGATCTGGCTGATGTGTGCGGTAAATGCATAACTGATGTCTTATTTGCGCACCTCAAAAAGATGTAGTCATTATTGTCCACTTAAATTCAAAAGAAACCTGTACACAAGTTTCTTAATTTTTTTTTAAAAGGCACTCTCTAACCTTATGTATAAATTCAGTTTGGGGTGCTGGCTTTCCCTAAAATATAAATATGCTGATATGGGGGGAGGGTCACTATTCATTCTAACTATTGCTGTACAGGTTCACTCCTAAGTCTAAGAGGGGACGGCTTATGGCCTTCTGATTGACGAACATATGAGTTATCACGTGGCCCTGCATCTCCAGGCACAGGTGTATTGCTCACAGATTAGCTTCCTGGGTGTTAGTGATTTCTCAGACACCTGATCCTGTCTACCTGTCTGCAAACCATCATCAGAAAGGCTGCAGATGCAAGGTTATCATCCGTAGCTGAGCAGCGTCCTGTCCTTGTGTGTTGCATGTGTCCTCGTTGATAACTAGGGTGGTGTGTGAATATGTTGTGTGTGTCCTCGTTGATAACTAGGGTGGTGTGTGAATGTGTTGTGTGTGTCCTCACTGATAACTAGAGTGGTGTGTGAATATGTTGTGTGTGTCCTCATTGATATTTAGGGTGGTGTGTGAATGTGCTGTGTGTGTCCTCATTGATATTTAGGGTGGTGTGTGAATGTGTTGTGTGTGTCCTCATGGATATTTAGGGTGATGTGTGAGTTGTGGCTAGAAGAGGAGGGCAGAGGGGCGACTGATTAAATTATGACATAATTATTAAATTATGTCAATCACTTCTAGAAGGGATTAAGGAAATTGCTTTCCTGTGGAGATTCTAGAATGGTTGGTTTCATTGGATGTTATTTTGTAGTAAAAATTGTCTTTCTCATTTCTACAGAAACAGTCTGTCACTCTTTATATTAGAGTCTATTCCCTCCGTGACATGTAAACTGCTCTCAGTCACTGCAGGTCATAAGCCAACCACTGAGGCAGGACATAAGGACCCTTCATAGCCCTGTTCTCTATTGCTGATCCCTGCCTCAGCCTCATTCAATTTGCGGGCTGCCCTATGCCAGCTCTCTCATGTGTATCTGCTGGCCCCTTGTCCACCATCTGCTTCACGTGGTTCCTTCCCATACTGGTAAATGCCCCGGTACAGCTGCTCATGGGTTTAGGTTGCCTGCTTCACTTTCCTTTCTCTCCGTGGATTGTCAGTTCTGGGGGGCACTGTTTAAGTCACCAGCATCTTCTCAGGGTAGACCTCATCCAGGGAAATCAGGGTAGGAACCTAGAGGCAGGAACTGGTGCTGAGACAATGGTGGACTACTGCCCACTGGTTTGCTTCTCCTTGCTTGCTCAGCCTGCTCTGTTATGCACTCCTGGGTCACCTACCCAGGGATGGTACCACCCACAGTGGGACGGGCCCTTTCACATCAGTGATTAATTAAGGAAATGCTCCCACAGACTTGCCTACAGTCCAGTTTTATAGAGGCATTTTCTCAACTCAGATTCCCTCCTCCCAGATATGACTAGGTTTGTGTCATGTTAACAAAAACCCACCAGCATGATGATGATGATGATGATGATGATGATGATGATGATGATGGTGATGGTGATGATGATGGTGATGATGATGATGATAAGATCCTTGTTGCTTGTAATGAAAGGAATCTGTTAATATCACTCTCTACTATAAAAACTTCCACATAAGCATGGAGAGCCATGTTCATGTGATATCCACACTATTCTAAGATTAAAAACAACTTGATTAAAGGTACAAGCCTTTAATCCAGGCAGTGGTGGCACACACCTTTAATCCCAGCACTTGCAAGGCAGAGGCAGGTAGATAACTGAATTCATAACCAACCTGGTCTGTAACCAGGTCTGCTAGAGCTACATAGTGAGACCTTATCTCAAAAAAGTGAAGCGAAACCAAGCAAAAACTTGAGGGTGGCTGGAGAGATGGCCTAGCGATTAACAATACTTGCTATTCTTCCAGAAGGTTTGAGTTTGATTCTCCTTACACACATCAGTTGGATCAAAACTGCCTATAATTCCAGGTGATCTGATACCCGCTTCCCACTTCCATGGACACACATACACACACACACACACACACACACACACACACACACACACACGCACACACACGCACACATGCACGCACGCACATGTGTACCAAGTGTTCTTAATGGCTGAGCCATCTCTCCAGCTCTTCTTTAGTGGTTTTTAAAAAGTGGTTTTTTTTGGCACATGCCTTTAATCCCAGCATTCAGGAGGCTGAGGCAGGTGGAGCTCTGTTTGAGGCCAGTCTGGTCTACATCATAGTGAGTTCCAGGACAACCAGAACTGCACAGAATAACTGTATCTCAAAACCTTTTGCACTGGCTCTGGCTTTTTGTCATCAGTTTTCTTGGGTGTCTGCATGGAGATCTGGTCATGGAGATGTTGGGACACTTCTCCATCCAGGTGACTCTGCCTTGGTGCTCAGGCTGGGTCATAGCTTGTGTGTTCACACCAATCCTGGCTTCTACCCTGTTCCTCTTCTCCCCCAAGCTATAATAAGCACACATGTTTCTAGACATTGTCAAATGACCCTTGGGAGGAAAACTGAGATCTGCTGCTTTAAAAGAAATTGCAGGCTATTATGAGATGAAGTTGCCATGATCCATTCTTCCTATGTTGATCATGGTAGGATTTTTTTTAATTCACTTCAGTTGGAAAAGGTAGGCTTTGTGGGTGATGTCTCCTAATGACATCAGTAAAAGGAATCTATTAATATTATTCTACACTGTAAAAATGGCCACAAAAGCTTGGGAAGAGGTGTTCTATGATATCTGTACTGCTTTAAGCTTAAAAATAAAGGGCCCAATTAATTAATTTTTGTTTAATCAGTATTGCCACGTCTTCTCTGCTTGCATACTGGTTTTTTAATCATGTTGATTGGTTTCTTGTGTTCCACTCTCTTGGCAGCCTGGTCGTCTCATGACCACTGGTTCATATTTCTTCTTCTGGGCTATTTTGCTCCAAGGCTCCATTTCTCTTAGTTGATTTCCTGTCTATTCCTCTTCCCCATTTTTCTTATTTCTCTGTTTTTTTAAATCCTTACAGTTATTTATTGTTTACATGTGTGTGCGTGTGTGTGTGCGTGTGTGTGTGCATGTGTGTGTGTGTGTGTGTGCATGCGCGCACACGCGCATAGAGATCATAGGACAACTTGGAGAGTTGACTTTCCCTTCTACCGTTACGTCCTCATGGCTGTCTGTCTGAACACTGCCTGAGGTCCCAGGATCACACTCAGGTCAGCTGATTGCTGACCCCGTTTTGTGTTTATTAGTCACACCACCTTCTCCTGGTGTTTGCTTTATTGATGTAACTCAGGTTTTTTTTTCTGACTTCTTTTAGAAAAAGATCTTATTATTAATATTGTAACACCCCCCTCCCCCGTTCTTCCAGAAACAGCTCTGGAAGAAAAGATCTTGTAAAAAGAACTATATCATTTAAACTTACAATTTCGTTTTTTGTTGTTTAGGAAGACTCTCAAAAAACCAATACCTGATTAATTGCTGTATATAAAAATGGCTTTTGATAGTTCAAGAAATACCGAGGGCCTGGGAGATGGCTCAGTCAGCCTAGTGCATAAATGTGAAGACCCGAGTTCAGATCCCCAGCACCCACTGAAAAGTTGTACATGGTGCATGCGTCTGTAACTCCATCCCTGGGGCCAGACGGACAGATGAGATGGATCCCAAGGCTTGCCTGCCGGCTGGTCTAAACAATCATGAGAAAGAACATAAAAGAAAAATAAGCAAGAGTGCAAGACACACTGAAGCCATCTTCTTTTGTCCCCATGTCCCCACATGCATGTGTACCCACACAGACGTGCACACAATAGAGAAATTCTTGAATGACATAGTGGGTCAGTCATTGATTTGAAATCCTCCCAAATTAAATCAGCTCTTTACTCATCCAGTAATGCATTCAGACAACACAGTGCAAGGAGTAGGCTCTGTCCCTCACCCCCATGGGGTTTCTTGTATGATGTTTACCTATCAGCAAGACTGTCCCAAAGCATCTGACCTAAAACAACTTTTTTTGTGTATGTCTTGGCCCTTCTTTCTGTTCCCTTGTGCCTTCATAGACATCAGTGGTACTATATATCTACTTGTGTCAGTTACTTTCCTCAAGAAGCAACTTAAGAGAAGAGGGTTTGTGCTGGGCTCACTGTACTGGGGTAGGTCCATCATGAAAGGGGCAACATGATGGCAGAATCATGATGTCAGATGACACGCACAGTCAGGAAACAGAGAGACATGAATGCTGGTGCTCACCTCCCTTTCTCCTTGTGCAGTCTAGAACCCGAGCCCAGGGAATGTGTGCTACCCCTTACGGTGTATCTTCCCACTTCTGCTTTACCCCTGTGGAAACTCTCACAGCGGTTGTTCCCCCTTCCTGGGCCCCATAGAGTTGATAGTCAATATCAACTGTCAGTCTTGTGCATTTGTTGACTTTGCCTGAGTTGGGATGTAAAATCTGTCCCCACTGCCTGTTACACACCAGGAAAAAAAAATTTCCTTGAATGGATTTTCTGAATTTCTAAGTTTATCGGACAGCTCTGTGGCTGGATCCTGGTCTAGGAACTTTGCCAGTGATAATACATCCCTGGAGAGGCAATGGTCCTCATCTTTCCCTCCAAGGAACGCTCTGGACCACTGCACTTCTTTCCTTTGAAATGCTCATGGCTTTGAGCATCTGCCACACTCTATCTTAACAAATGATCCTTTTATGTATTCCCAGCTCCTTTTAATTCTGTAACAGTTATCTCCCTCTGATTCTCTTATCCTGAGGTCATGAGAAAGAATCATTCTAATCCTCTGGATTTTCACACTCCTGGAATGGGTATTTGTCTGTATTCTGTCTACTATAGGCTGCTGGAAATAAGAGGAAGTCAGTGGTAGGGACTTTATGAATAATTGGAGGCCATTTTGTTTTTTAGGTTTTTGCTTTGTTTTTTGTTTTTCCCTGAGACTGTGCCTAGCTCTCATCTCTCATCTCTCATATGGGCTCATGCATTGCCTTGCTTTTCCCAATGAAATAAAAAGAGACAAAGAAGTATTTACATTTGACATGAGGATGTAGTCATTAATAAATATGCATATAGGTATGTGTGACTATTTAAAATGTATGTTATTTCTAGAAAGCAAAATCAATATAACACATAAAATTTTAATATTTTAATAATGTCTGCCTTCAGATTCTGGGATGCTTAGCATATGCAGAGTGACGAACTTTAAGAAGAAGTGTCTGCACTGGACAGGATCTGATGCTGGGGTAGGAACTGGTTGTGCTGCCTTTAAGACTGTCTTCTTTCCTGAAAGAGCTTTGGAGGTGACTTGTATAGAACTCGGAGGAGTTTTGAGGCTGCAGAGTCTGGAGCCGTTTCTCAGGGCTGCTTTTGACGGATACTTGAAGTTCTGAAGGCAAGGCCTCCTGAAAGACAACACAAACCCCTCCCGTCCACTCCTCAGCTGAGCAAGAGTTGGCCAGGCTAGGCAAGTTCTACCTTGCACCCTCATCAGCCCTCTCTGTAGAGTGCCCTGTCCACCTGGGGTGTTTCTGGAACACCTACCTGGATTGACATCCCAGAGGGAAGCAAGCTAGCGAAGGGCAGAGGGCTTTTCTAGGTTGCTCCAAGACTACATCCATTGCTGGCACATGTTTCTTGAATTTTCTTCCTTGGTGGTTATGACTCAGGCATGTGTTTCTTGTCTCTGGAATGTCCTTGTGAAAACAACCTTCAGAGTTGTTTTCCTGAATGTGGCTCACCCCATTTTTACTCCCTTAGCATCCCCAGGTCTCTGTCCAGCTCATGGTGTTCCTGTAGCAGGGTGGGCCCCTCCACCACCTGAGGTAGGGAAACCTGGCTCCCTCCTCAGGTGAATGTCTGCCAGACAGCATCTGGAAAGAGTGGTTCTTCCTCAGGAGGGAAGGGTGTGTCCCTCTACAGGCCTGGGGAATTTTCTCAGGGCTGGTTTGGACCAACTTTCTCAGTACATCTGGCATAAGTACCACTATTGAAGTTTATTTTTTCTCTAGAAAAATAAAGCATGCCATTTGTACCAAAACCACTGGATTGGCGTTTTTGTAGTTTCCAGTGTAAGAATGTACCATTTGTTGCAATGTAGACAGCTGGTTGATATTAAATCTCAAATCCCAAATCAAAAACTTCTTCAAACACGGCAGAAATGGCTTCATGTGAACGCATATGTACATATGTGTGTGTGAAGGCTAAAAGTTTCTCATGGTATTTATATTCTTTTTAAAATAACCTTTTGGCAGTTTTGTTTTATTTAAAGGAAGCTTGCATGGTTTAAAATCTATTAACTAGTAGGGGTTGAGAAAGTAGCTGAGTGGTAGAGCCCTTGCTAGACCTTGGGTTTGGTCCCCTATACTGCAAAACCAGACCCAAACTATGAATGCATAAATGAGGATATGGACTCGATAGGAGAATCACTTTCACAGGTACATTTATGTGTAAAGCAGGTTGAACTTGGTCAACAAACAGACCATAAGTTGCTGTGGTTAATTCTGTGATCACTTACAGTAGCTTCAGAAATATGTGCTGACCCCAATAATGAGCCACATAGTATTAGTGTCATTTGATGTACATGCTACCACTATACGTATGTATCACTCATTACTCTTGTTTGGAAGTATAAGGTATATCATCTGATAAAGAACACATGCATGTTACATGTCTTGATGGAGAGGGAATACTGGTTACATTTTCTAAATATTGATGTAATGATTTATGGCAGTCTTGTAGCGGATGGAGGGAATATTTACTTGATTAATACTTAATGAGTATAACTTAATATAACACCTAAAGAACTTGACTGTGAAGCTTTGAAGCTACCAGATGATCCAGAATAAAGCTGTAGGGAGACCAAGTTCCTGTCTTTCAAAACAAAACAAAAAAGACAACAACAACAACAACAAAAAAAACCTAGTCTATCTATCTATCTATTTATTTATTTATTTATTTATTTATATTAAATTGTTTTGCCGGGTGGTGGTGACGCCCATCACTTAGAAGGCAGAGAGGCAGGTGGATCCCTGTGAGCTTGAGGCCAGCCTGGTCTACAGAGTGAGTTCCAGGACAGCCAGTGCTATGCAGAGAAACCTTGTCTTGAAAAAAAAAAATGTTTTTTAGACTTACGTTTTTGTTTTATATGAGTGTTTTGCCTGCCTGTATGTATATGTACCACCTTGTGCCTGGTACCCTTGGAGTTCCGAAGAGGGCATCAGATCACCTGGGACTAGAGTTATGGATGGTTGGAAGTGTCTGTGCAGGTTCTGAAAACCAAACCTGGGTCCTTCACAAGAGCAAGAAGTGCCCTTAACCACTGAACCATTTCACCAGCCCATGCTTAGTTCCCTGATTTATACCCATTAAAGAACGGTGTAGAGGAATGAAATATGAATTTAAAGGTACTGTGAGTCCCCAAGGATGATTGATACTTGACATATAATGTCTTCTAAAGTTTACTAGCAGCTGTCAAAATAATTTCTTCCTTTAGAAAATATATAGATGCCATAAAGAAGATGGGGGAAAAAATGTGTTTCTAAAATGTCGACTGTTTGTACTGAGGTTGTTTTACCAGTCTGGGCACCTCTGAAGAAGTCGTCTACTGAAGACTAAACAGTTAAATTCATTCTTACCCTCAGGTGTTCACCTACAAGCAGAGCACAATCACCCACCAAAAGGTGACCGCCATGCACCCCATGAATGAGGAGGGCGTGGATGACATGGCCTCCCTGACCGAGCTCCACGGAGGCTCCATCATGTACAACTTATTCCAGCGATACAAGAGGAATCAAATATATGTAAGTTCCGCCTGCCGTTCCTCAGGGTAAGAGGTGTGCTCGCCCAACCTTCACAAGCCCTGGTATCCATCCCCAGCACTCCGCCCCCCATACACAGAGGCCCCTCAAGGTGGAGTGTTCTGGGGTTTTTTCCCCCACTTCCAAAGAATATGTCCTGCCATTGGAGTGCCTCTCATTAATTTCTGAAAAACTATGTTTTGTAAAGTTTTGCCCAGTTAGAAACTTGAGAGAAAAAAGCAGATTCTCCTCAACTTCCTGTTGAGGGGTCCTCTGCAGTTTGAAGTGACTCACCCTCTTGCTTCTTGTGAAGACACACATTGTGTCTTGGTGCTAAGTGTTCTTTTATGAAAGAAATCATATATGATCCTTTGCCTTCCTCAACTAAGGACATGCCAGCACCCCCCATCAAAGCTTCTTTATCTTCCCTTTGACTTTTTCGGGTTTTGTGAATTTTTTGTGGCCATTTCTGCCTCTAGCGTCCATCCTGGGGTGCTACTGGCCTTCATGGAAATGTACCTTTCTAAGTTGCGGGGTTCCTCTTTGCTGTTTTCGGTGGAGACGTGCAGATACAAAGCCTTTGTATACCCTTGTCCTCACTGCTTTCATGAAATGGGATTCAACCTATATGATAAGTAATATGGAATGTAAGGATGAAAAAGTAGGGCTGGAGAGATGGCTCAGCGGTTAAGAGCACTGACTGCTCTTCCAGAGGTCCTGAGTTCAATTCCCAGCAACCACATAGTGGCTCACAACCATCTGTAATGAGATCTGGCACCCTCTTCTGTGTACATAATAAATAAATAAATCTTAAAAAAACAAAAAACAAAAAAAATTGCAAATAAAAATGAAGAAGTAATATGGACAGTTCACTTTCAGGCTGCAGAGATGGAGCAGCAGTTAGAAGTGCATGCTAGTCTTTGAGGGGACCCAGGTTCAGTTGCTGGCACCCAGGTCAGTCAGTTCACATGAGGGTTGACACCCTCTTCTGGACTCCGAGGGCACCTGCACTTACATGTGCAGATACAGACACATATATATGCATATAATTAAAAATAAGATAAATCTTAAGAAATTCATTTTTCTAATAGCTTTCTGAAATTGAAATACAGACACTGCACTCACATTTGCATATACTCAGATACAGACACATACATATACACATAATTAAAAATAAAATAAATCTTAAGAAATTCATTTCTATAACAACTTTTTGAAATTGAAAAACAGACATTATCCTACCGATCAAGATTCATTGCCCTACACGTATCATCCCCTTTTCTGTCTGTCTGTTAGCAAGTTTTTAAAAAGTAAAAATGGAGGCAGCTGCTTAGACATTTTTTGGTATCAAATTCAATTTCATGTCATTTTCTTTTGAAAACTAATATAATACTCTTGAAATTCTTGGACTTATAGTAATTTTTGTGCCATAGGAGTTATGCTTGACGCTGCCAATGTTTCTGGAATTCTGGTTATTGTAATTTTCTTATTGTAATGATTTTGATCTTTGATTGGTGGTGACAGAAGCATGTGTGGTCCTCATTGTCTATGCTTAGGTGGAGGAAGGGGTAAGATACAGGAGAAACTAGAGACATGTGGGTGTAATGCTCAGTTTTCTTTAGTGTGAAGAAAGGTATGTTTGTTTGCCTTCCTTTACACTGTGAAAGTGTCTGTTGTTTGCTTGTTTTGGTTTTTCGAGACAGGGTTTCTCTGTGTAGCTTTTGGAACCTGTCCTGGAACTCACTCTATAGACCAGGCTGGCCTCGAACTCACAGAGATCTGCCTGCCTCTGCCCCCCGAGTGCTGGGATTAGAGGTGTGCCCCACCGCCGCCCAGTGAAAGTGTCATTTTTGCCAGGTTGACCCGCTGTTTGCCATGTACTCTCAGACAGCCTGCAAAGAGGAACCCAGTTGCATCCCAGTCCCCTGACTATGAGCTTGCTGACCCCGTCTTCAGATTGCAGTGTTTTCCGTATGCCCCTCAGAAGAGGTGGCATTCATACAAGTTTGTGTAAAAGTAGCCACATTATTTGCACTTGGCACACACTGGTGGTGTGCATTCATTCTTTTCTTCTCAGCAGTGAGTTGAGAGCATGCATGCCAGCCACTGCCCTGTGTGTTTTCATTTTTAACACTGAGATCTGTCACGCACTTGCTAGGTTTTCTAATGACTTACGTTGCCTTCTTTGACCCAAGGATGCCGGCAAATGCCTAATAATTGTGCAATAAGCGTTTGAAAGGTGAATGCCATGCACATTACAAATAGTCTGTTCTAACTGATACTAGAACATGAAGTTTGATTTTTTTTTGAAAAATTTTTAATGTAATATGCCTCTTGCACTTGTTTCTGAACTCATGCTCTTCTGATATAAGAAAATAGATGGACATTCGTATTACACATTTTCAGCCGATAAGACAGTTGGTCAGTAGGTCAAACCTATCCCAGGGCTTTTAAAAGCAGAGCCTTCTAAAAAAGATTTTTTTTTTCACTCTCTTCTCTCTTTTCATGATAATAATGTTAAACCTGATAGCTAAATTGCCCAGTAAATCTTTGAATAAGATCTTGGTCCTGTTTTTTTAATGTAAAGTTCTTTTCCATCTCTTTTGAGGGAAAAGTACACGGTTTTTTCGTATGGAACTTGCAGTAAAGTTAGTTAATTATGCCCCAGTGTGCTTTCTTTTTGAGATGTACTTAACTGTCTTATTGCCCAGAAAGGACACACGGTGACTTTGTCGTTGCTGTGCTGTTGGTGGGAGGTACAGTCCCTGTGAATGCTCCAATGGAATCAAACTGCTCACAGTCAAAAAGGACACCACTTCGTCTGCGTCTCAGCTCTGTGTAATGCCTGTTTATATCTTAATACGTTTGGTGGGGGGGTTCTCTGAATTTTGCTAAGGCTGTTGTCTTAATTTTCTCTTCCGGATGTAACACAGTGCCATAGTTATGCTCAATCAAAACAGCTCATCTGTCTAGTTACAGTGTGTAGGCATGATGGATAAAAGCCGCCTCACAAGCTGAAATAAAGGTATCTGCAGGCCTGCACTGCTTTCTGGGGGCTCTAGGGGTATCCATTTCCTGTTCATTCCCCTTGCTGGCAGAATTCAGTCATGTGCAGTTGTAGACAGAATCTGTTCTTTATTCCTGACGGGCATCTGGAGGGAATTCCCAGCTTCCAGAGCCTCCTACATTCCTTGTTTCCATAGTTTGTAGCTTATAAATCCTTCTGTGGCTTCATGTCTTTCCTCTGGTCACATGGTCATTCTCTCTCTCTCTCTCTCTCCCCCACCCTGAGGAAAGGTGACAATTTTTAAGTGTCATGATTAGATCAGAGCCAGGGAGCCAGGAGATAGCTCAGTCAGGGATATGCTCTCTGAGTAAGCATAAGGACCCTAGTAAAAGCCGGCCTGCAACTGTAACAGCAGTGCTGGGTGGGAGAGCAGACAGACAGATCCCTGAGGAGTGATTAGCAACCAGCCCAACTGAGTCAGCAGTTTCTGGGTTCTCAAAGACAGAGTGAAAAGTGATTTAGGGAGGCAGCTGATGCCAACCTCTGGCCTCCTCATGTACATACACACGTGTGCATATGCCCCTGCCCGTGTGCATACATGAACACACACATACATATACACCCCCACGATTTTATTATAAAATTAAACCAAATCAAATAAGCAGAACCCCCTGGTAATGTGCCTAGCTGCATTCACAGTCATACCTATGGAGTCTTGTCACTACGGACATTTATAATCACAGTTTCTAGGGATGAGTGTGGGTCTGGTTCTTTGGGGAGGAACCGGTGTTCTGCCTTCCATTAATAAAAAGGGACTCCTGGTACTAGGCCCCGTTCACGCCGATGTCCTGCTGTGGCTTTCTGCTCTGAGTTGGTGGTAGGAAAGACCACCTCCAGCAAAGAAGTCTGCTGTTCTTTGCTCTCTGCTCGCAAGGACTTTATCCAGAGAAAACTTGTTTTTCCTACCATTTACCATCCACTATGGAAAGAGGTAAAGAATATCTTTTAAAAAAAAAAAAAGGGTTTGAGACTAAGCAAATGAGCATTAAGCCCCACTTTTCTTCACAAGCCCCTTCAGCTCTACATGGCTAATTTAATCTTTCAGAATCTCCCTTTTTTATAAATTGTTTTTGTAAAGGTCAGATATCATAGCCCTCTTTTTGTTAGAGCTGTTTTGAAATAGAATAATAGAATGCTTCAGAAACTTTAACTGTTGTATTTTCTTATCCAACTTATTCATCTCATACCAACAAGTTTTTATTTAGAAGGCTCCAGCCTGGAACTTGGCGCCATGTTCAGGGGGCATTTGGAAGATGTTTAGAGCATGTCCCTGGCCTCAGCTTGCAGTTTCGCAGGAAAGAAAACCCAGAGCTAACTGACAGCATGCACACTGAGCAACTGAAGATCAGCCCTCACTGGGGGACGGAAGATGTGAGTGCGACACAGTCTTCATTTGGACCTTGTCGCTGGAGCCTCCGAATGACCTGTGTCCCTTAACTCCTCCTGTGGGAGAGGGCGTATCCCTGCCCTGGGAAAAGAGCAGCTGAGCAGCATTTTTCTCTAGTGTCTGCAGGCCCCAGGGCTCTGTTCTGCCACTGGCATGTTTGACTCCATTACCCTCCAGAATCAGCTCCATTCTTCCTGACATTGCCCATGTGCAAGCCCTGATTTAGACTCCAATACTGGATTCCTTTCCTGGAACTCCAGACCCTTCTGTGTCAGGGGCTTTACCTCATCTGCCTTCTCATCCTCTCCTGCTCTTCACTGTAGCTCCTCACTGTGGCCCTGGCTTCCAGTCTGGGCCTCCTTGACATATGCCTACTAGTCTTCATTGATGGTCCTTGGATGGAGGTGGGGGTCTGAGGAGGGCCTCTCCTCCCTGGTCCCATCCCTTCCCACCTCCTGATGAAAACTGATGAACATATCCCACAAAGATGAAAGTTAGGTTGTATTGTGAGGGCCTCACTAAATGGAGAGAAAGTTGACTGTGACTCTAGAACCAGGTGTTTGCTGGGAAATTAGCTGGGATAGACATCCAAGGTTAGAAAACCCTAAAGCATTTGTTTTCAACGGAATAACTGTCTCTCTGGGATATTTGACAGTATCTGAAGACATTTTTATTAATTATTATAGGCAAGTTGAGAAATGCTAATGATCTCTAGCCACTCAAGGCCCGTGAATGCTTCCTACCAACCTCTACAGCCTCTACCACAGGGAATTATCTGCCCAACTTGTCACAAGTGTCAAGATTGGGGACCCCCACCCCCACCGCCATCATGCTGATCTGGAAAGTGTGCAGTTGATGGCATAAAGTCCACATTACCTCTATTAAAATTTGTAAAAAGTGACTTTGCCTGGACAGTTGATAGGGATCTGATCTGCCACCCAAGAGTGTTTGAATAATTCAGCCTTGAAGAGACGGGGATTTTAGACCAGCATAGAGATGGAAATAAGGCCTTAGGTAACAAGCAGACAAGAGAGCAAAGGAAGGATTCCCAGCTTGTGACATGATGGCAGGGCAGCCTGACACCAAGTGTTGGCAGCCCCTCAAGGAGACGAGAAAGGGTTTGTGGGTTTTGGAGGCCTGTCCTACTTGTCCCTGGAGTCTGGATCATCTCAGATTGTCTAGCATCTGAACAGTGTTGACTGGAGCGGATGAGTTTCCCCTGATTCTGGCAGTAAGCTCCGTGTCCAAGTGCAGGCGGGGACTGCCAGCTCGGTGGTGTGGCAGCTTTGCCTGCTGCCAGATGGAGGAGACGCACATTCCCTCCATTACAGCGTCTGTCAGTTCTGAGTTAGTGTTCCGGAGGAGACTCCTCTCCCAGCCACTACGGAATGGCTCCAGACCACATCACTGGAGCCGTAGGGAGCCTGCATTTATGGTGTTGAGGAGGGCCCCAGAGGAGGCCGTGTGTGTGTGTGTGTGTGTGTGTGTGTGTGTGTGTGTGTGTGTGTGTGTGTGTGTTCTGCCCAGTTTGTTGGTCTTGCTGAACAAACAGCAGCAGAGATCAGAATCAAAGGAGCTGGTTGAAGAGTCAGATTGTGTCTAAAGATACATGCTCTGTGAGCAGGGAAGACGCCCTACTGCTCATTCATTTTTAGCTCTTTCAAAAATAGCCCTTCTTGGTTTAGGTGGTATTTCAGCTCCAATATGTAAAGGTGTGCATTGTTCCTGAGTTACTTTTGAAGCTTGCTTCTGGAAGAAAGATGCACTAATGGAGAAGTTCTGGCCAGTCAGTGGCCTGTTGATTTTAGCAGACAGTGAGTGACGTGGCGTTCGCCTCTGGGAAACCATGAGTGATGTGAATGAAGATGGACATGTCCTGTCATGGAGGTTTCTGTTTGGGGCACACCATAACCAAAATTTGTGTTTCATTTCCACAAGCTGAGTCTTCCCAAAGTAGAGCTTTTAGTTCGCTTCCGTCTATTGTCAAAGCCAGTATCAAAAATCTCTACTTGCCACACATTTCAGGAGGGCCTAGAGCTTGGACGTTCAGTCGGATTTGGCATGTGGCACACACCAGGAACAGCTGTGTGGTGTGGTTTGTGAGGAGGCTCTTGTTTTCTGACTTTTTTTTTTCACCCTTACTTGAAATCAAGATTTGTGTTGCCAAGATGTAATTGTAACCATCTGGCTGGTTCTGTATATTCACAAAGTTTACTCAACTGTGCCCTCAAGTCGCCACTATCCACATCCGCACACGGTGGCGGCGACTATGGACCTGTGTTTTTGTGACGTTCCACACACACTCTGACTCTGCCTTTGGTTCGGACTCCTTTCAACAGGAAGGGAATTTGAAACATAAATTCCTTCCCAGGAAATGGGGACACTGAAACTTCTAAACCTGGGTACTGAGTTTCAGCTCTTGCGATGTTAGTGTCTTTTAAAAACATGTTTAACATCTAATGTTTTGTTTTTGTTTAAAAGTGTTTTCACTTTTTGCAAACAGACCATGGCAAATGGTTTTCTTACACAGAAGGACTGAGCAAAGAGCACCCTTGAACAGAATGAAAGCGTGGGTATGTCGAGGAGGATGTTTGCAGTGTATGTCCGCAGGACATCCATATCAGTTTAGCCCTGCCTGACTGTCGGGCTCTGTGCTGGGCTCCAGAGTTGCAGAATTCCTCTTGTTCACAGTAACCTTTGTTGAAAGATTGCGTAAGTGGAAGGCACTTAATTGATTGTTGAGGACAGACGTTAGCAAACCATGGACTGCAGCTCGGGGAGACAGTGAGTGAGCTGAAAACACTGAGACCAGTGGCTGATCTCAGGATGAGGAGGCAACAGCGGTCCTCAGCCACGATGCTAGCTGCATGAGTTTGGAGCATTTGTGGGGACGTTTGGCTAAGGAGGAAAGCAGCTCTCGTGGCAGCATTGGAGTGTGTACAAAGATGCGCTTGAGGCATTTATCCAACGCAGACCATTCAAAACACCGGAACAAAGGCTGCAAACCCCTGATCAGCAAAGTGCCCAAGACCAGAGTTAATGAACTTCATTGAACTCCTGAGAAATGATGGCAGAAGCTAGACACGAGTTGTGGGGAAACTCTGGCAACAAAATTTTGGCTAACGCTAGGATGTGACAGATCTGGGGGAAGAGTTGACCAGTAAACCAAACTGGAAATGGTGATGTCTTTGTCACAGAGAGTCAGGGAAGCAGAATCCAATTCTTTAGTCACAATAGCTGGCAGGAAGGCTGCATTTACTTTTTAAAAAATTATAAATTTTGTTTATTTAATTTATTATGAGTCTCCTGTTCTCTCTCTCCCTCTCTCCCTCTTCCCCCCATCTGTGTGTGTGTGTGTGTGTGTGTGTGTGTGTGTGTGTGTGTGTGTTCATGCACATGCATGCCATCATGCCATGGTGCACATGTGGAGGGCAGAGGATAACTTGTAGGAGTTGATTGTCTGTTTCCACCATGGTCCTGGGGATCAAACACAGGGCACTAGGTTTGGTGGCCAGTGCCTTTTTTCCTGAGCTGTCTTGTTGACTCTAAAACTCTGACTTTCTATAAGATCACTGGTTGCCGTTTGGCTAGGTCTGGTGCTGTTGTCGAGGTGTGGCTCTGTGGGAGGAGACAGGTGCTCAGGAGAGGCTAGCCACGTTGGATTTGAGCCATCTGTGGGGCATCCGCAGGAAGAAGTGCGGCAGTCCATTGAGGAAATGAGTCTCAAACTGAAGTCCACGCAAAGTAAAGATTTAGAAAGTGAACCACCGCCATATTGAACTGGGATGACTGCGAGAGGAGAGCGAGAAATGGTGGGTGGAAAATAAATCTGAAAGAAGTGATTTCCTCCTCTTGACAGTTCCTGCCTACAGGAAAATAGCCCATAGCACAAACTGTAGATAACCAGTTTCTGTGGTACGTTTCGGCCTACTTGACCTCTGTCCAGCCCTGCAGGGCCACAGGTGAAGAGAGTTCTTAGCAATGACAATAATAAACTCCTGACTCATGGAGCGCTTCCGGATAGTAACCACGTATGGTAACGGAGAGGGCCAGGCTATAGCTGATCAGAATCTTGGTCTAGAGATGTTAAGCCACGGATCAGGGAGCGTGGCACTAGAGCTGAGGACCAGGTGTTTGCACTTCTCTAGACCCTGCTGTCCAGATTAGCTGTTCCGTTGGGGGGAGTTCTGACATCCCACATGGCTACCTCCTCGTCTATAACTCAGTGCAGCTAAAGCCTTTGGGTCCTGCAAGATTTTTAAAATTATACTTGATTTTACTATAAGATGGGAAACACCCTTCCTAGAGCTACTACAGTACCGAGCCAATGTGTGGAGTGGACATAACAAGCTACTCCATTTTCCTTCTCTAAAAATACACTTAATATTTCATTCTTAGATAGAGGGGTGCATCCAGTATTAAACTGACAAGAACAATGACTCCACTTGATCTCAGTCAAAAGGCCAAGAAGTTCTGTGCATGACTAAAAAAATAAAAACAAAACACTTTATTAAGATATACAGGGGCTGGAGAGATGGCTCAGTGGTTAAGAGCACCGACAGCTCTTCCAGAGGTCCTGAGTTCAATTCCCAGCAACCACATGGTGGCTCACAACCACTTGTAATGAGATCTGGTGCCCTCTTCTGGCCTGCAGGGACACATGCAGGCAGAATACTGTATACATAATAAATAAATAAATCTTAAAAAAAAAAGATATACAACGTGGTGTTTTGATATACACATATACTATGAAATCAAATTAAATTTTTGATGGGTTAGATATAGGTACATTCTGTTTTTGCAAGCCCTGAATTTTGATAGATTTGGTGTTGAAGAAACACAATGAGTTTCTTTTAGCATTTTTAGGCGACATGTGCAGAGGGCTGTTCCGAATTATTAAAATGGGCAAGGAAGTAATGTTTTTCAGGGTAAGTTATGTGGAACTCTTCTGGCAAGAAAGTTTACATGCTTCAAAAATAGGATGTATTTTCTATTTCTGAACAGCCATAAAAATGACTGTGCTGTGTAGTGCTGTGGAATGCTTTGGAATCCAACATGCAGAAGCTGGCACCTGCGTGTGTCCAGCCTTAAGCTGCAGAGTCATCATGGCCATTTTTGGAGCAGTAATAATACCTTTTTATAGAGTGCAGACTGATCAAAGCTCGCAAGCCGTGCTGCTTCACAGCTGTTAGGGTCTTTACAGTGCTGGGCCTTGTCCCTTCCGCCCCACTTGGTAGCACACGCCAGCCCCTTCCTTCTCCCTCCACCTGCCAGTTTGACTTGGCTCCCTGCTGCATTTCTCTGACTAGTTACTGACCTTCTAAAGACACAGCCTGGGATTCAGAGACCAAATCATGTTTGCAAAGGGTGGCCTCCTTAACTGGGGGGCCGTCTTTGACCATGATTATTTTGGCTAGTTTTCAAACCCTGTAAGTTGTTGTTATTTTGGGTAGACTATTGTGAACAAGGACTGGAGTGGTTGTCTCAAAATATGCTTCCACTGTGAGGTTCAGAAGTGTGCTTTGGTACCTATGCTGGCACAGACAGTTAAAGTTTTCGTCTTTCTGTGGACAGAAGCCATTGTTCTGAGAATGCGGTCACATATCACTGAATGGTGGGGATGATGTCTGAGAAAGGATCCAGGCAGTTTGGTGATTACGTGGACACCAGCGAGTGCGCTAACAGAGAGTGAGAGCACCGTGAAGCCCCTCTTGTATATACAGCCCATTCCTTGACTCAAGTGTTCTGTAGTTGAGTAGGGTGTTATATGGCCTTTTCAGAGGTAGGATGGAGAGAGGGAGACTGGGAATTATGGAGAAACAGCTTGTGGAGATTGAATCCAAGTATGGTGAGGCCCTGAGCAAGGCAGTATCTTGGATGGATTCTAGATGTAAGTCAAAAAGAGCATATAAAACAGGGACTCTGGCTGAGCTGAGCTCTGTGTGTTGGCGGTAGAGACCATTGCTGTTAATCCACAGTGTGGTATCTGTCAAAACCTGATTCCCATCCTTAACCCTACTCACCTACCAAGGAACTGTAGAGGTGTCGTCTTCATGTCATGGAAGATGTTAAAGTGGCGGCCTCTGCCTGCCTACATGGAAGAATCTTGTTTAGCAACTAAAGGCTGATGATATGCCTGGTGTCTTAGTTACTATTGCTATGAAGAGACACCATAACCAAGACAAGCCCTAGAAAGCATTTAATTGGGGCTTGCTTACAGCTTCAAAGGATTAGTCCATTGTCATCGTGGCAGGGAGTGTGGTGTAGATAGGCAGGCATGCTGCTGGAGAGAGGTACCTGAGAGCTTTACATCCTAATCTGCAGGCCACAGGCAGAGAGGTGGAGAGGGAGGGAGTTAGGAGAGAGAGATTAATAGAGACAGACAGACAGACAGATAGACAGATTGAGACTCAACCTGTTGTGGGTTTTTGAAACCTCCAAGCCTACTCCCAGTAACACACCTCCTTCAACAAGGCCACACCTCCTTCAACAAGGCCACACCCCCTAGTCCTTCTAAACAGTTCAACAACTAGGGGCTGAGCATATGAGCCAATAGTAGGGTAGGGGGTGCATTCTCTTTCAAACTACCACACCTAGAATCATGAAATGTCAGCTAAAGTTGTTTTGGAATTGTTGGCTTACTATTCACCTAAAATCCAAAATCCTGTAACAAAAAACATTGTCATGGTGCCATAGGCCTATCATCCTAGCACTTGGGAAGCTGAGGAGGGAGAATAAGGCCAGCCTGAGCTACAGGAGAACTTGTGTCTTAAAAAAAGAAAAAGAACAAAAATTCCTATGGCAAGGGAAAAGTTTTTGGGTCCTGGAATCCGTTAAAAAGCAGCGCTGTAGTGTTGATAGTGACAAGTGGAAATAGTAAACCTATTGTATTCAGATTGGAAGAGTTGTATCTACCCTGCATTCCAAAAGGAGTATTGTAAAGGAGACATTTGTTTTGTCAATACTGGGAACCAAACCCAATCCTTTAACATGTCAAGCAAGTGCTCTACCACTTGAACTACATCCCCCAGCTCCAACTGCTTGGTTTTTAATAATCAGGTTACAGCTCCGCTTAATGTCATTTACCCAACAGGGAGATGTATCCCAAACCGTATTAGGGCAGGAAAATTCAACTGCTGGGCTGGGTAGAAGCTATAAAAGTACATGGAGTGTGAAAGGCCAACACATATCTTAGAGTGGGCAGTCTCTAAGGCACTCACAGTTTCACTAATAATTTACCTTAAAAGGTACAAAGGTGGTTGATTTTTGTGGCACTGGAGATCAAACTCAGTACTTAATACAGCTAAGCAGAGCTCTGCCTCTGAGTTAAGTCCCCAGCCCCAAAAGATGAGAAGTTTTAAACATACTGAAATGGATGTCTAAAATGAAAAGTAAGAGAACAACTCCGTTTGGTATCATCTATTATCTAGTTTCTGCAATAAAGCTCTCCTGTTGGCAGACCACTTTTGGCCCCCCAAGTCATCCCTCAGACATAGCCTTTCATTCCACAGGCCATCACCTATGGCACCATTCTCCAATGTAGCCATAGGGGTCCTCTGGCAGCATTGACCTCAAGGGCCTGCAATGATTTCAGCATAGATTGGCAGGTCATCTACCTTGTCCACTGTGGGTATTGTGTTTGTGGACTCGGAGCTTGGGTGAGACCAAAACTCCTCAGGGATAGGTTAAATCAGCTACTACCCTGTGTTTGAGGACACAAAGGCACATGCTGAAGACTTCAGAAGTTTCCTTCCAGACTGTGGAAAATCAAGGTTTCAGGGCAAGAATTATACCTCTCAGCCATGTTTATATGAATTTGAAGTTCACAATAGTCTGTAAGAATAAGAGACCTTGTTTCTTCCTGGCCACTCACTAAGCGAGTAGTAACTGAGCAGAGCACCCTCCCTGTGTCCTAAGAGCCAGGTGTGAAGGTCAGAATGGCCTTAGGAGATGTGGACGGTCACTAGAGCTGCTGTGACATTAGGCAGTTAGTCTTTTCCTTAAACCCACAGCAGCTCTGATGGCCTTGTCTTCTGCCTATATCACGGACTCCGGAGAATCTTGGTTAAGGTGACTATTGGCATCCATGGTTTCCTCTCTCCTGAAAGGTGGTGGCTTCACGAAGGAGTCTTTAGATGTTTCTAGAATGGTGTTAGTGAGCTTCAGGTCACGGGCTAGCTATAAATGGTGGCCCTGGGTGGTAGTGGCCACGTCAGTGGGGAAAAGAATCATTGTGCTTTTCATGAAGTTTGACAAGTATGGCCACTGAGATACACCACACATTTCCAAGCTCTGTGGACTGCCTTCAAGCAGAATAGCTGTTGCCAGAAGTACCCAGCTTCCTTCGACCCCAGGAGGCACTGTCATTGGGTGGGGACAGCATGTGGGCCCAGCCTTTTGGGCTGTGTATAACCAGCACAGCTGCCAGACTGATCATTGGGAACTATTTCACTGGACAAGTCCAGCCTGAATTACTGCAAAAAAAGACCATTTTGGCTGCTCTGTCTTTACCATTGCTAATGAAGGTCATTATGTCTCTTGTTTACAGAGCAATCACGCTATCCATGCTGTCAGAATGAGCCATATCCCAAAGGATGCTGTGTGATTTAGAGGCTCCCCAGTCATAAAAGGGGAACATGGCTTTGAGACTGTAGCAGAAGTAAGCACTTTGTTTTTAAGCAAGCTTGCAGAAAAGAGGATTGAGAATTACTGATAGTTTTAGGAGTTTTAGAAACAAGGGTGGGGATGGGAAGATGGAAGTGCCTGCTTTGCAAGGAAGAGGTCTCAGGTTCGGATCCCAGCACCAACATAAAAAGCTAGGTGTGGTAGCACTTGTCTTAACCCTACTCCTGAGGTGAAGGGAGGCGGATTCCCGGAGCTCACTGCTGGCCAGCCTAGCTGGATCAATGAGGTCAAGGTTCAGTAACAGATCTGGTCACAGAGGGATGGAGAGTGGTTCAGTGGGGATGAGCACCTGCTGCACTTCCAGAGGACCAGTTCCCAAGCGCATGTCAAGTAGCTCACAAATGCCTGTAACCGCAGCTCCAGCAGATCCAGTGACCTCTTCTGGCCTCTCCAAGCAACCCTGCACATGTTGCACATACACACACACACACACACACACACACACACACACACACACACACACACACACTTTTTTAAAGTAAGATACCAGGCATCAACCTCTGGCCTTCATAGGTATGCATGGGAGGGAAGGAGGGAGGGTGCATGGCTCAGAATTTTACACCACCATACAAATGTCATAAATAGACATGCAAAATAACCAAGACATGATATATCATTTTAACAAATAGTCTCATTAATGATAGGTATACAATAGTATACCAAATTAAGTGAATCAAATGTGGAAATCTACTGAATGCAGTACCTGTGCTTTCATATCATTCTACCTGTCCCAGCTCATGTGCCCATCTAAGCCATTTTGTTGATGGCATGTAGTGGCTCCTCTGTTGGCACATTTGGCTTTCTAAAGAGTGATGGCATTGACCGTTGACCTCTGTCGATGTGAGTGGAAAAGTATCGCACAGTGACAGAATGAATGCTTTTGATTGATGATTAACAGCATTAAAAAATAACACTAAGGGCAGAAAGAAGACAGACAGACAAAATGGAGGTGAGAATCAAGCACTTGAGCCTTGGGTGTCTCCTCCACAGAGACTAACACATGAAAAGGGACCAGAATGCCTGGGTGTCACCCTTCTCCTCCCACAGCGGGAGGAGTGGCTTCAGTCTTTCTTTCTGGCTCAATTTTCCCTACAGAGATGAGACAAAGAGAAGTAGACTTTCTAGGGTGTCTATATTTCCAAAGACCTGCACATTTACTTAGAAAATAACATTAATTTGTCTGATTGAGGTGAACTTTATTTAACATAAAGTTTATCACGTGAAGTCTATGAACCAGTGAGACACGGTGCATTTAGGATGTTGAGCAGCCCACACTTTAACCTAGTCCCTGAATATCTACGTCACCCCAAACGAAAACCTGGTACTGATTAACCGTTACCACCCACAGGGAGTCTTTTCAACCCCGATCCTCCTGTTTCTATGGCCTTGCCTATTCTGGAAGTGTCTGGTGTTTCTAAGCTGGTATACTTTCAAACCCTCTACATTGGTGTATAAGCACTGCGTTCCTTTCCTGTGTCTAAAGATTTCCTGTTGTACGGCTGTGCCACAGCTTTCGCACATTTTGATCTGAAGGTGGGCATTTGGGTTTCATACCCTTTGGCTGTATGAATAATGCTGCTTTCAACATGGGTGTGCAAATGTTTGAATATCTGCTTTCCATTCATTTTGGTTCTAAACCTAAGAGTGCAATTACCATGGTAATGCCATTTAGGTTTTTAATCTCTTTTTGGTTCAGATTATTTCCCCAATCTAGACTTTCTTACGTTTAAAAAGTTGCTCCGAACATATATTACTTTGCCTGGTGTCCTTGGCAGTTGCCGTGAATATAAATCACTACAAATTATTATAATGAGGTACAGATGTTCTCAGAATGTGTGGACTTTCTGTCTGCCTTTGCTGCCCCCCTACCCTGTAGGGTTGCTGTACTTACTTTAACGAATGTGGTAACGGAAGGGTTCTAGCATTAGGTGCCTGGATTCAGATCTCACCTCTACCACATACTGACTCTGTGGCTGTTGTCAGAATTTTCTCCTCATGCCCTAGTTTCTTCACCTGAAAAAGAAAAATAGGTGTAGTGGGGTTGCGTGTCTCCCACAGTCATTGTGAATTCTGAAGGGGTTAGGCCTGTGTATGGCTTGCCCGGGCTGCCATGACAAAACCCCACAACACAACAAATGCTTCATGGTTCCGGAGACCAGGGGTCTAGGCACAAAGTGGTCAGCAGGTACGATTGGTTCTTCCTGCCTTTTTCTACTAGCCTGCATCCCTGGGCTCCCTGCCCATTTCTTATGAAGACACCAGGCAGAACTGGATTCAGATACCCCCTAGGAGCCTGGGTTTAAATTGGTCACCCTTTAAAGACCCAGTGTTCAAGTGCAGTGCTATTTTTAGGTATTGTGGGCCAGGGCTTCAACACATGGGAAATGGAGAAGGACACACACGGGCTCTTGTAAAGCCGCAGCAAGTGTGCTCCCTAGGAGGCGGGAGGTGTCTGCAGGGTGCTGCTTCCTTGTGTGTTGACTTACTGCCTTGACTGTGTGTGACTCTGGAAAACTGGGGAACCTAGATGCAGAAATGCCAATGATGAAGTCCTTGTGGAGGGAGCCCATAGCTTTAAGCTGTGGTAAGTAGCTTGTGCTGTACTGCTCTGGGGGGCTGAGTAATTTCTGCCCAGATATTGGCTGAGAAAAGTGATGCTCCCAGGCACGGATGCTCCTAACAAGTTAGATGGCACGTCATGAGGTATTGTAGCATTTCCTAAACAGTCTCCTCATCATGCTTAGAAACCTGTGGCTGCATAGCGAGGTGTAGTGGTGCACGCTTTTAATTCCACCACTCGGAAGGCAATGACAGGTGGATCTCTTGGGTTCGAGGCCAGCCTGGTCTACTGAACAAGTTCCAGGACAGCCAGGACTACATAGAGACTTATTTCGAAAAACCCCCTAAAAAGTGACTGGCAGCCCCTAACATGGGGTTTGCCCTTGGGATAGTTATTTCGACATCCCCAGTGCTGTGCGCCGTGGGTCCATAGCAGGTGACCTCCACAAGTTTCCCCACACCCAAACTGCTTTCCCCACACCCAGTAGTACCCGTCCCCCCTCCCCACCCCGCCCCCTGCCCGTTTTTTCTATTTTTTGCCTTTGTCACCTGCTGTTTCATAACAGCCACTGGTGGAGGAAGGGAACCGGAACTGACTGGGCTTTGTGCCAGGAAAGGATTGCGGCTGGGGAGGTCACCTGGGAACAGGGATTTGGTCTGGGCTCATCGCCATCCTCCTTCGCTGTTAACCTTTCCCAGAAAGCCTGCTCTGAACCGGCTCGGCGCACCTGCGCAGTGACAGGTTTAGGGTGTAGGGACGGCGTGGGCCATGGGCACCGAGGCCCTGTGAGACTATCATTTCCCTGGGTCGGTCCAGGTCCCTGGGCAGAGTGCAGAGCAGGCGAAGTGCGAATCGGAGCCTGGCTCACCGCCCGCCCTCGGTAACGCTGCCCGGTCCTTCCCCTCTGCTTGCAGACCTACATCGGCTCCATCATCGCCTCCGTGAACCCCTATCAGCCCATCGCCGGCCTGTACGAGCGCGCCACCATGGAGCTGTACAGCAGGTGCCATCTGGGCGAGCTCCCGCCGCACATCTTCGCCATCGCCAACGAGTGCTACCGCTGCCTGTGGAAGCGCTACGACAACCAGTGCATCCTCATCAGGTGAGCCAGGAGCGGAGAGGTGGGTGTAAGGGGGAGGCCGATGGTCCCCAGCCCGGCACAAACCTGCAAGAGCCGCTGGTGGGATAGGAGCCCTCCGACCACCTGGCTCCTGCTGAGGACACTCAGAAGACACATGGAGCTCGCAGATGGACTGTGTGGGTTTGTGTTTTGCCCCACCTAGGTTCATTCATTTGTTCGATCATCATTTATACATTCCCGTTTTCTTTTCCTTCCTCCCAATTTTCTTGAATTATTCTTCAGGCTGTTTCGTGGATAAAGCACCGTCAGTCTGTTTAAAGATAGATGGCTGTGTCATATTTAAAATATTTTATGTATTTTAGAATACTAGTCATGATGCTCAAATGTTTGAACAAGACTGCCTTTTTCTCTACTATGATAGAAATCACCCTAGATAACAATGTCCTGATTTTAAGAATTTTTTTTTATAATGTGATGCCCCCAAACCAGTGGTTCTCAACCTGTAGGTTGTGACCCCTTTTAGGATGGCTGACCCTTTCATACGGGTCACTTAAGACCTTCAGAAAACATAATTCGTAACAGTAGCCAAACTACAGTTATGAAATAGCATCAAAAATAATTGTATGGCCGGGCAGTGGTGGCACACATCTTTAATCCCAGCGCTCAGGAGGCAGAGGCAGGCGGATCTCTGTGAGTTCAAGGCCAGCCTAGTCTACAGAACGAGTTCCAGGACAGGCTCCAAAACTACACAGAGAAACTCTGTCTCGAAAACAAGCAAACAAAACAAAACAAAAATATTATGGTTTGGGGTCACCATAACATGAGGGACTATATTAAAGATCACAGAATTAGGAAGATTGAGAACCACTGCCCTAAAGTTTACCTATAAATTAGGTGGAGAAAGAGCGCCTGCCATGCCTATGTTAAGAGGACATGTCTATTTAAAATAATTCTGTGTTAGCTATGACATGCCTGCTTGAGCCGAGTCTAACTTGTGTATCTCTTTGTTTGTATAACTTTACGTCTTTGGTTGTCTCTGAGACAGGATGTTCCTGTGTCGCTCACACAGGTGTCCAACTCACGCCATTCCTTCTGCCTCGTCCTCCCAAGTGCTGGGATTCCTTATGTGTGTGTCAACCAACATATCCAGCTCTTACTTACTGGGAAAATAACGTACTGGGATCCCATACCATGAAAACCTTTCCCACTAAGAACCACATTTTAAAAAGAACTGGAGTACGTTTTTTATAATTTTCTTAAATTTTATCATTAACGAATACAAATTGGCCCACGGCATACATCCTGGTGGCATCCCATTAGAACTTATTGTTTGTACTGGGAGCCTGTTCCGGGGGGATAAGCATGGCCTGGGTGATGTCCAACACAGATATGATGAATGTGCTCAGGTTTCCATGGAGTATCAAAGCATTTCATTCATTTATCCCTCCAGGCGTCCATTCATAGGACATGACTGTTGCTGAGGAGTGACAGTCCACGGAGCTGCTGTTGTGAATGACTTTGACAGCTGTTTTACATGGCTTTCTAGCCCCAGCTTGTGACAAAACCGTTCTGTTCTTTCAGGAGGAAGGAAAGTGGAAAGGACAGTTTGGGTTTGGGGGAGGGCAGTAGATAGACAGCCCCGGGATTTCCAGTTCCGTGAAAGTAAGACACAGGAGACAGATGGAGAGCCGTATGCCATTTTCAGACTTCAAGCCAATCAAGCTGGCCAAAACTGTAGCCCCATGTTCCACAGACAGACCACCTGGTCATGGATGCAGCCAGGTAATGGGTGGACTTCATCACCATGGGAGATCAATTCCCAGATGGTGAAGGTTGGATCTGGGACTGAGCAGAGCATGCCCTACCCCATCTCCTCTCCCCAGATCAGAGAAACTATTCCTGTCAGGGGAGGGGTTCCAGTGGAGGTCCTCCCACAGACCCCAGGCAAGGGAATGGAGAGTGTGCTTGAAGACATTTGAGACGTGTTCATACTATCAAATAATGGCTAACGTGTTTTTACAGGATTATGGTGTATTGTTCACTGTGCCAGACTTGAAGGCATGGAAGCCTTTTGGAGGCTTTGATGTGGGCACTCTATAATGACCATTGCAGGCGCCACACAGTTTTCATACTGCAGGATCTGCCCATTATACTTGTTGAAAGTTTCTCTGCTTTTTGAACAACTGGAAATTGCATGCACATGAATGACTGAGCTAATTTCCCCTCCCCCAAAGCATGTGGAGAGATGGACTCTGTTCTCTTCGTCAGTGTAGTACTGACGTGCAAGACTGTAGAAGTAACTTGGACAGAACTGTCAGGGTATTCAGTAATTCAAGCAGGGATCGTGCTGATTCAAAGTTAAGCAAAGTGAAGCTACCCACTTTGTACGGAAATAGCTTTAAAGACTGGCATGCCTAATAAAGTAACTCGACTTGTGGTGCAAGTACCATGTGAGATTGTAGTTTGGGTTTTGCCCTTTTAAGTCAGGGTCTATGCATGTAACCCAAGCTGATCTTGGACTCAGGATGCATGAATCTCAGTCTGCTGAGGGCTAGGATTAGAAATGTGCTACTGGCTGGGTGGTGGTGGCGCATGCCTTTAATCCCAGCACTTGGGTGGCAGAGGCAGGCAGATCTCTGAGTTCAAGGCCAGCTTGGTCTACAGAGTAAGTTCTAGGACAGCTAGGGTTACCCAGAGAAACTCTGCCTCAAAAAATATAAATAAATAAGTATATAAATAAATAAGAGAAGGAAAAAAAGAAGGAAGAAGAGAGGGGGAGAGAGAGAAAGAAGGGAAGAGAGAGAGAGAGAGAGAGAGAGAGAGAGAGAGAGAGAGAGAGAGAGAGAGAGAGAGAATGTGCAGCTTGATTGTGGATATTTTTAAGGTAACTTTCTAGATTTTTTTTATTTTTAAAGATTTGTTTATTTTGTATAGTGTTCTGCCTGCGTGTATGCCTGGAGGCCAGAAGAGGGCACCAGATCTCATTGTAGGTAGTTATGAGTCACCATGTGGTTGCTGGGAACTGAACTCAGGACCTCTGGAAGAGCATTCAGTGCTCTTAACCTTTAAGCCATCTTTCTAGTGCCCCCCTCCCTTTTTTAAAAACAGGCTGTCCTGGAACTCATTGTGTAGACAGGCTGTCCTCGGATTCACAGAGATCCACCCACCCTTGCCTCCTGAGTGCTGGGATTAAAAGTGTGCACCACCATACCCTACTCTAGAAATTTTAACGTTTAAAATTTGAAGTCATTTTAGCATATGAGAATACTGTTATGAGATTAGCAGGAAGCAGAACATACAATAATATCAAATTGTGCTTCACAGTTAGGTACTAAGATACTTGGTACTGATAAGTGCTTGCCTTGTTGCTTTGGGGGACAGTGGTGGATGAGAACATGACTGGTACAACACTTGCTAGACCAGAGCAGTTGGGGAAAATCAGTGCAGTCATCGTGCAGGTGCGGTAAAGCAGAAGACGGCGGTGTTTTTATCCACAGGCTGGGGAGTGAGCACCAAACAGGAAGTTCCCAGGATGCACGCCTTCAGTCCCAGCAGTGGGAGGCAGAGGCAGGGAATTCCTCCTCCTCCTCCTCCTCCTCCTCCTCCTCCTCCTCCTCCTCCTCCTCCTCCTCCTCCTCCTTCTCCTCCTTTTTTCTCTTCCTCCTCTTCCTCCACTCCTCTTCCTCCTCTCCCTCCTCCTTTTTTTCACTTCCTCCTGCTCCTCTTCCTCCTCCTCTTCCTCCTGCTCCTCTTCCTCCTCCTCCTCCTCCTCTTTAGGGGAGGTGTGGGAATTAAGAGAACTAGAAATTGTAAGCTAAGTTTCAGGGCACAGGCATCAGTTTGGTTTCCTTGGGCCTGCTCTGCCCCCTGGTGGATGAAGTGTGTCTTTCTAGTCTCAGAGTAGTCTCTCACGCTATTGACATTAAAATCAGAGGATATTCGATTCCTAGCCCTCCACATTATCAAGCCAATAGAAAAAGAGTCTGTTTGGAACCTGACAGGGTCTAGTGGTTCAGCCGTGACTGACATCCCCAGCTGGCTGTGGTAGCACCAGGCCTTTAGAGTTCCAGTCTGTACCTCTGATCTCCATTTCAAGATTGTTCTACTCCTAAACTACATTTGTGAAAAATTAATTTTTAAAAAACGTATGTGTGCTGGGCAGTGGTGGTGCACACTTTTAATCCCAGCACTCGGGAGGCAGAGCCAGGCGGATCTCTGTGAGTTCGCGGCCAGCCTGGGCTACAGAGTGAGTCCCAGAAAAGGTGCAAAGCTACACAGAGAAAACCTTGTCCAAAAATAAAGATAAAAACCACGTATGTGTGTGCTGTACTTGCATGAGTTAACGTGCACTACATGCATGCCTAAGGATACCAGAAAGCATTGGCTCCCCTGTATCTGGAGTTATAGGCTGGTGTGAGCTGACAGATATGAGTGTTGGGAACCCACCCAAGGTCCTCGCTAGAGCACCAAGTGCTTCTAACTGCTGAGCTGTCTCTCTAACCTCTTAAACTCTGCTTTTATTTTACCTTTTAATGGACACACCTTTGTTTCTTGAAGTGTGTCTCGATGAGTGCTTGAGCCAAGTTTGTGTGTTGGGTCAGAAAAGGACCGCATGGCACAGGAAATAAGTTGTGACTCACATTAAAAGACAGATGAAGGGCATAGGTGTGGAAGATCTAGGGAAATGAGCTACATGGAGAAAGCTCCTATCCTTATAAGCCTCCGAGAACCTTTTCTGTGGAGAAAGTGAGGCTTGGACCTGGTGAGCGGATGACTGCGGAGATTTGAACTTTAGTCTCCGCTCCCACAGAGTGGTGCTTCCTGCTGCAGTCATTATGTAAGGACTTTGTTTAGCTTGCTAAGACCTTTGGACTTCATCCTTTAGACAGTAGGACGCTTCTTTAGTTGGCTACCAACTAGGAAATGACAGAAATTAGATTTGATCTGATTTATATTTTGTGAAAATTGTGTGGTTTTTGGAATGCATGTGGTTTTGTAGCATGCTTGGTCAGCAGCTACAAAAGGGCCCGAGAGCTTCCGTTTGGGGTTCTGCGATCAGCTCGGTAGTGCCCGAGCGTCTCAGTACTCGAACAGAGGGGAGGGCAGAGAGATAAGATGTAAGGACCAGAGACTGTCAACACATGCATGGACCTAGAACACTGCCAGCACCAATGTGCCTGCTAGCAGACCGGCATCCCCTGCATGGAGAGTCTGTGCATGCCGGTACCCTCCCCGCAGGGGTCTGGCTCACTTCCCTGTTGCTTTCCAGGGCACATCGCGTCCAGCGTCTTTGAGCCTCACCGCCCCTGGTTCTCTGACATCTCCTTTAGGATAATTTGGCATCATGACTCAGGAATCTCTAGTGCATTACATGTTGCAGGGAGGGAGTGCACATTTGGTTCTGTGGCTAAATTGAGTCACCCTGGTTTCCCCTCAAGCTGTCTCACTCTTTTTTGAAGCACGGTCTGTCTGGTATTTCTCCTTCTCTGACCCTACCATTTCTCCTGTCTTCCCTCCTCCACCCTTTTTTCCCCTCAGAGTTCCCTTGGTCCCCCAACCCCGAAGTTCCACCCCAGCAACTTCTACAAGTCTTCAGGTATCATACTGCCATATCTCATGGGTACCTCCAGGGTTAGGTTCTGAATGCTCATCATTTGCTCTCTAAAATATGTTCCCCTTCCTACCTTTCTCAGCCTAATTCTCCAGCTGCCCTCTTCCAAGACTGAGGTCTAGAAGCTACTCTGTTTTGGAAGGTTTCTGTTTGCCTATTTGTCTGTCTGTCTGTCTGTCTGTCTGTTTTTGAGTCAAGTGTGCTAATCTTAAGTATACAGTTTGATGAATTTTGACAGATGTGGAAACTGTTGGCAGCACCCAGGTCATCATGCTGGTAAGCTCACTGGTACCCAGGTCATTCCTGAGCTTCTGTCACTGACTGAACCCCCAGGCTGGGTCTGCCAGGGATCCTGTGCATGCTCCCTCCAGTCCCATGAACTCACCCTCTACCTCTGTGTGTCAGAGGATGAAAACTTGGGTTTAAGGAACCTCGTCCATTTCAATCATGGAATTTTCCCGTGAGTTTTTCTTGGCTTTTGTTTGCTTGTTTTTAGTCAGGGTCTTGTATAGCCATCAGCCTTGGCAAAGATGACTTTGAACTTCTGATTCTCCTGCCTCTACCTCGTGAGTGCTGGGATTGTAGGTATGCACCACCATACCTGCATTATGTGGTGCTGGGAATGAAACTCAGGGCTTTCTGCATGCTAGGCAGGCACTCTGTCCAATGAGCCGCACCCTCGTGCTAGGCAGGCATTCTATCCAATGAGCTACACCCTCGTGCTAGGCGGGCACTCTGTCCAATGAGCCGCACCCTCGTACTCGGCGGGCATTCTGTCCAATGAGCCGCACCCTCGTGCTAGGCGGGCACTCTGTCCAATGAGCTGCACCCTTGTGTTAGGCGGGCTCTCTATCCAATGAGCCGCACCCTCGTGCTCGGCAGGCATTCTATCCAATGAGCCGCACCCTCCGTTCCGCCTTGTTTTTAAAATTCAGTCAGCAGTACCTGTCAGTTCAGTGTGTACCTGTTAAGACATGGGGAGTCATTTGGCTGTTTCCTTGAACCCTTCTCCCCTAGCCTGTGCTCTGCTCAGTCATGAACGACTCCAGTGCCAGCCTTACACCATAGGCTGCGCCTGGGCCAGGTGTACCCAGAACCAAGATGATTCCCGATACTGATGAAAGATAACTCAGTCCAAACTGCCTGGACTCACACACTTAATTATCTCAAGCACCATTAAGCAGGACAGTTTCTAGGTTCTTAGACTCAGCTGCCCTAAGTAGATTTCTTTCTGGTTTCCTTGGGTTTTGCTTTTTTATCTCACAGTAGGTGTGATTTTGTGGGTATTCGTTCTCTGCAGGACGAACACATTTCTCCCTGTCTCTGTTTTGTGTGGAGACCGTGCCAGAACCCCCCCAAACCCATTGCCATAATGCTTCTTTAAAAATCTGGAATCATGATATCTCCTATGCTCAACCCTAATGCTTACAAAGAGGATGAGGTGCCTGTGGTGGGCCTGGACCAACAGACGTTCCCTGAGTGCCCAAGACGCCCAGCTTGACTTCAGGAATGTCTTATCCCTCGAGTCATTTCTTCTTTTTATTAAACGTGCTTAATCATTCACCATGTTCCCAGTAGTGTCCCTTTCTCCTTAGGGTGCCCCAGAACATGGACCCAGGGACTCCTGTCCGACTTCCGCCAAGCACTTCCACCCTGCTGCCTCTGATGGCTTCTGTTGAGCTGTGCTCTTTCTTACTTGCCCTTCGCTTCTGCTTTCCTTGGAAGTTTCGCTTCTTGCTTCTTCGATCATCCCCCACGGTACTGTCTGAACACTTACCCAAACTAGATGGGACTCTCAACTCCAGATCTCTTTCGTGCTTTTCCGTTCCCTCTCTAGTTGTATCCCATGTGCATAGGATCTGAGCAGCCACAAGCTAGGTAACAGCTAAGCCTGGAGATGGCTGTAGCTGATCTTGCTGAAGGGACCCTTCAGCCCTTCTAGAGTATTCTCTCGAGGGCTTTGCTCTTTAAGGTGACCTTAATGGACCCAGCTCACTCACCAGCCCTAGGTTGTATCTTCCAGTACCACCTTTCCTGACTTCTGTGCTTCTGCTCATTATTATCTTACCCAGAATCTTCCTGTTTTCTCTGCAGGCGTTTGCCAGACTCTTAAGGCACGGGGGAGGCATCCTTTGATTCCCCCATTGGCCTCCTCTGTCTGAAATGCTCTGTTCACTTTCCCTTAGCAGTTACTAATGCACAACATCCACAGGACTTTGGAATCAGACACCCTAGTGTTCAGATCTGACCCAGGCGCTCAGCCCTTGTCTCTCTCCCTTGCAGAATCTCTGGGAGGATAGTCATGTAGTGTGGGTTTCATCCTTTCGTGACACTGGTGGTTTCATTCTTGAGCTCATTCACCTACACTGGTTCCCACGCAAGCACCGCTACTGTGCCCATCATTTAGCACCCACCCTCCTGGAGCCCAGTGAGCAGGTGTTGTTGGAGTGCTGGGGATGTGCTTGGGAACAAGACAAAATCAAGATTCTTACCCATGCACAGCTTTCCTTCTTTGAAAGGCACCATCTTGTGCTCGCTTCGGCAGCACATATACTAAAATTGAAAGGCACCATCTAGCTCCGAGTCCAGCATAAGAAGCAGCATATGGGAGGCCGGAAGTGGACCGGCCTGCAGGAGAAAGGGCTTCGGCTCAAGTTCTTTAGCAACACTGATTATGCGAGTGTCAGCGGAGGGCATGCATACGCTACAGCAGACGTGGAGGTCAGAGGATAACTTGTGGGAGTCTGTTTTCTCTGTGTGTGTGCCAGAGAGTGAAGTCAGGGCATCAGGCTCGGTGGCAAGCGCCCTTGGCCACTGAGCCTTCTCCCTGGCCTGGCAACAGGGATTTTGATCTCTGCTCTCCCTGGTGTTAATGGTGATTTGTTTTAAGGAGTGTAGTTGTTTCCAGAACACTTGTCTTTCCTTAGAAACACAAACCTGTGCGGTTTGTTTTCCAGTGGTGAAAGTGGGGCTGGGAAAACGGAAAGCACCAAGCTGATCCTCAAGTTCCTGTCCGTCATCAGCCAGCATTCTTTGGACCTGTCCTTACAGGAGAAGACATCCTGTGTGGAGCAAGCCATCCTCCAAAGCAGGTATCGCATTGGTTTTCTTCCTTCCAAGTGATAGGGTTTGCTTTTCTCTTGGAATGGAATAGCTAAAATTCGTCTGTCTATTTCTCTTCCTGGCTTGCCTGTTAGGATTCCTCAAGAGATCTCTGCTGCAAACCTTTCATCCCAGCATGGGAGGCAGGGGCAGGCAGATCTCTGTGAATTCAAGGCCAGCTTGACTTACATAGAGAGTTCCATAGAGATGACTTAGTGAGCCTTTGTCTCCCCAAAAAATAAACAGTCTTAATATGTACCCAGCACTTTCTGGAACCTTCAGCAACACCTGCTTTGGCAGAAGCAGTTCCTAGACCTTCCTTTCCAGTTGGACCATTCAGGCTGATACCACGAGGTTTTTGAGAAGCAGTCTGACTCCAGCTGCCTGATTGCAAAGGACTCCAGTGCATACTAACCCAGCTGCCACGTGCAGTGAGCTTAGCATTTATAATGAGGAAGGTGCTGTCCATGTGAGCAGAGTGCATTTTCTCAGCCTCACCCAGAACAGATCAGCAGTAGGTAGCCATGATCATTGGAACCCTGACAGAGGGCCACGAGGCTGGGTATCATCTACAGACAACTAACTTGGAATCTGATTAGTGCCTGGTAGGGTGGTAGAATTAGTAGAGACATTACAGAATCCCAGATACAGAAAGCTGTCTCAGGGTCAGCAACCTACAGCCTAATACAGTTTCCTGCAGCTTTTTATTTAATTGGGCTTACAGCTCAGTGGTAGAATGCTTGCTTAGCATATTCAAGATCTGGGGTACCATGTGTACACTCTCCACCCACATTCTTTTTTAATTGCAGTTAAATACATACACCTTTAATTTCTAACCATCCTCTCACATACAGCTCAGGAGCAATGGTCATCACCATCCATTTTCAGACTTATTCATCTGCCTCCTGCAGCCTCCTTTGTAAATAATTTTCTTGGGACCCTGCCCTGCTCACTTGTGTTGTTTCTGACTGCTTTTAAATGACGGTGCCAACGCTGAGGAGTTTCAGCAGGGACCACATGCTCTACAAAGCCTAAAACACTCTCTGGTCCTTTGCAGAACTTCCTGTGACACACTTGGTCTATCCTGACTCCACTTTACAGTTGGAGCTCATCCAGAATGTAAAATAAATTATCTCCAGGCCGTGCAGCCGATGAGTGAAATGTCCAGAATTGAGGGCTCTCCAGCTCCTAGATGTGAGCATGGGTTCTTCTGTGCAACTCCTGGGCTGTGTGTATCAACCACGTTCATTTGTGCAGAGCTGAGCCACGTGGTCCCCTTAGCTATGTGGCTTCCTCTTGAAGTGCAACCATCTTCCTTCTTCACATTAAAGGGGATGTTCAGGAAAGCCCATTTCAGCCAGAGAAAAGCCGGCTCCCCTTTAAATAAACGGAGTCAGGCTGGGCCCTGCTGCACAGATGTGTGCAGTTTGTGAGTTTGAGCCTTTGCCCTGGTTAATGCCCTGCTGTCCCTCCTCTGTTCACAGCCCCATCATGGAAGCTTTCGGCAACGCGAAGACAGTATACAACAACAACTCCAGTCGCTTTGGGAAGTTTGTGCAACTGAACATCTGTCAAAAGGGAAATATCCAGGGAGGAAGAATTGTAGATTGTATCCTGTTTCGTTTCACGTTCGTCCTCACACTTGGCTCTATCAGTCAGTGGACACTTGGCTCACTTGTTGTAAGGGCCCCAAAAGAGTATGAAGTACTTGTTAATGTTAGTTCAGGCTCATTTTTGTTTTAATATTAGTGCATTTGTCCTGTTTAATGATTATTCTAAAAGATAAATAACCATTTTTCCTATGTAAATATCACATATTATGCCTATAGTCTAGTTCATCATTTATTAGTCTGTTTTCTGTTGCTGTGATGGAATGCCTAAATGGGTACTTGATAAAGAAAAGAGAGGGTTTTTTGCCCTTTTTTTTTTCTTCTTGATAGCTTTATCTTACAGTTTGCGGGGGCTGAAAGTCCAAGGTCAGTCACTTTTTCAGACTCTGGTCCAAGCCTTCCTTGCTCTGTTGTAGCATGATGGATGGTGTCATGGAGCATGTGTGAGAGATCATATGACAGGAGGTAAGAGGAAGAGAGAACCAGGATGGCTAGACTCCATTCTTGACTATTCTCAAGAAACTGGCATGCCTATGAGATCAGCATTAACGTAACTTTAGTAACCTTGACCTAGCCACCTCCCATTGGGCCCCACCTCATGTAAGGGTTCTGCCACCCTCATAGCTTAGACCAAGGACTCTATGTGGGGCCTTTGGGGCTACATTCAAACCATGTCTACCCTGCACCAGTCACCAAGCACTAGCTGTTTGCTGTAGCGGGTCCTATCATTTGGCACCTACACGGGCATTATGTCATTGGAACTGAATTTAGGTGAAGGGGGCTTTGCTTTGTTTGATGTCCTTCGGCACCAGTGGCAGCAATGTCAGCGGACCGGGAGCCATTACCCAAAGTCAAGACTAACCTCCTGCCGTGTCTGTTTTCTTCCTTGACTTGCCTTACTTTTCACATGAAGATTTATTAGAAAAAGTAAGTAACTGTGATTCAATTCACAGTTTTCCTATGATGACAATTTTTAGAGATTGTTTTTGTATTAAATGGTGAAAACATTTTTTTTAATAATAGAAATTTGGTTTCTCTCCACAGAACCGAGTAGTGAGGCAAAATCCTGGGGAGAGGAATTATCACATATTCTATGCACTGCTGGCAGGGCTGGAACAGAGAGAGAGAGGTGAGTGATGCGCGGCAGCAGAGACAAGCGGGTGGCAGCTTGTGGTCCATTTCAAACACATTGGGGATGAGGTGGGCAGCACAGGAACATCTTTGACTTCCACCGAGTGCAATGAAATGTGTGCTGTGAGAGTACGAAAGATGCCAAGTTGGTCCGAGGGTCAAAACAGCAAAGGGAGAAAATCAAACTGTTTGTAATTAGTACATTTTTAATTTGATGGGTACTTGTGAGAAATGTCTAATGTAACATAGTCAGCTTTATTTCAGAGTGTGTGTGTGTGTGTGTGTGTGTGTGTGTGTGTGTGTGTGTGTGTGTGTGTATAGAGGCCAGAGGTTGATTCCAGTGGTTCTCCACCTTACCTATTGAGACAGGCTCACTCACTGAACCTAGAGTTTGCTACTGAGACTGTGGTGGTTGACCAGTTAGCCCTGGGATCACAAGCTCACTATCCCACATGGCTTTGTATGTGTGTTCTGGGCATTGAACAGTGGTTGACCAGTTGGCTCTGGGATTACAAGCTCACTATCCCACAGGGCTTTGTGTGTGTGTTCTGGACATTGAACAGTAGTTGACCAGTTGGCCCTGGGATTGCAAGCTCACTATCCCACAAGGCTTTGTATATGTGTTCTGGTCATTGAACGGTGGTCGACCAGTTGGCCCTGGGGTCACAAGCTCACTATCCCCTTTGTATGTGTGTTCTGGGCATTAAACGGTGGTTGACCAGTTAGCCCTGAGATCACAAGCTCACTATCCTACATGGCTTTGTGTGTGTGTTCTGGACATTGAATGTGAGCTACTTGACTAAGCCATCTCCCTGACCTACAGCTGTACTTTTGAAACATACCTAAGTAAAATTTCTAAAAGTTCATTTTTCTTTTCTTTTTTGGTCCTACTAGAGAATGAACCTAGAACTTATGGTCTTAAGCAAGTCCTTTTCCACCTAACCATCTCTAACTAAATGTTTGGCTTTTAAAAGAAAATAATATAGCAATACCCTCATTAATTTGTTTTTTCTGATCCTGTTTAATTTAATTGGCTGTTTTTAATTTGCCTGGATTGTTAAAAAATAACTTTATTAGCATCTTAGTGTGTGGTCATTTGGAGTATGGAATTATGTGTGTATTTTAGTTATTAAAACCACAATACAGTCCCCTGCATACTCAAGTAAGTACATAAGTATGTAAATTACAGTGATTGCTTCTGACTTTGGTCAGCCAAGGCCAGCTGAGTACTGATGTCCCATCTTTCTTTGTCTTTCTGTAGAAGAATTTTATTTATCTTTGCCAGAGAACTACCATTACTTGAATCAATCTGGATGTATAGAGGACAAGACAATCAGTGACCAAGAATCCTTCAGACAAGTTATTGTAAGTTACTTTTTTTAATCTTCTCATGAGAGTATGGATTCATTTTTGTTTTCAAAAAAAAATAATTATTTTTATAATGAAAACAGACATGATTACATTTGAAGAACATGCAAGAATAGTTATTTCTTGCCCCTGTTAATTACTGTGAAGCCTGCTTTCCAGGCTGGAAGGGAATCCCAGGAGTCCTTTGTAAGTGGTGAGTGACTATGTCAATCAGGACAGGTGCGTGACTCCCTTGGAACAGCATGTTCAGAGCCTGTGCTCTCATTTCCTCAAAACAAATGCCCCAAACCCAAGGCTTTGCACCATAGCAACAGTTCTCTGGTTTTGAGGTGGCAGGTAGGGTTTCTTTTGGAAAACAGATTCATCATGGGGCAAGGTCACCACTGGGTCGTCACCCAGTCCCTATAGTTCTCCACTGGAATTAGTTCTGGTTGCATGGACAGTGCTGATCTTGACCCTGGCTCATGGCAGCAACAGTCACTAACATCTCTCAGTTCCCACAAGGGATTTGGACAGGGTGACTGCACTGAAAATAAGCCTAGTCACCACACGCTGTTAACAGCCTGCCTGACTGAGTGTGCCTGGCCATCACATCATGGTGG
Organism: Peromyscus californicus insignis; assembly: GCF_007827085.1. Taxonomy (NCBI): domain Eukaryota; kingdom Metazoa; phylum Chordata; class Mammalia; order Rodentia; family Cricetidae; genus Peromyscus; species Peromyscus californicus. The sequence continues at coordinate 14,019,806 of NW_026294480.1, read as the reverse complement.
GCCCACGTCTTTGTCGGAGTTCTCAGCTTTAGGACACAGTACCGATAGTGTTTGACTCATCTTTAATCATAATCATGTATAAATACAGCTGACACGAGTGTGGGTATCCCTGTGTACCCACTACCCATAGACTTGTATTTAACTGTCAGCAGAGGGGAAAGCAATGTTTTTCAGTGTACTTAATGTATTCAGGCCTTTTGTGTTGCCAATTCCTAAACAATACAGCATAACAGTATATATATACTGTGTGTGTGTGTATATATATATGTGTGTGTGTGTATATATATATATGTGTGTGTGTGTGTGTGTGTGTGTGTGTGTGTGTGTATGTGTATATACTGTATTGGGCATTATAAGTAATTTGGAGAACATTTAAAGTATATAGAGAATGTACATAGCCCATGTATACATATTTATAAGGGACTTGAGCATTCTCAGACTGTAATGCCTACAGGGGAGCCTAGAACCAATCCACTGTGCATACATACCAAGGCATGCTTATACTTACTTTCTTGAACTTCACATGGACTCAGCTCTGCTCTTCATGACCCTGTCAGGTCATTAGAATGGTGTCTTCTAGGAGACTACAGAGCCGGTGAACAGCCTGCCTTTACCCGCACATTACAGAGCTGGTGTACAAGTATACAGATCCCAGACAGAGCCGCCAGTCAGCTCCGTCCTGCTTTCAAGGCACTTTAGCCTTGTCTTTGTAAGTCATTCGAAGGTCAGAAACTCTGATTATTCAGTGTGTGGTGTCTTCACCAGTAGGGTCTCACCATCCAGTTCCAGTATGTAACCAAGAGCAACAGTAGTGTCCTCTGGTTCCGGGGACCTCTGAGGTCTTGCTACCCAAGAAGTGACATACAAAGAGGAATACTGTAGCTTGAGTTTTCCTGCCTGGCCCATGGTCAGGACAAATCTCTCTCTCCTGCCAGTCCCACAGCCACTCAAACCCGACCAAGTAAACACAGAGACTTATATTGGTTACAAACTGTATGGCCGTGGCAGGCTTCTTGCTAACTGTTCTTACAGCTTAAATTAATCCATTTCTATTAATCTATACCTTGCCACATGGCTCATGGCTTACCGGCATCTTTACATGCGGCTTGTCATCATGGCGGCTGGTAGTGTCTCTCTGACTCAGCCTTCCACTTCCCAGCTCTATTCTCCTCCTTGTCCCGCCTATACTTCCTGTCTGGCCACGGGCCAATCAGTGATTTATTTATTGACTAATCAGCAACACATTTGACATACAGATCATCCCACAACAGAATACCATGTGATTTCAAAATGCCTATCAATCACACATAAATTCTCCTCATGCTGTGTATATAATCTGGATCAAAGTTGGAAGTGGAATTCAAGCTTGGTATGATGGTTCATGCCTGTGATCCCAGCACTTTGGTGACTGCGACAGAAGGATTGCCATGAGTTTAAGGTCAGCCGTAAGGTGCAGAGTTAGGCCCTGTCTCAAAAGACAAAAAATAAATAAATAAATGAAGCAAAAAGGGGGGAAATGAAATTCAAAGCAGATGAGGCAGGAATGTGACCATCTTTCCTTTCTATTCAAAGCACACAAATGTGCAGATCAGTGCAGAGTGATTACGCTGTCTCTCAGTGTCTCTGTGTGTGTGTGTCTCTCTCTGTCTCTGTTCCATCTTTGTGTCCGACACTAGCTCTGCTGCTGTTCCATCTGCCCTCAGTTAGAGAAATCAAACCTGGGGCTGCACATATGCAAGGCCTCTGAGCTACACCCCGCTAAAGACATCACTCTTTGGTGTATACACCTTGGAGGGAAAGGATTTGTCTTGGCAGGTTGGATTTTGTGAAGTGTTCTTTAAAGTACCACCAGCCCCCATATCTCTGAAACCCACGTGTCTGAAGATAACCAGATTCAGATAGAAAATGCTTTTAAAAAGAGGAAAACAGGTTGCATCTACAAAAGCATATATATATAAAACGTAAGATCTGCTGCTTTTACAGCATATGCCTTGAGTTTGGTATTATATGTAATCTAGAGGTGGTTTAAGTCTGCAGGGGGGCCAAGCACAGTGGCAAAGGCCTGGGATCCCAGCACTGCAGAGGTTAAAGCAGGATAACTGATGCAGATTTAGTGCCAGCCTGGGTTGCTTTGTGAGTTCAAGGCCAGCCTGGGATCCATACCACACTATAAATAAAGTGTGCAGGATGACTGTATGGGTCCTCCGCAAATGCTACACAATTTTATATACAGGACTGGATTAAGCTTCTGTGGATTTTTACATCCGGGCTCCTGGCACTCCTCACAGGTACAGCTGTGTTCTAAGCTGTCTTTCTTCTTTCTGTTACGGTCCCACACTTTTCCCACTACACAGCCTTCTTCTCACAGTTCATTTCTTACCGTCTTTGTTGAAGAAGCATGTGTGGAAATTAGCGCTCATCCTCATTCTTGATGAGTCGAAGGAAAGAATTGGCGGTTATCTAGTCTAGTCTTGCCACAGGCCCACCCATTCCCAGAGAGCTGTGGCCACCAGGGCGCATTGCCTGGGAAGACTGGATGCTGTTCCTCTCCCTTCCTCTTGGGGCATCATTTCCCCACACAAAACAGTTCCTTTCCGTGGGCTCCAAGTCAAGGCAGGGAAATTTATATATGAAATCAGCATAATGTTCCTGACTAACGTATTCTAGTCACACATTCTTTTTATGGACATTCTTGTAGATCTGTAAGTGTTCAATTTACAACTACTCATTAGTGTTGGCCCACCAGAAGTATTAATGAAAAATTAGCTGATCTTTACTAAGATCATAAATGTGACATTTTGCTATTATTATTTAACCATTTAATTTTATTCTAGAAGTTCTAAGCATGGCTTTAAAAAAAAAAAGGTACAACTTTGATGGAGGAGGAGGAGGAAAAATATTCCTTCCTGGAAACAGCAAAATTTCCCTCTCCTCAAACTGATTGGGAGACATTTGAGATACTTTATTATACACATAGATGAAACCCCTTGTAGCAAGTGAAACCCATCGTTAGGTATAACGTTTAGAAATGCTGAAAAAAATGTTTCTTATATAAGAAATGAGGAGGGCAGGAGGCAGCAATATGCATTACATGTATATAAAATCCCTTTATTTTAAAAAAGAAATTACTTTATATATCATATACATATAGCAATTGTAAGAGGAGAAAAAATATTGAAGCAAAAGTATGTTTCAAAAGTGTTACTTTACATGGCACAGCTCTTTGATTTTATTTTATCCTATGCCATTCTCTGAATGTTATGTTTTCATAATGAACATGCTATCTTTGCCATGATTATATGATTATTATTTGGAAGGACACCTGCTTTTCCGTGGACCATAGACTATGAATATATGCTCAATGTCATAGCCAGTTTTAATATAGCTTTCAAAACTGGGCCATAAATGTTTCAGCTGAGATGAAAAGCTATTTCAAGTCAGAAGTAACAACTAATTTATTTTACTGCCTCCATATGGCTCCAGGTTGGTGGCTGACGAGATGTGTGTGAAGTAGCAAGAGACTTTGATGCGTGATGGCCTGTTTGTTCTCTTCATAAATACTGGATGTTTACAGCATCCTTGGCTGTGGACCACTGCTAAGATTTCCAGACTTCAGAGACCTTCCTGCATGTACCCAGGGGTTTTTAGTGGTGTGTGGCTGTAGTTATGTATCTGCAAATTCATTCTGTATGAATCAGATTGTGTTACTTTTCAAACGATTTTTTTTTCTCTCTTCCAATCTTGGAAAACTTGGGGGTTGTTGATGTAGAGAACAGGGAAAGGGTCGGGAATGTTGCTGATTTGTTAGAGTCTTTGCCTGGCATGCACAGAGCCCCAGGTTCCATCCCAGTACCACACCACATAAACCACGTGTGGTGGCACTCACCTAAATTTCCATGAGATTATTGAGGCAGGAGGATTAGAAACTCAAGGCCGTCCTTCCCTATTTAGCGAGGTCAAAGTCCCCCTGTCTCAAAACAAAGCAAGACCAAAAAAAAAAAAAAAAAAAAAAAATCAGAAGGCGAAGAGACTTCGACCCTGCAGAGGGACTACGTCAACTTTGTATCTAACGGTGCTAAAGCAAGGGGAAGTTTTCAAAATGAGGGTTACAGAAGTGTTTTTTTGCAATCATGATCCCTTTTGCAGGCACCCACAGCAAGGGCATCAGAGAGAGGCAGTGGCTGGGTGATAAGCAGAGATCCTTGTATGTCTGTGAGGACACTGTGGTGCTGGCCGAGGCTTCTGCAGAAACTCCTCTTGTCGGGCATCTCTCGGGAAGAGCCCTTCCTTCATGCCTTGTTGACTTTATTTAGCCGGTTGCAACTTGACATGAATAACTCCACTTTGACTCCAACAGCCTTCAGTCAACATAAGCTAATGTCGTACATGAAATAATTTCATATAACACATATGAATCATTATATAACACATCACTACCAAAGTACTTGTCATTACTTAAGCTCCCAACTGCCTCCTTTCCCACCCTTTCAAGAATACCATGGTTCAGGGATCTGCCAGGGTCCCTGTGCTTTCTGAGAGGGTCACTTACCTCTAGTTTCTACTGTGACACAATTGTTTCTAGTGTGACAACCTGCTGTTTCAGAATCTAGCACCACATATCACCCCCCACCATATCACGTTCACAGGCATCTGTTTTATGTGCTTAATAAAAACTTTTATTTAAAAAAAAAAAATCTCTGTGTAACACCATACCCGTTTTGTGACTAAGCTGGTATTTAGCAATTCCAAGCCAAGCCATACTGAGAACTTCCCAGGATTTTTATTTCAGTCTTGAGCCATATTATTGAGATAATAAAATAATTATAATAGCCTTAAACGGTGGCTATTCTTGCCAGAGGGAATGGGACACTGCTTAGTAAAACAATTATAAAAAGAACAGCAAGAAACAGAAGTTATTGCTAGGAGTTTTAAGGCACATGCCCATGCTGATGATAATTGTTGGGGCTATTAAATTTTTCTATGATTGATTCAATTACCACTACCACCATAGTCTAATTTACTAATCATTTAGAGTTAGACTCAAAAAGAAAGAAGTTAACAATTCATTAGTACAGTGAACATATTAACTCTGTCCCATTTCATATTTTCATACGTTACCTTTGAATGTATTATAAGAAGTTATCCAAGTTGTGTGTGTGTGTGTGTGTGTGTGTGTGTGTGTGTGTGTGTGTACCCTCATACACATGCACAGTTGCATGGAGTGCAGCCACATACCTGTCATCGTGTGCACGTAGAGCTCAGAGAACATCTTGTATCAGTCTGCAACTTCCACTTTGTTTGAGATGATCTCTTGCCAGCTCACAGTATTCTAGGTATTCGCTTTATACCCCTTCATCGTTACCCCAATGCACTGGACCTGAAGATTGCTTTACTGCGTCCAGCTTTCACATGAGTTCTGGCGATCTGAATGCAGGTGCAACACTTGCATGGCAGGCGCGTTACCCACTGAGCCATCTCCCCAGCCCCGATAATTTTGTTTTATGAACTGTGTATTGATATGTTTTCACTTGATAGGAACTGCCTGCTACTGTTCACATACATTTTTAAATCTTATTTACCTTTCGTGCTTTAGAGCCCAGGTAGGTGATTCTGTTGTTTTAACTTCAGCGCAGTGGCTGCGCCTTATTCTATTGCTGTTTCAGCCAGCAATTGCAATTCCACCATTACCTCTAGCAGCGGTCTGGCCATGTAGGCCACAGCCTGGCGGGAATCCTATTCCTGCAGGCACGGGCTCTGTCACTTCTGCTACAGGTAGCTCTAAATCTCTATTGTTCTATTTATAAATAAGACTCAAGATTCAAAGGCTGGGGTGAAAACCTGCTAGCTCAGAGAGGCTGGGTTGCAGTTAGCTAACCTTCTCTCCTTGCTGCTTCTGCTTCACCAAATCAGAAAATACTGTGCCACTCCAAACCCCACCCTGCTACTTCCTGTGTCTCTCTATCTCTCCGGGATGCCCTCTGATGCTCTATGATTACTGTCCGTCAACTAGTTTCTAACTCAGCCTCCTGACTCAAGGTTAATTTTGTTTCATTAACACAAATGCAAACTCGGGGTTCACAGTGTGATCCAGTATCCCCCAACATGACTCTGTGAAGATGTTCGTTTCTGTGATCCTTATGGGAACTGGCTAATGGGAACAAATGCATTGTTTTCTTTGGAATTTTGAGATAGATGATGTCCTGCTATGTGACCCAGGCTAGCCTTGCATTTATTGTAATTGACCTTCTCTGGCCTCCCAGATTCTAGGGTTACAGGTATGCACTGCCATGACGGCTTTTGGCTTAGAAAACATCTATAAACTCATAGAAAGAAAGGAGCCAAATTCGCTTTTGCACGGCATGGGTACTTTGTAATTATTTTGCTCCTTTCTGACTTGGTTTTCAACTTGGTTTTCAAAGTCTTGAGACTGAAAAATGATTGTTTCTTTGCTCTCCCTTCTTGCATATTAACCCCCTGCCTCCAGTTTATGTAAAGAGAGCCGTGATCATTGTGCTTTCATGTTGGAGGAGAGAAGCCTTTTGTTGACCTTGTGATAACCGTGATTCCTAGGAAGCTGTTTAGTAATGGAAGCGGGAAGCTGCCTGTATCACAGACGTGTGGTCCTGTATTGGTTGGATTCTCAGCGTTCTTCATTTCTGCCATTTTTGTTTTTAACATGCAGTGCTGTTCGAGTCAGTGGTTATGCATCATGGTTTTTGTTTGTTTGTTTTTCCTTGTCTTTAGAACCATACCTAATAACTTAACTTAGTCACAAACAGTTTTTGTTTTCCTCTAGACGGCAATGGAAGTCATGCAATTCAGCAAAGAGGAAGTTCGGGAGGTTTTGAGGTTGCTGGCTGGGATACTACATCTCGGCAACATAGAGTTTATCACTGCTGGAGGGGCGCAGGTTTCCTTCAAAACAGGTGAGACCAAGCCAGCCACTCACCCCCACCCCTGTCCCCACCCCCACTCCCTCCCCTGGTCCCCTTCAGTGTTTTCCTCATAAGAGACTAGGCCTAGAAACCTGAGGCATTATCCTCCAAAGCCATGTTTGCTTGTATGTTTATTTGTTTGTTTTGGAGACAGGGTTTATCTGTGTAGTCCTGGCTGTCCTGGAACTCACTCTGTAGACCAAGCTGGCCTTGAACTCTCAGAGATCCACCTGCCTCTGCCTCCTGAGTACGGAGCATGTGCCATTACCGCCAGGCTGACTTGTGGTCCTTTACAGAAAGTTTTCTGGTGCCAGAATAGAGCTACAGACTTCCCCTCTCTTTGATGCTGGGGCTTGGGCCAAATAAGTAGAAGTCTGAGCAACAAGTACTTAATATAGGGAAAATGTTGAGTCAGGCGGTGTCCCACTTTGTCTTGGTTTTTAGAGTTGTCCAACTGTGGTGCCTAGTGACAGTCCATTGGACTGTCGATTCGCTGAGCAGAAGGCTGGGTTCATAGCCCAGTTCTGCCAGGACTTGTTCCTTCTGTTACTTGTCCTTTGCACTTATGACTTCCTCCTGGTAGAGTACCTCAGAGTTTGTTGTGCTTTTAAATACATAAATAAATATGTTTATATGCATTTTGAGAAGGTTTCTGATGGAAGCAATAAATGGTGTTGCAGAAACTGGAAATTGGATGTGTTTGGGACCAAAGCGTCTCTCTGAGAACTCCTTCCATGGTCAATGTTTATCGAGTGTTTGACACCACCTAGTTCTTTTCAGTGCCCTAGAAGCCTGAGAGCCTTTGTTTAGAGTTGGAGAGAGAAATGATTTAGAGATTAAGAGACCAGTGGCATTTTGAGAGGACCTGCCTTCTGTAACTCAGGTTCTAGAGGACCTAGTGCCATCTTCTGGCCTCCTCGGGCAATGCAAATGTACACAAATATACATACAGGCAAAACACTTTAGAGAATGTGTGTGTATATATACAGATATGTATGTATACATATATAGAGAGAATGTATATGTGTGTGTATGTATATATATATATGTATGTATGTATATAAAATCTTTTTTTTTTCTTCTTTTGCTTTTCAAGTCAAGGTTTCTCTGTTTAACAGCCCTGGCTGTCCTGGAATTCTCTTTGTGGACCAGGCTGGTCTCTAACTCACAGAGACCCGTCTGCCTCTGCCTTCGGATACTGGCATTAAAGGGGTACACCACCACACCTTGCATATATATTCTTAAACCAGCCTTTATTTATGTGGGCAGTGCATGTTCACATCTACTGAAGTAGAAATTATGGTTATGGGGTTGGGTATGGTAGTACGGGCCTGATGATGCCACCATACAGGAGGCTGAGACAGAAGGATGGAGAGTTGCTGGTCAGCCTAGGCTACAGAGCAAGCCCATAGCCAAGCGAGGCAACCTAGCAAGACCATGTCTCAACAACAAAGAGAAACCCTGGGGAACATAAAACATTTCCTTATTGTCTGAGTTGGGAGTGTGACGCAGTCAAGTGCCTGCTCGCTCTGCAGGCATGAAGACCTGGGTTCAGAACCTTGTAGAAGTTGGGGTGGGGGGGTCTGTAACCCAGCACTGGGAGGGACAGACACGTGGATCCCTGGAGCTCCTTGACCAGCTGGTCAGGACAAATCAGTGAGGTCCGGCTTCAGTGAGAAACCCTCAAAAAATACGATGGAGAGTGATTAAGAAAGACACTCTGTCAACCTCTGGCCTCCACCTACATGCACACACCCATATGAACATAATATATGCCACACATATGTATTAATTCACTTGATAACAATGCATGTACCATACGGAAATAAATCTATTTTTGTTTCCCCAAATAGAAAGAAGGTCAGGGAGAAGAGTTCCATTATTCCATCATCCATTTTACCTTTTAGCCATTTTTTTAAACTTTAATTTTATTATTCTCTTTATTTTAATTGACATATAATCACATCATTTTCCCTTTTCCTCTCTCTAATTCCTCCCACCCCCTCACTCCTTCTCAGATCCATCGTCCTTTTCACCTCAGTGTGTAACTACAGCAAGCTGAGTCCATGTAGTGTTGCTTGCATGTATATGATTTCAGGGATTACCCTTGGTATAGGATAACCAGTTAAGGGACTCGTCCCTGGGGAAGACTGATTCTCCTGTTGTTCTTCTTCTAGGGGTGAGGACTCATGAGATTGTCCTTGTTCAAGTCTTATTTTGGTAGCCATATTATTGAGTATCATGGATAAAACTTCCGTGTCATTTCTAGGAGATGTAATTTCACAACAGATTTCCTGGTCCTCTATCTCTTACAATCTTGCCAGCCCCTTTCCCTGATGTTCCCAGAGCTTTAGGTGTATAGTTGTGTTGTAGATATCTCCGTTGCCTTTGGGGACCCCATGATCATTGTTCCCAGAATTTTGACCAATTGTGCTTTTCTGTAATGGCCTCTGTCTGTAGTGACTTTCGTTGTTGTTTTTGGTTTTTGTTTTTGTTTTCTTGAGGGCAGGGATTCTCTGTATATCTTTGGAGCTCAGTTAGACCAGGCCTCTAACTCACAGAGATCCAACTGCCTCTGCCTCCTGGAGTGATGGAATTAAAGGCATGCACCACCACCACCCAGCCATAGCAACTTTCTTTAGTGTCCTACATCATAAAAGATAGTTGATTCTCTGTCCCTTTTGAATTTTTGTGTATTCTTGTTTATGTGTATCTATGTGCACCTGCTTGTCTGTAGGTTCCCAATGTGAGTGCGGGTTCCTTCAGAGGCTAGATGGTTGTGACCCACCTACTGTGGGTACTGGGAATCCAACCTAGGTCCTCTGCAAGAGCAGCAAGTACTCTTTCAACTGCTGAGCCATTTCTCCAGCCCCAGCAACTTGTAACTGCTTTTAGATTCAGTTTGCTAAGATGCCCTGTGTCTTGTAACCTCTTACAAAACTGTTTTGTTCTGGTGAGAGAACCGTAATGGCAAAGCCAGTTGCCCTTAAGTGCTACCAGTGAAAATGTCACAAACCTCTTCATTTCATGGTCACCGGCCATCCCTTTACCCAGGCCCTGGGTCCTTCCACTCTCCTAACCTGGGATCACTGAGGGAGTTCTCACCTTAGCCGTGAGCTGTGTCCATCAGCTGTGCCTGAGGAGTTGTGGACGGTCCTCTGCTTTCTGGTGTTCTGTGTGTGGTTGGATTCGAACCCAGCTGAGGTCCAGCATCTGGTGTGTTTGAGGGACTGTGGGGTCACCTGTGCCTCCTTCTTCCCTTTCAGCTTTGGGTAGGTCTGCGGAGTTACTTGGGCTGGACCCAACACAGCTCACAGATGCTCTGACCCAGAGATCCATGTTCCTCAGGGGAGAAGAGATCCTCACGCCTCTCAGTGTTCAGCAGGTATGCCACTGAAACCTGTCTCAAATGACTTTCCTGGGGGTTCCTGATCCGCGTCTTGCTCTGCTTTGTGCGACCACAATGAGCCGTTGGAATGACTGACTCATAGGCAAAATATCAAGGATGCCCAAGCCTGGAACACGGATGACTGTTTTGTGAGTGACAGGGCAGCCTAGTTCTGATGAGCTCGGGTCTGATGTGGACTGACCGAGGCTGAGTCTTGACCCTTTTAAGATGGTCTGTTCTTGGGAAATGTGTTCTCTATGCCTCAGTTCCCTCTTCCGTAAGTCAAGGATCTGCCTAATTCATAGGGCTCTTATGATGATTAAAATAGCAAATACTTGGCATAACTACTTAGCATCTGCTGCAGAGTAAGCATTCAATACAAATAAGCCATGAGTTATTACCCTCTATACTCGAAGACAGCAAAGCAGTGTGTTGTTGGTTTTGCCTCTGCTGCTGCCTTTAGCCAGTTTACACTGACTGGCCCTTTATCTTCTGTCTCAATTTTTGTGTTACACTGATTGATTTATTTGTGTTTGTGCCTTGCGCCCATGTGTGGGAAACAGAGACCAGGTTGTGGGAGTTGGTTTCCTCCTTCCAACATGTGGTTCCTGGGGATGGACAAAGGTCATCAGGCTTGGTGCCAAAGAAAAACTGTCCCCACTGAGCTATCTTACCCACCCTTCTGTCTGTCTGTCTGTCTGTCTATCTAGCTACCTGTCTACCTGCCTATCTATCTGTTTGCCTGCCTGCCTGCCTACCCACTCGCACGTCCATCCGTCCGTCCATCTGTCTGTCGTCTATCTTCTTTTCTTCTTCTTCTTCTTCTTCTTCTTCTTCTTCTTCTTCTTCTTCTTCTTCTTCTTCTTCTTCTTCTTTTTCTCTCTCTCTCTCTCTCTCTCTCTCTCTCTCTCTCTCTCTCTCTCTCTCTCTCTCTCGATAAGGTCTCACTATGTAGCCCTGACTAGCCTGGAATGCTCTGTGTAGCTCAGGCAGGCCTTGAATGCGTAGAGATCTGCTTGCCTCTGCCTCCCTTGTGTTGGGAGACATGCTTTACCATATCTGGCCTAATCTTTCCTAAATAAAAATGTTATCCCATAACAAAAAAAACCTTTATGGGTAAAAAATTTAAAAATGAAAAGAAAATAATGTAACGCAAATTCTAATATGGTCTTGTAATAAAAAACCTGGAGCCAGATATTGGGGTAAATGCTAAAACATCAGAGAAATAAAGGAATAAGCCACTGCCACGTCTTACCTCTAGGACTCCTCAGCCTGAAAAGCCCTCTGTTTCCTGTCTCCTCACACCTTATATACCTTTCTCTATCCAGCCATTAAAGGCCTATATGCTAGGGGCTGGAGAGAGTGCTCAGAGTTTAAGAGCACTGGCTGCTCTTCCAGTGGTCATGAGTTCAATTCCCAGCTACCACATGGTGGCTCACAACCATCTACAATGAGATCTGGTGCCCTCTTCTGGCCTGCAGGCATACATGCATACAAAACACTATACATAATAAATAAATAAATCTTTAAAAAAAAAAAAAAAAGGCCTGTGTGATTCCCAAGTACTGGGATTAAAGGTGTATGCCACCACTGCCTGGCTCTGTTTCTCTTCTAGACTGAGTCAATCTTATGTAGTCCAGGGTGGCTTTGAACTCACAGAGATCCAGACAGGTCTGTGTCTCCCGAGTGCTAGGATTAAAGATGTGTGTGTGCCACCACTGCCTGGCATCTATGTTTAATCTAGTGGCTTGCTCTGTTCTCTGATCTTCAGGCAAATTTTATTAGGGTACACAATATGTCACCACATAATAATTTTAATATTAGGTCTTAATATTTTAAACCTGATATAACATTTATTAATATCCATGTATACAGATTAGGACCCCGTTGTATAAGTGGACATGTGAAGTTGAATTTGGAAGGCAGGTGTTTATGAATGGACATGTGAAGTTGTGTTTGGAAGGCAGGTGTTTATAGGAGTTCTTAGTGAATGGGTCTGCCTTTCTTTAGCTGCCTGTTTCCCAGGGTGACACTGGTTCACTTGGCTGTGAGGACCAAGTCCTCCCGCAGAGCACTGTGTCCCTCAGTGGGATGGGACAGGTTGGTTATGCCTCCTGCCATGGTCTTTCCTCCTCCAGGCAGTGGATAGCAGAGACTCCTTGGCCATGGCACTTTATGCACGCTGCTTCGAGTGGGTAATCAAGAAGATCAATGGCCGGATCAAGGGCAAAGAAGACTTCAAATCGATTGGCATCCTTGACATCTTTGGATTTGAAAACTTCGAGGTACGCCTGCAGAGACCGGGACGGGACGGGCGCCTTCTGTTTGGAAGCTACTCTGAAACGCTTTTCTTAAAGCAGCCATGGATGGTTTTCTCTGTAGACCTTTCTTCTCTCTTGCCCCTTGTTCACTTTTCTGGGTACCCTCCAGAGCCCTGAAGAACTTACTCACTGTATCTCCACCCTCAGGTTAACCACTTTGAACAGTTCAATATCAACTATGCAAACGAGAAGCTTCAGGAATACTTCAACAAACATATTTTTTCTTTAGAACAACTGGAATATAGCAGGTAAGCACACAGGATTCCACTTCAAAATCTTTTTTTTTTTAATCAGCAAATAAGTTAGTATGAAGGTGTATCTTGATTTCACATGGCCCCTTTTTCTTCTTCCCCCAGAGAAGGGTTGGTGTGGGAAGATATTGACTGGATAGACAATGGAGAATGCCTAGACTTGATTGAGAAGGTAATGGGTAGTTGAAGAATGAATGGTTGCAGTCCCCAGGGTGTCCAGCTGGGCTGATTCATATTTATGGGAACAAAATAACTTGTGCAAACATGCACATCAAAGATGTGAATGTTTAGAACACAATGGGCCATTTGGAAACATGAATGTGAATGCACCGTGAGGTTGGATTTAAATACTTGGCTGCTTCCAGGCTATTGTCTCACTGAACTCGATATTTTAGAATCAACAGTGTGTGTGAACTGGCCTCACTTAGATGTGAAGGACCTGCAAATCCTTGTCCGCATCACTGGTAGACCTGGCAGGTGTACAAGTTTATCCATAACGTTTCAGTGTGTCCCATTTTTGAAAACACGCCTAGCATTTCACTGGTTTTCTTTGTGTGTTTCATTCTGAATTTTTCAGCCCCAGAGAATACAGTAATGTTTCTTTTTTAAGCTCTGACTGGGTCGGAACTCTGAAGTGGCTTGAAAGACAGACATGCCACACTTAATTCATTCAACCTTTGTCTCTCCTCTTGTAGAAACTTGGCCTCCTTGCCTTGATCAATGAAGAGAGCCATTTTCCTCAAGCCACAGACAGCACCTTGTTGGAGAAGTTACACAATCAACACGCTGTATGTCAAAACCAGCCTTTTCTGTCTGAGCTGCAGAGCTGAGCATTTAGATGCTGAGTGAGGGGCCCAGTGCTGCTAGCTCTGCTAAGCCTCCCACATTTAATGTTCAGTGTCCTGTAGGTAGAGTTTTTCTGCCTGGCCCACAGTCAGGACAAATCTCTGTCACCCGTCAGTCCCACAGCAGCTCAGACCCAACCAAGTAAACACAGAGACTTATATTGGTTACAAACTGTATGGCCGTGGCAGGCTTCTTGCTAACTGTTCTTACAGCTTAAATTAATCCATTTCTATAAATCTATACCTTGCCACATGGCTCGTGGCTTACCGGCATCTTCACATGCTGTTTGTCATCATGGCGGCTGGCAGTGTCTCCCTGACTCAGCCTTCCACTTCCCAGCTTTATTCTCCTCCTTGTCCCGCCTACACTTCCTGCCTAGCCAATGGCCAATCAGTGTTTTATTTATTGACTAATCAGCAACACTTTTGCCATACAGAACATCCCACAGCAGTGTCCCTGAAATTGAAGCTTTTCTCCTCCCTTACTTCCTAGACCTATATTGAAAAAAGTTAGCTTTGGGGAGCTGGAAAGAGTATGCCCAAGTTTATTTCCTAAGTGGACAACTGAGATGTTTAGCCTATTGTCGCGACACAGTTGAGAGCCATGGTTAGGAGTCCATCCCTTGCCATATGCCAAAACTCTGATGGTCTGTGGCTAGCTTTGGCACAACTGATGCCTTGCGTTAAATGTGGATTTCTCAAGAAGTCAAAGAAAATCAATGAGTAAAATAAGGCTTTTGTGTTTTTTTTTTAACATTAGAATAACCACTTTTATGTGAAGCCCCGAGTTGCGGTCAACAATTTTGGAGTGAAACACTATGCTGGAGAGGTAATTTCTTCTTAAGACATTATTGAGGGTTGGGATGTGGCTCAGTTGCCGCTGCACTTACTAGGAATATGAAAAACCCTGAGTTTGATGCCCAGTACCACACAAACCAGACGTGGTGATGCACACCTGAAGGGCGGTGGAAGCAGGAAGATCAGAAGTTAAAGGTCATAGCCATGCCAAAATACAATTCTCACCGCAAAGGGGCAAGAGGAAGTCTTATTCTGAAGACTAATATGAATGACCATACCTGGGAAGACAGGTGTAGGTTACCCCAAACATCAAGGTGGTAACATTTTCATGAAATTTTATAGTAACAGAACAGAGAAAATCATAAATCAAGACTCACTTCAAATACATTGATGGGGACACCAGGTAGGTAGTAGGTACAGCAAAGAAAGCAGAGGGCCTCTGCTACAGGCCTTGGGTGCTCAGAGGACATACTTAGCTTTCCTATTGGTGGGAGTTAGTGGCCTGTTGAATTAATGCATCCCAAAAGGTTTCATATGATGGTCACAAGGACATTAAGTCACACACAGAGGAGGATAATGGCTATTCAAGAGGCCAAGATAGCCCAAGGTAATTTGTAATTAGGCCCTCTACCTACAACATTCCAAACTGTCCACAGTCATTAAGTTCCACTTAACCTGTGTAGAATGGTCAAGCCAGGTACATTGTTGTGGTTTCTGGGAGTTTTATCCACAATCAGAAATTCAAGGTCATTTTTGCCCAGAAAGGAAAGTGTGTGGTCAGCCTGGGCTGCATTCGCCCTACAGAAACAGACAAATAAATAAAACAGGGTATTTATTGATATTTGCTCACTTGGTGCTCATGAGAAGTAGCTGTTTGAGAAGCCAGGCACAACTTTGTTAAAATGATTGCTTTTCATAAGTCTAGCTTTTACAGAATTTGCCAACTCGGTGTGGTGGCATCTGCCTGTAATCCTAGAACTCGGGAGGATCCTGAGTTTGAGTCTAGTCTTTGCCCCATACTGAGATCTTGTACCCAAAGAGTTAAGAGTAGTTGAGCATAACTTGAAACTAATTTATTGAGAGTATAACACTTTCTCTTATTTTGTTTTTAAACAAGGTGCAATATGATGTCCGAGGCATCCTGGAAAAGAACAGGGACACCTTTAGGGATGACCTTCTCAACCTGCTGAGGGAAAGCAGGTAGGTGGGGTCTCCTCCAGGAAGTCATTAGCAAGCAGATTACCATTTGTGCGAATGCAGAGCAGACTGCTATTGTGGAAGCAGTGACTTAGCTTCTTCTCCAGACAACACTTCATCAATGACGTAAGGGCTGTAATATAGTAGCAAGGACTACCACTCAATGAGGCAGAAACCACAGCAAACCCATGAGTTGGACACTCCCATCAATTGTGTTACAGGCAAGGCAACTGAGGCTGGCAGCAGTTAAGTCCTTGCTGAGGGTGGTATCTCAGCTAGAGCCAGAGGCTGAGCTTAGCTCTCAAGTATGTTTGACTCAGAAACCTGATCTTGACCAGTCCAGCCTGATTTCCCCACTACAATCACTGAGCTGTTTTAATTTCAAGTCCCGTTTTATAGGATCCTGTTTCTCATTGTTGTGAGATGTCAAGAAAATTAAGCAAGTGTTAATGCAACCAGAATTATAAACGTATTACACATTCATTTATTCATTCAGGAATTGTAAATGTACGCCACGGAGAGTTAAGGAAAACATATACAAAATTGAATGGTTAGCTTAGCTATTTGTATCTATTAAGCCAGGAAGTTCCCTATTGTCCAGCGACTTGGTAAAAGAGAAAGATTTGAGACAAAGCCCTTTCTTGTTGACTTTCCAAACCTTTGGGAGGGGAGGGATCTAGCATGGATATATACAGAAATAAACTTTTAATACCTAAGGAAGGAAGTAGACAATTGTTAAAAAGCTATGCTATTTCTCAGTGTAAATACCAGGTGGTCATCCTGTCGCTTAGCCAGCCATGAATTGGGGTGAAGGGAGCCAGGCTGCTCTCCGAATCTGAAGCGTTTGATCTTTAAGTTTCTGTTCTCGCATGTGAAAATGCACTGCTTAAACTATTATCAGCTGTTTCTATTTGTAGATGAGTTTTCAGACCTGCGGAAAATACAGGATGCTGGGAAAAGGCCACAGCATGTTACCTGTCAAAGCGGTCTTGGCTGTTAGCTTTAAAAGGATACATTTAAATACAAGCTGTCCCCGTTGGTTTGAAGTGGACAAGCTTTGTTGTGGTGAAGAGCTCATAGACTAGATAGCCACAGACCAGGGTCACCAGCTATCTCTATCCTAGTTTTAAAAGGAGTGCCAGGACATGAACAGAGTTTTTTTCTTGCCATTATTCCCTAAACAATGACACGTTACCTGTTTATGGAGAATGCCTGTTGTGTTGTTCCTGTAAATAATCTAGACAAGGTTTGGTGTATGGGAGGATGTGTGTAGGTTCCATGAATACACTGCCCTGTCATAAAAAGGGGACTTGATCATTTGGGGCATTGCTTTCGATGGGAGGTCCTGGAAGCTGTCGCCTGTACATCCCGAGAGGCAGCTCTGTCACATTGTGCAGAGCAAAAGTGAAGCCTCCAGAGGAGTTTAGGTGAGTCTCCAGACAAGCCTATTCCTCCTCGGCGAGACCCCACCCCAGGTCACTGCTTTTCAGTTTCCTCTCTCCTCTGCCGAGTGTGGTGCTCCTAGGGCGGCCTCAAGCCGCCAGGCACTGGTTGGCTGAATCTTTTGTGTGCTGTCACAGGGCAGTGTCTCAGTGTACTATGCTAATTATCATTGTGGAAATGCACTGTAATTACACTGACCAGGCACCTGACGATTGTGTGTGCACACCTCACAACCCTGCTCTTCCTTCACACAGGTTTGACTTCATCTATGACCTCTTTGAACATGTCTCAAGCCGCAACAACCAGGACACCCTGAAATGTGGAAGCAAACACCGGCGGCCCACAGTCAGCTCACAGTTCAAGGTCAGTCTGCATCACTGGCTTACTTACATGAATCCGTTGTTCTTGGGATCCAAAGAACGGAGGCAGGAGTAGGGTATACGCGAGGTGTACCAGGAGACTGGACCTTGTTTCTGTTATATCACATATTTGAGGCAGGCAGAGTTTCACAGGTATGTATCTTGGGGGTTGAGGATATAGCTCAGTAGTTGAGTACTTGCTTTTTTTTTAAAATCATGCTTGAGGACCTTGGTTCCATTTCCAATACTTAAAAAAGAAGAAGAAGAAGCTGGACGGTGGTAGCCCCCACCATTAATCCCAGCACTCAGGAAGCAGAGGCAGGTGGATCTCTGTGAGTTCAAGGCCAGCCTGGCCTATAGAGCAAGATCCAGGACAGCCAGAGCTACACAGAGAAACCCTGTCAAAAAAAAAAAAAGAACAAAAAGGTATATAATATGAATATTTCGACTTTCCTTTAGATTTTATAAATTAGCAAAATGATTTGTAGTATTCTTTCTCTCTAGTAGCATTACCATCTTATAATTACCAATGTCATTAAAGTAGAAATATTTCATTCCTTCAAATCTTTTTATTTTGAGACATAGTGAGAAGGACTGTGTAGGCATGCAAATGTTCAAAAACATTTGGACATTAATACTTACAACATATCTAGTAGGTTATTGTCCTGATGGTTTATCACAAGAACCTGGAACATTTAATATATCTGTCAAAGAGATGCATATACAGATCTATGTACAAGAGAATTTGAAATGTGTATACAGAACACTGAAATATTTAAAAAGGTTTATATATGTGTGTGTGTGTGTATAAAATACACATAAATGTACTAATATATGTATTTTAACACATATGCATAATGCATGGGAACATCTTTAATTAAATAAGGGAAAGCCATTTAATTCTAAACTGTTAACTAGCACATCTTGCCAGGCGGTGGTGGCATACATTTTAATCCCTAGCACTTGGGAGACAGAGGCAGGCAGATCTCTGTGAGTTAAAGGCCAGCCTGGTCTACAGAGTAAGTTCCAGGACAGCCAGGGCTACATAGAGAAACCTTGTCTCAAAAAAAAAAAAAGAGGAAGAGAAAAAGAAAAGAAATAGCATATCTCCTTTAGAAGGCTTATTTTGTCTTCCTGAATCATCATTATGGTATTTAACATCTCATGGGAAAATAGAGTGTGTTTCTTCCCACATCTAGTATTTTTTCCCATATATATCATACAGTATCATACCTGGGAATAATAACCATTCTATATCTAAATAACAGTGATACCAGTTACCCAAATTCAAGGGAAATCAAGAACATCAGCATTTTGGATGTGCAAGCATTTTCAGTCATATGGAGAAAAAAAAAAAAAAAAAAAAAAAAAGCACAGCCTATGGAGACCACCTCCTCCTCCTCCTTTAATTATCTATTTGTCAGCCGGGCGGTGGTGGCGCACGCCTTTAATCCCAGCACTCGGGAGGCAGAGACAGGCGGATCTCTGTGAGTTCGAGGCCAGCCTGGTCTACAGAGCGAGATCCAGGAAAGGCGCAAAGCTACACAGAGAAACCCTGTCTCGAAAAAACCAAAAAAAAAAAAAAAAACAATTATCTATTTGTCCTTTAGTGAAAATCTTGACTGAAGGGGCAATGGCATCCTGTCAGTCAGCAGACACTGATGAAATCCGCCCTGTGAGGGTGCGCACCAGGATGCAGAGGGTTGTGCTGCTGGAGACTGAGGGGAGGGAGGTGCACTTCAGCATGCTTCCGTGTACAGTACTGGGACTGTCGCATGAAGTGCAGGCTTTACACAGAGAAGATGTGGTAATGCCAGCTCCCGTCTGTTAAATACTTATTCTGGGCCAGTTACTGGAACAACCACATTGCATCCATTGTTGTGCCCACTCTCACGTCACCCTGGAGTACATGTCATTATTTCCACTTTAAAGATGTGGAACTGAGGTCTGGGAAAGTAGCTATCCACTAGGCCCCACAGGGGAATGAAGCAAGGACTTGAGTTGGAGCTACCTGTGTCACGCTCTAGACTAAATATTTAAGTGAGATCTTTTGCCTTGTTTTGTGTTATGGTGAGATAGTTTAAAATGGAAAGCTCTCATTTCTCTGATTTGTTATTTTTTATTTTATTCTGACAAAACCCTGTCCTCTTCCTCCTGACAGGACTCCCTGCATTCCTTAATGGCAACTCTAAGCTCCTCTAATCCCTTCTTTGTTCGATGCCTCAAGCCCAACACTCAGAAGGTAAGGCTTCTGAAGGACCAGCCTGGGCTCTCCTCAAGGACAGCCTCCCAAAGTGGCTACCCTTAGATTTGGTTTCTCCAAAGTCCTTTCATCATAGATGGTTAGAAATGGATATGATGTTCTTGTAACCTGATGGGAAGTGAGAAATCCTTCGTCCTCGGAGCCTGTGAGTCAGCTTTTGAGTGATGCCATCAGGATTTAGGAAATACTACTTTGAAAGGAGATGTTGTAAAGCCTACACGTTTTCTTTATTATTTCGTTTAAAATGTTTGGACCCAGCTCCAAAATGCAGATAAGAAAAAACATTTAGTATGCTTTTCTGTTGTAGCTGTTATTTTGGTTTTTTGGGTTTTTTTTTAAGTTTTCTTTTTTAGTTTTGTTGTTAAATACTCTGAGAAGGTTATAAACTAAGTGACAGTGTATTTTAAGTACTTTATCTTGTTGATTTTCTAATTTTATTTTATGTGTATGGGTCTTTTGCCTACATTTATGTCTGTGCACCACATGAGTGCCCAGTGCCCTCAGAGGTCAGAAGAGGGCATCTGATCCCCTGGAACTGGAGTGATGGATGGTTGTGAGCCACCATGTGTATGCTTGGAATGGATCATGGGTCCTCTGAAAGAAGGACAATTGTTCTTAACCCCTGAACTATCTCTCCAGACCTATCTTCAGTACTTTAATAACAAGATGACTTAAGGGTAGATTTTGAAAATATCATGACTTAATTAGAAGCAGTTTTGAAAAGAGAAGCTGCTTCACCAAGAGAAATATGATATTAGGTGTGGGCAATTATTGAATTCAAAGGTAAATGGAAAACTCGCCACAATTGTGTGGGGGTTTTGGGGGTCTGATTTGTTTTGTTTTTTGAGATAGAGTCTCATGTACTCCATTCTGTCCTTGAACTCACTGTGTAGCTGAGACTGGCCTTGAACTTCTAATGCCTCTTCCTCCTGAAGACTGGGATTATCGGTGTGTGCATCATACCCAGTTTTATGCGGTCCTAGGAATTGAACCCAGGGTTTCCTGCATGCTAGACAAATACTGTATCAACTGACATACACCCCGAGCCCATACAAAATGTTAACGAGGTAATTGTCATTTGGTGAGCAAGCCTCTTAGGAACCCTTCTTTAGAGAGAGACTTGCCCCCCACCCCCGTAGTAATTTCTAGAACTCTGTCATGTGGAAGAATAGAAAAGATGAAGATGAGAAATCTGACCTGGCCTTTGTCCCCTTAGAACTTGGGTCTTACTCTCCCAGCTCTGCAGCTGCTGCTAACAGTATTCTCCTTGATTGTTTGACATTGGGCTCTGGCTTAACATTGTGTTGATTCCACACTCACAGATGTGCTCTTGTGTGTTCTGGCAGGAGTGACCTAATCTGCCAGTGTTTCCCTTCTGTGCAGTAGGCTAATAATGTCACATCTCGTTCTCTGAGCCCGTCATTTTTTTCTCAATCGGAGTCCTGGGAACATGGGTGCCCATTAGATTTCTGGTGCGCCGCAGTTTAATCGAACCATTTCCTTCCATGAGACATGCCTGGGCAGCTCTATCAGTGTTAGCATCTCAGATTTGCTGAAATGGGAACGTGCCCTAGTGTTGACTTTTTAAAGACAGAAATGTCATTCTGGAAAAATTCCATCCTTGATGATTTCTGTTGTTGGATGGCACAAAGTTCATTTTTCCTTCAGTCTATACTATAAAAGCTTAAAGCCTATCTGTAGCCAGAATTGGAGAAATTACTTCTTTTTTTCTTGCTTTTTGTACATGCTGAGATTTGATTGTACCCAATTACTTTGAATTTTGTACTTTACAAAGTGATCCAACTCAACTCTGTGTTTACCTTGGCTCTTGGCCTTGTGTCCTCCTGACTTACTGCAGACACTAATTAGTCACATGCCATGGGATGACTTGTGAAAAATATCTTGGTGCCATTTTACAGGCTCTAGACTATGAAGGCCCTGACACAAGAGCCAGCTTGTCTCTGACCTAAAACGTAGGTGTGGTTTATGAGTGAAAAGAATGCTAATTAGAATATGGAGAGACCAAGCAATGCCGTGATTAGCATTCATTCAGTTCCATCAGGATATTGTTCTGTTCCTGCCCCTTGTGTACTATGACACATAGAACACCAACTTGGACTTTCTCACAAAAGTTTTTAGTCCAAAGATAAATCCAGAAGTTTTCACAGGGATTCTTGCCTCCCCTCTCTAGAGGATCTGAAGGGAGGGATGAGGTCAGTTCATTATGGGAGACTGGAGGTGTATTCAAATATCTGAGGATGTGTTTACATATCCTCAGGATGGAGATGATGGGTGATTTGGACAGATTCTAGAGTTTTAATACCGGTTCTGTGGCCAGCAAAGAGAACCACAATTCTAAGAAGCCTGTCAGCTAGAGAGCTGGATGAGAACCGAAAGGGAGCTGCTGAAAGGGAGTTGCTATAGGAGTCACCCAGTGACCAGGTGTGTGAGGCCACACAGCGTGTGTCTGGGGGCCAACAGCCTTCCCTCCCCCCACCAATTGTTTAGACCCCAGGGTAGTCATTCAAGTGTGAAGAATCCGGGATCCTCTGTGGCATTGTTACTTGCATGTTGTTGTGATGCTGTTGGCTGCCCCCAACCCCTCCCTGGTGTGTGTGTGTGTGTGTGTGTGTGTGTGTGTGTGTGTGTGTGTGTGTGTGTGTGTGTGTGTTGTTGTTGTTGTTGTTGGTTCTCTCTCCATCCTTCCCTGCACCCCCGGCCCAGTGTGTGTATGTTGGGGGGGGGCGGGGGGGGGGGGGCTAAGAAAACCTACTCCTAAATTGTCTGCAGTCTGCCCTGGGCTTGGGACTGCCTAGGAGGGTGTAGCCCTCCCCTGAGTTTAGACATTCATAGTTCACCGGTGTACCCCCTGGGTTGTATTTAGATGATGATACGCCTTTTCAGCTTCCTTCTGTTGGGATACAGTAGGGTATAGCAACTGCTGGCCAAAAACTGCCCTGCCACCAGGGAGACTTCTGGATTGAAGGCAAACCTGCTGGGCCTCCTCTGAATCTCTCCCCAAGGGCATCCCGGCCTGTGATCTCTCCCTGCCCAGTACTTTAGCATGTGAGATCTCATCAGAAAGGGCTCTCATTAACATTCCTCAGAAAAGCCTGAGGATATTCTGAAGAGAATTAAAGAAGGGGACAGACTGATGAGTATCTGGGAGGCCATCCCGCTGTGAGAACGAGTCTGCAGTTCCAGGAAGCCCAGGTGAAGCTGGGGGCATTGCTCACAGCATCAGCCAGGCCTGCTTCTTGTACCAGGCCTGACTATCATGCCTCATCTCTCTATCATGGGTTTGGGATGATGAGGGCCTAGATTTGAGGAGGAAAGCACTATAGATTCCAGAACATTTCTGTCCAAGTTTTAATAATATAATACTATTTTCAAAACTTTGTTTCCTCACAGAAGTCAAGATAGAAATGGCGGCATCTGTAATATGGATGAGCCTTGCCGTATTAGCATTGTCGGTTCACCTCAACTGTCTCTATCAAGTGACCCCTTCTCATATTTGATACCCCCAGCTTTCCAGTCATACCAGGGCTCTTTCACAAACCCTTCTCCATCTGTGGGTTGGTGCTTCCTACTCAAATATTGAGATCTCTGCGTGGTATATGTGGACATTCTGGAACCCTGTCTTCCATGGCTGGGCAAAGACGTATGGGTGGCAGATCTGCCCACAGCAAAGAGTAAAGCAGAAAGGTTAAACGTTGGAGCTTAATATTTGAATTACTCTTTGTGGAATTATACATCACTGTTCAGTCCAAACATTATCTAGTATCTTGCTTTATCGAATCTAAGATTCCTTAAGTGTGAAGTGCAGAGTTTTTCTGTCACAGGTAGAATAAAAATTAGCAAGGATGCCTGATATTCCACGCAGGCACAACGCTTGCCCTCCACTTTTTTACCATTCCTTTACAAAGTGCATGAAATGGAGATCATTCCTCTACCAGGTCCATACCCTGCCCCTCAGGCCCCAGGCTTTTGGATACAGTGACTGTATTTCTCGGGTGATCTGTAGCGATTTTTGTTTTGCTTTCCTAGTGCTGGGGATTAAACCCAAGGCCTCACGCATGCTAGGCTCCAGCCCTGCTGCATAATGTTGTAACCACACCGGAAGGGACAAGAGGAGTTGGATGATTAGCTGCACAGTTTGTGAAGGTAGAAGGCTGTGGTGAGATTCACACACAGGAGGCAGGATGCTGCACTGTGGGGACTGTTTGATGTTAGAGGACAGCAGTTAGATGACATCCGATGAGACACACCTAGATGATGTGTGTGTTGATAAAGTATGAAATGGCCGCATACCTTTAATCCAAGCCGAGGAAGATAGATTTCTGTGAATTTGAGGCCAACCAAAGGCTATGATATAGTGAAACCCTGACTCAAAAAAAAAATTATGAAACATAATCTGTCTTCCCTGGACTAGTATCTTTTTTTGTGCACTTGTGTCAGTATATACGTGTGTGTGTGTGTGTGTGTGTGTGTGTGTGTGTGTGTGTGTGTGTGTGTATGTGTGTGTGTGTGTGTGTGGTAAGCTCACTAGTATGTGTGGTGTGCACTCACTCCCTTGTGGAGAGCAAAAGAAGACATGCTAGGTCCTGCTGTATCACTCCACTTTATTCTTTTTGAGGTACCGTTTTACAAAACCTGGTCGGCCAGCTTCCAGAAAGCCCAAGAGATATTCCTGTTCCGTCTCTGGACCCCCTGCTCCAAGCACTGAGGTCGCAGGCATACTGTGACCAAGCTAGCTGCTTAACAGGTGTGGGGGTCAGAACTCAAGGCCGCGTGCCTGCCCAGCACACACAATTGCCTACCTAGCCATCTTGCCAGCTCTGGTTATCTCCTTTAAATGTCACTCAAGGGGTGGGTGAGCAGGTGTAGGCTCTTGCCACCAAGCCTGATAACCTGAGTTTGACCCCCAGAGACCACGTGGTGGGAGGAGAGAGCTACCTCCTTTGGGACTGGGACTAGTTTCTGTTGGCCACGTTTCTCACTAAGTCACCTGCCCCTAGGCTCCTGTTGCCTGTGGCCACTGGGTCATTCATCCTCTGTGCCCAGGACTCTGGATGCACAGGGTTCTGGTCTAGCACATTCAGATGCACCCTGTGAAAGGTTTACAACACGCCCCCACGGTCGGGCGTGTTTGCATATGCCCAACAGACACTTCCACCTAGCCAGTTCCAGGTCAGGATAGCCATTTCCAGGTCAGGGCATCTCGCGTGACCAAGATCCGTGACGTTCCATTGGCTACGTAGGCGCGCAACGTGGCCATGTGATCTACGCGCTTGCGTGTAGTAGTGACGCTGATCTGTCCACGCCCAGCCTTTAAAATCCAGCGCCATGTTCCCGGTTTCTTCTTCTTCTTCTTCCTCCTTCTTCTCCACACACGTGCTTCCCGCAGGCCTGTTCACTCTCTGTCCCTTTACCTTTAATAAAACTCTTGTTAGCGGATTCTGTCATGTTTCGTGGCATTTCCTTGCAGGGTAAGAACACAACGCAGCCGAAAAACTAACACCCTGGCCTGTCATCTGAAAGGGAGATTGCATCACGGCTGGGCACAGAAGCCCCACAAGCAATGGGAGGAGAGACTAGAAACCATCCAAGGTGTATGTCTAGGCTTTGCTAAGCCTTCCTCTCTAAGCCTTGTGTTGCCTGGCGATGACGACTTTCTGGCCTCCAGACTTTATGTTTTGACAACATCTACGTGGATGGGTGGTTATATGTGCTTCATTTGGGTGTGCAGACATAAAACAGCTGCATAGTACCGTGTGAAGTAATCCACGCCTGCCTTACATTTGTGGTGGAGAATATACTCAAATATTTACGGCTTTTATTCTGACATGCTTAAAAGTAATGACTTCAGACCAATTACCTGACCAAGGGACCGCCCTTCAGGGAGGCAGGTTTACCTGAAGCCATGCTAATGAGGTGGGAGGAATAACTTGCCCTTTGATGAGGTGATGTACTTTTTCTGCCCCCTAGAGCAGTGTGCTCCCTCACAGAGCTGCAGACTGGTAGCTTAAGTCTGCTGCTTTTCAGAGTGACTCAGATCAGAACTGTTTCTTTTCTTCTGTCTCTTACCTAAGTATGCTTTTCCTGATGCTTCGGCCTGCACTCTTTCTCCGAAGGCCCATGCCAGCTTAACTCTGCTCTCCTCCTCCTCCTCCTCCTTCTTCTCCTCCTCCAGGCAGCAAGATTTGAACCTTGCCTGCTCCAGGGTCGTCTTCTAAGTAGTAGTGAAATTGTCTTCCCGCTTCCATTTCAGTCCATTCTTAAATTCTTGCATTATCAATACTTAGAACCCTAAAGGGGGCATGGCAGCGGCGGTGGTGCACACACCTTTAATCGCAGCGCTCAGGAGGCAAAAGCAGGTGGATCTCTATGAGTTCAAGGCCAACCTGGTCTACAGAGCCAGTTCCAGGACAACCAAGGCTACGCAGAGAAACCCTGTCTCAAAAACACAAAGAACCCTAAAAGAGGACCGATTTTCACAGTGTCACTAATGTATCCAAATGCTTGAATGTTGACATTTGGCTTAAATTGTAATGAATATCTTTTTCAAGAAATGTTAAGATTAGTTGTGATGACCTGGCTGAGGTGTTAGCTTTCTATGGAACACAAGTAAACATGAGTGATTTTGTATTATACAGAAAAAATTATGTGCAGAATGAAAGTGTGGGGAGTTTTTAGAATTACGTAGACTGTCAGCTCTTCTAACTAACTACAGGTAAAGTGAGGTCTTTAGAGGTGGTTCCATTTCCTCTGTGTACTTACTGGAACGTACACACCCACATCAGTAACTAACCTTCAATAATTCCATTTTTCTGATTGCCTCCAATATTCTTGACTGGCTTTGCCCATCTCCCCCAGCTAGGACACATTTCTAGAGTTTTCTTTTTGCTTAGAGAATATCTCATACAAAAGATCTGTGAAAAGGCAGCTTTACCTTTTGAGGAAGATTTGGTAAAAGGAACCATTTAAAGCAACCATTCTTCTCCCCAAACAAAACAATACAGTAAACCCCTCAGTGGTCACTTCAGCCCTGTTTACCAAGTTGTCATGGCAACGATTCAGCTGCCCTCTGTAAAGATTAGCTGTAAATGAAACTCAGCTCAAGTGAGGAGTGTTGTTCTCCGGGTGGGTTTTCCCAGATCACAGCTAAAAAGACTCGAGTTTTTTTGTCCTTGGGCATCTTCGTCTTTAAATATATATATATGATCTTTGAACATTTAGACTCTTTGGACTCTTGCATGAATTTGTGTATTTGTCAGTGTGCAGATGATGGCTCCCTCATTTGTGCCTACAGTCAAAAGTGTCATCAGCAATTCCTATCACGCCAGCCTTGGGAGGCTGGGCTTCTTTGAGTAGAATCAGGAATGAATTAAGCAGGCACAGCCCCAGACACCACATAAAAGGCAAGCTTCAGACAGCAAGGACTGTCTGTCAACTCAGATGCTCTTGGGCCCTTCCTCTGGAGGTTGGAGATGCAGCTGTTCGCAGTGGACGAACCCTGAAGGGAGGGGAAGAAAACCCAAGGTAGGGTTTTGTTCTGTCTTGTTTCCTTTGGGGTTCTGCCTCAAAGTTTCGTCTACTTTGTAATGGTTGCTGTAGTGTAAAACTGTGTGAGGAAACACCAAAGGAGTGGATTTGGTTGCCTCTGAGCACCAAACTGTTGGGTCCCTAAACAGTGGGGGAGGTGCT
This sequence comes from Peromyscus californicus insignis, assembly GCF_007827085.1. Classification (NCBI taxonomy): domain Eukaryota; kingdom Metazoa; phylum Chordata; class Mammalia; order Rodentia; family Cricetidae; genus Peromyscus; species Peromyscus californicus. Next base: position 13,992,299 of record NW_026294480.1, on the reverse strand, counting down.
GGTTTGGATTGCACAGGTTTGAAATATTAATACTCGTTTGTAAAAATGAAGGATATTAATCTGTTTATCAGCTGAGGCATTGCTTGTGTGATCTATTTTTGATAAGACGCCAAGCACTTAAAGAAAATCACATTGTGAATGACTTGAAGAGGAAACTTGGTAATGGTCTTTTGTTTGAAGTGTTTCTCCCCAAAAGCTTATTACTACCGTCTTCTAGTTTTCTTCGTGTCTTGTGCTGTGTAAAAACTTTAAAAGAAGTCTGCACAAGAGTTAACTCTTCCTAAACTTGCCTTTTAAACCGGGTTCTACAAGTGTGGAGATGTGAGAAGTTAGGTGAATTAACTGATCTGTTGGATAATGTGAACTCTTTTTACACACGGCACACACACACACACACACACACACACACACACACACACACACACACACACACACACACACACACACACGAACATAGCTACCATCCTGGAGAAATATGAGGAAGCACAGGCACATTTTACTGCAGGTCTCCAAAGGGAAACGTCCCCTAAGAAAGAACTCTTGGAGAGTGAATTGCTAATCTTTGCCAGCACTGCCGAGAGGGTGGGATGGGTTAGGCTGATTCCATTCAGTTGCTAAGTGAGTCCTGGGAGGGATTAAATGTTTTCAATATGAAGGTGGTCTTTCATATTAAAGAGAGCAACATTTGAAAGCAATGAATAACAATGGTCTGCCAGCTACTTGGCTAAATGTACTTTTTGTTGAAATAAGCACCTAGAAATAGTCAGAGCCTCTTGGGAGTTTGTGATTCTCTCAGGGGCTTACTCCCTCTGTGTGGAGAGGTATCCCGTCAAGCACCTAGACCACTGTGTCTCCATCTCTCTCTACCCATATGTTGTTCTGTCTAGTGGGCCAGTATTTGTCGCTCTGCTGGCCCTCATGGCGGGTCAAAGGTTGTACAAAGGAAGATTATTGCTGCTCACTGTGAAGGAACCGCTGTAGACGGGCACCTGCTCCATCTCCTGGCCGCAGCCCTCCGGGAGGGCTTTATCTCTTTATCTCATCCTGCTAAACTTCCAGAATATTGTCCAGTCCGATGGGAGACCTGCTGGCACCTGAGCAGCCTGCCCCAGACACTTGGCTGTCACTGACAGATTTTTTTTTCTTTTGGTAGTCTCTTAGCATATGAAGCCCTACATCAGCATGCTCATAGGCAACCCTTCTGTTCCTGACTGCTCTGGTACTTCCCAGCTCACTCAGCTGTACAAAGAGCATTCTTCCATTTTCATTCTTCCCAAGTCTCCACCCTCATTCTTTCCAAGCCCTCCATCCTCTTCCTCTGTCCTTCTCTTTGGTGATTGCCAAGCAGATGAAGACCTGTGGGTGGGATCTTGAGAGGCACACTAGGGCTGGGTCCAGGCTCTAAGCCCCATCAAGCTTTCCTTGACATGTAGACTGTCTCCCTTAGCTTCCTTCACCTGCTCTTTGCTCTTCGCCGCCATACTGTGCTCCCTGATTTCACCCTGGGGTGAGTGGGGGCGGGGTCCTTGCTCTCAGGCTAGCTTCTTCCCTCAACTGAGAAACATGGAACAAGGAATGGTAAGAACCGTACCAACAGCTTTTGCCTCCGCCCTTACCAGTATGAAGAAAGTGTTTATTGGATTTCTAAATATTTGAAAGTTATCAGTAAACTTTTTTCTTTATTCACCCATAATTTCACTACCCAAATGAGTGTATATGTACTGCTCCCCACCCCCACCAATCCCTGTTCCTGGGGACTAAACAGAATCTGGAATGCCCTGTCCATCTGTGCGACATTTCCAGTTCCTTTATCATATTTTTAGTTTGAGGCAGGATTCTTATCCAAACTGACCTTAAACTTCCTTTGTAGACTAGACATACTTCAAAAGACTTTTCGGTCCCCCTTGGCCTTGATCCAAGGTAGTTGGAATGATAGGTAGGTGCCACATACCCAGCTAAGTTTAGAGAACTTACTTTCTCTAAACTGGCATCATCATCTTAACTTTGTACATTTTTTTTTCAGCCTAATTTGATTTTTTGAGACAAGGTTTCTCTGGGTAACAGCCCTAGCTGTTCTGGAACTAGCTTGGTAGACCAGGCTGACCTAACAAAGATCCACCTGACTCTGCTTCCAGAGTGCTTGGATTAAAGATGTACGCTACCACTGCTAGCCTGGGCCACCACCATCTGCCCGTCATGAAGCATTCTCCTAACTGTAGGATTCTGTCAATGGCTCTGTGTGTGTGTGTGTGTGTGTGTGTGTGTGTGTGTGTGTGTGTGTGTGTGTGTGTGCTACTGCATGAACCCAGGGCCTTCCCTATACCATAGGAATGAAAGGGATTGCTTTATAAAATGTTCTATGTCTCCAGCCCTCAATGGCAGTACTTGAAAGTCAGACTTCTGTTACTGGATCATTTCTCTTGTTGCAAACATCACTGCTATATTATTCTCATGTACAGGTACTGCCTTAATATTTGGAAGTTGTTGTTGTTTTTTTTTCTAAATCTAAGTTTATACATGGTTATGACTATATTTGTAAATGTATGCATGTAGCAGAGTTGCTGTTCATTGAAGCCAACTACAAATCAAGAAATAGGTAGCCTTAAAATATAAAGAGCCTTTACAGACCGATTAAGACTATGATGGATGCTTTAGAGAAACTAAGAAAGCACATACAAGAAATTTGCCAGAAGTAATGAATTGAAATGATCTGACTCTTTTTTTTTTTAATTTGGTTTTTCGAGACAGGGTTTCTCCATGTAGTTTTGGTACCTGTCCTGGATGTCTGTAGACCAGGCTGGCCTCAAACTCTCACAGAGATCCGCCTGGCTCTGCCTCCCGAGGGGTGGGATTAATGGCATGTGCCACCCCCTCCCGGTTGATCTGACATTCTTAATAGGATATTTGGGAAACTTCAAATTAAAATGTGGTAATTTTTTCAGAGTGAAGATTGGATTTTATTTTATTTTATTTTTTTTGGAGATGGTCTTTCTATATTGCTCTGGCAGCCATGGAACTCACTGTATAGACTGTGCTAGCCTGGTACTCACAGAGATCCACCTGCCTCTGCCTGGGATTAAAGGTGTGCACCACCAGGCCTGGTGTAAATTAATTTTTAATTGAACCCCTTTTCTGGCCTGCTTTGATATACAGTTATACACACATACATAAATACACCTTGACAGAGATAGGCAGACTGACATATCTACCTTCTTTTCAAGAGAGAAAAAAGAGGTGAGGAGCCTGGACTGGGCCGACCCGTCCCCTTGAGCAAGCTTCTTTTTTTCACTGCTGAATATTTAACTAGTCTGAGGCTGTGGGATCAAAGCCTTTCGTGACACCCTTCTGAAAGCTTCCTGCCTCATGCTCTGCCCTCCTTCCTGGTCTCCACCCCACCCCCAGGCAAGGGGCACCGCTAAGCTAACTACTAACTGCCACTCCTTCCCGCCCTCTGACCAGCCTCCCCACCCCCACGCCAGGCTCTTGACTGGCTCCTCTAGGAGAAGGCCTGGCCTTGGGCTCTGCCCCCCACCTGCCTGTTCCAGCCTCTAGATCCAGGCTCCTTTCTCCTGAAGCTCCTGGCTGGTGAGTACATGCCCCTGTCCACCATATCTTTCCAAGCCTGAAGCTCCATATTTGAGTTTCATAGTTGCCTTAATTTTGTAACCCACTTTTTTGGTTGCAGTTGCCTGGATTTTCCGGTTCTGTGCAGCCTGGCTCTTTGAAGTGAAATGTCTCCATGATTTAATTTCACATCCTTTCCCTCCCTCCCTGTCCACTTCTCATATGGAAGATACTCCTTTACCATTTTCTTTTTTATCAGATTAAGGCAGAGATTGCCACACTCGGCCCTGCTGACAGGTGGACTGGGCAGTTGAGAGTAGTTGTGGTCTAGCCTGTTCTTTGCAAGAGACTCAGCAGTGGTCATGGCCCCTACCCAGTAGATACAGGTTGTAGCCCCCCAGTCTCTCTAGATGAACCTCTGCATGGGGGCATTAGAACTGTTTATTGCTTTTTACTCTTGTATTATTATTATTATTTGCTCTCAGGGAGATGGCACCCACATGTTAACTTTTTCTATCAAATTCGCTGTTGCTTTTAACCTCGTGTTTACTCTTAGAAAGCTGTAGCATTTAGAATCTTTGAGATTATCGAGTCCTGGCGTTAAATGGCATGGTTTTAGTAAGCTGTATTCAGACCTTGAAGATGTTTGGGGGTCCTTTAGACCAGTGTGTTGCACACCATTGTGTGGTGGCTGTGCACTGTCCACCCCTCAGATGAATGGTTGCCCTAGTTTCAGCCCTCTGAAAGGATGCAGCCGCTCATTAAAGCGTGCCAGATGCTGCTCTGGTCGGCCTTGGGCTTGAAAGGGAATACTTTTAACTTTGGAATTACACAGTGATAGTCTCAGCATCTGCCTCTCGGAAATGGAAGAGAAGTGGCCCTGTTACAGGCATTGCTACTTCTCCCTGTTCCCAACCCTTATGGGGTGAAAAATCCTCTGGAAAACATGTTTCCTTGGCTTTTTTTTTTTTAAAGCTCTCTTTAAATAAAGCGGAAAAATGAGGCAAGGTAATGCTACGCTTAATAAACATAGGTAGCTGAGATTTCACTTCTTGGCATAGGCAAAGGAACAGAAGTTGATGTCTTTGAGATGTGTACAGATACTGACTTCTTTTAAGGCAGCCTAGACTTAGAAACAGATATTGCAATATTTACATAGAAGACTAAAAAGATTTGCTACACCACAGGAAGCCCATGGGATCAAGGAAACCCAATACAAATCATTGTCTTACATTAATTGTGCCCAGAGGAAGTTTGGGAAGAAAAATTAGCTTCAGTTTGTCGTTTGTTTGTTTGTTTGTTTTCTGTTCTTCCTTTGGTCTCAGTCTGAAATGTGGGTCTGTCACTTGATTCGAGGATTGCATTACATAATTTCAACAGCACCCAGGCTAGTCGGTTTACACTGGACCACAGGTGCACACAGTTGCAACGCTCTGAGTCTTCAGTCAGCGGTAGCTTGCAAATTAGGGAAATGAGGTCCTGTGGAGGTAGGTGGAAGAACAGGTTGGACCTGGTCATGATGTCATTTGACTCTGATTTCCAGGCTTCTCACACAGCCTGTTAGTATCAAAGGAACAAAGAGGGTCCGGAGCTGCAAAGCCATGCATGCCACTGGCCACCTCTTAGAGCAGCCTGCAGCCTTGTAGCCTGAGGGAGCGGGCTTCATCGCTCCTGCTATCTGGGACAAGCCAGCCGCAGTTCATGGTCGACATCACCTCCGGGTCTGCCAATGTCGCCCGCGGGGTGAAAGCTTTTCCTTTCGCGGCGTGCTCAGTTGAGAAAAGCAGCTACAGTACAATGGCTACTTGTTCTGTGTAGCGCACTCCCCCGGCCTGCTCGCAGCCTGCTTCTCTTTCTTGTCACAACATGTTGCTATAAGGTATTTGAATGACTGAGAAGGTGATTTGGGAATATTCAAAAGACCTTGAGCAGCTGACCTGGAGGTACAGCTGGTTTGGGTGCACAGGGATTTTGCTGTCTTAGTTTTGTTTTTCTTTCTTCCTTTTCATTGTTCAGGTCTCATGGTAGACACACAGCCATAGTCGAAACCATCCACTCTCTTTTTGGGGAATGGGAGCAGACCTGCGAGGACTTTTTAGAGCGTTTCCCATCATATGATGTGTCAAACTTTGTTTACCTTTGTGACCTTCCATGATTTTGTCCTGCCAATCAGGATTTCGGCTTTATCCCGCAGGAAGCCCTGCCGGTGTAGTGACTCCATAGCAGTCCCTTGGACGAGGACTGTATTGCCACACCTTGTGGGACCAATGGCACAGGCTTTCATAGTTCTCAAAGAACAAGGTAGCTGTGTTGTTGGCCCAGTGAGAAAGGTCACCTTTCCTTCAGACAACCCATGGCTAACAGAATGACAAAATGGTTCATTCTCTAAACATCCCCGGAGGACAGTTACAGGTGAATGCCACATGCCTGTAGCCAGCTCTGGGTCTTACCTATTGTCTGAGTGCTCACTTTGTCATTGATGGTTTGAAGATGAGTCTTACCCACCGTAGGGAGGACCTGAGGATTACCTGTGAACGCGTCTGTAAAGTTCCTCGTCCACGCTCTGGCCCCATGTCACTGCTGATGGTCACTGTGCCTGACAACCCACCATTATCCTTTCCATCACTATGGGACAAAGTGACACTCGTGTTTTGCTAGAGGACTCTGATGCCTTGTGGCAGCTGAGGAAAAGAGGGCTCATTTTCTAAACTTTTCACTATCTCCCCAAGTAGAATTGGTGAAAGATCTATATTCATTCTTGAACAGACAATTGGAAGGGCCAGTTCAGAACACGGCAGACTATTCTCTAAACACAAGCTGGGGCATACTTGGTGTAAGGTAAAGTGGATCATGATGGGAGTGAGTTAAGAGATGGTATTCCAGGGTCAGGTGAGCAGAAGGAAGGTTGGCTGGCTGGATGTCTGACTGCTGTGTCTTGGGTTCAGGGAAATTCACTCCACCACCACTGCTACTACCATATATGTAAAAATTTTTTAATCCCTTTTATTATTGTTGCTGCTTTCCTATTATGTGTGAGTGTGTCTGACTGTGTGAATGAGGACCTAGGGCCTTGAGTCTGCTGGGCTAAGTACTTTGCCACTCACTTACATCCCTGGCCACTCTTAGTTTGAGTATTTTGCGTAGTCTAAAAACTTTTCTCCAAGAGGGGTGATGGCATACACCTTTAATCCCAGTACTAGGGCGGCAGAAGCAGGTGGATCTCTTGAGTTCAAGGCCAGCCTGGTCTACGGAGTGAGTTCATGGATAGCCAGGACTACACAGAGAAATCCTGTCTCAAAAAAAAAAAAAAAAAACAAACCAAAAAGCTTTTGTTGATATCAAGCTCTTTCATACAAATCTTCAGGTTTTACTGATTGATAGAAAAATAACTGGCCAAAGAAAGTGGCAGCATGGTGCCTCATCCATGGGGCACTTCTCTGGAAGCTGTGGTCTGGAAGTGGGAGGGGACACCCAGATTTTAAGCAGTTGGAATTAGGTCACTCAGAAAGCTAGACTGCTTTCTGCACCAGGAGCATAGTGTGCATAGAGTCCTGGTGAATGCCCCAACCACGGATGGCAGTAACCTGGCTTTTGAGTGTCTTTTTGGCCTCTTGTTTCCTAGCAACTTGTAACTGCTCAGTGTAATACTGTGTGATGCTTCTCATTTATACTTAACAGACATTAGCAGATATGCTAAACAGATACTGTGGGCTGGCTAATTTCCCACTATGACTTGCAAACAGCCACTTTAATACATGACTGAGCAGAAGAGAAGACTCCTAGGACACCGTGCTCACCCCTGCTCCCTCCCACCCGGCCTGCCTTCCCACTGGACAGGGTGATTTATTTATCTAGGGCTTGCCAATGTGTTTCCACCTGTCTCAGCACACTGCATTGAGCAATCGTCAAAGAAAATTCTCCCTTTGATTTCCTTTTCTCCCAGTATTGTGCATGTGTTCGTGAATATTTATAAATCACCTATATTCGTTACTGAAGTTTTTTTTCGCTATACATTCTATGCAAATTAAGTTGCTTCATCTTGGTTCGTCCCGGTGAGGGGGGTGACGTCTCAAGACTGTTTTAGCTCCGCCATGAGTCTGAGGATATCTTCATTCTCCCAGGTGACCGCTCTGCTTGGTGACTAGATGTTTGGTTTGACTTTTTCTAAGTTGTTGTTTTCATCTTTCTTTAGACAATTTAGACTTCTTAGCTACGATGTGTGTGTGTGTGTGTGTGTGTGTGTGTGTGTGTGTGGTCTGTCTGTCTATATCTGTGTCTTAAATACCTATGAAGCAAGGATCCATGTACACTTATTCTCCTGGTTATCATCTATATGATAATTTGTATGATGGCTAACACAACATATCATATCTGCCATGAATGCAGCATTATGAAACTGTTCACCCAGACCAAGCATTCTAGATCTCAGTTTGACAATCTTCTGGGTCTGATCATGAAGGAATGTCAACCTGCTAGTTCCCACATTCCCTGTTTAATTCCTGCCTTTTTCTAGCTATGAGTCTTGATTGCATTGCACAGCCATAACCTTGGGGCTTGATAAGTGACTCAGTGAGATCTCTACCTATTCAGCATTCTAATGAGCGGTGTGGGCGTCCTTGCCAGCAGAGAGGGGCAGCTGCTCTCCTCATTTGTATTTCTCAGCATGATTTGTCAGAGTGAGTCTGAATAGAGGGGGCTGTGACCTGTTCCGTATGGTGGCTGGAGAAACGGTAGAACAATGATGAATAGATGGAGATTGCAGTTTAGTTTCAGAGGATGAAAACCTTCCATTGGGTTCTTTAGATAAGAAGGCAACAGATTATACCCAAAGCTGCTGCTCTCTGAGGGTCCCCAGATGGGATTTAGACAAAGGCCTGGACCTTCTGTCAGCTCCTCCTGAGCCTTGGTCAGATTGGAATAAACCTTCCTTCCCATCCTCTTCCTCTGGATCTTTTTGAGTTTTGACTTTTCTGAAATGGAGTCTCACCCTCCTGGAATTTTCTGTATAGTCCTGGCAGGCCTCGAACTCATGACAGTGTAGTCTTCTTGCTTAGCCTTCTAGGGCTAGAATTGAGATGTGTTCCACCATACCTGGCCTCCTCTTGTGTGAGTCTGAGACTCACGCAGCACTACCTTTTTGGATTCTTTTTGGTGCTAGGAGTGGAACTTGAGAAGTGGCTTAGCTTAAGACTGCCTCTGAATAGTTGGAGAACTGGGTGACCTGGCTTCGCACCAGGGTGACTTTCAGGGCAGGGCCTACCTCTTACGCTTCTGGGCAACAGTCACTTCTGTTTTACCACATGTGATTCCAATCTCCCTGCCATGCAAAGGGTCCTGCTGTGCATGAGTAGCCCGTGAATGCAATCTGTCCAGGTCCTTGAGGATGCTAACTACAAGTCACCACCAAGCTACACCCCAGCCCATATCTTAGTGGATTGGATGCTCGAGTTCTACTGTTTAACTCCCCTCACCCCATTTTAGTTTCTAAAACTTCTAATCTTCTAAATCTGCTGTCTCATCCCTGCAGAATGTATGAAGGGCCTTCATTTGGCCACACAGGCTTCACCATCCTTCTCTTAAGGTCTTCAAGAGTCCCCTGGAGAACTTCACTATTTCTATGCCTCAGTTAATGTTTTGGTCAACATGAGCATTTTTTTTTTTTCTGATTGCAGCATAGCTTGCATATGAAAAATCCTGTGTCCACCTTGGAATGCTCAGTAAGGGGCCACAACCTCCTGGGTCAGGGAGGAAATGGTGAGCCGCTGACGTCCTGCCGGCCCCAACCTCATCTTGACATGCGCTCTGATCGGCCCCGTTCCCCATCACAGCAGCCTTCCTCCCTGACTCCCCGACACCTTCCCACACCTGAGCTTCCACAGCACATGAGCTCACCTCATAACTCGGCAAGGTTTGAGAGCATCTGTTCCCGAACCCACACAACCCACCTGTAACCTACAGGAGCAGCATCTCCACCTCCCTCCCCCAGGTCCTCACTACACTCTGAGTACTGTTTTCCCACAACTCCCACCCCAGGGAACTTGGGCATGTGGCCACTGCTGAGGAGGCCATCCTGGTGATTCTCACCGAGGCAGGGAACTCTGGTCCCTCCTCCTCTCTGACTCTGAGCTCCTACCTTTGAACTTGGCAGTCTGTCTGGCTTACCATTGGGGGTCCGCTTGCATTGCCACACTGACCTCTGCTCCACACTGTCTTGCCTTGAGCATATTTTTTGACATTTAGGGTTCATCACTGGGGACAGTCTTCCTATCTGGAAGAACCCTCTTCCCCTCTGTAAGACCTCTGTCTACCAGCAGCCTAGAAAAGTGCAGCATACAGTACCCCTCTGTCTTCTTCCGCAGAAACTCCAGATCTAGAGGACAGATGGTAACTGCCCACAGTGACCTGTGCACTTGATGTACTTAAGAGGTTCTGCTTCATAGTAAGGGTTTGTTTGGAGCTTCCACAGGGCCGGGGCTTCCAGTTAACATGTCTATAACTCCTTGGGTTTGCAAAATGGCTGCCAAGCTGGCAACTGTCACATACTCTGAGAACATCATGCAAAAATTGTCATTGAGGTACATCTGACTAAAACAAAGGCCATGTCTTCTAGAGTAAACATTAATCCTGGAAGGGGTCAGAGCTGAACCCTAAGAGCCTTCTCCCTGGGAGCCCTCCCATTACTAGGAAGGAAATCTTTCCTTGGGGTCCTTTAAGTGGGTTTATCTGCATCTCCCTAGCCCTGGCTTTTCCGCTGGGTTTTAGGGCTGGGACTGGGTATTATGGCTGAGCCTCCCTCTGCAGGAGGCTGGAACCGTGAGTATCTGGCACTGTCCAGTTGAATGGTTTTGTTTTGCATAATGGTGTAGCATGCTCTCGCCTCAGAACAGCTGCCCTGAGTACAGTTGTGGTGCACAGCAAGGCTGGCTACGGGCCACCTAGAGAGCAGTGTTGAGAGAAGAACACGATGGAAAAATGGAAGGATTGTCCACTCCTTTATAAGCTAGAGAACTTTTTAAACAGCAACGCCACCCCACCTGTGAGTAGACATTTTATACCCACAACTTCAAGGAAAGATTTAAGTCAAGATGCCTTCCTGTCCATCACCCTGGCAGTGATAAACAGAAAGAGAAGGTGTCCACAGTGCCTTGTGCAGGGTGTCGGGGTAATACGCAGGAAAGATAGATGTGTGCACACTCTGGTGAAGATCCACCTCATAGGCATCGCCTGGGGTCAGCATTTGTAACTGTAACTTCTAGACTGGCGCTTTCCCAGTTCCATGGTAAAGGGTAGGGTTCTGTTGATATTTGTTGTTGTTGTTGTTGTTGTTACATTATTTTTAAATTATTTGTTTTGTGTGTGCAGGGCACAAGGCAGAGACCGTGGAGAAGTCCCTTCTCTGCTTTCCCCACGTGGGTCCTGGGGCCGGAACTCGGGTCATCAGGCTTAGCAGCAAGCATCTCTACCTGCTGAGCTGTCTTTGCAGCCCTAAAAGGGCAGTTTGAACTTCCTTTTGCTGACTCAGTATTGGTCAGCACATTTGAAAAATACTGTAAACATAATGCCACATGTCAGCCCTTGTGGAAGTTCCTAAAGCTTGCCATCCTTCTGGCAAGTATCCCCTTAGGGACTGCTGCCCCTCATGGACCCCACCTGGGGTTTTCATCCGAGGAAGAGCCCAGGACTCAGAACTGCCTGGTCATGTGGCCTCAGGCTAGGAACTCACCGTGTTCAATGTAGTAAATGGAGTAAAAAAAAAAAAAAAAAAAAATGCTATCCTGCCCACTGGCCTGAACGAGACTCCTGGGGATTTCTTCCAGGTCATGAACATCCATGGCGTGTGACAGTCCATACCACAGTTAGTTGCTCTTTCATTTTAATTCAGGAAGGAAATGGTAGCATTCCTTTTATGATCGATGCTTAATGTCACCACTACCACCTCCCACCCCCCCATTCAGCAAGCCAGGGAGCTGGTCCTATGGGATCATAACATTGTCTTTCTGCACATTCCGGGGAGACTCCATGCCTTGCTGAGGGATCCACAGGCTGGCATGAAGACTGGCACCTTGCCATGGAGTGTGCTAGGAACGGGCAGGGGAGGGAGTCCATCCACGTTGCGGTGTGGAGATGGGAAAGCAGGAAGCTCATCCCTGGGCAGTATGAAGCACAAAGCCCCCGAGAAGGGAAGGAAGTCGACAATAGGTTCAGGGGCTGATAGAAGCAGGAAGCTGGAAGCGTGGAGGCTGGGCTTGCATTCTCCTGCCTCAGGGAAACAGCTGACCGAATGTTCACTGTGTGTGGTTTTCAGGCTCTGTTCGGGGATTGGAAACATGTACGTGACCGGGATACAATAGCAGCTAAGGTCTGAATGTGTGGCTGTCCCGTGGGTACAATGAGAGAGGAAGGCCTGTTGCAAACACCGGAGGGCTGGTAGGCCCAGTCCTTCCGAGCACTTAGGGTTCCATGTGTGCGCCCCACCTTGGCCTGTCCGGCTTGGCTTCAGTCTGCACTTCCGCATGGTTCTCACCACAGCTGTAGGCACTGACGGCACTGTGTACACCGGTTTCTTTTTAGAGAGTTAATGGTGGTGTGTTTTAGAAACTAAAAGCAGAATTGTCGGGAAAATGTCCATGTTTGAGAAACACTCTCTGTCTTGAAAGATCACTCACGTGGTCTGTTTGAAGCTGGAGGAAATTCCTCATGCCTGGTATCTCACAGGCTCTGCTGTTTTTGCTGGTTAACGGTCTTACCCCAGCCTTCCTCCTCATCGTCAGATCAGAACATCTGGTGAGATTGTATGTCTGAGAGTTTCTCTAAATGTAGAAGCCTGGGTTAGACTGGTAGAAATTACTCTCCAGGACCAAACGCAAGTAGAATGGTTTTAAGCTTGTTGGTTTCCTACCCTGTGAGCCTGTGGAACACAGGCGCTATTTCTTCAGTAGATACATGATATGAGCTGTCTACAGAACCGAGCACTCTCCAACAGCCGTATTTAAAAAGTACAAAGAAAGCCGGGCGGTGGTGGCGTACGCCTTTAATCCCAGCACTCGGGAGGCAGAGGCAGGCAGATCTCTGTGAGTTCGAGGCCAGCCTGGGCTACCAAGTGAGTTCCAGGAAAAGGCACAAAGCTACACAGAGAAACCCTGTCTCGAAAAAAAACAAACAACAAAAAAAAAAGTACAAAGAAAATTTATTTTTTTAAAGATTTATTTATTTATTATGTATACAACATGTATGACTGCAGGCCAGAAGAGGGCACCAGATCTCATTACAGATGGTTGTGAGTCATCATGTGGTTCCTGGGAATTGAACTCAGGACCTCTGGAAGAGCAGTCAGTGCTCTTAACCTCGGAGCCATCTCTCCAACCCCGAAAATTAATTTTATAAAGATGATTTTTAATAGGATATATAGCTTCCTGCATCCTGAGCCCTACCCCTGAGCTATACAAAGGCCCCAGCCATGGCCTTTGTCCTTTAACTCAGAAATCAGCGCTCTGTGTGTGTGTGTGTGATGATCAGTGCAGTGCTAATGTAAAAGCTGGCCACAGGAAGACATTGGGCAGCCTTTCTTTCTCTTCTGTATTTATTATATATACATTACAGGTGGTTGTGAGCCACCATGTGGTTGCTGGGAATTGAACTCAGGACCCCTGGAAGAGCAGCCAGTGCTCTCAACCACTGAGCCATCTCTCCAGCCCTTGGGTAGCCTTTCTGTCTCTCTGCCTTATCTTGAGACAGTTTCCCACTGAACCTGGAGCCTGACAGGGCACTAGTAAGCTCAGTGAGCCTCCTGGCCCCCCACCCCTCAGCACTGAGGTTACAGGTGCACTTACACATACCCAGTTTTTGTACGTAGTTGCTGGGGATTTGAACAAAGGTCCCCATGCTTCCCCGCCTTGTATTCCAATAAAACTTTATACAAACAGGCTATTCTTTGGCAGCCCCTGCTCTAATTAAACTCACTGTCTGAACTGCATTTTAATCCTCAGATTGGATTTCTATTTTGGGCTACCCCTAAAGTAGCTGTTGTGGTGAAGTCCATTCAGGAATATCAGGAAATAAACTCTACTGTTGCATAATGAATACTTGGATGCTGCGGGAACGCCCCAACCACACTTACGCCCCGCAAGTGTGGCTAGCTAGGGCCTTAGCAGTCACTCTGCCTGACTTGGCAGGCATGCGCTCTGCTACCCTTCATGTAAAACGGAGATAGCAGTGATGCCTAGCGCACAGAATTGCAAACATTGGTGCCTGGGCACCCATTCCCCGGGACATGTTAGCTTTTGTCCTTACTGCTCGCACTCATGCTGTTGCTGTTAGTTTTGTGTCTGTTCTTCCCACTAGTAATGTTAGTTCAGTGTTGAGTACCGTTGCCATTCTAAATGCAAACCAATCCAGATACTAGAACAGAAGAGGGTCTACATGACCAGCAACCCACAGAGGATGGCCGTGGCACTCCCATGGTGTCACTTTAGACTTGGTCTTTCCCATCAAAGAGAGAGACCACTGCAGTCTAGGAGAGGGTCAACAGGATCTGTCCATGACCTTAATGGCTCTGCTTCTCCACCATCATTTCAGTGTGAGCAGCCCTGGGGTGGGGGAGAGAACAGAGATAGGCAAATGATTCCTTAAATGTGAAGTATTTTGGAAGTTGTAACATAGCATTTCCCAGCTGGTCATCTCTTTGTGCCTGATATCACAAGCTTCACTTCCTCACGATGGGCTCATGAATCACATGGATTGTGAAATCCCTGAGAGAGCAGAGGGGAGGAGGGTCGACCCACAGAGTGAGATGCGGCGGCATCTGAGAACATCTCCAGTGGGGGAGGTGAGCTTCACCTGAGGCGAAGACAAGTCCATTTGCTAGCTGAGAAGCAACCAGAATTATCTGTAATGTGGGAAAATATAGGTGTGTGTCCTTCGGTGTAAAGGGAGATTGGAGCCCCGTTTCAGGGTCCTCGAGTGTGAAGCCGCAGCCTTCGTCTTCATTATATCTTTGGCTTTCCTTTCCCATCAAGACGCCCAGATTTGTGTGGCTCTGGAGAAAGCTTAGCACGTGGTTTCCTGTGCTCCGGTACTAACTGTCCTGCACCCAATAGGTGTGGCTTCCGAGGCTGTCCTTGGCGAGTGAGGAATTCCCATGGGCTGTAACCTCCCACAGCTCTGCTTGGGCATGTCAAGTCATCTGTGGCTTTCTAGTCTCACCTGGGGCAATTGCCCCTCCCTCCGTGGCGGGGGGGGGGGGGGGGGGGGGGGGGGGGGGGGGGGGGGGGGAGGAGAACTTCTACTTCTTTTCCCCCAGATGTAAAAATCAGCAAGTATGCAACAGCTGTATGAAATGCCTGTCAGCCCTGGAGGGAGGATGGCAGCCATAAATAGAAAAGCTTGCGGCTTACTGAGCCAGCTTTTGCCTGTTGCCTGTCTAGAGGCAGGAATACCAAGATCAAGAAGACTGTATTGGTGACCTTGACTTTTAGTGTGACCTAACTTACCTGTGGTATATTCTTACTGAATCTCTAACTTCTTAAGTTTGAAGAAAGAGTATCAAAAGATAGGCTGGCTTATCAGTTGAGTAGGGTGTGTGTACAGTTGAGCAGGACGGACGGCGTTCTGTCCGACAGTGGCAGTACTTGACTACAGGACGGCTGGGCAGATGTTGTTGTGACTCTGGGATGCTTTGTTTGGCTTTCTGTGGCCACGTGTGCTCTAGGCGTCTCCTGGGTCTCCAGAGCCAGACCTCACTGTCCTTTACATTCTCAGCAGTGGGATCCCAAGAGCCATCTAGGCTGGACCAGGCAGGGCTGGCCTGCTGTGCTTCCCCCAGAGGCTGGCTTCTCTTGGGGCTCAGTCTCGGGGAGGCTTTTCATAAATCTTTTCAACTGACGAGAAGTGTCATGTTTACATGATCTCATAAATTATCTCCAAAAGAGGAAGAAATGATTCATTTTGGAAATAAATTATAATCTATTAGGAGCAGAGCTTAGGAGGACAGCTCGGCTGACAGGCGCTAGGAGAGGGGGCAGAGGCCCAGGAGGACAGCTCAGCTGATAAGGAGTTAGAGAAGGAGGCAGAGGCCCAGGAGGACTGCTCAGCTGGTCAAGCGCCTGACATGGTAGCAGGAGAATGTGAGTTCCGTCTCCAGAAGCAACTTAGAAAGCTGAGCATGGTAGCACATGCTTGTATTCTCAGCACTAGAAAAGAAGCAGCAGGAGGATCCCTGGGACGCCCTGGCTAGCCAGTCTAGCCTAGTCAGTCCCCCGCGGGTCCCAGTGAGAGGCCCTGCCTCAGAAAATAAGGTGGACATCTCCTGAGAAATGACAGCTGAGATGGTCCTCTGAACTGCACATACCTACACCCAGACCACAAGTGAGTAGACAGGTAGATGAGAGACAGCAGGTGAAGGGTCCGAAGATGATCACCTCACTCCGTTTTCTTTGATGTACTGTGTACAGATGGGATCTCTTTTTACCATAGGCAGATGGCGTACATACTTCCTGTTGGGTGATGTGCACGACCCCAGGCTGGGTGACATTCGGGGGTGATCTGATTTAGAAGTTATCAGTCATTCATTTCTGTCTAGGTATTTTGCCTTCTTATTTCATTTTGAAGAAAGGATTTTTTTTTCCTTATTTTTTTTACATTTTCTAAGAGACGTTTCTTATTTTTTTTTTCTTCAGTATTTGACTGAACTCCTTAAGCATAAGTTAAAACTCTGTTTCATCCTGTCTCCGGTGTGCAGACTTTCTCTTACCTTCACCCCTTAGGCGCTTTTAAAAGCCTCGGTGCCTGCTGGGCCTTTAACGTACTTTCTCACGTATGAGGCCAGTGCTTCGCTGACCCACGTTCCCAGCCTCCTCTCTGCTACACTGCATTTTAGGTAGGGTCTGACTACCCAGCCCAGGCCGGTCCTAACTTCAATCCCCCCCCCCCCCCCCCCCCCCCCCCCCCCCCGCTTCACATTATAGGGGTACACTACACTACCCGGACCTTTATTAGTAGTTATTTTATTTGGGCTTTGTTGTTTTGTTTTGTTTATCTCTGAGACAAGGTCACACTTGCTTATAAGCCCTTGCTGGCCTGGAACTCACTATGTAGACCAGGCTGACCTTGAAGACCAGGCTGACCTTGAGCCTGTTTGATCTTTCTGCCTCAGTCTCCCCAGTAACTGTAAGTACAGGCATGCGCCATGACCCGTCAGTTCAGGCACCACATGATTGACTTGTTGAAAGCACATATTTCAGTGGTTTTTAAATTTTTCACAGGTGCACAGGTGTGCAGCTATCACACACAAAGTCAGCATTTGGACCCTATTCACCCACTCAAAGAGAATCTCCCTTCATCTCTCCCCACGTCCCCCCTGCTGGGTGGTCCGCAGCTCCTTCATCAGTCCACTTCCTGTTTCTAGGTGTTCCGTCTGAATTGAACCATAGAAAGTGTGATCCTTTGTGATGGTCTCTTTCACTTAGCATGATCATAGTGTAATGTGTTAGTAGCTCATTCCTTTTAATGGCCACATTATAATTCCATGATGGAATCTGTCCAGTCAGCCCTTTGTATCCTGGAGTTCCTCAGCTGTGGATGTAGGGGCTGGAGAGATGGCTCAGTAGTTAAGAGCACTTGCTACTCTTGCAAAGGACCTGCGTTCAGGTACCTGAACCCATATGAGACTGCTCACAACTGCCCCTTACTACTGTTCCAGGGGACCCAACAGCCTCCTCTGGCCTGTGGGGCGTGGCATGCAAGCACATGGTGCACATATCTACATGTGGATAAAACACTCATACACATGAAGTAAAATAAATAAATCTAAAAAAAAAACGGTGGATAGTGCCTCAGGCCCAATACTTAAGGTTGTCCTATGGCATCTACTCACACTTGTACATGTGCATACATTCCTCATACATGTATGTACCTGCACAGTCATGAACACCCACAAAGATGTGCTATTGCAGAATGTATGCGCTGTTGTCTGTGGGGTTGTTTCCTTCTTTAGTGCAGTCTGGTTCCTTTTCCCTTCCCTTTCTCCTCAGCACGTGTTTCCCTGCATGCACACCTGCTTTTGCTCACTTGTGTGCGTCTCTGTCTCGCCATGTGGCCTTCCACAGGTATTTGCAGGAAGGGGCTGCCGGTCACACATTCCTGGAGCGTCTTTCCAATGAGCCCAGCATCGATGGCTGGTTCCTTCTGTCTTCCTCGCTGAAGGTGCTGGCGCTCCTCGTGTGATGATATCCGGTGGCCACTGCCCTTCCCCTGGTGGGTCATGATGGCCTAGTGTGATGATATCCGGTGGCCACTGCCCTTCCCCTGGTGGGTGATGATGGCCTTGTCTTTAGTGTTTTCTTGCCAACAAGGTTGTCCTTTGGAACCCCATAACCGTTCCATCTTGACTGTTAGATCCCTCCTCAGCCTAGGTCTCTTCCCTGCATCCCATCCCTGCCCCATACAAAATCCAGACCATGGCGGGCAGGGTTTTTTTTTTTTGTTTTTTTGTTTTTTTGTTTGTGCTCCTTCTCTCCATTACAGCTAACCTTCCTCTTCCACCCTTTGTGACTCTGAACTCTGGTTCAAGTCCATGTGCTGCCTGTGGCTCCTCACCTTTTCTCTCTACCATTTTGTGTCTTTTTAGAACAATGATTTTGTTGTTGTTGTCTTTGACAATTTCATACACATGTATGCAGCGTATCTTGATTATATCACCTCTTCCCTTCTCCTACCTTGGTTTGATCTTGTCAAAACATGAGTCCGGTTAGTGTTGTCTGCGTGCATACAGGGGTAGGAGCATATAATGGAGCATGACCAACCTCCCGGGGCCACATATGAGAAGAAAATTGACTCTCCCTTTTCCAGGAGCTACCGACTGCCAGTAAGTAGCTTCTCAGTTAAGGCAGGGGCTCCGTCCTTGTTGGAATGTTGGCTGGCTTGCTGTGCACAAGCAGACCCATCTGCTGTAAGTCATGCGTAGAGAAGCCAGGCCACGCCCAGAGGATAGCATTTTGCTGCGCTCCTCCCCATCCCGTGGCTCTTAGCGTTTCTTTCCCTCCCCTGCTCTGTGTTGTTTCAGAGCCTTGGAAGGGGGAATTGATGTAGCTGCATCATTTAGGACCGAGCACCCAGCACTCTCTTCTTATTTGACCAGTGAGGAGCATGCATTAACTGCTGCTCACTGCTAAGGAAGACCAAAGCTGAGGACGGCACTAACTGTTACAAAACACACATTTAGAAGGCAATTTGACAACTTGATCATTGAGCAAAGCAATGGTGGTAGCCCCCCTCCCCTTCCTCCACCCCAGACCCACCTCCCAGGGCCGATGACCTCCCCAGCCTTGAACTTTTGCGTTCATATGTCAGGCATGAGTTCCCTCCTGAGGAGCAGACCTCAAATCTAATCAGAAAGTGGTTAGTTACCCCCGGTAATGGCACTAATGAACCAGTAGGCACATCTTGATGAGTCAGACCGCTCTTGTCTTTCTACGGTATCTTTAACAGGGCATAATAGCAGACTTTCCGGTGCATTACGTGGTTGTGTGTGTGGCACCTGTGTGTATATGTGCATTCACCAGTGTGCGTATGTGGAGGCCACAAGTTGACTTCAGGTAACTTCTAGTGCTCTCTACCTTGTTTTTCCTCAGATTATTTATTCATTTACAAACGGGGCATACGGGTCCATGGCTGGAATCAGTTCTCTTCTTCTACTGTGTGTGTTCCTTGAATCAAATCCCAGTGCAAGCACCTTATCTACTGAGCCACCTCAGGGGCCCACTGCCTTGTTTTGTTAGACAAAGCCTCCCACGGAAGCTGCAGCTCTTTGGGCTAGACTGACCAGCTAGTGAGTCCCGAAGAGCTGCCTGTATATGCCTCCAGGCATCGGGGTCACAGAAGTGTCACTGTGCCCAGCTTTTATGTGGGGTGTATTTACTCACTGACCATCTCCCCTGCCAGTGGCGATTTTTGACACACCTAACACCCTCCCAAACTTCAGAAACCTTGAGAACAAAATTTAGCCCCCACTGGTGAATCTTCTGCAAGCGTGGATCACAGAAATCTTGCACATATTCAGCGTTTCATAACTATTCACTAAGTAATTGAGCTGGGGCTGTAATTGCCTGGAGTTAGAACTGCTTCTTCCAAAAATCTAGTCTATTTGTCCTCATCAAAACCTAGCTTTTCGTGCTCTGCAGGCAGCTTTTGTTGGGGTGCAGCACAGCCCAGAGAACCGGTTACCGGTGAGGACTAGCAAAGCATTAGGCAGGCTTTGAAAAGCAAAATGCTCCTTGTCCAGTCTCCAGCTGTGACATCTTTGAAAGTTAAATTCACCAGAAAAGGAAGTTACCACTGAAAAGAGACGCACCAATGGAAAGCCGGGCTTGCCCCCTCGTGACCACGTCGGCGGGTTGCCCAGGGCGACAATCGGCCTATAGAGCCCCCTTCCCCTGGTTAAATTACTGGGATGGGGCAGAAACACAATGGCTGTGGGAGTCTGCAAAAAAAGCAACAGCTCCTGGCGTCCCTCACTCCCCTCACTGCTGTATCGAATCCTAGAACCACACCACACTAATTAGCCCGGAGTGGAAAGGGTTGTCATGGTGACCGGGCACTTTTTAAAGCACAGGAATGGTGTTCATTATTGTTCCAAGTCTTTAGCTGTGGGGAAAAGGTCAGGGTGGAAGTTGTTTTCCATATGAAGTTTGGCCGGAGAGCCTAACGGAAGGTGGAATGTCCCTCGGAGACGCAGGAAGATGGTGAGTGCCGGTCCGGGTTCAGAGGGGCGGCCCCTGGAGCCAGAGCTTTCAGAATGCTTTAATAACTTGGGTGCCAGGCTGAGGAATTATGTGGAGGGCCAGAATGTGGGTCAGGCACAGCGGTAGCTGAAGGACGAGCGTTAATTCTCACGTGTTGGACCCTCATTCCAGTTAAAAGTTTCTCTGCTTCCACTGAATTTATTAACAAAACTGAGGACGTCTAATACTTTATTTATAAAAATTATATTCACTTTGTAAATCATTCTGTACTTTCTTCGTAGATCATTACTGCTCAGGTTTTGTTTCTAAATCTATAAAGCTAAAAGCGTCATAGCCAAATGCTTCCAGAACAGTTCCTTACCCTCACACTCTCATTCTTTAAACCAGAGAGGTACCGTGCAAAGTGTGTCATGGGTGATTTGGTTTTCAGCACCTTATGCTTTTCTTACTAAAGGAGAGTTCAGATGCATAGACTAAAATCCGAGTCACTGGTCTCTGGCTGCCTGCCCTTATTTGTTGGCTACACTCTGTTAGAATACTGCTAAGTAAAGACAACCTGACCACAGTGTTTGTGGAAGACATTCTTGAGAGAAGTCTGCCTGCTGGAGATGAGGGTGACTGTTCCATCAGAGGGATTTGTAGTGTGTGATTTATAGTGTGTGTGTGTGTGTGTGTGTGTGTGTGTGTGTGTGTACGCACTGATGTTGTTTTAATTTTAGTTTTTGAAGCTGCCGAATAACCTGGCTTTAAAAGCTTACTTTTGTGTTCATGACTAATTGTATTTTTTCAAGGGTCAGAGAGGAAGCCACTTTGTGGTTTTTGGCCTTTTCCACAGTATAGCTCTGTTTTTTTTATTCTTTTATTAGACTTCTATAGAATAACAGCATACAAATTAATTAAAGGGAACAGGGGCCTGGATTAGATGAACAAATCACCATCCAAAAAGCTGCAAGTGGGAAATGACCCGCTTTGCTTTCCCCTGAAAAACCATTGTTCCAGCAGCCGTGCCAGCTGGCCGCTGTGCAGACGGAGCAGACTCAGAGGAGGTGTCTTGGCTTGGCTTCCTGTCTCAGCTGAGTGTCCTTGGGCTCACTTCTGGTGGAACTCGGGTGCAATAAGTGGGGTATCGGGCTAGAACAAACTTTGAGTCTCGTCTCTTTTATCCTCTGGCATTTTTTAACCCCCACCTTGCTGTGTGTGTGTGTGTGTGTGTGTGTGTGTGTGTGTGTGTGTGTGTGTCTCCATGTCTCCATGTATGTTCCTCATTGATAACTCTAATTTTTTAGCTAAGAAAACACCTCATTATCCTTAAATAGAAGTTTAATAAACAGAGCGATATTTACATGACATCGTAGACTTTTGAAAATCATTATTAAAGTGGTGACAAGTCAGCTTTGAGGTGTATTTGTGACATGATCAAATGTTTGAACATGTATATTTTAAGGGATTGTTGGTATTTTTCAAGGTGTAATAATGGTATGTTAGTTATGCTAAACAAATATATGCTGAAATATTTACTAATGAAATTAAACTGGCAAAATATGAGGGAGACAGTAATCAGGCTGGTGGGCACAACAGGATTGGCTGGGACCGGGGAAGTAGCTGACAGATCCACAGGCATTCATTTTTTATTGTATATTTTGTGTAGGTTCTAAATGACGGTGTGTATATGTGCATGCTCCCTAAAACACCAGTGAGGGTAGCTTTATTAGTGCTGTGTCCTCTAACTCTCCAACGTTATCCCACTGTTCACGATTTAGATGCCAGACCAGTTTGATCAGGCCGTTGTGCTAAACCAGCTGCGATACTCTGGGATGCTGGAGACTGTGAGGATTCGAAAAGCGGGATATGCTGTCCGAAGACCCTTTCAGGATTTTTACAAAAGGCAAGAAAGAGCTAAATGGATTCTCCCTTTCCTCATTCTCCCCCACCCCCATCTCTCTCCCTCTCATTCTCCCCGGAAGGGATAGGAGAGAGCAAATAGCACAAGGTAACACCGCCACGCACCCTCTACTGCAGATATAAAGTGCTAATGCGGAACCTGGCTCTGCCTGAGGACATCCGAGGGAAGTGCACTGTGCTCCTGCAGCTCTACGATGCCTCGAACAGCGAGTGGCAGCTGGGGAAGACCAAGGTACGGGCACAGGAACACCTGCCATGCCAGCCCAGGGGACTGGTGATACCCACAAGGTGTAGCGTTCCCAGACACCGCTAAGTGGTTGTTATTGACATCCTGGTGATTCATGTGGAGAGGAGAGAGAGAGAGAGAGAGAGAGAGAGAGAGAGAGAGAGAGAGAGAGAGAGAGAGAGAGAGAAGAGAGAACAGGAGCATGTGAATATACCAGGCAGTCAAGAATGCTGGCTAAATGAGACCCTTGTGTTGTGAATCTACAAGGCAACTCCAGCTCCTCAGAAGCGAAACCCCAAGGCCTTCCAACTCTAATTTGAATGCCATGTGTGCCGTCCATAGCCGCTCCTGTGTGGCAGACCAGCAGACAGTGTGACACCCTCAAGGCCACCAAAACCTCAGCTAAGAACAAGAAAAGTAAAACCCACGTTTTGCCAATGCTGCCGTAGCAGAGGTCCTTAGCCCCTTATTCCAGATGAGAGCTAGTACCTTTACTGAGAGAGAGTGAGCCTTCATGTCTTCATCTTTTCAGAACAGAGATGCCATGGCAAGTGTCCATGTCAGATGCAGCTAACCTGACCAGGGTTAGATTAAGGAGACTATTGACCAAAGTGGGCCTGGAAAGACCTGGAGGTTATTCACTCCAGAACCTGGTGTATTTGTAGGCACTCAACCGACACGCTTCATTTCCAACCTCAAACTCTGTTCTCAGAATTACCGGGGGTGGGGGGAGGGCGTTTGAATTGAATTCAGAACCTCATACATATTATCTGCTAGGCACTCACTCTACCACTAAACTACATCCCAGATCCCAAAATTTCTTCTTCACTCTCATTTAAAAAAAAAAGATTTATTTTGTTTTTAATTATGTGTAATTAAAGGTGTAATTAAAGAAGGTGGGTTCCCACAAGACAGCAAAATCATTGTTATCTGAGGACTTTTCCTGGATTCATTCCGTTGTCTTTCCTCTTCCTATGCCCTATTCCTGTGTCTCTGGTCACTCAGATTCAGTCTAGTACCAATGCTGGTCTGTGAGCTAGTGTGCCCTGGCCACAATGACGAGACATTAGGAACTTCAGTGGCAATTTGGACCGTCCCTTTATGCCTGTTGACTGGAGTAAAAACAACAGAAGGTGAAGTGTAGTGGACTTTCTGTCTAACCTTTCTGTTTTCCTTATCACATACCCTTCCTTATTAGATTTTAGAATATTGGTCTGGGGCAGGTGAGCCGTGTAAAATGCACCGGCCTTATTGTGGGAGTTTGCAACAGATATCAGTAGAGAGGTACTACTTTTGTCCCCAAAAGACAGCCCTGACTCGGAGATGCCTTTGTCTATAACCGTATTCTTTTCCTCTGACACACGCCTCCCTCATGGGCAGGTCTTCCTTCGGGAATCCTTGGAGCAGAAACTGGAGAAAAGGCGGGAAGAGGAGCTTAACCGTGCAGCCATGGTGATCCGAGCACACATTTTAGGCTACTTGGCACGGTGAGAACCGCACCTCGGGGAGGGACATGAAGCTCCTGAAGGGCTGTGACACACACACCCCCCAGTGAGGTGGTTTGTGGGAGCGGAGAGGTACCCAAGGTCAGATAAGTGGCCGCAGCAGTAACCTCGTAAGCCTGACCTGGGCAGAACGTAGAAAGTCACCTAGTGCTTCTGCTGCTCACTTAGAAGTCTCACGCCTGCCTCTGCTGCATCTCCTGATGCTCCTGGAGTTTGGCATTGCTACCCGAGTATGTCCCTTACTGGAAATGCTTGGGCTTTGGAGTTTTCATATTAGAATATCTGCCTGGCCTCTACTGAATGACGGTCAGAAATTCAAAATTACTCTAGAATCTTATTTCTTTTTCCTATGTGGAATATTGACCTTCTCCCATACTTGTTCATACATGCTAAGCATGTGTTCTGCCTGTGAGCTACATCCCTAGTCCCAGGAATCTGAAAATCTCTTTATTTCATTTTATATGTGTGGGTGTGTTGCCTATATGTATGTCCTCGTGCCATGCACCTGCAGATGGTTGTGAGCTGCCGTGTGGGTGCTAGGAATCCAACCCTGGTCCTCTGGAAGAGCGACCTGTACTCGTAACCATTAAACCATCTCTGCAGTGATAGAATGTGAAATTTTCTAAGCATTGTATTCGCATCCAAGAAATTGCAGATTTGAGGTTTGGGGATGAAGAATTCTCAACTTGCATCACTTTGTCCAGAGACCCCTTCTCTAGTTGCTTACAAAATGATATGAGCCATGGCCGGCTTGACACTCAGAGTGTAGGTCGGGGTGGCCTCAAAGTCCGAGATTTGTCCCATCTGTGCTTCTGCTGCCCAAGTGCTGAAATTAAAAACGTGTGCTACCTGCCTTTAATCCCAGCACTCGGGAAGCGGAGGCTGGCGGAGCTCTGAGTTCGAGGCCAGCAGGGCTATGACATGCGATGCTGACTCTGACCCGCCGTCATTTGGTCGGGTGTGCTCCGCAGGCCACGTGAAACCCTAGGTATTCCGTTTTCTGAAGCACGCGGCCATCCTGCAGGAGACTTTGGTTCTCTCGCTTTCACGCGAACAGTAGAACATATTGGATCTTCTTTGGCTGTGTTTACCCAGCTTGTGCCAGACCGCTCAAAGTTGGTGTTAGGGTTGCTTGTTTATTTAGCCAAGATAATGATAGGATTATGACTTGTTTGTTATTATTCTTTTGTTTTTCTTCTGTTTTGTTTGGGCCCAAATTTCCTCCTCTGTCTGCCAGTCTCCATAACGAGAGTGCGGGTCCAAATCCGGGTCCTCTCCCTTTGTCTTCTCAGAGGGTAAGCTCATTTGAATAGCTCACAGCCTCATTTATCTGTGCGGCCAATCTCATTTGCAGAAAGCAATATAGAAAGGTCCTTTGTGGTGTGGTGACGATACAGAAGAATTATAGAGCCTTCCTCATGAGGAAGAGATTTCTGCATCTGAGAAAGGCGGCCATCGTGTTCCAGAAGCAACTCAGAGGCCAGCTGGCTCGCAGGCTTTACAGACAGCTGTTGGCTGAGAAGCAAGAGCGGGAGGAGAGGAAGAGGCGGGAGGAAGAGAAGAAGAGAGAGGAAGAAGAAAGGTATGTGCTTGCTTGGGTGAAACATGGGGATGCACCGGGAATGGCATCCTTTGGGGCCTGTCGTGAGTTCCCAGGGGACCTGGAGTACACCCTGTGAAACAACAGTTCCTGGCAGCACAGAAGAGCCCGTTCTGTGAATGTTTCTCTTTATACACAGAGTAAGTATACCCATCCTTCCGTGTGTGTGTGTGTGTGTGTGTGTGTGTGTGTGTGTGTGTGTGTGTGCGCGCGCGCGCGCAGCGCAATCAAGCATACATGTAGGTGCATGGGTGTGGAGGCCAGATGTTGAAGCCAGGTGGCTTCCTCGGTTGCTCTGCCGTCACTGAACCTGGAGCTTACTGATTTGGGTGGACTGCCTGACCAGCGGGCTCCATGGTGCCACGTGTTTGCATTTCCAACACCGGAATCACAAATATATACCGCTGCGCTTCGCATGGGTACGGACGATCTGAACTCAGGACCTCATGCTTGTACAGCGACTACCTCACAGACCGAGCCAGCTTCCCAACCCTCTTCTGGTTATTTAACTGGCAAAGGTCTTTGGGCTGAGCGCCATAGCTTGGCAGTAGAGTGCTGGCTTAGTATACAAGTACCAGCACTGTCAGAACATTAGACCCACTGAAAAGCAGTTTCAGAGATGTTGACTTCCACCCGCTGTTTTTCCTTTCTGTTTTTAGAGAGAGAGCACAAAGAGAAGCTGACCTCCTCCGTGCCCAGCAGGTGAGGAACGCTGCTACATTTGGGGCTCTTTATGTGCTTCCCTCCTGCTTCAAACCTCGACCCCGGGATCCAGAATGGAAATCAAGTAGGAGGTTGTGGAAGAACGGGCTGGAGAGATGTGGCTGGTACACTTTCTCACCCATCATGGTGGTGCAGAGCTTTAGAGAGCGCCTCGAGATCTCAGTGTGAATCGTAGTCTGGTATCTTAGTATGTGAATCACACTGTGGTACCACATAGTATCTTTGTGGTAAGGTAACACCGTGGTAGTGTCCTCGGGATGCCATCACGTTCTGGGCCGTTTCCAAGGCTTGGTTTCTCCTGAGACCTCCCTGTGACCAGGTGGCCATCTCACTGTGTCCTTACACGGTGGTTGGTCCTTGATGTCTATTTTCTGGAGTCTGTCTCCCACTCTCCCCTTTTATAAGGACACTGTTCATATTGGATGCAGGCTCACCTCACTGACACCACACGTCATTTTAACTTAATCCCCTGATTACAAGCCCCGGGTCCGACCATAGCCATATCCTGACGTGCTGGGGACAGGACTTCAGCGTATCAGTTGAGGGGGGCGGCGGGAGCGCTAGTTGGGTGTGTGAAAAAGGAGGCAGGTACTTATTCTAAACCCACCTTTCCCCGTGTCCAGGAGGAGGAAGCAAGGAGACAGCAAGAACTTGAAGCCTTGCAGAAGAGCCAGACGGAAGCGGACGCGACCCGGGAGCTGGAAAAGCAGAGGGAGAACAAGCAGGTGGAGGAGATCCTCCGTCTGGAGAAGGAAATCGAGGATCTGCAGCGCATGAAGGAGCGCCAGGAGCTGTCCTTGACCGAGGCCTCCCTGCAGAAGCTGCAGCAGCTACGGGATGAGGAGCTGCGCAGGCTGGAGGACGAGGCCTGCCGCGCCGCCCAGGAGTTCCTGGAGTCCCTCAACTTCGACGAGATTGACGAGTGCGTCCGCAACATCGAGCGCTCCCTGTCCGTGGGGAGCGAGGTGTCGGGTGGGCTCGGTGAACTGGCAGAGAGCTCCGCCGCTGCCGCCGCCGCCGCCGCCGGAGAGAAGCCCAGCTTCAACTTCAGCCAGCCCTACCCCGAGGAGGAGGTGGACGAGGGTTTCGAGGCTGACGATGACGCCTTCAAGGACTCCCCCAACCCCAGCGAGCACGGCCACTCTGACCAGCGGACCAGTGGCATCCGGACCAGCGACGACTCCTCGGAGGAGGACCCTTACATGAACTACACGGTGGTGCCCACCAGCCCCAGTGCCGACAGCACAGTGTTGCTTGCCACGTCCGTGCAGGACTCCGCCAGCCTGCTCAACTCCTCCAGCGGCGAGTCCACCTACTGCATGCCCCAAAACAACGCGGGGGACCTGCCCTCCCCCGACGGCGATTATGACTATGACCAGGACGATTATGAGGATGGTGCCATCACCTCTGGCAGCAGCGTGACTTTCTCCAACTCCTACGGGAGCCAGTGGTCCCCAGACTACAGGTATTCTGTGGGAACCTACAACAGTTCGGGAGCCTACCGGTTCAGCTCAGAAGGGGCACAGTCCTCCGTGAGTATCCGCCGTCTTGTCCCTAAGAGCGGAAGTGTTGCACCATCTACCACACCCCTAAAGATTTCAGTCATGTTCTTAAAGATATTCTTAAACCCCCTTCTCACACTAGTGAAAATGGGGTCAGTGCAAAACTGACCTTCATCTAAGGCATGAGAAAACTGGCATTTTAAATAAGGCTCAGCTTGGCCTTTCTCAGCCATACCTAGCCTCAGCTGGCCCCAGAACCCTCCATATTAAAGAACTTTCCTGACCATAACTTGATAGTCCATACTACACAGTGTATTTCTTATGGTCTTAATAAGGGAGGAATGTGCTGGGCGGTGGTGATCCCAGCACTCAGGAGGCAGAGGCAGGTGGATCTTTGTGAGTTCGAAGCCAGCCTGGTCTACAGAGTGAGTTCCAGGACAAACTCCAAAGCAAAACAGAGAAGCCCTGTCTTGAAACACACACCGCCCCCCTCCCCCCCCAAAAAAAGAAAAAGAACAAAAAAAAGGAGGAATTTTTTTTTCATTTTCTGGCTTTTGGGTTTTGTTTATTTTGAAATTTTCTTATGTCTTTTTCTTTTTGTTTTGTATTAAACACTGCCTTTGCTTTCTCAGACTTGGCCATGTTTTTGGCTCTTGCACGGCTCAGTTAAAATGACGCTTAAGCATCTTCTTTTTAGCATGGAGTCTTTGGGCTGAAGTCAGTTTGTGTTGTAGATATCAGGTCAGCTCACTGCTTGACCCTGCATCTGTAGGGTCCTCTGTAATTCTGAATTCCCCGGATGGCCACAGTGACTGTGATGTCCTGGATCAGGAGTGCTCCCCGGTCGTGTTGATGGTTAACCAGTGGGTGTTTTCATTGCTTACTTCCCATGCTGTGCTTACCATTGCCTCCCCTTCTGTCTCCCCGTCCAGTTTGAAGATAGCGAAGAGGACTTTGACTCCAGGTTTGATACAGACGACGAACTCTCCTACCGGCGAGACTCTGTGTACAGCTGCGTCACACTGCCCTATTTCCACAGTTTTCTGTACATGAAAGGTAACGGCCCGCAACCGCACCCCCTCGGCTTGGGTTGGGGTAAAGCTATGAAAGATCATTCAACACATCCCTCACCTCGGTGATGTGCCACTTAGGTCAATGAAGAACACTGGGTCGTGTTGGGGCAATGTGGCAGCTACTGCCATGATGAGTGTGTGTGGTTTTGACTCCTCTGAACTGGTTCCGGGTGATAGAGCAAAGAGTTTGCAAACATGCAGTGTCTATTTTTAGTCCCACTCTTCACCTGTCCCCTCTTTCTCACTCACGTGCAAGCACACGTGACCTCGGTCACTGATGGAAGGCACTGGGACCCATTCTAATGACAACCCCAGTCCCCATCCCACCTCCACGTACACAAGACTTGGAGGGATGTGGTGAATACTGTCGGGGTGCTGCTCACCCCACCTACTTCACGATGAGACTCTTTGGCATCTCTTCCGGTTGCTATTCAATATCAAATGTGCTGCCCTTAAATATTAAGCATTAAAAACCTTGAGGCCCCTGCCATTTAGGAATTGTTTTATTTCGGGCCCTGTGTTTGTGTTTGGATCGTGTTTGGTGCTGGATCCTCGCTCAGGGTCCAGTGTAATGAGAAACTGTAGTTATCACCAGGATTTGCTGGCAGATTTGTATAGATGGTAGAGGTTGTTTCTTGTCGGGTCCTGGGCTGGGAGGGTGCAGGGGGCAGTCTAGAGCATGGAGCTTGGGCAAGATAACAGAAACACTCATCTGTTGGTGCTGTCCTTGATTCTGCAAGCCTTTTCTCTCCCTGACTTCTCTGTCAGCAAGTATTTTGTTATTTCCAGCCATTCTCTTCCTTTCCCACGCACACATGCATGCACATACACACACAAGTTTGTATGTGTTTGTGTGTTCGTCTGTCTGTCTGCCTACCTACCTGCCTGCTCCCTTTTCTAAAACATAAGTTTTATTTATGTTCAGTTATATTTGTGAGCCAAATATCGGAAAAAGCTCATAAATTTCCTACTAGGTTTAGTTTAAGACTTTTCTGTGGTCTGATGTCACTGCTCGGAAAGACAAATGCTGGGAAATTGTTCAGACACTCAGCACTCGGTGCTGACAAGGCAAGGCAGTCTCAAGAACATGGCGGCCCGCACAAGACCTGAGTATGGTGGACAGCCGTAGACACAGAGGGGAGTCTCATAGGGCCCATTCCTCAGCAAAGAACGGCCGGACATGAATGAACGACCAGAACAGGAGAGGCTGTCTTCTGCAGGGGAGAGCCTCCCTATTGGTTGCCCAAGGCCCAGTGGTCACCCTGAAATCATGCACGTGCAATCAGATGTTCTGAGCAGAGGAGCAGCTGCAGAGAAGGCCCATGCGGCGGCTGCCGTTGACGCATTTGACGAAATGTATCACTGAAAGATAATGCGACAACAGAGCAGCCTTGTTTTCCTCTGGGCCCGTCTTGAAAGATGAAGTTTAAAGTCAGGAATCAAAACAATCACAGTGTTTCACTGTGAGAGTCCGCGGCAGATCTGCTGTGGGGAAGCAGCTCTGTCTTCTTGGCTTTGTCACACGCGGTCTCAGCTAGCGGAGTGGAGAACTTTGGGATGGCCGAGGAGGAAGAGGGTCTGGGTGTCTTAGTGAGGGGAGGAGCTGTCTCCGTTGACCATTCACTCCGGAAAGGGCCCGTTGTTAGATTTGTTTTCTGACTGGAAGGAATGAATTGTTGTTTGGGCTTTAAGTCTCTGTGTTGAGTGTCCCTCGCGTCTGTTATGGTTTGATCACAAGGAAATGGCATGAGCAGTCTTGGAGTGAGCTGTAGAAATAGATTATGTTCTCCCAGGTACTGCTTTAAGAAGATTTCTGAATGAGGGTAGTAATATCTCAGATATCTGGAGAGGTGGGGGGCATCTGGCTACCAAGGTCCCCTCACCCTATGAAAGATAAAACATGCATGTATTCTTCTCATGTTATCTCGGTCAAAAGACATATTCTCCCCAGGTGTGGTGGCACACAATGTTACTTCCGCTGCTCAGAAGGCTGAAGCAGGAATACAGCCGAGGCATCTGAGACCCTATCGCTATTATAAAATAAAGTTTAAAAAGTGGAGTGGGATATGCGAGCTTGCTTAGCATGCTTGAATCCTTGGGTTAGTCCTCAGTACCACAAAACAAGAATGGAGGGCGAGAAGGCAGCCAGGCTAGCTCCAGTTCCACCTGGACTTTCTCTGTTTTATGGTCTGACACATCACTATACACCCTGCCTTTTGCCTTTTGTCTGTAATCCCTTTTTAGATGATGATGTTTTTCTGTGAGAAGATATGTTGCCAAAGCACAGTATTTTCATATTCTCTGGAAGTGAGACTTCATGAGGAGTTTTAGAACTGGCAATGCTTGTTCATTCCTACATCTGCCAAGTAAGGGAGGCTGACCTCTCCGGGGCACTTGGAGGAGATCGCGGTCTGTACGTGTAGAGAAGGTTCCTGCTCACGGCTCTGTAGTCATTCCCGGGTCATTGACTGCTTCTGTGTGAGCTGCTTAAGGAGATTTCTCAGCTGCCTCAGGAGGAGCCATTTTGTCTGTCAGCGGGGAACCACCCTGTCGGATGACACAGCCTTGTTGCTGGGTCACCTTCTGTACCCTGAACAGAAGCCCCTCCTCCACTCTGGAAGGGTCTGTGGGAGCGCCTGTCAGCTGAGGCAAGGTTCAGGGTGGGCTGTGGCTTTTGTCCCGAGGTTCGACCGGCTCTGTTAACCCTTTCCCTGCCCTTTCTTGGGGGGACAGGTGGCCTGATGAACTCCTGGAAGCGCCGCTGGTGCGTCCTCAAAGACGAGACCTTCCTGTGGTTCCGCTCCAAGCAGGAAGCACTCAAGCAGGGCTGGCTGCACAAGAAAGGTGGCGGCTCGTCCACGCTGTCCCGGAGAAACTGGAAGAGGCGCTGGTTTGTCCTCCGCCAGTCCAAGCTGATGTACTTTGAAAGCGACAGCGAGGAGAAGCTCAAGGGCACTGTGGAAGTGCGGACAGCCAAGTACGTTCCTGCAGCGCGGCTTCTTGATCATACCAGTGGTCACGTTTTCGTTTGTGAGAGTGTGTGTGTGTGTCTGTCTGTCTGTCTGTCTGTGCACGCGTGCCTCTGTGTGTGTGTATATGGAAACCAGACAGCAGTGGAGGATGCCGTGCCTCAGAAGCTTCCTTTTAGAGAGAGTGCCTCTCACTGAGGTCTGGAGCTTGCCAAATAGGTTAGGCTGGTTGGCCAGCAAGCCCCAGGGATGCTCCTGTCTCTGCTCCCCCGTGCTGAGATTGCTAATATGTGCCAACACACTCAGCTCCTCCACTCCCCACCACCCCCACCCAACTAGCAAGGAGAAGGAAACGCTCTTAAAAAGCAAGGTGACAGTACAGACATGGAAATACACCGTCAAGGTGACAGGGGGCCACACGAGGGTGTCTTTATGGGGCTTAAAGGAAAAACAGGCCATACTTCGGGGTGTAAAGTGTCAGTTCTCTATTATGATTGACATATTTTAGTTATGTAACCTTTACTGTGTATGTCCCTTCCCATAATGCACTGGGTTTTAATCACGTGCATGCCCCATTATATATAGGCATAAGGTGGTAAATAGGACACTCTCCCTAAATGTTCTCTTAGAGGACACAGTTTGCTTGACTGTACATGGACCCCAAATGACGTCAGGCCTGATGGGCACTTTTCACCTTGTGCCCAGCTGTAACTGGAGTATGGCGTACTAGAAACTGTTCACATTTGATGGTAGTTAAGGGGAGGAGACATTGATTCCATTGTTTAGAGTAGGAGATGCATGTAGGTAGATGCAGGTAGGGGTTCTGAATTAGCAACAGGTTGTTGGATGCATTGTAAGGAGACGGGTATGTGTGCATAGTACACACAGGTGAGGGTCCTAAGCTGCCACGTGTGTTAGTAGAATTGGGTTTAGACTACACACGCCATCCCATCACACCCAGACATTTTAAATGGGTTCTGGAGCTTGAACCTAGGTCCTTGAGCTTGCATAGCAAGTACTTTACAGATTGAACTGTCTCACCAACCCATACGTTCTTTGCGTAAGTACTCTGACAGTCTTAACAACTCACTTTAGTAGGTTAAATTGTGAAGAACTGGGAAACAAGACTCAATCTCTGAATAATTTATGTTTCTGTGGTTGCAATTACACTCAGATATTGGTTTTCGCTCGGAAGATAGACCCTTGGACATATGTCCTCAGGAAATGTAGTGATGTGTATGCAGAGAGAGTTGGCTTGAATAAAGCCAGGTACAATGCACATCTCTGAACTCAACTCTGGGAAGGCTTAGGTAGGAAAATTGAATTTGAGGCCAGCCTGGTCTACTAGAGAGTTTGGGGGCAGACTGACCTATATGGTAAGACCCTCTTATAATAAACTGGGAAAAAATAAAGATGTGAATGTAAGGTAATTGGAGCCCGCCTGTGGGTCAGCCTGCCCCCTGCTATTTCCTCCCCACTCTGACTGTCATCCAACAGCTGAATGGAGAGCTGATTGGCGGGTGTGTTTTGAAATGAATCATTTATCTTCTGTCTGTGATGTGCTTACTAACTCCTCACCTGCGAGTCCCCGCAGTGGAAGAACAGAACTGGGATTGGAATTCCACACAACCTTCTTTCCTGCCAATAATCCCTTTTAGAAACAAGGCTCTGGCTGGTCAAGGGACTATTATTGTTAAAATTTAATGTTTTTAGAAAATTATTGCGGCTTGGAGGCAGCTGTTTTTCTTGGTTAACTAGGTACTAAGCATAAAAAAATAATTGTTTGGGAATAACCTGTACCCATGCTGCTTAACATTGGGCAACCATGAGTATTTTGGAGAGTTGCAAAATGAGCTTTGAAAGATGCGTTAGCCCCGCAAGTCACAAGACTTGAAAAGGGAAGATTGCCTCCCAGGAGTCAGCATCAGCAACTTAGGAAAATTACTCATGAGAATGTGCAAAGTAAAATGAGGAAGAACTTTTATGTATTTGATCTTAGGACCAGCAATAAAGAACAGCCAGCAAACTTTAGGGTCTTTCCAGGCTGTTCTATGGGGGTTCACCAGGAGCGAGGTTAGGTTTGGGGCAGTTTGGTTCTATAGAGTTCATTCACAGTCCAGATCTCACGTCATTGCCAGCTGTGGGTCCTGTGTGCCGTGGTACCCCACTCTGTTCATTCCATAGATAAGAGTGAGGCCACAGGAGTGCTGGGAGTCCGAGAGAAAGGTCGGGGGCCTCCCCAGGTGAGAGTAGCATGCAGGTGGCCCTCCAGAGCCAAGGTTTCCACATCTGCAGACTCAACCAGCCGCGGATCACAATTAGTCGGGGAAACATACGTCTACCCTGAACACACAGGTACAGACCTGTCCCTGGTTATTGCCTACACAGTGTGTAGCAGCAGCGTCTACACTGCACTGAGTGTTACTGGTGAACTAGAGATGTAAAGTGTAAGAGAGAATGCTCAGGTCGTGTGCACATGTGAGGAACCTCAGCAGCTGCATGGGCTAGTGTCTGAGGCAGGTCCTCAGATATCAAGGGACAGTGTTGTGTCCCTTCGTCTTTCCACCTGCTCTCTGCTTCCTAGTATAGATCTGTTGTCCAGGCGCTCCGAGTTGGAGTTGCTCTCATGCCCCATGGTACAGGGTAGTCCCAGGCATTTTGACTTCCTTGGTGGTGAGTGAAGGTGTAGCACATTAAAATTTGTTTTTCCATTTTAAAGTGTTTTATTATAGGACGTTTTACTTATACACACAAATAGAGGTGATAACACAATCCATGTCCTTACCCAGCCAGCTTCAGTGCCCTCCAGCCATGCACAAGGGTGTGTCATACCTAACCACGCTGACCAAGTCCTGGAAATATGGTAGTGTGCTCCTAAGGATTCTTTTGGGAACATAATCCATTTACATCATATTTAGCATCACCTCCTAGTATAGTAGATTCCAGCCATGGTCTGAGTTTCCCACATTCGCCTCATCAGTGTGCAGAGGAGTGATCTATTGGTTTTCTTGCTTGTGGAGGTTCTTTCTGCTAATCAGAATCCAATAAGGTTTGTGCCCAGGCTTGTCCAACCTTGTTATTTCAAGTGGGAAGACCTGCTGTGTGTGTGTGTGTGTGTGTGTGTGTGTGTGTGTGTGTGTGTGTGTGTGTATGTGTGTGTGTGTGTGTGTGTAAAATGATGTTTTGCCTGCATGAGGGTGTCAGGCACGCTAGAACTAGAGTTACAGTTATGAGCTGCCATGTGGGTGTGGGAACCGAACCCGGGTCCTGTGGAAGAACAGCCAGTGCTCTTAACCACTGAGCCGTCTCTCCAGCCCCTTGTACAATCTTTTGACACTGCAGTACAACACTGTACACACTCAAGAACTGCACAGTAAAAAAACAAACAGTAGAAACCCTCATATTGTTTTTAGTACATTTGGGCCACATTCACAGCCCTCCTGGGCCACCATGGGCCTGGGCATGGGTTGGCCATGTCTGATTGGTTTTAGATCACACATATCTTCTGGCTCATAGATTCCTGTCACCTCTGCCCCTGCTTTCATGTGCAGCTAGAATCAAAGACTGTCTCACTTAGGACCAGTCTCCAGCCTCACTGGTGGTGCCATGCAGATGTTTAGCTGAGCCTATTCTTCACCCCGAGTCTCAGTGAGTTAGTCCTTGTGCCTCCGGGGTGATCAAGTGAGTCCTTTTCTCCCTAACGGTGTTTCAGAATTGATGGCATCTGTTTCTATTTGAAGAATGATTGATTATAAAGTAAATATATTAATTCTTGAGGGGTTACAAAAATTTTGCTACAGTCATCTGTAGGGTATTGTTTTTAGAATGCCTTCCTCCCCCCACCCATCCCTCCCAACACACATATCAGGAATATCAAAATCTGTGTGTAAACACCCAGGCCGTATGTGAAATGGTATGGTGTTTGTATATAACCTACTTCCTTCCCTATATGACAAATCATCTCTAGATTCCTCATAAAAACTAGTACAATATGAATGTTATATAAATATTTAGGAAATATTGATAAAACCTATATGCTAAAACCTCTATGTGTTCAGTTCAGGAGTAATTTTTTTCTGAATATTTTCAATCTGGTATTGATTGAATCACACATGAGGAACCCACAAATACAGATTGTACTCATCTATTACCTGAAGTATTTCTATAAAGAAAACATTTCCTAAACAGGAGGTGGTTATCCGGAACTCCTCTTTTATAGTACAATCAAGCTAAATTCTCGTCTCCTCTTCTGTCCTCCAGTTTCCAGGAAAATGAGTAGGTTCCTTTGCATTGTCTAGCAGAGATGGCTTTATTGTTTTTGTTTTCCCAAGTATCCTTATGTGCTCCTGGGTTTAACAGATTTAGGGGGTTCCAGCCGCTGTACCTCTACTGGATCCCACAGTATCTCCATCTGGACCAGCAGTAGCCACTATGTAGTCCTTGGTCTGTTTCATTTAGTCCCAGCCATTTCTGAGAGCTTCCTAGTTTCCTGATGGAACGGGGTGTTCTCAGCTCTCTTTTAAGATCGAGTCTATCTATAGAAGGTCTTTGCTTTATTATTTCCCACTTCAGCCTTTGGGAAAGCCCTGAATTGGAGCCCAGCTACATTGTAGCCCTGACAACAACATCTCTGCCCTCTCTACTCCAGGGAAGCATTTATGTTCCCTGGGCCCTGCCTGTGTTTCTGAACATTCCTGGGATTTCAGGTGCAGAGCTGTGAGGCTGGTCACAGAGTCTAAAGCCCCATTTACACATGGGGGATCTGAGCTCGTGAGAGGGAACGTATGTGCCTTCGAGAGTCAGTATTCCTGCATCCTTCTTCTGCCTAACAGGATCTGTGCTGGTTGGGTTTTGTCAACGTGACATGAGCCAGGGTCATTTGGGGAAAGGCTTGATTAGTTTTGCTTGCCGTGATGTAGGAGAGCCTAAAGCACTGTGGGGAGTGCCAGCCCTGAGCAGGTGGTCTTGAGTGACATAAGAAAGCAGTCTAAAGAAGCCATGAGGAGCAAGCCACGAAGCAGCGCTCCTCCATGGCCTCTGCAGCAGTTCCTGCCTTGACTTCCCTCAGTGGTGGACTGTGATCAGGAAGTGTAAGCCAAATAGACCCTTCCTCCCTGGGTTACTTTTGGTCATGGTGTTCGTGCCATCAATAGAGAGAAAATTGGAATAGCATCCATCACGAGGCCTATTGGGTCACCCCTCTGTCTCTGCAGAGGGAGTATCACAGACCGCTCTGTGGGCTCTTTTATCCCTCAAATTTTATTTATTATTGGTATGAGTATGTGTGCCGTGTGTGGGTAATGTGCCGCGGCACATGTGTGGAAGGCAGAGGGCAACTTTGTGGAGTCGGTTCTCTCGTCCACCTTTACATGGGTTCCAGGGATTGAACTTAGGTCACCAGTTTCGTGTGACAAGCACCTTTAACCTCATAGCCATCTTACTGTCTTAAGATCTCATTTTTATTTATGTGTATTGTGTTGAAAGGCAGTTGCACACTTATATGTGGGTGCTCACAGAGGCCAGCGGAGGGTGTCAGCTCCCCCTGAAGCTAGACCTGTAGGAAGTTGTGAACTACCTGACCTGGGTGCCAGACGGTGACCTCTGCTTCTCTGGAAGAGCAGCAGCAAGAACTTTTTTCTACTGAGCCGTCCTCTGGCCCAAAACGTATTTAATTGTGTTTCAGTGAGACTAGCTATATGGTCATACCGTAAGTACTGTTTCTAGCCTGTTAGAATTTCAGTTTCGTTGATATAAAAGAAATGTTTTGCTGTGAGCAAATTCAGTGCTTCAGGGTTCAAAGCAACTGGCCCTCTCCTCAAGACCATTCTAACATCCAATGCATTATCAACTCTGGCATGTTTTCCCCTGATTTAGTTGGCCTGTCCCCATCCTGTGTCTCTAATATTAATTAGGGCATGTCCAGGGGAGATCAAGATGACACCAAATCCTGTCCTTGCTCCGGAGCTTCTGATGGAGGCAGTGTTGGGGAGGGTATGACAGGAACTGGATAGGCAGCTGCATTTCGCTCAGCTGTAACAAATACCCACAGCTGGGTGATTTTTTTGTTTTGTTTTGTTTTGTTTTGAGACAGGGTTTCTCTGTGTAGTTTTGTTGCCTGTCCTGGATCTCGCTCTATAGACCAGGCTGGCCTCGAACTCACAGAGATCCGCCTGCCTCTGTCTCTCGAATGCTAGGATTAAAGGAGTGCTAGGATTAAAGGCATGCGCCACCACCACCCAGCCAGCGGGGTGATTTCTAATGAACCAAATTTATTTGCCCATGGATCTAAATGCCAAGAAGCCAAGATTAAGAGGACACATCTTACTGTGTCATCTATGGCTGAAAAACAAGCATGCTTTCAGAGGGGAGCAAGGAATGTACCAAGAAGCACATGTCCTGAGTCTAAACTGTAAAGGTAGAGGCAGGAGACTTGCCAGTTTGAGGCCAGCTTGGCTGTCTAATGAGACCCTATCTCAATAAAAATACTAATGTGATGTAGCTTGGTGGTAGAGTGCTTGTCCAGCATGCACAGGGCCTGGGTTCAATTCCAGAACTACAGAAGAGGGTGGGGGTAGAGTAGAGAAACAGAAGAAGGAAAAAAGAAAAACAAAACAACATAATTTCCCGCCCCAAGATCCTTAACCCCTTCACGGTGGTGGAGCCTGCCAGCTCGCTCTTCCCTTCTTCAGAGCCCTGCCTGTAAATCCTACTTTGATCACACATCCAGCATAGGAGCTTGGGAGTGGCCTCCTGAAGCCACAGCTGCTGAGATCAGCTAGGGAAAGAGCTCACGCTGGACTAGGCTGCCTTCCGGGTTTCCTCCTGCTGTAGATCAGAGATGGGGGCCAGAGGAAGGCTTTTCTGGGCCTTGAGCATTGTCAGACGTTGGGTGTCCTCTGTGATAAGAGATTCCTGCAAAGAGACATGAGGGAAACACCCCACCACCCTCCTCCCTCCCCACCCCATCCCTAACCCCACTGCAGACCCAATATTAGGAGCACGGAGGAATCTGGCTCCCCCTAGAGGTCACTAATGGAAAGGCTGGTGACAATGTGCTCTATTAGTCGGTCCCTTGTTTTCATCCATGTTTATGATTTCAGTTACCTGTATTCAAATAACACCAATTAGAAAATTTCATGTTTAGAGGGAGAGAAATAGAGAGAGAATGGTCACCTTCCTTTGTTTTGGGGTATTGCATTTGTTATGTTCTGTTATTGATTACCCTTGCTGTGTCTAATGTACGAAGTAAGCGTTCCAGTTCAGATGCTTGTATGGGTTGTATGCCCCCAATTCGGAAATCCAAAGTCTGAAATTCTCCGAACTTGGAATGCTGCTGTGATGCCTCATGTAGAGAATTCCACTCTGACCTCACATGATGGGTTATAGTCAAAATTCAGGCATGTGGAAAACACTGTATAAAATTGTCATTCAGGAAGCTGGAGCGTAGCCCCATAGCATACCCTCTGCTTAGCATAAAACAAATGCCTTCAGGCTATATGTGTATGAAACATAAATGCATCCCATGTTTGGATTTAGGTCCCAGTATGAAATATAAAACACTTGGTCTCAGGTGTTCTGGGCCAGAGACACTCAACACTATGGGGGGAGGGGGCAGGGGAGGGGATCCCATAGTGTATGTGATGTTTACTACTGTCTGCAGCCTCAGGTGCCTCCTTAGGAGTCTCAGAAGAAATCTCTCATGAATAATGAGGGCCGTGGTATATAACTTCTAAAATAACACTTTCCAACTTGGTCATTAATTTTGTAAAATTGCCTTTCTCGGTTATGCCTAAGAGTTCTGCATTCTTGATTGCAAATTGATTCCCATTTGCCGCTTTTGTGTCTTGCAGGGAGATCATAGACAACACAAGCAAGGAGAATGGGATCGACATCATCATGGCTGACAGGACTTTTCATCTCATCGCGGAATCCCCGGAAGATGCCAGGTGAGGTCTACGGGATAGGCGTCCTTTTCCCTGTGGCCTCTCCTGAGCTCAGGGCAAGCCCCGTGCGAACACTGTTTGTTCTGTTGCCTTTAAAGGGGTTTTAGTTTTCTATCAAGACAGTTAAAGAGGCGTAGGAGATGTATGCTCTGTCTCTTAGGGTATCTTGCCTTAGAAAATGTGTTCAGGGGCAGCAGTTTCACGCTTTTCCAGCCTCAGATGCCGTCTGGTACAAACAACACTGAAAGCCCTCCCCTGTGGATGTTTTGAGCTTCGGAAGTAAAGGATTTGTACAGAGATGTAAAGAGCAGTCGTTAGCCATCATCTGCGTGATCAATGGTGATGCTGCTGTGGCATGCCGTGGATTTGAAAGTCTCTACCTTGACGGAGTCAGTGGACAGGCTGTTAACATAACCATATTGCAGGCAGTGTGTCCTCACTTGGTTCTCGGTCAGTCCTGTGGGGTGGGTGTCATTTATACTGCGCAGACTGACTGACAGACAGGAAAAGGCAAACCCAGACTGTAATAGAATACGAGCTCAGTTCTGTTGAATGGACGCATTACCCCCTACACACACACACACACACACACACACTCCCTGCATTTCTTTCTGAAGGGGCTCAGATCTCGGGCTGAGGTGAGGGGAAAATGGAGTCACTTGTTGGCTGGTGCAAGCTGCCTGTCTGGACCTTGAGTTTCTGTGCTGGAGTACTGAGCATAGGGAGGAGACAGAGCTAGGGAAACGTGACCTTTGCTCTTCAGTGAGACACATCATGTGGCCATGTAGTGTCTAGGGCACATTTGGGGGCCTTTGTGGGACTCCAGGGTTCTGGTGGAGGTGGTTGTTATCTTTTCTGAGCAGTGCTAGGTGGTAATCTATGAGGATGACGGCAAGGGGCTTCTGCTCCTCAGTCTTCAGCCCGGGAGTCATGAGAACTTTCTGTTGGGTTCTCAGACCCGTCCCTCACTCCCTCCTGCCTGCCCTTTGAGCGTCTTTAGGTTGATATAATACCACGGCAGCAACGTGAAGAGTAAAGACACCAGAAAGGGATTCTTCCCAAGGGAACAAACTGAAGCTCTGGCTGGACTCATAAATTATAGCCCAAACTGGAAAAACAAGCAAACCTGAAATGACAGCCCTCACATTCTGTCTGGGGCTCCTAGAGACCACATGTGGCTCTCAGAGGTCCAGGGACAGCCCACAGGTTCTCAGCCGAGTTACAAGCCAGTCATCTGGCAGCTGCTCTCTCTGTTTTGTGCCATGATGAACCTGCTAAATTTAACGTTTGGAATGTTCTAGTCAAAACCTTTTCCCCTGACCAATGGAAGACATTTAAAAAAAGAAATCTTGCTGTATAGATTTAAAGTTATATGTGATTCATAGGAAATTTTGTCAATTGTAGGAGTATCAATAGAAATCGAAAGCAGGACGGTTTTGTTCTTGGTGTTATGTATGTGAGTGTGTTTATGTATGTATGTATGTATGTATGTATGTATGTATGTATGTATGTGATTCCTATGGCATACATCTTGAATTACGTATGTTACAGCGTTTGCTTTAGGGGATTTTTCTGAGGTTATAGAGCCCTGACTGCAGGGTGTGCCTTCTGGTCGAAGAAGGATGGAGCAAGGCCACATGGGAGGTTTTGCTTTGCTATATTTTTCTCCAAGAGTCTGCAGTATTGAATGTTTTCAGAGTTTCTCCGTCAGGAATTTTAGGAAGAAGGTGTTAGTGTTTGCTGTAAATAGTTCACACAACTAGCTTTCTGTGGGGATGTTATTTTTCCACTTAACTATTCCATTACATACCAAGTCTTTCCTCTGTCCCTGCTTAGTAGTGGTGTGTGTTTACTAAGACACAGAATAGCCTTGAGAAGGGGTGCCTTGGCTTCTCTCTCCCACGCCATGTTTGTGTAATCAGAGCTGTCTGTCTGTCTGTCTGTCTATTCCAGCTCTTTTTCTTTCTGTGCGTCTTGGCTTCTTGGTTCTAGCAGGACTTTTGTTCTGCTTGGGTTTTTCTGAAATTGATTTCTCTTTTCAAAGTCTTTCTGATTGTGAGGAGGCTGGAAGTGAGAAAACCTAGTTGAAATAAAGATGGAAGAATTTTGATCAAAATCATTTTGACTTAGGCACCTGCTTTGATTTCCACCTCCCTTGTGGTTTCGTTCACTGGGGTGGAAGTCCTGGCAGCCACAGAAAGCCCCTGGTCCCCAGACAAATACAGATGTTAAGCACTTGGTCTGAGGCGGTTTCTCCTCCGTTGTTGACTTTCTTTCCTTTGATAGGTGTCCCTTAGGACATGAGTGTAGTACTCAGCAATGTCTGAGGTTGGCACGGAGGAGACTTAATGTGATGGTCTGTCCCAGCTAAAGGGAGTTTCGCTGGTTGGTTTTTTTTTATCTTTGCTTATGATAGTATGCAAGCAGAGCTGCTCAGAGGAGATGTCTTGTGGGCAGGAAACATGGAAAAGCATTGTTTTGCCCCTCTGAGCTTGGCCACCCGTGACCCTTGCCCTCTCTCTCCACAGCCAGTGGTTCAGCGTACTAAGTCAGGTCCACTCATCCACAGACCAGGAGATCAGAGAGATGCACGATGAGCAGGCAAACCCCCAGAATGCCGTGGTGAGTGAACACTGACGGGGGCAGGGTGCCCGGAGGTGGTAATGGGAAAGAACTTAGGCTAGGCAAGAGGGTAGGACTGGATATGTCTAGGTAATCTTTATAAGTAAAAGAATAATGATTAAGGAGAAAAGCAGGACTATTTAAAATCTTAAATTCTGTTTAAAATCTTGCATAGAAAAGAGCAAGTTACAGATGAATTCAGCTACATTCCACATCTTCCACCTGAAATCTTAAAAAAAATCACAATTTTCATAATATTACAGAAGATGTGATTTTTTTTAAGCTATATGAGGTTTTTTATAATACTTTTTTTTAATGTGTTTATTTTTAATTGTGTTTAGGAGGCTAGGTATGTGCGTGTGTGTTGCAGTTGCCCTCAGAGGACAGAAGAGGGCATCAGATCCCCCTAGAGCTGGAGTTCCAGGAGATGGTCAGCCACCCAGTGTGGGTGCTGAGAACTAAGTTCTGCTCCTCTGCAAGACTGGCATGCTCTCTTAACCACTGAGCCCAGACCACTTTAGAATCCCACTTTAGAATCCAAGGTTTCTTTGCAGAGTAATTTTTTCAGTTAACAAAGGATCATAGCCTAAATCAGTAAATTTACACTATTGAGAAGTTGATGAGTAGTCTTCAGTAAAAATATTTTGAGGACAAGAAGGACTGACTGATGACATAGTGTTTTGTTTTTTTTTTTGTTTTGTTTTGTTTTGTTTTTTCGAGACAGGGTTTCTCTGTGTAGCTTTGCGCCTTTCCTGGAACTCACTTGGTAGCCCAAGCTGGCCTCAAACTCACAGAGATCCGCCTGGCTCTGCTTCCCGAGTGCTGGGATTAAAGGCGTGCGCCACCACCACCCGGCGACATAGTGTTTTGAGGTGTGGACTATAGCCCCTGCCCCATCTAGAGACTGACAGAACTCATTAAAGCATGGGACCTTTTCTTAAATAATTGTCATCTTGCAGCTCACCCAGAAAGAAGGCATTTCTTTGCCTTGTTTTCTCGGGAGTTATAACATAGGGATGC
Organism: Peromyscus californicus insignis; assembly: GCF_007827085.1. Lineage (NCBI taxonomy): Eukaryota > Metazoa > Chordata > Mammalia > Rodentia > Cricetidae > Peromyscus > Peromyscus californicus. Next base: position 13,948,914 of record NW_026294480.1, on the reverse strand, counting down.
CATGTGATGCCATTCAGCTCTGGTACCCCCTCACCATCCCCTTTTTGTTCCTTTCCAGGGCACACTGGATGTGGGGCTGATTGACTCTGTGTGTGCTTCCGACAGCCCTGATAGGTAAGCTCCGATAGACACAGGACAAAGACACAGAACATCTCACAGGTCCTCACAGGTGGCCTTGCCGCTGCACCTAGGCTATGTATGAAACCTTAGCAACCACCTCATCCAGAGTCATTCTAAGAAGGGACTTTGGGTTGCTAGGCAAAGGAGAAGCCAGATCTTGACAGTCCGTTTTCAAATGCCAACTGCAACACAAGAAGAGGGTGGTGTTTGTGTGAGGATCTACATGGGATAGCTTTTCTTCGTGGGGTGTTTTTTTGTTTTTTTTTTTTTGGTTTTTTTTTGAGATGGGGCCTGACTGTGTTAGACCAGGCTGGAGTCAAGTTTGGGGCAGTTCTTTTGTCTCAGCCTCCCAAGTTCTAGGACCACATGTGTGAGCCACCATACCTAACAGTCATGAAATTCTTACAGCAAGAAAATGGCCATTTTTGGAAAATGGTACTCCAGCATAAGGAGTTTGTAGTGTTCCTTTCCCTAAAAATTAAGAAGACCTTGATGAGTATTAGTGTGAAATAGATAGATGTAAATCCAACCATGAGCCTTGTTCTTGACATTTCTACTTTCTCTGTTTTGACCTTCAAGGCCAACCATCTTCAGGTAGTGAGAGCTCTGGAGTTCTCATTACCTACTCTGGGGCTCTTGTGGGATGGGATGGGGATCTTCTGTCTCCAGAAATCAGTCAACACCACCTTCAGCCTGGCTTAGAAGTGTTTAACTCCTATGCGGTCAGTCACCAAAGTCCAGGTTCTTCATGTTTACTTAAGTTCTGCCTTAGTAACCTGCTTCTTTTTAAACCCACCGCCCCAGCAAGCCTGGCAGGGTGTCCTAGTCAGTGTTTCTATTGCTGTGAAGAGACACCACGACCACCCCAACTCTTATAAAGGAAACACATTTCATTGGGGTGGCTCACTCACAGTTCAGAGGTCCAGTCCATTCTCGTCATGGCAGGAAGCAAGGCAAGCATGGTGCTAGAGAAAGAACTGAGTAGAGAGTTCTTACATCTTGACTTACAGGCAATAGGAAGTGGTCTGAGACACTGGGCATGGCTTGAGCATATATGAGACCTCAAAGCCCACCTCCACAGTGACACACTTCCTCTAACAAGACCATACCTTCTCTAACAAAGCCACACCTCCTAATAATGCCACTTCCTTTGGAGGCCATTTTTTTTTTTTTTCAAACCACTGCGGATGGCCTATACTGAAAACTTTACATTCTGTTATTCTGTTTCTCACCTTTCTTCCTTTCCAGCTACAGTTTTTGGGTTTTGTTTGTTCATTTTATTTTGATTTGGTCTGTTTTTTTCGAGACAAGTTTTCTCTGTGTATTCTACCTGTCCTGGAACTCACTCTGTACACCAGGCTGGCCTCGAACTCACAGAGATCCGCCTGCCTCTGCCTCCCAAGTGCTGGGATTAAAGGCGTGCGCCACCACTGCCACTACCACCACCCAGCTCAGCACAGTTTTAAGGGACCTCTGGCCACAGGCAGACAGTCTAGTTCACCTTTTTTTCTTGAACTCTGGTAGTGCTTTGCTGCAGTAGATATTGAAAGCTCCCAAGAGAGGAGAATCCAGGCAGTAGTATAAGCAGCTAGATGAAGGAATTAGTGTGTGCACAGTCCCCTGAGCGGTCCTGGGCACTGGCAGACAGGAGCTGAGGGACAAAGTAAGTTTCCATTATCACTTTAGCCCTGTCTGGGAAGTGAGCCCTTGTGGAGTGGCTTTGAGACCATGGACCCAAGTAGCGTTCTGTACCAGGCCCAGTCAGGGACGTAAGATGTTCCATTGACACCTACTTGCTAATCCTCCTCCATTACCACTGTCTGGAATTTCATTCTCCACCACAGAAATACTATCCAAGGCTATATCCAGAGGCAGGAAGAAATTGGTTTTGGAGATGCATTTAAAAAAAAAAAAATCCCCCATGGTTACCTTATTTTGCCTTCCTGGAACTAGTTTCTTCTGGAAAGTCTAGGGGAAGAGATGTTTTTCCCTCTCAGGACTTCTCTGGATGAGTGTGTTGCTCCAAGTTTGACGGCTAATGATGCATAAAATAAATGCCACAGAAATATGAGCAAGGTTTGCCTTAAGATGAACTGTAAATAGCATCCCAGTGTCTCCCAGGGACCCCACCACCAGGGCAAAGGCTGGGAAGCTTTGGTGCAGACAGGTGATGCCGGCCCTGGATCTAAGAGGCTCCCCTTCTTTCTCGCCCTGTCTCTTCTCAGACCCAACTCGTTCGTGATCATCACAGCCAACCGGGTGCTGCACTGCAACGCAGACACGCCGGAGGAAATGCACCACTGGATAACACTGCTGCAGAGATCCAAGGGGGACACCAGGGTGGAGGGCCAGGAGTTCATCGTGAGAGGTGCCTGCCGGCTCTGTTGTCTTCCTGAGTCAGGGTCTATTGGTGAAACTATTAAGGCCACTGCACGTACTTAAAAGGGAGGTTTATTTTGTGGGGTAACTCACAAATGAAGGGATAGGTAACAGGGTCTGGGAAAGGTGTAGCACAGTCCGGCGGTGTTTTCTGGAGAACTCTGCTCGGTCTACCTCCAGTGTCCAGGGTCCAGGAACCAAGAGAGCCGGCGCATCCGGATCTTGGATCCTCAGGGCCCTCTCTGAGGCCCGCCTTGTAGGTGTGACCATTACCGAAGCCTCAGTGGAGTTGGAACTTCCAGATCAAAGCTGGAATGACTACCCACTACAAGGGTCTCTTACTGAACCATCAATGCAGCTGGGCCAGATGGCCACTGAGGTCCAGGGAGTCCTCCTGTTTAGGATGACAGGTGCACGCTGCTGTGACCAGGCCCTTCACATGGGTGCTGGGACTCCAAGCTCAGGGTCCCACGCTTATGCAGCAATCACTAAGTGGCATCTCCTCGTCCTTAAACAGCTTCTCCAAGTTGCTTGGTCTGAAGAATTTGAGGAAAAAAACCCAACAAAACAATGATTATGGCCATTTTCTAACCAATAGATAGAAATGCAGCCCATATTTAAAGTTTTACAGATGTAAATGATGCCGTGGCACTTAGGGTTTTGAGTCACATTTGTGTTTTCAGTGCTAGGGCTGGGTCCCCAGGGCCTCAAGTATGTCCCCAAAGCACTCTACTACTGATCTTTACCGCCAGCCCCTCATGATAGTCTTCTGACTGACCCTTGAACCTTCCTTTCCAGGGTGGTTGCATAAAGAAGTAAAGAACAGTCCGAAGATGTCCTCACTAAAACTGAAGAAGCGGTGGTTCGTCCTGACCCACAATTCCTTGGATTACTACAAGAGCTCAGAGAAGAACGCCCTGAAACTAGGCACTCTGGTCCTCAACAGCCTGTGCTCTGTTGTGCCCCCCGACGAGAAGATATTCAAGGAGACAGGTACCCAAGGCCCCGGGCTGAAACACAGCCAGGCTGAAAGCGCAGGGTGACAAATCTCAGAAGGCCAGGGCTTGCTCCAGCGAAGAAGTGAAATTTCTGCCTAGTGGATTTTGGCTTCAAAATACAAAAGAAATTCTGTTTCTTGATTCACGTTCTGAGGCTGGCTGTGGTTGGTTCTAAATGCTTTGTATTTGAAGCTATAGCGAAGCCAGTTTGATTTTCAGAGATGCAGAAAAAGTCTGATAAGAACAAAAAAAATGTAAAGACCTTCAGACTCATCGGATTTCAGCCTAGTGCATAAGAAACAGCTGCGTAGGTAGGCAGGCCCGCTGTGGTTTTTCCCCTAAGTTGGTTCGCACCTTGTCCAAGCATGCAGTCTCTAGCGGCTTTCTCTGCTGAGGGGAGGGGCTGTGGAAGGGAGAGGAGAAGCAGGAGGTGGGAGGAATGTCCGGATAAGCTGTACATTGGCACTTTTGTGCCAGTCCCCAGAATGGGGCGTTAGCTGGCACCCACTCTTTCTTTGAGAGAGACCGCTCTCGTTCAAGTATTTGCGTTGGGCTCCTTGTTTTAGTATTTGTCTTCTCTTGACTTCCAGCTCCACAGTGCTGGGGACACTGTTTTCTGTTTGTCCCTGGGTGCCTAGTGCCAGACACAGAGCCTGTAGATCTCCAGTGTTTACTGAGTTAAATCACTGATTAAGACTTCCCTTCCCGTGGTGCTGGCTGGGGCACCAGGACAAGCTGTGGGACTTAAGCCTTGGTCCCAGAGGGCGAAGTTGACACACGTGTGCTGCACTGCCTTGCAGGTTACTGGAATGTCACTGTATATGGGCGCAAACACTGTTACCGACTCTACACCAAGCTACTCAACGAGGCCACTCGGTGGTCGAGTGCCATTCAAAACGTGACTGATACCAAGGCTCCCATCGACACGCCCACCCAGCAGCTGATCCAAGATATTAAGGTGAGAAGAGAAGCCCAGGAACTCCTCATGCCGTCTTCTCTTGGCCGAAAAGACTCAGGATTTCACTGGCTCGGTTTTCACTAGTACTGTGTATTTTTTGTTTTGTTTTGTTTTTTGAGCCAGGGTCTCTCTGTGTAGCTTTGAGCCTTTCCTGGAACTCATTTGGTAGACCAGGCTGGCCTCAAACTCATAGAGATCCGCCTGGCTCTGCCTCCCAAGTGCTGGGATTAAAGGCATGCGCCACCACCGCCCGGCAGTACTGTGTATTTTTTCAGTTGAGAATCTGAATGAGATTCTAAGTGAAATTTTACACTGATAATGTTTTGTCTCTATAGAGGTGTTAGAATTTGGCACTCTCTATATAGACAGAAGATTGTGTGTGAACTGGGTTAGGACCACCCAAGCCATCCCAGGGTCACCTCAGCCCCAGCTGGGGACCTCTTAGAAGTAACAGTAACTCACTTCTCACTATTCAGTTCTAGGCCACAGAAGTAGATTCACAAAGAGCCCAGATTGGAGGGCTGGTAATATGGTTCAGTGTTTGTTGATGGGTACAGGGCCCTGGGTTCAGTCTCCACTACCTGAAAGAAAACAAAGAGCCCCGTTGATCTGGAACACGTGGGATCCCGTCGGCTACCTCCAAATACCACAAACAACAGATCTCACTGATTTCATTAAGTTGCCGTTCCCTCTTGTAAGCTTAGTTGTTGAGTAAACATATGTTGTTTACTAACAATAAACCAGCTGCCACAAACCTGGCTCGCAGTCCTGTGGACCCAGTGGAGCTGGCGAGGGTCTAATAAGTCCATAGCTGTAATTTCCTACCCAGATCAAGCGGCTTCCTGATTCCAGTGTGGTATATTTTCTGGAAGTTTGAGACCAAACTACAGTAAATCCATTATTCTCCAACACACCCAAGCTTCCTATAGACCTAGGGCCCTAGGTACAAATAATCTCATTTGTAGCCTTAAAAATATTTGAAGCTTCCTTTGAGAGAGGAGGTGGTTTCGTTTGTGTGTGTGTGTGTGTGTGTGTGTGTGTGTGTATGGGGGAAGGGGTTGACATGTCAGCCACACATTCTCATCAAAGCTGTGTCATCTATTATTTATTTTCTAATTGTTGCAAATTCAGACATTCAAAGAATAAATAGGATTTTCCAGGTATAAAATACTTAGGAAATGAGACAAGTTACCCTAATTAACTAGAAAATGTAAGACATTGATTTTTTTTTCCAACCTTTAATGGAATGTTGTTGAAACGATTTCCCACTGGAAATGAAATTGCTGTGGAAGAATGACTCGGTGCCTGTCTGCAGCCCCGCCGTTGATTTAGTGACGTGGCTGCCTTCCCACCCCAGGGTAGCATGTGAAGAGTGTCCGCACACCATGTAATTCTGTGGGAAGATCTCTTAAATTTAGGGCAGGCCCGAGGAGGACGTACGTGTCCCTGTGAGCAGGATGTGTGTCGCTGTCGAGCGTAGCGGGAGCACAGGGAAGGGCTGGCAGGATGGGGTGTTGAAGTGCACTCGCTGCTGTTACAGAGAGCCAGTTTCCATTCCAAACCCCCATGTTGGTTAGTTCACGGCCACCTCTAACTCTGGTTCCAAAGAATATGATGCCCTCGTCTGGCCTCCACAGGCCCACACATAACTATAAAGGAAAATCTTTATAAGAGAGTAAAGTACCAAAAATAATTAAAGCCACACTGGTGATGCACGCCTATAATCTCAACAATAGGGAGGCTGAGGCAGGAGGATTGTCATGAGTTCTAGGCTAGCCTAGATTAGATCCTGTCTCAAGAATCAAAATATAAAGTCTACCAAAAATGTTTTTTAAATGAATTATAGTTGAAGATTGATGGCAAATCACGAAGAAAATTAATTTTTGAGTATGTGTGTATAATCTCCACGGATGGGAAGTTTTAATAATAGAGAGAAAATGCACTTAAAACAGAGATGGAGTTTTGAAGGTGTTTTTGTGGTCTGTGTTCAAATGCAGATTGGATTCACTTTGGCTGAAAATGGTCAACACTAGATTTCCCATAACTTCTAGAAGATGTTCCTGTGTGGGGAAGCATGGTTGGGTTTGCTAAGTGTGCGCTTTTCCCACTCAGCCTCTTGCTTCTATTAAATGGGAGCTTTTCTTTCCAGGAGAACTGCCTGAACTCCGATGTGGTGGAGCAGATTTACAAGCGGAACCCGATCCTTCGATACACACATCACCCCCTGCACTCCCCGCTCCTGCCTCTTCCCTACGGGGACATAAACCTCAATTGTGAGTTCAGAGAGCCCTCAGGATCCTCAGAGCCTGTGGTTCCGTTTTTCCTGTTAACTTCAACTCTAACACAGAAGCATTGCTTACTTGGAGTTCCTAGGTCATCACAGACAGGAAAGAGTCAGTAAAATATACTGAAGTAAAGATTCAAAGGGACATCAGAGAATGCCAGGGCTCTCCATGAACTCAGAATATACAACGTCTGCTTTACAGTGGTGTGAGGTGTACATATTCATCCCTTCTATCTTTAATTCTCAATACAGTGCCCAACTAATTGTATGTGTTTTTCTTCATCGTGAAATGGCTTCGTAGCACAATGTTGCTCAGCAGCAGCTCGTGCAAAGTTCATAGCAAAATCTGAGATACCTGAGACAAAAGCTACGGCTTTTAGAGTTTATGGTTTGAAGTTTATGGTGTTTCATCGCAGTTAATGCATTTTTGACTTACAGTATTTTTACATTGTAATGGATTAACAGCATTTTAAGTCAAGGTCAAGAGGTCCTCGACAATATTACATTCTAAGTGAGGAACCTGCCCAGCTAGAGTTCAGGTTTTAAGTGAGCATTCTATGTACTAAACTTTCAGCCGCATGGCAGCAGGGTAGCTCCCTCACGTCCATGTTTCCCCTGCTGTGCTCAGCCGATTTGAATGCACAGGGAAGAGGGTGAACACGGCATTAGGGAGTGACTGTTGGTCCCCCATGTCATTCCTTCCTTTTTTTGTACTTTCTTCCAGCCCCTTGAGTAATGCTGTCCATTTTCTTTTCCTAGTGCTCAAAGACAAAGGCTACACAACCCTCCAGGATGAGGCTATCAAGATATTCAACTCACTGCAGCAACTGGAGTCCATGTCCGACCCCATCCCCATCATCCAGGGCATCCTGCAGACGGGCCATGACCTGCGGCCTCTGCGGGACGAGCTGTACTGTCAGCTCATCAAGCAGACCACTAAGGTGCCCCATCCTGGCAGTGTGGGCAACCTTTACAGCTGGCAGATCCTGACGTGCCTCAGCTGTACCTTCCTGCCCAGCCGAGGAATCCTCAAGTACCTCAAGTTCCACTTGAAAAGGTAAAGCACCAGGCAAGGGGGAGACTTTTGAAAGAGGCTGAGCAGAGCTTAGGGCATAATGGCTGGGTTCCAGCACTGGACACTGTGGGGCAGGGACCTCCAGCCAGACCCATAGGTCCCTGAGCAAGCTGGTATGACCGAGGTGTCCTTTCTCCCTTGAAGCTGCACGAAGCTCTGTAGGGAACCAAGCCACTATGGGTGTAGCACCCCAATATATTCATGCTGGGTACATTCAATTGCCACTACTCTCTATATAGAAAACCCCAACTGGGATATTTTATTTATATATATCCTGACTGCGTTCTTAATAGATTTTATTCTGAGGTGGACAGCATGAGCTTATGGGATATATTTAGGTAATAAAATGATTACACGGTGGATCTGAGGAGTGGTATATCTCTCATCTCATTGTTTTGTGTGTAGCAGAAGCAGACATAATCTCATTTCGCTTAACTCTGGAAAAAAACAATGTTTAAAGCTGGACATGGTGTCTTATTCCAGCAATCTCAGCACTTAGAAGGCTGAGGCAGGAGGACCAAGAGTTCAAGGCCAGCCTGGGTTACAGAGTGAACCCCCTCCTAGCTCAACAAAACAAAAGGTAGGGCACACCTTTATTAGCAGCACTCCAGGAGGCAGAGGCAGGTGGATCTCTTTGAGTTCAAGGCCGTGGTGTTTTTACAAGGCAGCATGAAGCATCGTCCTTTTAGGTATTAGTGGTGCTGCCTAGGGTTCTTTACTTTTCACGTTTGAAGTAAATCCAGTAAACGCATGCAGGGAAAGCTGAACCTAGCCAGGAAGACACTGAAGTTTGCTCATGTCACCACTAGGAGGCAGCCTCCCTGCCGATCTCTGCTGCCGAACTGTCCCCACAGCCCAGCTCCTGCCAGCCAGCCAGCCAGCCTCTATCTACAGCTCACACTTCACCTTTGTCTCCTAGGATACGGGAACAGTTCCCAGGAACCGAGATGGAAAAGTATGCCCTCTTTATCTACGAATCTCTTAAGAAAACCAAATGCAGAGAATTTGTGCCTTCCCGAGATGAAATCGAAGCTCTGATCCACCGGCAGGAAATGACGTCCACGGTGTATTGCCATGGCGGAGGTTCCTGCAAGATCACCATCAACTCACACACCACAGCTGGGGAGGTAGGGAATGTTGACAGTGTGCTGGGTGCACACCTGCCCATCCACCTGTGGCACCAGGGGCGAGCATAACCACGCGGGTGTTTGTGCTCGGCATATCTGCACAACAAACCAGGGGGTAAACGTAGCCAGCCGCCCACCGCAAGCATACAGATAGAGGTAAACGTGCAGTTACATGTGTGAAAACGCAGAGCTCCGCTCAGGCCTGTGTCTGAGACGGAATCCCACCCAGCGTCTCCACAGATCTGCTGCAGAGGAAACTCTGTGAGAAGGGTCCATCAGGTCGCTTGGGCCCCAGGGCATTGAGAATGCCACATCCAATGAACCCATTTTCCCTGGTGCTAACCCAGTGAAAGCTGGGGTCATGGTAGCATTGCAGATGAGGCTCTGAGAGCCTTTTTTTGAATGGAAGCATCAGTAAAAATCACTATTGTTTCTCAAGGTTTTTCAATATATCAAATAAAACAGGGGACTTAGGAATTTCATCAACTCCCCCCCCCCGGGGGGGGGGGGAGGATGCTTTATTGGGAGGGGACGGGGCGGCTGGGGGGGGGGAGGGAGCAAGAAGAAAGTACAAGCTAACTTTACCAAGAGAGTTGAGAAAAACAGTACACGTTAGGCTCTGGGGCCAGCACGTAGTCAACAGTTTCAGGAGGCTGTGTGGACTCTCTCCTGCCAGCAGCCCTCTCAGAGTTTACAAAGTTGGATGAATGTCAAGTGCACACAGCCTCTGAGATGAGGGCCTCCTCATGTGTCTTCCAGGTGGTGGAGAAGCTGATCCGGGGCCTCGCCATGGAGGACAGCAGGAACATGTTTGCCTTGTTTGAGTACAATGGACACGTGGACAAGGCCATTGAAAGCCGGACCATCGTAGCTGATGTTCTGGCCAAGTTTGAGAAGTAAGTCCCTCCTCCTCAGAGCACTGAAAGAACATTCGACGCTCCCTGTTTGGCCTCATATGTTTGCTTTAGTGGTATTGTACCTGGGTTAATCTATTTACCTTTTCCTCTCTGCCGTCTGTGCGTCCCGACTCACAGACAAAGCCATGGTCTCAATGTTGATTTAGCTCATCCTCAGCCCTTCGCCCCCATTCCCTCTCTTCCAGCCCCTGTTCACTGTCTCTTAAGAACTTAGGTTTTCAGTTCTCACTGATAAGCTTTGAAATGAGGCCGGTGGACTCAAGCAAACACCCCGGCTCTCGAAACTGCCCTCTCGTGTCCACAGTATGAAGTGTCCCTTCAACAGTGCATCCTTGATCTCTGACTTAGATTCCCTAACCCAGAAAAGATGCTTGGCGTCCGAAGGCAGCCCACTGAATAGTCACAGCAATTTGAACTAAGAAAACTCAATTGAGACTTATCATGAACAAATAGCATTTCTGTGAATTAAGCACAGATTCGATGGTGCCAGTTCAACTGGGACCCTCAGTAAGTCCCTGCCAGCAGGCTTTGCCTGAAGGCTTTCTCTTTGTTGAAGTTGGACCGGGCTGGAAGCATGTGCCTTCCCCCTGGTTAAAGTACTGAGGAACTCTGACACGTGGTGTCTCGCGGTTTTGTTTGTGTGACTGTCCCGTATGTCGTCTCTCCCCGCACCGTGCCACTACCACCATAGACAGGATGCCTGTGTCCTCCGAGTGAGCTGTGCGGAACCAGCCCTCTGTGGGCCACCAGCGAGCGGCCCCTTTCCAGTTCCGCTCTGAGTCTTTTGTGGCTTCTGTCTGTAGGCTAGCTGCCACGTCAGAAGCTGGGGACTCGCCGTGGAAATTCTACTTCAAACTTTATTGCTTCCTGGACACCGACAGTGTGCCAAAAGACAGCGTGGAGTTTGCATTTATGTTTGAACAGGTAAGAGGAACTTTGAGAAAGGGATCCCTTTGTGTGAGGCGGAAGCGAACGATGCCCATTACTATGCCAGATAAATGAACTGCTCAAGTCCTCAAGGCACAGCAGTAGGTTTACCAGCAAGGAAGAGCTAGCCACTCATTCTGTAGAATGAAACCCTACACAATTGATTTAAACATCACTGCCAAGAGACCATAGGAATAAAGATATTCCAGTGTTGGGTGATACCTGTGAAGGGATTTGGCTTGAAAGCAGTGGGCTGTGCTTTGCTGGAGAGAAATCCAACTTGAAAGTGGTGGGCTGTGCTCTGCTGGGGTGGAATTCAGCTATCAGCAAGGCTGGGGTACAGACCAGGAGCCTGAGTGAGCCAGCCTTGGGCCTTCCTATGGTACTCGGAAGTTACCTGACCACAGCTCCTACCACCTTTCAGGCCCATGAAGCAGTCATCCATGGCCACCACCCAGCCCCTGAAGAAAACCTCCAAGTGCTGGCTGCCTTGAGACTCCAGTACCTGCAGGGGGATTACACCCTGCACACCTCAGTCCCACCCCTGGAGGAGGTTTACTCTCTGCAGAGACTCAAAGCTCGCATCAGTCAGTCGACCAAAACCTTCACCCCGTACGAACGCCTGGAGAAGAGGCGGACCAGCTTCCTGGAGGGGACACTGAGGCGCAGCTTCCGGACCGGGGCGGTGGTCCGGCAGAAAGTGGAGGAGGAGCAGATGTTGGACATGTGGATTAAGGAAGAAGTCGGCTCTGCTCGGGCCAGCATCATTGACAAATGGAAGAAATTGCAGGGAATGAACCAGGAACAAGCCATGGCCAAGTATATGGCCTTGATCAAGGAGTGGCCTGGCTATGGATCAACACTCTTTGATGTGGAGGTGAGAGCGGGCTGCTGTAATGTCCCATCGTGAACAGACGGGTGCTGTGTCCTGACCGCACTGGTCAGAACCTGAACCTGGCCCAGGTTCATTGGGGTGGGAGGGGGGCGACAAGAGGGATCTGTTGGCTCTGTGCCCTCTGGTTCTTACCATTAACATCCTCTTCTCCCTAAGGTGTTTTGTTTTGATTTATCTTCTTGTTTTTAACTTTATTCATGTGTTTATTTAGTGTGTGTGTGTGTGTGTGTGTGTATGTAGCATGTGCGGATGAGGATAACTTAGAAGTCAGCTCTGTCCTTCCCCTGTGTGAGCTCCAGGGATTGAACTGAGGTAGTCAGGCCTGGAGGCAAGCTCCTCTACCCACTGACCCGTTGCTGTCTCCCCTCAAAGGTTTTTTTCTCTTCCTTTGTAGCAAATGTTTCTATAATAGGATCCCCATTAGGATGCCCTCCGTCTGTGTGTTTGGCTGGCTGGATGGATGGATTTCTGTTGTTGAGGTAGATTAGTGCCTAGCCCAGCTGGCTTCCAGCTTGCTCAGTAGCTGAAGATGACCTTGAACCTCTTTCTCCACTCCCAAGTGCCGGGATTACAAGACTACCACACCAGGCCTTAAATGTCTCTTGTTTTAAATAATGTACACTTTTTTTTTTATTATAGCTATTGGTCTAATTTTTAAAACGCTTATTAAAGTCTGCATTTTTAAAATTCTTGTTTTTAGATTTACATGCACAGTTAGAAACTTTATACAAGTACTCCTTATCCAAAATACTTGGAAATTTCTCCAATTAACAGTTTTTCAGATTTTAGAATTTTCACACCAACTTTATACTGGAGCATCCCTGGTCTGATAATCCAAAATTTAAAATATTTCAAAAGTGATGTCACCCCATCTCCCTGCCCATATTTTTCCAGACAGGGTCTCACTAAGTAATTCTGGCTGGCCTGGCCCTAACTCTGTTAACCAGGCTTGCCTCAGACTGGCAGAGATTACCTCCCAAGAGCTGAGGTGGAAGGCAAAATCTAACTTCTTTTTGTTGTTGTTGTTGGTGGTGGTGGTTTTTCAAGACAGAGTTTCTCTCTATGTAGCCTTAGCTGTCGTGGAACTCGCTGTGTAGATCAGGCTGGCCTCGAACTCGGATTCCCCTGCCTCTGCCTCCCAGTGCTGGGATTAAAGGTGTGCGCCACCACTACTTGGCAGCAAAATCCAACTTTTAAAAAATATGTTGACTTTTTCTTTTGTATTCTGGGGATGAAACCCAGGGCCTTGTGCATACAAGGCAAGTACTCCACCACCAAGCTGCATCCCTTGTGGCCGCTCCAAATATTTTGTACTTCAAGTCAGCACTCAATGATGTTGCAGGTTTCAGAACACATCCAACTGCAGATAAACAGGTTAGAGATGCTGAGCGTGAGCTTGCTTTGTCTGTTCCCTGTCATGTCTGCTAGAAGGAACAGTACCTTAGAAAGTGGAATTTACCACTGCCTCACCCAATACTCACTCCTGAGTTCCTCATTTAAGAATGCTGACTGAAACGAAATGTAACCAGCAGTGCGGAATGGAGGGATGCTTGTCAAACTGGCCCTGCGTGTCAGATCCTACCACCTCCTTTGCAGATGTGGAGGGTTTAGTCAGTGCCAGAGACGACAAGGCCTGCAAAGCCTGAGCCATTGCCTCCCTCTAAATGGGCGAGTTTCCCCGCCCCCCCCCACAGATGAGCTTCTGGATTTCTTTTAAAGATGTATTTATTATATGTAGTGTTCTGCCTGCATGTATGCCTGCAGGCCAGAAGAGGGCACCAGATCTCATTACAGACGGTTGTGAGACACCATGTGGTTGCTGGGAATTGAACTCAGAACCTTTGGAAGAGCAGCCAGTGCTCTTAACCACTGAGCCATCTCTCCAGCCTCGCTTCTAGATTTCTTACGGCTACAGCAATTGATCTTGATGACTTTCAATCGAAGTTTTATAAAAATCTAAATACCGATTACATATTCCAAAATACTTTAATTGCTTCTGGTAGGATGTTGTCCTGGGTGTGGTAGGTTGGTTGGTTGATAGGGTTATGTTTCTTCTGATGCAGCAGTCCTCAGCCTGTGGGTCATGACCCCTTTGGGGATCAAACAACCCTTTCACAGGGCTTGCCTAAGATCATCGGAAAACATGGGTGTTTACATTAATTCATAACAGTAGGAAAATTACAGTTATGAAGTAGTAACAAAAATGATTTTATGGCTGGCGGTCACCATAACATGAGGAACTGTATTAAAGGGTCGCATTAGGAAGGTTGAGAACCACTGTTCTGATTTATAAATAAGGCGCTTTGTGCCTTATACATGCTCTCTTCTATGTATGTGAATCTGCAGCACTTGTTCCTGCTCTGGTTCCTGTCATTCCAGGGTTGATATTCCTACACACGATCTTGTTCTCCTCCCTTCGCTCTGTGCGAGCAAGCCTGTAGTTAGGGCCAGCGAACTGAACACATCGCCGCTTCTTGTGGAGAGACGTCAACGCACAATGATTGGGAGAATTTGTCTCTCTGGTCCCCGATAAACCAGTCCAGACAGGATGGGGACAGACCTAGAAACAGAAGAACAGAGTTGGCTGGCCCAGAGTGGCTGGCTGTTCTGTTCTGTTCGGTTGCTGGCCCGGCCTGTGTGTTCCTTGTTTTCTTCTGTGAGGCTGATTCAGGTGCCTCTAATAGAAGAGCTAATCCAAGATGGAGAAGAGGCGTTATGAAGAAGTAGGGCATCAGAGCAAGACTTGACCAGTTGGTTTTCTGCAAATCCTACAGTTGATTACCCAGTCAAAAATCAGTCAGGGTGTGCACTGTGGTACAATCTCTCCCGTTTCTATGCTGGCGTGTTGCCTTTGGTCAGTATCGTCTGCCAAGCACTGGCCTCGGTGCCTGCCTTGTGGCTTCTAGGATGCGTTGTGGCCTTAGCCAACGTTGGCTCACGCTGACTCTCTTGCCCCTGCAGTGCAAGGAAGGCGGCTTTCCCCAGGAACTCTGGCTGGGCGTCAGCGCCGACGCCGTGTCGGTCTACAAGCGTGGAGAGGGCAAACCGTTAGAAGTCTTCCAGTATGAGCACATCCTCTCTTTCGGGGCACCGCTGGCCAACACCTACAAGATCGTGGTCGATGAGCGGGAACTGCTCTTTGAAACGAGTGAGGTAAGAGGCAGCAGCAGGGTAGACAGGATTCGTTCAGGGTCTCGGTGAAAGGGGAGAGCAGCGCCCCATCTCCTGGCCGCTTTGACCAAGTCTCTTCCTTTGAAGAGACTCACTCCAGGTTTCTTATATATGGAGCACACCTAGGGTGGGCCATTCCTCCGCTGAAGCCGAAGTCGGATAGCTCCAGATTTCCCTTGTCTATTGGTGAAATTATTAAGGCCACTCCACGTAGTTAAAAGGAGATGAAGTCTCAATGGGGGTTGGAACTTCCAGATCAAAGCTGGAATGGCTACCCACTACACTTGTCTGTACAGTACAGAATTTTGTTTCTTTTGCAAGTGGGTCAGGAAGGGAAGAGAAGGGAAGTGACCCAGTGACGAAACACATTGTTGGCAGTGTCACCTTGTGGAGAATAGGAGATTAAAGCAAAGAACCACCGCAGTCAGACTCTACTCTGGAAGCTGGAAGAGATGGCTCGGCAGCTAAGAGCACTTGTTGCTTGTGCAGAGGACCCTGGTTCAATCCCAGCACCACACGGTGGTCCACAACCATCTCCTCAGGCACCAGTCACACACGTGGTGTACAAACATGAATGCAAGCAAAACAGTGGTGCACAAACATGCATGCAGGCAAAACAGTGGTGCATAAACATGCATGCAAGTAAAACAGTGGTGTATAAACATGCATGCAATTAAATCAGTGGTGCACAAACATGCATGCAAGTAAATCAGTGGTGCACAAACATGCATGCAAGTAAAACACTCATGTGCTAGCAACTCCAAACCTGAGCAACTGTAATAATAAAAGAAGAAGCCACCTGAGACCCCCGCAGAGGGTGCTGCTACCAGGAAGGGGTGGTAAAGGGAAATGAATTGTTTGCTGCCCACCATGGTGGGTGGGAGGGCATTCGAGGTGCTGGGGGAAGGGAGGGGAAGAGTGAGGTTTAGCGGGTTGTTGAGGAAAGTATTCAGAGAGAGGAAAGGGCTCCAGACTCTGTGACAGTGGAGGGTCCCTTGCTGGGGTGTGGCATTTAGTTGAATCCCATGGAAGGTGGGAACCTACCCTGAAATCCGGGATTGTGTAAGGCACTACGACAATGGCTTTACCAATGTCAGTATGGGAGGAGATTGGAAGGGCAGAAGGAGAAATAGAAACCTATTAGGACGCCTTTGTATCCCAGCACTCGGGAGGCAGAGCCAGGCGGATCTCTGTGAGTTCGAGGCCAGCCTGGGCTACAGAGTGAGTTCCAGGAAAGGCACAAAGCTACACAGAGAAACCCTGTCTCAAAAAACAAAGCAAAACAAACCCAAAAAGATGCCTTTGTATGGTCCAGGCTGAGAGGACAGATTGGCCAGAGAAGGGGAGAGAGGGATGGCATCGTTGGAAGATGCTAGTGAAAGAGCCTAGCTTGGGAGAGTGTCTGTTTGCAGTGGAAGTGGGCTGGGCGTCTGTAGCTGCCCATAGCTCCATCCTGGCCCCCAAAGCTCCCTTCTGTTTCTTCAGCTGCTTCCAAATGAACAGACTCGAATTAGCTACTGCGGCCTATAAAGGCTGATGTGGTCTCCACATTTCACCATTTTCAGTGAGGCTAGCAGTCCAAATCCTAATGCTGCAAAGTGGTGTACTAGTGATGTGCTAATGTCCAAAGGCAGATGACACGCATCAAATAAAATCACTGTTTTCTGTACAGGAGCCACCAGGTGGTGCATGCTGTATTTAGAAAAGTTCTGCTTCACTCCCTCTGGCTAGGAATGGTCAGCTCAACTCTTGTCTCTCTGTCTGGAGTGTGGACTTAGCATAGGAAGAAATTCCTCTTCTTACATGGAGGACTGTCAAAAGATGTCTGCTTAGCTAGGTTCTTGGACCTGGTAGAGACTCGTGACCATGTGTGGGTTCTGCTCTTCCCGGCAGGTGGTGGATGTGGCCAAGCTCATGAAAGCCTACATCAGCATGATTGTGAAGAAGCGCTACAGCACCACACGCTCCGTGAGCAGCCAGGGCAGCTCCAGGTGAAGGCAAGCAAGCCGTGTGCCTTTCAGGTCTGAATGTGCCACTCTCTGCCTAGGCCAGTGCCAGGTCCTGACCCAGCTTTGGAAACACAGCTGCCCGGGCTTTTGGAAACCAGTCGTCCGTGGGAGGAGTTTCCGGGACTCCTTTCGCCCCATCAACTTCAGTGATCACGTCTTAAGCTGTCTACCTTAACAGTCTGCACAAGTTCTAAAGCTTTAGTACTCCTAGATACTTGCCTTAAAAAAAAAGAAAGGGGAGAAAACCATGCTGCCACCAAAGCAGCCAGAAGTGCCTTAACTTGCAGAATTGACCCTAATCGACCTTAACTGTGCTACTGAGGGGAAGCACTTTCTCCTTCTGGGGGAATTTGCAGAGTTTGGAAACAGGGCATCGATCCATTGATTATGCACTAACCTCCCAGCCTGATTTCCTGACTGCGAGGAAAAGTGAGGGAGAGGGGAGGGGAGACAGAGCGGAAGGGGACAGTGTGCTGTAGTCGGAGCGCTGCTGGCAGCCTTCCTCACGGACATGAATTAACATTTGGCTTTGTTTTCATTTAAGTGTCTGTGCTTGCCCGTGCATGCATACGTTCATACACTCAACACTTTAATCATCGTTTCGTGAGCATTAAACACAAAGGGAAGAGGATGTGCAATGGTGTAAACAGTCTGTCTGTATATTTTAATAGTTCAGAGTTTTAGTCTCCAAGGTGGTTTTATTCACAGATCAGAATTCTGGATGTTCCTGTCTTTGCTGTATTTTGGAAAGAGACATTTTGACTCAATTTCGTTTTACATGTAGCAAGGGCTGCAACCTGTGACTGCTGTATTACTAACAGGTCCGCAGCCCACAAAGATAACTGTATTTATAAACAAACCACTCTTCAACTGCTGGTCCCCCCATGCTGGTTTTAGAGCCACATGAAGTTGTTTTGGAGTCGTTGATTTCTAAAAGTTAAAAACTCTGTTGTTTTCTTTGAAGGGTAGCTTTGTGTCAGCACTCTAGATTGCAGACACAACCATGTTGAAAATGGGGGGAAGCTACTGTATCCCAACCCTGTAACCCTCCAGCAGACCTCCAAAGGACCCTGACATGAATGCTAAAGCCAAGACTTCAATGAAATTCACACCTTATTTCGTCCCTAGTTCAAATGGTGGCCTGAACACAGCGCCTGTAAATAACAGCGTTTATGACCAGAAGAAAAAGAATCTGGACTTGGACTTTTATTTTTATATGGAAAAATTATAAAGGTGGGCCAGATGAGTCTACTCATGAAGAAAAATTGAATTTGCCTTATCCCTTACAGACAGCTATGTGGAAGTGGTGTTTGTTGGCTCACAAAGTCTGACAATAAAAGATATTAGCTAACATGCTGTGTTTGCTTTACTTAGATAGTTCCAAATAACCGGGTGAGGAGGCGGGGGGTTACTTTTGCATATTTGCTTTTAGATTTTTTTAAATTTTACTATCTCAAGTTACACAAGGCCGCTTTTATAAAAACATTTAATACACACAAGTCTATCCTATCACTTGTGTTTATGCCGCTCTCTTCACAGTCATAAGGATGTGGAACCAATCTAGCTGTCCGCCAGCAGATGAGTGGATGGCAAAACTGCAGCAGGTATACACAAAGGAGCTTGATTCAGCCATAAAGATAAATAAAATTTGTGAAAAAGAAAAGTCAATAGAACACAGGCTCAAGACATGAGCCCAGCATGTTCTCTCTGACATGCACATCCTAGCTTCTAATGTTTATATATGTGTATTTATGTAGATATGAGTGGAGGCAAAACAAAACAGAAAGGAGCCCACAGGAAAGGGGGAAAGGAAGAGGCTTTAGGCAGGACTGGAAAGAGCAAGAGAACAGATGTTGGAAGACTTGAAAAGGGGGGGGGGGGGGTGCTGGAGAGATGGCTCAGAGGTTAAGAGCACTGACTGTTCTTCCAAAGGTCTTGAGTTCAATTCCCAGCAATCACATGGTGGCTCACAACCATCTGTAATGAGATCTGGTCCCCTCTTCTGGCCTGCAGGGATGCGTGCAGACAGAACACTGTATACATAATAAATAAATAAATCTTTAAAAAAAAAAAAAAAGACTTGAAAAGGTAGTGCAAGTGATGAGAGGTGTCCTGGGGAGTCAACTAAATTAGCATGGAAAAAACAGATGGTATTTTCAAGGTATAGAATCCATTACCAGATCCTCTTTTTTACGTGTGTGTGTGTGTGTGTGTGTGTGTGTGTGTGTGTGTGTGTATACATGGACCACAGCACAAGTGTGATGATCAGAGGACAACCTGTGGGCATTGCTGTAGTTGGAAGCTTTCCTGTGTCCCACCTGGCCCCATGGTTGGGACAAATCTCTCCCACCCACGTCCCCAGCCTCTTGGTCCCAAGTAAACACACAGAGACTTATATTACTTATAAACTATATGGTCTATGGGTCAGGCTCCTTGCTAGCTAGCTCTTATAATTTAACTCAACCCATTTCTATTCATCTATATGTTGCCATGTGGCTATGGCGTTACCGGTCTGTGGGCATCTTGTTGCTCCTTGGGCAGTGGACTGGTGACTCCCCCAACTCTGCCCTTCTCTCTGTCTCTGCTTGGATTTCCCACCTGGCTGTAAGCGTTCCTGCCATAGGCCAAAACAGCTTTCTTTATTATCCAATGGGAGCCACATATATTCACAGCATACAGAAAGACATCTCATAGCACATTGCATCTCTCCTTTCACAGGTGGGCCCTAGGGGTTTCATTCTGATCGTCAATTCTGGAGGCATGCCCTTACCCAATACGCTACTTCACCAGCCCTGTTCCTAGCTTTTATTTTCCAAGGACACATCTCATCTCATCTGAGTAATAAACAGTATCTGTGCTAGAGTTTATCAATTGGATACGTAAGCAGGGTCTGTGAATACCAAGAAACCTGGGCATTTGCTTGGTGGGTGCCTGTTGCTAAATTATTCTTATTATCCCCTCGTGGAATAAAAAGGTAATTTTAAAAATTAAATTAATGCCTAGAAGTCTGATCTCTTACAGATTCATGGTATGGCTTCACATTGAAGAAATTTAACTGGCCTTCTAGTTAGAAAAGGAAAACCCCAAAGTTCAACACCATAATAAATTAATTAATCATAATTGATTAAGTGTGTGCTGTTACATTACTGTTTGGATTTTTTTAAAAAGAAAAACATCAACACTACTTCAGCAGGATTTGCAAAGGAAACAGAATTATGTTAAGCTACTTAGAGCCTAGTTGAAAACACAATGTCTAAACATAATAAGACAGTTGTGACAGCCAAAGTCTGTGGGCCATCTGCGTATGTGCTGAAGGGTTCTGGAAGGAAGAGTGTGATGAGGAAAGTCAGAGAACTTTGAGCCAAAAAGATGCAGATCTGTGATCCTGACTGTGAAGATGGACCAGTACAGTGGAACAAGCATCTAGAAAATTCACAAGACAAACACAGCCAGGATAACTAAGGTGATTCCTTCACTCACTTCTTGGTGTCCTTCGTTCCACTGTCTCTTTCTGATGTGTTCACCACATATGTGTCAGGCTTAGTACCAAACACATCATCTTCATCTGTCATCACAGAGGCCACAACGCAGGTTCTGATTTAGAGTGAGGGATACTGAGGTTTAGAAATGAAACTATTTAACTTGCTGTAAGTTAGCTTTGCTGTATAACAAATCATGCCCAACATCAATGGCTATATTAATTGTTCTTTGAATTGTATCGAAACATCTGGCCAAAAAAGGTTTATTCTGGTTCATGGTTTGAAGGTATAATTCATCATGATGGGGAAAATGCATGGTGCTAGAGCATGAGGCTTGGTCACATGAGATCTACAGTCAGTAAGCAGAAAGAGATAAATGTTGATGCTCAGCTAGTTTTTTGTTTGTTTATACAGTCCAGTATTACAGGCCAAGGAGCGTTATTGTCTTTATATAATGTTGGTCTTCCCACCTCAATTAACCTAATCAAGAAAGTCCCTCACTGACATGCCCAGATGCTGTCAAATATACAATCAATATCAAACCCTCACACTGGCTAAAGTAAACATCAGTTGTCCTCAACCTTCCTAATGCTGTGGCCCTTTAATACAGTTCCTCTTGTTGTGGTGACCCCAACTATAAAATTACTTTCATTGTTACTTCATAACTGATTTTGCTACTGTTATGAACCTGAATGTAAATATCGTGTTTTCAATGGTCTTAGTCTACCCGTATGCAAGGGTCATTCTGCCCCCAAGGTTGAGACCCATAAGTTAAGAACCATTACTCTAGAGGCTGTTAATGAGAGCTGGGCCACCTCATGCTGCCTCATTTCTCTTCAGTAAACTCCCAGTAAAAGTGGGTCTTTTCTCAGTTTTCCTCTTGTTTAATCCTCAGAAGAGATGACTGACCTGTAGTCAGAAAGTTTCTCCAGTCTCACCAAGCCCCCATAGTCCTGTAGCCTGTTTATAAAATAATCATTCAGAAGTTTGTATTAATTATAACTGCTTGGCCATTAGCTCAGGCTTATTACTGACTAGCTCTTACACTTAAATTAACCCATAATTCTTATTTATGTTTAGCCACGTGGTTTGGTACCTTTTCTCAGTTCTGCCTTGTCATCTTGCTTCCTCTGTGTCTGTCTGGTGACTCCTGACTCTGCTCTTCCTCTTTCCAGAATTCTCCTTATCTGCTTGTCCCGCCTATACTTCCGACCTGGCTACTGGCCAATCAGTGTTTTATTTATCAACCAATCAGAACAACACATTCACAGCATACAGAGTGACATCCCACAGCACTGACCTTTCTTCCATCTGGTGTTTCTTCCAGTTTACACAGCATTTGGCAAGGTCTCCAGAAACCCAACCAGATAGGCACAGCCTTTGGAAACTTATATTCAAAAATTTCAGATTGCTACTTCCTCCACATTCTTTTAGTCAAACAAAAGTGGTGCTGTGGGGTAATCAAGAGGTGGGGAAATTATATCCGAAAGGAAGATATATTCTGTATCGGACAGGAAGTTGCTGCAAAGTCACTCAGCAAGAGGGAGAGGAATTGTGGCCAGGTTTGTCATTTACTACACATACTGCAAATCACAGTATTTTGACAGACAGATTGCAGAACTGGTTTCCTCTGAAGTCTTGCTCTTCCTCACAAAGTACATGAAGTGGAAACGTGTTCTCCATTCTCCCTTACCTTCCCGTATGGCCACATCCACTCTAGATGGCATGATCTATCGCCACCCTATCACCAGCTTCCTGTCGTTAGGCACAGTTCTCATGGAAGCCTACATTATCCTCCCTGTAGTGTCTCCTTTTCCAGTGTCTCCTCCTAGTCATCTCTTGTTTTTCTTGACTCCTCCCTATTACTTTCCCTTTACCCATGACAACATGGTCGGGGGCTTTATGTCTTCTCTCTCGGAGCTGCATGTGCCAGACTGCTAATCATCCCCCAGTAAGCCATCACCCTCTCCTTTTACCACTCAGTAATGAATTACACAGGCGCTCCCCGCCCAGAGGAAGTTCAGCTGCGGAATGTGTTTCCCAGGTTCACTTGCACTTCTGTGCCGGTGGCAATTTTATATCGAGTTGCGGATTCTTGATACCTCTCACTCAAAAGGTGAACTCTAATTCTCGCAAGAATGTGCAAGCCACAGTGGTTACTCCTAATGAATGGAGTGAGGTGTAAAAGGATCCTGCATGGCTGAGAAGCCAAGGTCATAAAAAGGGATTCCTCTGTCTGCTTTTTCTCTTGGGTTACCATACTCGGAGAAGGCATGAGTCTCACTAATCTGAAGCTGCTGCCATAGACATATGTGTGAATACATGTATATATGTCTATGTTTTTATGTATCCATATATGTGGACCCACATGGCAAAGAGATGTCCAAACCACCCTAGACTAGCCATCTAAAGCTGCTTGTTACCCCAGCTTCAACCATAAGATACCTCCCTGACTCTGACTATCTTTCAGCTACTCTAGTTCCTGTTGTAGGAAACTTGCTCAGCTAGGATCTGTCCAAACTGCAGTTTCATGAGCAAAATCAATAACGATTTAAGTTTGGAGTGGTTGGTTTCACAACATGAGATAGCCGGGACCTGTTCCAGTGCTAGACAGTGGGTGCCGTCACAGCAGCTTGTCTGTGGCCTTGGGACTAAGCAGTGTTAAAGGGGCCCACCTAAGGAAGCAGGCTAGAGGAAACTGAGATAGTTACCAGAGCCCTGGTGCCCCTCTGGATGGGTGATGACGGGGACTTGAGGAAAAGTGAGGAAAACATTACTGAAGATAGACGAAAGGGTGTCTCTGTGATTCAGTAGAAAGTCTATCAACACTGCTGACTCTGGTCACTCACACTCCAGAGAAGGTGAAGATGCACTTGACTTCTTTTTTCTGCTTATAGTACAAAGATACTGCTAAATAGAAAGGATCTGATTTGTGAAGCAGCTACTCACTCAGCTGGTCATCTTGGATTCCTCTCTTAGACTTAGAATGAATGAAGAAAGAGAATTAAATAAAAAAAAATTAACAGGTAGTGATATATGCCTTTAATCCTAGCACTTGGGAGGCAGAGGCAGGTGGATATTTCCGAGTTTGAGGCCAGTCTGGTCTACACAGGAAGGTCCAGTTTTGTTTGGATGATTCCAGGTAGCATTTATGATGGTGTAAGAACATTTACTATCTGAGAGGACATCTAAAAGAGATGTTGCATCCTCTGGTGTGAAAACCCCAAACTGCTTTGTGATACAGTCTGAGCTGAGCTATAAGCTGATTTACATATACAGTAGAAGCAGAAGTACTACAGAATGGCAGCTAATCACAGCAAAATATAGGTTACAGATAGAGAAAACCTGTTGGTTGTTTTTGCTCTTTTTTTGGGGGGTGGGGGGGCCTGCCACCCAGCTCCCAAATAAATCACACTCAGAGGCTTATTTTTTTTTTTTAACCTGGGCCACCCATTTTTGCTGGTGTCTGGTCCCTTGTTCTGAAAAGGTAACACACATATCTGCATTAACACACGTATGGATTGTGTGTTGTACACAAGCCAGTCAAAGATGATTTTTTATTTTCTGTCTGAGCAGGTAAAATGTACATCACTTGTCTTGTAGTTTTTCTAGATTTATTTCTTTATGTCTGTAGCCAGGATTTTCAGGAGGTCTTCCCCAATCAAACCTGATCCCTATCAGTCTTGAAGGAATCCACAGCCTTTCATATTCTGTGGAAACAAAAGCATAACCTATTCCCTAAAGCAATAAGTTTTCTGACTTCCATTTAAATTTAAAGCATTCCTAAAGTATCTAGGCTGATTTAATTCAGCAGTCCCTGTTATAATCCCATGGAACAGCTGTGATTTGCTCATCAGCAATAAAAAAAAAAAATTCCAAGTCAACAAGACACCATATAGAATCCAGACTCTCTCTATATTTTCCATCTTTACATGGTTTATCCTTTTTATATGATTTTATTCTCTCTTTAAAGACTTTATCTTATTTATAAACTATTGTATTCTGTGACTTCTATACCCATTTTCTTTCTTTTTTTATAAAACAGATCTAAAAATTTATTTAAAAGGAAAATAAAACACCAACTTCAAGGTCAGAAGATCTGTAAGCTACACTCACTCGGAGGCTTATTCTTAATTTAAAAATGTCCAGCCTTAGCTTGGCTTATTTCTTGCCAGCTTTACTTAATTTATCCTGCTACCTTTTGCCTCTGGGCTTTTCTATTCTCTTATTTCTGTAACTCTTAATCATACTCTGTGACTTGCTGTGTAGCTGGGTGGCTGGTCCCTAGAGTCCTCCTCCTTCTCTGGCTACTTCTTTTTTTTATTCTCTCTGCCTGCCAGTCCTGTCTATCCTTTCTCCTGCCTTGCTATTGACTGTTCAGTTTTTATTAGGCCATCAGGTGTTTTAGATAGGCACAGTAACACAACTTCACAGAGTTAAACAAATGCAACATAATCAAAAGTAACACACCTTAAAATAATCATCTACAGCAAGAACCCAACTGGTATTAATGCAGACAGGAAGCCAAAGCCTCATAACTCCTGCTCTGAGAATCCTTCAACGCTGGATATAAAACACAGTGAGAGATTACAGGACTCCTTCAAGGCAATAGATGCAGCCTTTCATGACAAGAATAAGGTCCCGTTCACTGGTAAGTGGAGAGTTCCTGTGTGATACGTTCATTTTGCCGCTTCCTGTTACTTGGTAGAATAATGAATTTTTTTAAAGCAAATTTCTGTTGATCTTCAACATTTACACACTGATCCCTGGAATCACCCATGAGAGGGGTGCACTGATTGCCCACTAATGCCTGTGGCCAATAGTGCCTCCCCTTGCCCCATCCCCCACACATGACTCTTTGTCATCTTGGCCTCATTTAAATGTCTCTGCCAGAGGGGTCCTTCCTCACCACCAAATGTAGAATATCAGGTTTTTCTTTTCTTTCTTTCTTTTTTTCTTTCTTTTTTTTTTTAAGAATTTTGTCATGTTTTAAAATTATGTGTCTGTGTCTGCATGTGAGTATGTGCACATGAGTGTAGGTGCCTGCAGAGTCCAGAAGAAGGCATTGGATCCCCTGGAGATGGAGTAAACAGGTCATTGTGAGCCACCTGGTGTGCTGGGAGTTGAACTCAGGTCCTCTGAAAGAGCAATTGTTTCTTAATAAAAGAAGGAATCTATTGGAGCCATTTCTAATAAGGTTTTCTGGGAATTGGAACAGCGGTTTAGTCCACTGTCATGGTGTGGAGCATGGCAGCATGCAGGCAGACATGGTGCTGGAGAGGTAGCTCAGAGTTCTACATCTGGATGTAGCCACTGGGCCTAGCTTGGGCTTTTGAAAACCTCAAAGCCTGCCTCCAGTGACATACTTCCTCCAACAAGGCCACACCTCCTAATCCTTTCAAATAGTACCACTCCTTGCTGACCAAGCATTCAAATCTTTGAGCCTATGGGGGCTATTCTCATTCAAACTACCACAGACCATACCATCGACTTTGCCTTCTCATAAGTCTGGCTTGCTGCCTCTTACAGTTAATATCAACTGTCCACTTGACATAACCTACAATGACCGTACAAAGAGTTGCCATTGAGTCATGGTCCTTATCAGGTTGGTCTGTGGACCTGTCTGTGAGGGATTGTCTTGATTCTCTAATTGATCGGGGAGGGTTCAGCCCACTGTGGGTGGCACCTTTTCCTATGCAGGTGGTCCTAGGCTGTATTAGTTAAGCATGAGTCAGTGAGTTAGTCAGCAATCTGTGTTTCTCCGTGGTTTCTGCTTCAAGATCCTCCTTGAGACCTTGCCCTGACTCCCTTCAATGATGCACTATGACCTGGAAGTATAAGTTAAATAAATTCTTTTCTCCCTGTGTTAGGTACTTTTCTGTTGCTGTG
This sequence comes from Peromyscus californicus insignis, assembly GCF_007827085.1. Lineage (NCBI taxonomy): Eukaryota > Metazoa > Chordata > Mammalia > Rodentia > Cricetidae > Peromyscus > Peromyscus californicus. The sequence continues at coordinate 13,922,686 of NW_026294480.1, read as the reverse complement.
ACAAAATACTATTACCATGTAGGGCTCTTGATTAAAAGACTGGAAAAATCTTAGACACAGAAGGAGGACACAGGTAATGAACTTTATTAAAAGTAAAGAAGCACACACACACACACACACACACACACACACACACACATATACAGAGAGAGAGAGAAGGAGAAAGAGAGAGAGAGCACAGAGAAAAAGACTGCCCATACACCCCCATGATCCTGCATGCCCCAGCGAGACACATAGTCATTTCTGCCTAGTTATTTCTGGATCATACATCCTACGTAATCCATGAGCTGACTGTGTGGTCACATAAATTGTGTGTGGCGCAACCATGTGATCTATGCGCATGCGTGGAGTAGCCATGTGGGCCCATGTGCGCATGTGCAGGGGAGTCCTTAAGAGGTGGGTCCCATGTACCCTCTCCCTCCTTCTCATGTGTCTTTCCAGCAAGCCTGATCACATCCTGTCCTTTCCTCTTACTAATAAAACTCTTGATTGTGGGTTTTTGTTGTGTTTTGTGGCTTTTCCTCGCAGGGTAAGAGCACTGCATAAAACCAACAACTATGAAATCAAAATCCATTTTTCCCCTGGAGATCTTGGTGTTTTAAGTATGTTTGGTGACCTGAGAACAGTGTCCTTCCCCTTATTTTGTGTAAGATGGCTTAAACAAAGCAAGGGAAATGGATATGACCACAGCTTCCGGTAAATATTTGTTTGTGGTGGCAGAGGGCACTGTGGCAGGGTCCTGTGCTGTTGTTCCCTTTGGGGGAGGGGTCAAGTAGGTGCAGAGTCAATGACACAGACTCTGGGAGAATGTTGAAACAACAAGGTCAGTTTATTCAGGAAGAGGCAAGCCTTATATACCCTCTACCCCACCCTGGGGGGAGTTCTGCTGAATATGCATCTGCTGGTGTGACCTGGCTGCCTCTCATTGGTCCAGGTCATCTCCAGATCATGTCTCAGCTGCTGTTGCTAAGGCCCTTAGGCAGACCCAGGTTGGCTCTCAGAAAGTATCTTTTTTACTTGTTGGGGCCAGTTGGCCCTCAAGCCTGTTAGGGATGAGTCATTCCACAGAGCATGGCCCCTTTCCCTAGTTTTGAGTCGACCAAAAGAAAGAGAAAGGGGCACTAACAGGCCCATCACTTCAGGTAAAGGTGGTCAGGACCGGCCTTGAACATATCTGACCAACCTGGACCAATTAGCTAGATGCGTGGTCCCACTGACAAGAGAAAAAGCCTACAACTTTTGTCTCAGGTCAGAAAGATGGGGAAGAAGCCAGAAGTTATTAAATACCCATGGCACCCTGTCTGTCTGCCTGTCTAGGATGTGTCTGACTCCTAGTCCCCTCAATGTCATGAGAAAAAAAAAAAAAAACAACTTATAGAAGAGGTTACTTGGGCTTAGGGTTCCCCGGGGGAGAGCCTAGTGGCTGGGGAGTCATGGTGGCAGGCAGCTGGAGCAGGAAGCTGAGAGCTCACATCTTCAACCAAACATAAAGCAAAAAAAGTGAATTGGAAGGGGGGCAAGACCACAAACTCTCAAAGCCTGCCCCTAGCAAACCCTTTCCTTTAGCAAGGCAGAACCTCCCACCTTTGTGAGAGCCAAAGTTACATTTTAAGTTTTAATTACTATGCTTAAGAGATCCAAGAAATGAAAATGCCTCTGGTCTGCCAGCCCCTTGCCCAAGGACAGATTGTTCCTGAAATGCTGGAGGCTATTGTTTATGAGAGATAATAAGTCATGTGTTTCTACTCCCCTAAACAAGTTTGTTTGACCAATCTGCACCGGATATGCTTGATCACACATGGGCAGTAACTATGTCAGGATGTACTCTTACCCCTGATTGGATGTGGGCAGGAGATATGCAGGCAGGAAGTACATCAGGATGTATGCTAACCCCTGATTGGACCTTATGGGGAATGCAGTGAATTATGGGTTTTGCCTTCTTAAGCCCCTGTGTAATGTGACTCAGGGCCATTTCAATGGACCTGGCCACAGCCCATTCACGGGGCCAGTGTCTAATTAAATCTTGCTTCAAATTTGGCTTTAAACTGTGGTAGGAGTCTTATTCTCGACCAGTGGGATTAACACACCACCATTTGAGGACCAAGTGTTCAATAGCTGAGCCTATGGGGTACATTTCTCAGTTAAACTACCACGCTCCCCTAAGTCCCTGTTGATCAGTGTTTTTATCGCAGTTTTTAGTGCAGCCATGGAATGGAAGCTCAGATGCTCTCTTCCTGGCTCTGCTATAGAGACTTTCCTCTCATGAATAATCCATCCAGTCACCCGCTCTTGGTTCTTTGATCTCTTTCATCTTCCAAATTCTAGTTTCTGCTGCCAAATCACTCCATTCTCACCTCTCCCAAACTCATTCACCTGAATGATACTTCTCCAATGATTACTCCTCCAACTCCCACCTTTACCTCCTTCAATGTCCATGGCCTTCTCCTTTCCCAGTTCAGAATCTCAATAACTTTTATTTTTATGTACTTCCAGCTCCTACTTCATCCCTTCCTCCCCCTGTGTTGGAGTAATTCCACCCACAGACCAAACCATCTCTCCAAGTTCATAAGCCATGGTTAATTTCATGTGTCAGCTTCACTGAGCCCCAGGAGGCCGGGAGAGCTAGCTAAACATGACTTCTGGGTGTGTCTGGAAGGGAGTTTCCAGAGGAGATTAGCACTTGAATTGGTGGCTGAGGAGAGCAGATGGTTCTCCCAAGTGGACCGCCCAGTCTGTGGAGGGCCTGCAAAGAGCAGAAAACAGAGGCAACTTGAGGTCACTCTGCCTGACTAAGCAGGATCATTGGTATTCTGCCTTCCGAGCTCTTGAGACTCAGACCTTGAAACCCAGTCGGTGTATGGATCACTGCTCTCTGGATCTCAGACCCTGGACCTGTACTGCTGCCTTTCCTGAGACTACAGCTTGGAGACAACAGCTTGCAAGATTTTTCAGCCTTTGTAACTATAATAAGCAATGCATATATTTCCAGTTGCGCACATATACACAGGTCATTTGGGTTCTGTTTGTCTGGACAGCACTAACACTCTGTAGGTGAGCAGTCGAAGGTTGCTAGAGAAACACAAACATGATGATTCGCTTTCCTTTTTCTCTTTCTTCTTTCCTTTCTTTCTTTGAAACGGGTCCAGTGGTTTCTTCAGTACTTATTTGAAAGCCAGTCTTAGCTTTATGATTCTTACACTCCCATCCACTCTGTCTGCCATGGCCTTGCCTCCTGACTGTCACACGACTATCAGTATTACTTTATTTAAGTCTCTACTCAGAACATCACTCCCCTGACCACTCTACCTCTCTTTCAACGCAGTGGTCCATCCTTTTGCTTCACTGTAGTCTCCTTCATTGCACTTAACATGTATTAGATTGTTAATAGACCCTAAGGAATTCCAGGTTGTTGTGTTGTCCACTTCTACACGTGAGCTTATCTACACATGATTTGCTATGGTCATTAGGTCCCTGGGAACTAAGATTGAAGCAGGGAACTAAAGAAGTCTGCAACGAAGCCGGGCGGTGGTGGCGCACACCTTTAATCCCAGCACTTGGGAGGCAGAGGCAGGCAGATCTCTGTGAGTTCGAGGCCAGCCTGGTCTACAGAGCAAGTTCCAGGAAAGCCGCAAAGCTACACAGAGAAACCCTGTCTAAAAAAAAAAAAAAAAAAAAAAAAAAGTCTGCAGCATTTCAGCTTGCCCTGGTGGAACCCCGCCCACAAGAAAGGAGGGGAGAGCTAGGAGATGCCTCATGGAGAGCCACTAACGCTCATGGCCGATAGCACCAGTTAATTGGAAGACGTAAAGGAAGTCACTCAGCTTCTGCCATGTTGTGCCAAACATACTAACACACCCCCAAACACCACATGGATTCACTGAAATGGCTAAAATTGACTCAATAGCAAGACGTCCCCTGGGTGTCTATCCTAGTGGACATGGCAGAAGCTGAGTGACTTCCTTTTCAGCCGGCTGAAATGCAACGTCTCCAAAGCTTGTTTACTTTTCTCTGAGTTGGTCTTTCCTCCCTATTCCATGTCTTGATAAGGGCAGCAAAAGCTAATTGGGATGGTTAGCTTCTTTCTAAAATTGCATTAGTTTTTATCGACATATTTGTCTTATTTATATTACATGTGAGTGCATATATGTGGGTGTGCACATGCCACGGAATAGGTGGGAAGTCAGAGGAGGGCAGGCTGTCCGAGCCAGTTCTCTACTTCAGTGGTGCAGGTCATAGGGATTAGACTCAAACTGCTACATGTGATGGCGGGCACCTCCACCCACTGGGTCATCTCAGCAGGCCAGCAGTTAGTCTTAATGGTCAACTTGACCCAGTGCAGAATCACCCGGGAAAGGGATGGCAATGAGGGGTTGTCTGGATGAGGCTGGACTGTGGGGAAGCCTGTGAGTGTTATCTTGATTATGTTCACTGAAATGGAAAGACCAGCCCACTGTAGGTGGCGCCATTCCCTGGGCAGGGGATTGTCTCAGAGAAGAGGAAGTAAACTGAGCAGTAGCATGCATGCCTTAATTCATTGCTCTCTGCTTTTGACTGTAGATATAATGTGACTAGCTGCTTAAATCCATGCCCATGGACTTCCCCACAGTGGTGCACTGTGACTTGGAATTGTGCACCAAATAAGCTTTTCCCTTAAATTACTTTTGCCAGGGTATTTTAATCACAGCGACAAAGAAGGAAAACTCAGACAGTAACCAAGCTTTCAAAAGGTGTTGATGGAGAATGGTATGTATCAGCTTGGCCGGAGTATGGTGACCAGCTGTTTGGTCAAACTCTAGTCTAGATGTTGCTGTGAAGGTGTTTTCAGATGCCATCAACAGTATAAGCAATAGACTTTGAGGAAAGCGGCTTCCCCTCCACAACTGGATTGAGTCTTCATCCAATCCACTGAAAGCACATAGAAAAAAGCTTGCATTCTTCTGAGGAGAAGGAAGACACTCTGGCTCCAGAGTCCCTTCAGGCTTAAAACGGCAGCATTGACTCAGGCCAGACTCTGCAGCCTGCCAGCAGGACTGTAGGTCTGAGACTTGCCCACACCCACAGCATGAGCCAGGTCTTAGAATCTTCTCTATGGATACACATGCATGTGCACACAAAAACATCAACACCATATTGGCTCTACACCTCCACAGAGCCCTCATGCAGAGGTTAGTGTGTGTGTGTGTGTGTGTGTGTGCATATGTGTGATGCGTGGTACATGTATGGTGCAAGTACACACATGGATAGGTGTGCCTGCTCAAAAGTGGAAACCAGAGAAAGGCACCGAATGTCTTCCTCGATTGCTCTCTGATCTATTTCCTTGAGACAAGGCCTCTATAGCTCACTGCTTTGGCTAGGCAGACTAGCCGGGGACCTCCCGGGATCTACCTGTACCTGCCCCGTCCCTCCCCGCGCAGGATTACAGGCACATGTGGCCATGCCTTTGGTATTTTGTTAATGTGGGGGCATGATTTGAATCTAGGAGCTCATGCTTTCACAGCAAGAGCTCTTTCACACTGAGCCGCCTCCCCAGTCCCCAGTGGTGTAACCAATCTTGTTGCCTCATTGACTTCCTAATCTCTGTCACCCCACCAACAGGGTTACCTGTCTAAGATGTGAACCTGGTCACGTCACTACAGTCGCCACATCAAAGTCTTCTCCTGGCTGCCCAAAACTTGCAGGGCCCAATACCACCACCTCCTTGTAGAATACGAAAGCTCTTATCAACTAGACCCAACTGAACCAATGCCTCTTTTCCTCTTACTCTGTTGGGATTTTTTTTTTATTTTATTTTTGTTTGTTTTGTTTTGTTTTGTTTTGTTTTTGTCAGCATGACGCAAGAGCAAGAACTTCGCCTGGGAAAGAATCTCCCTTAGATTGGCCTCTAGGAAAGTCAACAGGGGCAGTTTTTTTTTTTTTTTTTTAATTAGCAACTAATGTGGACGGGCCCAGCCCATTGAGCAGGTGATCCTGGGGTATCTAAGAACGCAAACAGAACATGTAAGGAGAGGAGCCAGTAGGCAAGCTCTCCACCATGGCCTCTGCATTAGTTTCTGCCTCCAGGTTCCGGCTCTGATTTCCCTGGACGGTGGGGCTATAAACTGTAAGATGAAGTAAACCTTTTCCTTTCCAAGTTGCTTTTGGTCATGGGTTTTAGTTAATTCCAGATGTAGTCGGGCTGACAGCCAAGAATAGCCCTCATACTCTTCAAACTCTGGCTCAGAAGCATTCTTTGCTGCAAATCCTTGGCTATAATTTTTGGAAATGGTAAAGGTCTTTTCATCAACCTCATGTAATTTATTGAAGTTATATTGCTCTGTATTTAGACAAGGGTCCCTGATGGCCCTTATATGCCGCAGTAGAATTCTTCCTCCTAATGTTCATTTAGCTCATCTTGTCCACTGGAAAAGTGTTTCTTGAGTCCATCTTTACAGGTTTGATTCTGTACCCACTGATGGCAGAGAATTGCTTTATTTGTGTGTTACTTTCTCCTAGGGCCTGGGGCACAGTTGAAGCTCAAAAAAAAAAAAATGGAATTTAAAAAGTGAGCTTTGTTTCTTGGAGAAAGTAAACATTTCATTTGTCTCTGTTACCAAAAAGCCAATGTCACTAGACTCCCTGCTAAGCTGTGCCACCGTGATCTTAAGCAACAGTTCACAAGAAGGAGAAATTTCTGTCACCTTTGGGGCACCGTTTGGGGGAAGAGGAAGTAAGAGGAAATGATTTAATTTTATTTTTGAACTACTCTATTTCCTATTCTCTCAGTCTTCTGGAAAAACATTTTTTTTATTGTTTTGAGAAGTTCTAAACCCACATTAAAGTAGATATTTCTAGACTGGCTCAATGAACCTCCGGATACCCTCAAACACGCACACTAGCATTTGTCCACACAAGCTTTCTTATCTGCATCTACCCACATACACACACTTGGCATTTCTCTGCACTGGCAGCAGGCAGCTGTCCTTGGAGCATTTGATCCCTGCCTGAATCTTGCCTCATTAAAAAAACAAAACCAAAAAAAAAATGTTGTTTTACAGCAGGTTAGAATCATTATTATACCAAAGAGAATCAAGGCTAATGCAACAAAATCATTTTGCATACTCTCTGGACTCCGAGTTCCCCAATTGTCCTCAAATAACCTTGATTGCATCTATTGTCTTGATTGAGAACCGAATCAAATTTCTCACAATGATTGGGCTTCTTCATCTCCCCACACACTTTGCCAATATTATCATTTGATGCTGAAAACCCAGCCCAGTTAATCTGCAAAAGGCCCACTTCCTGGATTCCTCTGCGTCCTCAGTGTGCCTTCTGTTGCTGTGTTAAAACACCAAACAAAGCTTGGGGGACGAAAAGGTTTCGTTGGCTTATACTTGCAAGTCATATTCCATCATTGTGGGGAACTGGGGCAGGAACTCCAGCAGGAACCTGGGGACAGTAACTGCAGAGATCTTGGAGAAATGCTGCTCACTGGCATCTCTTATGCTCATGTTCAGCTGTTTTTCTTAAACAGCCCAGTCCAACCTGCCCAGGATGGCACTGTCCCAGAGTGGGCTGGGCCTTCCTCTGTCAATTAGCAAACAAGAAAATGCCCCACAGACATGGTCACAGGCCAATCTGATGGAGGCAGTTCTTCAGTCAAGTTAGCAAAAACCTGACTAGCACATTCTTGTCTGTGACATCAGGGTTTGATGCAGGAGAAATGTTTCCAGGATATTTCGTCCTGAGGTGCCCTTCCCCTGTTATCTTCAGATCAGGAGCTTAAGAGTCAGATTGCCTGCTGGTGATGCCAACAGGACAGGATGTAGACACGGTGGGTCCTGGCAGAGATCCTCAATGTAAAGGCCACGTTGCCATTGGAACTAACAAGTCACTTGTGAGGTTGCCAGAATGTGCTCTATATGATTCATTAATTGTCACCGTCTAAATCAGTGGTTCTCAACCTTCCTAATGCTGTGACCCTTTAATACAGTTCCTCGTGTTGTGGTGACCCCAACCATAGAATTATTTCATTGTTACTTTATAACTGTATTTTTCTACTGTTATGGATTGTAATGTAAATATCTGATATACAGGATATCTGATATGTAAACCTTGTGAAAGGGTCGTTCTACCCCCAAAGGAGTCGAGACACATAGGTTGAGAACTACTGGTCTAAATAAATTAGTACATAGAGAGTTATAAAATGGTGTAAAATGTAGTCGATGTATTTAGTATACTATTTTTTTGTTTTTTTGTTTTTTTTTTTTTTGGTTTTTCGAGACAGGGTTTCTCTGTGTAGCTTTGAGCCTTTCCTGGTACTCGCTTTGGAGACCAGGCTGGCCTCGAACTCACAGAGATCCACCTGGCTCTGCCTCCCGAGTGCTGGGATTAAAGGCGTGCGCCACCACCGCCCGGCTTAGTATACTATTATAAACAGATCTTTTCCTGTCTTTTGAGAATCACAATCTTTAAAAAGTGTAATTTTTTTCAACATGTTTATTGGTTCTTTGGAAATTTCACATCATGCAACCACATCACACTCACTTCCCAGTCCTTCCATGTCTGCCCTCACCCTTGAGACCTCCTCCTAAAAAAGGATAATTAACACAAATTGGACTTGGGATTTTTTGTTTTGTTTTGTTTTGTTTTGATCTATATACTCACTAGAGCAGGTCAAACTGTGTCCTGCCCCTTAGAACTGAGTCCTTCCCATCCCACACCTCTGCCAGAAGTCATCAATTGTAGAGAGCTACAGTTCCGCATCCTTATCACAATTTTTTGTTTGTTTGTTTTTTGAGACAGGGTTCCTCTGTGTAGCTTTGCGCCTTTCCTGGAACTCGCTTTGTAGCCCAGGCTGGCCTCGAACTCACAGAGATCCTCCTGCCTCTGCCTCCTGAGTGCTGGGATTAAAGGCGTGCGCCACCAATGCCCGGATCCTTATCACAATTTTTAAGGGTTCTCTTCCATAGCTTCCTGTTTAGGCTGTTGTCAGAAACCATGTGGAAACCTGTGATCCATGCTCCTATTGACAGTAAAGAGCAAGGAAGACACTTTTGCAGTGATATGGATGACTGCAGATGCACAGTTGAGAAAGAGGAACATGAAAGACTTCTGTGACAACCCCTACCCCACCTCAATCTCCCCTAAAAAAGCCAGTGTACTATAGTCATTTACCAGGATTTTTTTCACCCTCAAAACTTCCCATTGTAGGTCAACCCTTTCAACCTGGGTTCTGTATCCTTGACAAGAATTATTTTGGTGTCTCTGAGGATGCCTTTACCTGTTGTAGGAATCCGCTCCACGACCTTGGGGTATCTGACCCAACAGAGGCATGTTTTTTTCTGGTTATGTGATTGCTTAAAACTGAGGAGGGGGGCATACGCTCACACTCTCTTTAGGTGGTTGAAGACCAGAAGGCTGGTTCCACTCACCCCAGAGCAGAACAGAGGATGAAGACGGCTGTTTACTTTGTTCTGTATCTGTGAGTGTATTTCTCCCCATTTTATATCTTAATCAATCCTTGATACCCTTTAACAGACTCTCATGGATTCACTTAACATTTACCTTCTAGCATACAAGATGTTCCCAATTAGACAAAGCATCATATCTAAGGCACTTTGGTTCTCTTTGGCAGCTAGTAATGATCAGAACCCAACATCTGATCCCCAAGTGAGCTTATTTCTTTGGGTTTACTATTGATGTTAAGCTTTTTCAGCAAACAAAGAAGATTAAACCATCACCCTTTACTCCTTTCCAAATCCTACCCCATAGGGTGCTGCACAATCCCTCAGTCCATGCGGTAGGCCTCTTACACTGGAAACCTTCATCAGTTCAGAGTTAAATGAACACTCAAGGCACTGAGGTTTTGGTCTCTCTGTGTAGGCCAGACTTCTACTGGAAGTGGCATCAGGAGGAAGGTGCATCCAATTCCCTTGTGAGCCTTCTAGAATGCACCCAGCTACAAGGTCTTCCCAATGGGTCTTCAAGGATGGACAGACTTTCACTCGTAATAGAGATGATGTCTCTCGAGGGAGGCAATTGTCTCAATAGACATTATCTAAATACATATTGTGACTTGATTCTTTTTTGTTTGTTTGTTTGTTTTTGTTTTTGTTTTTGGAGACAGGGTTTCTCTGTGTAGCTTTGCGCCTTTCCTGGGACTCACTTGGTAGCCCAGGCTGGCCTCGAACTCACAGAGATCCGCCTGGCTCTGCCTCCCGAGTGCTGGGATTAAAGGCGTGTGCCACTACCGCCCGGCGTGACTTGATTCTTAGGAGGCCTACTGTGGAGTTCCTCCTAATGGCTTCTGGACTGTCTCTACTAGAGGGTTAGTTAAGGGCAGGATGGCCTTTGCAGTTGTTGCCATGAAGATGACCTGCTTCCAACACGGAGTTACCGAACCCATTATGTTTGGGGGAACCTCTTAGCTCTTGCCTATGAGTTGAATGCTCTGTGGAGTACTGTGGCTAAGTTGTGCTGAGAAGGGAAGACAGGGGGCTCTTTCTGACTCTTCCTGCTGCAGTGATTCCAGCTCCCATTGGCTGTGATGAGCTCCATCCTTCCCACAGCAGTCTGGGATGCTGGGTTCTCTTATTGTAAAGTCAAGGAAAACAGTCTCAGAGAGGCAGCCAGAAGTTCCAGAGCCTCTGTGCTTCACTGAGCCTGAGATACCTAAGATTTCAAGGTGCATTCCATTTCTAGGCCTGTTCAAATGTGAGAAAAATGAATGTCTCGGGTTGGGAAGAGAGGCCCTGTGTTAGAGTGTTTGCCTTGGAAGTGCAAATGTGGGTGCAGGGAACAAGTGTTATCTCCAGAGCGTCCCTACCAGGGCCAGTGTGGTGACATGTGCTTGTGATCCCATCACTGAGCTCAGTCTTCTTTGTAATTTCGGGCACCTGAGTAATGATCCCCGAGGGTGTCCTCTGGCCTCCACATTCACATCTGAACATGAACACACACACACATGCATTTGAACATGAACACACACACACACACACACACACACACACACACACACACACACACACACACACCCACCAAGAAGCTGTAGTAGGGAAGGGAGGAGGAGGAAGAAGGAGAGAAGAGCTTCTTAGAATCAATACAACATGGGGCTGGAGAGATGGATAAGAGCACTGGCTGTTCTTCTAGAGGTCCTGAGTTCAATTCCCAGCAACCACATGGTGGCTCACAACCATCTACAATGAGATCTGGTGCCCTCTTCTGGCCTGCAGGCTGAACACTCATTGTATACATAATTAATAAATAAATCTTTAAAAAAAAAGAATCAATGAAACATAACAGTTAATGGACTGTTTATGACCCGATCACGGTCTTCCTAAAAAGACCATAAACCTTCCTTTCGATCAAGCATCCACGGAAGAGGTGTGGACTGCACTGGAGACAGAGGGCTGTGGTGTGAAGACGCTGAGTAACTGGAAAGGGTCTTTACAGTTTCAGCAGCAGCCCAGGTGAGACATTTCTTTGGCGCCATGGATCACGGGTAGGCTGCCTCTGCCTCTGATGAGGTGCTCAGATCAGAAGTGTCTTCAGAGAGACGGGTCAGAGAGCTTCTGCCTGTGTGGCTTTGTGGTTCTCCAAGGGGCTGACTGTGAACACAGGGACTGGGAGCACTCAGGGACTGGGAGCACTCAGGTGAGTCATGCCAGTCACTTCCCTTGTGGCTGTGACAAACTCCCCAGCAGCGTTTAGGGAAGGATTGCTTTTATTTATAGTTTCAGGGAGGTTTCAGCTGTGCTACAGAAGGCATCATGGTATCTGTGGTGTTAGGGGTGGTATCTGTGGTGGCAGGGGTGTATCTCTGTTGGCAGGGGTGGTCTCTATGATGGTAGGGGTGGTCTCTATGGTGGCAGGGGTCTATCTATGGTTGCATGGGTAGAATCTATGGTGACAGGTGCCCCGTCTCAAAGAAACCCTGGGACAAGTCTCACTCAGTATGTGGGTCCTCCTAACACTTTCTTACCCAACCCCCTACCCTAAGCCTCTCCAGCTCAGGGCCTGGGCTTTGCTTCTCCTTCCCCGGCTTTGGATTTCTATATAAGTCAGCCATTTGGCTATGTGCTCTCTTGGTCCCCAGGAGCTTTCTTGGTGTCTTGACTCACTATCGGACATTTGGTCCGTGGCTCCTCTCCTGGTCCATTTGACCCCTTCTCTCTTCTCCTCCTCTCTTGCTCTCCCCCTCCCCAACCTCCTCTCATGGGCTCATATGGGATCTGTGGTGGCAGGAGGGTGTTGGTGGAGGCTCCTCCTCATTCTTTGACAGATCCATAAGCAGACAGAGGGACTGGAAACAGGCCCAGGCTACAGTTCTCAAAGACCCACCACTAGTGATTTCCACCAGGCAAACTCTACTCCCTAAGTGCTCCATAACCTTCAACGTAGTACCTGAGGCTGGGGACTGAGTGTCCAAAATGTTAGTCTACCAGACAGTTCAGAGTCAAGCAGCGATGTCCTGTTCCTGCCACCTGCCCCCAAAGATTCATACCCATCATGCAATACAAAATGCAAAAAGCGGAGCAAAAGAGTTGGCAAGGCAAAGGCACACGAGCCCAGGTAAAGCTGTGAACCAAGCAAGTGGGAACAAAGCAGCTCGCGGTGGTGTGAATGTATCTGGCCCCAGTAAGCTCATAGGGAGCGGCACTATTAGGAGGTGTGGCTTTGCTGGTGTTGGAGGAAATGTGTCACTATGGATGTGGGCTTTGAGGTTTCCTATGCTCAGGATACTGCCCTGCGAGTCAGTTGACTTCCTGTGCCAGCCTATGAAGCTGTAAATTTCTCGGGTGCTGCTCAGCTCCCGCCCCTCCCCGGACCAGACAAATCTCTCACCCATGGTCCCACACAGCTCGGACCCAAGTAAACATACAGAGGCTTATATTATTTACAAACTGTATGGCCTATGGCAGGCCTCTTGCTAGCTAGCTCTTATAACTTAACCCATTTCTTTCTTTTTTTTTTTTCCTTCAAAACAGGGTTTCTCTGTGTAGCTTTGTGCCTTTCCTGGATCTCGCTCTGTAGACCAGGCTGGCCTCGAACTCACAGAGATCCACCTGGCTCTGCCTCCCAAGCGCTGGGATTAAAGGCGTGCGCCACCACCGCCCGGCAACTTAACCCGTTTCTATTTATCTATAAGTTGCCATGTGGCCATGGCTTACTGGTGTTTTCACATCTTGCTTCTCCTGGAGGTGCTGGTGTCTCTCCTGACTCCACCTTTCTCCTTCCTGTCTCTCTCCTTGGATTTCCTGCCTGCCTCTAAGCTGCCTTGCCATAGGCCAAAGCAGCTTATTTATTAACTAATGGAAACAATATATTCACAGCATACAGAAAGACATCCCCCAGCAGTCAGCTCCAGCACACATCTGCCTGCATGTTGCCATGCTCCCCTTCATGACCACAATGGACTGAACCTCTGACACTGTAAGCCACCACCTCAATTAAATGTTTTCTTTGGAAGAGTTGCTGTGGTCATGGTGTCTTTTCACAGCAATAAAAACCCTAACTGAAACACAGCTGTAATTGTTGACAAGGTCTGTGACTTTAAAGAGAAGCCCTTCTTTTGGCACTGGGTTAATAGGCAAGGTGCCTTGTTGGAAAGCTCCTCCCATCAATCCTTCCTCAACTAGGGTCGGGGCCTTGGGAGTCCCTTCCACCTCCTTGCTGGAATTTTCCAATTGCTTGATCTTGACACTCATCTCAACCACACAGAGCAGGGTGTACCCATCAGGATGCTGTATGGAACCCCTGGGATGGACTTTTCCGTCCAACTCACCGTCATGCCCTTTTTGCTGGACGCCATTGTTGTGAAAGAAGAGTCCCTAAGTATGTTGGGTGCCAATGACTAGCATAAGTTGCCTAGGAAAAGCCAGCTGCCCACTCTTGAGAACTTGAGGGTCCGTGGGAAGCTGGCTTTTGGAAGGAACCACTGAGACTGAGGGGGCCTGGCTTCAAGAGCATCTCGTCTTCCTTGAGAAAGGAGAGGGGCCTTCAGGAGCATATCCAGGTAACCCTGAGTGAAACCACAAGGCCATTTTGAGGGACAGATTTGCTCAGTACAGTGGAATATCGAGTTTAGAGAGGAATGGGTAGGATTGAGGGTGGGGCATTGTGGCATTATGATAGAGTAAGAAGTCTGTGCTCTGTCTTCCTCCTCTGCTCTAGCACAGGGCATCTCTATCTCTTGGAAATTCCTGGGTGCTGAAAGTGAGAGCATCAGAGCGCTGCCCTGTAGATTTCATAGGAAATCTTTTCATCCATCTATACCAGAGATTATACTAATGAAGTGACATCACGGCCCCTAGAGAGCAGTGCAGCGCTGTATTCACAGGAAACCCTTTCATCTGTCTATACCTGAGATTATGCTAATGAAGTGACTTCGCAGGCCCCTAGATAGCCTCAGGGTAGGGGCTGGTAGCCAGAGGAACCAACCATATGACTGGCATGGAGGAACCTGTGTGTCACACTCAGACCTCTGGAGAAAACAAGTGACAGATTGGGTTACTCACCAATAGCCAATGGCTTCCTCATACAGACACATCTACTTCTGAAACCTCAATCAGAACTCCTAAATAAAGAGGTACAGGGAGGTTTGTGGTTGGTGAACAAATGCTATTTGGTGCCAAGATGATGGCACACACCAACTCCCCAATGGTTAAGATAAGAAGCTCCTGCTTAGGGTAGTTTGGGACCTTACCCTCTGAACTTCATTTGCGTCCCCTACAACATCCTGTATAACAAGCTGGTAACTGTTAGGATTCTGCTCTCACCCTTCCAGGTCTGGCATCTTACGTCATCAGGGGATGCGGGTGACTACGCACCCACCACACCCGCCTCATGGTCACAAAATACCCACCTTAAAAAGCCAGACTCGGACCCCCACACTCCCTGTGTTTCTTCTCTGCACTCACTCCCTCTCTCTCTGCCCCCGCCATCTTCCTTTCTCTCCAGGCCTGGCTTCTTTCTAATAAAGCCCTTTCTAACTCTGGTAGTCATGGCCGTGGCTCGTGACTTTTCCACTGACCAACCAGCGCCATAATAACCATCAGTAACAGTAACTGAAATGGGTTCCAGTTCTGAGAGCCAGCCCAGCAGCTTGTCAAACCAGGGGCATGGGGTGTGGGAATTCATGGTTTACAGGTGGAAAGTCAGAAGTACGACGACAGGCCAAGGACTTATATTAGCCTATGAAGCGGGGGGTCTTACAGACTGTGTGGTCAACCCAGGGGCATTAATGCTAACCCCTGGGTTAGTGTCAACAGTCCCATGTTGACAGCTGGTACGAAAAACCCACATTTTGATGTCAGAAGTGCTGTGAGCATTAACAGCCTGGTGGCCGAGAGAGAAAGAATCAGTTTTTAATGGAATGACCTGCAAGGCCATGAACCATGAACAGCATAGAATCTTACTACTAATGCTTTAATAATATAGAAAGTACTTGAATCTTGCAATGTTCTAGCCCTTTGGTTAACGCTGGCTGGGCATCTATTCTCGGCTTTTGGTGGCATGCACCACAGGGAAAGAGCAGCGTCTGCAGTTACCAGTGACACACCAAGCGTACACTTTAAAGGGTTGTTCGTGGAATGGGACTGTTGCAGCTCTTTCATTATGCTCCATGAATCTAATTTTAGCACACAAAATACCCCAGGAGACTAGAGGCCTGATTCGGAGACCTGGATTTGGAGATAATGACACCTCCATTTTGCTTGGGTGATTGAAGCCGAATTGAAGTTCCTGGGACCTTCAGAGACGGTGATTCTGTCACTTCTTTGTCAAAAGTGAAGGAAAAACAGTGGCAGCAAAAAAACCTACTATCTGGGGAAAGCTCACTACTCATAAGGCTAAACGTTGGTCACAGAGTCAACACTTGCTTCTCTGATGTTTATCTGGAAGTCTGCACACACACACACACACAGTGGCTCCTCAGCTCAGAAAGGGTTAAATGTGGATAAACTCCTTAAGTCCATTTAATATGCTTAGCCTACTTCACATCCTGGCTCATGCACACACAGCACACATCTTGGTGGTTTCCTTCATGATTCAGTTGGCTGGAAGATGTAGCTAGAGGCGGTTCTCCACCCTCAGAGCACAGTACCACACACTGCTAGCTAATGCAAAATTCAAGGTGCTTTCTACTGAGTGTGCCTTGCTTTTATGCCATCAAAAAAGTCATCATGTTTCAAGTTGAGCAAGTACAAGCAGGGGCTATCAGCACAGCTGATAGCTAGCTGGCCATCAACTCCATCATCACACCAGGCTCTTATACAAGATACTCCATGTGCTTGGATCGGTGTCGTGCTCAAGATGCCTGCTGGCCTCTGAGCCATAGTCACTCTGTCCACTCGCCTGACATTTCCAAAAAACAATCTCAAGTGAAACCGTCTCCCTCCCAAAGCAGCCACTTTTCTCTCCCAATGTCATGCTTTCCTATTGCTGAGACACAACACCATGACCAGGAAAACTTATAAAAGAAAGCACTGAACTGGGGCTCAGGGTTGCAGAGGGTAGTAGAGTCTATGAACTACATGAAGGGGAGCATGGCAGCAGGCAGGCAGGCATGGTGCTGGAGCAGTAGCTGAGAGCTTGCAACTAGTCCACAATCACGAGGCAAAGAGAAGAAGAGAACAAGAGAGAGAGAGGAAAGGAAGGAGGGTGGGAGGGAGAGGGAGGGAGTGAGGGAGGGAGACAGAGAGAGAGAGAGAGAGAGAGAGAGAGAGAGAGAGAGAGAGAGAGAGAGAAACACACATGGGTGAATGGTGTGGGCTTTGGAAACCTCAAAGCCACCTCAGTGCATAGGCAATCTTTAAGGTGTGTTCGGTGAACAGTGGTTGAAGAAATAGTGACCAACATAGATAGAAATTCAATGAAGAAAGGACAAAAAAATGCCCCCAAACTAAATCCAAACAACAACGAACTAAAACCACAAAGCACAGCGGAAACAGGCTGCAGACCTGGACTGATGTCCTGGATAGCTCCTAACTCAGGAGTAACTAACTGTCAGTGCACTGGAAAGGGCCCAGAAGTGAAGGTACCACAGTCGTATTTGCTCTCTGTCTCTGTCTGTCTCTGTCTCTCTGTCTCTGTCTCTGTCTCTGTCTCTCTGTCTCTCTGTCTGCCCTCTTGAGTGCACACGTGTGTGATTGGGGATAGACAGATACATACTGTTTGGGGGTGCACTCATGTTTCAGTGTGTTAGGACTTAACTATATCCCTCTGTATTAGTTCCTTTTCTGTTGCCGAGATAAAACACTTGGCCAAGGCACTTATAAAAGGGTTTATCTTTATGCTTTCTGTTCTAGGAGGGTAGAGTCCATATGGATGAGGCAAGGTATGATTTCAGGAACAGGAAGCTGAGGGCTCACATCTTGAACCACAACCAGGAAGCATAGAGGGTGAACTGGAAATGGCATGAATATCTAAACTCCTTGAGAGCCCGCCTCCAGTGACACACTTCCTCCAGCAAGGCCACACCTCCTGAGGCTCCCTAAAGCAGCACCATCCACGGGGACCATCAAATGCCTGAGACCATCATGGAGGCCCTTCTGATAGAATCACTGGCTCTGTAAGAAGATGAGACTCCAGAGGGTGCGTTCCCTTCCCCTCCCTTGTGCTCTGTGACCCTCTATCATCAAATAACACAACTAGAAGGTACTTGACATGTGCTCCTGGATTCCTTGATTCAAGAACTATGAGCCAAATAAATCACTGTTCTTTATCCACTACCAGGCTTCAGGTGTTTTGATACAGCAGCAGATGATGGACTGACAGGGTAGGCTGGGATTTTTAGTTTTTAGTATTTAAAATTTTTACCATTACAATTATTGTGCATATGTGTCTGTGTTTGTGTGTGTGTGGGCAAGCATGAATGTTCTTACAGGCACACATGTACACATACATACAGGGAGGTTGGAGGGCAGCTTTCGGGAGTCAGTTGTCTTCTACTCCATGGATCCCACAGACCACTCTCAGGTGATCAGGGTTGGTAGCATGCATCTTAACCTGTAGAGTATCTCTTTATCCCCACTTCTTTTTAATCAGCCATTTTGAAACCTTTAAAACAAATCCATGTTAGAGCTGGAACAGTGGCTCGGTGGTTAGGGGGTCTGCACTGCCCCTGCACAGGGTCTGAGTTCCGTTCCTGGCACCACATTAGGCAACTCACAACCACCTGCAGCTCCAGAGGATCTGATGCCCCCTTTTGGTCACTACCACTACTTATAATAATTAACATACATGCACACACACACATACATAATACATACTTGAAAAATAAAATTATTTAAAAAAAATCCCTTTTGGAAGACAGCACAGTGGACTTGTTAGCTGAAACGTGACTTGGAGCATTAGACAATGATGAATGTGGAACCATCAAAGTTGGGCACATATTTCCTGTCTTTTTGTTTCCAATGAGGCCAGAAGGGCAGGGGTTAGGGGATGGGGGATGAAGGGGGAGGAGAGATGGAGGGGGAGGTCTGGAACACAGCAGGACTGAGCTGCAGCCCATCTGCCCCCTGCCCCTTCGAGGCGCACCAGGCACAAAGAATCTTTAAACCAGACACCTACAAATTAAATCATAATTTTGACATTGGTGCAAAAAATGAAGAAATGCCCAAAGAAAAGATGACTTCACTGGGCAGAAGATTCCAGGGTTACTCAAGAGATTTGGAGAACTTGTTCGGACTAGTCTCTTCAGATGTGAAGAAACCCAGGGTCCTCCTTTCTCCAGACAAGAGTGCTGTGGGATGTTCTGTATGGCAAATGTGCTGTGGGATGTTCTGTATGTCAAATGTGTTGCTGATTAGTCAATAATTAAAACACTGATTGGCCATTGGCTAGGCAGGAAGTGTAGGCGGGACAAGGAGGAGAATAAAGCTGGGAAGTGGAAGGCTGAGTCAGAGAGACACTGCCAGTCGCCACGATGAGAAACAGCATGTGAAGATGCCGGTAAGCCACGAGCCATGTGGCAAGGTATAGATTTATAAAAATGGATTAATTTAAGCTGAAAGAACAGTTAGCAAGAAGCCTGCCATGGCCATACAGTTTGAAACCAATATAAGTCTCTGTGTTTACTTGGTCGGGTCTGACGGCTGTGGGACTGGCAGGTGAGAGAGATTTGTCCTGACTGTGGGCCAGGCAGGAAAACTCTAGCTACACAAATGTGTTGCTGATTAGTCAATAATTAAAACACTGATTGGCCATTGGCTAGTCAGGAAATGTAGGCGGGACAAGGAGGAGAATAAAGCTGGGAAGTGGAAGGCTGAGTCAGAGAGACACTGCCAGCCGCCATGATGACAAACAGCATGTGAAGATGCCGGTAAGCCATGAGCCATGTGGCAAGGTATAGATTTATGGAAATGGGTTAATTCAAGATAGAAGAAGTAGATAGCAAGAAGCCTGCCATGGCCATACAGTTTGTAACCAATATAAGTCTCTGTGTTTACTTGGTCGGGTCTGAGTGGCTGTGGGACTGGCAGGTGAGAGAGATTTGTCCTGACTGTGGGCCAGGCAGGAAAACTCTAGCTACACAAGAGCTCTTCAATATGATAGAAGGACAAATGACCCCCGATGGAAAGTCTCCACCGCCCAAGTGTTGTTTTTTCAAATGGTTGCTGCCTTTTAAGCCACAGCTGTCTGAATCAGCAACTGCAACTCGGCAGCGGTTAGGCCCACAAGGGCTGTAGCTGGAGGGAAATCCCTTCGCTCCAACTCTTGCAAAGCTATGGAGGGAACTTAACTAAACCTCTCTCCCTCTAAAGAACTCAAGATTCAAATTTTGAGGTGGAATTCTGCTCTTCAGAGAGGCTGAATAGCAAGTAGCTCACCTCCTCTTCTTGCTGGCATCCTCCACAAAGCCCTCATGCCTCCCCTCACCCCTCCTTATAAACCTTCTCCACCTGGCTCCTCCCTACCACTTCCTGTCAGCTGGTTGCTGACTCAGCCTCCTGACCACAGGTGAATTTTATTTAATCAAACACATCTTTGCATCATTAAACAAATGTTCCAGAGCATAAGCAAAAGTAACACATCTTGAAATAATATTCTACAACACACAAGGATATCTACAGAAGGAGCGGAGGTGAATCCAGCTTCTGCTCTGTTTTCTAAGCTGTGTTCTCTAAGGCTGAATCTGCTCAGAGTCAGGGGTGCCTTTCCTAATTTTCAGTCACTGTAAGCACACGCAGTGGTCCCAAGAAGGACCTCAAGGTACTTGGGAAAGCCTTTGTGTTGCTATGTTCCTATGATCTGCACATACTGTTATACTCAGATCGCAGGGCCCCCAAAAGACCACCACGGAGACCGAATACTGCATGTAAAGGCAAAGAGCCTTTATTTCAAGCTCCAGAGCTTAGTCCCTCGGTCTGTCCGACACAGCGGTGAGAGCAGAGAGCCCTGAGCTCAGGTGGGGCAGAGTTTTTAATCATAGCAGAGGTTGAAGTGAGGGGATTTCCAGGGTCCAGGACCCTGATTGGCTGACAATTGTCTAGAGGTATCTGTAAAACGAAAAATAGGTGTGTGCTAGACTCAAGGACATCTGGCCACCTTATCTAAGGGTTGGAATGTTTGGGATGTCAGGTACTTCCTCACCCCTAGGTAGATCCCTGGGTGGTATCAGCTTAAGGCTTTCCTGGATCTGGGTGTTGCCTGCCAGTAAGCCTGTCACAGAAGCTGTGTCCAGGCCCCTAAGCCTGTCATGGCTGCTGTGTGATCAAGCTATTTTGGGGCCCTCCACACATACAATCTCTTTTCAGACAGAAAAGAAAAATACGCTCCCTCTTTGGTATTAGGTAGCAATACCCAAATTGGGTACCCCAACAAGTGTCTGAGAGGCCAGCACTCAGTGTGAGGTTGTTTGTGGTAAACACATCCTTTAGGGAATGTTGCTCAGACACTTCTGGCTTGGAGCTCTTAGATTTTACAAGCACCTCAGACATTCAGCTGGACATGGAAAGAGAATTACTTTTGTGATTTGGGCACTAGACTAGGCAATGGGGCCAGAGGAGGATGTGAGGTGGGGTTGGATCTCCTTTTCTGTTGTTACTGTTACGTGATGTTCATTTTGATCTGTATTTAGAGTGAGCTATTGGGGGTCTTGGATCAGTGACTAAAATGTCCAGAAAGTTAGGCACTAGGAATGGAAGGCATGCTAAGAAGATAGGGCTAGAAATGCTTGAAAAGTATTAACCCACAAAAGTCCTATCTGCAGGGCCGATGCCACATACAACATGCACAAGGACTCCTTTGCCTGGAGAACTGTGGACCTCCTGCAGGATTCCAAAAGGGAAAGTGAACAAACAAACAAACCAAAAAAACGAAAAAAACCCAACCAGTTTGCCAGCGTGTTTCTGGCTCTTCTGTGGCTCAGCTTGATTTTTCCCAGTGAGACTCTGTACGTGGGGAGTTAATTATTCATTCTTTTTCTCTCTTGTTAGAAATTTCCTACATACTTTCAGAAGAGAAAGTCAAGTGACTTCCAAGAGTTCCTATGTGCTTTGTGCCAGCCTTTTCAACAGCTGGCAGTTTTTGAACTTTCTTTTTTTTTTTTTTTTCATCCAGTAGCTACATTTTTTCCTCCCTCTTGAGTTTTTTGGGGGGGTACTTTCCCAGCTTCCTTTCCCTTTGCTGATATATATTGTCTAATTGTGTAGCTCATTAGTATTCATGACTCTGTTCCCAAGAAACACCAGAGACAAATTAAAAAAAGAATCTTAAATAGTAAAGAAACCACATGATTTGTTTTTAATTATTTGAGTCAGGGTCTCACTGTGTAGCTTCAGCTGTCCTGGAGCTCACTATGTAGACCAGGTTGGCCTTGAACTCACAGACATCTGCCTGCTCCTGCTTCTGCCTCTGCCTTACCAGTGTTGAGATTAAAGCCGTGCACCACAGTGCTTTTAAACATCAAAGTTGGTACCAGTAGGGAACAAGACTTATTGCCTCTACCCAACATTAGTTTCCTATGCTTGGGGATGAATAAATTACTCAGGCATCACAAAGATAATTAGACAAAGAAAAACTACCCAGTAGTGCCGATGTATGCATTTATAGTAGTGTCTACTCCCATCCTACAAATTTTCAGTAATTATTAGAGGTCAGAGGCAAAGAAGATAGAAGGATCGCAGTTAGTCAAGTCTTCAATACAACTCTGTCTGAGCAGCCTTCTCTCCATTTTTACTTTGAGAGGGATGAGAACACCCTTCAGAAAGCAGAGCTGCTCAGGGAAGGTTTATCACTAAAGGAAGAAGATAATGAGGACTGCAACGCGCACACAGCAGCTAGAGCTCCGTTTTTTGGTAACTCCATTGCCAGTAGCTTTCACTGCATCCATAGACCCCAAAGACAGTCATTAGAATTTAGGGGGAGGAGGAATGTGAAGAATCTTGCAAACCTGTTTCTGAAAGCTTACCAACACTGGGTTTGGACCATAGAGATACCGGTTCTGGAATCCCAATGCCCTGAATTCTCAGCTCAGGTCTGTGTCGAGTGTTAAACAAAAATCAAATTACACCAAAAAGCATCTTTTATCTACTCGAAGTTCCTCCACCAAGGCCAAGGAGGTCCCACATTGGACTGTACTGTGTGTGCGTGTGCGTGCCTCTGTGTGTGTGTGTGTGTATATGTGTGTGTATGTGTGTGTATGAATTGTTTCCATACTGCCTTTTCATTACTTCCAGGGCCTATTTCCACGGAGGTGTCATCTGGGTACCCCTAAGAAGGCAAGTTGAAAATGCCAGACAGTTGCAAACTGCCTTCAGTTAAAACACAAAAACAAAAAAAACATTGTCACCCGCGAATAACTGAAGGTCCTTGGAGAACACAGTGCCTGATTTCTACCTGCAACTCATCCAGACCTTCTTCCATGCTGAACTCCCAGCAGGAAGCAGTGCTCCTTCTGGCCACCCACACTGCACCTCTCTGGGCTTTACAAGTCAGGACAGATGCCATCTACATCCCAAACCCTTCTGAAACCTGATTTTGGATGCAGTTTAAAAGAGGAATCTCTTGGCACCGGGGAGTTCCATCACTGCATTCACCAGTTTTAAGTGGTACCTTTGTATTGTGAACCCCTTGCAGGTGGAAGCCACATCCACAGGGCCTAGCAATGCACCAAAGCACATAGTAGGTGGTCAACAAACCTTTGTGTGAGCTCTAGACATGTGCTCCTTTCAAACACAACATACATTCAGGTAACTGGCCACATCTAGCCTGCAATGTATAGTGTTTGCATACGTAGACACAGAGGTATATACTGGCTGTTTAGATGAACATTACCAACTTGAAACCAGGGGCTCCCTTGCGGCAACAGCCTTTCATTGCTTTGGGAATACAGCACAGTCATTCCATGAAAGTAGGCTGGATACAGAGGATAGCCCAGAGCATGTCAGGCGCCTGATGCATCAATTCTCAGGATTGAAGGGTGGGTACTGTATTCTAGAGAAATGAGCAGAGACTCCACATGCACAGCAGTCTCTTTCTCTCTCCCACACTCAACCAGGAGAAACACATGGGAGTGCCCAGGATTCGCTACCTCTGCCCTGAGGCCCTCTTGAGACATGGAAAACAGAGCCATTGAAGCAACAACCGCCAAAGCTTGGGACACTAGCTGAGTTCGATCACTGGCGGCCATCCTCTGGCTTCTCTGCTCCCTCATCTGCTCACTGACACTGCAAAAAGCAACTCCCACTACTGAGCCAACAGCTCGCTCCTAAAATCAGAGGGCCAAACCAGAGGTCCTTCTTTGACCCCAAATGTGCTCTTCTTCCTGTCCCAGGTCAGCGTTTGTATCTGACACAGATAGGCAGGGTGTCCCTGCAAAGGGACCTGGATAGGGGCGTGATGAGTCCTGAGTGCTGAAACGCACGGCTAGGAGCATCCGGATATTTTCTTCAATACTGAAGGATGGAAGACGGACAGCTGTGGCTGGAGAAAGTGTCCCCCTCCTCTCCCCCTTGAAAATCCAAAGCCCAGACTCCCTTTGAGATGAGTCCTCTCTACCTGGCCGCCTCAGCTGGAAGGGAAAAGGGAGTATTTCCCTTTGGTCCCCAGCTACCCAGGGACGCCGCCCAGCTCGCATCCACCCAGCGCTCGGAGCGCAGGATGTGCAGCCAGGCCCAGGGCGGCCCCGCCCCTACGCGAACTTGACCGCACCCTCTTCCCCCGCGTGGCCGGGCCTGACGTCACAAGGCACCCAGCCGCCGGCGCCCCGCGGTGCGCGCCCCGAGCCCCGCGACCGGTCGCGGCTGCTTTCCGGGCGCTCACCGCCAGGCGCGCGCGTGCCCGCCCGCGTCCGTCCCTCCCCCCCCAACCCCGTCCCCCCGTCCCCTGTCCCCGTCTCCGCCAGCAAAGCGCCGCGGAAGATGGCGAGCCTGGCGCCCGGGGAGCACGCCGCGCAAGGATGCCCAGCCCCGGCTGCGGAGGAACAGGCGCCGCGGCCCGGGATTCCCGGGGAGGAGGCTGCACCGGAGGCAGGGCCGGCGGGCGCGGGGCCGCAGGTGGAGGAGGCCGCGGGCAAGGTGGCCGCCGCCCTGACCTGGCTGCTCGGGGAGCCCGTGCTGTGGCTGGGCTGCCGCGCCGACGAGCTCCTGAGCTGGAAGAGGCCGCTGCGCAGCCTGCTCGCCTTCCTGGGTGCCAACCTGCTGTTCTGGTGAGTGCTGGGGCTGGGTGGGGGCTCCCCCCGGGAGGGCAGGTGACCTTGGGGCGCCCGGGGCCGGATGTGGCCTGGCAGAGGTGAGCTGGGCACTGCGGTGGAAGTGTGACAGCCCCTTCCCACTTGCCTGGTCACCTGTCTGAAACAGGTCGTCACCCGCTTCAACTTTCCTCCGGACGCACTTCCCCGTGAGTGGCGGTCACCCTTGCTGCGGGTGTCCACCCTCCAAGGGGAGGTGATGGTCGGCTGACCCACGTGTGTTCCTGTATCTAGGGGTGTCCCAGAGCTCTTGAAAACTTCCGGCCCTGCTATTGTTAACTCGCGGGTCTTGACCTGTACTTCCAAGCCTGGGGGTACATGGGCGCTTGGACTTCAATTGATTTTTGCACCCACATAGGTATATATATCTGGGCCAGCTTAGATACAGTCTCAACACTGCTGCCCTTCATCAGCCACCAGAGATGGGCAGTGAATGATTTGTTTTTCCTTCCCCTGGAGGGTTGTTGGGTTTACTGTCTTTGCTCCCTGATGAGAAAGCAGGAGGTAAACAAACAGGTGGATTAGGCACATCGCCCCGCCCCCAAGGTTGCACGGCGGGGTGGGGGTGGGGGAGGCAGTAGTAATTTCAGGCGAACTCCAGAGCGAATAGACAAGAATGTTCTTTGAATAGCCCCAATCAACAGGTTTGCTTCACCAGAAAATGTTGTGCCTAAGGTAAGCAGCAGGCAGCGTCTGGCTCCTTCCCCGAAGGATGTGCCCTATCGTCTGGTACAAGTGATCTGACGGCAGAGAAAAGCTTTCTTTGTTCGCCAATTGTCTTCATAACAAACATGACCCTCGCAGTGCAGAATAAGCAGTTTCCCTAACAGACACCTATTGACAGGGCATAGTTGGGAAATCAATGCACAAGAGAGATATAGCCTGTCATTTTTCTAGATCAGCTTGAGCAACGTGAAGGGTTTTCTTTAGATCCCTGCCAGCCTTGGTTTCCTCTGGAAACGAGCTGTGTCTTGTTGCTGTCTGTGGATGTTAATTAGCTTTGGGTCTCTCAGCTCCGTTTCTGGAGTTTATCCCAACTCTCTATCCTGTTGTAAAGTTAGTTACCTGAGCCCTTAAATAAAAAGGTTATATTATGTTGAGCTAGACCGGGGTGGGGGGGCGCACACAGGAAACCAAGTCTTAGGGCTGTGTCTCACGTATTTACCAATAAGCAGCATGTTTTCGGTTTTGTTTATCTAAAAACACCCCAGTTCCAAAGCTTGAAGGTACAAAAATGTAAACACTTTGAAAATCTTTCCCCTTTGAAATCTTTCCCCTTTGAAAATCTCTTTCCCACGCCCATCCCCAGTTCTCAGCTTCCTCCCAGAGGCCACTGGGGCTGGAGCTCTCTTGGCTTTTTTTTTTTTTTTTTTTTTTTTTTACCAGAGAGGGCCTGTTTCAGCAGACTGTGGGCTGGCATAGTAAGGAGTCCTCATTTAAGGGTGGGGCCTTGTTGACCACTTCCCTGTTTTTTCCAATGCATAGCATTCCTCTGTAAGACGTCTCCAAGTATTGAACCTCCTCAGGAGGCTCCGATGTAGTTCCCAGCACTTGCATTTTTAGTGTGATAACCGAGCCTTGAACGTGTATCACTTGGTATACAGCAAAGCATTTTAAAGGATGACTCCCGCCCGTGAAACTCTTGGGTCAGAGGGCATGTGCCCTTGTCACTTTAATGGCTGTCACCGTGTTGCACGTATTACCACTGTGTTGTCACTGGGTTCTACCAGATTATTTGCCCAGATTATTTGAGTGTGACTGCTTATGCTGCTGTACTCTTGCCAAGAAGATTTTGCAAAATGTTTTCATCTTGTAAATCTAGTAGGTGGAAAGGGCACTTGGCTGTGGTTTTAAATTTGTATTTGTCTGAGACTGTTCTCCTCGTGTTCAAGGCCACTATAATTATCTGTTCTCTGCCATGCCTATTTATCTGTAACAACTCTGGTCTATTTCTTCACTTTAGACATTGACCTTCTTATTGACTTGCTGAAGCTCTTTTTATAGGATGGATTTTTAGCATAATTAATGTAATAAGTGGCATACATTTTTCCTATGACTTATTCTTGTGTGTGTGTGGGGGGGGTTGTGTGGGTGTTTATGGTTTATGTGTGTTGCTGGTCCACATCTGTGTGTGTGCATGTAGTAGAGGCCAGAGACCCTCTTAAATTGCTCTCCTTAGTGGTTTTCAACAAGGTCTCTCACTAAACCTGGGGCTCATCAATATGACTGGATTGGCTGGTCAATGAGCCTTAGGGATCTGCCTGTTTCTAGTCCTTCCGTGCCGGAGTTACAGATATATGCCATCACTCCTGGTTTTTCTGTAATGCTAGGGGTCTCAGGTCTTCATGCTGTGTGGCAGCCACATTCCCGACTGAGCCACCTTCCTAGACTCCCTAGGACATATTCACTAAGAACAACTGTTGGAACTGATTTTTTTTTTTGTAGAAATAATTTAAAAGTGTATTTGACATTTTTCATATGAGTCTGGTCTCCCATCCATTTTATTTACCACTCTGATGGAAAGACAAATAGTGGCCAGCCATGGAGCCTGGTTGGCATCTTATTTGTTTTCTTTTTCCTGTGTGCAGTAGCTGGATTCCATGCATGCATTTCTACTGACAGGCGGCCACCCTGCTCCCTGAGTGCTGAAGCACTTGTTGCTCCTGTGTTATAACCCACTGGGCTTTGTGACTCCTTTATTAACGCCAGGGCTTCTTTTGAAGTCTTCCTTATTTGTTTCTCTGAAGTTAAAATACGCTTTCAGAGTTCACAACAACAACAACAACAACAAAGCCAGTTTATTTCTTCGCAAATGATCTGGTCTTTGTTTTCACTCCTCTTCTCCGTTCCTTTTTTTTTTTTTCTTTTTTTTCGAGACAGGGTTTCTCTGTGTAGCTTTGCGCCTTTCCTGGAACTCGCTTTGGAGACCAGGCTGGCCTCGAACTCACAGAGATCCGCCTGGCTCTGCCTCCCGAGTGCTGGGATTAAAGGCGTGCGCCACCACCGCCCGGCTCCTTTTTTTCTTAAAAAAAAAAAAAAACAAAACAAGTTACTACTCTGTAATCCAAACTGGTCTCAAACTCATGACAGTCCTCCTGCCTCAGCTTCCGAAGGACTAAGTTCCTAAGACTAAAGGTGCAAGCCATCATTCCCGGTTACAGATGACCTCATTTGGTTCTTAATATTCTGTGTTCTGCTAAAGCTTGCGTTTTCTATGAAGAAAATGAAGAAGTCAATATGTTAAAAATATAATGGGCAATAGAATGAGGTCCTGTCTCAAAAACAAACAAAAAAGAAAAGCCCACATCTTAGCATAAGCAGTGGGGTGCTTCATTTATCATTGATGCTGCTCTGCTCCGTTCTTGTGGAAGATGACTTTGTAAATATACAGTTTGCATGATTTAATATCTGGTCCTAACAATTGCTTTCAAGATTTTGAATTTGACTCAGAAATTTTGACATTGACTACCTGACCATGATCTGTAATATTAGTGCTGTGTGTTTAAAACCAGGATTGAAACAGGCCCTGGGGAGTTGGGCTATCTCCAGGATGCATTCAACAAGCAGATGGAAGGTTCTGTGGTGATGTTGTGACCCCCAATATATTGTGCACCCTAATAAACTTATCTGGGGTCAGAGAACAGAACAGCCACTAGACATAGAGGCCAGAAAATGGTGGCGCACACGCCTTTAATCCTATCACTTGGGAGGCAGAGATTCATTCGGATCTCTGTGAGTTCAAGGCCACACTGGAAACCGCCAGGCATGGTGACACACACCTTTAATCTGAGGAAATGATAACAGGAAGCATATATAAGGCGTAAGAACCAGGAACTAGAGACTTTTAAACATTTAACTTTATAGCAGCAGTTCAGCTGAGATCCGTTTGGATGAGGATTCAGAGGCTTCCAGTTTGAGGAAACAGGATTGGGCTGAGAAGTTGGCAAGGTGAGGGTAGCTGTGACTTGTTCTGTTTCTCTGATCTTTCAGCATTCATCCCAATACCAGGTTCTGGGTTTGTTTTTATTAATAAGACCTTTTAAGATTTGTGCTACAAGGTTCTAGGAAGGATGGATAATTCACTTTGTGATGGTCTGGGTAGGACAGAGTCATTGTGGATGGGAGAGACTGCACTGTCTTAATGGATTGTACTTCAGCTGGACCTTGATGGACAGGAGTAGGTCTTGGATTTGGGCAGCTGTCTAAGGGTGAAGAATACACCAAATGAAAGAATGGCAACTTTTTGTTTGTTCGTTTGTTTGTTTCTAGACAGGGTTTCTCTGTGTATCCCTGGCTGTCCTGGAACTCCCTCCATAGACCAGGCTATTCTTGAACTTGGAGATCCCGAGTGCTGAGATTAAAAGTGTGGGCCACCACTGCCAGGAGAAGAGCCATATCTTTTTTTTTTTTTTTTTTTGGTTTTTCGAGACAGGGTTTCTCTGTGTAGCTTTGCGCCTTTCCTGGAACTCACTTGGTAGTCCAGGCTGGCCTCGAACTCACAGAGATCCGCCTGGCTCTGCCTCCCGAGTGCTGGGATTAAAGGCGTGCGCCACCACCGCCCGGCCGAGAAGAGCCATATCTTAAAGCTATACTTAACAATCTGGTAGCGAAAAGTACCAACGGGACAAAATGTAGATGAGGTTGGCTAGGTGCTGTGGGGACATATTTGGGGTACAGTGCTTGCCAGAAGTGCCATGTTTAGTGTTTGGACTTAATTTTTCTGTGATTAGGAAGGACAACAAAAGTGCCCTGTGAAATGTGCATAAATACTAAATATGGATAAACAAATTGGTGTTCATTTATTCCCACCATGGACAAATTCACAGCAGTGGAGATAAACAATGGGTACAGACAACAGCACAGATGAATTTCCCAAGTGTCGTTTGGAGTAAAAGAAGCACAAAGTGACATGCGCAGCGGTCCAGTCGCGCTCTGTTGCAGACTGACTTAATTTACAGTTCAAAGATGAGTGAAAGGAAGCCAGACTGATCTAGGGACACACACATAGGAGCTAAAACCACGGACATAGCATCCTTTCATCGGACACACATACATATTCTTATGACATACTTACGAAAAGTGCGACCATGGGAAGAGATGCCAAAAATAGATCTTTAGTCATATCGTGGAGAAGTGTGATTACATGTAGGATGAATATAATGCCAGTCTCTGGAATCAAGGTTTCTACAATGGGAACAAATCAGACCACAGTTCAGCAGGCCGAGAACCATACAGGGCTTCAGAATGCACTGTCTTACTCATTTGCCTTACAGGGAACACATTTTCAACGTGGAGGCCACAAGTCCACACTGGGTGTCTTCCTCTATCTTGCTCTGTCTTAGTTTTTGAGACAGGGTCTCTCACTGCGCCCGGAGCTTGCCATTTGAGTTAGACTGGCTGTTGAGTCCCTGTCCTCTAGTACTGGGTTACAGACAGACACCACGTGTGGATGCTGGAGATCTGAACTCAGGTCTTCAGGCTTACCCGGCTTTACCCACTGAACCATCTCTCCATCCCCTTGATAAATGTATTTTTTTCCCCCAAGACAGGGTTTCTCTGTGTAGTTTTGGTGATAAATGTATTTTTTTATAAGTGTATTTTTCATTGTATTTAGTTTAAACATTAAGTGTCCCATGCTTACCTGGCTCATCCGGGGGATGTGACTGGGGGTGGTGGGAGTATAATATGGGATACCTAAACTGGTAGAGGATCTGAAAGGCAGATGGCCAGAAGGATGTGATGGGTCTAGGTCGCTGGATAGTCTTCCTCTAGCTCCAGTACGGTGGAGCTGGCTTCAGAGGGCCTTCAAAGTAGAAAGGACTCAGTCTATTAAAAAAAGCTCTAGCCCTTTGGATATTGAGCCTTCAGCAAATGTTTCTTGAGCAGAGGCTTCCTGGTGGCCACAGTGGCTCTTTGTGAAGCGTTCTCTCGGCTAGTGGCCATCCTGTTAGACATACGGTTCTTGACGATTTCATACGTTCAGTATTCTTTTCTACTACATGTCTCTAAAGAATATTGCGAGACAACTTGGGTCATATTTTCCAATATTACAGAATTACAGTTAGTGATTCCAGAACAGTATGAAGACGTTGTTTGGGGGTGGTTGTTTCGGCATCAGTAGGGATTATTTTTCAATTATTAATGGGTCCAGTCCAAATTCTTAGCTCATTTCTTGCTGAAATGCCTTCACTCCACTACAGAGATTCTAACCGGTGGAGCACGTGCCCCCATAAACTCTTCCATAAGTTACCTTGGTTGTGATGTTCTATTGCAACCATAGAAAAGAAATAGTTCCATTTCTGTTTGACCTGGGTTATCGGAAGACACAGCGGAGCATATGTTCAGTCCGCTGCTGGGTCCAGGGATTCAGCAGAAGTCCAAGGGCTCCACTTGCCGCTGAGAGCTTCCCTTCTGCTGAGGAGGGCATGGCTGCTTCACCAGGTTGAACACTCAGTACAACCTGGTTCTGAGTTGCATGTCACAGTCTCCAGGACTTTAGAGCATAGGGCAAAATGCAGATCCTGGGTAGTTTGGCAATGCTGGTGAAAGCTTTGTGTGGAGTATTAACTGGATTTAAAAGAAGGAATCTGATTTTAAAAATGGGGTTAATGCCAAGAGCTTTTGGACACAGGATAACCCAGGAATAAAGAGGGACTGAGCTCTAGGTGCCTCTCAGACTAGAGAGGCTTACCTGGCTCATCCGGGGGATGTGACTGGGGGTGGTGGGAGTATAATATGGGATACCTAAACTGGTAGAGGATCTGAAAGGCAGATGGCCAGAAGGATGTGATGGGTCTAGGTCGCTGGATAGTCTTCCTCTAGCTCCAGTACGGTGGAGCTGGCTTCAGAGGGCCTTCAAAGTAGAAAGGACTCAGTCTATTAAAAAAAGCTCTAGCCCTTTGGATATTGAGCCTTCAGCAAATGTTTCTTGAGCAAAGGCTTCTTGGTGGCCACAGTGGCTCTTTGTGAAGCGTTCTCTCGGCCTCAGTCCTCAGTACCAGCAAAAGCAGAGCTGATCTCAGCAGATCAGTGCTTATATCTTTAAACCAGCCGGGTTTTCCTCTGTGCTGTAGCGGCCTTGAACCTCGGAGCCACCTTTTAAGGCAACGTCAGTGATTTTTGCAGAGATTTAGTTAATCACTTTACCTCGGCTCCATTTGGCCTGTCTGCCTTTTTATCTTGTTCTGTGCATGAATGTTCTCAGGCTGCCCCAGTTGGTCCAAATGAGTACAAGTAAATGAGGTGTGTCATTATTCCTGCTGCTGGGAACAGAAAGATGATGGAGACACGGTCTGATCCCTGGGTTGGGGATAGGGAGAGAAACAAGTTAGTGACTGTGTATTGGACAGGCTATGCTGTGGGTGTTAAACTACCACACAGGAGCCAGGAAGAAGAAGCAGGACTTTTTGGGCAGTGGATGAAGGGATGCTGTGCCTTTCAAGTGTTACCTAAGAATTCACATGTTGGAAATGTAATGCTTAAATTCATCTTAATGGGATTTGGAAGGAGCAGCTTTAAGAGGTGGTAATTAGGTGAGGTCATAAGGCCAGGTCCCAGGAAGGGAAAGAAAGCTTGGAGCTGGTGGGCTTGCTCTGTCTTGCCATGTGATTGATGCCCTCACCATGTTATGTTGCAGCAAGAGGGCTTACCTGATGATGACATCATGTTCCTGGACTTCCCAGCCACCAGAGGCATAGCCAAGCAATATTTTTATTCTTCAAAATTTCTCCTCTCTATGATTATTGAGTTAGAGCAACAACATAGACCAAGACAAGAGGGTATTGGGATTGATGTGGGGGCGGGGAGGACGTGGATTGGTCAGCATGTCCAAAGTGCAATTGAACTGATATGCATTGACTATTATATTTTGACTGCATAGTTGATTTATGGAAACAGAACACCCAGTAACAGTGATGAATTCTTCATATAGAGGAAGGAGGAGACAGAGTGGGGAGGTGGCTTTATGTGCTGGTTAGGAGGAGAAAGTTTGGGATGGCAATTTATGAAGAGGGTATTACTAGACCTCGCAATATCCTCATTCCTTTTCTTACTCCGAAGCACTAGGGACTGAGCCTAGCGGCTACAGCACACACACACACACACACACACACACACACACACACACACACACACACGCTAGCTAAGTGCTCTACTGCTGAACTACATATCCAGCCCCTTTAAAATTTTGAGACAAGATCTCGATTAGTTGCCCAAGCTAGCTTTGAACTTGTGACCCTCCTACCTTAGTCTCCTAACTCGTTTGGATTCAAGCCTTGTGCCACCAGGCCTGCCATATTCCTCCTTTTCTCTAGGGAGAAAACTGTGTCTGTAGCTTAGGACTTTATGCTGCAATCCTTTCAAATTCTGCTACCAGCTTTCCATTCCCTCTTCCGAATGAACTTGAGGAGCAAGAGCCTGGATGATGGGCATCCGCCAGCAGAAAGCTTGGTGGTGGGAGGGCCCAATGAAGGTGGTTTCGGTGTGGGTGAGAAAGAAGAAATGGATTCAGGCAAAACTGAGGGAAAAACCTGGGAAGACTGACTCGCTTGGCAGGTGGGAAGTGACTTAGTATGTGACTTAGTATGTGAGAAGTGGCTGGGAATGTTAATAATCAATTTGAGGGCCATTTGAGGTTACACCAGGTTAGGGTTTTGGAGAGGAGGGGTTCTGTCCAGTTTGGGAGATTTTGAATTTGATGGGCCTGTGACATCCCAGGCAGATTACTCACATAGGTGGTTCTGGGGTCAGATCCACACACTCATGCCCAGGGTTTGGGTCAAGTGGAAGTGCATAGCTGTGCATGTTGGGGTTTAGTTCTTGAAGAGATCACTGGGGACCTTTTGTTGGGAATGATGAGAGGAAGTGCTGAGGAAGCCAATGTTACCAAGATGAGTGGAAGCATCTTATGGAGAGGAACGTTGTGTGGTGGTCCCAGGCTTAAGTTGCTCCTGAGAAGCCAGCAGAGGCAAGCACTGAGGAGAGTGAGCACTTGCCGGTGATTGACATCCTTGGCCTGTTCAGCATCACTTTCCACAAAGATCTGAGGATCCCAGACCCCACTTGAATTGGGGTAGGATTCTCCCTCATTTTCTTTCCTCCTTGCTACAGAGACATGGCTCTGTATTCCTGAGCCCCTGTGTGATTTGATCTCAGACCAACTCATGACTTACTTGGTCACCAGGGGAGTTCCAGTGGCCTAAGAAATTCTTTTCCTCTACTACCGCTGAATGCTTATGTCCTTCCCAATTAATACATCTTCAGGTAGTAACATGAGGAGCTGGGGCTTTAGGAAGGTCATGGGGTCACTGAAGGAAGAGCTTTGGTGAGTGGGATTAGTGTCCCTTACAAAAGAGGCCCCACAGGCGGATCTCTGTGAGTTCGAGGCCAACCTGGTCTACAGAGCGAGATTTAGGAAAGGCGCAAAGCTACACAGAGAAACCCTGTCTTGAAAAACCAAAAAACAAAAAAACAAAAAAAAAAAACAAAAGAGGCCCCAGAGAGCTCATTCACTTCCTCCTCCCTGTGGGGACATGGCAGGAAGGTGCCACTCACAAACCAGGAAGTGAGCCTCAAACCAGATACTACATCTGCTGTGCCTTGTCTTGGATGTCCCAGCACCTAGGAATAAGTTGTGATTTACACGCTGCAGAGTTCATGGCTTTCTTTGCTTAGCAGCCCGAGCCAACCAAGACTCTTGATTCAACACCCACTTTCACCTATCAGAAGCACCATGACCTGCATCCCTGCAACCTATCTGTGTAGTCCTAGGCCTCTGCTCCATGCCTTTCTCTGTCTATTCCGAAAACGTCTGGGTGGGTGCTCTGCAGCACAGTGGAGTTTGTAGAGAAGGGAACAGTGGACGGGCGAGATGGATGATGACCTGTGAGGGGTGGAACTGAAGGGGCTGGGTTAGAAGGTACCGTTTCCTCTGGTGCTGAGAACGAGGTAGAGACAGGTGTGCCCACAGCTGGAGTGGGAGGAGGCAGGCGATGGCATCTGACGTCTCGCTAAAGGAGGAGATGGTATCTCATGAGGCAGAGGAAGATGAGGCAGGCTAAGGGACCTGCAGAGACCCACTGGTGGGGGAGGGTATCATCACAGTACAAATGACTGGGACACATGGGGACATAGATGGCACTGTTTTCTTGGCTTTCTGTATATTTTATCACTTTTCTCTGATCATATTTTGGGTCAAATTCTGGGTCTTAGATAAAAAAAAAAAACAAGTCCATGATATACCTACAGATCATGGCAGACACTTTGGGATGGGAGGGGTCTTAAGATAGTTGGGGATTCTGTCCCATGATTCTTGGTCCTGTGGATCTTAGCTTATTTGGAGACTTGGGTGAAGGGAAGACTGCCCAAGTGTAAACATGCTGAGCGCAGACTGCTCACTGCCACTCTCCTGGTGGGGACTCCAGACATGAGCATCTTCAGTGTTTTCCAGAGCTGACACTATTTTGATTTTATAACAGTCAAAGCTGAGACTATCACTTTGCATAAACATAGAGAACAAAATGACAGAAGTATGATTTTAGGGGTCACTTTAGGGGTTGTCACATTCATTATTTTTTAAAATGAAACTCAAGTCCCCAATTGAAACATCAATTTAAAAAAGCACCATGTTCTAACAGAATACAGCCCCCGAACATGCTAAGTTCATACCAACGCAATGAAGATGGTGGTAGGAAGCGATGAGAAACCCTTGTTTTCAGTAATAAATCTATAAAAGTGGGAAACTCTCCACCGGAAAACACAGCAGTGGGTGACATGGATAACCGGGGGTCTGCGTTGAGACGCTTCCCGCAGCGCTTTCTGATACCTGGTAGCATGGTCCAGAACTGAAGCCTGGGGGAAGCTGTGCAAATAGACATGGGGCAGAGTGCTGGGAACACCTCGGATTCATGACCCCTTCGATTCTGAATTGAGTTTTCGTTGCTGTGTGTTCAGAAACCCTTCACGGTTGCCAGGTTTTCCAGGACCCTCACATTCAGTCACACAGCCCCCAGTTTAAGAACTGGAATCTTAGAAGGCAAAGGCAGCTCATCCCGCCAATGGAAACCCAGCGGTCTCACACACGGCTTGCTTTCCCTGTCAAACTTTTAGAGAAGGAAATCGAGTTTTTCCTAGCACCCACGGGGACTTCTTTCCCATAGGGACCCCCACACTCTCACAGAGGCCCCCCCCCAGAAGTCCCCACCACCCTCACAGGGGCCCCATCCCCACAGAGGTTCCCCCTCCCACAGAAGTCCCCACCCCCACAGAAGGCCCCACCCCCACAGAAGGCCCCACCCCCACAGAAGGCCCCACCCCCAGAGAGGTTCCCCCTCTCCACAGAAGGGACTCACTTCCCCAGAGGTTGCCCCCACCCCCACAGAGACAACCTTTGTTTCTGCTTCAGGCATCCATTAGCCAGGCTGGGTTCCATTTTTGGAGTTGTCAGGTGATTCAGTTTCATCACATTTCACTTCCTCTTTGTGTCTGCCCTTTTGACCCGGAAATGGTTGTTTGTGTACAGGTAAAGTGTCGTGTGGACTCTGGCTGGTCCAGATGCCTTCGTGGCTCAGTGGGGTAGGGTGGGGGTGTTTGGGATGCTGGCTTGGGTGACTGTTTGCGAAAGTGACGCTGCCTTTAAGGAAGCTCTTTGGAACATTGGGTGGAGTTGGACTGCTGGGCTTCAGTGCAGGGTTTTCACTGACAGGACACAAGAGGATGTTGGGAGATGCTTGTCAACTTACCCGTCACTGGCCCAAGTCACAGTGCTGTCCTTAGCTTGCCCAAAACCACTGTCTCCTGCCTCAAGGCTCTGCCATGTCTCCATCTTCCTTGACCAGCCTTTTCTCTGTCATTAGGCTTCAAAATCACTCCCTCAGCCAAGATGTTTCTGGCCACCTGACCTAGGCTTGCCTCTTACATTCATGTATGTTCTGTTGTTAAAGCAAAATGCTCACAAATGGGTATTTATAAAGAGCAGCATTTTTTTTTTTTTTATGAGATAGGGTTTTACTATGTAGTCATGGGTAACTCACTATGTAGAACAGGTTGGTCTCAAACTCACAGAGAGCCACCTGCCCCAGCCTCCTGAGTGCCGGGATTAAATGTGTGCGCCACTATACCTGACAACATCATGGATTTGTTGATTTACGTTCTGGAGTCTGGGAATTCCCAGAACATGGTGCCCCTGTCTGTCAGCAGCCGTTGTCCTGTCTCAGAACATGGTGGAAGGAGGAAAGGCAGGCAAAAGGAAGCGCAACTGAGGAAGAAGGGGCCACATTTACTTTGAGAGCAAGCCCAGTCCTGTGATGACCAACTCCTCCCGGATAGGAGCATTCATTAATCTACTCACTAAGGGTGGAGCCCTTGACCCAAATCAGTTCTGTTGCCCCATCTCCCAACATGCTTGCCCCAGGAACTTAACTGCCAGCATATGAACTTTGAGGTACACATTTGAACAATAACATCTATGAATTTCTTTCTCTCTCTCTCTCTTTCTTCCTTCCTTTCTTTCCTTTCTCTCCTTCCTCCCTCCCTCCCTTCCATCCTTCCTTCCATCCTTCCTTCCTTCCTCCCTCCCATTCTCCCTCCCTCCCTCCCTCCCTCCCTTCCTTCCTTCCTTCCTTCCTTCCTTCCTCTATTCCTTCCTTCTTTCTTTCTACAAAAGGAAAACACTTTACTCCTAATGGCTATGTGTGATATACTAATAAACTGTTTCCCAAAAGCATGTTTTGTAGAACTTATACATGCTTCAGAAATTAGCCTGGTAAAGTTGTTTGAAGTTAATTTAAGGTCATATTTAACAAGCAAGGTAACTATGAATCTGGAGAAGTGCTTCCTTTAGTCTAAAATTTACAATATGTAAAACCCAGCATACATTAGAATTAAAAATATGTCAATAAATGTCACTGAGGCTCGTGCCTCTGATGTGTTAATATGTGGCAGAGAGGATATAGAATTTGTTGTACTGAAAATGAAATTTGACCTCATGAGTAACAGCAAGTATGATGGCCCTTACCCAGTTCCAGGGGCTGTCGGTCCTTTAAAACAAAACCCTGCACTACAGCACTAAGCCTTGTTTGCATTCAGACACTGGAGCAGAAGGGCGCCTGCAGAATGTGATCGAGGGCTCGCCTGCTCTCGGCTTGGATACGGGCTAAGGGCCCGGATGCTCTTTGGAGATTTTTTTCCCAATCAAATACAATTTTACTTAGGAAAAACGTACATTCTTTCTTAAGACTTCATTGGTCTTAGTTCCTCATTTTATTCTTTATTCCTGTAAGATATGTAATAACATTTAGTATCCTCCAATAGGTGAGTTAGAAGTGGATTTTGGGAAAGGTTGAGATAGGCTGGCCTATAACTTACCCTGACCTCACAGAGATCCTCCTGCTCCAGCCTCCTGAACATCAATGAATCTCATTTTCAGCTGTGCTTCTGTCCTTCCAAGAATTTGTTAAACTCTGGAAGCATTTTATTTATTTCTCTTTGTGCTTAGTTTTCCAAGTCGTAGAGACAGAATTACAAATTTCGTCACCTTGACCTCAGTCAAAGGCAAATTAGAGTGGCAGTGACAGAACATGATATGGAGAATAATGCATATAAAATCAAATCCTGTTTTATGTGCATAGACACACACACACACACACACACACACACACACACACACACACACACACACACAAAACACTCATACACATCCATGCCCATACACCTGAACACCAAGATACACACAGGTGTACATTCATATAAACAGATGTCCATGTCTATATGTAGACACACACAGAGACACATGCATGTGTGCATGCATACACACACACATGCAACCCAGACACAAACACGGTGTATATGCATATACACAGACACATACACAGACATGCACACATACACACAGACACATACACAGACATGCAAACACACACACATGTGTATACACAGACACATGCACACATGCATGCACACATACACACAGACACACGCACATCTTTTACATCAAACTGTGACCTTCTTTTATTGTTCTTCACTTTGCTAATCCTCTTTCCCTCAGCTGTTGCACACTCAGCTTTCCTTAGACTTTCCTAATGAATATTCCTGTAACATCCTTAAAATGGACTTCCAGTGTAAGGCAGACCCTGGCTGAACTGAGGATCGAGAGAGAGTGGGGGGAGGTCTCATTTCTTCTGGAGAATAGCTTAAGTGCTGGTTTGAGTTCTTCGTTTTTTCCACATAAACTCTTCCTGCCCGGCTTCCACTGTGGTCATTCAAATCACAGTTTTTGGTAAAATTATTTCCAGTGGAGCTAAGTAGTTGCCACGTTTATACTTCTCTTCTGTGTACACACACACACACTTCTGTGAGTTGAACCCAGCTTTGCACATGCTAGTTAAGTGTTCTGCAACTGAGCTTCAACGATGCTGCTCCTACAGCTATTTCAGCTTGAGGCAGGGTCTTGCTATGGTGCCTGGAAGTCCTAGAACTCATGACATAACTGCTTCAGCTTCCCAAGTAGCAGGAAGTAGAGGCCTGTGCCCCCAGCCTGGCCTGGACGAGGAGGTAGGCAGGCTTCCAATGCTGGATTTCTCGATTAGCTTTTTCTCTGAAAGTTTCTAGGGACTTCTCTCTCTTCTTGGTTTCTTTCTTTTTTTTTTTTTTAATTTAAAGTTTTTTTTATTCATTTTACATACCAACCACAGATCCCCCCTATCATCCCTCCTCCCCACCCTTTATTCCTTCCTCCAAAAGGGTAAGTTTTCCCATAGGAGGGCAGTTAAGCCTGGTACATTCAGTTGAGGCAGGGCCAAGCCCCTCCCTGCTTTATCAGGGGTGAGCAAGGTGTGTCAGACCATACATAATGGGATCCAGAAAGCCAGCTCATGCACCAGGGGTAGATCCTGATCCACTGCCAGGGGCTCCTCAAACAGACCCAGCTACACAACATATGCAGAGGGTCTAGTCCGGTCCCATGCAGGTTCCACAGCTGTTGTCTATAAAGTTCATGAGTTCCTACTAACTTGGTTCAGTTGTCTCTGTAGATTTCCCCATCATGATCTTGACCCCCCTTGCTCATATAACCCCTCTTCCCTCTCTTCGACTGGACTCCCAGAATTCAGCCTGGTGCTTGGCTGTGGATCTCTGCATCTGCTTCCATCAGTTACTGGATGAAGGCTCTATGATGACAGGGTATTCACCAATTTGATTACCAGGGTAGGCCACCCTTACCACTGTTGGGGTTGTCTTTGTGGATTCCTGGGAATTTCCCTAGTACCAGGTTTCACTCCAACCCCATAATGTCTCCCTCTTTCAAGATATCTCTTTCATTGCTTTCCTACTCCATCTGTCTGTCAGCTCAACTATCCTGGCCTTCATGTTCTCATCCCCCATCCCCTCCCCTCTACTGCCCCCCCCCCCCCATCTACAGTTTACTCATGGAGATCTCATCTATTTCCCCTTCCCAAGGTGATCTGCATGTCCCTCTTAGGGTCCCCCTTGTTTCCTAGCTTCTCTGGAGCTGTTCTCCTTGGTTTCTCGATACTGTGTCCCAACAGACGACACCTGCTCTGTCTTGATTCATTGTTCTAGGTTTCCTCTGCAAGCTCAGTCCCTCAGTTGCAGAAGGTTTTCGTACAACAGTGAGTTGTTTTCTGTTTTTATTTTGTTTTGTAATTTTGGTCTTCTGGAAATGCGTTAGTCAAACATGGGGCTTCTTCAATGGTTCCTGATTTTTTCTCCACATTTCTCTCTCTCTATCTTTGCTTTCAGTTCCCCGCTGGAACTCTTTTATCTTTCAGTCACTTAAAATTTACTGCCTCACTTTTAGTTCTGAGACATTTTTCTCATTTTTGATTTCTCATTTTGGAATGCCCTTGTTTTTGTTTCTAGATTTGGGCTTTTGGCTTTTTCTCCTTGAGAATTTCAGGGGAGCCGATTGAAGGTTTTCCTGTGTTCACGCAGTGTTCATACACAGAGGACAATATGTGTTTTGTCTTTTGTTGGATGTTGGAGGCTTTCTCTGAATATTTAATAGGGAGCCTTAGACTCCTATTCCCATTTCACAATGAGTGACTCTGAAAAGGAGCAAGGTGGGCAAGGGTGTGGTTTATTGTGGCTCGTCTGATGAAGACCCTCTTTTGCATTTTGAGGGCATGGCTGGCAGTACTTTGGCCTGCCCACTTTTGGAATGAGCTGACTGGCACATGCCTCCTGTGGCATCAGGGCAGGGCATAGAAGTAGTGGAAGCCTGGCTGTTTTCTGGGGACTGAGTTTGAGAGGTGGAGGAGGGCGAGGATGGGAACTGCGGCGTCAAATGATAATTGGTACCCCACTCCCCTGTGTTCAATGCAATCCCCATTCCTGCTCTCCTCAGCTCTGAATGTGAAGCCTGCCTTTGGATGTCTTCTGAGAAGAGGCCTCTATTTCTGTAGGGATAACAGAGCATCTATCCCGAACTTGTGGTGTGGATAGTGAGATGGGATGTGGAATTCTCACTCTTCATTGTAAAGATTTTGGTTCCTGCTCCCCAACCCTATTGGTGAAATTATTAAGGCCACTCCACGTAGTTAAAAGGAAGATTTATTTAGTAGATAACTTACAAATGAAGGGATAGGTAGGTCGCGGGGTCTGGGGAAGGTGTATCGCAGTCCAGCGGTGTTCTCTGGAGCTCTGCTTGGCCCACCTCCACCGTCTAGGGTCCAGGAACAGAGAGCGCTGGCCCATCCAGATCTCTGGTCTCCAGGACCCTAGATGGCCACAGATGTTGACTCAGATCTCGGGTCTCCGGGCACCTCCCTTGGCCCCGCCTTGTAGGCGTGACAGTTGCCGAAGCTTCAATGGGGGTTGGAACTTCCAGATCAAAGCTGGAATGGCTACCCACTGCACAACCCCATCATCCCTTACCTAGCATGTAGGTCCAAGTGTTCCTCCACTGCTGACTCAGTAATCTTCTCCAGCATCCTTTCTGCCCAAAGGTCTTTTTTTGACATCTAGGTTGCTGTTCTTTGGTCTTCTGCTTGCACACCTTGGTTCCTGTTACACTTTTATCCTGGTGTGCTTAGGAGAGGGAGGGACAGAAAAGTCTGTGTTTAGAGTGCAGCATCTACAAGTCAGTCCTTCCCCACTGTAGGGCTGTCTCCAGGAGATGGCATGTGGTCTGCATGCACTGTGATGTGCAGCAGTTGCTCACCAATCACGTAGGTGAAGCTGAAGTGACAGCTTTCATGAATGTGGGAAGAAGTGTGTGCGCAAGTCCCCTGCTTACCTCCCTGGAGGTGGAAGACACTTTCTGTTCTTTCCTTTTCTTCCTCCAAGGCTGGTTGTGCACTTATGAGAAAAGTCTTTCCCAATCAAGTATGTGACACTTCATATATTTTAAATTAAAATTTGTCCTAACAGTCAGTCAGTTCTGAGTACTTCCTATCCATGGTTTGGAGTTTTCACAAAGAAGAATATTCACGGGTGTGTTGCTTACTTTTTGTCACTATGACTAAATACCTGACAAGAAGTAACAGAAAAGAGGGAGGGGGAGGGAGGGAGGGAGGGAGGGAGGGAGGGAGGGAGGAAGGGAGGAAGGGTTTATTTTGGCTGATGGTCTGCAAGTATGCAGTCCATCATGCATGGAAGGCATGACTGCAGGAGCACAAGGGTTATCCTGAGTCTGCTGCAGTCAAAGAGTAGAGAAGTAAATGCTGGCATTCAGCTGCCCTTCTCTCCTTCTCCCTTTTATTCAGTCCAGGTCCCCAGCCCATGAGGTGGTATCACCCATGTTTGACATAAGGTCTCCCCCTTAGTTAAACCTCTGGAAATGCCCTTACAGACATCACCAGCGGTGTATGTATGTCTTCTGGATAATTCTTAAGTCCGGTCACAATGAAGATTAAGCACTGAAAGTATGAGGTGTATTTAGTTTTTGCTGGTTGTATTAACTTGAAGATGTTATTTCATACATCATGTTGTTTTATTTCTAAAAACTTCAAGCTAAGCAAATAGAACATGATTTGGTAAATAGAGGGTCCCAGTGTAAAAAAATAAACCCCATATATCTTTAGGTCATTGAGATATGACATTGAGTTTTTTTAAATTTTATTTTATGTGTATTTTGCTAGTATGTATGTATATGTATGTGCACGTGGGTGCTGGAAATTAAACTTGGGACCTTAGGAAGAGCAGCCAGTGCTCTTAGCCACTGAGCCATCTCTCCAGCCACAACATTGAGTTCTTAAGTGTCAGTAGTTTTTAGTAACCTAGTGGAGTCAATAAAGGGTGGGCTGAGTAGTTTGGGTTTCCTTTATAACCTTAGCTCCAACCAAAATACATGGATCTCACCATTTGATGTCTCTTGGGAGAAAACACAGTAAGTAGCAGGTATCTTTGGATGTGAGGTATGCATATAACATGTATCCCAAGCTGGTAATGGAAACAGGGGTCTATCCTGTAAATAGGATTCCTTTGGGATAGTCACTTCACAACTTACTTGGTAATTATCGCTGCCTGGAAGACCAGCCTCCAGCAGCACAGGGCTCAAAAGAAATCCACTGCGTTGGTGTGTACTAGGAATTTTCTATCTGATGGGGGCGGGGAAAAAGATCCTCACACTCTCTCTTGATGGTTTCCTTCTTTCTTCGTTCTTCTTCTATGTTCTTTCATTGTCGGTTGAAGAAAAAAAGGTACTCCAAGTTAATTTTAAGGCCTATGTTACAGCAGGAAGGCCCAGCTTCTTTGATGGACTGAACTGGACTGGACTGGACTGAACCCCGAACAGCCATACAAAATTTTTTTTTTATTGATTGTTACCCAAAGTATTTCCTCATACCAAGGTCCCTAACCTTAATTTACATGTCTTACTGAAGGAGAGTATCACATGCCTCCATGACTCTAGGCCTTTGTTATGTGTCGTGTGCAATACACAATAATGCAAGAGCGCCAGGTGTGCCTGACGCATCTTGTGACCAAAGTCATGGGATGATGGCTGTAAAGCCCCTTCAGCAAAACAATCACTGTTTTCCACAAGGATTCTTCAAGGTCAAAGTACTTCTGAAAAACAGCTGTTCATTCTAATATCTACCCCATACAGTCTTAAAAGAATCACAAACCTAAACTTTTATACATAAAACACAGTCAGCTGCACTTTAGATCTTTAGGGTGCGCACCTATTCATCCATAGTTTTTTGTATGAGGAGACTGAGAACAGGAATGAGTACAAGGAGTCATTTGATCATCAACCAACCCTAGCAAGAAAATACGTCAGCCAGTAATAGTTGGGCTGCTTTGTATTTTTTTTTTTCAAGACAGGGTTTCTCTGTGTAGCTTTGTGCCTTTCCTGGATCTCACTCTGTAGACCAGGCTGGCCTCGAACTCACAAAGATCCGCCTGCCTTTGCCTCCCGAGTGCTGGGATTAAAGGCGTGCGCCACCACCACCCGGCTGCTTTGTATTTTTGACCTTGGCTATGTGTCCTTGTGAACCTTATATTGTTTTCTGGGGTTTTTCATCCTAAAGCTATTATCAAAACATCTGATTTAACCTGAAGTCATAAGGCTTTGTTTCAGCTAGTGATGCATACCAAAAACCTGTGACTGTGTCTTTCAGCATTACGATTAAAGGAATTTGAGCCAGCCTGGCTCCTGGGACTTCACTGTGTCTCCTAATCATCAGCCTGAGCTACGATCCATGCAGCTCCCTAAGTGAAACTCACAGGCCCCAGCTGTA
This sequence comes from Peromyscus californicus insignis, assembly GCF_007827085.1. Lineage (NCBI taxonomy): Eukaryota > Metazoa > Chordata > Mammalia > Rodentia > Cricetidae > Peromyscus > Peromyscus californicus. Next base: position 13,878,322 of record NW_026294480.1, on the reverse strand, counting down.
CAACACCTCCCTGTATCCACCTTCACTCATGAAAACTCTGAATAAGCCAACACCACCACTATCAACCAGACGGTACAGCTTAGGGAGGAAGCCATCCCCACAATAACAATCCACAGGTCAAAAGACATTCCAGGGTCTGTGGTCCTGGGGCCCGCCCAACCGAGATTGGAGCGGGGTGCCTCCCAGTGGGCCGACACCCTGAACCTCAGCTGCCACCGGCTGCTCCTCTGACATGGCCACTGGTGGGTAATGATAAATTGAAGCGCTTTGGGTGAGAAGGGCCTTCCAAGGCTATAGAAGGGACACGAAGAATGCAAAGGGGATGGCAGTAATGACAAATTAGTGATTCATTCCGTTAGCAAGTGTCCTGTGGGGATATGTCAGGTAGACGTCACTGAGCCTGATATTGGCTGTGCTCTGTCTTTCCTGAAACTCTGGGAAGAAACTAAACAAGAGAGTTCTTCTGATATGGGCCTTTTGGGGTCAGCAGAGGGTCTCTAGGAGGGCGGCCACATGGCTGGTAGGATCTAGAGGAAGGGATGGTTTGGATGAGACCTTCAATGGGCAGTAGAGCTGGCAAGGTCACCAGGGATGCAGCCGGAAGGAGCTGTTCCAAACAAGGAAAGCAGCGTGTGCAACAGTCCAGAGGAAAGAGCATCAGTGTGGGGGTGGGGCAGTGACAGGGTGAGGTGACAAAGTTGAGGAGGTGTGACAGTCGGGTCGGCCATGACAGGTCTGGACAGTGGAGGGGGGCGCCAGACTTTTCCCTGAGAACAGTCTGAAGTAGGGGCTGCCCTGGTAGCTAACGTAGTTCCCTGCTTCTTCCTAAGGACATAGTGTTTGGAAGTAGCAAGAGATGAGGTGGAGAGGAGCTAGCCTTGATCTGTAAGGTCCTAGGCACTGGCCCAAGTATGGGGCCCAAACCTTTTAGACCTGGTGAGCCAGTAGGGGGTTACAGATAATGTTTGGCTCTAGCATGAGGCCTTCTGTGACAGAAAATGCTCAGAGGCAAGAAGGTGGGATATGCGGAGACCATTTAGAGGCTAGAGAATGGGAAGTGAGGAAGAAGTCTGCTAGGACCCCCAGATTTCCACAAGGCTACACTGGTTGGAGTGGCCTGAGGTCACCCTATAATCTAGAGAGCCTATAATGTAAGGCAGAGAAGGTCTGAAGTGACCTTCCCTCCATGTGGGACTCTGGAATGGCCATTGACATCCCACCAAGTCTGAAGCCCAGAAAGGAACTATGTGAAATGAGACCCCAGGACTTTTGGAGGGTGCTCACTGCTCACATTCTAGTAAGGAAAGGTAATGTTCTGTCTCTCTCTCTCTCTCTCTCTCTCTCTCTCTCTCTCTCTCTCTCTCTCTTTCAATTTTTTGAGACAGGGTTTCTCTGTGTAGCTTTGGAGCCTGCCCTGGCACTCGCTCTGTAGACCAAGCTGGCCTCAAACTCACAGAGATCCGCCTGCCTCTGCCTCCCCAAGTAAGTACTGGGATCAAAGGCGTGCGCCACCACCGCCCGGTGGTAATGTACTTTTCATGGCTCTAAGGTTAGGGCTTATCATTTGGGCATTAATAGAGAGTTGGGCCTTCATGGAAGACAGTGAGAAACCAGTGAATGATAACATTGTAATTCACAGCCAGTGTGTAAATGCTTATACCAGCTGTTTTACGCTGCTTACCCAGTATGTGTAATGACTCAGTGAGAAGTCTTAAGTATCATTACTAGTACTTCCAGTTTATGGATGACCCCAAGGACCAGAGAAGTTCAGAGACTTGCCAAGGGTATGTAGCTTATGTGTAAGATTGGCTTATAGTGCTTCTTTTCATATCCATCACCATTGGCCAGCCTGCTCGTCAGTATTCTTGGTGAGTCACTGGTGTAGATGTCCTTCTCTGTGCCTGGTCTAGTTGCTGACTGCAACTTCTAGTATTTAGGGAAGCGGACATCGGATGAACATTGGTGTTATGATTTCTCATTCTTTGGGTCTTCAGTGCAAACTTAAAACATTTCCCTTTTGTCTTTTGTAGTCCATTGTCCAGGTGGATGGATTGAAAGGGGCTTCTGGGGCTGGAGAAATGGCTCAGAGTTTAAGAGCACTGCCTGCTCTTTCAGAGGTCCTGAGTTCAATTCCCAGCAACCACATGGTGGCTCACAACCATCCGTAATTAGATCTGGTGTCCTCTTCTGGCCTGCAGGCATATATGCAGCCAGAACACTATATACATAATAATAAATAAATCTTAAAAAAAAAAAAAGGAAAGGGGCTTTTGTGTCTCACGTGGGAGGGGTGACCCTGAAGTTGGGCAGGAAGGCTACCCTGGTTTGTGATTTTTATTTTAAATTTCCTGAGTTGTACCCTGAGGAGTCTAGCCAAGCCTGGCAACTGATCTGTATTTTTGTGAACTTTATGTGATTCTAGACTAGGTTGTGCCCAAATGACCCACAAGCCAGAGAAAAAACAAATATTCCACCTGTCATTGTCCAGGATACATTGAGTTGAGGGAAGGTCATGGCTGTTTATATTCTAGGCTTGGTTGAAAACTTAGTGCCACAAAGGAGCCATTTTACCCTTCTGGGCTCCCGAATGCCACCTTGGCATTTTGGGTTGTTTTGCCAAACTGTATAGCTGAAGGAAACATATCTGACATCAACAGATTTCTGCCAAGGAGTCACAGACTTCCTGGGGACATTGTACTGCACAGCTGTCTAAGAGCATCAGCCTGCTTCCAGTCTCCCCACACCTGGGAGGTGCTTACTCTTGTGATCAAGTTGCACCAGCACTGACCTAGTAAAGTGGGTTGTTTGGTTGGCAGTTAAACCTTTCATAAGAAAGCCTCTTGTGATGAAATAAAGGGAGAAGGAATCTGGTTTAGTTTACGGATGAGGAAACTGAGTCCCAGCGTCCCACAGGAAGCCAGTGACAACGTAGCCAGTGAGGAATCTCCATGCCCCTCTGTAAATGGTGCTGCTAAATGTTGAGCCAGCGAATGCGACAAAACTCAGGAAGCAGAGTAAGAATGTTCTAGAGTGCCCAGATGGCTGGCTTTGTCTGCAGATCTGTGTGGGAACTTGACTATGTTGATCCGGCTGTGTCTCTGGGTCCTCTTTGTGTGTGTGGGTTTTAAAAGAAACATTTTTTATTAGCACATATTTATTCTACATAATCATACATTCATCATGACGTTTTCATGCGTATTTATAAAATATTTTCATCATATTTGCCTCCCATTGTCCTCTCCAACCCCTTCCCACTCCCATCATAATTTTCCCCTTTCCCAGATAGCCCCCTGTCTGTTTTCATATCTTTTTTTTTTTTTTTCAAATGACCTAGTGAGCTTCATTAGGGTTGGTTACAAGAGCACCGGCAACTTTGGAGCTTTTTGAGGGCTTAGAGCGGATGCTCTCACAGATGTCCTAATGCACAGCCAGGACCTTTTAGCTGTGCCCTTCAGGCCTGAGCCTCGAACTTATCCTTGCTCTCCAGACACATGAATGTGCTTGTTAGAAGTCACTTTGATTGAAACACACAATGGAGGGATATTCTCTTACTCAAAGTATCAGTGGCTTGAGTTTGACTCTACTTGAAACAAGGCATTGGGCTCATGGCATTGTGGCCTTCTTTCAAACGATAAGGTAAGTCCCATCCTTAAAAGGCTTTCTGTATAGGAAATTCTTGGCAGCTGAAAACACATTTACCAATCAAAGGAAACATTTTCCTGTTCTAATTATGAATTTACATTGGTGTTTACTAAACCAACTTGAAGACCTGTTAACGTGGACACGGTCACTTGGGAGCACAACTTAATGAAATCTTCATGATAGAATGTTCACTACTTTTCATGCAGCCCTTTCTTCGTTCTTAAATATCACGTGAACTTCATGGGTCTTGTAGGAGTGTCTAGTCCACAGCCTGAAGCGCCTCACGCAGATGAGGGTAGCTATGAATGTGGCGCACTACAAAAATCATGAACTTATTTGAAACATTATGAGATATATTTGTAATTCTTTTGTCACTTGACTGTGAAGTTCACGAGTAATAGTTCTTCTTTGTCAATGTGACCCAGAAAAATCAAAAGGTTGGACACACTTGTGAGTGCCCATATGCACCCAGGACCTTAAGACTTTGACCTTTTCTTTTGAAACAAAACCAGAATAGAACAAAGAGCAAAGACCAAAGAAGTCCCCTAGAACACGTGTTTTAGGGACACTGTGTATGAGCTGTAACTGCTGCGGATTTGCACACAGCCAGACTTGGGGAGATTAAGCTATGAGTCACAGACGGCTTCATGTCTGGGGCCCATTTGCTCCTCAGCTGCACAAAATCCTAATGCATCTCTTCCTGGGGGGAAATGGCTTCTTAGCTGAAGGAGGGACATTATAGAAACATTATTCCTGCAACCTGATGGATGTTGCTAGAGGTACGGACTGTGCAAATCTCTGTCTTTGAAGGAATGAATGTCTATCTTACTGGTATACTTTAAATTTAACTTCAAAATACCTTCAGAGTAAATTAAAAATAGGTGGTATCATTTTGATAATCCACAATGGAAACTTTTAGTGTGAGAATTTTAGCCTCCTTTTTATTGTTTGTGAAAAATAGACAAGTTAAATTTTTATTCTTTTATTATACAAATTGTCTAAATACTTAAAGACAGTAATGAATTTCAGTCTGGGCTCAAGTGCTAAGTATGTTAGAATATAAGTAAATATAATTGAGTTGAAATAAAGATGTAATTTCAGAATTGCTTTTGTGGTTTTTTTTTTTTTTTTTTTCAAATCCACTAGTATTAGTGAATAGTAGTTTTCACTAATCAAAATGGGAATTGAATCTCAGGAGAAATCACTCAATTAGTAAGTTTTGGTTGTTTGATACAGGGTTACATATGGATCAGTCTGGTCTCATTTTTGCTATGGAACTGAGGCTGCCCGTAAACTTCATCCTCTTACATCTGACTCCCAAATGTTGAGATGATAAGCACAGGCCTGTTTTATTTTTAACAGTACCCCTGATGGCATCCGTCAGGTTTTATATATATTCTGGTGCCCCATATGACTCAGGTACAGAAGTTGCCCGGTGAGTGTCCTTTGTGTGAGTTTTGCTTACAAGACCACACTGCATTCCGTCCTTGCTGCACTGCCTGCTGCATCCAAGAGCAGGACCAGGGGACCACTGAGAACCAGTCTTGGGCTACAGTTCCGAGAACGTTAGTGATGACTTGGAAGAACATCTACAGAGAAGCCCAGATAGATTGGGTGTTGTGTGGCCTTCACTGTAGACCTAGCTGCTCTGCCTTGTGAGCACCTGGGCTCCAGGTCTACTGGTGATGAGAAGTGTGAGAGGTCCCTCTTATGACCTTTCCAGTTACATGATGGCAATATTGCTTCAGCTAGGGGCTTGTTATGAGATCCCAGACTGTGGCCCAATGGATGGTGCTTTAGTTTAACGATAGGGTTTTTGTCAACGTGACACACATAGTCACCTGGGAAGAGGGAACCTCAATTGAGGAACTGTTTCCATCAGATAGATTAGTCTATGGGGAATTTTCTTGATTGATGGGGGGGGTTGCAGCCCACGGTGGGTGGTGTCACCCTAGGCAGGTGGTCCTGGGTTATCATGGGCAGGTGGTCCTGGGTTGTAATGGGCAGGTGGTCCTGGGTTATCATGGGCAGGTGGTCCTGGGTTGTAATGGTAGGTGGTCTTGGGTTATCATGGGCAGGTGGCCCTGGGTTGTAATGGGCAGGTGGTCTTGGGTTATAATGGGCAGGAGGCCCTGGGTTGTAATGGGCAGGTGGCCCTGGGTTATCATGGGCAGGTGGTCCTGGATTATCATGGGCAGGTGTTCCTGGGTTATCATGGGCAGGTGTTCCTGGGTTATCATGGGCAGGTGGCCCAGGGTTATGTGGGAAGCAGGCTATGCAAGCAAGGAAGCAGCGTTTCTCCATGGCCTCTGCTTCCATTCCTGTCTCAAGGTTCTTGCCTGGAGCTCCAATTCTGGCTTCCCTCGATGATGGATTGAGTCTGTGAACCGAAATAAACACTTTCCTCCCCACATGGGTTTTGGTTGGAACATTTTATCACAGCAGCAGAGACCTACCTAGAACCTGCCCTCTGAAACTCATGTTGGAATGTAATGTCCATCATGAGACTGTAAGAGGCAGAGCCTGCAAAATGTGGTTAGCGTTCTGCCTTCAAGAGTAGACTAGTCTGCTTATGAGAGGTTTAATGTGTTAATGAACCATCAAGACAGTAGTCAATTTGACTTAGACTCTTTGCTTGGAACATGTGATGTCTGCCCTCCTTTGGGCCTCTGCCAGCAGGAGGGCCACCACTAGATTCTGCCCTTGACCTTAGATCTTAGGTGTAAGCTAAAATAAATCTTTCTTTATAACTTAACCAGATACTAGCAGTAGAAGATGGAATAAGGCTATCGTTAGTCACATCTTCTACTGAAGAAGAAATGATCTAGACCAGATCTATAGGGTTCTCATGCCCTAACTATTGCTTCTTAGAGTGTCTTAAAAATGATTTGGAAGTGGTCATGATTTCTATACCTTTCTTTTCAGTTCAGTAAGATGTTACTGTTAATGATATCAAGCTGCATGGAATTCAAGGTTAATAATCACATTGGGCATATGTGTGATGAATGAGTTATGTTAATTGAGTCAATCATCGGACAGTTGTTGAATGAGCTCCCACACCAAGCAAGTAGCTAGTGAGCACTGCTGTTTATTGGTAAGGCAGTGCCTAATGCTGGGGAGATGCTGGGGAACAGAGGAGAGTGCACCCATCCTCTGTGGGCTCCCAGTTTGAAATGGAGAGGAGGTGGTAAATGAATGAACAGGGAAATAGATATGCAGGTAGGAACCATGAAGAGTGCCCTGGAAAGGGCACACATTATGCTGGGGGAGCGGTGGGTGTCTGATTTGATTGCACACTGCCAAGGAGCCTGGCTGTGTCACTGTGGAGTGTAACCACCGTGTGCATTCAGGAGTGAGTCAGGAACTCCCAAGGGTGCCTCTGTCAGGCTTTGTTGTGTGGTTGGTTGTCTCCTGCCAGAGAGCCTGGGTTTTTTTTAATTCATCGGTCAAGAAGGGCCATTCTTTCTGGGTATCTGGATTTAACGGACTTTATGATTGGGTTGTTTTCAACAAACTCTGCTTGGTGGGAGATCTTTCTCTGTAGTATTAAAAGCGCACGTCTGCCTCTCATTCTCTTCTGGTCTGCTGGAAGTGGAAGCTTGAGCTTGGAGTGGAGACCCAGGTTCACCACGCTGACCGTGGTTGGAAGCCGCTTGTAGTTGATGGTAGTTGATTGAGGTGCTTCCTTTCGTGTTCATGTGTGATGTGACGAGTAACAGACAGAAGCTGGGCTTCTCACCTCTCTCCTCATTACATATTCTTTTATTGTTATTCCGTACATCGTGTTTCCTGGGCTCTGTCTCTCTCGTTTAGAAAGTCAATAGGGTGCTGGCAATCTCAGGTGGAATTACCAGGAGAGACATATGTTTTCCGTTGGAGCTTGGGGACAGCTGGTGCTGAGGGAGGGCTTTGTCTTTCTTGTTTAATTAGGGAGTTGTTAGGGTTGTTTGTTCCGCCGTGTACTGCACGTGTGTGCACACAAAGGGAGCAGAGCCGGAGTGAACCTGCTGGGTGGAGGCGCCGCTCCGGCACACCCATGTGGGTTCACAACACTGTGTTCATTGGAGGGGGTGGCTTTGCTCCCTCCTGTTAACACTTTTAATCATTTCTCTTGTCTTTCTGGTTAGTCGCTGCTCTCTGGCAAGAAGTGAAGCGCCTAGAAACTAGCAGCCCCAGAGAGACACTGTGGAGGAGTCAGGGTGGAGCCGCTCCGTTCATTGCTCTGGCTCACAGATGCTCAGAGAGCCCCAGGTTGTTGGAGACCTGTGCTCAGATTCTAGGGTGGCTCTGTGTTGTTCCTGGATTCTTTTCTACAGTGACGAGCCAGGGATGGTTTCCCCTGTTAGCTTGACTTCTCCTCTTCTGTTAAAATACACCCCACTAATAATGAAGTATCAAGTTCGCACCCTAAAGAGTACATTTCAACTAATGCTCTAAATTCTTGTGGGCCACACTTTCAAGAGTCATCTTCATTTCTGTGGTTGAATTTTCCTTTGCCTAACAATTTTATGTTTTGTGTTTATGCTGTGTAGTAGATATTTAAGCTCTCTAAATTATTGTTTGGACAGAGGAATGGTAGAAATGAATCCTCATGGAGGCAGGCAAATTGTGTGTGTGTGTGTAGTTAGGAGAAATTCTGGAAAGAGGTGAACTAGCTTCTAGCAAGATGAACCCAACCCAGTGACCTATGTTTCTGAGCTGCCATTATATTATTTGTAAATAAAAGCAAAAACAATAACAAAAAAACCCACCAAACCAAACCAAACCAAATCAAATAGAAAAAGCCCAAAGAAATACGTTAAGACTCACCTTAGAGAGAAACAGTGAAGCCCTGGTAGTTAGCGCTCCTCAGAGCTGCAGCAGCCCACCCCTGTGGTCATGGTCCACTTCAAAGGTGTGGTCCACGTGAGTGTGTGGCCTCCAGCCCACGGACAGGACAGTGGTCTTGCCCCGTGGTGCTTTCAGCATGTCCTAGTTTCCTGCTTCAAGAAGTGTCCTCAGACCTCCTCCCATTCTGTGTCTTTGGGCCACTTACTGAAGGTTATTTTTAGAATGAGGAGATGTGAAATGGGACATTAGAATACAATCTCAAACACAGACACTTGTCCACTGGCAGGAAACCTGCGCTGCAGCCCCTTGTACGTGGAGGTGGAGATTCAATTTCTGCTGTGCAGGCTTGTGGTTAGAGGGTGTTTGCTGAGGTGGAGCCGGAACCCTGCCAGCTGCACGCTGTCTCTGTCAGAGTGGATAGCATAGCCTGTGTGGGTATGGGGGCCAGGCCAGAAGAACCTAGAGAGTTAACAGCAATTGCAAGAGATTCAGTCTTATCCCAGGTTACAATGTTCCAGAAATATACAGTCCATGAAAATCAGAGGTGTGAGTCCAGGAGGCAGCTGTTATATTTTTCTGTTCATTCTCTCTCTCTCTCTCTCTCTCTCTCTCTCTCTCCCCCCCCCACTCCCTCCCTCCCATACCTCTCTCTGGTTTTTTGAGACAGGGTTTCTCTGTCCTGAAACTCATTCTATAGACCAGGCTAGCCTTGAACTCACAGAGATCTGCCTGCCTTTACCTTCCAAATGCTGAGGTTAAAAGTGTACTCCACCACCGCCCAGCCTCTTTGATTTTCAATGTTTTAGTGATCTTAAAACATTTTAAAATCACATGCATTCATTATCCATGGTGTGATAGGACACTTTCACACAAGTGTACATTGCTTGTCTTTAAGTTTGACCCAAAGGAAAGAACAAGAAAATGCTTTCTTTCCTGGGATGCAGTGACTGTCTCTGGCCTTGAGGCAGGCCTGCCAATCAAACACCGAATGTGAGGTGGCCATCGGCGTCAAATGGCCATTCCTGAGATGTAGTATTAGTGACCAATATCTGCTTCTGTTTTGTCCCTTCTTAGGTTTGGCTGTAGAGTGGCAGGCAGTGTTCTGACTGAGGGCAGTGAAGGGGAACACCATGGTCCTCTTCCATGCCAGCAACCGAGAGGGTGTTCACTGTGGTGTGGCTCCTTTTGTGTTCTTTGTAGACATTACTCTCACCCTGTGTTGGCTGGGGCTGCTGCTCCAACAGGGATTGGCTTCAGTTTTGAATTCCTTATCCAAGTGCTGCCTTGACCCAAGAGGGTCATCATGATACTGTGCTCTGCATTTGATGATAAGTGTCCACATCTGGTATTGATGTATGGTTTCTTGAAGAGTTTGCCATTGAATAGGGGGGAAAAAAGAGGGATGTTTTCCAGAGCAACTACCAGATATGTTCCTGATATTAAAGGCTATCTGTGAACATAATTCCTCACACACCCAAGGGTGTTGTGACCTTAGACAGAGGCCTGTGTTCATAAGCAGTGTGACCAGGCCAGTTCTGCTGAGAACTGTACATGAACTACACAGTAAAGGACACTTGATTGTGCCCTTAGAATAAGTGGTCTTCCAGATGCCAGTTATGAGTCCACTCTCCCGTGTATTTTATCTTTGGGGTTGTGGAAACAGATTAGACAGTTGCTTCCCTTTATGACATGCATTCATTTGGATCCTAATGACATAGAACTTCCTGTCTAACCCCAAGTAGGCCAGGACAGTGTGTAAACTAGAATACTATGGCCTCTGGTCTTAAGTAAACTCTTCTATTTGGCATAGTTTCCTAGGCCTTGGTCAGATCATCTAGCCTCATTTTCATTATAGCAGCCTAAGAGAATGCTTGGGAAGAGGTGGATGGCCCCTTATCACAATGGATGACACTGATCATCACAGGGCTTTGGAATTGAAGCAGATCTTGGAGCAAATAGTTGAATGTCCAAAGGTTTGGTGTTGTGAACTGAACCATATCCTTCCAAATGGCAGACACTGAAGTCCCAACTCACAGTACACCCGGGGGATGTGGCTGACTATGTATTTAGAGATAGGAATTTTAGTGAGATTAATAAGGTTAAGTTAGGTCATATGAGTGGACCCTTACCAAAAGCAAGACTCCAAGGAGGGTGAACAAAGACCCTAAGAGGATACCACAAGAAAGCATGAATCTGCAAGCCAAGAGAGAGGCTGTAAAAAACCAAGTCGTGGACAATTTGATCTTAGTCTTCTAATTTCCAAAACTCTGAGAAAATGCATTTTAAAGCCCTTCTTCCCATTAAGCTGAACATCCAGGACTCAATAGATTAGCAAAGCCTCAGCCTGAGTTCTGGAAGTGAGAATTGTGTACCAGATTGGGACTGTATGAAACCTTAGTGTGGAGTCTACAAACTTGTGGTACCAGATTGGGACTGTATGAAACCTTAGTGTGGAGTCTACAGACTTGTGGTACCAGATTGGGACTGTATGAAACCTTAGTGTGGAGTCTACAAACTTGTGGTACCAGATTGGGACTGTATGAAACCTTAGTGTGGAGTCTACAGACTTGTGGTACCAGATTGGGACTGTAGGAAACCTTAGTGTGGAGTCTACAGACTTGGCAAGGAAGGCCGTTAACAGAGGTCAATCTGTCCATGGCCATGACCTCCACAGTAGGTTCTTAGGATCTGATCAAGCTTCAATTTTCTAGAAATGGGTTACCTAGATCTGGGTTATCAGGAATTCCCTCCCTCAGAACCGAGAAAAGTAAAGCTCTGTGATTTAGAAGCCTCCTAGGCAATGGTATTCTGCTGCCGTAGCCAGAATGGACCTGGGAAGCCAGTCTGTTCATTTACTGATTTAGGAAGGAAGAGGCCCCAGAGCTGCATCTGATGTTTGTGCAGAAGTTTTGAGTAGAGGAACCCCGAGGAGCCTGCTAATCTTCATGCTCACAGGTAGACCCTACTCACTTGTACCCTCTGATCCAATCCACCTGACTCAGGGTGGTACCCAGGAATCTGGACTTTTAAAAAGAGCTTTGGGTAATTCCAGTGGTAAAAATGCAGTTTGAGGAAGGATCATATCACTAGGGACTCAATTTAAACATGAGAAATGTTGGGCAGATGGTGTGCGTGTTTCTGAGCTGTTCTGGCCTATGGGCTGCTGGGACTGCTGGGACTGCTGGGACGGCTGTGCAGGCACATTGACTCCTTGCCATTTGCACACAACTCCACCCAAATGACTATTCATAAAGTTTGCTAATCTGTTTCATTTTTAATTTAAAAAATGTCATTGTGTATGTGTGTGTGTGTGTGTGTGTGCGCGTGCGTGCGTGCGTGCGTGCGTGCGTGCGTGCGTGCGCGCACACCCACTCACTCAAGTGCCCAGGAAGGCTAGAAGAGGGAGGGTATTAGATGCCCTGGAGCTAGAGTTAAGACAGTTATGAGCTACCCAAGTGGGTGCTGGGAACTGAACTCTGGTCCTCTTGAAGAGCAGCTAGAGCTCTTAACCATTGAGCCATCTACCTTCCCGGCCAGATGTTGGTTTCTTTTCTTTTTTGTTTCTAGTCTCCACCCCTCTTAATTCCTGTGTTCCCTCTTAACCTTACCTACTGCATGGCAGCAAATGGTTTTGATTGACACTTTCCCTCTTTTTAGCCCCTCCAATGACTGAATCTGGTGGTTGGGATTGAATTTACTAGAAATCCCGCTAGAGCAGGTTGCAGAGTATCTTACTGCCCACCTTGGGGACTTCCTTTTCTTTGTCTTCATCAGGCTATGTACAAGATGCCAGGTAAAAATGTGTTGGCTGATACCCAGCTAGATTGATGGCACGTGATGGAGCCCACAAGCTCCATCTGACTTGATGTTCCCGGGACCTTTTTGCATAGTTAGAATGCAAGGTGGTATGCCAGGGCAGTATTGCTCATTGCCTTGGTCTCAGATGGCCATGAGTCCACTCCAGTCCTGCCCTGGCCTCTCCCTTCCACAGCTTAAGTGTGCCAACAGAACACAGGCTGCCTGCTGTGCCTCCCCGCTTGGCCTGTCTTTCTGCACCCGTGTGCCCTGCTGACTGGGCACATTCCCTGAGCTCACTGGACTGTCTCGGCCTGTGTCACCACAGTGAGCCCTGCCCTCCTCCACGCAGCAGCTTCACGGTGATGATGGCTGCCCAGCATTTCCTGCTTCCTGAGGGCTCTGGAATCCCTCATCTTCCTAGAGGAAAGCCCCTCCCCTGTTTTCCTGAGGCCTCTGGAATCCCTCATCTTCCTAGAGGAAAGCCCCTCCCCTGTTTTCCCTCTCATTCATTCTTTTGGTTCTTACATATGAATAGCTTCTCAAGACAATAAAGTTATTTGAGTTTCAATCTATGACTTGTAATTAAGAATATTTCTTGGGCCTGGAGAGATGGCTCAGTTGGTAAAGTCCTTGGCACACGTAAGCTGAGGACCCATGTTTGGATCCCCAGCACCTACGTGAGAAGTCTGGCATAGCAGTGAGTGCTTGGAAAGCCCATGACTGTGAAAATGGAGACAAGCAGATCTTTGGCACTCGCGGGCTAACCAGACTAGCCAAATTGGTGATCTCCAGGTTCAGTGAGAGACCCTAAAAATAAGAGGAAGGGTAATTGAGGAAGACACTGATGTTGACTGCTGGGCTGCACATAGCATGTAGACACACATACTCCCCCCTCACACACAAAGAAATTATTACCTTATCTCACTCTACTCGATGATTAATCTTTTTGCAAATTATTTAAAACCTATATTTTTATTGGTTTTAAAGAAGTTTACCCCCCACCTGGCTAGACACACACATTTTGTAGTGCTAAGAATCAAAGCTGGGGTCTCAAACATGCTAGGCAAACACTCTACCACCAAGCTTCATCCCCACGTAGGTTTTAAATAAATCTAAAAATCAGATTCAAGGTATAATTCAGATTGCCAAATTTATTTGGTGCCCTTCTCTCTTGCTCTCTCTCCCTCTCCCTCTCCCTCTCCCTCTCTCTCTCTCTCTCTCTCTCTCTCTCTCCCTCTCTCTCCCTCTCCCTTTTTTCCTCCAAGACAGGGTTTCTATGTATAGCCCTGGCTGTCCTGGAACTCACTCTGTAGAGCAGACTTGCCTTGAACTCGGAGATCCACCTGACTCTGCCTCCCAAGTGCTGGGGTTAAAGGTGTGCACCACCGCCGACTGACTTTAAAGATTTGTTTTTGTTATTCTTCATTATAGAGTGTGGGAGTCTGCTGGAGACCAGCTCCGACCTGCTGCCACCTGTCGGAGGGTTCTTGGGTGGAGGAGAGAGGAGTGAGGAAACATTAGGTAGAAGGAAAGAAGATGATAAGAAAGACAGAGACACAGGATAGCTTCGGGGAGGGCCCTGGGTCAATACCCAGTCACCCAGAGTTTTATTCAAAAGGGCTTTTTATAATACGCCAAGGGGAGAGGCAAAAGATCTCCCCCTTGAAAGATCAAAGCACATCGTACAGCCAAGTGTAGACCCTTCCAAACACCTGGTAAACATGACCCTGGTCAAATCATCCTATTATGCAGCCCTGCTGGGTAAAGCAAGCTCAGATTCTTTGACCTTGAGTAAGGGCTCACTAGGAAGCCTCTGTGGGTCACTACAGTGTAGGTGTGTATGTCCACATGAGTATATGCATATTAATGAGGATTCCCCAGGAGGCCAGAGGCATCAGATCTCCTGGAGCTGGAGTTATAGATGGTTGTGAGCCACATGATGTGGGTGCTTAGAATCAAACTTGGGTCCTCTGGAAGAATAGAAAGTACTCTTAACCATTGAACCATCACCCCATCACCTTTTTTCCCCCTCTTAATGGCATGTAATTTAATTTCATGTGGCATTTTTAGTCACTAATTTTGCAGAATTAATATGGAAGATTCAGGATTTTCTGATAGTAAGGGAGACGGTGCCATGTGCCTAACAGTTGGTAAAATAATCATTTTCCGGTGGGATGATCTAGTCTTTGAATGATGTTTTGCAAATCATTAGGTCCTTGAGACTTTCTTGCTGCTCCCCTCCCCTCTAACCTCTCTCCCTTTCTCCTGCTCTTCCTTCCTCCTCCCTTGCTTTCTTCTCTTGTGGTGCTTTGGATTGAACTCAAGGCCTTATGCATGCTGGGCATTTCCCTACCACGGAGCAACCCTGCCATCCTTCTCCTTATGATTAGTGCTATCAGTGACAGCCATAGATAAAGCTGGGATAAATTGAAGGCTGGGTCTGGACCCAGTCTGTAGTACGTAAATTTCAGCGAAGTGAAGCAAAGCTCTGCTTTTAGACCTTTGGTTTGAAAGAGGTTCAAAGCTAATGATGCTTTGCAGTTTCTACCCCAGCACCATGAAGGAGTCCAGTGGTCTATTTACAGACCTTTCCTTTAGCTCTTGACACTATTCACCTCATGGTTCAAAGTGGGGTAATGGAGGTCAAGTTTTTACCCAGGGAAGAACTAGGCCTGTCCTTTCCACTCATTATTTTAAAAAAGTATCTTGGCATCCTTTGTGTGTGTGATCCTTCTCTTGGCCCTATGAGAAATTTGTTCAATGTGGCCAAAACCCATCATGGAGTAATGGAAAAAATGCAAGTTTTTGTTGTCAAAGGGCCATAGAACTGGCATAGAACATAGAAAAGTTTTTACACTTAGCCATTCAGTGGGGTTCCACAGAGAGTTTGGTCTGGAGCTTATCTTTTTCCATCATCTAAGCTGTCCACATAGACTGAGACCTATCTCCACTCTCTGGCCAGCCGGGTCATTTGGCTTCACCTTTATTCCAAGCTTTTGCAGCCACACCCAGAACCCATGGGTATGAAATGCTTTAGATACCAATGAAGGGGCAAGGAAGGGCTGCGATCTGGGCTGGGGTCTGAGTGATCCGTGCACAGCAGGTTAGGCTCTGGGCTATCATTCCCTGGTGGGGCATTTGTGGAGCCAGGCCCTCAACTCCCTTGTGGCCTGTGAGCACCAAGTGCAGACTAGTTTTGCTTACCTAAAGCCTACACTTGGATAGGATTTTTTTTCCTCTTAAAACTGTATGGAATTACATTCTGAAATGGAAATAATCCATCTGAACTTTACCCAGGCCCTTTATTTACCAGGAGGAAACTGTTACCTTTGCATTCTTTGAGTCTTTCTCTGAATCTTTCCCTGTTTTTCTTGTATTTTTATTGGTCTCCAAGCATGTGGGTTAGGTCTCATTTTTTTTTCTGTATTTTTTGAGATTATACTATCACATCATTTTCCTTTCCCTTTTATTCCTCCAAACTCTCCCATGTACCTGTCCTTACTCCCTTTCAAACACATAGCCTCTATATAAGTATTTATTTATATGAAATACATTTAATATCTATCTATATATTTATAAATATGTATGTTCCTAAATAAAAAATACAATCTGCACACACACACACACACACACACACACACACACACACACACACACACACACGCTTTCAGGGCTGACCACTTGGTACTGGATAACTAAATGGTGCGCTTCCCTGGGGAAGACTGTTTCTTCTACTCTTAGAATTCCTTGTTGGTCTGTCGTCCTTTGTCTGGGTTTGAGCCTTGTGAGCTCTCCCCCTTCCATATCAGCATGTTGTTGGTGTCCTTGTTCAGCTCATGTTTAGGTAGTCATGTTGGTGTCCTTGTTCAGTTCATGTTTAGGTAGTCATGTTGTTGGTGTCCTTGTTCAGTTCATGTTTAGGTAGTCATGTTGTTGGTGTCCTTGTTCAGTTCATGTTTAGGTAGTCATGTTGTTGGTGTCCTTGTTCAGTTCATGTTTAGGTAGTCATGTTGTTGGTGTCCTTGTTCAGCTCATGTTTAGCCAGTCATGTTGCTGAGACTTCATGGTGTAGCTTCTCTGTCATTTCTAGGAGATACAGTCTCACTTCGAGTCTCAAGTCTATTGCTCTGACTCTTACTATCTTTATGTCCCTTCTTCTGGAATGTTCTCTGAGCCTTAGGTGCAGAAGTTGTGGGTCTCATTTCTTAAATGACCCAGATAACTGAACCAGTCCAATGATGGCAAGTGGGAAGAAATAGTTGGTTACATGGAAACCATAATTAAATTCAAAATAATGTTAGTGATTCTGGGAGTGGAAGAGAAGTGAAGGCAGAAAAATAAATAAGTGGGCTGGAGATACAGATGCCGGGAGGGTGCTTGCTTAGCATGCATGAACCTCAGTTTCCTCTCCAACACTAAATAAACTAAGCAGGGTGATGCACATCCATGACCCCAGGACTGGGGAGGTGGAGGCAGGAGTATCAAAAGTTCAAGATCACCAACCCTGTCTCAAAAGAGGGGGGCGGTTAGAATAAAGCAAGAGGACAGATTTATTTGCTATTAAAATGAATCAGAAATGATGTTAGACAAGCACGGCTGGAAGCCACCTGTGGGCGGTGATCCTGACATGATTCACCTGGGTGATGTGGTTTGCTCTTAAAGCTGGCATCGTGTTGAGGTGGAGAAGTAGGTCACAGCTGATGGGAAGAAAGCACATGTAGTGACTTCCAGAACTATCCACTTCAGAAGCCACCAAATACACGGTATGTCTCCATGAGACCAACAGGCTATAACACACAAATAATTTTTTATTTTATATGTGTTTACTTTCCTTATGTAAGGTCTGCCTAAGATATACATGTGCTCATTGTAATTGTCATACATATTTGCCTTTGTGTCCAAAACATGGAATATCCAGTTAGAGAACAGTAATGTCCCATGTCAGCTAAAAGAATATAGAATTCCTTTAGTAAACATCATATGCATTTTAATGAAGACAGGTATAGTAGTTTTTTAGTTACTATAGTTAATTGGTTGCAAGAAGTTCACTGACATATGGAAGATGCTCCTGGTTGCTAGAGTTTTAGGGATTGGTGGGAAGGGTCTTTCTGAATGTTCTTGCTTCTAGATCCCTAGGTTAAACTACATACACACAAGGGCTGAAAGCCTTTGGGAAATGAACTAGAATTACTTGAAGAAGAAAAGACTTGATTGGACACTCAGTGAAGGTAAGGCTTTTGTCCTGCCACTTGGTGCCTGGCCCTGCCTAACCCCTTGAGGGAAGCTTGTGTTCCATTGTGGCTGTTGCCCTTCAAGGAGGTGTGAACACAAGGGACTGTGCTTCACAGTCACAGACAGGCAATGGCAGTCCTCTTTCCTGAGATCAGTGGTGCACGTGGGCACAGCAATGGGGCAGAGGCTTCTTGTCTTTACCAATATCCAGGCCACCCAGGTGTCTCCAGTGTAGACCGCAGTAGGTTATGGATCTCCCTTTTGTTGGTTGGGGTGACAGTAAACTGGGAGGGTCTGTACTGACTTTGTCAGCCCTGAGGAGTGTAACACAAATCTTAAAAGGTCTTATTAATAAAAAACCTGGGGCCAGATATTGGGGTGAATGCTGAAAGATCAGAGAGACAGAACAAGCCACAGCCAACCTCACCTTGACAACTCCTCAGATGATCTTGTTTCCTCAGACTGAAAGCTTCTGAGTCTTCACCCAAAAGTGTCTCAGCTGAACTGCTGCTAAAAAGCCTAAAAGCTTAAAAGCCTTAGTTCCTGGTCCTTACCCCTTATATACCTTTCTACTTCCTGCTATCACTTCCTGGGATTAAAGGCGTGTGCCACCATGCCTAGTTCTGTTTCCAGTGTGGCCTTGAACTCACAGAGATCTGGATGGATCTCAGCCTCCTGAATGCTAGGATTAAAGGTGTGAGTGCCACCACTGTCTGGCCTCTATGTCTAATCTAGTGACTGTTCTGTTCTCTGACCTGACCCCAGATAAGTTTTATTAGGGTACACAATATATTGGGGGACACAATATATCACCACAGAGGAGTGCCTCATCTTCACGTCACCTTGGACCTTGATTATTAAAGGTCCTGAGTTAGGGTGGTGTTCATCTGGCCACAGACCCTTCCTCGGCACTGCACATAGTTTGCTTGCTCTTGGGGTCTCTAGAGCACCCTGTGTTTTGACCCCAGTCCATCCTGTGATAGCTGCTCTGCAGCATTCTAGAATCCCCAGACGCCATGGGCCAGGCGGTCGCAGCATGCTTCTGGGACTGTGTGATGACTGAGCAGATCAGTGAAGTCACTCAGGTTTTGCTCAGGCTTGGCCCCATGATATCCTTCGGAGAGTCTGATGATGATGAGTTCTTCTGCAGAGGATTGTCGAGTATTTCATAATCGTTCCCTACGGTAGGCAGTGAAGTAACTCACAGACACCTCAGGCTGCAGTAGGCCTCGAAGCAAGGGCTTGATGAAAATCTCTTAGGATGGATCTTAGTGATAGGGACATCAGTGCAGCGGCAAGCCAATGGCTTACTGGATGCAGGAATTACTAAATGTGGGTCACCCTGCTGCTATCGGGGAGTGGCAGGGCCTGAGTAACGATCAACACCTGTGATCAATAGTGTGAGTAAGGACTGCTAATACACAGATATTAAATATGCAGGTGTCCTGGGCAGACAAGGAAATGGATGTGATTGATGTCACAATCAAGGTCTGTCAGTGTGAACGATGGTCGGTGTCAAACAAGGACAGATTTAATATACTTAGGTTCAAGCAGCATCTGAAGAATAGAACCCCTGCGGTTTTTAACTGTCTATAAATTCAACACAGGCAGCATGCCGATAGAACTGTTAAAAAAAAAAAACAGAGGCTGTTCTGAAATGAGTTGAAAAATATGTATGTCCACCCCAAATCCAGCGTACGAATGTTGATGGTAGCTAGTAGTAGGTCTTTCTTGTCAGAGTTTCTTTGGACCACCAGCCCCTAAATAATGACATGGAGATTTGTTATTAATCATGAAAGCTTGGCCTTAGCTTAGGCTTATTCCAAACTAGCTCTTATAACTTAAATTAACCTGTTTCTATTAATTTATGTTCTGCCACATGGTGTTTACATGCTGTTTACCTCTCTTCCATTCTGTATGTCCTACTGTCTCAGTTTCTGGCTGGTGAATCCTGAGTCCTTCAGACACCCCCCACCTCCAAGTTCCTCTGTCTTCCCAGAAGTCCCGCCTATTCTCTCCTGCCTAGCTATTGGCCATTCAGCTTTTTATTAAACCAATCACAGCAACACATCTTCACACAGTGTGAACAAATATTCCGTAACAGTGGCTTCGGTCCCAATTGCCAACCATTGGAAGCAACCAAGTTGGTCTTCAGTTAATGTATGGGTAAATTTCAGTATATTATACAATGGAGCATTATATACAAAGGTTTAAAAAAAAAAGCATGGTGTTAGCACCCCAAAAACACACTGTGGGATCCTCTATCCATGTTGCCACAGGGAAGAAGCCGACTGGAAAAGCTACTAGCCGCGTGAGTCCTACTGTAACGGTATAGGATGTTATGGAAAAGGCCGAACAGTGGAGGCAGGAGTAGGAAGAGTGGCTTTCAGGGGCTCCAGAGAGGGAAGGGTGGGGCGCGGGGGATTTTCAGGGCAGTGACACTGTTCTATAGTACCCTGTAATAGTGGATACTTGGCAACATGCATTTGTCAAAAACCAAAGCATGTGCATATCAGAGCGAAGCTTCGAGGACTTTTCGTTGGTGATTACATATTGAGAACGGTTCAGACGCTGTAACAAGTGGGCCACATCCGAAATGCAAGATGTCTGTAACGGTGTGGTGATCAGGGGAGAGGGAGTGTATGAGCGTTCTCGGTGTTCCCTGCTTGATTCTTTTGTAAACCAGAAATTGTTCTTAAAAGTATATAGTTCTTAATTCAAAAGGAAGCGTATGAACTGCTGCCCGTGCTTCTAGCCCCTCTCACAAGGTGAGGGGCACATGAAGTGGCAGAAACCGTCTGTCTGGGAGGCAGTTGGCAAAGTGGTAAGGCTGACTCACAGCTAGGCAGCCTGTGTTCACATCTCAGCGCCACCTTACCTTGTCTTGGAGTCTTAGGCAAGGTTCTGACCTCTCTTTGCTCGTCTGTGTAATGGGGATAACGATCGAACCTTCCTCGTGGTTGGTTTAAGGATGAAGCAAGTGACTGTGAAACTCCTGGAACAGAGCCCTGCCCATTGCACATCAGCTATTTCATTCATCCAGAACTTGGCTCCAGAGGACGCACCCCGCACCAGAGGGTGGAGGGGTCAAGGGCTTAGGGCACACCTCCTAACTCGTAGGCTCCACCTACTCTCATGTACTGGACGTCCTTCAACCGGGAACGAGCCTCTCCTCCTTCTCAACTGGCTAAAGCTGACTTCTTTTGGAAGACAAAGTTTTAAAGCCATCTTTGCCCTGGAACTTTGTCTTTCCTACGCAGTTAGGGGTTCTCTTTTCTGCGCCTGCAGCAGCGTGAGGGGTACTTTGGTCCAACGTGGTTATTTACCTCTGTGCTTTCCCATGTTTGCTGGGCAGAGCAGGATTCGATGTAACCCCCACTGCGAGCCTAGTGGAGGACACATGCTCAGCAGCAGCACGAGAAAGTAGTGCGAGCATCCTGCAGGAAGGTGGATGAAACAGGGATGTTGGTCATATTAGGTGAGATATGTGAAGTAGAGCTCCACGATTCCACCTGAAGCGAGTCACGGAACGATGGAGGGAAGGCTCCTTCCAGCTTAGGTGTGCTGTGACAGTGACCGTATTTTTCCGAGGGTATGACTTAGCTCTGGCAGCAGGATTCCCCCATGCATAGATGATGGGGGTTGTGATTTTGATGTCCGTTTTCATGTAAGGATTCATTGATCATTATTTGGTTCAGCACACGATCCAGCTGTCTCACTTGAGACCCAGCAGGAGTGAAGAGTTGTCACCTCTGGAGAGGCCCTGAACACACCACCACACACCTCAGGCTTTCCAGGAAAAAGACAGATCCAAACCTGATGGAGCCCTGGAGCCAACTGCCAATTTTTAAGCTGCTCGCAAGGTGTAGGAAAATGTTAAGCTATACCACCAGAACCTGGGAGACTTGGCTGAGCAAAATGAGTCTGGTTCTCCCACAGAAACAGCCATAGTTGAAAACTGGGGCAGCAGAATTGGTGTGAGGAAGGGCTGTGGCCACAGATGACAGTTTCAGCCTCTCCCATTCTTGGATCTTCTGTCTGTCTGTCTGTCTGTCTGTCTGTCTGTCTTTCTCTTTCCATGAGTCTGCAAAAGTGGGTCTGCACGTATGAACATTGATAAGGCATGTGATGGCGCTGAAGATGAAGGCAGGGGGTCGGGGGAGACAGGCAGCAAAATGGTTCAACTGGTGAAGGGGCTCACCCCACAAGACTGGGGACCTGAGTCCAATCCATGTAAAGCTGGAGGAGAGAACTGACTCCATGTTGTTGCCCTCTAGCCTGCAAAAGTGTACAGTGACATATGTGTACTCACACATGCTCCATACACACCATAATTACAAATAGAAATTAAAGTATGAAACCACAGTGATGAGAAGACGGCTCAGTTGGGAAAGTGTTTTCTGTTCCAGCATGAGGATCTGAGTCTGGGTCCCTAGCACACACGGAGAAGCCGGCACTGTGGCTTGTGCCTGTAATCCCAGTGCTCAGGAAGCAGAGAAAAGAGGGGCTCTCTGGCCAGACAGGGATCCGATGAACCGGTGAACTTCCGGAGCTCGGGTTAAGTCTGTGTTCTTGTATTCAGACAGATACTTCAACGGCTCGCTCTCTGGCTAGCTCTGAAGATGTTTAAACTTGAGTGAACTTTGGATCTCCTAGTGCTCTGCCTCACTCTGTGAGGACCGTTTTGCTGACACATGCTAATCTAACACTTGACTCTCACATGACTGTGAGAGACCCTGTCCCCAGAACTAAGGTGGAGAGGACTGAATTAGACTTAGATGCCAAACTCCGCCCTGCTCCCTACATGCAAATATGTGCATACACACCTGCACAGACACGTACATGAGCATGTACTCATAGATACAGATATGTACACACAAGGATTAAGGCAAGGCTTTACACATAACAGTGGTATTTCAGTTCAAAAAGAGCTTTTAGGAAGGGTAAATGCAGCATTTTCAGATTAAATTACTTGTTTGGGATTTACTTCAAGCAATGGGGTGGGGCACAGGGTGGGGATGTGGAGGAGATGTGATTGTACTTGGGGAACTGGTGTAGCTTGGTTAGTGAACACTGGCCTCTCTTTTTGTATGTTTGAAATTTACCAAAGTGACATTTTTTTTACCCAAATGACCCAAATTATCTTATAACATAAGCGCTCCATAATATTAGGTAATGCCTTTAAAATGAGTAAATTAAACTCATCAGTGTTGCCAGGATTTTTCATTTCAAATCCAAAGTCTGAATTATAGAACTATGGATTTTAAAGTACACTGGGGAGATGAGTTATATTAAACACGACGCATAATTAAGACACCAGATATGCACAGATTTTTCTCTATGTGTATTAATTTACCTTAAATATTTGCTTCTGAGTTATATTTCATCCTTCGGGCTAACAGACGCTGACCTACCGAGGAGACAGTTAAGCAGTCCCAGCCATGTTGGCATCGCTTTTCCAAGCAGTTGCCGATGATGCCTTCTCAGCTGACCAGGGACTCTTAATGACCAACAAGACCCTTCGCTGAGATGCCAGCTGGGCCTTTTCCCAGGACACAAAAAAGACTTCTAGAGTGTTTTTTGGTGTTGCTATGGCAGTGCTCGCCAAAGGAGGTCTGTGGGTTAAAGTTCTGTCGTTACCTATTTTTTTTTTTATTCCTGGAAGCTGGAATTCCCACAAGGAGAACAAGTAGTGGCGTCCAGAGCTTCAGCTGAGTCTTTGTTTCTTTGTATTCAGCAAGGCGCTGGAACGGCTCTCTGGCTGGCTCTGAAGGTCTTTAAACTGGAGTGAGCTTTCACTCTCTCCTAGGGCTCTGGCTCACTCTGCAAAGGCAAGTCCACTGCCACATGCTGATCTGACACTCGACTCACGTGACTTACAGCTCATTAGCGCGTCTGAGTCAGGTCAGTGGGTGGAAGAGAGTCGGTGGAGAACATCTAAAGTCAGACAGGAGGCCAGGACATACATCGCCCCCTGAACCTTGGGCTTCATTGAGAAATGTTTCATTGTAAATACATCTCTTGCTCGGTGTCCTGAGTATACACATATGAAAATGTATAGTACCCCGTACAATAAAAAAGTGAGGGATTGTAAAGGAAAGAATTTTCTTATGGTGTATTTCTTTTTTTCTCGTGCCAGGGTTTCTCTATGTCGTTTTGGTGCCTGTCCTGGATCTCACTCTGTAGACCAGGCTGGCCTTGAACTCACAGGGATCCTCCTGCCTCTGCCTCCTGAGTGTCGGGATTAAAGGCATGTGCCACCACCGCCCTGCATTTATGGTGGATTTCTAATAAAAATCTTGAAAGCTGCCACTCCAGTATGATTTGGAGAAACCTGTAAGAATCCAGCACATGGACAACCGCAAGAGTTAATTACAAACTCAGGCTAAAGAGATAGGTTTGGAAGAAAACAGACATCAAAACATAGCCTGTGTTAAAACAAATATGAAAGGCAAAAAGATAATGTTGTGGCCCTGTGCTAAAGTCATCTGAGAGGAGGGAACCTCCATTGAGACAATGCCTCATAAGATCTAACTATAGGTAAGAATGTTAGTCATTTTCTTAATAAATAATTGATGGAGGAGGGCCCAGCAGGCTGAGCAAATCATGGGGAGCAAGCCAGTAAGCAGTGTCCCTCCATGGCCTCTGCATCAGCTCCTAGCTCCAGGTTCTTGCCTTGAGTGCCCATCCTGACTTCTTTTGATGACAGACTGTGACGTGCAAATGTAAGCAACACGAACCCTTTCCTCTCCATGCTTTGAGTCATCGTGCTTTATCACAGCAATAGACACCCTAAGTAAGACAGTTGCAGAACACTAATTTTGAAGCACTGACCTCCTCTACCTGCTCATTTTACTGTCGCAGGTCACACAGGCACTTAGCATCAGAACCAGAATGGGTTCCTTTCTGATGGAGGTCTTTATTTACAACTTGACCCAGAATCTTATGTAGAGTCATTGGCCAAATATATTGCATAGCATTCTAGAAGGTTGCTTGATTACATATTTCCTTCCTAGCCCAGCTTATCCTCCCAAATCACTTAGCATTTTATTTTCCTGCTCTGTACCTTGTGCTTTCTCTCTATAGCCTGTGGCATGAAGGCCAGAACCCTATCTTCAAAATACCCGATGAAAGCAATTTAAAGAAGGAAGGATTTATTTTCACTCGTGTTTTAAGGGGACACAGTCCCATCACCAAGTAAGGCCTGGCAGCAGGATCATGAGGCCTGGTCACATGGCGTCCACAGTCAGGAAGCAGTGATGAGTGCTGGTGCTCAGCTCACTTTCTCCTTTTTATTCGGTCTAGGACTCCTGTGCCTTTTGTTGGGTTCTGCTGGCTTAGTCTGTGTTTGTTAGGTTATAATGTTCACAGAAAGCACACACACATATCCTCCTCCTCCTCTCCCTCCCTCTAGTCAGGGTCTCTCTCTGTAGTCCTGCTTGTCCTGGAACTCACTATGTAGACTAGGCTGACCTTAAACTCAGAGATCCTACTACCTCTGCCTCTTGAGTGCTGGGATTAAAGGCGTGGACTGTCACACCCAGCTCCTTTTCTTCTTTATAGAACCTTGACATTAAACTGACTTCTGAGGGGCGGGGGAAGAGGCTTGGTCCTGCCTCACCTGAATGTACCAGGCTTTGCTTTCCCCCATGGGAGGACTTAATGTTAGAATTCCTAGCCACTCCCCCAGCTACATGACCTGGCTATCCAGTAGCCAGGCAAGATGCTCAGTCATCCTGTGGCCTTACATGTCCTATGTAGTCCGTGCACTGTGTGATCACGTAATCTATGTGCATGCATGGCGTAGCTAAGTAAGCCCATATATGCATGTGCTGGGGGTGGTGGTTGCTGCATCTATAAAAGTGGGCTCCACCTATTCTTTATCTCTCTTCCTGCACGGTCATTCCATAGGCCTATGCACATCTTTTCTCTTCCCTTCCCTTAACAGACTCTTATAGTAGGTTTTGTTGTGCCTTGTGGCTTCTCTCAAATGCTTAACAGCACCGCTTAATGAATAATAGCCTTTTGGAGGAGGAGATGTGGGGTGGGCTGGGGAGGAAGGTGGAGACGGGGAGGGGTGGCGGGAGTAGAGATGAAAGGGGGTTCTGTAGTTGGTATGTAAAATGAATAAAATAATTTTTTTAAATAAGTACAGTATAAGACAAACTAGCCTTTTTGAAAATTTTCCTTTATTTCTCTCCTTTATATACTTCCTTGAAACATCTCTCAGTACCAAAAATTTACCTCATTATGTGTAATTCATATTCCAAAATAAAATATTATAACATTAAAAAAAAACCCCTGACTTTTCTCGGGGTCTGTGAGAACATCCAGGTTAGTTTCAGTTATCACCTTGGCCAGTTAACATGTGATCTCGTCTCCTGGAAGAGTCAAAGCTCTTCCTGACATCTTGGCTGGCCCTTTCCCTCCTAGGCCTGTCCAAATGGAGTTTTGCAGGTATTGTGCGCTTTTTATGGGAAGGGAATTCGAGTTTGTTTTCTCCAGAGGAGGTGGGCAGCTGGACCTGAGGGTAGTGATCTTAAAAGAGGAGGTGCCAACAAATCGGATCCTTAGTGCCTTTTTTTTTTTTTTTTTTTTTTTTGCATGTGTGTGTGAATGTGTGCATGGGTGTTCCCTTATGTACAGGTGTGTGTGTGTGTGTGTGTGTGTAGGCCCAAAGTTGATGTCTTACTCAGTTGTTCTCCACTACATTTATTGAGGCAGAGTTTGTTTCTGAACCCAGAGTTTGCAGTTCTGGCTCGTCTGTCTTAACAGTTTATACCAGGGATTCCTGTTACTGTCACCAGAGTGCTGGGAATATTGGCAGCCACCACATCCACTTGGCTTTTGCGTGGTTGCCGGGGATCCAAACTCTAGTCCTCACACACAGCAGCTAAGAATGGCCTTTATTTTAAAGGGGGGCGGGGCATGCCAGAGCACACAGACGGATTTCAGGCAACTTGTGCAAGATGCTCTTTCGTTTGACTCAAATCAGGAGGCCTGTCAGCAAGGGCTTTACCCCGCTGAGCCATTGTACCAGTCCCTCTTAGTGCCATTTGGAAGAGACCGGCATCCCCTGCCTGCAGCCGCCCCCTGTCTGTAGAGCACCCCGAAGCCCTGGCTCTTCAGTCAGTCAAAACTCAGTTTCAGGTCATTCCCTTCTCCACCCGCAGCACCCAGATATGGTGATGTTTTATTTGTACTGAAATGTGATTTTATTTGTATGTTAATAAGTAAAGTTGCCTGGGGGTCAGAGCTGATAGATAGCAAGCCATAGCAGAAACTGGGCGGTGGTGGCGCACGCCTTTAATCCCAGCTCTTGGCAGACAGAGCTAGGCGGATCTCTGTGTGTTCAAGGATACAGCCAACATGGAGACACATGCCTTTAATCTCAATACCAACCATAGAAGACCTGGAAGTCTGTATAGATGGGCAGTGACGTGGAGGTCATGTGGTTGGGTTTACAACCAGTGAGAAGAGAGAACAGAAAGTCTATAAGAAGACAAACACACAGGAAGTAGTTCTCTTGCTGAGGAGGACAAGAGCGGCAGTGAAGGGTAAGGTCTTTAGCTCTTAGCTATCACTCTGACCTCTTGGGCTGTCATTTCTGCATTGGCTCTGTTTCTTATTTAACAAGATGGTTACATCTACACCCAGAGTCGTCTTGAGTCAGACCCCAGAGAAAGAGTCCTCTGTCTAAATTAGACACTAGACTTGTTTCTGTGAAAGTCAACTTAGATTAAAAAAAAAGAAAAGAAAGTCTTCACACTGAAATGGTGGTTTGTCTGTTTCTCTTGGTCCTAGGTTCCTTGCATTGACTCCATGGAGAGTTTATCATCTCATTTCCGTCATGATACTTGGGCGCGTTATCATGCAAATCATCAAGGACATGGTTTTGTCTAGGACAAGAGGTAAGTAGACTTGGACTTAATTTTTGTGCTTTAGTATCGTGTAGGCATTGCTTTCTTTACTTCCCTTTTCCCTGTCCTTCTCTCCCTTCTGAGTTTCTGAGATGGGGCCTTGCTCTCTGTCCAGGTTGGACTGGAACTCTCAGTGGTCCTCTTGTTTCAGCTTGCAGAGGGCTAGGTTTATAGGCATGAGTCAACATGTTGTCTGGGGTTTGTATATATATACATGTATCCATACACACCTTCCAGTGCTGGAGTTTGAACCCAGGGCCTTGTACCTGTTGGGCAAATGACATACCACTGAACTACATCCCAGCTTATAATGTAGTTCATGATTCGGTCTCTAGTCAGAGCAGGCGAAAGGTCCATGTGCGCTGGGCTGGGCTCTCCCTTGGCTTTAAGCTACTTCACATACCAGGGTGATATTTAAGTAGGCGACTGAGAATAGCAGTTAAATATTTACTCCACCCTACAAGCTCACACTGGGCCCCTGGAAAATGCACGAATTTATGGACAGTTTTCTTTCACCTCAGTGAAGCAAAGCAAAGCTTAAAAAGAAATCACTGAAGGGTTTGTAAAAGTTTTGAATGATGAGTGATGTCAAAAAGAATCATTACATTTAAAAGTGTTTTTAATAAGTGATTGGCGTCTTTAGGAGCTATGCAACGATATCAAAGCTTCCTGAGGGAAGCTTTTCCATGCTTCCTCTACCAGTGTTTGAACTAGTTTTTGTAAATGGGCAAAAATCTCCCCTAGACATAATGAGCCCTGTGAATCTCTGTGTAATAAGATTGATTTGATCAAAATCACAAAGAGGCGGCTTTGGCTAGGGTCCACATGGGCTGCTGTGCATAAGAACTGCCCAGATTCCCCATCACGGGGTGTATTACAAGAGAGACACCGTCTCTCAAACAAGAACTTGAACACCGGAATGAAAGTCCTGTGATTTTTACCATCAGGGTATTCCATGGGTCAGCTTTAAAGCTGGCTCGTGTTCAAGTCCGTCCAGTTTTAAAACCAAACCACCACAGAAACAATGTTCAGAAAGATTGTTTTCCATTAGTGTGTTCAGGTGGCGAGCTAACTCCTTCATGCCTAGCCTCTCTGGGAAGGTAAACAAATTCATTTTAGTCTAGTTCAGGTATTTTGAGAACCACAGATTTAAATTATATTCTTAAACACACACACCCCCTTTCCTCCCTCTCCTTTTTCTTCCCTCCCCCATCCCCCCTTTTTAGAGAAGAGATGCCCAGTTCCTTCACTTTCAACCCCAACAGCATTTGCTGTTGTATCCCAACTGCAGTGAGGCTACCCGAGGCCAGTACCTCACACCTCAGGTTCCGTGGAGGAGTTGGTTAGGCCCTGGCAAGCCCTGTGTTCCGGCCTTGATTCACAACCCCCAGAGGAGGGCTCAGCTTTCTCCAGTGCAAGAAGACATAGCCATTTGCAGGTGTGTTCAGCAGCCTTTAAAGCAAGTTGGCCACCCAGAAAGCTGAGCACCTTAGTATTTTCCGTTGTATGTTCCCTTTGCCCATCACTTAGGTACAAGTGAAGAACAGATGAATGAGGAGAGGAGCGTGAGCTGAAGGACTTGGCTTCTGAGTACCAGGCCAGGATTGAAAATAGGACTGTTTGGAAGTCCTTCAGTCTTGGTGCTCGGGACCCACCAAGGTCATCAGTTTTCAGTTTAACCAGCCATTTTGGTACTTGCACAGTGGAGAACTTACTTGCAAGCAATATCCTTGAAAACCCTCAACATGGCAAAACTGTCAGGAGGTGGAGTTGATGCCTACCAGCCTGGACTCTCTAATTCTTAAGACGGGGCTGACACATCGGGCCTGCAACCCCAGCTACTTGGAGGCTAAGGCAGGAGGATCAGAAGTTTGAGGCTGCCTGGGCTAGAGAGGAAATGCAAAGCCACAACGGGGCTGCTGATTGAGATCCTGTCTTAAAATAAAAAGGGGATCTGGCTCAGTAGTGCGGCGCTTACCAACCAGCGCAGGCCTTAGGTCTGGTCCCTAGTGCAAACAGAAAGAAAGGGTGATGAAAAAGAAAGAATAATTCTTGAGCCAGTTAGTGTCCATTCCTAGCTGTGGAGAAGCCACACAGTAGAAGCTCTCCTGGGGCTGCGTCACCACACACTCGCTGACTCAAAACAAGAGGCGATACTTTTGTCGTAGTTCTGGAAGTCATCGTTTCAGACAACACATCAGCAGGTCTGTACTCATCCTGGAGGCCCTAGTGAAAGACCCATCACTGTCTTGTCTCTTCCCGACTTTTGTTGGTGCTTGTAACTACATCATCGCCATCCCTGCCTCTGTGAGCACACCAACTTCTCTGGCACTTGCACCAGACCTCCCTCCCCTGCTCTCTACCAAGAACAACTTCTTGGTTGTAATTGGTGCCCACCTGGATGGTACAATAGAGTAATCTTCTCTGTTCTTTACCTGGTGGTACGTGGAGAGTCCCCTTTTCTCTATGAAGCAACATTCACGGATGCTCAGCCTGCTTTGGTGAGTGAACCACGTCGTACTGTGGTACCCGAAGAGAAGCCATTCCTACACCACAGGCTTGAGTTTGGTTCAGGTGAAAGGCTACAGTGGGTGAGCAGGTCACACCGTGGCAGTCTCCCTGTTTCGCTGGCACAGTTAGGAGGACATCGGGGGCTCTCTGTCTTCTCAACGGTCAGACTATGTTGAGGGTCTTTTTGTGCCACGGCTAGTTGTGAGCATCAGCTTCTAAGGGGGCTGCATTCATGCTGGCCTCTGCCCTCGCCCGCCCCCGCCCCCCCTCTCCTCTGCAACAGGCCTGGCTTTCTCTCAGGGTTCCATTGAATGATGTTGTTCTGAACACAACATTTCTATACATGAAAAAAAAAGGGAAAAGAAAAAGATGGACTTCCTTCTGCTGCTTTCCCAGAACTCCCCAGTGGTTGGCTGGAGAGACCCTAGGGCCTTCTTTGGCCTCCTTTACAAAGACCCAATTGAGCTCCATGAATAGCTGGCTGGAGGTGGCGGCAGGGCTTCCAACCCCCAAACAGTGCTGGCTGCCATAGGCCGCTCTCAGGGACATGTAGACTTTGTTGCAAGGTCTGGAAGCAGCTGTGGTAGGGCTGTAGCTCCCGTTAGGAGTGTCAGTCTTTCTCAGACACCCCTGCTTATGCTGACAACAGCAGCCAGTGAAGCCTTGTTCAGCAGAGCTTTCTGGGACCTTCTTTCTGCCTCTTTCCCGCTCTCAGCTTCCCACTTTCCACATTCTTGGCTAAAGATAGGAACTTTGCTGGTACTCAGCTTAGCTGCCCCCTTCCCCCAAATATATATATTTTGACTACACTTCCCACATTTTAAATGCACGTCCCAATGAACCATGTGCACATTACTGAGTAGCTGGTGGTGAAGTGTTTCACCTCAGGAGACAGGCGCTCTATAGCCACAGAGAAGCAAGCAAACCCCACCCCATCTCCTTTCTACTTCCCACCTTTCTCTCTGACACACCCTGGATACTTCGGGTGAAACAAATAGAGAAAAGAGAGCAGAGATGCAATTGTGTGATGTGTGATTCAGTTCATCTTTGTGAAACCTGCAGGTACCCAGGCCTTTGGTTTGTAAGTCCCTGCAACCTCCGGCTGTGGCAGACGCCTCTATCTGTAGGATACGTTGAAAGCCTGTACTCCTGGTCACTCTCGTGCACCCTAGCAACACCGCTCACTCACAGGCTCCGAGGCCATCTTCTACAGCATGTCCAGTTCCTCCTGCATCTTCAAACTTGCCTGTGATTGCCTTGTCCTTTACCCTCATGGTAATTAGAGTCAGCCATCTCCACCTCAGGCTTTGAGACCTTCAGGCACTTCCTGTGAGGAAAGTAGGTGTCCCCGTCTCTGCCCACAGCCATATTGGGGCGTAGTTCCGTAACCACTGTGTCTTTCTGTCTTCTCCTCTGTGAATTCCACACTGTCTATTGATGCCACAGCCCAGCAATCTCTTGACGGTTGGGATTAGACCTAGTTGAGATTGGGCTTCGTACATTCTTCCTGTACTGTTATGCTGACTTGGCTTATCTAAGGCCTGGACTCAGTTGTCTGTGTGGTAGCCACTTGTCTGAGCTTAGGCCTGGGAAGCACTGTCAAGCCACCACCTGAGAAGCCCGGAGTCAGTATGCTCTGCTCACCCACCAGGTCTCTGCTCCTGTGGAATCAGTTGTTTACTCTTTCCCTTCTTAGCCCTTTGATTATGCTGTGCTCTGACCCAGTCTTTGTCAGAACTTCCTCCCTCTACACAATCCCCACCGGAACTGTGCTCCGTGTTGGTAGCAATCTCAAAGTCTTCCAGTCCTCTTGTCCCTCATCCATAACCAATTCTCCGATTCTTGACAAAAGGCCAGCATCTCAGGCTTGTGTCTCTTCTCTACTGTTGGCTCTGATTTGTTGGAGCAACATGGTGAAGAGTTAGACTAGCATGAGGTGAGGGTAGACCAGTATGTTTCTATCCATATCTAACTCTAGCTGAGTCCAAGTATTGCTTACAGCACCCTGGGTTAAGTTGACTTCGTTTTACATGCTGCTCAACTCCAGAAAGTTTGAGTTATTCTAGAAGGTACAGGAAACAGTTGTTTCAGAGGCCTACCAGGGGAGCAGAAGTCTAGCCTCCTAACAGGATTGAGAAACAGTTCATCCCTATGCTCATGCAACCAAGGCAGTAAAAAGAAACCAGATTAATTGTATAATTCAAATTGCCCAAAGAATTGGAAGCCATAAGCAACCTTTTCCTAGCAGTAAATGTTATGAAGAATTTGATAGGGGATGTTCACTTGATGGGGATATTCAAGCACACACAGGGTAAGACATTTGACCTTTGGTTTGATGGAAAGTACAGGAAACTTCTCGTGGTGGTTTCTTTATTGAACTTCCTTAAGTCTGGTAGCTGGGAGTGTGCTGGCAAGACTCGGTCCAATAAAGATAGTCCTTAGAGTTTTGAAAAGCAAACCAATCAATCTATCTGTCAATCCATCCATCCATCCATCCATCCATCCATCCATCCATCCATCCATCCATCTTCATCATTATCATCATCAATTAACTTTTTCTGTTGATTTCATTGGAGCTTAGCTATAAGTTTATAGTATCTGAAGAGCACACCATGCCAATTTCCCCTTCAATACCACTTCTGTTATTCCTGCTATAGAAGTCACATTTTCTGTCCTTTTTGACATATGATGGTTAACACCTTTTTGTCAAGTCTTATAATGATTCTTTGACAGCACTTTTTCCTTAAGCACACATGTTTTCTGCCCCGCTGACAATAAAGTACCTGGGGGCAGGGATGGTGTTCTAGAGTGTCCTGCCTTTATGATTCCTACTCAAGTGTGATGTAGACAGTCGCCTACATCTATCATGGCAACAGACATAGACACTGTACGGTTTGCCTGTAAATGTTTTGCTTGAAGACACTTGGGATGTTTCTAAGCTGGCACATGCTCCCGGGGAGTGACATCTTGCTTAAGTTTTGTATTTTACTTCCTATTGCAGGTGCACAGTTGTGGAGAAGCCTCAGTGAAAGGTAGGGATTTTCTCCTCCAACGATGTGGCTGATGGATGGCAAGGCGGTGGGGTGGGCAGGTGACTTGGGCTGCCGATGTGTGTCACTGAAGACCTGTTGTCGTGATAGGGACCTACGTCTCTATAATGATTTCCAAGAGTGGGGAAAAGTAAAGAAAATGACCGTGAAGCTGGAGCTGAGGATGAGATGGGGAAGTCACTCCAGGGATAAATGCATTTCAGTACCTGGCTGGGCAGTGAGGAGAGAGGGGACTTTCTCTTTCATGTTTTCCCTCAGGTTCAGTTTTGAAGTGGGAATGACAGTTGGTGCAGTGGAAGAATGGGTGACAGAGAGGGATAGAACTTCCTTGGAATGTTCCAGAAGGGCTGGCCATGCTGTCGGTTCAGAAGGCTTGAGAGTGGAGGAGAGAAAAAGGAGGGACACAAGTCTACTGGCTGTGAGTGCCTCAAATGTTGACCAGCTACTTGGTCCCTGCACCACTAGGGCTACATCTGCTCCCTCATCTTGAGTGACATCTGCCCTGAAGGGAGGTAGAGGCTTCCAGGTTCATCACGGCAGTGATGAGCGGGGACAGTTTGCTTCACTGAGACGTAAGAAAGATGGAGAAAGTTTAAGGGTTAATATTCCAGTGACGTTAGTATTTGAAGAAACTCATTTGTGTTTGTTAAGGAACTGATTTGGCCATATATATTTGTGCTACTTAAGAAGGATGGTTGGGTGTTGGGGATGCCCAATTTAAGCCAAAGTGGACATCAGAAAATGAACACGCAAAGGGAGGAACGAAATAAATGATGCCATGAAGCTCCCATGAGAAGCCATTGCCTCCGTCTTCATTTCCCCTGCTGTGAGCATCTGGTGCAGCTGTGTTGCACACACTCTGACTGATGAAGCACAGCCGGTATTCTCCCTTCTCCCAGCTCGCGCTCCGTGTAGGTTTCCTTAGCTGTTGTTTGACTCTGTTTTCCAGTTCCCGGGCTCTGCTCAGCCGCCAGCCTTACTGCGTCTACTGCCCTAGTCTTTAAGCTGCTCTCAGCTGTGACAGTCCTTTAGATTTCCCTTGGTTGGTGTTGATTTTAACAGCCCGGAGGAGTGCTGGGTAGGTGCATGGTGACGTCTGTCACTTCCCACCATTTGCCTCAAGTTTTTCTCATGACGACAGGACTTGGCGTTTCTGGGAAGTGGACTGTTGAGGTGAAGCATAGGCAACACAGAGCTGCACACAGGTGTAAACTGTGACATTTAAGGGACGACAGAGAACAAGGTGTCTCCAGGAAGCCCGAATAATGGAGGTGGCATCAAGGAGGGGGTTGTGCCGTTTTCGTCACACCAGCGTGATTTATGCCTGTTGATGTCACCCTGGACCACCTGGCCTGAGACTGTCTCCGAGTTAGCGTTCCTTTAGAGACTGAGTCTATTGGGAAGCCGGGTGGTCAGAAGGCCTGCTGATAAGAGAACACAGTCAGAGAAGAGGATCTGGGTTCCCAAAGTCGCATTCTAGAAGCACTCCAGGGGCTCCAGGCACATGCCTGGTGTGGGCAGATCTGGTCTCGGCTACATGCTGGGCCACAGTAAGTGGATTATGCTTTCTGTGTTTTTCATACATTAGGAAAAAAATACAGAGGCTTGCTTCCTGTTTGTGGTAGCTGGAAGATTAGACCAAGTGAGTTGATCTCAAAGGATTGAAAAGCAAGCAAGCAAACAAAGCCTTGTGCTCTTTGATACATAGTTCTGTCAGATGCACTGATATGCGGACCAGTCTGCATGTCTTTTGTTGTGGTTTAGAAAGTGTCTGTCAAAATTCATATGGTAGTTCACAGTGGCTAAGTTATGGGACCAACCTATGTTCAACCACAGAGAAATGGATTTAAAAGATGGGAGATATATATATACATATATATACATATATATATACACACACACACACACAACATAAACATTTTTCAGCCATAAAAGACATACAAGAGGATGGCATTACATTGTTTTCAGGAACATGGACACAGCTGGAAATAATCAGATTAAGTGAATTAAGCCGGAAGGGCAGAATTGTTTCAGAAGGACAACGGTTACATGTTGTCTTTCATTTGTGGTTTCTAGATTTTATGCAGTTACACAAAATCATGTGTGCACGCATAAAAATGGAAGTAGACGTGGGACTGTCTAGGGGAACAAAGGGGAGAAAGAGGAAGGGGTGAGGGCGTGGCAGGAAATATGTTCAATGTGCAATATATACTTGCATAAAAAACATTTTACTGGAACTAAGTGAAAAGCTAAAAGAAAATTTGCATGCCAGGAATTTAATCCCACAAAGAACATTAGTTGTTCCATGTGTTTGTAGTGTTGGGGCATAGTGGGAGGGGCCTACATCACGAGGACTCCTCCTCATGAATGGATGGACTCTGGTTATAAAGCCGATTGCAGCTGGGACTTGCAGCTTGTGCTGTATCGTACTGCATGGTGCCTCTGTCCCAGCAGGAAGGGCTGTATCACATATGCCCCTGATCTGGAACTTCTGTGTTTGTTCATTGAAATTTCCAGGGAGACATGCCATTCAGGACTTCAGGGATGGGGCTTTCTAATATTTCTGCCTGAGTTTCCAAGGTGCTAACTTGGTATGCATGTTCAGTAGTGGTTCTTGCATCTGGCCTTGGGTGTGCCTATGTCTTTAACAATGAAAAAGATTAAAAAAGAAAGCAACTCACAGGTTAAAATACATGATGACAGGCAGATCATTGGAATCTACATAGAAGAGAGGCACTCTGTGATCATGGGAGTCATGTGGATTAGTTTTTTTGTTTTTTTTTTTTTAAATTCTAAGTTCATGGATACTAGCTGTAACCAACTCTAACCATAGGTCTCACCCTCCTCCTTGGCAGTAGCTGGTCATTATCCCCCACTGTCCTTTGGTGCAACAGCTGAGCTACTCAGGTTACTCAGCAAGGGTTAGTTTTCCCTCTTCCAGTATCTGCTTTCAATTTGGGCTTGATCTCAGCGTGAGCCTGGCTTCCTGTCTGTGGGCCTTTCTCTGGTTTGGTAAAGTATTCAGCATTCCTCATGAAGCTGGTGATGCACATGGACATGTAAGCCTGCGTACAGTCCTTCACATGTTTAAGGGCTGTTTGTAGACTCCACAAGTGGTGTTTGCACGGTAGCAGTTCATAATGCCCGAACCAGGCTCTGATTTCCAACAGCATCAACAGTAACTGGGGCCTTTCACCCAGATGCCTTGCTAAGGCAGCCTAGGTACCCGGGACTGTCCTTTGTGCCAATGCGACTCTAGTGCGTGCTCTGAGAACAGCTCATTTCTCACATTCGCTCCACAAGGGGCTTTGTAAACTGTGTGCTGGATTTGCACAGAGGTGGCTCTCGGCTGGGCTGGATGAACAACCCTTGTGACTCCTTCCTCGTGTTAGGTTGAGACTGACTCTAGAGTCTCATAGTACCTTTTAATTACTGCAGAACCATGGCTGTTCACTTAACAAAATCCTCTATTAGCAGATGATAATGTCTGCATTCTACCTTTTTCTTTATGTACACCTTCTTTTAAAAATGAATTTGCCTTCTGTTTTAGCCAGTTTTTCTCAGTAGATAATGTTAGGAAGAGGTCTCTTTACTTAAATCTTTGCCATTCAAATAGTTTTACCTAGTTCTTTAATACTTTGCTCATTATTACCCAGATTAAAGGGCTAAGATGTTCTTCCTCATAAGTCATTTTATTGTTCAGTATTTGTTTATTTAAGGTTTATTTCATTGGTATTAAAGTTGTAGGAACTGAGACCTACTGAGCACTAGAGGATTTCTGACAGACCTTCCGGACATTGTAGAAGCTTCTAGCAGGGAACCGTCTGTAGGAGGCAGTGGTGGCCCTTGGATTCAGCTGCAGCTGGGACATGCACCAACCTGACTCACCGTGAGGCAGAGCACAGGCCATCCTAGCCAGCAGAGCTAAACAGGAGTCCTGGGATTTTGCCCCTGTGTGGCCAAATCACAGGTTCTCCTTCTCGTTCTGTGTCTCACACTCTTTCTCTTTCTCTAGCACACTCAGAGAAGTAGTGTGGGTGCTGACAATTGGCATTGGTATGAGATGCTCTTTTGTTCCATAGGCTTCCAGATAATTCCCACAAAAATTGCTCTTGCTGCTCATTGTGTATTTTGAGGGACAGAGAGAGAATCTTTGACCATTAAGACCAAGTTGTGGTGTCTACCCAACTCACAGGCCTAGAATGAGTCAGGGCATTTACAGCAGATGACTAGGACATTATTCCTCTTAACAAATAAAGTTCAACTGTTGTCTCTAAATTGCTTCTCCTCTGATAATGGAACATAGGTCAAAAAAATGTGGTTTTTATTGTTGTTGTTGTTGTGTGTGTGTGTATGTGTGTGTGTGTGTGTGTTGCTAGGAATTGAACCCAGAGCTTTATTTATGCTAGCAAGTGAGCAACATCACGAGTCTGAGGAAATGATTTTAAATGCAATTATGACTCTTCCTCATATACGCTCTATAGACAGGATGGCAGATCCAGATTCCCATGCAGAGAGTTGATAGCTTGAATGTGTAATCTCTCCCCAGAACAATAATTCCCACCCTCAGACTTCACAGCTTTGATTTTTCTTCACATGTCTTAAACTTTCTTTGTTCTTTCTGCATTGTAACCTGGGACCCTCCACAAGTAAGTGTGACAGGCCCTTTGCTGTCTAGCCATGTTCTTTGAGGGTGTCCATGAGTTTTAAAGGAATGTCTTCTGGTGAAAGGTACTTTGGTTGGGCTAAATGAAGAAAGGATTTTCTTTTTCAGGAAATGTAGTCACTGAGCTCAGAATGTGCTGGATGCCTGCAGAAGCCTGTTTTGGCCGATGACACCCAGGCAATCATGGGAGCTGAGCTCCACAAACTTGAAAGTCTGTCTTCTGCCAAAATGAGGACTCCAATAGGCCTTTTATGCCTTAAAAAAAAAAATAACAGTTGAGCACAGTTCTGTAGTTATCTATTGTACACTGGGAACTCAAAGCCCCTTTCTTCCTCTCGGGACAAAAGAAGGGGCCTATTCATAGACAGAACAAATCCTTCACAAGGACTGCTGGGCTGGGACCCCAGGCCGCGCACAGGGCTCCCCCAAGATTCCGGCCAAGTTGCTTGTGTTCAAGTTGGTTGTTCAAATTGTATTTTGATATTGAGACCCATCAAAGACAAATGGAACTCAACTGTGAAAGTAACCCTGGAGGAAATGACGTGGAGAATTATGTTTATTACCCCCCACCACCTTTGGTATACGTATATAAAAATACTTTATGAGCCATTTAAAGTGTCTTGTGCTCGATGTTAAGGCCCACAGTCTTGTTTGGGGGACCGTGAGACTGAAGGAGGTGCCAGCCTAGAGTGCAAATGCCCTGCATGTGGGCGTATAGGTCTTCGCAAGAGCATTGAGTATGATTTTTTTTTCAAAGTATCAAAAATAAAACTCAAAGTATTAAAAAAAATTAAGGCTGGGGATGTAGCTCAGTTGATAAAGTATTTGTCTGGCATGCATGAAGCTCTGAGTTCAGTCCCGCTGACCGTGAGCTTGAAGGAAGGGGAAAACCTGGCCATAATGTGAGCAGTTGCTGAACTGAGGAAGCTGCCCCCATGGAAGGGTGTGTGCAGCTGGCACTGGTTCCTGGGCCGAGATTTATAACTTAGAACCCATTGCAAAGCCTTCTGGAAAGTTTTCCTTCAGGCTTAGTAAATTGAGTGTGCTCAGCGCTGCTTCTCTGCTCGTGGCCACTAGGGGGTGGGAAGGAGGTGGGACCTCTCAGCGCTGGGAAGCTAAGAAACAAATGAAGCTGTCCACTCCAGAGGAGGGTTAGGACCTAGGCATTTGGGCAAGACAAAGACATCCGTGCTTCCCAGTTACAAGAAGAAAACCTGGGTAAAAGTTACATCGATCTGTACTCAGGATGCATATTTGTGTGTGTGTGCGATGTAAAGAAGAGTGAAAAATGAACGTAGACCAAGAGAAGCGATAGTGTGACGAAACGCGTGCCTACGGAGAGGACGCCTGGGCAAGGAGGACACTCACAGATGTCCTCCTCGGCACAGTCTGGGGACAAGTAAATGGCCGTAATACTTAGTTTCCAAACAAACTCATGGTTTTGAGAGCAGAACTCAGGGGCACTTTGAGTTCTGGGCCATTTTGCTACTGTTTCTACTCACGGTCAGAATCTTCTGAATGGGTCTGTTGTTTCTCGAGAAGTCTTTTCTCCGCTTTCCCAACATCTTGCTCGGGGATCAAAATACACAGACGTCCTCTTCTCCCTCCTGCTTCAGAACCCTATATCAAATAAAAAGCACAAACCCCAGAAAATAGCTTGATTTTAAGTAATTGTGTGGAAAGAGGATAAATGGGTGATTCATTGATTCTGGGTATAAAATCACCATTTAAGGTTCTAGGCCAAAGATCCCAGTTAGAAAAGTATGAGTCCGTGGTACTATAGGATGTTTCCAGAACCTTGATGTGCTTCCAGTGGACTGGGTGATCCTGCCACCCCCACTGTGTCCATATTCTAACCCCTCTCTGCGCCTGTCACCTTACACACCAACAGGGACTTTGCAGATGCAGGATGTGGATACTTTCTGGATTATGCGCATGGACCCGGGATCATCACAGGGTCCTTTCCAGAGCACAGCA
The DNA here is from genome assembly GCF_007827085.1 of Peromyscus californicus insignis. Classification (NCBI taxonomy): domain Eukaryota; kingdom Metazoa; phylum Chordata; class Mammalia; order Rodentia; family Cricetidae; genus Peromyscus; species Peromyscus californicus. The sequence goes on along the minus strand of NW_026294480.1, from coordinate 13,838,696 downwards.
GGATTGGGATGGAGAGAAGGTGCTGGTGGTGGGCCAGGAGGTGAATGAAGGGAGTCAAGGAGCACAGGCAGCTCCGAGGAGCCGGAAGAGGCGGGGCACGGCCTCTGGAGCAGAGATGGCTGACAGACAGGGTCACAGTTGTTAAGACGGTGCTTGTGAGAGGGCTTCCAAACCACGAGCCGGTGGTGGTTTGTCGGAGCAACAGTAGGAAGCTGATGGAGCGGTCATTATGATGTGAAAGGAGCAGTCTTTATTGGACATTGCCAAGGTCGGGTTGGTGAGGCCACCGCTCCAACCACCAAAGAAATGCAGTTTTACCTGGCTTGTGGGCTAGTTGCTTCCTAATGTAGTTCGGTCCAATTTGTCCAAGAGCAGTATCCTGAAACAGGAGTGCCGGGGTTGGTGGGACAGAAAGACAATAGTTACAGCGTCTGAGCGAGAGGCCAGCCAGCCAAGAACTGCCTAGGGGAGGATGTTGCCACTGGGCCAGAGGAAAACTGAGGATTGAGAAAGGGACGAATGTGGTCAGGAGGGTCCTCAGTAATAGGACGATGCCATTCCAGAAGGCAGGGTGCAGCGTTATTTGGCAGTGGCGGCATCTATGTCCAGGAAGAAAGCACTGGGCGCATAAGAGCCTGGGAGACCTTGGTGACTAGCTTTCTGTGAGTTTCATTTATGTGATGAGGAGGGTGGGGAGGAAGCCTTTAGGACTGAGAACAAATCCAGGGGCTTAAGGATGAGAGGAAGGCTGAGAAAATGGAGGTGGGCAGTATGAGCTACATCCTGGGAAATGGTGGTGGGACGTGAGTGGAGAGAGACCAGTCAGTGACCTGGAGAAAACACCAGCATCGGTATCTAGTTCCAGAATGTTCTTATTACCCCCAAAAGGAACCCACATCCACCAAGTAGTTGTTTCCCATTTCTTCCCTTCCTCCAGCTCTAGACATCCGCCCTCTGCTTGCTCTTTATGGATTTGCCTCTGGATGTTCATATAAACATATGTCCTTGATTATACCTGGCCTCTTTTGCTTGGCATAATCACTTCAAGCTTTACCCATCATACAACTTTTACCATACTTTATTCCTTCTCACAGCTGCGTTAATGCCCCACTGCCTGGACACACCACATTTTGCTCTGCCATCGTTTGATGGTCTTTTCTGGTTACTTCCATTTTTGGCTAGCGAGAAGTCTGATTCTGTTCTCAAAACAGAGAGACACGATCATGTTGAGTAGAGAACTGGGAAGCATGTGTAAGGATTACTGGGTGGAACTGGGGACGGGGAGGTGGGGCTCAGCTCTGTCGCTGTAGAGGGCTGGGCTTCTGATTGACGTAGTTTACAGATCTTTTGTGGAAAATTGAAGCTACGTGAGGTAACTCCACACACACACAAAATGCAATATTGTAGGCCTGTCTATACCCTCCCCCCACCCCAATCCCTGAAACGGGAGTGTCACTCTATAGAAGGAGCTCGGAACGCGTCCTTCATCTGTCCTTTAAGTTAAGCCTCCTCTTCATCTGTTTTTAATAGTCGTAGCGAGTTTGCAGGGAAGAATGGAGGTACAGGGTCAGCATTGTTGGTAGAGGTCTGATTCAGGCAGGAACGGCTCTGGCGTGGAGTCCCCTGACTAGGAGGGAGCATGGCTTTATAACTCGTGTGCTGTTCGTTAGTTATTTTGAAGGCTATTCTTACTTGTGCCCGCTTTTAATACCTGAACAACTGGGAGAGAGAACTTATAATCCTGCAGTCATTTGGCTTGGATTCCTTGAGAGTATTTTTAAACTCTAACATTCAGAGCGGTCTCATATCACCGAGAGCCCAGGCAGCACCTCGGTACGCCTTTCTTTTCTCCTGGACTACGGCTTTAGATTTCGAATAGTGTTTTTGAATTCCACAAAAAAAATACATTAAAAAAATCTCTCCCTTGGTGTTTGTCTTATTTTTAGTCAGTGACTGTTTTTATTAAAATGAGCAAGGAAATTTTCAGTCATGACTATGGAGCCATCTGCTATGGAAAGAATATTGTTGTTTCCTAAAATGTACCAAGCTAGACAACCTCAACTCAGACACGGACATTTAATTTCAATAAGTTGCACATTTAGATATTATCCCCACTCTGGCTAAGATAATAATATTTAAGGGGCTTTTAATGAATGCATTGTGCTCAGTATGTACTTGAGAGGAATTTTAATTTTTTTAATTTATTTTTTATGTGTATGAGGGTTTGCCTGAATGCTTGTGTGTGCACCCCCCCCCCTTGGGGGCTAGAAAGAGGTGTCAGATCCCCTGGATTTGGAGGTAGTGATGGTTGTGAACTGCCATGTGGAGCTGGTAACTGATCCCTCATCCTTTGTAAGAACAGAAAGTGCTCTCAGCCTCTATCCTCTGAACCATCACCCCAGCCCTGGAGAGGAGTTTTAAGTGGAATTGAAGCTTGTGTTTCTAAATTGAATGCTGAGTCTGAAGTGAATTTGGGATTAAAAACAAGATGGCCTCAGGTTCTTCCTTATAAACTGAGAGAGAAAAGTTAGTTTTCATTGTTATAACATACTGAGAAATGTAGCCAGACATTCTTGTTGGACTTTCTTTAAACCACAAGCCCCTAAATAATGACAGGGAGACTTACTGTTAATTACGAAAGCTTGCTCTTAACATGGGCTTGTTCCCAACTAACTCTTACTGACTTAAATTAACCTGTTTCTATTAATCTACATTCTGCCATGTGGCTCCTTACCTCTCCTCCACTCTGTACATCTGACTCCCTCTGTGTCTGGCTGGCGAATTCCAGTGCTCCTGATTCGAACCCAGAGTTCCTATCTCTGCCTGGAAGTCACGCCTATCCTCTTCCTGCCTGGCTATTGGCCATTGAGCTCTTTATTAAACCAGCAAGGTACCTTAGGCCAGTGAGGCAAAGCATAGGCATATCTCACGTAGTGTAAACAAATATCCAGAAACAGAGAAAAGTTAGAGGAGGGTTCATTTTGGCTGACAGTGCAGAGGCCTCAGAGCATGGTCCCTTGACTTTGCTGTGTCCGGTCCCTTGCATAATGAGCTGGAACATCATGGTGGGGAACACGTGTTGGAGCAATGTGGCTCATTTCCCGAGGGACAGGAGAAAGTGAGAAGGAAATGAACAGACCAGGGAAAAGTGATACCTTTCCCAGGTATATCTCCCAACGATCCACTAGTTATCTACTTAGCTATGTTCATAGTCACATACTGATCTATAGATGCAGTTAGAGCCCTCAGAGTTTTCTCTCAATAGCACCACCAGACGGGGACCAAGCCTTCAACACATGAACACTTTACGGGGACATGTCACATCCAAGCCACAATATTTACACGTGAGTTATCTGTAGGTGATAAAATCACACCCTTTCTTTTTCCAGAGTGGAAGGGGATAGTGGTGCTGGTTTAAAGAATTTGTGTTGTCTGTGTAGGAAGCCTGGGCACTAGAAACTAATTATAAGTTTTGTCTTTGGTTCCTCAGTCAAGACATCAGAGCTTTTCAGTAGTGAAAGAAGACATGACTTGCAAAAGATTGCTAATCAGAATATGGGGTTGATGTGTAGCCAACAGTAGAAAGGCAGTTGTAAAATCCAGAGGAAGCCTTGCCACCTGTCGGCTGCCGCTTGGTTTTGGGAATAGGAGAAAAGCTATTCTCTGGTGAGCAAGTGATTTCAAGAAACAGAGGGAGGCCAGTGAGACGTGCATGAGGCTCAGTGACAGGTGTCCAACTCTGATGCCGCATTGGTAACACTGCCGGTCTTCCCCACCTCGGTTCAGCACGACCTGTTGGCTCAGATCCTGTTTCTTGGTTTGGACTCTGTTAAAGAATGCTATGGACTGGGTGGCTCAGATGGCAAGCATTTATTTCTCACATTGCTAGAAGTTGCCAGTCTGAGATTATGAGTTCTCGATATGATTCATCTTCTGGATCCAGGAGCACCATCATTTCATTCTAAGGCAACAGTTCCATAATGGGGCTCCATCTCATCAGCTCACCCACTTAGCCCCAGAAGCTCACCTTTGGGGGTGAGTGAGTTGCATGTAATAGAGTTTGTAGGTGCAAGTGAATTTAGAGTTTATAGGTGTTCAGCCCTTCCCTCTGCTCAGTTTTCTCCTTCTGTGAGAGAGGGAAGTGGAAGGATGGAAGGGTACAACTCCTTAGAATGCAGAAGTGGAGAGTCAGGCAAAGTCTAGGGTAATCTGAGCCCCTGGAAAGGATCATGATGAGGCAAAAGCTTAGAGGTCATCGGCTCTCTTGACTCCAGGAGGAGGGATTATGTCTAATGCCTTCTGGTTAAGTGGTGCTTGTGTTTCACAACTCCCTCAGATACTAGGGGGCAAATGGTCCTCATATTCTTTTAGACACTTTACCTTGCTTATTACTGTTGAATTCTGAGACACCAGGATTTGGGGAAATTTTACAAGAGGTATTGTAGATACTTCGGTGTGGACCATGGAGGATTAAGCCATTTCAATTTCATACTGCCTTCACAGTTATGTTTTGTTACCACTGGAAGCTAACATAGTAGCCACTAACAGCTATATGAGATTGTGGTAGGTGCTGGACTGGAAGAGTGGGTCCCGTAGCAGTCAAGGTTAGAGGCATCAACCAATCCTGATCTCTTCACTCCCCATCACCCTGGAGCCTAAGTGACTCCTCATTTTTGTTGAGGGAGGAGTACCAAGCACAGCAAAACCATGGCTCATCCTAGTCACTTTCCTGTGGCTGCTACAAAACACTTGGGTTCAGGTATGTTACTCAGTTTTCCTTCATTGAGACAAAATCCTTGAACCTCGGTCCGTAAGAAGGGAAGACCTACCTGTTTTGGTTCCATGACCACTTAGTCCTCTTGTTTTCACCATGTGGCAGTAGAGTCCATCATGGCAGGTGTGAGTGGTGAAGAAGACTGCTTACCTGATAGCAGATGGAAGAGATCAGGGCCTGAGTATCCTCTTCAAGAGGATGTCCCCAGTAGACATTCTTTCAACTCTTCCCTTTCTGCAAAAGTTCTAGACTTCCAAGAATGCCAGAGGTTGGTAACCAACTAGTACCTGGGTGTCTGGGAGACATTTATGATCAAAACCAGCCAGTCAGACTGGCTTACACTGGTAATTTTGGAACTTGGGAGGCTGTGTAGGGAAGCTGTGAGTCAGAGGCTAGACTGGGATACATAGAGAGTTTCAAAGCCCTGCCTGATAAAAAAGATATGAACCAAATACTAGGTCATGTAGACAATCACAAGTTTATTTGACCTGTGTGGTTCTGGAGACTTAGAAGCCCAAGAACAAGGTTGGGTGTCTGATGAGCAGCAGGTGAGGGCTTCCTGCTGCATCTCAACACAACAAGGACCATGGGAAAGACAGCAAGTGTGCTGGGGAGAGAGCCTTTCCCTGACTAGGATATCATCCCTACGACGGTACGGGTATCCCGTGCAGAGGGCACAGCCAACAATTGTTTCCAACACATGAGCTTTGGGGGACACATTCAAACCAGAAAATTCAGCCCCTTCCCTAATTCATGTCCTTCTCTAAAATACTTTCATCCCACCCAAATACCTCTAGAGTCCTGTACCAACTCAAATTGCAAAATCCAAGGTCCTGTGTGGCTTAATATGAGTTCAGCTCAAGATAGCTCATCATGAGGTGGGTTCCCTCTAGCTGGTAGTCTGTGAACTGAACAAGTCTTCAACTTCTTAACATGGCAGTGATAGTCATTCTTTCATGAGGATGTGAACTTCCATGAGGCTTATGAACATGATCATAGTCATGCTGTAGTATGCAGTGATGGTCAGAAAGAGTTCTCAGTACGGTGTTCTTAAGACCTTTTCAAATTATTCTTGGACAGCAGTTCATGGGAAACAGGAGAAACAGGGTAATGAGTACGTCACAACTCTCTCATGTATTGTATTGCTTTCTTTCTGCACAAGGATTCGGAGTCAGTTATTGCTGTGTTACAGAGAAGCACAGAATCATCTCTTTGGTGTACAATGTGCATTTGTTTCTTCTGTTTCTGTCTTCAGTGGGGCGCAGTTTAGGAAGGCTTTGCTCCAAGTTTTTGTCTTGCATCCAGGCCAACTTCATGGCCTTTTAGCTTCCTTGCTTCAGAGGCTGCCCAAGGTGTCTTATACTCATGGAAAAAGGCAGGAAGACCATGGGACCTCAAATCTAGTCATTCCAGGCCTCAACCTGCTCATACCCCCAAACCCAAAGCATATCACAGGGCCAAGTCCAAAGCCAAGATGGGGCAAAAGTACTTCTGGACACCATGAGGTCATGACAAGGCACCGACGTGTAAACTACAAGACAGATGGCAATTGTGTCTCATAACGTGATCTGTCGTTAGATTTTTAAGTGGGGATACTTTTCTTTTCATATAATAGTTACATGCATTTTTATTTTATATTCAGTGCCTTCCAAAGCTCATTTGAATGATTACTTTTTGACTGAATGTATATAGATAAATATATCGATATAGATATATATATATATTACAGTCATATATATACATTTCACTTACAGACTAAAAGCTCTTAAGTGTATCTATCTACTTACCTACCTACCTATTATATTATATTATATATTATATTATTATATGTTTATTATCTTCTATCTATCTGTCTGTCTATCATCTGTCTTTCATTTCTTTCCTTCTTTCCTTTCTGGTCTTCCTGTGCTGTCCAGTCTGACTTTGAATTTCTGGGCTCTAGTAATTCTCCTGCCTTAGCCTTGCTGGTGACAATTTTTTCATTTTATGTCATTCTTTGATTTAGCATCTCATATAGCCAAGGTTGGCCTCAAGCTAATTAGGTAGCAAGGATGACCTTGAATTCCTGATCCTTCTGCTTCCACTTTGCAAGTGCTGGGACCATGTATAGCTCACCCATTTATTTATTTATATGTATTTATCTTTATTTTTATTTATTGTTTGAAAACTTCATACATGAATGTAGTATATTTTGATTAAACCGATCCCCACTCCCTCTTCTCTACCTCCTACCTTCCTTCCCAACTTTATGTACTCCTTTTCAAAACTACTCATGCTTCCTCTAAAGATTTTTTTTTCTAACTCAATACCTCACAAGTATTTCCTGGAAAATTTAAACCATAATTGTTAGTTTTACCCAGAACTAATTTTTAGATAATTTTCTCACTATACTATTACTTTTATCTCTTTATAAACCAGAATAATTTACGTAGTTATTATTATAAATTATAATAAATTATCTAGTAATTCTAGATATTTGCACATGGTCAAATATTCAGAGCAAGAGGGCTTTGGATTACTTGGTGTTATATGATTCTGGACACACAATGGACCTTTATACCGTTAAACCTTTATGGCACTCTTTGTATACACTGAAGGGGTGACTTGGAAGAATAAGATACGTTCTTTATTAAAATCATCTATTTCTATAGCCTAAATTAGTGTTCAAGTACAAGTTATTTTTTGGTTTTGGATAGTAAATTTAGTTCCTATTATTGGCTCAAGATTCATTAAATGTTAACAGAGTCAAGGGTTCTAGGCCCTGCAGGAGTATGATCTAAAGACACAGAGACCAAATCTTCCACGTTGCCGTCAGTACTTCATTAACCAGCTGTGTTTTACCCCAATGTGTCTTTACCTTGAGCTGATGCTAATGTGCTTCACTGAGACCCACGCCCCGTGCTCCATTATTTGCAAAGGAGCAAAGTAGCTACATGCTGCTTTCTTATTTTTGTTATGGATAGAGAAGCAGCCGACTTCCCGTGCTCATCCACTGGTGCCGGACAGACCAGCTCTTTGGGATTCCTGCTTACACTTGGGGGTCATCCTCTAGTCAGTGGATTCATTCTTCCCGTGCATACTTGATGTACATGAGGTAGGTGCCAGCGTTGAGATACTATTGCATTTCCTCTGAGGCTGGAGCTCAGGGAAAACCAGTTAGGTGAGGTAGCAGGAGAGTGGCACATTGCTGGGCTCAGGGGAGCTGTGAGAACTCACCTGCTGAAGGATCCCTAGAGAGTCTCCTGCTATCCCTCTATGTAAAGAGGAGACTGCCAAGTAAAATTAGATGGGAGGGTGATTGTGTCACTGTTAGAAGTTTTCATTGGTTCAGAGAGGAGGATTAGGTCACCATCAGGAGTTTTCATTGGTTCAGAGAGGATTAGGTCACCATCAGGAGTTTTCATTGGTTCAGAGAGGATTAGGTCACCATCAGTTTTCATTGGTTCAGAGAGGAGGATTAGGTCACCATCAGAAGTTTTCATTGGTTCAGAGAGGATTATATCACCATCAGAAGTTTTCATTGGTTCAGAGAGGAAGATTATGTCACTATCAGAAGTTTTCATTGATTCGGAGAGGAGGATTATGTCACTATCAGAAAATTTCACTGGTTCTTTAAGGCCTTAAGGATACCAATTGCACATTAAAAAAGGTAGACTGGAGAGCGATGCCTGAGGAAGGCCAGTAAATTAATTTTGTACTCATTGCACTCACAGTCTCTCATACCGGAGCCTGGCATTCGTTTTTATTTGGAATCAGCATCCTGTTTTCTTCCTGTCCACTTCCTGTTGCAACGACTCTGCCTTCTGTTCTGCTCAAAGGGATCTTTGGTGCAGTGTGATGCTTCTAGCAACTGACTACTTTTCTGACGCTGAATATTTATCTTAAGACTAAGTGCTTTCGAGGTTGGTGGACAGGCAGATATGCCACAGAAACTTAGTTTCCTCTCAGGATCTTAATTCTTTGGGTTTCTGCCATCGCATGTGACTGGGTTGACGTCAGCGACCGTGCAGCATGGACTGCTTCAGAGACCCCAGTGGAGGCAGAAAGACTTTCAGTGCACTACCTTTGGAGGTTCCCGTCTTGTCCTGGTTCCGCTGTGCTCCTGGCCCCATGTGCCTTCCCTGACTGGCTGGAATGACACAGAGGGATAGAATGAGGGGCCCAAAGAGTTCGTTGACCTGTCTCTTTGAGGAGCTTTCTGTGAAGACGAAAGTTAGCAACACTGTTTCCCTCTGCAGTGGAAATGAAGGGAAATTGTCACTTGGACTCAGGCTATGTTCTAGAAGCCAACAGTTATAATTGCATGGGAGCACACCAGAACCAGGAAGTTATGAGGAACAGAGGAGGACAGGGAGCTTGGAGTGAAGTGAGGAGCCATCAGGGAAGGGAGGAGCAAGGATAATGATGGTGGCGGTAGCTGACTGTCTCCTCTCAGTGCTAACACTTGTCTGCACTGTGCTACGTGCTTACTGTGAATCATTAGTTCATCCTCCGGCCAGGGCCCGGGGGGCAGGATGAGAACCTCATCTAGAGATCAGGGACAGCTAGTTTGGTTAAGTGAACTGCAGCTCTTACCTGTCATCTCCCCCATGCCAATGGCTTTAAGTAGCGTGTGCTCTTTTCCAAGGAGATAGTTTCATTTAATGGCATGTTAGAAATGTAAAGCAGAATTCTGAGTGTTTTCGTTACACGGCCAGAGTGAAGAGGCAATGATGTTGGTATCATCTGTGTTTGGGGATTAGAGGTGGTCAGAGCCCATGGGGGGCTTCAGCTGGGCAGAAATAACTCAGACCCTGGTCCCTTCCAGATGCTGGAGAGTTGAGGTAAAGGTTTTATTTTATTTTATTTTTATGACCAAAGGTGTTTGCTCGGTGTTAAAAGCTTTGTTTAATAGGTTTAAAGGTTGCTCTAGTCATGAAAGTGAGGCTGTGTTCTCGGCGAGATCAAGTCAACCATTGGCATATTGACCGTATGTCTTGATAGGTGTACATGTTCTTATGTGTGTGAGTGGAGACATATGTCAACGAATTTTTGTCTTGGCACGAGTTTCCCCTTGCTTGTAAAAGTGAACAAAGCATTAGTAGATGAGGTGGCCCCAAGGAAAGGAAAGTTTGAACAAATCAGCTAACTCCCCAAGGTTCAGTTTCTTCACTGGCTAAAACGAACTGAGCACACTTCATTGTGAAGCTGTGGCAATCAGGACATGACCCCAGCGGATGGAGTGGTACCCCTGCCTTCAGAGTAAGTCTTCCTACCTCAGCCCAGGCTAGACCATCCCTCACAGACATGCTCAGAGGTTTATCTCCTGTATGATGCTAGGTCCTGTCAACTTGACACTATTAACCATCATAGTGCAAACACTGACACATCTACACTTGAGTCCTATGTCGAGTTCGCTGGGGGGCAACCTTTGTCCTTTGTGTTTGCTTCCTGACACTGACACAATGCATTGAATAAACAACTTCCAAGAGGAAGAAGAGCGCACCTGACCCGGTTTGAGAACCATCGGTCCATGGTTGCTCGGCCTGTTGCTTCAGATCAGTGGCAGCACGGGTAGATAATGGTGAAAGCTTGTGGCAGAAGAGGCTACTCATGTCATCCGGGTGGGAGGCAAAGAGGGAGAAACAAAAGGCTACAGCCCAGAGCCTCTTCAGGGGCACACCACTGTAACATGAATCTTAAACGGTCTTATTAATAAAAACAAACCTGGAGCCAGGTATCGGGGTGAATGCTGGAAGATCAGAGAAACAGAGCAAGCCACCAGCTAACCTCACCTCGCCAATTCCTCAGCCGATCCTGTTTCCTCAGACTGAAAACCTCTATGTCCTCACCTGAATGGATCTCAGCAGAACTGCTGCTATAAAGCTAAAAGTTTAAAAGGCTCTAATTCCTGGTCCTCACACCTTATATACCTTTCTGCTTCCTGCCATCACTTCCTGGGATTAAAGGCGTGAGTCACCATGCCTGGTTGTTTCCAGTGTGGCTTTGAACTCACAGAGATCCAGATGGATCTCTGCCTCCCAAGTGATAGGATTAAAGGCATGTGCTACCACTGCCTGACCTCTATGTTTACTGTAGTGGCTGGCTTTTTCCTCTGATCTTCAGATAAACTTTATTGGGGTACACAGATAAAATGTCACATTTCCCCCCTTTTTTTGTCTAATATAAAAATTTAAAAAGTTATAAGAAAAATTGTATAAGTATAGTAACTATATATAATATATGAGCAATAAATACATCAACAATGTCTAGTCCATTTGCATTTGACAAATTTAGAGAAAATATTCCATTATCTATCTTATTTTTGTGAATCTAAAGGATTGTTTGTATCTAATTTACCTTTTTTTTTTTTTTACTATAGTGGCTGGCTTTTTCCTCTGATCCTTGGATAAACTTTATTGGGGTACACAGATAAAATATCACCACATTGTTAGAGATCGGTGGGGGAGGTGCTGGCACGAGGCTTCACCGTAATCCTCATGAGATTCCCTTCCTTACCTCCCCAAGAGGAGGATTATAGAAGGAGCAGGGCTGGTCGCCCTCCTGGGGTCTGGCATTCTGTCTGTCAGTGTGATCTCATTGCTCACCACGCTCGGACCATGATAGCATTTATGGTTAGGCACTTAGCAGAAGTTAAACTAATCAGGACCCCCCAACCTTAAACTTCCAGTCCCCCAAACTCTGAGTTAAGCGAACCGCTTAGATATTTTTTATAGTACCATCATCACTACCACTATCAACAACAAAATAAGTTAATATAGGCATATAGATTAATTTTAGTTTTAAATATGGATATATTTATCTATATCACCTATCTCTCATCTATATATCTATCTATAATCAATCTATCTATATCTATTTATCTATCTATGTTTCTAAGGGAGGAGTCAAGTGTCAAACTGAGGCAGTTTATTTTACATAGGACTTGCTATATCAAAATACCTTAGACTGTGGACATTTATAAAAAGGAGGAATGTGTGGATCATTTTTGGTGCAGTGAGAGCCAGTGTCTGATGTGGGCCTATTCTTCCCTTTTGTGTCCTTACATAGTGGGAGGGACAAGACAACTCCCTTCAGCAACTTCTCAGGAGAGCATTATAATCCTATTCACAAGGGGAAGTCTTCATGATTTAATCCCATTCTAGATGGCCCCACCTCTTAATACTGTCATATTAGGCATCAGGGGCCAACACAGAGCTTTAGGGGGACCCAAACGTTTAGATTGTGATGTTAGTGATGGTAAGTCCTGCTTCCTTTCCCGTGGCAGCTCTAAACAGCACGGGGCCGCAGATGGTGCTCGTCCTGGAACCCGTGGGATAGTGGGTCCATGATCAATACAGTTGGCCAACGCATGCTTGTCAGTCCTGACCCCTTGGCTGCTCACAGCCTCACAGGACAGGTCCCCCAGCCTTCTCAGTGTGCTGCCCCTTCGTCTTGTTCCTCACTGTGGTCTGAACGTTAGGTAGTCTGTAGCTGCTGTGAGAGGGCCGTGGGATTTCTTGCCAGGGCCGCTGAGGTGAGAGCACTCAGAGCCACAGTACAGGCCAGATGCTTCCTTTCTCTTCCACACAACCGCCTGTTAGTTCCAGATTACTCATTAACACGTCTGTAGTTTTCCCAGACTAGGTTTTCTTAGTGAATCATTCACTGGGCTATGAATGAAGTTTTGAAAGAGATTTTAAATCTCAACGGATTTGAGAAATTCAGTCTTTCAGGCCCTTTCTTCCTTGAAATTGGGGTAGAATCGGATCTGTGACATCACTCCTGGGTGATAAGAGCATTTGTCTACTTCTCACTCCTGAGAGAGCAGGAGGCCTCCACAGTTCTTCCATGGCAGGTGTGTTCTGCCTTCTGCTGGACCTTTCCAAGCATCACCAACACCTCTGTTGACAAGGTCAGGCTCATGAGCTAACTGAAGGTGGATGAGAAGCCGCACATACTTACTCTATACCCACAGCTCCGAGGTCACCATCAGGAAGAAGGAGCCCACAGGCAGGCTCATTTTCAGTTGGTCAATGCAAACATTTAAAAAATTCCCTTTGATTACTAGAGCCAAATCAAAGAAGTTCCAGGTGCCGGAGGGTTGGCCCAGAAGTATGACACTTGCCTGGCTCTGGGTTTGATCTTTTGCATTGTAAACAAAACACAAAACAAGAAGCCAAGAAAAACAAAATCCGAAAGAATGGAATTTTCCAGTAAGGTGGCTTAGCAGGAAAGGACATGCGCCACCAAACCTTGGGACCCATGTGGTGGAAGGAGAGGAGACTCCTCAAAGTTAACCTCTGACCTCTGTGTATGTGCTGTGGCACACACACACACACACACACACACACACACACACACACACACACACTATATACACACGTGAGTAAATAATTTTAAAAAAACTGATTTTTGATAAAAATATGTGTATTATCAGCCACACTCTTTTCCTAACCAGAAAACACAGAGGAATATAAAAGTCTACATTGAAAATTGCTTGTGTGCCATCTTCAAGAAGAGCTCTTCTCTGTTCCTTCCGAGTGTCATTCCCGTTTTTTTATACAAGGGTATATTACTTTTAAAAATAAAAGTTATTTTTAAAACATGTCACTCACTTCAGTCATATTTGATAAGTAGAGAGCTGAGTACCAGTAATTATTTGACGCATGCTGTCTGGTGAATAAAATGCTCGTTAATGCCTGACAGTTACTCCAATACCTTCAAGGCAGGTTCAGGACTCGATGGTTGTATGGGCCGATAATTCACAACCTTTGCTTCAGATGGTGAGGTGACGGCATCCTAGTGGCGGGGAGATTGATTAGAAGCAACACAGGGGCCCGGACATGACAGCAAGCAGAAGCCGTTTGGTTGGGGTGTAGGGTGACACTTGAGCAGGCGGCAGGGGCCGGGCCAGGCCTTGACCTTTCCTTGTCTCCTGGCTCGCTGAGTCCCAGCTGGAGATTACGAAATGTGCTCTGGGTGGTGTTCCCAGAGGGCACACGTCCTTTTGATGACAGCTTATTTCTGGGTCCCCGGGTGCCAAGGCCTGAAGTCTGATGACATTCAGGGGTGTGTTCCCCAGCCCATCATCTGATTAGTCACCAAATTCCAGGGACTCTCCCAGCTAGCTCAGAGTGTAGCACGTGAGCGCAGAGGTAAAATTAACTTATTTTCTCTCGTCTCATTTGTAACAGTTCATGAAGCCAAGCCTTGTTCCTCCCTCTGGTCTCTCTCTGTGGGTGTCTCTAAGCCATTCAACAAAGAAGTCTTCTGTGCTTTGTGGGGAAATAGGGTTGCTAAGGATTTTGGGGGGCTTCTTATAGGAGTGTGTGATCTTATATCTGAAAAGGTGACGCGAGTTACACCTGAAAAGTCTTGGAAAGTCGAGTGGGACCGTGTCAGATTCTCAGAACAGATCTTCAGTGTTACTTTGAGAAGGAAGGGTGCTTGTCTTCCCTCTCCGTTCCCAGGCTGTGTCTGTGATTCCCCATGAGAGTCAGAGTCTCAGCAGGTCTGTGTTTTGCCAAGAGGAAGAAGTGCTTGTTAGTTAAGGCCATTCGGATCCTCTGGCTTTTGCTGTACTGTTCTTAAAGTGAGTATAGAAGGAGAAACAGCCTTGCGGAGCTTCAGCAAGGATGGAGGGAGCTCACAGCTGCGTAGAACTTAATAGAAGCTGGCGCAAGGTGTGCACTGGGCTCCTCTGACCTCCGCTATTGGCCTCTTCTTGTTACCTTCATTTGATTTGAGAGGGGCCACTGATCTGAAGCAGCTTTTATGCCAAGCCAAGCCCAAGACACCACGGGATCGGGATTGAGCATTAATCCTGCAGCTGCCAGGAGCCCTCACATCACAGGTTCCCATCATTCAAGCCCATCTCTTCATCTGCCCCTGGGACTGGCAGCTGGGTCCTCATATCGGGAGCCAGGCGCCATCTGCCCCCTGGGGTTGGCGGCTGGGGCCTCACAGTGGGAGCCAGGCGCCACCTGCTCTCCACTTTAGTGGAGGTGGGGAGTGTGGCAGGGTTCGATTTCCTAGCTTTCTCCAAGACTCAGGGTTGCACCACAGTTCTGGAAATCCCTAGGAGATCTGTGTCCAGCCTTGCACCCATCACTTGACTCTTGTTGAGGCCGTGGTAAAAATGAAGGGAATGGGCCGGGCTGATTGATCTCAAGTTTCTACCTCTGCTAAAAATCCTGTGATTCTCTGTCAATGTAGCCAAAGTCGTCAGAGAGGTCCTGCTCTAAGTGGGCTTCCTGCCCCTGGGGTTTGCTCTGAGAGCTGTGCATGCTGTGTTTGTGATGAGACGGTAGTCCCAGGCCGTGACCCTGCTGTAAGCTGTGCATACAGACCACTCTACGTGGGCGTGACTGTGTTGTCTCTCCTCTTTCATATGTCTTTGTTCTGTGTTGTCCTTTTCCTGCTAGGAACTGAAGCGATTGGGCTTTGGCCAAACCCACACACAGCCCACTCCCACCTTGTGTGGCTGAGGTGGTGTGTTTGACGCTGGCAGTTCGCTGGACTGGCGTCATGTGGCGGTGGAGACGAATCTTTAGCAGGATGGTCCCTGAGGCTCCCATGGATTTTTAACTGAGGTTCCCTCTCGACAAGGGCTTGTCCCTTAGCGAGGTATAAGATCTTGAAATCTCATTCTTCACTTTTTAATATCTATGAAATGGTATTTAATTCCAGAGGTTGTAGCGAGATTAAAGGACTCAGAAGTCCATGGCATGCATGGCACAGAGCCTTTCTGTGAGCAGAGATGTTGGATTGAAGCAGCTAAGTTATGTAGGTCCTTGTGCCAGCAATGGATAAGATAGACATGGCGAGAATGACTTGGGGCTAGTCATGGGAAGGTGGAGGAAGGGATGTCAACTGGCATTGGGCCTTCTGGAGAGATTTTTAATTACGTTTTCATTTCTTGTGGGTGTGGGTGCTGTGGTGCCCATGTGGACATCAGAGGACAGCCTGAATAAATTGGTACTCTCCTTCCAGCCCGTGGGCCTGGGGACTGAACTCAGGCCATTTACTCACTGCATCATCTTACTAGCCCCGGAATACCAGGGCAATTAAGGATGCCATTGGATGCCGGGCAGTGGTGGTGCACGCCTTTAATCCCAACACTCGGGAGGCAGAACCAGGTGGATCTCTGTGAGTTTGAGGCCAACCTGGTCTACAGAGCGAGATCCAGGACAGGCTCCAAAGCTACACAGAGAAACCCTGTCTCGAAAAAAGAGAGAGAGAGAGAGAGAGAGAGAGAGAGAGAGAGAGAGAGAGAGAGAGAGAGAGGAGAGAGGAGAGAGAATGCCATTGGATTGTTTTGCTTGACCCTCTTGCCAGTGGTAAAGGCTGTGCTTTAAAAATGTTCCACAGAAGCTCACGTGTTACAGATGTAGCCGTTAGAGGTAGGACTTGTAGGAGGTTGATTAAGATTAGATGAGGTCATGATGGTGGGATCTGCATAATGTCATTAGTGTGCTGAGAAGAGGAGGCGAGATCCAAGCTGGCATTTGCTATCTCACTGCCACGTTATGATACAACACAGAGATGCTCTTACCATCTTAGAACTCTTATGATAAGAAGTCAGTGAAGAGTCCAGCCTTGGTGCCTTGGCCTCCAACTAGTCTCTTCCCCACTCAAAGATCATCTGTGGAAACCCTCAAGTAGATCCATGGTTTGCTTCTTCTGTCTCCCTTCCTCCCTCTCTCCCTTCCTCCTTCCCTCCCTCCCTTCCTTTCTTTCCTTCATTTTAGACAGATCCCACACTGTGTTTCTCTAGCTGGCTGGAATTTACCCTGTAGACCAGGCTGACTCCACGCTTGCCATGCTACCATCTGCCCCTGCTTCCCATGTAGCACCATACGTAGTGGAAACAAATCTGTGTTGGAAAGCCTGGTCTCCTTCCTAAAGGATGTTACTGTGTGTGGTGGTTTGAATAAAAATGGCCCCCATAGGCCCATAAGAGAGTGGCACTATTAGAAGGTGTGCCCTTGTTGGAGTAGGTGTGGCTTTGTTGGAGGAGGTGTGTCACTAGGGGGTGGACTTTGAGGTCTCAGAGGCTCAAGCCTGGCCAGTGTATCACTGTCACTTCCTGCTGCCTCTTGATCTGGATGTAGAACTCTCAGCTACCTCTCCAGCACCATGTCTGCCTGCATGCTACCATGCTTCTGACCATGATGACCATCAATTAATCCTCTGAACTGTAAGCAGGACCAATTAGATGTTTTCCTTTGTAAGAGTTGCTGTGGTCATGGTCACTGCAATAAACCCTAAGACACTGTAAGACACGAGATAAATTCTGAACCCCATTAGTTTATGAAACACATCTACTCTGCTTTTCACTTGTTCTCAGGCATCCCTTTATTTTGGCATCATCTATACCTTGTGCCAATTTTCAGCCTTTAATGCCTCATCATGATCTATGATTTTTCATCGGATACAGTTTGGCACACTAGTTAATATATCCTGTTGGATGGGATAAAGAGTAAGTGTCAGAGTGTGAAGAGAATGAAACAGACATTGGGTTTGGTGGTGTGAGCATGTAATCCTAGCACTTGAGTGCACAGGGGCCCAAGAAAGGAGGGTTGCCTGGTCTTGAGTTTGAGTCCCAAGCCAGCCAAGATTATATAGTAAGATCCTGTCTCTAAAGACAAACAGCAACAAAACAGAAAAGGAAGTGGGAGATAGGGCCGTGTTTTGTGGCTTGAATTATGAAGTCTGGTCATTTCCTGGTCTGGAGCATATACTGGGGTGGTAAGTCCGTTTTGTGAACTGATTCCCTCAGGCTGGCTCATAGGCCTGTCGCTCTCGAGGCCACCTCAGCAAGCAGATGCTTCATGTTTGCAGAAGCGGGGAGTAAGTTTGGGCTCTCATCAACACTTTGGGGCGTTAGCGTATTGAGTGGGAGCCTCTCTCAGAAGAAATCCTGTGCTCATGGCTATAAATCCATCTCTGGTAGGAGGCAAAATTTTGCGCTTATGGGAACTGGCTGGCTGGTCCATCTCAAGCAAGAGGTAAAGTGGGTGAGAGTTCACTGCTTTCCTTCCTGGGACGGGCTCCAAGGGAGATGAAAGGACTCAGCCAACTCTCGGTTTGTATGTCTGTCTCCGTGTGAGGGGAGAGTGTGCAGAAGCACAAGATGGCTCTTGCTTCAGCCCAAGACTGTGTCTAAGGACCAGAACTCCCATCCTTGGGGCACGTTCTCTGCACTTGGCATTGTCGAGATTAAGTGCAGCGTTGTGATCTTGCAAGGGCTGACCTCGGCCAAAAGCCCAGGAGTGGATGGGTGGAAAACAGATGATTTACTGTGAAAATGGAAACGTAGTGAGAGGCATTCTGTGGTGTGTAGGGATGTTTCGATTTTTTTTTTTTTTTTTTGCGATTTTTGAGACAGGGTTTTTCACTGTTGTTTTTAGTGCCTGTCCTGAATCTCGCTCTGTAGACCAGGCTGGCCTTGAACTCATAGAGATCCGCCTCACTCTGCCTCCCTAGTACTGGGATTAAAGGTGTACGCCACCACTGCCCGGGTCTTGTCATATATCCCTGGCTGGCCTTAGTTCCCACTCTAGGTGATTCTCCTGCCTCTGCCTCCCAAGTGCTGGGATTACTGGTGTGTGCCACCACACCCAACAGCTGTTGGGTTTTAATATAATTTATTACGATCCCAGGTTCCAGTAGCGGTTTCCCATCACTTTTTATAAGCATCTTCATTAATTTAGAGTCTACCCTGGGAGGTGGGGCTGCTGTTCCTTCATGCTCTGAATTTCCAGGCCTTCCTCGCTGCAGTGCCAACACTTAGTAGATGCTCTGAAAAAGTACTTACTATGCATGATTTGACTTCTATAATAGAGATTATCACTTAAAAAAGAAGAGAATGTTAACTGGAGACAGTTCCTGCTGAAGTTTGACGGGCGTGTCCTTACAGTGGAGGAGTGTATGGCACATGGCAGAATCCTGAAGGACTTCTCTCAGCAGACCAATAAATCAGAGGTTGGGAGTGCCAGCTCGGAAGGAGAGTGAGGGCTGGCTGGACCGGAGGTGTGAATGTTGATATGGGTTCAGAAATACCCGTGCTACCCCTCTGGATTGATTCACACATTATCACATGATTGCCTTGGCCTTGGTAAGGTCGGTCGGCCGGAATGAGCATGGCAGTCTCTCTTCCCCACCACTCTTCATGTCCTCACTTGGCAGGGAGGCAGGATGAGCGAGGAGCCGTGCGCTTGAGCGTGATAACCTTGGGGAGTTCCCCTTTCGGCCTGGTCCCACCACTCAGATCAGTGGGTAACTCACACCGAAGAGCATTTGTAGACAGGAAGAACCACGCACATAACTGACGTATGTGAACAGACGTGATAGTCTGTCGTGCTGAGAGTTGTTGGGTATGGAGAGGCTTTGCCATAGTCTTGATGACTACCCAGATCTTTGGAAGGGGTTTCCTGTAGAGGAGTCCAAGCCTTTCCAAAAGAGAGGTTGAACTTACTTTCCTCGCCTCCCTCTAAGGAAGAGTGAATGTCTGCCACTGTGGGACCTACCCACCAGGTGCATTCTGGTTAGACTTCGCAGTCACAGCTGGGAGTAGAAGAAGCAGGAATCACTTGTCATAACAAGAGTTTGGGTTGACACATCCTTTCCTCAAATGGCAATGGTGAGGGTTCGAGCCTTGGCAGAACCACTGTGACCTGTGCCCCGCAGGGCTGCTGATGTTTCTGATAGAGAACTTCTTTGGAGTGACTTAGGTCACATTTGCGAACTCAGTCTTTGACCTTCTAGACTCTAGACTAGACTTCTAGAATTTAGGAGACTTCTAGAATCTAGAGACCCACATGACCCATGAAACAAGTCCGTTCTTTTTAAAACTTCACATTTCTTGTTTGTTTGTTTATTATGTGTGTGTAGTATCCATGGTATGCACGTGTTGGTCTGAGGACACCTTGCAGGACTCAGCTCTCTCCTTCTCCCAGGTGAATGCTGGGAACCAGACTTGGGTTTGGAGGCAAACACCTTTGTATGCTCAGCCACCTCCCTGGCCTCCATTGACTTCTACTTAAACCAGCCCGAGTAAGTCCGTCTTATTCATTCCCAGGAACTGTGGCTGAACCTGTAGAGAAATCAAGTTTGAGACACTACACTTGACCTTCCCATGGCTCCTCTGCCAGTTTCTATGGTGGGTTGTCCATTCTTGAGCATCAGTTGAGAAAGGTTTCGGCCTGAACGCTCCCAGGGTGGTCCACCTTTGGCCATACTTCCTTGACGCTGAAAAAAAATTAGGCATTTTTCTTGGGAGATGAGAAGGACAGGATGAGACTTGTAGGTTAAACATTTAAAAGGATCTTAGAGGATCTCAGAATTTGGTATTCATCTTGTCAACTGCTTAAGTATGTATTTGAGTTCCTTGCTAATTTCTTTCATTTCTGAAGTCCAGAATCTAGGATAAGCATCTTCCTAAAAGGGTTTTCTGTCTTTATTTCCACAGTGCCACATACAGTGAATTAAGATGAGCACATTGTAGTTCATCTTGCATCTGGGTTGGGTTTTATAATTCATTTTGTGGGCATGACATAGTTTTTCTATTTCAACCTCTCTTAGAAGTTGGTTTAAATTTCACGTGAGTCTTTTACATAAGCTATATGGTATCAGTTCTAACCGTTTACAAAGCAAAGATTCTGATCAGCCATGAAGAGTTCCCAGCTGGCTTTCCCAAGACTGATTTACACTTCGGACACTCAGACTTCCTGTGGGGAGCGCATGCAGGTATCCCCCCGGCCAGATAATCAGGAGAAGCACTGCAGAGATATGCAGATAGGAGCACACTGTGCAAAAGCTGAAGAATGGAACCAGTGTGATCGCTTCAGTCTTCCGAGGAGTTGTCTCCATGGAGACCCAGCACTGGGTATGAGAGAGAGAGGGAGAGGCAGGAAGGGAGGGAGAGAGAGGGAAAGGAAGGGAGGAGATAAAGAGGCAAAGTAAGAGAAAAATCTTTGGACACTAGCAAATTAAGAAATTTCAGTAGTCTAGGATACCGCAACATATGTAGTGGGCCCCCAGACGTTGAGTGATAACTATTAGAATTCAGTGTCACTGGGTCTCTGTTGGAGACTGCCTTTCTATGTGTTCCACTTCAGAGACCAGGGAAACCCTGAGTCCATTCACTCCGTGCCAGCAGTCTGGGGGTATTACTAGGGCAGACGCAGGAGAGAGGGTTTGACTACTGTGTCCTCCTAACTACCACTGAGGAAAGGAGCCTTGTAGTTAGGGTAAGGCATGTGGAAGCCTTCCTAAACCTCCCGGGTTCTGAGAGAGAGGTGACCCATGGTATCCTGTTTGGGGAATGGGCCCTCCTTGTCTTCTTTTGGCTCTGAGTCTCTGCTCACATCAGATGTGTTAAAGGTGTCTGACTTCCATGTGGCATCTCTGTGGTCCGGCCCAATACCCATTTCACATGCTTAGGGCATGCCTCCCTTGAGTGGTCTTTATGCAGCCCCCAGCTCTCCACGGCTGATTTCGGGCTTTGGTGTGAGCTCCCATGTCACGCTGTACTTTCCCTGACAGAATAGGCTTTATCATGCTGCTCCTTAATTGTTTGTTTCTCTGTCTCTGTTTCCCACCAGACTTAAACATGGTGACGGCAGAGACCGTTTCTAGTCTTTGCCCTCCCGGTGCCTGCCCTGCAATTGGCAGCGAACAAACAGTTGTTAAACGAGTTATTCATTTAACCAGCCGATGTCATTAATAAGCATGTAGGATGAGTGTATGGCCGTTGCTATAAGCAGTGAGTGATTCCAGGGAAGGAAAACATAGCCCTGGCTCTGCTGTTTACGAGTTCCGTGACCTTGGGCAGGAGGCTAAGCCTGTCTGGCCTTCATTCTCCTTAACTCTGGAATGGGCTAAGAGTACCTTCCTCGAGACAGTCCAAGGGTTTTGTAAAACAGCCTAGCAGAGAACCTGGAGCCTAGTAAGAGACACTGACTGCTGCTGTTTGTTATTCCATGTCATCAAGGGTCAGTAAGTGATCAATTAAAATGAAAAAAAAAAAAAAAGAAAAAACAAAGGCATCTAGGCCTCGCTCTTCCTTTTAAAAAATTATTTATTACTTACTTTGTATATGTGTCGTGTATGTGTGTGCACACGTAGAGGCCGGAGGTCAACGTTGTGTGTCTTGACTCTCCTACTTTCTTAGAGTCACTCATGGAATGTGTGGAACTCTTTGTTTCGGCTAGGCTGGCTGGCCAGAAGGCCTCCAGGACCCTCTTGTTTCTACTTCTCCAGCGTTTGAGATACAAGTATATGCCATGCTGCCCAGGTCTTATGTGAGTGCTGGGGATCCAGATTCAGGTCTGGATCTACATACCGCGCCCACTGAGCTAGCTCCATGCCCCTTTCCTTTGTGTTGGCCTTGTTTCCTTTCTGTTGAAATTTTGATGAAACCAAAAGGAGATGTCACTGTGATTAGAGACAGAGGTGAGGAATGCAGAAGAGTCTTTGTGTCTCCTGAACATTTTTATTGAAAAAAATAGATTTGGTCTTTTAAGACAGGGTTTCTTTGTGTAGCCCTGGCTGTCCTGGAACTAGCTCTATAGACCAGGCTGTCCTCAAACTTAGAGATTTACCTGCCACTGCCCACAAGTGCTGGGATTAAAGTCATACACCACCACCATCTGGCTATTATTGAATATATTTTTTAAAGATTTATTTTCATTGTATTTTTAGTGTGTGTGTGTGTGTGTGTGTGTGTGTGTGTGTGTGTGTGTGTGTGTGTGTTTATGTATGTGTATGTCTGTTTGTGTGTGATGTGCACATGAGTCTGTGGAGGCCAGAAGTGTCATGGTCCCTCTGGAACTGGAGTGATGGGTGGCCGTGAACCACCCAGTGTATGTGTTGGAAGCTGAACTTGGGTCCTCTGGAAAGCAGGAAGCACTTTTAACCACTGACCCATCCATCTCTCTAGTACTCTTGAGTATTTCTTTTATATAGACACCTGTGTAGGAAAAGCAGAGTGCGAAGCATGATTGTGTTGTTGTGATTAGTCTCATTTAGTCTGTAAATTTCATCTAAGTCAGTTATGTACAGAACCCTCCCTGCATACATTTCTCTTCATATAGACTCTTTGAAACGAGTTTACGAAGTACCGTTTTTTAATCCCCATTATACTGGTGAAGAAAAGAAAAGAAACAGGCACAGAGGAGGTAAACAACTTTCCCAAGATCACAGAGAGCCCAAGCAGTTGTGGGGAGCACTTGGTGGAGGTGCGCCTTGGAAGAACACGTGTTACGCCCACCACAGTGAGAAGGGACATCTGTGACACTGCTGTTCAGTGGGGTCCTCTTCAGGCAGAGTTACAGCTGCATAGACAGGTAAATGCAGTTTAGGGCAGCAGAGGAGAACTGCAGCAGGTGGGCTCCGTGGGAGTCTCCTGTGACATGGAGATGAGCACCAGGCACTTATGAGGGGCCATGCCTGGCGAGGTAGGAGGCCATGAGGAGACCCAGGAGGGGAAGTAGAGCTCAAGTTGCTTAGCTTCTGGGCACAGCAGGACTGGTATATGATGTTGAGTCAGTGGCACAGCCCTGTGGGCTCCTGCCCGACGGCCTCAGACTTTTTACTTCGTATTTGTTGACTTTACTCTTTGAAAAAGGCAAAAGCATCACCCGTTGATCAGGCAGGATGGACCAGGCTGGAAAGAGCCTGAGCTCTCTGCACCAAAAAAAGGACAATTACAGTTTCCTTCTCTGCCCCTTTCAGTAGCCGCTGGATAGAGGAAACAGGCAGTGAAGCACCCGAGAATGCGAGAATTAGCCCAAACTGGCTGACAGCATCTGATTGACAGTGAGGTGCAACTGCTTACCGTGGAACACTGATTTGTTAACCACCCAGTGTGTCTCTGGAGGGGTGGTGAAATAACCGGCGAGGATCTGATCCTTGCAAACAGTTTCTTACTGTTGAATTACCGCATTAGCAGTGAAGGCGACTCTCTTGATCAGCACCTGATATGATAAGAGGCTAATTATATGATAGGGTGACCCACGTGGCAGGGCAGTCTAGGTCCTAGCAACACAATATTTATCTGGACAGCAAAGGCAAGCTGCTAATTCAAGATGCAATCTTTTTCCAGAGACTCAGCCAATGCAGTCAAAACAACCTTCCCCGTGCCTTACATAGGCACTCTCATCCCACCCCAGGTCATTGACACACAGTTATTTCTTGTCAGCTACTGAGTTGGAAACTGTGATCTGATGACCTTCCTTGTATTTTCATACTAAATAGCCTAAAAACAACAACAAAAGAAAAAAAAAATCAACAACTGAAACAAAACGAAAACAGTACTCAATGGAAGGACACCATGCACAGACTTTGTTTCCATTGGTTGAATTTTAAGGAGAGACTCTCAGACTTATTTTTTCACTTGAAGATGCTTATCTGATTCCAACAGGAACACAGAGTATTGTATGACACTATTCCTGTGGAAATGAGAACTATCTAATCACCCCAGATCTGATGACAGATCAACATAAGGGTATCACCAATGTCTGTCTTGCTATTGGGGTTACTCACAGGAGTAGAAATGGCCCAAAGACATCTGTGTCATCAAAAGCACACCCAGCGTGGGTGATGGCTCATGGAAACCTGGAACATACTGCACAGCTTGGAGGCAGCTCAATAGGTTGAAGTGTCCTTTACAGGTAGCTCAGTTGGTCTGCGCCTCTTCCAGGAAGCTGGACTTACCCAACAAGCTTCTAGGAAACTCATCTCATCTGAGAGTATCTCTCAGAAGGCCTCACTGCTTTAATATAAGCATGCAGAGGGAGGGACCTAATGAATCTGCTCGGTTTCAGGAACTTCCTGCAGGCTTAGTTGTTTCCTGAGCGTAAGGAGATTCCTTCTAAGATGGAAGTTTTATCTTGGAGGAATCGCTACACTGCACAGGGCTGGGGAGACAAAAGGCTTGCTGTGCAGACGTGAGGATTTGAGTTTGAATCCCAGGAACCCACATAAAGCCAGATGCAGTCGTCTGTGCCTGTAGTCTCCGCCCTACAACTGTGACATAGGAGACAGATAGGAGGAGGACTTCTTAGGAGCTTGTGGGCCAGCTAGCCTGGCACACACAGCTGTGAACAGGAGACTCGGTCTCAGACAGGCTAGAAGATGAAGACTGACATGAGGGGTTTCCACATGTGGTTCAGGACACGAGTATGCCCACATTTACACATACAAACGCTGCCCCCAGAGAGAGGGAGGGGAGGAGAGAGAGAAATTAAAAAAAAAAAAAAGAGGAATACATATGTGGGGAAAACTGCCCATGCATTTCAGAGTAAGAAATCAAATTACAGCTAGGTGTGATAGCACCCACCCCCTTTTATCCCAACACTGATCAGGCTGAGGAAGGCAAATCGCGAATTTGAGGCCAACCTAGACTACATATTAAGGCTCTCAAAAAACCACAACAAACACAGAATACCCATTACTAGTGATAGTACTGATTGCATCAATGTATTAGTGTAATTAATGACATGAAGAAATTAGCTAAGCAAGCTGGCATTAGGACCTTAATTAACTGGGTGTGGTGCTGCACATCTTTAATCTCAGCACTCAGGGAGCAGAGGTAGGTGGTTCTCTCTTGAGTTCAAGGCCAATCTGGTCTACAAAAGGAATTCCAGCCTAACTAGGGCTACATAGTGAGACCCTGTCTTCCCACCCCCAGTAAAAGGAAGCGGAGAGGTCATATCACAAACAGATTAGAAGAGGGACAAGGCTATAAATGCTCCAACCCTGCTTTTACTTTTCCCAGCAAGGTCACAGCACCTTTCCAAACAGTGCTAGCGACTGGGGACCAAAGGTTCAGACATGTGAGACTGTTGGAGACTTTTCTCATTCAGACCATCCCAACACTGCTATTAAATCATGAAAAGCGTGGAGGTCCCTTCTTTCTTGCAGATGGTATTTTAGAACTCAATTTTCAAACAGGCAACATGTTCTTTCATATGTTGAGTAAAACACAAGAGGCCCACACTCCTGTTTACACACTGTCTATGCCTGTTTCTTGTGATATTTGGAGCCAAGCAGTTGTGACAGAGACCGTCTGGGCTGCAAACTGAAAATGTTTACCCAGAAAAGTTTGCAGTCTCTGTCCGTAATATGTCAAGCATCCCACACCATCAGATGTTCCTTGTAAGCGTGCTTTCAAGGACTGCATGACATTCTTGTGTGTGAAGGTGTTGACTCCACCCGTCTCATAACAAATACCTTCCTCCAGTCAGTAAACTCCTTTGGATCTTCCTTCTTAACGTGTCCCAGATGCCCCTCCCTTACCTTGGATAGTCAGAACCCAGTTCTTATCCCCTCTCCAGCCTCTGCCCTTCTCTTGAGCCTGATGAGCCTGGTACCGACACCAACTCTGATGGCTTCCTGTTCCACTCGGATGCAGTGTATGCCCGGCACAAAGTGACTTTGAATATCCATCTGCACAAGGTGATCATAGCTCTCTTTCCACTCCCAATATCTTGAGGAAACTCTTGCCCAGCTTTAAGTATAGAGACTCCCAGGAATATAAATTTAAAAGAGGAACCTTTCCCACTAAATACAAGTCTCTGTAAAATCATGTCTCAGCTACATGATGCACATGAAATCACATTTCTTTACCTAATGTATCAGTTCTAGGATGTTCCTATTCTCCCCAGTTGTAGTTTTATTGACTATGGCTACTTTTTGATACTGACATGTTTTCCAAAACAATGATCTTCTCCATAAAGTCCTGACAGAGAACTTTTGAAAATTAGAGTTGCTGAAGGTTTTATCAAGGAAATCACTTGATTTTTCTTAATCACATGGTCATGGGCTATACTCAAGGAACAAGTGGGAAGGCTCATTTGTATGACACTTGGCTTTTTTGATGTTGAGTGCACACCTCATACCTGATCCTTAGGAAATCTGCGATAATTTTCCTGTTTTATCACTGTTGCTGTTAATACTGTTCTTAACCTATGTCCTGTGGTAACTTCCACGACATCCCCAAACTGGCCTCAGTTGATGCCACCTCTACCTTTCTCCTTCCTCAGCTATTCTATTCAAAGTCGGCTGAGTGGGACAGCCCTGCTTCATGGCATCTGTAAGATCACAAACTCACGGCTATGCTGTGTCTGTGTGTTTAGGTTTTGAGAAAGATTCTCTCTCGTATGTAGTTCAGTCTGGTCTATGGCATACTGTGTAGCCCAGGTTGGCCACAAACTTATGGCATTCCTCCTGCCTCTGTCTCCAGAATTCTGGGGTTACAGATGAGAGCTAGCATTCTTGGTGTATGTCCTGGGTTTGAGGGCTATTTCCAGACAGAACAAAGAAAGCAGATTAATTCTGCCTTGTCTTCAGATATAAAAGGGGAACTCTGGAATTTGAAGTCCACACAGCCTTATAAGTCCCTGCCCATGTGACCCACTGTGCCTGGCGTGGTCCGATTTGGGAACTGGTGGTTTTTAGTTCCACCCTAGAGCCTGCCTGTCTGGGTTACAATTGCTGCACTCCCATCAACCAGAACTTCCACCTTGAGCCCTGGCAAGTGACCTAGATGCACTGTCCTCTCTAGGGACCCCCAGAGGCTGAGCCCGAGTTGGAGAGGCATATCTGTAACAAGGAGTACTCTAGGAATCACCCTCAGGGAGGGGTGGAAAAGTAGGGAGAAGCGGAGTAGACGCAGTCTAGATGAAGGCCTCCACTGACGCCTCAGGACTTTCTAGAGCCAGGACAGCCATACAGTGCCATCCCTAATCTGCAGATTGGGAAGAGGAAACCTGGCGTTTGCATCTCTGGTCTGATCAGCCACGAGTGCATTTTCATTGGGATAAACAATTCTCTTTAGCCAAGCTGGTCCTACAACCTTCCTCACAACTGGCAGAGAAAGTAAGTCTTCACATCTGCAGGGGAACCTGGCAACACATCACAGAATGACCTACTTGCTGATAGTCCCTTTCTCGTGTGATGCATGTGGAGCGTTTATTTGGGTGTGGTGTCTGTAAGCCTCGTTCCTGCTTTAGATCCTTGGTACCTGAGCCCATTGACGCTCGCGTAGCGTCTCTATGATTGTAATGCCACTTGGGATCTGTGCAGAATATGTTTCCAACAAGTGAGTGCAAATGAGTGAACAGAACTTGAGATTTTCACATCTGTTCTACAGAGGGCTCTTGGTCAAAATTCACTGATTTTTCTTGGAAACACAGTGTATGCTTCTACATAATCCTTCTTGGTCCATTTGACAACCAGAGCAATGACCCTCCACAAATACTGGGAGATGCCCCCCGCCCCCCAGTTCAATGCTTGCTTAAATTTGTGTAAGTTCAAGGGGACTGGAGAGATGGCTCTGTAGTTGAGAGCTCTTGCAGAGGACCTGGGTTTAGTTCCCAGCATCGATGTGGTAGCTCACAGCTGTTTGTAACTCCAATTTCAGGGGATCTGACACCATCTTCTGGTCTCTGCAGACATGGCAATAAAGTGGTGTACAGATACATGTGTAGCAAAATACTCACATACCATAAAATAAAAAAGTGTCAGTTTTAGGTAGGCTGCAATTTCTAGTCATTTGATCAAACACCCATTATGATGACGTTGTGGAAGTAATTCCTGATGTAATAAACTCAGCAGTGGAGTATCAATAAAGCAGATCATACTTTATAATTCCAGTGGACTTTGTCCAGACAGTTGAAAGCCTTGAGAGTAGGCTGGAGAAGGAGTTTGGCCTTCAGACTGCGTATAGACTGCATCCTGGAACTTCTGTGGATTGCCCTACAGATGTCAGCCTTGCCAACTGTTCTCTTGGTACATGAACAGTTTAAGTCAGTCTCTCTGTGTGTCCACCCTGTTGGTCCATTTCCCCGAGAAACCTAGCTGATGGTCCTTGGAAGTCAGGATTCACTCAGTCGCCATGCTCAAGCCTTACCCAGGTGGTTGTCACGCTCCTCTGGGAGTCCAGGGGTGACTCTTCCAGCCTCAGTCTTCAGAGGACTGGCCCGAGAGCAGCTTTCCTCTTCAGCTATGGGGTTGGTCCTCTTGTCGATCTCAAAGAACTCGGGAAAGGCTGCTTGTCCCTGTTGACAGGAACTTCTTGTCTGTTCTCTCACAAGAGGCCAGCTGCCCTGCTGTGGGGAGAAGAGACAGCAGTCCCCCTTCCAGACAGTGTAAACATGATGTCCTTGCTTGCACGTGATGGGGACTCAGGTTGTTTTCTGGCCTCTCTTAAACCTGATGACACAGCGTGTCCCTTTGCTTTTCACTTCTATTCAGGATGGAAGTGATACTTAGATTTTAACTGCTCCCTTGGCCAGAGGAGCTGGGGCAGGAGAGTCTGAAGCAGGCCGTCACACTGGGCAATTTTTACTATGGTTTGTGATTTTTGTCTCATGAAGAAAAAAAGTAATGTAAAGTCAAGTTGAGTAGAAAATATTCACGTTGGTCATGGGTCAGGTTGAAGGCAAAGTCTGTCGGTGGGAATCCAGTGTGCAAACTTCTCAGGGACTGTGTGTGAGGTTGCCATGGTTTGGTACGAAAAGTCGGTGCATGCAATGATGCCAAGTTTTGTTTTATTTTTAAACCATGGTCTTTGTCGGATACTGTTCAGAGAAGAGAAACGTGGAAGGTACCGACCGATGACCCACATGGCAAGGGAATCAGGACTGTGGGTGTATTAAATGTTGGAAACTTTGTCAAGTTGGGGAAAAATGACAGCTTGTTATTCTTGGCTTCAGAAGAGTCCATTGGAAAGAATTCACATGGCCCAGTTCCGTGGACACTGCTCATACACTGAAAGCGCACTTGCCTGTCATCCTATATCACATGCATTCACAGGGATGGATATATGTGTGGGGTGCAGGCATTTGTTGCCCATCTGTGTCACTCTCATGGCTTCTGGCTCCTAGTGTTGACTCTTGGTTGGTGTTGACCCTGGGCCGGAAGGAGACGGGGTCATTGTGGAGGGAACTCAGTGTCTTACCTGTTGAGAGGAGCAGTGCTAAGTGGGCAGTGCTAAGGAGTGACAGCCACAGAGGTGGCCTCCAGCTCTGCGAAGTTAAAGGATGAGGTCAGACAGGGGAGGCAAAACTAAGTTTGTGGCTGGAACAATTGGAACTACGATATTAAATAATGTACAGTCAAGACCAGAGCACAAGGTTCATAAATGAGTCGTTAAGGAAATGGGGAGAGAAGAATCCTCAGGATGTGCCAATACTCCCTTGCTTAGGAGTTAAGACTTTGGTCCCTTGTGCCCCATCATTCTTTCTTTGAGTGTAGATTGGATTAGAGTATGGAGAGGGGAAAGAGACAACTTTACACTGTGCCTATCTGAAAACACTACTTTAGCCAAGTGATCCAGTCAACATTATCAGTGGTAAGTCATGTGGGCCCCTTGAACGCCCTGTGACCTGAAGCACTCCACTTCCAAGGTGTTCTTGCTGACTCTCAGTCTAATGCTGAGAAAAATACCAGACAAATCCAGACAGAAAGCTGTCTACAGAATATCCCAGAAGTATTAAGTTCTTGAAAAGGTGGTGGCGCATGCCTTTAATCCTAGCACTAGGAAGGCAGAGGCAGGTGGATCTTTATGAGTTCCAGGCTAGCCTGGTTTACAGAGTGAGTTCCAGGCTATCCAAGGCCTACACAGAGAAACGCTGTCTCAAAACAAACAAACAAACAAACAAACAGCCCAAAGAACCAAACAAAAGGAAACAAAAACCAAAAGAAAGAAAAGAAAGGAAAATCCATGAGAGACCCCAGCCCAGTAATTCTCCTCAACCTGAGTGACTAAGTGGATTTAATGCTTGAATGCAGTGTGCTGCCCTGAATGGGATTCTGGAAGGGAAAAAAAGGTCAGTGAGAAAACCATGGAGATGCAAAAGGAATCTGGAGTTCATCTCATGATGACGAACCAATGTTGGCTTTTGGTTTTGACATATTTTGAATATGTAGGAAACTGGCATGGCTTATAGCTGTCTGTGTGCTGTCTTTATGGATGTTCTGTCAAACCCAAAGTGATTCAACATAGACATGGTAACAAAATAGGCTTGTGTGCGCTCCCAGGCGCGGATGCTGCATCCTGGAACCCATCCTTCCAAGGTGCTAGCATGTGGTCAGAAAATCATGAATCAACACTACTGGGGACTGCTGCACTCAGTTTATCAAGATGGAAGTTTTTGGGTTGTTTAACTCTGATTTTGTGGCTCATTAAGGGCATTGTGATTGGAATGTGTCCCGAGTTCCTTTGTTGGAAACTTAATCTCCAAAGTCAGTGTTGGAAGAAGAGATCTTTAGGGGTGGCCAGGCTGGGTGGGCTCTGCCTCATGAGAGGTGCTCATGTCTTGGGTTGTTAGTTGCTGTGGCAGTGGTGTCCTGATGAAAAGGTGAGTTCCACCCCTTTCTCTTGGGTGTGTCCTCCTGCTTTCTTTCCTGCCTTCTCCCAAGGGATGAGACAGTCAGGCAAGCCTTGTCAGAAGCAGGTGCCTTGACTTTGAAATTCCCAGCCTTCTGAAACATACGAAATAAAACTTCCTACTTTATGAATTACCCAGTGTGCTGGCTAGTTTCATGTCAACTTGGTACAAGCTAAAGTCATCTGAGAGGAAGGAACTTCAATTGAAAAAATGCCTCCATAAGATTGAGTTGTAAGGCATTTTCTTAATTCGTGATGGATGGGGGATGGCCCAGCCCATCGTAGGTGGTGCCATCCCTGGGCCGGTGGTCTTGGGTTCTATAAGAAAGCAGGCTGAACAATCCATAAAGAGCAAGCCAGTAAGCAGCACCCCTCCGTGGCCTCTGTATCAGCTCCTGTCTCCAGGTTCCTGCCCTGTTTGAGTTCCTGTCCTGACTTCCTTTAATCATGGACTATGGTGTGGAAGTGTAAGGCAAATACACCCTTTCTTCCCCAGGTTGCTTTTGGTCATGGTGTTTGTTTCATCGCAGCAATAGTAACCCTAACTCACTAAGACACCCAGTGTCATCTATTCTGTTACTGCAGGGCTGAGACAAAGGGGGTTTTGTTCCTAGTCTGATAGAAGAAAGCCACACATGGGATCCTTCCAAGGTGTCCTGTTAGTGGGAACTTGAGGTGAGCCAGGCGACTGAGATACATGGCGTATTAGCAGGCAGTGAAAGCCGTAAGTAAATAGCGGCCTTTTAGGTAATTGGTGGAGTCACACCTTGAGGGGAAGCAGTGAGGAGATCCCTTAAGTGAAAGTCTTTTTCCCACTCCTTAAGATCAGCATGACGCCCAGCCTTCCTTGTAGCAAATCTTTCTGAAGCAGCTGTTTCCTCTTCAAGAAGACCCAGAGGCCGGAGGATGGTGGACAGTAGTTTGGTTTCCCAAACCCTAGGTCCTGAGAAGTTCCTTCAGTGTCTGAGGATATCTGGCATCCGAGGCCAAGGCTGGGTCACAGGTAGGGCTTACCTGGCCTAGGCCACTGCTTTGCCACATGGCATAGGACAAGGAGAGACTTGGAGGAAGCTTTCTGTCCCCCGACCCACAGCTTCAAAGTGACAGTGAAAAAAAATGAACTATCATAGTTGTGTGGCTAATGACCTTCAGCTCAGCTTGACTTCTTTTCAAAAGAGCCGTGTAAATGCATAGCCAAAAAACATCTTATCAGTTGTTGTTCATGCCAGGAAAAGATTTTTACACTCACATAAGCAAAATGTAATAAGGAAGATCAGCGTATCACAAAAGTCATTTCATAACCCCTCATTAACCAGGTACTTATATATAATTGTCCCTGTGGTAGACTGTGTTTTTAAACTACCGAGATGAACTTTGTTTTGAGCCGAGCACCGCCCCCATCGAGTCATGCCTGTCTTCCCTGCCCTCAAAGACCTCTGTCTCCACCCCTTGCGGCCTTGGAAAGTTTCCCTCGCCTTATGCTTGCACAGGGCAGTGAGGCTTGCCAGGGTTCTCTCAGGGCTGTGGCTGTTGGTTCTGAATTCCTTGGAACTAGGGATTCTCTGTTAAGGAGTATACCACTCAAATACACAGGCTGCCGTAGAGGAGAGCTGTGTGTGAGTGAGCAAGCAGGAGCAGCTGAGGCCCATGGAGGACAGATGAACTCTACTGGGTAATTTGACCCCTGAAGAATTAGACTGCCCAAGTATCTGAATTCTTGTGGGAATTTCATGGGAGCTTTCCTGCGGGCAGGGTAGAGGACTTAGAAGAGTGTGAGGCTGGAGGAAGGAACAAGGCTCGTCCCAGGTCGTCAGCCCACCCCCACAAGACGGCCACATTCGCAGAGAACAAGTTCAGGGTTAGGAAATGGTGGCTGGACACAGCAGAGAAATCCGTGCGGTGGGGTGATGTGATTGCCAAGATGGGGAGTGCCTGTTGTCTTCTTGCTTCTTCCCTAAGCTCTTGCCAGAATGCCGCCTCTTCCTTGGCACATTTCCCGAGGCTACTCCTCAGAGTTCCCTGCCACTTCCTGCTGCTCTTCTCATCCACCATTGCACCTGCCAACCTCCGTGGAGTCATGCCAATGGACGAAGGGACTGTACACTTCCCTTCACCTCTTCAGATGGGCACTAACTGCTAAGTACCACGATTCAAAAATTAGTGACATATAATGAACTTATTTTAAGAAAGTCAGGATGTACACTGCAGCCCACTCTTGTGATAACTAACCCAGCCCTGCCCTAGGGAGACTGATTCATTCATGAAATGTTCATCCTCAGGACCCGGGTACCATTCATTAAGCCCCACCTCCCATCGTCACCACGCTGGAGATTAAGCTTCTAATACCGGAGTTCCAGACACACCTAAAGCAGGGATATTTCTAGAAAACAGATAGAAAGTAGACAGAGCTCAGATGCAGGAAAGGTTGATGTGCTGGTTTTTATAGAGTTGCTATTTTTAGCTGGAAAGGACTTTTGAGGAAAACTCTCCTGTGTGACACTTCCAGAAAAGATAGTTTCTCCGGGTTGAGTCTGGTGTAATTCTGAGAAAAGACAGAGGGGAAAGGTTCTGTTTTCTCCTCTTCACTGTCTAGCCAGGGTGGTCCACTCTTCTCATACCTGTATCTGGCATGTAAGTAGACAAGGACCTGTGTCACGATACCCTTAGATTGAGGCTGTGTAGTTTATGTGAGCCCCAGTCTCTGTTGGGACCTTGTGAGCACGTCTTCTGTCATTGCTGTATCTTTTCTGCATTAAAATTTGGCATAGCATTGCACCCAAGAGAAAAAGAACTTTATGTTGTTGTCCTCAAAGCCACTAACCCAGCGTGGGTCTCAGTGTGACCCCACCAACCACAGAGCAGGAGAGAGGCACCTGCGTGGCACACACTTGATTACCCAGCAGACTGACAGGATTGAGTGGTATTGTTTGTGCTGTGTATACACGTCAGGTTGGATCGTTTGGTTTAATTTGCTTGTTTGTTTTTTTTTAATCCAAGGAGATGTTTTCTTTCACTTCGCTCCAGAAGTATGCTGGCCTTAATAGTGGTGTTTTCCCTCATTCTGCTGTTGCCAAATATATACTGTATACTCTGAGCCTTTGTGGAAAATGAATTCTGTATTGACACCAGTGGAGTATGGGCAGGGAGAGAAGGGCCACTCTTTCCCTCTGAGTCAAGCTATTGAGGGAGGCAATGTCCTATGCACTGTTCTGTCTCACCCTGTTGGTACCTCTTGTAACCTCTACTTTGTCCCTTCTGACTAAAAGCAATTCTAGAAATGTTGTTGAAACTGTTGCTAAGGTTGTGTTAGTACTGCACCTTTAAAACCTTTTTATTTCTATTTTATATGTATGGGTGGTTTGCCTGTGTGCATGTCTGTGCACCATGTGTGTGCAGTGCCTTCAGAGGCCAGAAGAGGGTGCTGGATCCCTAGAACTTAATTTACAGATGGTTGTGAGCTGCCATGGGGGTGCTGGGACTTGAACCCAGGTCCTCTGCAAGAGCAGCATGTGCTCTTAAATGCTGAGCCATCTTTTCAGCCCCCCACTGTAACTTTTGTTTTATGTTCTATTTGGACCAATTTTGGTAGCTAATTAAAGCCCTTGATCAGTTCCAATAGAATCCAATAATGTCATCTATAGTAGACATACTTTTAAAAGGTAAAAAGAGAAAAAGGTGAAAGTACTTTCTATAACTGTAATTAGCTAGTATAGTCAAAGTAACTCTTTCAGTGTGCCATCCATATAACAATTACTAATGAGGTGTTTGACATTCTATTTCCCATTTAGTCTCACAAACAAACCAGCGTGTATATTTACAGCACATCTCAATTTATATTAGCTATATTTCAAGTGTTTAAGGGCCATGGGTGGCCAGTGGACACCATGGTGAATGGCGCAGTCTTGTGCATTTTGTGGCACCTAATGCTAATATAAGAAATAGTGTGATTCTCAGTCCCAACTGATACATCTACAGCACAGTTCCTGCCACCGGGGATTAGGGAGTACCATGGACCTCAACCCTAGACAAAGAACTCCAGGCAACTAAGGAATGCTGAGAGCAGGTGAAGAAGTCTTCTCCAGGGAGGAGCACACCAATTAGTTATCCAATACCAAGTAGTCATCCCTGAAGTCATATGTATGTATGTGTATGTATACATATACATGTGTGTGTAACATTGTGTGGACCGAAGAGGTTGTATTATATATTTAGGAGTGTGTGTGTGTGTGTGTGTGTGTGTGTGTGTGTGTGTGTGTGTATAACAATTGAAGTAAAAGGCCATACGTTGGAGAGAGTGCAGGGCAGAGGTCCATGGGAGGGGTGGGAGTAGGAAAAGAGAAGGAGGCAGATGATGGGTAGTGTTGGTTTGTTCTAAGGTGTGTGCTCTAGGGGAAGCCCAGATAGAGATACACATCACTGGGTATTCCCTCCAAGAAAGGGAATTCAGAGAGAATGCAGCAGGGCCTGGAGGACTGTGCTCACCTAAGGAGGCCCTGGCTGAGGGATTCAGTCTGCTGTGCAAGGGAGAGCAGATCTGAGGAGTTGGAGGGGATAAAACCTTGAAGGTATTAAAAGCCCTGAAGGGACCCTTTAGAGCTCTGGCACAGACCAATGAGGAAGCGACAGAAAGAATCCCAAAGGCCTCTGACTGACAGACTGAGGCAGAAAGGCTCCCATCCAAGCCATGCGTTCAGAACTTCCTCCGAGTCCCAGGGAAAGGACTAGGAGGAGCCTTGGCCCTGAGGACTTGTGGATTATAGAGAGTCCTTTAGCTACACCTGTTCAGATTTCCACCTACAAGAAAATCCCTGAAAATCCCCTGGAGATCCAGCTGCCTGAGGGCCAGCTACGGAGCCAGGCCACACCTCTGGTGTGCTTAGTGCTCACAGGGCCTCAGACCACCGAAGGCACTGTGAGGAGGACCCAGATGTGCCAGATGTCCTTTAAGGCAAGTCCCTGAGAGCTGCCCAATGCTTTGCTGACACCCTCTCAGTCAGGGCGTAAGCACACAGCCTCACTTCCCTCAGACACGCTGAGCAATCTAGTTTTTATCCTGGAAGGCCATGCACGTGACTAACCCAGGTTTCTGCTACCTGGTGAAGCTGGAAGGGAATATGAGAACACCTGTCCCTACAAAAGCACCAGCTTTTTGCCTCCCATTGCTCAGACTGCTTTTTAACCTCCAAGAGAAGGGAGCAGGGTCTGTCCTGGTATCCCTGGTGGAGCCCAAGCTTCCCTCAAAGCTGCTATTGAGGATATGGCAACAATATAAAACTGTTATACTGGAGATTTAGTGGTGGCTTGCAGACACTGTGGAAAGGAGAAAGTTAGCTTTGAAATGCTGATGGTCTTTTAGACTGTATGGAATGGCAAAGGAAAATAAAGTACATCACTAAAAGTAAATGCACACGCGTTTGGGGAGCATGTGAACAGGGGAAAATCTAAAACCTCAGAGCGTCTCAGACACGAGCTTTTGTCTGATGTGACGGCTCTTCTGGATCTTTGGCTAGAGGCAAGAAAAGAGCACTCCAGCCTGGAGGCTACTGACTGTCACTCACACGCCATCTCAATTTTGAGGCTATGATAACATCTGAAGATCTTGGCGAGAGCTTCCTTGGGTCGTTTTAAGTTCTGATTGTCCACTACATTTTCAGGTCAACAACAGTGAGGGGACCCATAGTGCCTAGTTCCCAGGGCAGAAGATGACATTTAGGTAAAGAAGTGGCATACAGAGCCTCAGTAGCAATAGTCATCGGCCAGGTAGCTACACTCTGGGACTTGTTGCTTGTGCTGGCCTTATTTTCCATCCTTATTCTTGTGGATTTTACAAAATGCCACAAAAATACCTCATGGGGAATTCAGCTGAAGCAAGTAATTTGGAAATGCGCAAAGGGCTGAGCACTCCAAAGTGGTGTTACTCACTATTTCGTAGTGGTCGCTGGCACTCTGTTGTAACATTTGTTGGTGAATTCTTTTAGAACTGAGAGACAGTTCAGGGGTGTGCCTTCAGATCGGTGGTAACCAGAAGCTGAGGTCCATTTGGCTGTTTAAGAAATAGATGGGAGCTTGGAGAGAGGAAAAGGAAGGCGCTGGACTGGTCGGAAGTGAGCGGGAGACAGTAGGATTAGCCTGGGTGCTGTCGAAAAACCAACCAACCAACCAACCAACCAACCAAAAAGCTGCGTGTCTAGTGATCTAGTGATGTAACACACGTTGCTTTAGTCTTGGAGGCTACTCTGCTCTGATCTACTGAACTCTGAATGTGAGTTTGCTTTTAAGTTACATATTTGTGAGTGCTCACTTTGGCAGGGCATATATTAAAGTTGGAATAATACAGAGAAGATTGGTATGACCCTGTGCAAGGATGACATGCAGACTCATAAAGTATGCCTTATTTAGAAACATAAGTTGTGCATTTTGAGTATATAAACCCATATATATAATTATTTTAAATTCTCTGACTTTTCAATTCCTCAGTGGTCTGAACAACCATTTTTAAACAAAGATACCATGTAAAATAATACCACATAAAAGACAGCTAATATAACAAGTGGCGCATTCACATTCTTTTAAAGAAAAAAATTATCATTTTTTAAAAATTATTAGATCTTGCTTTGAGTCTTCCCTTATGTTCTTAGTCAGAAAATAGGAAAAGAAAACGGATTCCGGTTTTAACTCCCAAGTTTTTATTGGGTGGTATTAAATGAGTCTCCTGGCATTTTGGAAACAAGGAACCGTGAAGGGAGCAGGGATTGAGAAAGGGCAGCTAGGAGCTGAAGCGTAAAGTCTCCAGAGCCACCACCTGGCCATGTGAAGCTGTGGGGAGGGAGGGAGACTTTTGATCACAGGGACACAGGGGCTTGTATTCATGTGCATGCTTACTGCAAGTTGGGAAACCTAGGTGATCCAGAGAGAGCTCTTCTTGCAAAGCAGTGTCCCTCACAACTGATTGCCCCATGGCTTCGTGGGTTTTTTGTTTTGTTTTGTTTTTCTCTTTTTGAGTAAGAGACTTTTTGCTGAGTGGCAGGTATTATGCAAACAAACCTCCCACTCTCTTGCTGGGACAGCCCTGTCCTGTCCGGTCCTCAACTCCCCCCCCCCCCCCCCGCCCCCCTGCCTCTGCTCTCCACCTCCTCCCTGTGACTCAAAGACAGAGATCTGATAGCTGGAGTGAGGTTTCAACCTGCCTGTGGCCACTCCACCTTTGGTAGGTGCCTAGATCTTGCCAGGAAAAAAAAAAAAAAAAAAAAAAAAAGAGGAAAGAGGGCAGGCAGGTGGCCTGGTGAAGTCATCCCTGGTGACACCTTCTCACACGACTTCAGGGAAAATGCGAGGCCCTCGGGCAGCGCTCCTGCCCAGCTGCCTGTCACGGTGCCGGGAGTGAGAGGTGACCTCTTTATTTTTAGCAAGGGGCTGTCATAATAGGCCACCGCTCTGCTTCATTCAAAGCACGAGGCAGACACTTTGGAAGTTTGTAAACACCGACTTGCTGAGTAGAGTAGGAGCGGTTTTTCTCTAGAAAGAGAAGAATTCCCCTGCCTGCTGGGGAGTCAGCAGCACTGTGGAAAAGGCAGCCTTCTCTGGCTGACTTAGCTGTGTTAAGCAGGGGCGGCTGCAGTTATTCTTCAAGGGCAGTAATGTCTGAAGGCGACGACTGTGGGCCAGGCAGAAGGTAACTCTGGCATTTCATTTTTCTGGAGTCTGTTTTGTTGTTGTTCATCTGAATGTATTCTGACAAGTTTAAATGTGTTTAAATGAAAATTATAATTCTAGGAAATTTTCTGTGGCAGACGCCAACAGAAGAGAGACAACATTAGCAATATAAGCTTAGAAATACCTGCAAAGAAGTGTTTATTTTTCCTTGAATGGGGAAATAATGGCCTGGGACTTTAAAAAACTCCTTTCCCCGTGTACGATGTGAGTCTGTTTGAAGTTTTTGATGTGTCTCTTTGACTTGAGATGATTGTGATCAAAAACTAAGCTCACAATTTTTTTTTGTAAGTTTGCATTTTAAAGATTTGACAGGCAGTTGTAAGAGTTGACTATTAAGCCAATTTATCAATTTTGATATTTAAACACTTTCTAAAATATACATTTTGAAAATTCGATCGGCTCCCTGCCATGTGGTGCATGGCTGTGAATGTTTTCTTTGCTGCTAAGAAGTGGGTACCAGGAGGGCAAGGATGCAGGTAGGTAGGTAGTCCACACGGGCTTGAGCATAGCTGCACCCATGCAGTCTCCCATCCTGCCCAGACAGACAGTATGTGAATCGGCTAGATGTCCCCATTGGGCTTCCAATTAAGGTCACCAAATTGTGGATATGAAGAAGTAGAAAGAAAATTATGAAACAAAGAAAGAGATCGTGGATCATCTTATTGCCAAAGAAAGAGAAGTCTCTAGGAAGGAGAGCCCCTCAGACTGTTTCTGGAAACCAGAGCCAAGGGTTTGGTTTGTGTGAGGCTGTTTATCCAGCTGCGGTGGTTTCCTTAAAGGCTGCATGTGTCTGTAGTTTTCCGGTTTCTGTCTTTCCCAAATCCTGTTCAGTGAAAAAGAAAAAGATTGGTATTATATTGAACTAGCTACATAAAATAAGACTAAGTGTAGCACCTAAAAATGTCCTTTGTAACAGCATGGCACTGTCTATGGATTAATGAACTAGCTCAGAGAACATTTTAGGAGACATTTAAATGTCTGCACTGGTTGATAGGTTGGTCCACGGGTGGCATGCACTTATTTTCCCAGACATCTGAACATTTCCGAAAGCAAGGCTTTCCCTTTTCTCTACCACCTAGGCATTCCCACCAGCTCCCTGAGTAGAGTTTTGGGTAGCTAGGCATTTTAAACGAATGCTTGGCAAATGGAATGCATTGATAAGCCATTTTACACCAGGGGCCCAGGAATCCTTATCATCTGACAGTTCAAGGAGATCGACTTGGCACAAATGGACTGAGGGCTGCTCTCATGAGAAGCCGCATTATCAGAATTCAATTAAATAGTAACTAATTGCTGATAAGGAATATCTTGAACTATTTGTGATGTGAGCTGAGCAAACGTCAGATTTTTCTCTGAGAGTTTCACTAATAAAAAAATAAACAGATGAAAAGGAGCATGTGTCTGTGCAAACATAAATATATACACGATCATTACCATTGTGCTCACGGACTGTAATATATTGTATTGTGAGTGAAAGCTTGCTCACTCTTGTGAGGTACTGCATTCCTGTCTCTCCTTTCTTATTCTGATGAGGTAACTTTCACTCCCAACACTTGGTGGGTTTTAGTCTTTGCTTTGTCTCAGGAACTTGTTTTTCCTTCCTCTATGTAGAAATGGGGAAAGATTGAAGCTAGGCTAGAAATAAAATATTCATAATTGGGAGAGAATTTTCCTCCTGCTAAATTTGAGATTACACGCCTTTGGATAAGTCCTTTGGTGCCATGTCTAAAAGAGAAATAACTATTCTAAGTCACGAATCTGCTGACAGACATGTTCTCTGAACTTCATTGCAGCAGTTCCTAATTGAATCTCACATCAAGGCTGATTATGTTACTTGAGTCTCATTTTGGAATTTGATGTCCTGGATTGCTCTGTAACTGCCAGAGAGCTAAATAAGAGTTTGGTATTTGATGAAACAAAACAAATAAAACAAAAAACAAAACTCCCAAACCAGTGAAGCCCACATGATCGGGATGCCTGTCCTGTAATGGGATGTGGGTCTCAGGCATCACAGGAACCCTCTGCTAGGTGACTTACAGTCCAGGGTCTCCAGGTCCCATTTTAAATTCACCTGATGGAAGAAGAAACCCTCCTTGTCTTTATCCAGTAGTAAACCAATTAGTAAGAACACTGGAAGAATCACAGCCAGTTTCAAGGGCAAGATCTGAGGGGGAAGAGCAAGAAAATCTTTTTGAAGCAGATCCCAGAAGGTAGATAGATATCTAAGCAAGAAGTACTGGATGCCAAAGAAGAAGGGGGAAAACCAGGAAAGTAGACTAGCTCCAGGCATATGGGAAAGCTTATGTGGTAGCCTGAGGCTGGGTGGTTCCTTATCTGACCTCATTTGGTTCCTGCCTTGGAGTAGGAGCTAAGCTGGCCCTGTGAGGTACCCTGGTTGGAAGGGTGAAGGTGGGTGTGGGTGAATCATTCATCTCCTCTTGTAGATGACATGGAAGGAGATGGGCCTGCGGCAGGAGAAGGGAACCCGTCTAAACATGAAACTCATTTGATGATTTTAGTGTGTCTTATCGTGAGAGCACTTTGACTGGGTAATTATCTTTGCACATTTAGCTGTTCACACAGTAGACATTTGTTGAGCTCTGACTCTTGACTAGTTGCTGTACTAGGTGATGGGTTGGTAGGTGCGGACCCTGCTGTCTTGGAGCAAGCAGTCTGAGTGGGAAAATGGC
Organism: Peromyscus californicus insignis; assembly: GCF_007827085.1. Lineage (NCBI taxonomy): Eukaryota > Metazoa > Chordata > Mammalia > Rodentia > Cricetidae > Peromyscus > Peromyscus californicus. Next base: position 13,797,139 of record NW_026294480.1, on the reverse strand, counting down.
ACAGGGCAGAACAACCAGCAAGCAAGAGCTCTCCGGGTCATAGGGCTAAGGAAACAGTTTGAAGTGGTAACGTGAGAGAAGACCTGGGGTATGTGCTAAAGCTCAGGTGTCTTCACAGGGGAAATGTGGCAGTTCTGGCCTCTGGGACACTGCTGTTCCTCTGTTTGCAGTCTAGTAAAGATGTACAAGTTTTTTTGCAAGGGCCACCGAGACTCTAGAGTTGTGAGATCAGTGTGTGTTTCCAGATCTTTCTGTTGTTCTCTGCTCTGGAGTGGTGGGGCGGTTACATCACTTCTCTGAAGTTCATGCAGCCTGCAGTCTTGGGGTTCAGGGTCTTCTGTCCCTTCTCTATATTTTGGCATATTTGCATATCTGTCATTAGCTATCTTGGGGGTGGGGATCCATGTCTAAACATGAAACCCCCTTATGTTTTATGCATGCTAAAATTTAATTTCCTAGACCGTTTTTTAGTGTGCTTGCATTGTGACCAAGAAGTCTGGGATGAGAGTTTTCACTTATAGTGAAAACTTATAGTATAGTATCATGTCAGCCCTGAGGAAGTTCCAGATTTTAGAGCATTCCAGACTTGGGGTTTCCAGATTAGTGTTGTCTAGTGTTTCTGGGTTTTTGAAAGGTTGTTGTATTTAGGAAATGCAAGGCTCTTTTAAACACTTTTAAATGGACTAATTAGTGTGAACAGGTTGTTAGTGATTGCATTGAATTTTAGTTTTAGAAGATGAAAAGAAATTTATTAAAATATTGAGTTTCCATTGTTATAATAGTTGAGACTGGCAGGATTTTAGGTATGATTTTATAATCACGCATGAGGCCTATCCATTGAATTCCATTTTTTAAAAAAATCCAAGACCTAACACAGAGGTGAGAGCAGGTGCCTCAAAGCGTTAGTGCACTTTGTCCTGCGGTTGAGGTGGATTCCTATGAGCAAACCCACTTACGATTTTGTGTCCTTGAGTGTATTCATGCTGCCTTTCATGACTGCCTTTGGAAGTCAGTGCTGACAGGTGGAGTCAGTGACGCTCACTCAGCTAGTCGGAGAAGGGCTTCTGAGCACCCTGCAGATGACGGGAGAGGCCCATGAAGAACCCGTTTGGCCTGGGTGGGAGTGATGCTGGCACATAGGCAACGGTGCTCTCTGGGGAAGGGAGTCCCCAGTCTTTTAGCAATTGCTGATTCCCGTGGTGTGTGTGAATGCTCCCATTCTTACCAGGTCCCTGAAAAGTGAGTTAGAGAATTACCACAGCGGCTCTCGTGAGCCTGCGCAGGCCAGCTCCAGTGTACCGTGGGCCAACGTCAGAGTCAGCATTAGTTTTAACAAGGCTACATCTTCTCTGTTCTGTATACTGAAGCCACCTCACATGTTTATCAAGTTTGGTTGAAGGAATTAATGATTTATCTTCTTCCATTCTCCCATACAACCATGGAAAATATTTATCGCTCTTGAAATCCTCCTTTGACCCAGCTGGGCTAATATTTGAACCTGATTAAGAACATGTAGAACAATACAATCTGTCCTTATTGCAGGGGAGTTTGTTTTGTGGGCAAAAGCTTAACCAGCAATGTGCTTCCTGAACCCTGCAGTGCCCCAGCAGATTTCTGGCATTCCCGGCCTGTTGAAGCTGATTTCTAGTCTATAAGTAAATGGTGATGAGGTCTTTGTTGCCATCACTAAAATATGATGAAGGTCTCTAGTGTGTAATAGTGCAAGGGCCTAATTGGGTGGCCTGTCCGCTTTTTGACACCACAGGCCTTTTGACTCTTTATGGCAAAGTAGTATCAAAATACATTCCATTTTTTCACTTCTTTATCATGTGTTTATCAATGTTGTGTAGAATGAATGGGGGCAGGGATCTTTTCTTGAAGGACCAGTCTCATTTACTATCATGAATATATTTCAAAAGAAGTCTTTCCACTGAAGATGTTCTACTGAAGGATGCTTTAGCTATTTGTTTGGGGGATATAAAAATGTTATTGCAGAAAAGGAAGAACAAAGCAGAAAAGATCAGTTATAACCTCAGTACCCTGATATAATTATATTATACATATGTATGAGATATATAATTATATTACACTTCTTCGATGAATTTCTTGACAAAGTTATGATAAGCATATGGTACACCCATACATACACACATGTATATTTCTATATTGATTTTCACTTACAAGTACTTTCTAGTGGCATCTAAACAATTTGAAAATGTTTTTTAAAATGCCTGCTAGACTATCCTATCCATTGGATTTGCCTATATCTACTTGTCGTTATTGAAATTAATTGTGCCATTTATAAATGAGCTGAGACATGCACTATGGTTTTTCTGAATAGGGAAGGAGGAGCTTGGAAGGTAGGAAGTATCAACTGCCATTTCCTTAAGACCTGGGCCCAGAAACTGGCACAGTGTCACTCTCATCTCGTTGTATTAGTTGAATGGCTCAAGAGCCCCAGTTTGGAGGGAACAAACATTCTGCCCTTTACGAAAGATTCAAAGTGTTTCTTAGTCATTTGAGTTTCCTCTATTGAGAATATTATGCTTAGATCTGTACCTCATTTTAAAATTGTATTATTTGGTTATTTTTGATATTTGGTTTCTTGAGTTCTTTATATATTTTGTATATTAGTCCTCTATTGGATGTGGAGTTGATAAAGAAAAAAAAAAATTCCCATTCTGTAGGTTGCTGCTTTTTCAGATGAGGTTGTCCTTTGCCTTACAGAAGCTTTTCAGTTTCATGAGGTCCCATTTATTAATTGTTGATCTTTGTGCCTGCCATAACCGTGTAAAGGACCATTGTTAAATTCATGAAAGTACTAAATAATAATAATAATATGTAAGTGACACACATCCTTAAGCTACATTAAACAGGTCACGACTGAGTTCAGATGTCATTCACTGTGGTCTAAGCCTTGTGTACATCCCAACGGCAGACAGAACATGAGAAGCCACCCCTCACTAGATGGTGGCTCAGTTGTGTGGGTGTAGAGTCATCTGCTCTCCAGCTCCCCAAACAGCTCTGAAATGGGTTCCTGGAGGGTCTAGTCTGGATGGTTTATGTGTTCTTCCTGTTTCAAATGGGACTCCAGGGGATGTGTTTAGCTCACCTTGTCTTGACCCTTTGTACAATTGTTTAAACCCATGTGCGTGTTAGTGTTATGCCACAGACTGCATTGAGTGAGAAATATAGCCGTCTCTCAAGGGATTGCTCCCAAGGCCTCTCACCCTCAACACTGGGTGCCCAAATTTTTTCTGCACCAAAGTCTGTTCATCTATAGTACGAGTGAGTATAACCTTTTCCCCCAAATATGTATGGCTTGAGTTGTTCATTCTTGGACATGGATCCTGTAGGTGGGAAGGGCTAATGGAGTTTATGGATTCTCAGGGAAGCCAGGATGCCCACACAGTGCATCTCATGAGGCTAGGAGTAGCCACAGAGGTGGTTCAGGGTCCCAACATGCACATTTCTCCTCTGCATGGGTTTGGTTTCATCTTATTGGCACTGTGAACTTTCTCATTCCTATTTCCAGCTCAAGAGGTTGAAGGTTTTCCTGAGTGAATAATAAAAATACAACCATCTCTTTCTCTCTTCAAGTATTGGTTCTGGTTCCCCCCAAAGATGTCAAAGTTTTCTATAGAAACATTACATGTCCCTTCTAGAGGGTAAGAAGGGTGTTGGAAAGCACTTTTGAATGTTCTCCCTCTTCATGGCATAACCGTATCCTTCCCTTCTAATCCTTCATCCTCAATCTCTCGTTGGGCCACCCTCCCTCCATGGTTTCATTGTGTCCTCAGGCACCAGCTGCAAGAGCCAGGGTAGGGCTCAGACCCCAGGCAGCTTGTTCCGCTTGGGTCCTCATAGCCTGGGTGACAGAATGCCATTTGGTGTGTTACACAAATGCATTTTGTGTCCAAAAAAATCTAATATGGAGTGTGCATAAATTTAACATACTTGCAAACAGAGAGCGTAGAGTTTTAGTCAACTGATTTTTCAACTTAGGACTAGAGGACAAAAAGGAGTTCTCAAGATCAGTAAAGGGTAGGGATTTTGAATACAGTGCCTCATTTTTGTGTTTGAAAAGTTAGAGTACTAACATTCAGGGCAGAGAGGTTGCTTTGAAAATTGATGTTTTCTTTGCCACCAAACTTCTATTTCAATTAAAATCTGGGTATTTTAGTTTTCTGTGTTTGGGTGGCCCTGCTGCAGCCTAAATTCTTTTGATGTAACAAGAGCCTGTGGGGAGGGGAAACCAGAGGAAGGGTTTTTGAGTCTTTAAACTCTGCTTATGTTTTTCAGCAGTTATTTGTGACTTCACCAGAAAACTGATGGGGAAAAATAAAAATGATTTCATATTGTCCTCAGGCTTTTTGGTCTGGATTGGGAGTGCCTCATCTAGTGACTTGGGTGGTAGGGAGGAACCTAAGCAAGGCTATCTATCTTCACAGACCCAAACACACACTTTTAGAATGTACACTCTTTCACGGCCTCAGAAGTTCTTGTCCACTCTAATCTTTCTTTACTCTTCTTCAGTGTCTTCAGTGACCTCCCTCCCCAGACACCTGCTGTCTCAGGATCCCAGCCTGAGAGAGGCAAGGGGCAAACCCCGGATGTAGCAATGCCTGGAGTACATCTAGGTCACAAAGTGTTCTGATGCTGAAATTGAGAAACCAGGGGGCAGGAATGTCCCAGCTGTCCCTGGAGACACATGAGGAACATGATGGCTAGGAGGACAGTTGCAGTGCTTGACTTCTCATGGGTCAATTAGCTCCTCTGCTGGGGGGTGGGGGGATACAGATGAAACAACAACCTTAAAAGGAGGCCCTGGGAATCATCCAGATCAAGCCACACCCATTTTTCTACTTTAGCATTATTTTTGTAGAGTTGGCATGCCCCGGGAGTAATCTTCACTCACTGGGTAAATATCAGCCAGGTCTATTGAAGATTTGGCATGGTGTCCTGTGGTAGTGTCTCAAAGAGGCATTGCCAGACTGCAACAGATCCTTTGCCTGGAGAGGGAGGGCTGCAGTTGTGCCTAATATGGAAAAAGGTGATGGAAAGAGTCAAAGCCCAGAATGTTCCTTCTGCCTGGCAACAGTGAGTTGTGAAGGTTTTTTTGCATGCTCATCCTCAGCATGCAAGTGTTTCCGGGGTGGAGGCTGGCACTCCCAGAGCTGGGCAGATTCCCACACACCTGGTGTTATCGAGCATCACACAGTAATTAACATGATAATGGGGGGCCCTTTGCTAGCCACAGAAACAGGACAGAGGCAGCAGTGTACAAATCCTGACTTAGAACATGACATCTCACTGGGAGCTAGTTGGATGTATAAGTGCTTCAGTTCAAAAACAAACACATTTACCAGTGGGACATCTTAAAATTATGCCATAAAACTTAGAGACGCCACCCTTAGAGAAGGAGAGGGGACCCAAAACGTACTTATGTTCTTAGAAAAGGCAAGTTTCTACTGTGCTGAGCAGTCTTTGTAAGGATCGGATTCTCTGGTGTACATTCTGCGTTTCTGGAATAGCTTGGATCACTCACTGGTGATACGTTTCTCCCCATATCAGGATAGACAGGACAGATTGTAGATAGTCCTATTATTTTCATTTGGAGATTCTTGGGAAACTAGCTTTTAGGAACCTACTTGTTTGTGCTAAGAAAGGCTTTGAGATACAGATTTCATTATAAAATGAACACGTGGACAGAGGAATTACAAACCTAGATTTAGTGGACTTGTCGAAACAAGAAGAGGTCTTGACGGTTCATCTCAGATGTAACAAACATTGGCACTGACGGGAAAGGAAAGAGCTGATTAGTCTCCTCCCTTTGTCACAAGAGATGCGACAGACAAGCCGCCGTGTCCTAAGTGCGGAGAGGTTGATGGCACATGGCTTCAATTTCCTTGCCAACTCTTGGGAACTGGAAGTGGTGCTTGGGTTCTGGTAAGGATCGGGAAGCCTTGTCAGGAAGTTTCTGGAAAGAGTGCTCTAACGCATTAACGTAGGCAGCCACGTGTGGGAAGCAATGGTACCTTTGCCCTAAAGCAAGATCAAGAGGGATGACAATCAGTGCCTTCCCCAGCTTTCTCTCAACTCTGCAAGGCCCTGTTAAGTGTTCAGTGACTTTGACGACACACCTTCCCTTTCCAGCCCTTGGTCAGTTACCAAGGCTCCTCCAACATTTCAGACCTTGGCAGTCATTACCCAGGCACAGCTGAAGGTTAGGCGGCTCCTTGCTAAAGCTGGGATAAACCTCTGGCACAAGGGCTGCTATTTCCAGCTTTGCTGTGGCGAACGTTACATGTCAAACCCGGCAGAGCTGCTTTGCCGGTGGTACGGTAGGAGTTCCTGGGCATGTATGTTGCTGACTGTGTGCTCCAGGATGGTTTCAGGAATGGCTTCTGATCCGGGTGCTGCTTTTCTTGCCTGTCTGCTTGTCTTCTGGAAAGTGAGGCATTTCCCCCAACCTATCCGAAGTTGTCAGGACTAGAAGTAAACCAAATAAGGCAATAATGTAGTTTTTATCACTAGGTACACTCTCAATCAATAGGAGGACTGTCCTCGTGGCAGGTACCTTAACGGCTCCTGGTTTGGTTGCTGGGTTCGTTAGTACCTGTCACCTACATGTAGCCAGGCTTCTGAAAGCCCGTGACACTCTGAGCTAGGAGACTGCTGTGGTTTGTGGGGGGAAAAAAAAAATCCATCCTGTTGCCTGTTTTCTAAGTCAAGTTTTCTCGGACCACTACTATGCTCTTTCATATAAATATGTCCAGCGGCCGGGCGGTGGTGGCGCACGCCTTTAATCCCAGCACTCGGGAGGCAGAGCCAGGCGGATCTCTGTGAGTTCAAGGCCAGCCTGGGCTACCAAGTGAGTTCCAGGATAGGCGCAAAGCTACACAGAGAAACCCTGTCTCGAAAAACCAAAAAAAAAAAAAAAAAAAAAAAAAAAAAAAAAAAAAAGTCCAGCGAAGATGTAAATATTTCCTTTCTGGCCCTTTACAGAAATGTATGCCTACCACTACTCTAGTATATAATTGCTCCCACCATTAGGGTTGTGAGGTTTCTGAATTAGCTGTATTTATCCTCACATCTCTTTGTGTCTGTTGTTTTTGTGCTGGTAGTTGTGCAATTTAGTGAAAACTGCTGAAATAAGAGAACCCAAACAGTGTTGTTGTGGTGCATTCTGCTGGCCATCCCCCAATACCTAGCTTTCCTTTCTTCCTGTGGCACTAGAATCCTGGTTGCAGCTAGAACATGGCCACTAACATCTGACCTCTTTCCTAGACTCTCAGTTACAGTACCATGTCCTAGCTGGTAGGAGGTGAGTGGAAGCTGTGTATACAATACAAAGGTCCATGACTTTGGAGAGAAAGGGAAATATTTTCTTGATACCATTTCTTCTTTATGGTGGTGATGTGAATGAGTGAACCGAGTAGCTGAAGTTACTGTTTTGGATCATTTGGAGGAAGTGTGATTTGAGAATCATTGAGCAACAATACAGAAAGGGTCTGGGTTTCTAACACGGTGGATATCCGACTATCAGCCCTGGACCTTTAGGTTCAGCTATCACATAGATAAATGAACTGCTTTCTTGCTTAAGCATCTGTTACTTTGACATTTGATAGAGTAGGCAAACACATCTTACCATGCACAGCTGTATATTTCTATGAAAATTAAGTCAAAGGCATTTGGTTGGCAAGGGTAAGTTGCTGTTAAATTGGGTGGGGAGGAAGGTGGAGGTCTTGGGAGGAGGGGGGAATGAATATTATTAAAATACATTGTACGAAACTCTTAGAGAGTTTATAACAACACCATTTATAAAGTGTAGACAGAGCACACACCTTTAATCCCAACACTTGGAGGCAAAGACAAGCGGATCTCTGTGAGTTCTAGGCCAACTTGATCTACAGAGTAAGTTCCAGGACAGCCAGAGTTTTTTGTCTCAAAAAACAAACAACAACAACAACAACAAAAAAGTGTAAACAAAACAATCACAAAGGGGAGAGATATTTTTAAAATCCCTATATTGATTGTGTCATTAAGTTTTTACTCATCTGTAAGTGAAATTAGAAATTAAAAATAATACAATTTGAAAATTCTCACAAATATATGTAAGAAAATCAGTCTTTGTTCCTAGCTCTAAATCAGTTGATGACTTTCTAAGTCTCTAGGACTTATCCATAAACTCCCTACTTCCTGGATTGAATTGGATACCTTCAGAGTTGTACTGCTTGGTTCATTAATCATAAATCAGCCTCCAAGTTAAAACATGAGTCTGTGACTATCCAAATTCTGAATAACATGATTTAGAATTGATCCATAACCTAGATCATATTGACTAAGAGGGGTTGTTATGTAATACTGAAAAAACACATTGCAAGCGACCACTGTTGGTAATATCCTAGCATAGGAGATGATAGTCTTTAAAAACCTAGTAATGAAAATCTGAGAATGATTTAATTACTTAAGGTAGTTAGGCCTGACATTTAGCTGTAACCAGTGTTTTGGTATATTCTCTCCAACTCCAGTTTCTGAGATCTCCAGTGCCATGTTTACAATAAAGTCCAAGGTCCTTGCCCTAATCATATGCAGAGTTTTTAGATCTGTATTTTTGTAACTTTGTTACAAAAGGAAAGAGCACTGGGGATGATAGCATATGTAGCTGTAGGAAGCAAGTCAACAGGAAAGCTGTTCCAGCTCATAGTTTCCAAGGGCCTGGTAATCAGCCAAGACATCAGAGCAGTCCATCATAAATGAAAGATGAAATAATTTATGGTTTTAGCTTTCCTCCATGATAGAACCACAGACATTGATAGAACCCGACTGTGACATTTTACATTTTAATGTCCTTATCACACCAGAAAGGAAAACTGTCTTGCCCTTTTGCCAGCCTGCTAGGAGGTCTGTTGTCTGGGAATCACTGGACCTTAGATCTGACATTATGATAGTATCTGCAGGGCCACTGAGAGCTGCTGTCCAAGATGCCCCTGGCCATCTGTATCACCAGGGATGTGCTAAGCAGTGTTATTAGCTCTGCATATTCCCTCTCTAGTTAATATATAGTTCTAAGTCCATTTTCATAGGAAAGTAAATACCCATTTCATAGAAATATAGGACTAGAAGTGTTCAGTTTCCTCCTACTTCAGACTTCTTGCAAGTATGAAACCTGGGGCCCACAGATATTTCAGAGGGGAACATGATTCCAAAAATCAGTCAGTGTCTGTTTATATTCAGCTCCTTATTTACAGCTAAGAAGCCCAGATCCCTCATATAGAATAGTGAGACCCTTGAATACCCTGCCTAGTGGGAGCCATGCTATAGATCTATTTGTCCCCACCTCTCACAACCTTTATCATAATTACTTAAAAGGACACTCATTTCACTAGCTCTTAGGACACCAGTGAGTTGATTAATGACAGAATTCACAGAAATGGTTCATTTCTCCACCAGTCATCCATTTGTATCTTTAAAGTATTTTATGGGAAATTGATATAAAAATTATATGAATCCCAACATATATTTAATGTTTGTGGTGTCTTATGGCTGTTGGAATTGGACAGTTTCATTTGTGTAGCCCAGGGAATGGTGCCACCCACAGGAGGCAGATTCTTTCCCATCAATTAATGTAATTCCTTAGAGGCATTCTGAGGCCCTTCTCCCAAGGGGATTCTAGATGGTGTCCTGTTGGTAATTAAAACTAACCATCACATCACCAAAAATAACTCAGAACATAGCATACCTAGCAAAGCCAAAATGAAGATCTCTCCCTGTTTCTTTTGTATATTGTTTATTTAAAAGTTATTGTTCATCAAAAAGAAGTGATCCTATTTTTGTGGTTCTGGATACGTCTAACCCAGGAAAATTAAATGATTGGGGTCGATCAGAGAGCCATTTTTTTCTATATTATTTTTTTCCAATCTTGTTCATGTTAGTAACATACCATTTACAAACAGAAAGTAGAATAATTACTACTTCTTATTAGCAGTGTATTTGTGCATCTGTATGTGCCCGTGTACCAAACGGAAGGCATCTAAAATCATCTTCCTACCAGGCAGACAGTAAACAGTGACCCTAATGTAGAAGGGAAGGGGTCGGTCTCCTGAATCTGAGGAGCTGTAGTTGGTGGGCACGTACATATGACCTCCTCATGCTCTCTGGTATCTCGAAAGTGATTTCCTGAAAGTGATTTTGGCTAGCAGCTGATCTCCAATATACTGCTTGACATTTTACACACGCACATAAACTGCAGGTGGCAGTCATTAAACTCCCCTGCATGCAGCTGGCAGAAACTTGAGCCAGCTGAGAACCCTGGTGGCAAAGATAAGTATCTGTCACCCACAGGTAAGAATGAAGGAGCTGAGATGAGCAGGCAGGCACCTCTGTCTCTGGTATGGATCAGCCTGGACTGTCCCAATCTCCTTTTGTTATGTTGTATTCACTTTCATTTGTGAATGCACACTTTAAAAAGGGAAGCTTCTGGAGCGAATTAATAGTAGGCATGGAAATGAAGCGGCAGATGGACTCTTTACTGTCTGCAAGCAGCCCTTCTTATATGTACATTCTGACTTCTATAAGTCAAATACACTGAACTATTAACCCCTTCCATTCATAGGCAAATTCCTGTTGTTATTTGTGTGTATAAGGAAGTGGAGGGAATATATTCCTATAGAAACATCCTCTACATCAAGCATTCTACTACATTATAGTTTTGTTTTACTGTAGGACCTTTCATTAGGGATTCGCTTCTTTCCAGACTTTCGACAGTGTTTGGGGATGTCATCTCTCATCATCCTGTTTCATGATTGTGCCCCTCCCCTCCAAATTCATACTGTACCTATCTTCCTTACATGCTGCCCTTGGGTACTGCATGATGCTAATTTCCCGTTAACACATGCACTGTTTACACCATACCTTATTTTCAAAATCTGCTTGAGTTTAGCAAAGCAGAGGTACCATGTTGAAAAAGCAGTTGTTTTTATGACTGGTAGGGTGTGGTCGTCTTCATAGGGTTGTATTCTTTTAAAAGCTACTGGTTATGTCATTCAACTGCTGGCTTACCTATAAAGAGAGAAGAGTAGATGTACTCTTTAAAGAAAGGCCCAAGGCTCGAATGTGACCTACAGCCAAATGGTCCAACACGTTGGTTGGTAGTTGATATCTGTACTGTGCATGAGAGTCACCAGGTTTTGTCATACCCAGGGTTACCTTCTTTATCATATGCATCAAAATTAATTTTCATTGGTCTTGATGTTAAACACACTTTGGAATGACTCATTAATTCTATGAGTCTGGGCTCAATGTACTGCTCAGGCCCAGCACAGTGGGGCTAGTTGCTGTAGAGCAAAATTAGGAATTAATGTTGTTAACTCTTTTTTTCAATTCTAAGAAACATGTTGAAGAAAATTGTCACCAGTTTCATACAGCTAAATCCAAGGTCAAAAAGCAGGGAGGGGACATTTACTTTTTAGCCGAACTGCAATAAATCCTGGACTGTAAGTGTGTTGGAAATTGCAGATCACAAATAGAACGGGAAGTTAGCAAACTCACCCTGCAATAAGTTTTCTTTCCGTGAAGCCTGTTTCTTGACTCTGATTCGGATCTGCCCTTGGAGGATAGGGTGGAAATCCTTTCCTGCTGAGGGACAGTGGAGTGATTGAATCAAATCTTGGCCCTGTATTCAAGACGGAAGGGCGAGTTAGTCTCCTACAGGACTGTCTCAAGTAAGTACTTGCCTTATGCTTGAGAGGGACATTACCTTGCTCAGGCCCTTAACTTACAGAATCTAGTTATTAAACACTAACAAAAGTGGAAACATTGAAAACGGCTGGCTTCTGATCCTCCAGCACTTGAAAAGAGTACCACACATAGCAGAAGAAAGTGTCCTTCTAGATAGCGGAGTAGATCATCTGTGCCTCCCCACCCCAAAGGGGCACTGCTTAGTTTGAGATACTAGGGGAAGGAGGGTCTTAGAGAGTGACCAATTCCTGCTGCTTTCCAACTTAGGGAGGGGGAAACAGAAGTGTGTGTGTGTGTGTGTGTGTGTGTGTGTGTGTGTGTGTGTCCAGGCAGAACACTAAGTTTCTCTCAGAATGTGGGACTCAGCTTCCCTGTGTAGGAAAAACAAGCACTCAGCTGGCGCCACTTTGTCCCTGGCCTGGGGAAAAGCTGCTCCTTGGCTAATTGGTCTGAGAAAGTGAAAGCTTCAAATTGAGTGCTATGTAATTTTTTAATCTCCGGCTTGCTTGGTTAATCCTCTGGTTGACACATCCCATTTGCTGTGTCATGGCTCTGATTCAGTCAGTGTCGCGGAGAGAGGCATTCCCGGTTCTGAGTTTGTTCGTGCCCCTACATATGTTCACTCATAGAGGGCATAGAATGTCTCCAGAGGATTAAAACAAAACATTCCGACACATTACACGGAGAGATGTTAAGGTCTGTAACCAGATACTGACTGACCTTTCTAAGAAAAATTCAACAGGAATTAGCATCAGCAGATGGTCACTAGCAGTGAGCATGGGACCCTGAGTCACTAGCCGAGAACGAGAGGTCCCTAGGCCAAAACATATTTATAGGTGTGAGGGCTGCACCAGCTGTTTGTCACGGTTGCTAGGTGACAGGTTATCCCAAATCCCTATTTAAAAGTTTGTCACATAGGGCAATGACATGGCTAACTTTCTGAAAAATTCTGTCTAGCTTCAGTGTTCCATTTCCTACCTACAATAAAATCACACTGTGAAATAGCTTTCCAGTACTGCTCTGCCAGGAATCTTCTAAATATGTTTTAAGATGACTCCTGGGTCATGGATTCATATATGAGTATGAATATGAAAAACCTACAGAGTTACCTGAAAGGTGTGTGTGTGTGTGTGTGTGTGTGAGAGAGAGAGAGAGAGAGAGAGAGAGAGAGAGGAGAGAAGCACTGTACTGACTGAGCTATATCCCTCACCCTTTCTGTGTGCCTCAGAGAGGTCAGAACACTGGCCACAAATTCTGTAATGTCATTTAGAGTCTTCCAGGGTGTCAGCATTTCTATCAACCTGTCGCAATAGAATTTCTGTAAGGAAACCATACAGAATTCAGGGCTGACATGGACATAGCCGTACGCGCCGCTGCCCCCCCCCCCCCTCCGGTTTTCTCTTCGGGTAAAATGGACGTCACAGTACCAGTCTTGACCTGCAGGGTGTTGTGATGACTTGGTAAGGGAAGGGCATCACGTGGAGACGATCTGAGACAGTGCTCGCTAATGGAGCGCTTAGCAAACCACAGCCGTGATCATGATTATGCAAAAGGATGTAATTTAGTCTGAGAAGCTGGACTCAGATTATAGGATTGCTTGTGGGGACTGCTTCGAAATTGCTAATGTGCTTGGAAGAGGGAAGAGGAACCTCGGTTCCTTAGGCTCAGATTTCCCCTGGAACCCATTTCCATTTTGACTGAGTTAGCTTGCAGTTAGGGACGGATGCCCTTTGCCACTCACCTCTGAAGTGATCTGCATGTTCCAGTGTGGACAGCGGGTCTCCTGTGCCAGGCACTCCTGTTCCATTAATACTGTGACCTTGAGCCACGTAGGGGAAGAATCTGGACCTCAAGGTCTTCAGCAGTGACCTGGGATATAAGAAATCAGATGTGATGGTTAAATGAGGTTACTGAGTTTCTATGAGGCAGGGGAGTGCCTGTCCCCTGGAAGGTGTTACCTGTCCCCTGGAAGGTGTTACCTGTTGCAGTTCATACTGCCATAACCCCCTGTACTTGAAATGGTTTACTGCGTTTATTTGAATTGTTATTTGGACTCTTTGCTTCTTTTTCAACTGAAAACTGCTACCTTAATAAAAAGTCTTGCCAATCTTTGTAAGTTTATTCTATAATTCTTTTAAATAGTTCTGTCTATCTCATAATTTAAGACATGCAATTTTCCATTATTTCAGCTGAAAAACATTAGTACTTTATTTTGCTACAAATACCAGGAAAAAATAACAACAGAAAAACAGCTTCAGGAAAAAAGAAATCGCCTTCAGTCTCAGAGATCGCCGTAAATGGCCTTGCTTCGCACATTGCTTCTTGCCTTTTGATCCTAAGAGTACCAAGAATTCAAACTGGACCCTTAAGATTCATTTATCTACCCCTGCGCGCACGCGTGCGAGCGTGCGTGCCCCCCCCCCACACACAGACAGGGTTGGTTTTTCTTTCCTCTCTTCCCCATATAGTTTCTTTGGTCATTATCTTCTTTAATCTAAAGTTAAAAATATGTGAAAGAATTTGAGTTTTGATATATTAAAAATAAAGTTTTGTTTTGAAAAATAGTCCTCAGTTTTAAAGATACTTTTCACTTTGGAAAAGTCTATAAACCACGCAGCTACAATTTTATCCTATAAAGTATACAACAAAGTAGTTAACAACTTTATCTCCTTTATCCAGCCCTCAACTTAGTTTTCAAATTAATTTTTCTCTAGTAGCGTGAGGTAAAAAGCTATTTCTACCACGCGACTTTTATGTGTGAAGTAAGTGTGTGTGTGCGCTGGTGTGCATGAGTGCACCATGTGTTCTCAGTCACTGTTTCGCTCATGTAAGCTTTCTGGTTGAGGGCTCTGCCTCCTCATTCTAAGTCTCCGGAGTCAGGAATAGTACAGCATGCAATTGGTGTATACTCACTGAGGTAAACAGAGGGAGTGCTGACTGCAAGAGATGTTGCTTTTTGAAAAGGACACCGACTCATTTTTTTCAGTAGCCATGCTACTAGTAGTCAGACACAGTGAAGGAGACATGCTACCACATCCCCCCTCTTTCAGAATGATAGTTTATTTTGAAGGAGCGTTGTCAGGTTTCCTAATCTTAGAGAACCCCCTAATGGAGAATACTGTGTCCTGCACCATGAAGCCACAGACAGCCCTTGAGAATTCCATCAGGTTACGTGCTTAAGACTACAGGCAGGTCTTTTTCCTGGGCATGGTGGTACATGCCTATATAATTCCAGCACACTGCGAGTATAAGTCTGAGAATCAAGAGCACTAGACTAGCTTTAGCTACATAGCAAGTTCAAGGCCATCCTGGGCTACATGACATCTTGTCTCAGAAACCAAAAAAACCCAAGCAAAAAACCTCAAACTTTGCTTTTGCTAACTCTCTCTCTCTATATATATATATATATATTTTTTTGGTTTTTTTTTCGAGACAGGGTTTCTCTGTGTAGCTTTGCGCCTTTCCTGGAACTCGCTTTGGAGACCAGGCTGGCCTCGAACTCACAGAGATCCGCCTGGCTCTGCCTCCCGAGTGCTGGGATTAAAGGCGTGCGCCACCACCGCCCGGCAACTCTATATTTTTAAAGAGTATGTGTATATGTGTGGGTCTATATTTTTAAAGAGTATGTGTATATGTGTGGGTCTGTGCATAAGACCACAGGTGTCCAAAGAGGCTAGAGGTGTAGGATTCCCCCCTGGAGCTGGAATTTCAGGCAATTGTGAGCTGCTTGAGGTGAGTTCTTGGAACTAAACTCTAGTCCTAGGGAAGTGCAGCGCATGCTCTTAACTGCTGAGCCTTCAGTCCTGCCCCGATAACTATAATATTAAAGGAAAAGTACAAATCAATGCAAAACACACACACAAGAGGTGAGAAAAGCCATCCAGACCCGTTTGACTTTTTGCAACCTATTGACTATGAGTTTGTGTGGCCCTTTGGGAGCCTCCTTGTAAACATCACCCACAGGACCAGGGCAGCGCTTTACTCAGAGATGAGTCTTCTTGGGTTTTGAGCCAAGACCCAATTGGGCACTCCATCAATGACTGTGGATTTGAGTTTTTTTTTTTTTTTTTTTTTTTTTGGTCGCATTGGTGGGATGAGGAGTCCTTTTGGCACAGACACCCTTCTTTCTGGACCTTCCTTACAGCCCTTTTATGGTGTCTGAGGTCCTCACAGGTGCAGCCGTCAATCAATCAGCTGAAAATTTCAGGGGATCCCCCTGCAGACCTACTGAGTACCCTACCTCCTGTATAGCATTCTATTCATCCCGTCTTTGGCCTGCAAACTCTACCTCTCGGATCAATTCAAGGAGGTGGCAGATTCCATCTGGGTGGCTCCTCTCTGCTCTGGGGCCCGGAAACTCTTTAATGCGGGGGAGCTGGGCAATATTAAGATTCTTTGTTCTTCATGTCACTCTCCTCCTTTGCCTAATGCCCAGAAAAGGGAGTAAATCTGGCTACTGACATACCAGTTTCTCTCTCTCTCTCTCTCTCTCTCTCCCCCCCCCCCATCTTTGTGTGTATGAGTTAGAAATTCAACATAATTTGCTCACAATGACTCAGGATAAGAATCATGTGGCTCAGAAGTACCTGAGAACTTTATCCATGCAAATTTCTCAGCTTTCCCCCAAACTGCTCATTCAGGATCTTCTCCAGTGAAGCCCAGGCCCATTTCAGGAGCTTGGGTCCAGACTCACCCATTGCAGAACTCTGAAGGGTGGACCTCTGCACAGCTTGCATTTACTAGTTGCAGTCTACCAAGGCCATTCATTGGCTTCAATTCTTTCAGGGCAAAGCTCCTTGTTGATAAAGGGGCTGCTTGTCCAAGGAGCCATCTTATATGCTTACAGGGGAAGCCATAAATTCTTCAGCTGTTGACAAAGGACTTGGAGGCTAAGGGTTCATCAGTAACTTGCTTATTTTGCTTGTAGAGTATCACTTGTGCAAGAACACCAGAGTATTTTCTTTTGAAGGAAAACTTAGGCAAATGGCATTGAGCCATTATTTTTTTTTTTCTTTTGTGAGAGGAAGATTTGCAGGTTCTAGGGCCAAGCCTCTTTGGAAGCTGGTGTGACTCCAAGGGGACACTGATCTGTGGAGTGACTTAAACAACTACAACTAACGCATGGGGAACATGGGGAACTGAGGCGGGGAGGAACCAGGGGTGACACTTCAGGGGACCTTCGCTGTGGCTGCACTGTGCCACTGGCTTACTGGGCTGAGGAACACAAGACACTGGGAAGGAGGGAGAACCCACGAGGAACATCGCTTTCCTCTGAACCTGGAGTTTGCATGTCCTGTCTGAGATACTAACACTGGTGGTCACTAAATTCCCTCCCTTGGAGGAGCCTTCATCATAGATGGCACATAGTCTTTGGTTAAGAACTTGGTAACATCTCAAACCACTTTGAAGGCTAAAGTGCATTCCACTTCCCTATATGGTAGCTGGGCCGTGCCTTGAGTATCCATTAGTTCCAAGGACCGTGATGAGACAGCCACGGGAAGGACGTTTCCGGTATTCACAGAGATGATTTCTCTGTTGTATGTTCCCCAGGCTTTCTAAGAAAACCTAGAGTTCTGTGATGGAGCAACTGTGTGCGCAGACGTCACTTGTACTAAACAACCACCAGCGCCACACACGGGTCTTAGTTTCCGCTGAGTACTGGATTCTGCACATGCTCTGCTTTCCTGGAAAGGGTTGATCTTGCATGAACCCACACTAGTGTTGGTCAATCACAGCTCTTTCCTCTTCATTCCTGGAAGTGGGGAAACAAGGAACGTTCCTTTTTCTCAATAACATGTTATTTATTTATTTATTTATTTATTTTTAAGGATAGCACTGAATTTATTTGTCATTTGAAGAGTCACACTGTTGAAGTAGAACTGTATTGGAAACCAGGAATCTTGTTCTTAGGTCTTGACTCTGTCTCTAAGTGGGTGAGACAACTTGCGTAGGTTTAATGCTTGTCTTCTATAACATGAAAGGATATGAAACACTGACATTATGTCTGACTTCATTCCAAACTGTATAATTCTCTGTTACCCATTCAAACCATGGTGACATCAGTTAATGGCTGACTGACTTGGAGAGTGTAGAGATGTGTATTCCTATAATAATCACTGTATAATTTGTTTTTAAAATCTGATTTTTATGTGTATGGGTGTTTTGCCTGTATAATATCTGTGGACCACATGCATGCCTGGCGCCTGTGAAGATCAGAAGAGGTAGTTGATCCCTGGAACTGGAATTTACAGATGGTTGTGAGCTGCCATGTGGGTGCTGGGAACCAAACTTGAGTCCTCTGAAAGAGCAGCAAGTGCTCCTAACTGCTAAGCGATCTCTCCAGCTCCTCACTACATAGTTTTTAAACAATAAACTCCAGTGATCAATTCTTTTGGGTCCATGTCTCATATAAAATGTGTTTCTATATCTCTGAATTCAGATTTTCTATTCAAGTCCTATCATTTTATTTGGTACAATATGAACATTTATTCTTGTCTCCAACATTGATTGCCTTTTCCCAAAATCATTTGGTTAAATAATATTTTGAAGCTATATACAATGAATTTCTGTTTGGGCTTATAACAATTCAGTTGTCAATAAGAATTCCTTGTTATGCTAATATCAATGTTGGAAACAAAGGGATGTGCTGTTTAAAAATGTCACATGAGACTTTCTTAAAATGGAGAAAATCAGTGGCTTCTCAGATCAGTGATAATCTGTTACAAGGTAGATATTTTATTCCCAGCAAATGATGTAATCTGTAGACAGAGTGAGAGAAACAATAACCTAGAGATCCAAGCTTTAGAAATATGAGTGTGTTCATCATAATGAAAGGCACAAAGGGGAAACTTCACCATAGTTCATTGAAAATACGAACAAATGAACAGATTATTTCCACTTGAAGTCCATCAAAAAGACCCTTAACATGATCTCTGCAGTGGTAGTTTAGCATTATATGAGGCCAGAGGTTCATTTTCAACATCAGGGCATTACTTAATAAAAGATATAATGTCATCCTAGAGACATGAATCCTAAAGGCAGACAGCATTCTGGCATCTGAACAAAGTAATGTCAATTTGAAAATGATTTTTCATGTTTTTACTCAACAGAAATATTATCATTACTTCACAAGTAAATAAATGAGGAAAAAGCTAGAAACATTTGTATTTAGGCAGTAATGTAGAAAACAGAAAATTATTCATGAAATAAAATTGACATTTTAGAAATAGAAATACATTTTAGTATAAAAGTTTGAAAAAGTGCTATATATATGCCTAGACGGACACACATGTGCACATATGTGTATGTGTAGCTTTCATTAGCCACAGTATGTTGGTTTTCACATCTCCGTGGCTCAAGTCGAGAAGCAGCCTGTGATCAGGACCTAAGTATCTCCCACCTGGCTGGCTCATATCACAGTGAGCAGAAGGTGCTGACCCTGCTGAGCCATCTGACCAGCTGCTTAAGTAACCTGTTCATCCCACCACACTGCATGTATTCTTCTGGGATTTTCTTATCCCAGAAGATGTTATCATTATGGAGTTGATACACAAACTCAATGAGTTCAATTCATTCACTGTCCCTGCTGTTTTATCTCCGATATATATTGAGACAGGGTCTAGGCTGGCCTTAAATTTACTCTTTAGCCCAGATAGGCCATTGGCTTGAAATTCTCCTGCCTCAGCCTCCTGGTTAGCTGGGATTACAGGGCCAGCAAACCTTATATTAAAATTTTTTTTAATTAATTGAAAAATTGACTTACTCTTAAAAGTGTTAACAAAACATGTATATTCTGTTATTCTATATGTACATAATTTCCCTGTAGCTGAGCACACCAAGAGCCAAGGTCATTTTGCTTTGGGGCCACTGGGGTTGAATCCAGGTGTCAGCCTTGTTCTGAAACCCTTCCATGACAGTTCACTAATGCCTTCTGCTGGGGTCTTCAATGAATTTGTTTTTTATATGCCCGTGACTCTGTGATGGCACAACCATGGCAGGAGGACGTTCCCTCTCAAATAAGGAATTTGAGACGATTTACCAGAACTTGCATTTTCATGAGTTAGGATTGTGAAAGTATGTCTTAAGAGATCGATGTCACTGTCTTTTCATAGAATGGTGGAATTCGCACGTATCTTCCCTCTGGAGTGTTTCTAGTGCTCAGGTCACTGAGATTCTTGTGGGAAAACAAGGGCAAGGGCATGGCACTCTGCCAGCCTCCGTGCCACACTCAGCACATTCGGGATGAAAAGATACTTCAGGAAAAGAGGGAGCATTGGGCTGCTGAGATGCCTCAGCAGATAGAGACATTGACGCAAAACCCCTCCCAACCTGGGACCAATCCTCAGAATCCACTTGAAGGTGGGAAGAGAGAACACACTTCACACTTTGAGCCCTGACTTCCCCTTCCACTCCATGGCATGTTTACTCACACATATAACACAGCATGAGCATGTATAGGCCCATGCATACTAATTTTGTTTCAAATTAACATCAAATTGTAAGACACCATCAAATTAACAGTTTTTCTAGAGTTGGCCAAACTGCCACGTATATTGAAAACACATTGTGTGTATTACTAGTAATGATCTGTGTGGTGTCCCTACTTCCTTAAACATGCTGTGGATTGAAGTTTTCAACAAGAGCTTCAAGGCCCAGCATGAGCTGTGGCTCCTCCCCACGACTTTATCCATGGCTTTTCTCCGGTTCCCTTGACCACTCTGAGGCTAGACAGGGTAGCGCTTTAACCTTTTCCCATCCTAGGGTTTCTATATATATACTGGGGTGTTCTGTAGTCAACAGTTGGGGTGAAGTGCTAATTCATTCCAGATCTGAGCTGAAAAATGAAAACATGCCCCAGAGCCCCAGCCCTGTCCTCCTCAATGTTCCCCATGTTGTGTGATCAGATAATTAACTGTATAGCTTGTTGTTTCTCTTGGTTGTTGAGTCTTTTGAGTTGGGTATCTGACTGGTTTAGCCCTCTGAACTCAGAGCATAATGAAGCCAACGGTAATCTTCAATAAATATTTGTTGAAGCCATGAGTGTTCAGTATCCGATAAACACTGTTGTGGTTGTTGCTGAAGTTCAATTCCATTCTCTCTCCCTCTCTCTCTTCAGCTGGGAGGTTATCAATTCCAAGCCAGATGAAAGACCCAGACTGAGCCACTGCATTGCAGAATCATGGATGAATTTCAGCATATTTCTTCAAGAAATGTCTCTTTTTAAACAGCAGAGCCCCGGCAAGGCAAGTTTGGAAATACTCAGTGTATCGTGGGGACAAATGAGGTGACGTGTTTTAGCTGGCAAAGACTCTAATTTGAACATACTGTAGCATAAGAGCTGGCCTCATCAAGACTCAGACATGGTCACATGTGAAACTCTTAAGCATTTATATTTTGTAGATATTGATTTAGCTTATTACTAGAAGGAATTGTGATTGGGCTTTGCCATACTTAAAACCAAAAAGGAATGGAAAGGGGTGTTACTAAGAACTTTGGTTGTCATCTGTGGTCTAGTTCTGAAACCAAAGGCAGTTGAGATAAGCATGTAGTCCTTTTAGGGTTTCAGAGATAATTGAGTCTCACTTGCAATCTCAAAATGTAGTAGAGATTCTGGTTTGGTTTATTTCAAGGAAACTTGCCAAATGTGGTGGATCACAGTGATCCCAACACTTTGGTAGGTAGGAGGATCATGACTTCAAGGTTAGCCTGGGCTGCACTGCAAGATGCCCATCCTGAAATAAGAGAGAATGAAGACCCACACAAGCTTTGGCAGAAACATTTATTGTGCTCACACAACTGGAATAAGAGGGTTTTTTTTTTTTTTTTTTTTTTTTTTTTTCTGATGAAGATAAAAACCCTCTCAGGAAAGAGTCTCAAGTGATGAAAGAGATTGTGTGGAGAAGTGCATACTGGAAGACTGGGGTCTGTGGCTTCATTTGAGTAGGGGGCAGGGCCATCAACAGACCTTGCTGCTTCCTGCACTGCTTTTAAGATTAAATTATCCACCATTAGTGCTAGAAATATCAGCATTAAGCTCTCCCTATGCTGTGTATGGGCAGTCTCATCACCAGTGTTAAGTAATAGAACAGCCCTTGGGAACATGTGCACATTGAACTGGCAATGCTTGTATTTGTAAGGATTTCTTTAACCACAGTCAGTGTTAGAATTGATCCACATGAGGGGCTTGACAGATTTTAGTGCTTCTTTGACCAACATGCCATGATCTATGGACTTTTAGAAGTACATAGAAGCTTCTGAGCTTGAAATGCTGGCTTTGGATTGCTCATGTGCCCCCAGTCCATTAGTTAAAGATGATGATGCTACAAAACATAGGAGATAACAAATCCCGTTGCAAAGACAACTTCTGGGGGTATGGCTATGTCTTTATTGCCTCACTTTTTCCTTCAACTCCTGACACTTCTTCATTTCTAGAATTCCATATTCTTTCAAGGGCCCATGCTTTTTCTGAATTTGACTCTTAATTTTGTCCCATATGTTCACCCACACTCTCTGTTAGCCAAATGGAATGAAATACCCATTTGCCTGAAATTTAGAGTCCTTGTTCTTTTCCTCAATCAGTCCTTGGC
The DNA here is from genome assembly GCF_007827085.1 of Peromyscus californicus insignis. Lineage (NCBI taxonomy): Eukaryota > Metazoa > Chordata > Mammalia > Rodentia > Cricetidae > Peromyscus > Peromyscus californicus. Next base: position 13,774,811 of record NW_026294480.1, on the reverse strand, counting down.
CAGAGATATGTGTCTCTTCCTATTTTTTGAAAGCCCCTCCATGAATTTGCTTGGCAGTTTAATTCAGCACCTCTATTTAAAATAATACATAAAATTAGATAGTTTATGAGTAGAGTGTGAAAAGCAAGTGAAGACTTAAAAGAGAAGACTTTGCTGTCTTGATGTTTCTTGTGTGAATCAGTACAGTGTTCTATAGATTGTTTTAAAATTTCTTTCTCATTGACAGAGAGAAGGAAAAGAATTAGATATCACTGCAGAAGTTCCATTTCATTAGCATTTAGTTTTGAAGTAATCTAGATGTGGCCGGATACAGTTAGGAAGGATTGTGATGTTCACAGATTGATGCCAGAGGTTTCCCAGCAGAACAAATGACATCAGATTCATATAGGTACTCTTATCGAATGTTTTGACCTGTCTGTGGATTTCAGTGGTTCTGTGGTAGTAGTTTGAAGTACAGATTTACTTAGGAGGCTGAGTAAAAGCTGTTCCTGGGACGTGTAACTATTTGAGTCTCTGGCACCTGGCAGTGATACATCAACAGGCCTGAGTAAGTGAACTTGTCATTCTTAGCGACAGAATTAGCTCCCCTGCCTGCAAATGAATTACAATGAAGTGTTAAAATGCTTATTTAGCGTTCCTAAGTACAAAGAGTGCTGTTCAAGGAACGTGTGACATACATAATAGAACATAGATACGTATCATGCAGGTGTTCTACAGTGTCTTGCTATTTTGCGTAACTGACCCATGCTATTTCTGTTACTTCTAGTTTTGTCTCCTGGTCTGCAGTGTGTGCACATTTTTTACAATCTTGGGAAGTTACATTCCTGGAGTCATACTCAGCTACCTACTGTGTAAGTATAGCAGTACGCTTTGCTTCTTGGTGTGATGCATATGGCATCACTAGTGCTTATCAGATCTTCTGTAGTTTAGAAGAGAAAAGGTGTGCTCTGAATTACCAAACAAGTCGTCCAATACGTGACATTTCTCGAGACAGTTAGATGTAAACAGTTGGAAGAACAGATGCACAATGCAGGATCATTAAAAATAATGTGAAATTATTATCACTGAATGTATAACTGAGCAGTATGCCCCACTCGGCACATATACCACACTTTTACCTTCATGCATGTTCTGTGGCACCAGAGATAGAATCACAACGAGATACCACTGTATCTTTGTCAGAAATGTCAAGTAAGAAATTATATAAAACAACCTGAATTCTCTCTTGTTAGTGGTAGGTAGATAGGTAGAATGGGGCAGTCGTTTCAGAAAACGGTATGGCTGGCTGTCCCACAATTAAGTATTTACCCAAGAACATTCAAAGTAATGGTTAGTGAAAAAGTAGATCAGTGGTTGCTGGGGATGCGTTGGGTGGGGTCGGGGAGAAGCAAGAGACAGAGAGGAAGGATTAATAAAGACACGAGGATATTTGCTTGCAGTAAACTGTTTACTTTCTTGATTGTGTCAAGGACTCTTAGTTGTTTACATGTCAGGACTTATCAAATTGTGTACTTTATGTGTACTTTGTTATATGTGAATTATGACCCTGAAAAAAATCTTCAAATTAAACATTCTGCTTTTCCTAAAATACATGAAAATCTGGTGCCATTACCTCCAGGCCAGGCAGTACATCTGCTAACCTCACATTTCCTTCTTAGACTGGCTTTTGAGTTTCACTGGGCTCTAAAGATAACTGAGTAGGAGAGGACATGGCCCATCAGCACCAAAATAACAAACACTGAAGCTACAGTGCGGCCAGTGTGGCTCTCAGCCTTTCTCTTGGCCTCCTAATGCATGACACACCTAGCTGATGGTTGGAGCTCACGTTCAGTCTTCCAAACAGAACTTGGAGTACTTACTTGATCTGCATTATGTCGGAAATAAGTAAGAGAAGTGCTGGGAGAGGAGAAATAAATGGGAGCAAGACATTCCTTAGCTGGTTTGTGCTAAGCTAGACTACAAGCCCAGCAACCCCATGTAACACCACCCCAGTATCACTGAGAAGAAGCTAACAATAGGAAATGATTTCCGCATGGTTAATGGCAATAATATACGTAGTAATAGTTTAGTTGAGACAAGTGGCTATCTTAAATTTTCAGGGTAGACAATTAAGGTGGGAAAAAAAAAATTAACCTAATTCCAAGTGTAAAAACAATAGCTGTGAGTATAGGGTGTGTGTGTGTGTGTGTGTGTGTGTGTGTGTGTGTGTGTGTGTGTGTGTGTGTGTGTAGTAAAATGCATTTTCATCATAGAGTAAGAATAGAGAACTTACTTGATGGAGGGATTACCCTAAGAACAGTGTTACTATTTTTCCCATGAATTAAACAGTGTCCTGTAAAATACTAAAATATAAGCACTCAAAATGAACACTGCCTGTATTATTTTCTTCTTTCTATTTCAGTACTGTTTGCTTTTTTGTGTCCGCTGTTTAAATGTAACGATATTGGACAAAAAATATACAGCAAAATCAAGTCCATTCTATTGAAACTAGATTTTGGAATCGGAGAATATATTAACCAGAAGAAACGTGAGAGAGCTGGTAGGTCAAGTTTGAATATTGGTTCTATATGTGAAATGAGGCTTTTGCTCAGTGGTACTGTAAAAGCTAACCCCCCAAAGTGTGATGATCTGTGTGATTTTTTTTTTCTTCTAGAGGCTTTGATTCTTTTCTCAAACATAACGTTGAGTCAATTGACTTTCAAAATATATATATTGTGCATGTTCCTAATGACCGAGAAGGTGTGATTTTGAGGGTGAGAGGTGGGGGGCGGGGGAGACACTGCTGCAAAAGTGTCTGCTGGATAGGACACAGCAGTCGCAGTCACGAACTCAGTTAAGTAGAGGTACCAGCACAAGAAATGCACAAGTCTGTGCCTGTCAGCATTTCATCCTGGAAGGGGGAGGAGCTCCTGAGCTTGCACTCTGCTCTGAGGTTCGATGGACAGTTAACAGTGGCTGTGGGAAGGCTGTCACTCTGCCGTAGTGTGACACAGGACATAACCTCCCACCCATGCTCATCCAGGCAACCCTACTTACACTCAGGGGTCACACACGATGACGACAAGAAAGGAGGAAGGAGACCAGGGGAGAAGAAGGGCTTCAGCAGGAGGATGGGGATGAGACAGGGTGATAGGGAGAGGAAGGATTCAAATCCATTATACACATAACATGAAACTGTCACAGAACACAAGCATAAAAAAATCACAAAATACACACATTGCAGGGGAAGGAGAAAGGGCTTCAGCAACTGTTCTGTTGTTTGTGATGCACTTTATTTTATTTGGGTTGGATTACTGAAAATGTGAGGGATAAAGGGAAGTGTGGGAGCCATGTAAAAGCGGACTAAATTAGTAAGGGAAAGCAAAGGGTGGTTTTACTGTGATTTCTATCTTATCTATCTATCTATCTATCTATCTATCTATCTATCTATCTATCTATCTATCTATCTATCATTGTCTTTAGAGTTTCTCAGACTATAGTATGCACCAGAATGATCTGGAGGCAGCATAGAGTATGGGCTCCTCCTCTTGACTCAGGAGGTCTAGGACAGCAGCCGGGAGCCTGTATTGCCACAGAATCCCCAGGGCTGCTGCTGCTGCTGGGTGGTATGAGAACACAGATGCCCGCCATTTCCCCTGGAAAACAAATGTTTGCAAATATGTGACGCTTCTTTAGTAGAAACAATTATAGAGGAGGGCTAGAATGCAGGGCTGGTTGTGAGGAGAATATATGTTAAAATAAATGCACTATATTCTAAGCTTGAAAGGAAACTAAATGCTTCCTCCTTTTCCCCCCTCAACAGAAGCAGATAAAGAAAAAAGTCACAAAGATGACAGTGAATTAGACTTTTCAGCTCTTTGTCCTAAGGTATTTTTGGTTAATTTGTTTCTGTGTGGTTTGGCCATTTATTTACAGAAAGTAAAATAATTGTCCTAATAGATTTATATATAACATGGGTTATCCTGTTTTACAAGATGATTGGATAATCTCAAAGGAAAGTGCTCATTGCTTTTTTTTTTATTTTAAAATTTAGGGGGTTAGTGTGGACTCTTTTTTAAAGAGTTTTTTTCAGTTTAAAATGTGCTGTGGTATTTCTGTTGACACAGATTAGCCTCACGGTTGCTGCCAAAGAGTTATCTGTGTCAGACACAGATGTGTCAGAAGTCTCTTGGACTGATAATGGGACCTTCAACCTTTCAGAAGGGTACACTCCACAGACAGACACTTCTGATGGTAAGCTGATGTTCCTGGATTCTGTTACTTTGATTGGTATTGAATACATGCAACACTACTCAAATTCTGTCAACCACTGAATGGATAAATAAAATGTGGACTATTTGTACAATGGAATATTAGTGGATTAAAAAGTGAATGAAGTACTGATATGTACTGTAGCATGTGTGAACCTCGAAAACACTGACATCGTTCATATCTATCCTCTTTGTCTTAAGATAGTTACCGTCTTCAGGGAAGGGTGGAATTATGATGATGAACAGTATATTAGTTACTTTACCCATTGCTATGGCAAAGACCCAATAAAAGCAACTCAGAAAAGACTTGATTTGAGCTCAGAGCTTAGGGGTAAAGCCCGTCAAGGTGGGGAAATCGTGGTGGTGAGTGTTCCTCTAGCTGCAGTAGTAAGAACATGAGGCAGCTGGTCACATTGCATCTGCAGTCAGGAAGCAGACAGAAGTGCATGTTGGTGCTCAGCTTGCTTCCTCATTTTCTGGTCTTTTTATTCAGTCCAGGGCCTTAGTTCAAGGGATGGTACTGACCACATTCAAGGTGGGTCTTCCCTCCCACTTATACTTCTCTGGAAACATCTTCACTGACATGCCCAGAGGTGTGTCTCCTAGGTAATCATAAGTCCAATCAAATCGGCAATGAAGAGTATCAGAAACATCTAAACTTTAGTTAAAGCCCATAGCTCATACATACTAAGCGAAGTTGATTGTCCTTGCATACATGATTTCATGCAATAGGGAAGCCAAAGATACAGAAGAACGTATAGTGTTTGTTTACTTGCCTCTGGAGAGATGATTCTGGTAGACCAAGGAAAACATAATTTTAGATAGCTTTTTTTTTTTTTTTTTTGGTTTTTCGAGGCAGGATTTCTCTGTGTAGCTTTGGTGCCTGTCCTGGAACTCACTCTGTAGACCAGGCTGGCCTCGAACTCACAGAGATCTGCCTTGCTCTGCCTCCCAAGTGCTGGGATTAAAGGCGTGCGCCACCACCGCTCGGCTCTTTAGACAGCTCTTACTTAAAGTTTCTTCTGGCACTTATGCGTGAATTTCTGTTACACATTTTACAGATCTTGACCGGCCCAGTGAGGAGGTTTTCTCTCGAGATCTTTCAGGTTTTCCATCTCTGGAAAATGGCACGGGAACAAATGATGAAGATGAGCTAAGCCTGGGCTTACCTGCTGAGCTCAAGAGAAAAAAGCAACAGTTGGACGGTGGTCACGGACCAAGCAAAGATGGGCAGTCAGCAGCTGGCCTCTCCCTTCCTCTGAGCAGCGACCAAGCCCTTCACCTGATGAGCAACCTGGCTGGGGACGTCATCACAGCCGCCATGACGGCTGCTATCAAAGACCAGCTAGAAGGGGCCCAGCAGGCATTTGCTCCGGCTGCACCCACTATAGGAGAGGACACAGACACCGAGGAAGGTGATGATTTTGAACTCCTTGACCAGGCAGAGCTCGATCAAATTGAGAGCGAACTGGGACTCACACAAGACCAAGACGAAGAAGCACAGCACAGTAGGAAGTCTGCAGGCTTCCTTTCAAATCTACTTGGAGGCCATTAATCTGGGAATCAGCTTGCAGCAAAGCACAGATGAACCACCCAAAAATTTCAGACAAGCAGGGAAAAAAACAAACAAACACACACACACAAAAAAAAAAAACCAGAAAAAAAAAATGGAATTGTAAGCTTTAATTACTTTAGATTTTTTTTGTTTTCTTTTCCCTTCTGTAGTGAGTTGGATATGTATCAGCTGATAATGATAGACTGACATTTCTGATAGCTATTTTTATGTAATAAGCATGGAAATGAACTTTATAGTTACATATATACATACTGTGGAGTCATAAGTGAATAAGGGTTGTTTTTAAAGAGAAGAGAAAAAAAAATCCCACCAAAACCCATCAAGCTTAAGATATTTCTATAAGTATTCTTTTTCTTTATAATTTTCAAGCATGCAGAGATGTATCATAACTTGCTGAAAAGTAACAATTGTGAACAAATGTTGTATCAGCTCCCATACTGCTCATTCTTGGAAGTAGTTTTTCAAACCTTGTTAGATTTTAATGAAAAAGGGGGAAATTATTGAAATGTTTGTAGTTGAAGGGCTTGGGAAATGCTATCAAAATTAATTTTCTAAGAAAAACTTTTAAAATAAGTACTACCTATAGCCTGAAATATTTCCATGGTTTTTCTACAGCTGTAGACTTAGGCTTTACTTGTAAAGTGGTATGCGCCACTGATGGCCACATCTAACCTCGAACAGCGGTGGTACTGACCCACAGAAAGCAAGCAGTTATCTACCCCACAACAGTGCTCTGGTTTCGTTCCTTTTTTTTCTGTCCCATTGGCAATGGGGAGGTTGTAAGTGCAGATTGCTCTTGCACACTCAGATGTAACTAAAATCTGATGTTTTTATATTGTGTTGCAGTCTTCTAAGATTGCGGAACTAGCCACTGGTGCGTCCTCTGAGTGGTGTGGTCATTGGTAATAAAAACGACTGTTTTTCTTTCTAGTTTGCAGGTGCAGAGGCGAGGAGCTTGCTTGAACTTTAAAGTTCATTGCTTTGCCACTGCAGTCTCAGTCTGTAACCTGTTTCTTGCTGGGGAGCTAGAATACGTTTTTCCTTTCAACTTTCTTTGGATCACCTTTACATAACCAAATTTGCCTTACAGTGGAAACCAAGATAGTTGTGTTTTTGTGAAACAATCTTTTAGTAGTACTGAGGGACCATGTCAGCAACTATCTTAAACCTTCAGTTATAGCTGGCATTTCTGCACGGACGCACAAGACCCTTAGCAAGGAAGGGTAATCCAAGGCTATAGAAGAAACCTGTGTTCTCTTCTGGCTTCATCCTTTATTTCTAAAGACTAATTAATTACAAGCAACTTGAAATTTTAATGTACCATCATCTCTTATTTATTGTTTCTTTCTGAGGTATTAAAATATCTAGACTGAATTTTGCCAAATGTAAAAGGGAGAGAAGTTACTGAAGACTTGGAATACTTGCTTTTTTTTTTGATTGATGTTCTAGGCTTATGTCATTAGTGCCTCACAACTGTGTTTGGTGTCCTTTATTGATACAAAGTGAGCCTGTGCCTTCATTCTCTTGCCCATTTTGGTACCAATGTAAATTTGTGTTAGGAAATCTTGGAACTGTGTGAGTCTTGGAAGTCTATATCTGAATTCTATTCAATACATTTGCTGGATGTGAAGAAAAATACAGCCACATATTTATAAAATAGTTGTTACCAGTACTCCTTTTTATGTGTGTTTCTTTATTTAGAAAATACTCTTAGTCATCACATCAAAAAACAACAAAGGTTGCTCAATTTCCTCACTAAAGAAAAAAGCAAGAATTATAATGATCAGTGATCAAAGAATGTATTTTAAGTCACTAGACAAGCTTACAAGATAAACTAAAAAGTGATGAATAGTGATGGTATGAATAAAAAGAAATCCAGTCTAAAATAGATACAAATTAAAAGTTGGTAGGGGAAAATTAGTCACCAGTATGGGGGAGTACCATGAAGGACACTGTAGTCACATGCTTTTCAGTATGACTTGTACAAGAATCGGTGTTTATCAAGTTACACAGTGCAGTAAGAAAACTCCACTCAGACTTTGATTTCAAATGTAGGATGTTGAAGTGTATGTGTGCTTTCTGTAGGAACAGTGTTTCTAAATTAGGCTATAGTAGCAAATAAACCTTAAGAGTGATCTAGTGTAGTAGGGAACTCCATATCCATTGCCATGAGAGCTTATACAAACTGCAGTATGTTCTCACTATGTGAACAACTGGATAAGGAATGGCTTGTGAGATCCGGTGAAACGTAGTCATTAAAATGTGAGTTATTTTAGTTATAGAGGAGTTACAGAAAAACTTTTCCCATTTCCTGAAGAAAGGGCTCAGGAAAAGCCATACAATGGGAATAACACACACTGATCATGTATTTTGGTAAGAATCAATAAAACACTGCTCAGGAATCTGAAGTCTGAGGTAGAAGGTTAACCCGGGCTTGTACAGTCTCCTTCTAAAACACTTTGCTTTTTACTACACTAAAATCTTCAAAAAGGATTAAATCCTTTGTGCCTACATTCATAGACAATGGGGAAAACAAACTTATATAAGTTTTATAATCAGCAAATATCCTCATATTTGGGTATTATGGAGAGACTTGTTGCGAGAGGGTTATTTTTATGTTGCCCAGTTTGGTCTTGAACTCATGGCAGTCTTACTGACTCAACATCCTGAGTGCTGGAATTAAGGCACTTATTTAAATATGCGGACTTAGTCAAATAAGTCCAACTTTCTCCTTTCTGAAAACTGGTAAATGTTAACATGCTACTGTTTCAAAGCTGGAAGTATATACAAATTTAAGAAAAATATTTTAATATCTTTGATTGTAGTTGTGTGTTTACACTCCAGCTTTATTAGTGGCAGGAAATTACCCAGGATCTCTTCAGAAGCTGTTGTCACAGATCATGGAAGCCCCAGAACTGTATCAGGGCACACCGCCCCTCAGTTTGCACTGCAGCATTTGGGTTAGAATGTGTTGTAGAAAGCTGTCTCCGAAGGCCAACAGTCGTCATTGTCATCAGAACAGCTGTGAAAACTCACAGGCAGCCCTCAAGATTGGGCTTGTTGACATTCCCTTACAGAGGAGGGGATGGGAGGGTCATCAGATGGCCACCCTAGATCTTAACCACTTCCTCCTAAGCCTTCCTGCCAGATTATGCCTTGACTATATATGTGGCCTCATGAGGTGCTAGCTGGCACAGAGTGTGGAAGGCTAATTGAAGTGGGGGGTTGGGGAGGGCACTCTATCTATGCAGCTTGGAGAAGTCATCATGCAGGCAGAGCTGAGACTTTTTGGTGGCATGGCTGCTTTGGGGTCACCCACACTCCTGTAACTCCTCCTATGCACTCTAAGTAAACGCAATAGACTTGCTGGTTTGCCAAGCTAGACTTGGGCAGAACTGTACTTTTGGTCTGCCATCCGTCTCTGTCTGGAGTGATGCGATATTTGTTTCCATTTCCCCAGAAAATGTCAGCATATCTGGTTTCGATGTTGACATTATGGTCCTAAGACACAAAGTCCAAGTCTTATGATTATCCTCAAGGTACAGCCTCTTAGCCTTTCACTTGGGCACATTTTGAGAAAAAGCTACTTGAAACACATTTAAGTGGGAGCAACATGGCATAAAACCAAGACATTGATTTTTTTTTTCTCCCTACATACTATCTAAGCCATCATTTTATATCTTACAGGCAATTACAACTACCTGTTTACAAGAAAACTGAGAAATTCTCTTAATGGGTCTTGCAAGTGGTACAGCTCCAGAGGGAAAGGTACCCTGACTGTTGGAAGTCAGGCTATACCTGCAAATGTTAACAGCTCTGGAGGGAAAGGGATCCTGACTTGTTGAGAAGTCCGGCTAGATCTACAGCTGTGAAAGGAGGTATCCTAGATACCTACAGCTGTGAGGAGAACGGTATCCTGACTTGTTGGGAAGTCAGGCTATACCTGAAGCTGGGTTCTGGTGGGGGACGGTCTCCCCACAGGATGTGGCAGTTCTGCCCCTTTCTGAAAGAGAGCCGCAACAGCTGAGCTCTGTACCGCTCCCCTAAGGGAGTTTCCCAGAAGAGGCGTCCATAAATGGATGGAAAATATTGTAAAAATGTACATACTTCACTTGTCTTTGTGGATCATGTGTAAGGTTCTACACTACTTATTTGTAATGGTTCTAACATTACTGGCAGTGGAACTCTGGTAAGATCACTTAACAACTGTGTATCTGTTTCCCCTGTAGACAAAATAAACATAAAACAGTACCTCATCACATGATGCTATAAGAATTGTTTCTAAATGGCAGGATTGGCCAACTAGGACCCATACAGCAAATCTAGGCTGCTACCTATTGATATATGGACTTTATACTAAGAATAATTTCACTCTTTGAGACAGAGTCTCATTCTTTAACTCAGGCAGGCCTTGAATGCGTGGCAGTCTGCCTGCCTTGGTCTCCTACGTGCTAGGCATAGGCCATCATGTCCACCTGTATTTACATTCTTGAATCTGTAAATAAACCTTTATTAGAATACAGTTGTACTTACTCACTTATATATTACAATGGGTTGCTTTTATTTTATTGCAGCAAACCCAAAAGGCCCAAGTAGACTAGACAGGATTCACTGCAAGCCTAACCTTTTTTACTACTTGGTCCTTTATGAGCAATATGTTAACTAACCCCTGATCTAAGATACGGGAAACACTAAGTAACAGTGTCATGTTTAATCTTCAAGACCCTACATTTAATGGATAACTTAGTCTATTTCCTCTTGCTATAACAGAACTTCTGAGGCTGGGAAGTTTATAAAGCAAGGTATTTAGTTCTCAGTTCTAGAGGTCCAAGAGTATGGAGCTGACATCTCCTGAGCTGCTGCTGCTGGCTAAGACGCTGCACCACATGTGGAAGAAAAGGAGTGAAAGTGGATGTGTGTGGACAATAGGTGTCACACGGTGACCGCGAGACCGACCAACTTTTACCAGGCGACTCCTGTAGTCAACCATCTAGTCCCAGCTACTTGACACAATCACGAATCCACCCATGCAGGTGAAGCTCCCATGACGTAATTACCTCTTAAATGTTCCACTGCCTCCCAACACTGTTACACTGGGGAACAGTGTTCTAGCACATGAATCTTTAAGGGACACACCATATCTAAATAATAGCAAGCACAATTAAGAATATCCTGATAAGGAGCATTAAATAAACTAAGGTTACATTGCTAGCAGAGGAAAAACCACATTGACTACAATGCCTATTCTTTGAAATTCACTAATATTAATGGGGGTAGCAATGTTATTTAAAGAGAAAAAGTAAAGTCTATTGAGAACCCAAGGATGCTGAAAAAGGATTATGAAAATGAACAGGAGCATGTAGACAAAAGTCTAAACTAATAAGAAACATGCTTACCACTTACTGCTGTCCTTCCCCTGAGAGAGAGACCTTCCTGTGTCCTGTCTTTTGTTTGTTTGTTTGTTTTTGTTTTTCGAGACAGGGTTTCTCTGTGTAGCTTTGTGCCTTTCTTGGAACTCACTTTGTAGACCAGGCTGGTCTCGAACTCACAGAGATCCACCTGCCTTTGCCTCCCAGTGCTGGGATTAAAGGCGTGTGCCACCAACGCCTGGCGTCCTGTCTTTTTATTGCCTTTCTGTTCTACCTTCTCACTGGCTCTAAACCCAACCACATGATTTCCTCGTCACTGCCTGCCTATGCAGACCTCCAGGTCTCTGGTTGGTACTGAGATTAAAGGTTCGATCACCACTTAGCTGTGTCCTTGAACACACAGAGATTCTGCCTGCCATGTGATTGGATTAAGGGCTTGTGCTACCACCACCAGAATTCTGATAAATGGCTTGTTTTTAGCTCTAATCCCCAGGCAACACAACTTTATTAACATACAAATAAAATCACATTTCAGCACAAATAAAATATCACCATAGGAGCAAGCAGAGATGAAAAGATATGAAGTAAATACAACAACATTAATAGGTAAAATCCTGAAATGCTTTTCCTTATATAGCTATCTTCTGCATTTCAGGGAATCTTGAAAATACACATATTTTGCTCACTTCAGTTGATGACCAATACTAGCTATATTTCTCAAAATGGGATCTGTCTAGAAAGCTCAGTTATCACAAGAATTTTTTTTTATAATTTCAAAATAAAAACTTTCTGAAACAAAAGTCATTGGATTTAACTTGTGCACTTCAAAATTGTCAATTTAATAAATACTGAATAGTCTCTGTCTTGGTATTGTTGTAGTGTTGGATATTCAGCAATGGAAGGGCAGCCTGTTTTCATGGAATTTATACTCAAGATGACTAACATGATGTGTGACTGGCCTTTCTGATTGGTCCAGAATTGTAAGGTTTCTACGGATGCAGGACTTATTGATAAGCCAGGGAGAAACAACAAATGTTAGTGGTAGCCAGTCTCTCAAAGTAACCCACAAAGTCCCACTGTCCCTACTCCCATTATCCATGCTCTGATGAACAGTGCCCTTAAGAACATTAAATAAGCTGACCTGCATTCAGCATATTGGAGAAATACTTAGTCAAGGCTAGACCATGAGAGGCATTGTGGCTCTACTCTGTTTTTTTTTTTTTTTTTTTTAAAGGGAAGCTAATTGCCACCCTGTGAAGACAAATAGTTCTATGGAGAGATTCAATTGACAAAGAACCCAAATCTCTTGCTATTAGCCATGCAAGTCATTTCTGATGAGACTCCTCCAGCCACAGTAAAATACTAAAACCTTCAGGTGACTTCAGCCTTGGCCACAGGTTCACCATGAACTCATGAGACTAAAAACCACCTCACTCAGCCACATTGATGCTTGCCTTAAGAGAAACTGAGATGATGATGTGATGCTAAATTCTAGAGTAATTCAATACAGCACAATAGATTACTAAACAGAGATAAAGAGGAAAGTAATGCCTAGCAAGGACTTAAAAAATAGGGTGCAAGCACCATTTTTTACAAAAGGGCCTAGAAAGGCCTTTCATAAAGGCTGTGGTGGTTTGAAAGAAAATAGCCCCTTGTGGGGCTGTGGTGGTGCATGCCTTTGATCCCAGCACTTGGGAGGCAGAGGCAGGCAGTTCTGTGAGTTCGAGGCTAGACTGGTCTATTGAGCGAGTTCCAGGACAGGATCCAAGGCTGCACAGAAAAACCCTGTCTGGAAAAAAAAAAAAACCAGAAAAAAAAATGGGCAAGAAAATGACCCCCCATGGGAGGTGGCACTATTAGGAGGTGTGGCCTTGTTGGAGGAAGTATGTCATTTCTACTGCCTGGGAGATTAGAACACTCGGCTACTTCTCCAGCACTGTGTCTGCCTGCACACCATCATGTTGCACCATGATAATACACTAAACATCTGAAAATGTTTTTCCTTTATAAGAGTTGCCATACCAGGCGGTGGTGGTGCACGCCTTTAATCCCAGCACTTGGGAGGCAGAGGCAGGTGGATCTCTGTGAGTTCGAGGCCAGCCTGGTCTACAGAGCAAGATCCAGGACAGGCACCAAAACCACACAGAGAAACCCTGTCTCAAAAAACCAAACCAAACCAAACACAACACATTCTCTGCTGGGCGGTGGTGGCACATGCCTTTAATCCCAGCACTCGGGAGGCTGAGGCAGGTAGATCTCTGTGAGTTTGAGGCCAGCCTGGGCTACAGAGTGAATTCCAGGACAGGCTCCAAAGCTACAGAGAAACCCTGTCTCGAAAAACAAACAAACAAACAAAAGAGTTGCCATGAACATAGTGCCTCTTAACAGCAATAAAACCCTAAGACAAAGGCATTTGGGCAAAGACCTAAAAAAGGAAGCAAACTGGCAGAAAAATGTTCAGGCTGAATAGCAAAGGATTTCTAACATAATACCAAAAATGTACTTGCTTAACCTGTTAGAACAATTATCATGATTGAAGCAGGGTGAGTTAAGGTGCAGAGATAGAACAGAGGTTGACGTAGGGATGGATGCAGATCCTTTAGAGCTGAGAATGCTTGGTTTGAATTTTATTTAAAACCAAGAGAGCCACTTGATGATTGTGAGTAAAAAAGAATACGATCTAACCTGAGTAAGAATAATAAGCTCTGCTGGAAGCTTCCACAACATTCTGATCTGGTTGAGCCAGGCATTGCAGATGAATCCATAACGCCTCGCAGATTCCTGTCTTCCTATGAAACATTGCCTCATACATACGAGGTGTTTTATATATATGTATACATATATATGCAAATCGAGCACATGAAATGGGGTAATACCGAACTGATATTGTTGCTGTTATACACACGGGATATCCAAAATTTAGTACCAGCGAAGGAGCGTAAGACGGCTCACAAATTCTTTTAGCTTTTAGATGCTGAAATAGTATTTCGATCATTAAAGGAATTTCACATAGTTTTACTTTTTGCATGGCTACTTGGATTTCCATTTTTCACACGTGGCTCGGATTATATTTCTGGCTTGGGTCTGGACCCCACGGTTTCTGGCCCCTGGGGACAGCCGGCCAGAAGGCTCCGGAAGTCCCGAGCTGTCGCCACCTTTGAGCTCCCATTCCAGAAGTGCAGGAGACAGTCCTGAGGGAATCCACCTCCAGTGAGAGCCGCCGCAGGAGACTTCTCAAGAGACTTCCCAGAACCCAAAGCAGTCCCCGGCGCCCGCGCCCTCCTCCCTCTCCCACAGCTGTCACTTTAACCACGTCACAACACAGCCGCTAAACAGCGCTACTCAGAACCCAGAGGCAGCGTCCGCCGGGGAACACCTCTGATTGACAGGGCGGACCCAGCATCACCTGGAGAGCAACGACGTTCCACCATCTTCCGGGGCGTGGCTAAGGAAAGAGCCGGGACTTCCGGCCCGGCTGTCAACAGTTTCCTGTGCCGGCGGGACGTTCCGTCCGTGAGATTCCGGAAGCCGGAAGCTCGTGAGGCTTTTCGTGGCCGTAGGCGAGGTGGCGTCTGCGGATCCTCCTCCGGGAGAGACGCGAACGCTGGTCCCGTAGGTCCTCGGCTAGGCCGTCTCTTCCTCCAGGCCCCGCCATGGCGACGTACACCTGCATCACCTGCAGGGTGGCGTTTCGCGACGCCGAGATGCAGCGGGCGCACTACAAGACCGACTGGCACCGCTACAATCTGCGGCGCAAGGTGGCCAGCATGGCCCCGGTGACCGCCGAGGGCTTCCAGGAGCGGGTGCGGGCGCAGCGGGCGGTGGCGGAGGAGGAGAGCAAGGGCACGGCCACCTACTGCACCGTGTGCAGTAAGAAGTTCGCCACGTTCAACGCCTACGAGAACCACCTCAAGTCCCGGCGGCACGTGGAGCTGGAGAAGAAGGCGGTGCGGGCCGTGAGCCGGCAAGTGGAGATGCTCAACGAGAAGAACCTGGAGAAGGGGCTGGGCGTGGACAGTGTGGACAAGGACGCCATGAACGCGGCCATCCAGCAGGCGATCAAGGCCCAGCCGTCCACGTCTCCCAAGAAAGTGCCCTCCGTGCCCACGGAGGAGTCCCGGAGGGCGGCGGGCGCCGGCGCGAGCCGACGGGGCCCCCAGGAGCGAGACCCGACGGAGAAGCCGCCCCGGCTCCAGTGGTTCGAGCAGCAGGCGAAGAAGTTAGCGAAGCAGCAGTGGGAGGAGAGTGAGGAGGACGAGGAGGAGGACGAGGACGAGGAGGAAGGTAACGGCCCCGTCGGGGTTGGGGTGAGGCACCGGGTCCCTGGAAGCTTGCCGATGGAGATTGAGTGCTGCATCCGTTTTAGGGGTGTTGCCCTTCTAGGGATTGAACTGACCCCCGCGCTTGTCGGGGAGGCACGCCCACATAAGCCCTGCCTGTTCTTTCTACTTGTGTTTTTAAGCTCTGTGACAGGGTCTCACTGTTTCCCAGGCTGGCCTTGACTTTCTTTTTTTTTTTTTTTTTGAGACAAGGTTTCTCTGTGTTGTTTTGGTGCCTGTCCTTGACTTTCTAACCCCTAACCGCAGCCCTCGCGGGAGCTGGGATTACAGGCCTAGGGCATCCTGCCTGGATTTAAGGTTTTTTTTTTTTTTTTTTTTGGTTTTTCGAGACAGGGTTTCTCTGTAGCTTTGCGCCTTTCCTGGGACTCACTTGGTAGCCCAGGCTGGCCTCGAACTCACAGAGATCCGCCTGCCTCTGCCTCACGAGTGCTGGGATTAAAGGCGTGCGCCACCACCGCCCGGCGGATTTAAGGTTTTTAATCTGATTTATTTCTTTTAAATATTTCGGAAGATGGGTTGTAGGCTACCATTTTTATTTTTATCTATTTATTATTATTATTATTATTTATTTATTTATTTATTTGTTTTTTGGTTTTTTGAAACAGGGTTTCTCTGTGTAGTTTTGGTTCCTGTCCTGGATCTCGCTCGCCCTGTAGCCCAGGCTGGCCTCGAACTCACAGAGATCCGCCTGGCTCTGCCTCCCGAGTGCTGGGATTAAAGTCGTGCACCACCACCACCGCCCGGTAGGCCTCCATTTTTATAGTTGCCCTCAGCCCCACCAAACTGCAGGTGGACCTGAGGGGAAGAGTGTTTGGTGATTGTTTAAACATCTTAGTAATGGACAAGTTGAGCTTTTTTTGTTTGTTTTTTCGAGGCAGAATTTCTCTGTGTAGCTTTGGTGCCTGCTCTGGAACTCACTCTGTAGCCCAGGCTGGCCTCACACTCACAACAGAGTTCCACCTGCCTCTGCCTCCCAAGTGCTGGGATTAAAGGCGTGCTCCACCACCGCCCGGCTCAAGTTGAGCTTTAAATTGTTTTTATTCATGTGAAGTCTTCTTTCTGTGTTCTGAAGCAAATAGCATGTATTCGTTGTATGAAATGATGGGTTTCATTAGGACATTTTGGGGTGATGAGACAAAGGGGTTTAAATGACTCACTAGTCTGCATGTCCACAGGAAATTTTTTTCTGTGTGTGGATTCAGGGCCTAAAACATTGACTGAAAAAAATAAAAGGATAAATGTACTTTATAAATGAGTGAAATATGCTCCTTTTCGATTGGCTGAGAAGTGTTAACACCTGTGCACACACAGAAAGACATGCCGTTGGCACACTGCTGCAGAATTTGTAATCTTAGTGGCTTCTTAGGATTTTGGATTTAGCTTAGTTGATTAAAACCATTTAACCTAGTTGATTCACACTGAGTGAGGGGCTCAGACTGCCTGCAAGCCTGAAATGTGGGGGCTCCAGGCAGCAGCCAAGGCTCTTTATGAAGTGTTTATTCCTTTACCCCCACAGCATGTTAATACTGAAAGTGTTGAGTTCATGTTCACTCTGTTTATGCTTCTATAACAAAATATCTCAAGTCTGGTCATTTATAAACACCACGAACTTACTTTGCCACAGTCGTGTAGGCCGGGATGCTATGAATCTGGCCGCTGGCAGCTTGACTGTGTGGTGAGGGCCTGTTCCATGGACTGGGTGTTTTTCTCAGACTTTGCTTACGTGATGGAAAAGGCAGAGAGGTCTAGGTTGTGTACTCATTGACGACAAGCAAAAGGCAAAAAAAAAAAGAGGAGGAGGTTAGCAAGTTCACTCAGGTCCTTGTCCTGGGATATCAATCCATTCATGAGGGCTCCTAGAGGTCCCACCTGTCACATTGGTTATTAAGTTGAACTTGGAAGGACACACACTCAAACTATGGCAGTTCATATAACACACCTGCACATACTGTAAGATACATTACAGTAAAGATACTCCTGTGAAGTGGAAATGGTAGACACTGTTATTCAACCAGAGCGGAATCCATTTAACTCTGTGTCCAGTACTGGCCTAGGTACTGTGAGGCATAGGAACGAAGTTAGAGACTGCTTCAAGGAGCTTACCATGTGCTGGAAAAGAAAGATCAAAGTTTCTTATCATTTAAACTTGTCTGAGGGTAAATAAATAGCTAAAATTGAGGTCTTGAAAAAGAATCTGGCTTCAGGGGCAGGGTGGGGGGCAGGCAGGATTATAATGTGTTGTGAAGCATAGTGATGTCTTCGATTGTGCCTTTACTATATTTTTAAAAGTAAATTTGTTTTTCAAAACTTCTGACTAGAAGATTGGGAAGATATTGATTCTGATGATGGATTGGAATGCGAGAACCCTGGAGTGGAGGACCAGGATGCAGAAGCTGCAGAAGCTGGGGAGAGCCCCCCGCAGGGCGCCATCCCAATAACAGACTGCTTATTTTGTTCCCATCACTCAAGTTCCCTCGTGAAGAATGTGGCTCATATGACCAAGATCCACAGCTTCTTTATTCCTGATATAGAATATCTTTCGGATCTGAAAGGACTGATTAAATATTTGGGTGAGTGCAATCACTCTGCTTTTGATGAAGAAATGTTTTTCAATTTGTGAGAATGAGATTCAACCTGACTTCAGAAGATTGATTTCATATTTTTCCCTTAAATTTTATGACCAGGAGAGAAAATCGGTGTTGGCAAGGTTTGCTTGTGGTGCAACGAGAAAGGGAAATCCTTCTACTCCACAGAAGCTGTGCAGGCACACATGAATGACAAAAGCCACTGTAAGCTCTTCACAGATGGTGACGCTGCTTTGGAATTTGCAGACTTCTATGACTTTAGGTGAGGCTGGAGTTTGTGAAGTGTTTTGAGATCATGTTTGTACTGAAGTGATAATGTACGATATCTGCCGTCCTTCTGAAGATGAGTTGGGCTCATCATACAGTGAGCTGTGATATCAGACTCAGCTTTGCTCAATATATTCTCAGCCCATATTACACATATCTATGCTAACAAGCTCACATCTAGAGAAGGGAAGAGCCCTAAGTGAGGGGGACTGATTTGGTTTTGTTCTTTGTGATTAAGTAGTCAGAGCTTTAATTTTATTAATTATCTTGTGAATAGACATACAAAAATTAGGTTTCACATTTTGGGTTCCTTGAGAGACTCTGAATCAAAGACTGTCTACTAAGGAAATTGAACTGCTTGATACTTGTGCCAGAGCCTGGCATTTGGTAGTGAGATTATTTCATAGATAGTTCAACTCTAACTGGAATCTTGAGCAATTCATAATATGCAACAAGTGTGTTAGTGTTCATGAATAATTAGTGTCTTTTGTCAAAATTTCTGTGATGTAGCATAGTGTATGTACAGATATGTGTAAGTACCATGCCAGGCAGCCACAGCCCAAGTGATGAAGATAGTCAGAAAAATTTTAACCTTTTAGAATTTTTTTGCCCCTCTTCCTGAATTTCTAGTTTGCACTTGAAGGTGGCTGTTGGATGGCATAATTAGAAGGTTAGAGGTGTTAGCATTATAAGACAGATTGAGTTTCTGCTAGAGATAGAAAGCATCCTCCCTAAGCAACAGAAAATGTTTATTCCTCTAGTTTCCTACCAGACAACAGTGTGTTTGACCTTTAGACTGATTGTCTAATTGGGAGTAGGCTAAGCAAATACTGGAGGTAGATCAACTTGGTAACTGGCTTGAAAGATCGAAGTAGAGATGTTCTGATTATCTGTATCTGCTTCTTCTATATTTAGGTTCCTACTCAGGCTCATAAATTTCACTCCCTCCTATAGGCTATGACTGCCAATTTATATATCTAGTGCAACCGCCTCAGCTTCAAACGTAGACGCTCTCTTTACCGTTTGCATTACATTCTGCTACACAACCCAACCTACTCCACCTTACAGAAACGGTAATTCTGTCCTTCCCAGAGTGCAAGCCAATACGTTTTCAGTCATCCTTGGTGTTTTATTTTATGCTTGCATTAATTCTTTAATCAGCTCCTGTTTTATCTACCTTGAAGTTATCTTCAGTATGTGTGACTGTTTTTCACTTCCTCGGTGTCCAGGTCTAGGTTACCATCCACCGTCATTGAATTTTGTTGCCTGTCTGATCTAACTTTTCATCCTCGCCACCTCCTGTGTTATATTCTCAAAGCTACCTTGAGGGATCCTTTTATAACATTAAGTCAGATTAAATACTGCTCAGAATATTCTAAGGGCTTTCCTTCCTCAAAGTAACAGCCAGAATTTGGTGGCTTACAATGTCCTAGTGATCTGACTCTAGCTATGATTTGTTTTGTTTTGTTTTGTTTTTTTCCTCCTAGTAGATATCAAGTATGTGAATCTCAGAGTTTTTGCACTTAGCTTTAGCTCATAGTCCAATGACTTGCATCCTCATTTCCTGAAGGACTCAAATTTCACCTTGCCATTGTGACTGTCCATGACTGTCTTTCATAAAAGAGCATGTTTACTTAATCATTTTTATCACTTATTATCCTCATCTCCCTTACTACCATTTCACTCGATACATATTATTACTTATTGTCTCTCTTCTTGATAAGATAGCTCCTTCTGTTACTGTTTGCCAGTGTGCTCCTCAGACTGTTGCTAGGAATTAAAGTTGATTACTGGTGCAAATGGTTCAAGAGTTTGCTGGCTGGACACGGCTCAGGAGGAAAGCACTTGGCTAGCTTATTTGCAGTCCTTAGTTTGTTCTGTAGTGTACTCAGAACGACAACCATCTCAGTACAGAAGAGCATTTTCTTTGTCTGAATGGTGTTTTTTGTGGACTTGATGTATTTTTTTAGCTTCAAAAATGATTAGTGGTATGAGCCTTTATGAACATTAAACTAATGAACATTAAATAATTATTTGCTCTATAAAACACAAGCCAATAATATGTTGTGGGTATTGGCAGACATTGCTGTGCTTTGCTTGTATGTGGGTGTAGAAAATTGAACTCAGGTCTGGTTGCATGGCAGGTACTTTCCCTACTGAGCCATCTCCCCATCACTGTCTAGTCATTTTTCTCTATGTCAATTTAAATACGGAATTTTGGATATATTTAGAAACAGATTCTTCTAGAACTACACTGTCCAGTGTCGTAATTACTAGGTATATCCTTATGGCTACTTAAATGAAATAAAAGATATTAAAAATTCAGTGCTTAAATGAAATAACAGATACTAGAAATTCAGTGCTTTAGTCACATTGTCTGCATTTGAAAAAGTTCAGTACTTGAAAGCCTGTACATCTAAAGCTAGTATGTGAGACACATAGACATGTATCTTTTCTGTCATCACGGAATTCTCTTGGGCTGCAGTCTTCTAGATGTGTTTTTATTGTGACTGATTGGACTGTAACTTCATGTCCAGCTCTGTGTTCATGTCTTCTGCATTTGGTAACCTTTCTAGAGAGAGGAAAAACATCCTCTCAGGTCTTTTGGTCACATTTGTTGCAGAGAAATTCCAACAGTAGTTTTATCGCTCAGTCCTGTTAGTGGGCATTTCCTGGAAGCTGGTGGTCTTGCCACATTCATGAATGCAGTCTGTCTATTCAGTTAAGTCTATTTAATAGTGCTATTTTACTGTTACAGGAGTAGCTACCCAGATTACAAGGAGGGGCAGGACCCTAGTGAGATTGAGGCGTTATTCTCCGAAAAGATCTTGGAATGTGATGATGAAACCATGGAGCTAATACTTCCTTCTGGTAAGTGTATTTGTCAAAAAGAGATAGCTTAATCAGTGTGTGGTGGAAGAAACACGTCTTCTTCAATTACCTGCTGAACCGAGGGAAAAGAACATGAACCTTAGTATTTTTTTATGTTCTCTTTAAAACTGTAAACTTTAGCCGGGTGGTAGTCGCGCACGCCTTTAATCCCAGCACTTGGGAGGCAAAGGCAGGCGGATCTCTAAGTTCGAGGCCAGCCTGGTCTACAGAGTGAGTTCTAGGAAAGGCTCTAAAGCTACACAGAGAAACCCTGTCTGAAAAAAAAAACCTGTAAACTTTAAAAGTAGCTACTTAGCTCTAAGTTGGCTGATTCATTAAAACTGGGTTATTGTTTTTCCGTGTTTCTTTTCAGGTTTAGGATATTTTGACTAGGTATGTCCTTAGTATTTTTAAGTGAAGACTGGTAGATCCCTCATCCTCCCTCTCCCTTCTGTGTATATGTATGTATGCCTTTTTCCTTGTGTCTGGTCTGTCTGTGTAGACATGCACATGTAGAGGTCAGAGGTCAGCGTTGGGCATCTTCCTGAGCTGCTCTCCTCCTTACTATTTGGTAGTTTCTCACTGAACCTATAGCTCACCAATTTGGCTAGACTGGCCAGTGAGTTCGGGGATCCACCCCTCCAGCTCTGGGGTTACAGATGTGTGCCAACATCAGCTTTTTACCTAGGTTCTGGGTATCTGAATTCAGGTCCTAATGCTTGCATGACAAGCATTTTACCAACCAAGCCATCTCCCTAGGCACTCTCTCATCTTTTCTTGATACTCCTCTCTTTGAACTGATTCCTCTGGTATCTGTGTCCGTGCATAGCTTAGGCTTCTGGTAGTTACTTTGCATGGCTATGACCAAAAATCTGGCTTAAACAAAGGATTTATCTTGGTTCATGGATTCAGAAGATTCAGACCACGGTCATTTAGCCAAGTGCATTTCGGTAAAATATAATGGCTGTGGGACCATGTGATAGAGGAAACTGTTTACCTCATGGCAAATAAGGAGGCAAGAGGAGTAGGGATAAAATAGCCTCCAGGTAGCCATCTCCAGTGATCTGCTCCTGTCAACTCGGTCCTACCACCTTAAGTTTCCGGTTTCTTCACTTGGGGACCAACTTCAACATACTGGAAGTATCTCATATTCAAACTGTAGCAGGCTTCCAGAAGAGTTTGTCATGTTGATATTTGAGTTACAGTACCTGGGTTGCCTGTCTCCAGTAGTTGGAGAAGAGGCAGGGAGGATGAATTCTGCCTTCTCCCTTGGAAAATAGGACTCATTGTAGGAATTTATCCCAGGAAAGAGAAGATGAAGAAGTCATGAATCTGAGAAGCACCCACTGTTATTTCCTGTATAGGAAGGAAGAATGTGCAGCTAATTGGTGAGAATGGAGGAAACTACAGAGGGCATGGTTTGTAGAGAAGGGAATGTAAAGATGATAGTAAATATTAACAGATGCCTGGTGTTTACTGCGTACACAGCACATTCAGGCTTTGCAGCAGGCCTGTGAATTAGATACTCTTCCTTTCGTCTGGCATATGAAGCTGGTATATGCAACTTATCCAGGACCTCACACCAAACCTTTCTCCACTTCGTACACTGTGTAGGGAGTTTTGCAGTAATAGTACAGCAGTATGGCACCCTTCTTGCCAGTGAAGGTGTCTGATGAAGCATTACATGTGTTGAAAGTCTTGCTTTCCTAATTTGCTGTGTCTAAAGCAGCAAAATACATCTAATATCACTGTGTAGTACAGAGAGCTCTCATTAATTCAGAATAATCTTTAATGCCTAGAGCAGAGAGAAAGCCTTGAGGATGAAATTCTTAGTTGGTACAGAAGTTTTATTGTAATGTATTGTAGCCTATACAATATACAGTGGTCGGGGCTCGTAGGAGCTCATGAACTCCGGACTGTCAGGGAGCCTGCATGGGACCAACCTAGGCCCTCGGCACGTGTGTGACAGTTGTGTATAGCTTGTGGGGCTCCAGTAGTGGGATCAGGGCCTGTCCCTGGCACCTGAGCTGGCTTTTGGGAACCTGTTCCCCTGCTGTCCTGCCTCGCCCAGCCTTGCTGCAGGGGGAGGAGCTTGGTCCTGCCTCAACTTGGTGTGCCATGCTTTGTTGATGCCCATGGGAGGACTGCCCATTTCTAACCAGAGAGTTGGAAGAGGAATGGAGGTGGGGGAGCAGAGGGGGGAGGAAACAGGAGGGGAAACCACAGTCGGGATGTAAGATAAATGAAAAAAATTTAATTAATGAAAAAATACACAGCAGTAAAAGGGTGAATATAATCACAAAAACATCTTTTAACTTTTATAGAATGAGAAATTCTGCCAGTCCTCTGTGTCCATGGTTTCTGTACCTACAGAATTAGCCAACTGAGAATTGAAGGTGTTTGGAGAAATAATGTTGTCATGTCCTGGTTATTCTAGAAACAGTATAGTATAACTGTATTTATTAAATGCTAGAATTGAGAGTAGTCCACAACAATACAGCATATAGGAGAATGCAGGTATTTGAGAGTGAATTCTGGAACCAGTGTCCTTACAAGTACCAGGAGTGATGCAGATGCTTAGTTTTTCTCGTAAGATGAATACTGTCCCAGTTCTGCTAACTCCAAGCTCTTACTCAGAGAATAAGGTAACAACAGATCTTAAGTAAGCTGAATAAGGTGATTCTGACAAAGTAGTGTCTGACATGTAGAACACTATAATGTTTACTTCATTTTGTATCTACTTTAGCACATGATATTACACAGACATTAGTAACAGGCATATCCTGTTTGAGAATCATGCTCTCTATTTGAGTGAAGTTTTCATCTGGACTTGACATTTTTGAAAATTGGTGAGGAATATTTAATTATGTGGGAAACACAGTGAAGCCCCAAGTGGGTGTCCGTTTAGGAAACTACTTCTCCCATTCACATAATTGAGCAATTCCTAAATTTTTTTTTTTTTTTTTTTAAGGTTTATTTATTTATTATATAGTGTTCTGCCTGCATGTATCCCTGCAGGCCAGAAGAGGGCACCAGATCTCATTACAGATGGTTGTGAGCTACCATGTGGTTGCTGGGAATTGAACTCAGGACCTCTGGAAGAGCAGCCAGTGCTCTTAACCTCTGAGCCATCTCTCCAGGCCCTCCTAAATGTTTTTTGAATATTTTTCTTCTGAGACATTTGTCTGTGTGGTCATTTCTTCCGACCATCATCTATCTGGTTTCTCTACAACCACCAGCACCTTCTTTCTAAAACACGAGGTGTATATTTTCTTTACCGTCTGTGGTTCCTCACTGGGAGCCGCTGCCTTCAAGGTATGTGAGAGCGTCTTGTGGTCCTCCTTGCCACACACTCATCTCCTCTGGGTGTCTGTCTGAGTGCTGCTTCTGGTACTCTACTCCACCATAAGACTCATCTTGTTTCCCCCGGGGAGATTACCCCTGACCCTCTCCTGCTCCTAGAGTACTTGTGCGTCTGTCTGGTAGTTCCCTTTCCTCTGTAGCTGGAGTTTTCTCTCTGGGTCCCGCCAAGCCCTGGCAGTCCGACAGCCCACTTATAAAATAAACACACAGACCCTTATATTATTTACAAACTTTATGGCTGTGGCAGGCTTCTTGTTAACTGTTCTTATATCTTAAATTAACCCATTTCTATAAATCTATACCTTGCCACATGGCTCGTGGCTTACTGGCATCTTCACATGCTGCTTGTCCTGGTGGTGGCTGGCAGTGTCTCCCTCACTCAGCCTTCCACTTCCCAGAATTCTCTTCTCTGCTTGTCCCGCCTATACTTCCTGCCTGGCCACTGGCCAATCAGCATTTTATTTATACAGAGTGATATCCACAGCATTCCTCCTTTGTAATTGTCTTGCCTGTCTCTCTACCCTCATTCCCTTTGAAAAACGTGCATGTAGTTTTAAGTGAATGCATATCCATTCTATGAGATACAATGTGGCATTTCA
Organism: Peromyscus californicus insignis; assembly: GCF_007827085.1. Lineage (NCBI taxonomy): Eukaryota > Metazoa > Chordata > Mammalia > Rodentia > Cricetidae > Peromyscus > Peromyscus californicus. The sequence continues at coordinate 13,749,591 of NW_026294480.1, read as the reverse complement.
GTACGTGCATATAATATATAATGATTCTGCCAAGGTGACTAGCATATTTATCTTCTCATACATAGTTATTCTTTTTGTTGGGAACACTAAAATCCTCCCTGTTGGCACCTTTGAAATAGTTGTCCTCCATCATGGTACCTACGTACAGTGCTATAAAACAGTAGATGGAAGTGATCTCCCACTGCTTGGGAGAACAGACTGCCCTTCCTCTTTCATCTTAGTACGGGGACTTGGACACATAAAAATAGCAAATATTTGTTGACTCAGGATGGAAGTGCCTTTCAAAGGGAAGGCAAGCTTGGTCCCTTGGGCCTCTAGTAGGAAAACAGTGAGAGGAAAGGGAAGGAAAAGTGAGCAGAGGAGGCTTGCAGGAACTTCGAGTCATACTTGATTTTTGCTTTACAGGTTTGTAAGAACTCAGAAAATAGAGATCTCTGAACAAGCATTAGTATATAAAAGTGTAGTGGCAGTATTTGGATCAGCTACTTATTTCAGGACAAATGACATCAGAAATCTCTGGATGTGTGCTCCCTTGTGTGCCTGGATTAGCATGGGTGTTAGTGTAAAGCCAATTTGGGAAGGATCATATACCTAAGAGTTGCTTTCAACTGGCTTCCAAAGTGTCAATTGTACCTGAAGTGTAGAGAGATACTCAGATTGTTATGGAGTAAAATCAGCCCCTACATGGTTCCAAAGACAATGAAAAAAATACCCACTAGAGGGCGCTCTGAGCATTTCTCCAGAAGATTGTGGCTTGGCTCGGTTCCCTTGCATTTCCTTCATTACTCTTCAGTTCATATGGAGGAAATTGGTGTGAAAGATACATTGATCTATTTGCCAACGGACCAGATGAAACTGGTGTTGTATCCATGAGAAATGCACAATTAATTTTAGGAAATTAGAGTTGGAGATACTCCAGTATCTAATATCAGTGGCACTGGCTGTTCAGCAGGAATGGACAGTTTCATAAGCAGTTACATGATGAAAGCTAGATGGACACAAGTTTCATAAGCAGACATAACAGTTGTTATTGGGCAGTGAAGGTGTTCTAAAGCTAATCTGCTCTTCCAAGGGCCTTCAGGTCGGGTAGCGCTTAGCACTTTATGTGGTGTTAATGCCAAGTTCTCCCTGTAACTGACAGCAAGTGTGGCTCACTTCTCTTCTGCCAGCTCTCAGGAGCTGTGAGGTGTTTTTGCAAACGTTGCTTATGAACATGCATATTTATTTACGATATACTAATTAGCATTTTAGTATTTACTCAGTTAGGAGCAAACATCCTTGCAAATCTGGACCGCCTGACCTAGCGTTGTAATTTCGAAATCCCAGTCAACAGTGCTGAGATGTTTCTGAGAGGACCTTCATTTAGCTATGAGTCTTTTCCCATTAGATCATCTCACATGGCCATTCAGTGATGTTTTTCTGAGTGGAGGATGCACAGGTGCAAACCAAGGTCTTGCTATAAGAATGCCTAAAGCATCAAGCAGCTGGCTTCAGAGAGATACCTTCTATCCATTCATCCTGGTGTCCACAGATACGAGATTAGATTTGAAGGATCTTTTTTTTTGTCATTACCTAGTCTGATCACAAACATCACCTCTGGGTGGCAGGAAATAGTTTCCAAGTGTTATGCCAGGTACAGGGACTCAAAATAACTTGACACTTTTTCTTTTCATGTTAGTCCAGACATAGATCCTAACAACAGATCGGTAGTCTTCTAAAGCTTATGTGATAGACTCTTCATGCTTGTTTATTTGTCAGTGGTTTTCTTTATGTGAATTGAAACTACTCTAGGAGCTGTACACAGGATTTTACCCATCTATGTAAATTTATTTTCAGTGGGAATGGCTATTTCATGCCTGTGTATTTATGTTAAATAGCCTGTGTTTCAGTTTGGAAAGGTATTTGATTGCTTATGTCCTAATTAATATTCTTCTAAAAAACATAGCTTGCTTTTATTAGTAAATCCACAGGTGATGTGGATGCCACTGGCCTAGGGACCAGTCTCTCATGGTAGTAAGGGTGATCACCTTTTGAAAATCATTCCTCTGATGGCACCTAGAGTTAGCCATCTCCGAAGCTTACCTTATTTCTTAGTTTCTCGGCTCTGATGCCATACGAGTTGGTTAGTTTCTCTATTAATGGTCAGAAAGCAATAGTTTAGGCTTTGTGTGCCATTCTGTCTCTAGTAGTTGTTCAGGTCTGCTTGTAGCACAAAGGCTGCTAGAGACGTGGATGAATGTGACTGTGTTCCATGAAAACTTACAGACTGGTGAGATACATGCGGACCTCAAGAAGAAATTTGTTAACTCTTGGTCATATCAGACGTACCTCAGGAACTTCAAATTGTTCCTCTAGTAAATAACTTACGTTGGGATTTTATCAGTGTAATTATAGAAGTTCCAGACTTTACATGGCCAATACCTTTCTCCCTTAGTTTTCTAATTTGACATGTATGTTCTCTTTTCTTTGTTTTAAAATTTTGTTTATTATTATTGTGTGTGGGTGGGGACGTGTGTGTGTGTGTGTGTGTGTGTGTGTGTGTGTGTGTGTGTGTGTGTGCGCGCGCGCCATGGTACATGTGGGAAGGCCAGAGGACAACTCTTGGGGTTGGTTTTTCTATATTCACTTGAATGTGGTTTCTGGGGATTGAACTCAGGCTGCTGGATCAGCACAGCATGCACCTATATCTGCTGAACCGTCTCACTGGCCCCCTTTCCTTTTTGCTGAATATATTTCTAGCATGAATCCTAATTGGTCTTAATAGTAAAAACCCAGAGCCAGCTATCAGGGTAAATGCTGAAAGATTAGTAAAGGAATCAGCCACTAGAGAGACTTCTTTACCTCTACCAAATCCTCAGTCTAAAAGGGCCAAGCTCCTGTCTCCACCCTACCTTATCACTTCCTCTCTTTGCCCAGCCATATCACTTCCTGTTTCCTCCTCCCAAGAGCTGGGATTAAAGGTGTGTGCCACCACTGCCTGGCCTCTAGTGAATAGCGCCACACTCTGATCGCCAGGCAAGCTTTAATTGTTAAAGCACAAACAAAATATCACCCCATGTATTATTACACAGTTGATGGGAGGTCTGTACAATGATATATATATATATTATATATATTTATATATATATAATATATATATAAATAAAACCATCTATTGTAATGACATCAAAATACTTTGGAAATTAAAATTAAGAATTCATTTCTCAAAGCTTGATTGATTTATACTGTTTCACTTGATTTCTTTAAATAATCATAGGCTTTGAAGAGAATTTAGCTTAATCATTTTTGAGGTAATGAAGTTGTTTCCATCATTTAGGAAGGAGCATCTCAATTTGTCAATATGGCTAGATGACTTTGCTGTTGGTGGTGTACCGTGAATTTTAATATGTTCAATAGCGTCTCTGCCCCTCAGCCACTAGGTGCCAGTAGCACTCCAGCTGTACAGCTGTAACAGTAAAGATCTCTACCGCGGGGATCAGATGTCCCTTGGGGTAAAATTCACTCCTGTTGGAGGACCCTGGAATAGAAAACTGAACCAGAGAGAAGATGGTTTCATTTTTGTCCAGCTCTGATGATGGCTTATAGACCTAATGTCAGGGCTATTCCCTGCTTGATCTTCTTTCTCTTAGGAATTTTTAGCCTCCATCTCTCTATTTTTTTAATGTTGGTCTATTTTCTCTGGTAGAAAAACATTGTCCTGATTACATCTGTTTTCCTACTAGGTTTCCTAAAGCTTTGATGCCCTTGAAGGTCTTATGGGAAGCCTTTGGCTTATAGCTCTGACTTGAAAGAACTGTCCGATTCAGTATTTGAATGTTGCTCTTTTGAAAAACAGGTGCCAGAGTGGGTCATCGCTCCCTGATGAGATACTACAAACAACGATTTGGCATGCCAAGAGCTGTGACAGTTGCTAGAAACCAGAAGGCTGTGGGCAGGGTGCTCCAACAATACCGAGCCCTGGGGTGGACAGGCAGCACAGGTACATGGAAGGTTACTTACATCTGTGGATTTCATGGGCTTGGGGGACTTGTTACCACTTGTGTTGTACTGGGTCTTCTCCAAGGGAGGTTGACTTCTTAGCTCTGGGGCTTCCATTACCACATGATACTTAGGGCAATAAGTCCAAGACGTGTTCTTACATGCTTAGTTTTCCTGGCTTGGTAACTTGTTATACATCGTGTTTTTACTTAGAAATCATTACAAACTGAAATTACCTGGAGGTAACACAGAAATGAAATAGTATCTTAGTAGTTAAAGCTTGAGCTGTGGAGTCTAACGTGTAGTCACCTGTTATACACTTTTATATCGTGAACAGTGTTAAATTTCAGTTTCTATTTGTTCATTTATACAAAGGATACAATTAGTAGGACCCACGTTGGAGTTGAGAGACTTGACTGTCATAATGCATGTGTGATATAGTGCACATACTACAGGTTTGTCATCGTCCCTCTTGGGCTGTTTTTCCCAATAGCAGTAGATTGAAATGAGTAAAGCTGACAGCCGAAGTTATTAAGCTTTGAAACCACAGTGTGCTATTACTTAACTCTTATACTGTGCTGTACAAAATTGTCTTCTTGCTCCTCTGGGAAATAACTGTCCAAGTGGAGGTGGTGAAGAGAAGAAGTCAGGCTTTCTGGTGCCCTGCAAAGCTCTGGTGCCTAAAAACACTGCAGACGCCACTGTTTACAAAGTTCTTACCCATAGTTCTGGGATGCTCGTAGACCTGAGGTCCATTGCTTAGAACCCCCACATTGGCGTCTTGTCTTTATGAGAACCTTACTTAACCTAAGCCAACTTTGGGAGTTCTCTACAAAGATTTGACTTCCTCTGACAACACGTAAGAGACCCTAACCTCATCTTTTACCCTCCTTCCAACCACAGGAGCAGCTCTCATGCGTGAGCGAGACATGCAGTATGTCCAAAGAATGAAGTCGAAATGGATGCTGAAGACGGGAATGAAGAACAATGCCACTAAGCAGATGCACTTTAGGGCCCAAGTGCGATTCTGAGAGGCTGTGAGTGAGTGATGTATCTCTCACTTCACTTCCTTCATGTCCAAGGACCAGTGAAGCCAGATTGCAGAATGGGTCTTTTGCTGCTACGTCATTTGTTCTGATCTAATAAAGTCAGAATCATGTTAGTCTTCAGATGTCATTTTTCAGCAGTGTTTAAAGCTTTTAAGTGGGGATGTGTTTGTTGGGCTCCAGGACCTACATTACTGCCTGACAGTTGCTTTATTGCCTCAGCTTTCAAATGCTTTCTGGCTGTCAGCATAATGTGGGAAACATAAGTGATTTGCCTGCTCCAAAATTAGTGTAAATTTCAGAATAACTCACCACATCATGTCACGGGGACCTGAGTCAGGGTCTTTAAGGCTTACATGGGAGCAAAATTGAAGGTCACTCATAAATGTGTTTGGCTTAAGAAGTAGTCCATATGTCTGGGCATGTAGATAAAATGCAGGAAAGGAGAGAACGTGTGAAGGACTTGTAGGTTTTTAATTTCTAAATAAGAACGAAGAGTGCCAGCTTTTATGTAGTTTGTAGGACTGCCTCACAGTTAAATGTATGCAGCTTAAGTTTAGGCCGCTCAAGAGAAGGCACTAATGATACATCGTCAGGGAGCTAACTAAGCTCATTGAGCTACTTTTGTGACTTTGGAAAGGTGATAGAATTTTTTAACCTGTGAAGTGTTTTGGGTTGTTCTTTTAATCTTTTTATCTCACAAGTTGTGAGGGCTCAATAAACCAGTGAAAGCACCCATTTATTCCGTAGTAGGCTTCCTAACAGTAGGTTAAAGTATAAAGTCTCCTTCACTGTAAAGAGTGCCATGCCAAGGCCAAGGTCCTAGCTAGCACAGAATTCTGATGCAGTGACTTACGGATGCCAGCAGGCTGCAGTTGTTGGGACCTTTTGCTCAATGACCTTTGCCAGTCTGGTTTACTTTTAAACTTAGGGTACAGAATTGAGTTATATGTTCCTCAGGATACAGTTTCATTATCATTTAAATCGAGAAAGGAGCTCTCTGGTGTGAATTTTGTTCCTCCATGTCTTCTAGCATCCTCCCCACAGAAGTACTCAGTCTCTTGACATCTCTGACATGTACTGAAATCTGTACCTTTGTAGTGTATTTCAGGTGGTATGTTTTTAGTTTACGCCCTACTGAGTCCGTGTACTAACTGTGTTAGACCTCTTCTTGCTTTGTTTTCATTCAGTGTCAGGTGTCTAGCTCAGTACTTCTGGCGGTTACCTGGTGACCTGGTGTTCTACCATGTTGTACTTCCTTCCTTCTGCTAAGCTGATAACTTGGTTGTCTCTAACCCACCGATACCATGTCAGAACTGGTAGCTTGTACCTCCAGCTTGTACTTGGTTATATACACACACCTTTTTTGGTCATCTTTTCGTCCTCCTCCTTGCTTCTTTCTTCCTTCTCTTCCTCCCCCTCCTTTTCTTCTGCTTCTTACCACTGGGGTAGGAGACAATGGTTTTGGTGTTTACTAACCTTAAATACCAATACTACCTCTTTTTTTTAAGCTATCTTTTTCATCCACCAGGAGAGTCTTTGTTCTGATTTTGGACTTATAGCGTAACCTAGTGTCTCACTTCTGTCCACATAATTTTATAAAACTTAATTTATATATTTGCCTATTTGGCTTGTGTGGAGGAATCCCAGGACCAGATATGGCCCTACTGGGTTGGCTTATGTGGCTTTAGCTTGAGACATCAAGACTGGATCACAACTGAGACAGCATAAGCTTATTCCTCAACTTGCTTGTTGCAGAGGCACCTGGTGGCCTGGTTTTCACTTCCCATCTCCAGAATAGACATTGCTGTATTCTTCCTGCATTCACTTCCACAAATTTGTTTACTGAGTATAAGCACAGTTTTTTGATTCTCTGTTGTAAGGTGTAGTATTACTGCTGTTTCATAGATGAGGAAATAGACTCAGAGAAGTTCAGTAACATTTTAAAGGAGACAATAGAAACCTCAAGTTCCCTAATACCACTGCATACTTGGTCCCAGCTAGGCCCTGTTTCCCCAGCCTTCACAACCACAGATTGTAATGGTGTGAATGAATTTCACCAATGTTATACACAGAGGGTGGGATAGTTAATTGCAGATTAACCCTGGGATAAGATGCTTTACTAGGTTCTGCCTTTCTTTCTCCGTAAGCTGGAAATGAAGTGTACCGAGTCATCCATACAGATAAGGATGATGCCTGAGGGGTGGCAGAGCAACAGTGTGAATGGAACTGTGGGTCTCCAAGCGATGGAATAAAGCTGGGTTGGTTAACCTAAGAGAAAGTGAAGCCATAATGCTGTGAAGTTTCAATTAGTAGCCCAATATGTACTCTAAGAGTAAGTCCCCAAGTGCTGCTTGTCAAATGTGTTGCTGATTAGTCAATAATTAAAACACTGATTGGCCATTGGCTAGGCAGGAAGTGTAGGCGGGACAAGGAGGAGAATAAAGCTGGGAAGTGGAAGGCTGAGTCAGAGAGACACTGCCAGCCGCCAAGATGAGAAGCAGCATGTGAAGATGCCGGTAAGCCACGAGCCATGTGGCAAGGTATAGATTTATAAAAATGGATTAATTTAAGCTGAAAGAACAGTTAGCAAGAAGCCTGCCATGGCCATACAGTTTGAAACCAATACAAGTCTCTGTGTTTACTTGGTCGGGTCTGACGGCTGTGGGACTGGCAGGTGAGAGAGATTTGTCCTGACTGTGGGCCAGGCAGGAAAACTCTACCTACAGCTGCTAGCATAAGAGTCTGTGTAATGCAAAATTATTTAGGATATAGTTGACAGTAACTGTCACTGTGTGACTGTTATTGAGCTGAGGAGGATTCAGTTCCTATAGAGATCTTGGTTTAGAGACAGTGGTGAATAAGCACCACTTATAACATTGGGGATTTTCTCAGGGCAGTGTGTACACACACACACACACACACACACACACACACACATGTATGCATGCATGCATGCCTGTATGTATGTATGTAATTGTTGGGGGCTGGGGGAAGGGTTTATTTTTCATTTTACACTTTGTAGATCATCCTTCAGGGAAGTCAGGGCAGGAACTTGGAGGCAGAAACTTGGTGCAGAGACCATGAAGGAAGTTCTGCTTCTTGGCTTGTTCTTCAAGACTTGTTCTGCCTGCTTTCTTGTAGAACCTGGGACCACTAATGTAGAGGTGTTACCACCCACAGTGAGGTGGGCCCTCCCACATCAATCATCAAGAAAATGCCACAGGTCAACCTAGTGGGAGCATTTCCTCATTGGAGGCTTCCTTTTCCAGAATGACTCCAGCTTGTGTCAGGTTGACATAAAACTAGACAGCACATGGGGTAATTGATTTTTCCAACAAGATTGCAAGGGAAAGCCTGTGTGGCCAGGCAGTGTGTAGCAGGATCAGGTGTCCTGCATGAATCCACAGGATGGACCATTTATGAGTCTCTGGGGATGAGGCAGGCCTAAGCTACATTTGAGGCCCCAGCAATTAGAAATTCAGGGTAATGTATTTATTGTCTCGTTTTTCTTATTTGTTTTGGGACAGTATAGATAAACATTTTCATTAATTGCATGGCAACTACATGACCACTTGCTCCTTTGATGCCTAGGTCTGCCTCCCCTTTCCTTGATGAGAGACTGGACCTCTTTACTCTTAGAGTAAACTGTAGAAACAAGGCTGTCAGTTTCCAGTGATAGTCATTAAAAAGCAACTTGGCTTTTACCTTCCTTCCTTGGACTCTTGACTATGCAAGAAGTCTGACTATCCTGAGGAGTTCATACTGTATGGAGTCACAGGCCACATGAAAATATGATATGTTCTGGGGGGTCCCAAATGAAGTCCCAGCTAACATCCATCATCAATACCACCATCTGAATACCTTGCATATGACTTCACATAGCAACAGCCCCTACCAGTTTCCAAGCATAATTTTAAGACAGCCAAGCCAAAACTGCCTGTGAGTTTTGAACAATTGAATTGTTCAATTTGAACACTTTGAACAATTGAATTGACCATGATAACACAGTTGCTTGACATTACTACTTTACTACATTGCACAGTAGTAACTAGAATGCATTGTTCGTGAATTCTTTGTCTTCCGCTTCGCACCTTCTGTTGGCGTTTCTCTGTCAATATGCTTCCAAGGTCCAGGACTTACAGACATTATATTATCTTAATCTTCGTATCACCCTTATGAAGTAGATAGCCTTAAGATGAGGAATCTCAGGTGTAGCAACCCAAAGTCACACTGCTCTTCTCACTGCTCTCTTTTATGCAGAGATATGAGAGCCTCCTGGAATCAGAACTGTAGATTATGGTCAAACATTGGGACGGATTGAACCCACTAACCACCATTTCATCACTTAGCCTTAAGTTTTGATTACATGTTAAGAATCTACTCAGTGGTACAGTATAACTTGTCTGTGGAACACAGTATTTGAAAGCAGGAAGAAACATTTCTTCAAATTGTATGTGTTTGCTAGCCACTCTTTTGGAAGCTGTTCACAACTAGTAAAGTGTGGTTTTGATTTTGATTTATTTTTTTCTGTGTGAGTGTTTTGCCTGCCTGTATGTATGTTGCACACTATGCATGCCTGTTGCCCGTAGAAGTCAGAAGAGAGTGTTGGATCGATCACCTAGAACTGGAGTTACAGATGATTGTGAACCATCATGCAGGTGCTGGGAACCAAACCTGAGTCCTCTTTAAGAGCAACACATGTTACTGAGTCATCTCTATAGCCCAATTTTGTTTGTTTTCATATTTTTTTTCTGAGTAGGCATACTAAATTTCTTAGAGGAACTAAATATACATTTAGCATATTCCTATATTGAATACACCTACATTAAGATAATTAAAACTATTGAAATCACCAAATTGTGTTTCTTAAATCTATAATTTTGATTTTGTTAAGAATTCCAAACCCTGGCCTGAGATAGCTTAGTAGTTAAAGAGCATTGGTTGCTCTTCCATAGGATCCAGGTTCAATTCCCAGTACCCACATGTGGCTCATAACCATCTGTAACTCCAGTCCTAGGGGAATTCAATGCCCTTTTATTGACTCTGCAGGCACAGCATACATTTGGTACAGATAAACATTCAAACAAAACACCTTTACAGAAAATATTTTTTTTAAATTTGAAGTCCTGTAATATTATTATATCATTTATGTTTTTTATTAAACACCACATCTGGCATCCCAGTGTCAATACAATTACACTTGAAGTCACATATCTCAGGTATGTTGGCTGGTTCATTTTCACAGTGTCTGCAAATGTGGACAGTGAGATTCTAAATGAAAGATTTTAGAGCTTCCGAGAGTGTTTTTATATTGTGTACTGTGTGAGAATGAAAGTATTAAGTTGACAGTAAATAGAGTGAATGGAAACTTTTAACATTTGTGCTTGGAATGACTCATTCCAAGATGTCTTTCATATTTCTACCTCAAGCAAGTAAAATTGGGTCAATTTAGAAATCTATTCTCCTCCTTCATCTTGAAACTCGGGGGTGGGATTCCTGGCCATACTTACATGTGTATAATGTGAAAATACAGCAATGCTGAAATCTCGGAAAGATGCTGTATGTGATTTATATAGAGGAACCCCTTTAAATAGTTCTGTGGACACAAAAGTATCCGTGTAGTTAGTAAGTTGGGAGGTGACTCCAGGTACTTAGGCTGCAGACAGAGCACCTCACACGAACAGCTGTGAAGGGGTTTGCTTGGGGTTTGTTCTTCTTTTAAGTTCAGATCCTTTTAGAGTTCTCAGGTCTCTGAAGAGCTTTTGTTTTTGGTGGCTGTGGCTATCAGTTAATATAAATTATGACTGAGAAAATTTAAAAATGTTTATTCATTTAACAGTAATAAAATCAGGGCTGGGATGTAGCTCGGTTGCTAGAGGGCTTGCCTATCAGGCAGGAAGCCCTGGGTTCGATCCCTGCACTGCATAAACTGAGTATGGTACCTTGTATCTGTGATCCAAGCACTTGGGGGGTAGAAGAAGGAGGATTAGGAGTTCAAGGTCAGTTTCTACTACATAAGAAGTTCCCAGTCAGCCTAGGACACATGAAACCTTGTCTCCCCCCAAAATGAAATAATTGTTAACAATATTTTTCCATAAAAATATCACCTGAAGCTATAGTGAGATGAGCAAACTTAAATTGATTTAAACTGTTTTGTGTGTTGTATATAGCAATGCCACAGACCAATTTATAAAAAAAAAAAGAATTTTATCTCACAGCTCTGGAGGCTGAGTTCAGTATTAAGGTACTAGCCTCCTCATCCGGCAAAGGCCTTTCATGGTATAAGTGAAAGATCAAGAGAGAGTCAAACCTGCTTTAGGAAACTCACTCTTGCGACACTGAACCCAGTCTGACAGCAGTGTTAACCAGTTCATAGGGGCAGAGCCTCCTAAAGTTGCCCATCTCAACACTGCGGTACTGGGCACTCAGCACATGCATTTTGGAGGACGCATTCAAACAAGGCAAAGCATTTCATGACCAGCCCTGCCCCAAGTTAATGTATTTACAATGTACAGTCATCCATCCAAGGAGCTCCCAAAGACTTCTCCAGCAGTTCTTGTGAGCTGACTTCTCATCATGCAGCTTTCCCAGACTTAAGTTGCACAATTTTGGCTGTGCACATTATGGTCTCTAAGGCTGCCCAGCTCCTAAGGCTACCAGACATTCACCCCAGGGAATTTTCTGTATTAGTTTTACTCTTACACGTCTCTGGACTTAGCATTAATGAGTGTTCTCTGCTGTGGCTCTGCCCCTACGATGTCTCTGCTTGGTGCTGTTACGTTATTTGAAATCTAGGACAAAGTTACCATGGTCCCTACAGCACTTGCATTCAACATGTTTACAAAATTGGCCCCACATGCATGCTACCAGGTTATCTTGTATCTTCTAGAGTGGTGGGTCAAGCTATACCCTTGAGCTTGGGATGCTTGAGACAAGATATGATGACTAAGAGGAACTGAGTTTGAAACTCAAGAAGCAGAGGCCGCTGGTGGTGTGTAATACAATGGTGTTATTCCACAGACACCTCTCTGGAAATTTGACCTACTTTGCCTCAAAGATCTCTGGAAAATGCCTTTGGGGCCATTCCATTATTGTTGTGTTGAAAGGAACCTGTTTTCTATTTACATTCGTCTCCAGCAAGTAGATGGTTGACCACAAACTTGATTTTCTTACTTGAACACAATGTTTTACTCTTAACATGGTTAAGCTGAGAGTCTTTCCAAATCTTCCCATTATGCTTCTCTCTTGATTATAATTTCCACCCTAAAATCACTTCCCTTGTCACTCATCTAATTGTAAATAACCAAGAAAAGCCATTGCCATCTTGGGCTCTTTCCTACTTAGATAATTCTAACTCTTTCCTCTTAAAATCCATTTTCTATGAAGACTTAGAGCATGGACACAATTCTGTCAAGTTCTTTGCTAGTTTAAGGATGGACTTATACTTTGTTCATCATTTCCCTCTGGTACCTTCTTAAAAGGTCCTTACCATCCATGTTTCTATCTGTAGTATGATCAGACCGTTATCTTCTACTTTTTGTCTTCTGAACTTTCCCCAAATTTGGGGAAATTGCTGTGCTCATAGAAACATAGGACTCTGCAAGCCTGCCCTTCTAAGTTCTTCCAGCCTCTGCCCTCTCCAATTCCAAACCATTTCCCACATGTTTAGGTCTTTGTTATAGTCATGGCTCCTCATTTCAATAGCGATTTTCTGTCACAATCTGCTTGTGTTGCTGTAATGAACCCCACAGACTGGATGATTTGTATAGATCTTCATTTCCCATAGCTCTGGAGGCTCAGAAGTCCAATGTCAAGGTGCCACTACCTCGTAATGATCCCGCTGTGCCATTACATGATGGTAGAAGGGCAAGGAAGAAGCAAGGAGAGGGGTTCCTGGCTGTAATCCCCTCACAGAAGGCTGAAGCAGGAAGACCGCCATGAGCTTGAGGCCAGCTGAGGCTGCTCTGCAGCCTGAGCTAATGTGTAAGACCCTGTCAACAAACACGATGGAAGAGGAGGAAGAGGGAAGACAGGGAGGAGAAGGAAGAGGAGAGGGCAGAAAAGCGAAGGGCAAGGGTGAGGAAAAGGCTGAACTCACAGGTAATTTACAATCATGGTAGCAATTTTAAGCCATTCCGAAGAACAGATCCTTGGCTGGGGAGATGGCTCAGTGGGTAAGTGCTTACTCTGCAGGCCTGAGGACCTGAGTTTAGATCCCCCAAACACATATGGAAGTCAGGTGCAATAATAGCACATGCATCTGTAATCCCTGTGCTCATAGGAGAAGATGGGCGGTAGAGTCAGGAAATTTCCCCCAAAGCTTGCAGGCCAGATAGCCTGGTGTATGTACGAGAACAACCGGAGGCCCTGTCTCAAGACGAGGAACACAAGGACTAATGCCTGAGGTTGTCCTTAACCCCCACACATGTCCAGTGACCTGTGTGTTCCCCATCAAAAGCCCCATCTCTCATCCCTGTTGTACTGGGCATCAGGTTTTCAATGTAGGAACTTCGGGGAGCACACATATCATAACATACATTTTTTTTTTTGCACGTCTCCTTAAAGGTCTAGCTTGAAAGAAGACAACTATTGCTATATATGCTTTTGTGTTCAAACTAGTATATAAAACATACGTAGACCTTGGAAATTCTTCTATTCTCTAATGGAAAAATATGGATAAAAGTGTAAACCACATCTCAGTATTATTACAAAATTAACCTTGGCTTTGAAAATTCTTTGCAAGGGTCTCATTGATACCCGGGGGTTCCTGAATTGTACTTTGAGAACTACTGCACCTTGCTGCCTCTCAGGACACAGGGAAAATGACCTGGCTGACTACTGAATGCTCATGGAGAAACATTGCCATTGAAGTAACTAACCCCAGCCTGCTGTGTAAGAATGAGCAGCAGTAACTGCCCCTGCAGACGAGGCTACAAACCCGGTTCTGCCCTTGGCTGTTCTTGACCCTTCACTGTACTGAGTTTCTCTGTCTCATATTCCTTATTACAGGATTTGTTACCAGTCCCTTGCTAGACATTGTGCACATTCCAAAATCGACTCAATGAGATTATTTTTTTCCTGCCTCTAACTTGTACCATTTATTTCTAGAGCACAGAAGAGAACTTTTTCCTATTCATGCATTAAGGATAGTGTGACTTTGATAACAAAGTTGACTAATATGAAACAAAACAAAGCAGAGCAAAAAAAACCCAATAAAATTTAGTCTAAATAATATGCTTTTAAAAAACATCAATAATGCATTAATAATTGAGCCAATTAATGTAATAAAATACACCATACATTATAACTAAGAAGAGGTGGTTCAAAAATTCAAGATTTTCATTTATTTTATTAACCAACATAAAGTGAAAAATCATACATTCATCTCAATAAATACCAAAAAAGCAGTTGGTGAAATTATATGTTCATTATCAATGAACATCCCCTAATACAATAGAAGTATAAAGAAACTTTCCAACATTATCTTCTTTCTTACTTTTATTTTTAAATTATTTTTCTTTTTTTATTAAGAAATTTTTTATTCATTTTACGTACCAACAGCAGATCCCCCTCTCATCCCTCCTCTTGCTCTCCACTAGTCTTCCCTCCCCAAAGCCCACCTCTATCCCCTCCTCCGAAAAGGTAAGGCCTCCCATGGCGAGTCAGCAAAGCCTCAACAAGATTTTTTTAATGAATGCTAAGATACAGGGGACGACTGATCAATGTTGGTTTTAACTTTGGATTGGCTAATGATAGGCAAGACCATACTCAGCCAGAAGGGATGAAAAAGAGACTCAACAAAATCAGATGTCCAACTCTCAGTTTAAAAATCTTTCAATTGGTTTACAGATCCATACACCTGGACTTTCAGAAACTTTATCTGAGGCATAAAGTGCACATGTTAGGACTCCTAGGACTTTCTGTCAATCAATGCATTAATTTCTCTAGAAAAGAACATATTCCACTAGCACCAAAGCCTTGGTATAGTATCCTATCCATCACAATGCATGTATTTTTTTTTCAGAGCTGTGGGAATTTAGATTGTAGATAAGATATGAGGGGCTTTCCCCATGATGTGTAACATAAATGTGGAGCATAAATCTCCAGCATAAAATGAGGGACTGTGACCATGCTACCATCACATTCTGTCAACCTCATGAGTAAGAAACACATATCTAAGGATCTAGAAACATCCTGACCTAATGTTTGCATTTCAGTCATCTCTATTGGCTCCCAGGGTTGGAGTAGTGGCTTCTGAGTTTCTGTCTGTAGATGTTGCCTGCATTGAAGTCACAACCTGTGTTGTATAAGTAGTAGTGGCAGGGAGTTAGACACATGGGGACACTAGTTGCACCAACAGATGTGTTAACGAAGGCATAGACACTTTATATTTAGCTTGTTGAAAATATCCTTAGCCAGGACCACAATACCCTGAAGAATAAATATAACATTAACGGGCACAATAAGATCTATTACTCATTACATTCCCAACTAGCAGAGACTGAAGAGGTGGCAGCATGTTAAAAACTGGTAAATAAGAACCCAAACATATTGCTCATAACCTCCAATGTACAAATTTTCCCAGAATAATCAACCCTGGAGTTGTTGGAGGATAGAATCCCTGGTTACAAAAGAATGTTGGACAAAAAGAAAGGACTATAGGACTTAAAATAATACTTTTGACAAATTTATCAGAGTGTGGAACTCCACGAGTGTTATAACAATGTTTGGAGTCTTGAAAAACTTTAAATTATTGGTTTCTATGAGATTTTATAAAACTCTGTAGCTTCAAGGTTCAAGTAATTTAAAGTTTTTACCTACAGTATTTTTCTAACTTCTGGAGGAGATAAGTTATATCTACTTAGGCATTTGTACACACCACAGATATTAATAGGCAGTTTACCTTTTTACCCAATGTAAATACATATGTATTTTAACTTACAGTAGATCTGAACTTGCCACTGTCACAAAATCAGCATTATGAGACTTCAAATACGACTCCTCCGCCATGTCAGAAAGCAGAAAATGCTTGTTAGAAAGTGGACAACTAAAGAGGTGTAGACTTATTATGTGTGTGTTCAATTAAAGCAGACGTAGCTGCTCTGGGGAGGTGAAAGGATCTGGTTTTTCCTCCTTTGTTTTCTTCCTTCCAGACCTTCTTCTCTTTCTTCTGTCTCCATGTTTCTCTCTCATTATTTTGCCCTTCAAAAGTTGACATTTTTCTATACACACCAGACCACTGCTGCTTTATTGCCTTCTGCGTAGAATGCCTTTATGAAAAACATTCAATTAGAAAACCCAGGGCCCCAGGATTCCTAGTAGCAGGTGTGGCAGCACTAGTGGGCTGCCCACCCGGTACCTTGAGGAAGCTACTTGGATGTGCAGCCCCATCTCCCTTGCAGACCATAGGAACTCCTTTGTCTCCCTCTTAGGAGTGCCCACTTTCGCTGTGCACAGTTAAGTCCCCCCACCTTGCAGAAGGAAACTCACTGCTCAAGGCCACACCCCAGCCTGCAGTTTTGGGATGGACTGGAGTGGCCCACACTCCATGTCTGGCTTCTTTCCTTGACTAGAATAAATCTGGCAGCAATCCATGGGATTGCCCGGGGCTCGTTGTTAGCTGAATCACAGGTAATTTTCTCCCTCCGTGGAATTCTTTTTCTTCTACTCTCATATAAAAATTGATTCTGAACACATTTAACAATACAAGTTCTTCATAGAAATCTCTTATTCAGAGTCCATCCTAACCTATAACCATGCGGGCTAGAGATAGGGAACTCTAATTTGAGGCCAAGTCCCCGGTTGCCGAGCATGGCCTTTAAGGAATCCATAGCTGTGTGGTTGAAATACTGATGGCGTTAGTCTGCTGTAGTCATGCAGTTACTGCAGCTTTCACTGTGATGAGATGTGAAGGCAATGCACTTGTGGGTGTGGTGTCCAGAGTCCTTGAGAAGTCCAGGGCCAGTAGTAACTGTTAGTGCAGTGCGATTGGATGGCAGCTGCTTAGTGCTAGAAAATGAATTAGAGAAAGGTGACGGAGGCTGCGGTGATTCATCAGCAACTCCAGGCTCAGTTCGAAGGCTGGAAGGCATATGGTAGTTTATAAAGGGACTCTCATTTCCTACAGCCAGAAGCAGGGGCAAGCCAGGGTCATACCTTGCACTTAATTCTAAGACCTGCAGAGCTTCAGAGGAAGCAGAATTCCTAACCTAGCAAGTCTGCTATTCCAGGGTCAGGGACCTGACTGCATTCTGAGACAAACCTGGAATTTCTAGGTTAACTGAATCCCCTTGGGCTCACTCTCTAATTAAGAGCTACTTTTGTTCACATAATGGAAGACAAATTGGAAGGCTTTGCCTTACATGGCAGCATGTTCCCAACTCAGGATCTGCCCTGACCCTGAACACCAGACCAATAACTAGAATCAACAGTGGTGGTTCCCAAGCCAAATCCAGCCTGTAGTCTGTTTGGGGGTAAAATGTCACTGGAATCCAGCCACCACAACATTCAATGTCATGTTGTCTCTGGGTGCTTTCATGCTATGTTGGAAGAGGTGGGTAGTCTCAACAAGAGGGCAAATGGCCCACACAACTTAAAATATTGGCAGTTGGCTCTTTTAGGATAAATTTGGTGGCCACAGGAGTATTAGAAGTGCTGGTTCTGATAAGGAAGAAAAATGAATACATGCCAAAGAAGATGCAAGACCTAACCTACACACAGCTGGAAAGGAAGAATACACAAGACTACATTCCAAACAGCCTGGATTAAGTAGGATGGTGTATACAGTTGGACAATGTACAGTTTTTATATATATATAAAAGCCCTCCTGGAATAGAAGACTTAGTGCTCTGCTTGGTGACTTGTTGGCTAACCCTTCTTTTTTATCAAAGTGATCACCAAACTCAGTAGGGAAGATATGAGAGGAATATATTAGCAGACATTGATAAAAGAAATCAAGAGGCTGAAAGTACGAGACATGCTACCTAAAATGGATATGGTCTGTAGGAAAAGAAAACCCACAAGTTCACTGGTTAGAAGACCAGCCATTTACTAAAGCTATAAGGGATGAGCTAGTGAGGAGGACCACAGACCACCGAGAAACTCAATGGTGACTGTTCTCCACAGGGCAACAATGACGCCATTGACAATGCTGTGATGGAATTGATCCCTCCAACTGCAGTGGGAGTAATAAGATCCCAGGGTGATAGAAGCCACGTGGGCAGAACTTAGGTGGCAGAACCAAGGAGCTTGCAATTATTTGAATGAGTGCCAAGGCTGAAGTGGCAGCTAGGAAGCTCCCATCTGGAGACAGTTACTTAGATGCTTACAGCAGTTCTTCATCTGTGCCAGGGATATTCCAAGACCCCAGCAGGTTTCTGAGATCACGAATAGAACCAAATCTATTCTATTCTATTCTATCTATCTATCTATCTATCTATCTATCTATCTATCTATCTATCTATCTATCTATACACACACACACACACACACACACACACACACACACACATATATACACACACTCATGGATAGAACCAAATCTATTATATATATGCTATATATCTATGAAAAGCTTCATTTATAAAGCAAATAAGAGGTTAAAAACCAATAATAAAATAGACTAACTGCAAATATTGTAATACAATTACATAAACTCCCTCTATTCCATATTGTACTATATTCACCCTTCTTGTACTGACAGGGGGGGGCGTGAAACAGTGCCTGTGTGGTGAGGTGCAGGGAGCTTAATGACGCAGAACTGTGATGTAACAGTGGGCTACTGTGTAAGGCACGCTTGAACAGACGTGCTGCAATACCACAACAGTGGCTCTCACAACCAAGATAGCCCATTGAGTAATTAACTCTGTAGGAAGGGCATGCAGCATGAATATAATGAGCAAAGAATAATTCATGTCCGGGTCAGGACAATAAAAGATTTTATCATGCTAATCAGAATGCTGTGCAATTTACAACACAATTGCTTATTTCTAGAAGTTTTCCAATTGTGTTTTTCAGACCATAGTTGACCAGGGATAACTGAAACAGAGAATGAAATACTAGAGAAGGGAGGGTTATTGTATTGGAATTAGGTATTCTTAGGAGCAGGATGGGGCAGAATGCAAGGTAATAATTACACCAATTATGTTTAGATATAAGGTGTTGCCTCCAGGATAGTGTGTTTGAACACTTGGTCCTGAATGGTGGTGCTATTTTGAGAGACTATGAGACATTTAGTAGGTAGGGTCTTGCTGGGGTAAATGGATTCCTGAGAGTAAGCTTTAAGGGTGATAGCCCTGTTTCCTGATCAGCCAAGATTTGAACAAGCAGATTTTTCCTTTCTTTTTTTATTATTAATTTTTAAATTTTATTTTACATACCAACCACAGTTTTCACTCCCTCTTCTCCTCCTGTTCCCGGCCCCCATCTCCTTTCTACTCCCCACTCTTCCTCTCCTCAGAAAGGGACAGGTCTCCCATGGTAGTCGGCGAAGCAAGGCATATCAAGTTGATGCAGGACCAAGGTTCTCTCCCCTGCATCAAGGCCTGAGCGAGGCATCCCACCATAGAAAATAGGTTCCAAAAAGCCAGCTCATTTGCCAGGGACAGATCCTGGTCCCACAGTTAGGGGCCCCACCAACAGACCAAGCTACTCAATTGTCACCCCCATGCGGAGGGCCTAGGTTGGCCCCATGCAGGCTCCCTAGCTGTCAGTCTAGAGTCCGTGAGCTCCCACGAGTTCGGGTCAGCTGTCTCTGTGGGTTTCCCCATCATGATCTTGATCCTCCTTGCTCATATAATCCCTCCTCCCTCTCTTCAGCTTGACTTCTGGGGCTTGGCCCAGCTGTGGATCTCTGCATCTGCTTCCATCAGTTACTGAATGAGGGTTCTATGAAGACAATTAGAGTAGTCACCAGTCTGATTACAGGAGAAAGCCAGTTCAGGCACCTTCTCCACTATTGCTAGGTGTCTTATCTGGGGTCATCCACAGCTGACCATTTCTAATGACGTGTTTATTTGTCGCTATTAGAAACTTCAAAGGACCATTCCCACCCATTCTCCCTGTGGAATTTGCTTAGACTTCCAGTAATAGTACCACAGTTCAACAGTTCCCTGTGCCCAGTCCTTACAGGTGACTTCTGAGTGCTCCCCAGAAAACTCCTGCATGTGACCTTGTATATTAGAGCCTGGTTCCTCTGGCCTGATATAAGAGTGCACTCTGGTTTAAACATTTTATAAATTCCTTCTTTTCCCAATTGTTACAACTCTACTTAAAAATAAGCCAGTTATTAAGAACAGATAGTTTCTCCCTAGCAAACTGAAAATTAAAATATTTAGTCATTTAATTTAGCTCAAAATGTTTTACTGAACACAAAGAACTTTGTCTCTATCGGAAGGCTCCTCCATATAGCATCTTCCCTTCTGTGGGCTTTTGGTGCTAAATTATTTAGTTTTTAATCACGTCCTAATCCATTGTTTAGATTCATGCTTCCGGAATATTTTTAAAATGTAGTCTGTTTTTAATATTAGCTCTCCACCTGTCACTGCGGGGAATGTGTCAGGGCACATGGTGAATGGCTTTAGTCTTAACCCTTGCAAACTTAGCTTGTTAACTGCATTCTTGGAAAAGAAGTTCCTTCATGAGTTGTCTCTTCACTCACAATTCCATCTCCCTTGCTTTGTGATCCACAGTGGCAGATTTTGAAAGCCCATAATCATCATCTTAGCCTCTTTAAACAGGACCCTAGGCATTGATCTGCATAATCCATGTTCTCATTCCCTCTCCAAGTTTGTTTATTTATTTATTTTGCTGCCAGAAACATGTGCTCACTGCGTGTACCATAAACCTTTTGAGTTACCAAATTTCTGTCTTAGATTGAGAATTTTGGTGTTATTCCTTAAATTGGTGACAGTGTTACATGCCAAAAGAATGTGGAATGTGATTAATCTTTTAATTAATCATCAGTTTCAAAGTTAACTGGATAATGCTTGGAGTGGTTCCATTTCAAATACAGATCCGAGATCAGCACATAGTATATGGAGTAGGGATTTCTGATAGGTATTTTCTCAGTTATTTATTCTATGCCTTTCCAGTTTTGACCATAAATGGGACTTTATTTTTATATGATTTAATATACATTTACACATCATTCTTGGTGTTACTTTTTTTGTTGTAAATCCCAAACATACAAAGGTAGAGAAAATGATACCACAAGTCTTTCTGTGCCTCTCACTCAATTTCAACCGTAAGCAGCATTTGCAGCTTTCTCCATTTCTTCATTCCTGCCGCATTTCTCTTCCACCACATGCACATACCCAGGCACACATTATTTCCTCTGGGAACATTTGAAGCCAATACCAAATGTCATGGAAGCTTCTTCATACTTTGCATAAAATTAAACAGTAAGGTTTAATATATATATGTATATATATATACATATATATATATATATGATCACCTAGGAACCATCAAATAATAATGTCTCATGTATTGTAATAGTTCATCTTCAAATGTATCCAACTTTCTCAAAGCTCTTTACAGTTGGCCTAATTAAATGCTAACCAATAAAATCCACAAACTGCATGGTTATCATATATCTTAACCACTTAATATACAATGTCTCTCCTCTCTTTAATTGTTTCTATGGGTTTGGATTTGTTGAAGAAACCAGCTTAAGTACACGTTAGATCCTGTATTTTAGATGTTTGTGGTGTTTTCTTCTTGTTCCTTTGTTCTTTGTACATCCTACCAACAGCAGCAGCAGCAGCAGCAGCAGCAGCAGCAGCAGCAACAACAACAACAACAACAACAACAACAACAACAGCAACAGCACCCGTTGTAATTATATCTGAATCTTGAAGTGATTAAGGTTCAACTGCTTGAAGGCCATACTCTTTCTTATGCTGTGTACTTTCTGTGGACCACGTCACGATCTCATAAGCCTATTTTACCTACTTTGAATACTGCTGATAATCCATCAGGTGGGGTCCTATGCTCTGTCCTCTACAGCTATCTTGTGAACATTTACTGACAACATTGCCTCCACCTGGTGTTTTGTTAGGAATTGAAGCCACATTTTTCTTATTGGATCTCTGCTTCTGGATGAGTTATTTCCAATTATTCTACAATAAAAGCTTACCTTCATTAGTTACTTGGTTCTATTGAGATCTAGTTAATTCAGGAAAGGAAAGCCAAACTCTGGACTTTACACACTCACCTATTTTCATAGTAATGAGCTGATGTTCTATAAGTAAGTCTTAAGTCTTCTTTTTAAGTGCCACTGTGGCTACATTGATTTTTTGATTTAATATTTTAAAAGAGTATGCTTATCATTTTTTAGACGGTCATACTGTGTCATTTTGCTAGTGGGCTCCCTTTCAAGTTGACTGGTTTTGTTTTGTTTTGACATGACTTCTTTAGTTTTTAATAGATTCCTGCTTTTCACATTGCAGCATGCTCCCAGATCATTTCATACATTTGAGATTCCATATAGATTCCCTAAAGATGATCTACTGGTCAAAAGCAGCAACCATTTTAAGGCACTTGGGCAGAGTGGAAAGTGCATGCCTGGGCGCTGAGCTCAGCAGATTAATATAATGCCAACCTCATTGCTGACCAGTGGGACCAGAAGAAGCTTAACCTCATGCTAGGATGTTAGCACCTTGCACGGGGGAAAATGTTATAATAAAAAAAGGAGATCCTTTTATTCTGATGTTAATTGGAAAAAGCATAATTTGTAGTCACATAAAATACACAGAGAACTTTGTGATTAAATATGCCAGAATGCTAATGGTGGCATCACTGGAGGGTGGGCTCCAACTTGTGTTTCTCTTCTACATGCCTCATTTTGTACACTTGCACCCAACCTACAATGGAAAGGAGATAACTTTCATTAAAAGGAAACAAAGGCTCTCACGTAAAACCAAGAATGTTGATTACAATGCTTTTGAGAAATGATTTATCACATTCTCTCTCTCTCTCTTTTTGTATCTCCCATGGTCAATTTAATTCACTTATTTCTTAACAGAATTGAATATAGATTACAGAATAAAGAAAATATTGACGTAGCTACACTCTGCCATCTGCTTCCCCTCTCTGCACCATGCCATATTGATTTCAGTAGACCGGGTCAAAGCTGAGTGTTTCCTGCTTTCAAGGCTGACCCTGAAGGCCTCACACTGTTCCGCCTCCTCGCTCCCAGGGGAGCATGTCTATGGTCCTGGTTGACAGATGCAGGCAGAGCAGTAAAAACAGGAAGTGAAATAAAATCTCTGTCTGACATGCTTATAAATCAAAATTCCCATGGGACAGAACTGTTGGTGTTGGGAACACATCAAGAATAGTCTCATTGATCAGAAAGCTAAGTCAATTGATGCTTTATTCAACTACAATTTCGGGCAACTTGTCAAAGGTGAATTTATCTAGTAACTATTTAAAATACGGAAAATAATTTCAAAAATCTTTTGTGGAACCAGTAGGGAGAGATTTCTAAGTAAAGATTAAATATGATTTTAAGGAATGGTGTTTTAATCTGAGCGGAGAGTTTTAATGGAAGATTAAATTCAGCAGACATTATAAGCAAGGAGATAATCACAAATGACTTTTCTTTATGATTTTTTTCTCTGCGAATATATCTTATTTCAAATGGTAAGTTTTGATTTATGACTTGAGATGGCGTAAGCTAAGCAAGCCTGGATTGTGGAAATTTGACAACAGGATATTACTTCTGTACAATGAATTGCCTTTGGCGGGTTTTCAGATGGCTGCCTGGGAAGCAACATGTAAAATAACCCATCCTGGCAATTGAGAACAAATGCCAGAACTGTTTTTACTTTTTACTTTTCTTTTTCTTCACGTTCTTCCTTCCTTCCAAAGCTGCTTTGTTTGGATGTTGATCACGTTGGAAGCCCAGCACTTGGCAATGGAAACGTTCTCATTAAAAGGCCGGCTTCCCCCTTATGAAGCATTTACTCTTGGGTTAGGTACTATGTTGGATACAGACTACATTTACGAGAGAGACAGTCATACTGACTCACAATGACCTAGGTAGAAGGGCTGGTTATAGACTAGCAAATAAGAGGCCAGCAGAGGCTACACATAGGATGATGTGTGATGAGCGATGTGTGATGGAAGGATCTATCCCTATGGATGGGAGGATTAGTCAGGGATTCTCCAGAGGAATAGAAGCAGTTAGACCTCCTTGTACTCTACTCAACAGAGGTCTGTTTTAAAGAAAATAGTTCGCACAGTTGTACCCAGAGTCTGAACTATGCAGAACAGGCCAGGAGGGTAGAGAGCTAGGAAAGGATTGATGTAATGATCTGAGTCTGAAGGCAGTTTTCTTGCTCAGAGGATCTCAGTCTTATTCTCTTAAGGCCTTCAACTGATTGAATTCTGGGAAAGGGGGATCTCCTCTACTTAAAATCCAGTGATGTACATGTCAATTTCTCATCTCAACAGTACTTTCACAGAAACATGTAGACATATTTGGCCACATGTCTGGAAGCTATAACTTAACCAGAGTGACACATAAGATTAACCATAACAGTTAGGGATGTAGCTTGTTGAGGAGGTTAGATAGGAGGCACAGTGGTATCCAGATAAGCCCCTAGGGTCTTAGCTTCTCCCCACAGAACAGACTGACTGCCTTTAGTGATTACGAATCCAACTGGTGTAAATACCCTTTCCCAGCAACAGGAATGTGTGCCACACAGTAAGAAAAGGGTCAGAGCTCTGCCGGAGGATGTGACCAACTTGGGCATGGCCATACTGTCTCCCTGACAAATGCTTGTTTCTTTGTCTGCATGCTGACTGGATTATTGTTTCATTGTCTTTTGCAGATCTTTCTGTCTTTCCTTTTCATAAACCATAAACATCTTAAACACCGACTTAAACATTGAGAGTTTACTGTATGTTATTTAGTATCTTTTTTTTTGTATAAATGATTCATTCCTGTGCCATAAATTCAAAACCTTCAAAAGGGCATAGAGCAAAAGTAAGTATCCCTGTCGACCCTGACTATAAGTCACCTGACATTTCCCAGATTGTCAGTTTCATGTTAGGAAGAGTGTGAAGACAGAATAACAGAAAGTAGGAACATAAAATATAGCAAGGTGTTACTATTCTGCTTAACAGATACGGTAGATATTCCTTCATTGAGATTTAAAACAGAATTATTTATTACTATTATGATTTGCTTGTTTGAATGAGATGCCCCCATTGATGGTGCTCTTGGTAGGGTTAGGAGGTGTGGTCTTTTGGAGGAAGTACATCATCTGGGGCAGGCTCTGAGAGTTTAAAGACTCAAGCCATTCCCAGTTTGATCTCTCTGCTTCATGCTTGCAGGTTGAGATGTGAGCCCTCAGCCCTCTGCTCCTACTTCTGTACTTTTGTTCCTCCATCATAGACTCTAACCCTCTGGAACCAAAAGCCAAAGTAGACTCCTTCTTCTGTACATTGACTTGGTCATGGTATTTTATCACAGCAAAAGAAAAGTAACTGATACATCATCATTGTGTGTGTGCACTGCCAGAGATTGAGCCTAGGTTCTTGAACGTACCAAAAATGCCTTATATTTTTACGGCTATATAATATTCCATTATGCAAATGTACTATAATTTAGTTAGCCAGTCCCTTGTTTGGACTCTACAGTATTATGCTATTAAGATAATAAACAAATATCCTCAGGCAGACACTTATCTTCCATTCATTGTTTTGTATGCATACTTGTTCACGTGTGTGTGTGTGTGTGTGTGTGTGTGTGTGTGTGTGTGTGTGCATTTGATGAACATTTGATCTTAGGCATCTTCCTCATTTACTATCCAGTTTATTTTTCTGACAAGTTCTCTCACTGTACCTGGGTCTCACCAATTCAACTAGACAAGCTGGTCAGCCAGTCCCAGGGATCCCGTGGCCTCTCCCTCCCTAGTGCTGGGAGGACAGGCATGTGCTGTCCTGCTTAGCTTTATACACGGTGCTGGGGATCCAAACTCAGGTCTTGTTTGCTTATTTGGCAGGCAATTTACCAAACAGCCATCCTCTCGGTTTCTTTCTTCATTCTTCAGGATAAATTCCCAACAGAAGGAGGCCTAAATGAAAGGGCATGTGTACTTAAAGTTTTGATGTATTAGCCAAGTGTCCTCCCCGGAACTGCTTGCTAGCACAGCTCCGATTGGCTATCTCCAAACCCAATTCACTGCAGATGTGTAAACATGACATTACCTGGAATTAGGAAATTTTGTTTTGTTCCTTTCTTTCCTTCAGGTCCGTGTTGAGCACGTGTCATTTTCTGCAAGTGTGGGGACAGGCCAAGGCACGGGAACAAAAGGAAAGGGATTCACCCAAGGAGAAATTGAACCCAGAGGTTGACATTACGGCCAGTTGGATCTAGTTCAAGAACAACAGAATAGGTTTCCTCTTCATGGCTTGCCCAAGGGCCAACCTCCTAGGTGTCAAGAAGAGAACCTGAACTGTTTCAGGGCTCTCTTTGATCTTGGAGCTCATAAGTATGTTGCTGTGACTGCATGAGCTGATTTACATAATCCTTTAGGGCACTTGCTGGTACATGGAAGCATGCAGCCATGCCAGTTAGTAGCCTTGCTCATTGGAAGTGGGGGGAAGGGAGGGGCTGGAGGAACTAGCAGGGGTCTTGTACTCTCAGGCTGGGAAGTGCAGCATCAGGAGCTTGTGAAACCTCCTCACCCCTTCCCACTGTGCCATTCAAACAGCGTTTGAGCACACTGGTAGCAGCACTTGAGCCACTGGGGAGAGGAGCATTATTCTTAATTGAGCGGGAACTAATGAGAGCTGCATTGCTGTGACTCTGCCTATCGGATGAGAACAAACATTAATGACCACTGGGCTGGAAAGGCCGGACGCAATTCACCAAATGAGAGGGCAGCTTCTCCCATCAGTTATAACACAGTGTGCAGGAGACCAGGGCCTGCTCTCCAGCAGCGAAAGTCCATCAGTGGTGACACTGTTAAATACAGAGTGAAGAAGGCCCCATAAACTGCCATCCATGCATGAAGCAATTAAACACGGTGTTGCCCCCGAAGCAACACTCGGACACCAGCCGCTGTTAGAGCTTTTAGGGCGCAGCAATCAGAGGATGACAAAGGAATAAAAATTTGCCTTTTTTTTAAAACATAAAGCTGAGGGCACATGGGGAAGAATTTCATGTCTTTTAATTGAAGTGGGATTCAGAAGGTATTAACGACTAGGTCCTCAGTGAGAACAGAGCTAAGCTCTTCCCTGGCGGCACCTCCTGTGAGCTCCTCTGCTGAAGTGGACTGTGTGGTTTGCTGGTGACTCAATTAGGGGACATTTGACACATCTGATGGGGAAACGCAGGCTGCTGGAAAGAGACAGCTCCCTGTTTTCCGCTTTCTTCTCCTCCTTGGTTTTAACGTGTGTGCTCCCCATTAGTCCACACTTGACGGCTTTCCACTCCAAGCCTGGTGCTCCTTTCCTAGTTTGGCAGCCCAGAGTGGAGTTCAAGCCACTGGGCTTCAGTGAGTGCATTTATTCCAAACATGCTGATGGTGCCATTCCCTGGGTTTTTTTTTTTTTTTTTTTTTTTTTTTTTTTTTTTTTTAAACAAGCAGCTTGTATCCCTCCATCCAGGGCCACTAATTTGAGGATTGGGGAGGTTGGCATTAAAAACACTGTACTGGAGAATGTGTGGGCTTGGAGGAAGAGTAGAAGGCATACTATCAGGTCTCATTTCCTAATGCTGAGATCTTTCAATACAGTTCCTCATGTTGTAGTGACCCCCAACCACAAAATCATTTTTGTTTCTACTTCATAACTGTAATTTTGCTACTGTTATGAATTGTAATGTAAAGATCTGTGTTTTCCTATGGTCTTAGGCAACAACCCCTGTGAAAGGTCCATTGGACCCAAAGGGGGTCATGGCCAATAGGTTGAGAACCACTGCTCTAAAGGTTGGAGCAGGTTGTTGGGGGTTTTTATTCTTTTTTTGGGGTCCCACCACCCAGCCCAAAATAAATCACTCATGGAGGCTTATTCTTAATTATGAATGTCTGGCCTTAGCTTAATTTCTAGCCAGCTTTCTTTAACTTAAATTATCCCATCTACCTTTTGTCTCTGGGCTTTTCCTGTTCTCTTACTTCTGTAAATCTTATTCCTACTCTGTGGCTGGCTGTGTAGCTGGGTGGCTGGACTGATGTCTTCCTCCTTCTCTGGCTGCTCCCTCCTCCCAGTTTTCTCCTTCTATATATTCTCTCTGCCTGCCAGCCCTGCCTATCCTTTCTCCTGCCTTGCTATTGGCCAGCCAGTTCTTTACTAGACCATCAGGTGTTTTAGAAAGGCGCAGTATCACAGCTTCACAGTGTTAAACAAATGCAACATAAACAAAAGTAACACACCTTAAAATAATATTCCCCAACAGCAGGTGGTCTGTTGATATCAAAGCCATGTCTCCCAGGCACACCCAGATACCTGCTTGACACTGGGCCTGAAGTGTTATGCATCTCTATGAGGGATTTTCTCACTAGGGGTAAGTTGACTTGCTCTGACTGCTCCAACTCTTCTGATCTAGGAGTGACTGCAGTCCCTGATGCCTTGAGATTCTGTGCCACTCCTTGGTCCTAAGGGTGCTAAGCACCCACCTAGGTTTTGAGAAGAGCAAATCAGAAAAGAGCAAGCTTTGAACTCTTATGTCGCCCAGGCCTCACAGGCCTCATCGCTTGTGTAGCTGTTGCAGCTCAGAGGTAAACACCAGACCATCACTTCACCTTGTTTCTTTCGATTTCATGTTGATATTTGTATTAAGCACAACTGTTTTTAATTATTATTTTTAAGACAATAGCACAAAAAATGTTTCAGGGAAGCCGTCTCAGAGTCTGATGACAAAAATTTGTAATTTAGTGTAACTTAATGTATTTTGGTAGGCCCTCATCTTCCCACCCCTCACTGCGCATGTTTGATCTCTCTGCACAGCTGCCAGGCTGACCTGCAGTCTTGGAGCACCCCTCAGGTCTGGTGCTGGAGGTGACGTCAGCTCTCCTTGGCGATGACATTGTTTAGGGGAGTTGTCAATTACCAGGATTCAATTTTCATTGAGCAATTGTGGGTTTTTAAGCACATCTTCATTTTCAAATGAGGTGACTTCTTTTATTCTTCATTTTGACTTATATTTTCCATCAAGCCTCTTGAAACACTAAATTATTTACTGGCTTTCAGGTGATGATATTTGTGCTTTTTCATAGTAATCCAATGAGATTGTTCACATAAAAACAGTCAATAGTTGACACACAGAGGTTTATTTAAAATAGCTTTTATTGAAAAATAATTGATTAATAGACTAATCTTATTTTGATTCAAGCACAATTACTTAAAACCTTTTTTGGTTTTGAGCTGGAAAGATGACTTAGCAGATAAAGATGATTGTCACCAAGCCTGATGACCCAAGTTTGATCCACAGATCATGTAAGTACATACACACTCATGCATATACACACACACATACACACACACACACACACACACAGAGTAAATGAAAATAAATGTTTTCATACTTACTTAGTTTGTGTGTGCATGTGTGTGTATGTGTGTGTGTGTGTGTGTATGTGTGTATGTGTGTGTGTGTGTGTGTGTGTGTGTGTGTGTGTGTGTGTGTGTGTGTGTGTATGTGTATCTATGTGGCCATGCACATACCTCAGTGTTTGTGTGGAGGTCAGAGGACAACTATTGAGAGTTGATTCTTTCCTTCTACTGTGTGTGTTCCTGAGATTGAACTCAGGACATCAGACTTCACTGCAAGTGCCTTTACCCTGCAAGCTAGCTCACTTGTCCCAACCTCCACTTTAAAATGGTGAGTTTTGAAAAACCCACATCTACCTGAGTCTGTTTCTCTCTCTCTCTCTCCTCTCTGTGTGAGTGCACACAAGAGTGTGCAATTGTGTGTGTATGTGTACACATACATGCATGGATATGGAAGCCTGGGGTTGGTGCCAGGTGTCTTACTCAATTTTCTGTCTTATTTTTTGTTCTTTCACAGAACTTAGAGCTCACCAATTCCACTAGGCTAGCTGGCCATTGACCACCTCCCCCTCCCCACTCAAGGATCCTTCTGTTTAATCCCAAGCACTGACAAGAGTCAGTGTTAGGCTTTTTTTTTTTTTCAAATGTGAATTTGTGAGTGCTGGAGATGAGATCAGACTTAGGTGGTGTAATTACTTTACCAATGGAAACATCTCCCTAGTTTTGAGAAATGGCACTTCTTATCCTACAAAGTTGCCTCCAGAAGCCCCTATATTCCCAAACTCTCTGCATCCAGAAGACAAGGGCTCCAATTTATAGTGATGATAAATCCACAAGCAACAAAAGCCAGTGGCTTATTTGCATACAAATAGGATGCTAACCAGAAGATGTCAATAAGCCTTGTAAGAATCAGGCTAGGCTGTCAGGACCTTTCTTACCAAGGTGGCCAGACAGTGTGAGCCAGGCAGAAGTTAGATTAGACAGGAGAGGAAGACAGCCATCAGTTGTCACTGGCTCCCAGTGTATGGCTTCCTCTAGCTCCTGAGAGCTGAGCACTGCAGTCCTTATCTCAGTAGACCTGGAATTTGGAGTCATTATCTGCTAGAGCAGAGGGATTACAAATAATGTGAAAGTCTGATGGACAGTGGTGTATAATCAGTCACAAGAGAATGGAGTGTTGGCAGTGGAAGCTGGTAGGCCAAGGTAGAAGGACTGTGCCTGGACCACGAGCAGATTACTAAGGTCACCTTGGGAAAGTTTCTTAGACATCTCTGTCATTGAGGTGCAATCTTTATGTTTTACCTTGTTACCATGCTGCTATAAGAATAAAACACTGCAAGTTTATAGTATCTCTTTGAAAAGTCCTATCCATCTAAAGGGCCAATTTTCAAGCAACCAATGTTCAGCATTTAACATCTGCCCATTATAGTATCAGTTTATGTGTGTTAAGTTCATATAACATTGCCACTGTGATCTGTAAATAAGTAATTTTGTTCACTCTTAAAACCTGTAAGGTAGATGACATTGTGATGTAGTTGTGGAGGTTAGAAAATGGGGATAAGGTAATTTGTCATAGATCCCAGTGACCAGCTAACTAGACCAAGCCTTCAACTTGCTTACAGTTGTGTTCATGATTAGTCTCCATGGTTCTAGAAGGTACTCTGTACACTATGAAAGGAGGAAGGTAAACACCAACATGCTACAAACTCTTTGATCTACAAGGATGACCTGCCTGCAAGATGTGCTAATGCAGTAGTGGTACAAAGTCTGTGGAGTAACCAACTAGCATCTGATCAGATTTAAGGCCTACTCCATGGGATGGAACCCATCCTTGACACTACAAGGGGTGGCCTAGAACCTGAGACCACATAGGCCAGGAACCTAGGGGGAAAACAAACTATTGTGCTGGCTGGTCTTTTGTCAACTTGACATCCAAACTAGATTTATCTGAAAGGAGGGAACCTCAGTTGAGAAAATGTCTCCAGAAGATCAGGCTGTAGACAAGCCTGTAGGGTATTGTTTTTAAAGATTGTATTTATTTTTATTTTATATGCATTGGTGTTTTGCCTGCATGTATGTCTGTGTGAGGATGCCAAATCCTTGGGAACTGTAATTGCACACAGCTGTGAGCTGTCTCATGGGTGCTGGGAATTGAACCTTGGTCCTCTGGAAGAGCAGCTGGTGCTCTTAAGCACTGAGCTATCTCTCCAGCTCCATGGAGGGCATTTTTTAAATTAGTGATTGGTGGGGGAGGGCTCAGTCCATCGTGGGTGATTCCATTACTGGGCTGGTGGTCCTGGGATCTATCTAAAGCACATTTAGCAAGTCAGAGGAAATCAAGCCAGTAAGCAGCATCCCGCCATGGCTTCTGCATCAGCTCCTGCTTCCGGGATCCTGCTGTTTGAGTTCCTGTCCTGACTTCCTTCAAGGAAGAACAGTGCTGTGGAAGTGTAAGCCAAACAAACCCTTTCCTTCTCAACCTGTTTTTTGTTGCAGCAATGGAAACCCCAACTAAGACACTAACGTTCTGCTAAAGGAACATGGCCGTAAAATGACTCCTAATGACATTCTGCTATGCTCATAGATCAGTGCCTTGCTCAGACATCATCAGAGGAGCTTTCCCCTGCTGCTGCTGCTGCTGCTGCTGCTGCTGGTGCTGCTGCTGGGAACAAATACAGAGATCCACAGCTGGACAACAGGTAGAGAGTGAGAGACCTTGGAACACTCACTCAGTCCTACATGTGATGTCTCCGTCAAATCCTTCCTCTCAGGGCTCAGGAAACCTCATGGGAGAAGAGGCAGAAAGGCTGTTAAAGGCAGAGGGAATGGCATTATAGGGTGTGGTATCCTCCAGAGAATTCTACTTGGATACAGATTCAAGTCAATAGAAAGTCTTTTTTAAGCCGGGCAGTGGTGGCACATGCCTTTAATCCCAACACTTGGGAAGCATAGCCAGGTGGATCTCTGTGAGTTTGAGGCCAGCCTGGTCTGTAGTGTGAGATCCAGGACAGGCACCAAAACTACACAGAGAAACCCTGTCTCAAAAAACAAAACAAAACAAAAAGAAAGTCTTTATTAGCCATCCAAAGACTACACTGAGTGTTCGGGATGCCAATGTAACCATGAGCCTTTCTTAGGGTGAGCTTTTAAGCAAAAACCAAACCAAACCAAAACAAAAAACAAAAAACAAAAAATAAAACAAAACAAAACAAACAAAAACCAAACATGTCCTGGGTTGACATACTTCGGTTTACAAGAACAGTTAGTCAGAAGCAGACCTACAGAAGCCAAAAGGCCGTGTTAGCACATGTAGAGACTTCCCCAGAACTATGCATTTGGATGGACTAAACTTTCGCTTTAGTTTTGGCAGCTGGTACTGTCTGTGTGCTGAGTTTTATAGCCTGAATGGTATGTCCATCATGGAGCCAGTTATACTAAGGTTTGGGGCCTAAGGTCTGGAGTCCTATTACAATGGAGGACAACAAGGAAACAAGGCCCTCTAAAGACAGCAGGACTGACACATAGATGAACTCACAGACTGTGGCAGCATGAACATTCCCTGCTCAGGTCTAAGCCAAATGGGGCCCCAGAGCCAAGAGGAGAAATGGACACAAGACCCCATCCCTCCCCAAATCTCCAGTGAATAACCACTCACAAAACAAAAAAGAGTTCTCTCTGATGGAGTCTTACTGGGGATAGAAAGCATTCTTAAGGCCAGGCCCCAGGCCTAGCAGTAGACGGCTAACACAAGA
The DNA here is from genome assembly GCF_007827085.1 of Peromyscus californicus insignis. NCBI lineage: Eukaryota > Metazoa > Chordata > Mammalia > Rodentia > Cricetidae > Peromyscus > Peromyscus californicus. Next base: position 13,716,308 of record NW_026294480.1, on the reverse strand, counting down.
GGAATTCAGTGGCATCTTTGGAGGTTCTTTATCTCATATTTTTTCAGAGCCTTTTTTAAAACCTTCTAGGTCCTTTGTGTATGTATTAAGACTTCTAGCTTTGTGTTTTTAGTGGATTCCTGTGAGTATGAACATGTGTGTCTCAGTGTCTATTTGTGTTTCTTATGCTTTTTCTTTGACTCCTTTTCTAGTTTGTTCTGTCATATTCTAATTTGTTTATTTTATTTTATTATTTAGTTGCCTATTTGTTTTCTCATGAGAGTCAGAAAGGGTGTGGATTCAGATGGGAGGGGAGGTGGGGAGAATCTTGGAGGAGCAGGAGAAGGGAAAACCATAATCAGAATATATTGTGTGAAAAAAATCTATCTTCAATAAAAGAAAAAAATCTTTCAAAAGAAATACAATATTTTATGTAGTGTATAATTTTGTGATATTACAATCTTGATGTACTTGTTAAATAATAAACATATTCTCATGTCTAAAAACAATCCCTATCATTACAATGGAGGGAATCTTGTTATCCATGTGTCCTGTGGCTTGACATTTAGTTTCTTCCCATTATAAATCTTAAAATGGTTATCTATTAAGTTGCATTGCTTAAGAAAGTAGAATTATTGTGCAAAACATGTTTCGTATTTTATTGCATTCAAATTACTTGTCTGTAAATTTAAAGTATACTTAAGAAGTAGAGAGAATGAATCCCATGCTCCCATCACCATCTTCAATAAGTATCGACACTAGCTACCCTGTTGCATCCAGTTTCTCTGTGCAACCACTTCGAAGGAAACCCTTAATGTTATCTATGACTGTTTTGATATGTGTTTTTTTTAAATTTATTTAACTTATTTTTTTATATGAATTGGTGTGAAGGTGTCAGATCTCCTGGAACTGGAGTTACACACAGTTGTGAGCTGCCATGTGAGTGCTGGGAATTGAACTTGGGTCCTCTGGAAGAGCAGCCAGTGCTCTTAACCACTGAGCCATCTCTCCAGCCCCTTGCTATGTGTTTCTAAAGAACAAAGGCCGTTTCCTGAAAATTCCTTCACTATCACTGTTGGAGCTACAAAGTGAGCATCAGCTCTTTCACAATGCCAGTTGCTGTCTGTTCACCTTTCTCTGCCCTGCCCACTTGAGTTGGTATTCCAATCAATCTTATACACTGTGGTTGGTTACCAGGGTATTAGAAAAGATAGCAGGGTATCTCTTTCTCTCTCTGAGTCTCAGGCTGGGTTGTTGTTTTGTGGGGTCCTTCCCACTGCCATGTGTGTCCCCAAAGCACTCGCATGGTCTTATTTCCCTCTTGCCTCTTGTAAGTGAGGAATGAGAGCTAGGCTCTTGATCAGATCCCTGTTCTCTCAGCTTCAGGCCTTCTCAGCTCTCCTCTCAAGTCAGGAGATGTCCTGAGATTGAAAAGAACTTAAGTTAGGTATACATAGTGCTTAATCAAACCTGGTGGCCCAAACCATGAAATTATTCTTAATAATAGCCATCCCTTAGTGACAGTGTAACTGTCATGGTGTTGCACCAAAATACATTACTAGGAGTTTATGGTGATTAGTATAAAAAACCCAGTCTTATGTAGCTTGAGAGTTTTCTCTCCTGGTCCCACCAAGCCCTGGCAGTCCGACAGCCCACTTATAAAATAAACACACAGACGCTTATATTATTTAAACTGCTTGGCCATTAGCTCAGGCCTATCATTAAATAATTTCACCAAGAGTCTTATATAAAAGTACAGACACAACTGGGTGTAGGACATAATGTGGGATACTTGTAATGAATGAGTGCATTATTGTTCTATATATTTATTATGCTATGTTTTATCATTATCTTATAATGTGTTCTGACTAATAAAAAGGTGTAAGTGTACTGGATTAGGGATGGGGCTTAGTTGGAGAATGCTATATATGTCACTTATGAATTCCTTACAGGAAAATGTTACACTGTAACCTAAAAGATCAAGAATATTTTAATCCCCTGGCCAAGGCTTTCTTCATTCTTGGCCTGCTCATGCAGGATCATATTATTTGTTTCAGAATGAGAATGGCTATGGTTCAGAGCAAAGAATCTTCTCTGGGAAATGTGAAGGTTCACATTCTAGTCCAATACAACTGATGGAAAGTGAGCTTCTGGTTATGTCACTCAGCAACATGGGATTCCAGCTTCCTCAGCTATTTGGACATGATGGTACTTTCCAGATCATTGTGCCATGACTCAGTGACCCACACTCCTTCTTCATCAGAAAGAGGTATCTCCTGTAATATTGGCCGATCCCTCTGACACAAAGTCTACAGTTTGGGTTGAGAGTAAGTATGAACACATTTCACTTAACAGTAGGACTGGGCTGAGAAATACGTCATTGGGTATATCCATCATGGTACTGGACATCATAAAACCTACTTACACAAAATATGGGTCACTTTTTGAACATAGACTCAGGGTGCAATGAACAGACAGTCATCATGAGATGTATGAGGTTGCCACAGGTCTCGCACAGTATATTGTTCTATTTTCCTTTCTGTTTCTCTGATAAAACATTCTGACCAAGAGCAACTTGAATTTTATCTTATACTTCTGGTTTATAATCCCCCAATGAGGGTAGACAGTTGAGGAAGTTGAGGCAGGAACCATGGAGGAAAGAAGCTTGCTGCTTCAAACTCCAGCTTACTTGCTGGCTCATACATAGCCCAACTGCAGAGGGATTATGCCACCCACAGCGGCCTGGGCCCTCCCACATCAATCATCTATCAAGATAATCTCTCACAGGCATAGTCACCAGCCAGTCTGATCTGGGCAGTTCTTCAAGTGAGACTTTCTTAGATGACTCTCAACCAGTGGTTCTCAACCTCCCTAATGCTGCAACACTTTAGTACAGTTCCTCATGTTATGGTGACCCTCAACCATAACATTATTCTTGATGGAGTCTGCTGACAGTCAGCTGGGGAGCTGGGTAGAGACGTGCGGATTGTAGAGACAATGAAGAAGACAGAAAGGAGTTGAGAGGTCTGCTGGTCAATGCTGGACAGCCCCGAGTTTATTTCACAGCCAGCTTATACACAGTCTTGAAGGACAGAGATAGAACAATACACAGCACAGACATTCAACATCTATCTATTCTGTCCTTGAGTAAAGGAGCAGGCCGTTTCATTTTCTATCTCAGTGTACCTCTGGCTGGCATCAGCAGTCTGCATCTAGCTAGATAGTGTGTTCCTTCTTGTGGGCTAATCAGGACTTTCTCACAGCCCTGAAGCAAGCAAGCTTGAACTCTATTGACTTGGGGCGTACTAATAAAAAGCAGGCACTGCTCACCAGCTGGCTTACTGGTGCAATGACAGCATTTATGGAAAACTCTGTGTATCTTCTGGTCCCATTTTCGCCTCCCCACGTTCTCTTTGTTCATTGCTTGGCATTTCCCAGAACTTCCAAAGCATAAGAGCATGAAGACGACGAATCTCTACATCCTTTCAGTTATTTCTGGGTGAAAAAGAGTCGGGGCCAAGTAAGAAAAGGGAGAAGTCTCCAGTGAGGGAGACTCTTTGAGGGTGATATTTCACATAAACATTTCCTAGAAACATTGTTGAGAGCAGTGTTATTCAGAGATGTTTCTTGCTGCACCGTGGGACTCATGGGTAAGGATGCTGTGATTTAAGGTTCTGCCTCTGAGTTAGAACGTACAGTTATTAGTTTAGAGGGGCATAAAAAATTGAAGTAGAAGTCAACCTCTAACATTTGGGAGCTGGCCTGATGTTCCCACATGGACTGTATGTAGCATTGCTGCTGGCTGGCCCGGAGCCCTTATCTATACCTGTTTCTCTCCATTTCACGCAAACACTTTCAGAGTCTCCAGCATCAGGAGAGGTTGCTCTGAGACCATGATGAAGTGAGACCAAACAAGACCACCGTGCAACCAATAAATTACCAAAGGTCCCCTCTCGCAGAAAAGAGTCACTGGTATTGATTCACTGGTTGTAATTCTGTCCTAGCTCCAGTCTGCCTTCCTGTAGATAGAGTTTGCTAGTATACATGGAATCATAGACAACACCCAGTCTAAATCTAACCGCCATTTTCTCAATCCCTAATGCCACCTATGACGTAACCAAGCCCAGATGATTCTCTTTCACACTCTTGAACTGAGGCACTTCAGGAACCCTCATACTTTCTTCTTCTGTGCCCAGTGTGGGTATGTTTCTGAAAGTCTGTGGTTGGGGAGCACTGGCAGGGTGCATTTGTAAAACATTTCACTTCCCTCCCCTCTTTTTTTGTGGAGCCATTAACTGTGAAAACAGTAATAAGGTCCCAGAGCATGTATCCCAACAACCACACTATTTTGCTCTTTTTTGCTTTGCTTTATCACCAGTCCCAAGACTTACATTTATTTGGCCAGTAACCTTAAGTGGCATTCCAATATCCAAAGTGGACTAAAGGGAGCTTCCTGTCATGCTCATAGCAGCTCTGGGCGTTTCATGATAGCTCTCTCCCAATTTCATTTAGCAGCCATATTGAGTGGGTCACTGGATGCTCTGCCTCAAATATGGTGGCTCCTCCACCCCACCGGCCTGTGTCCCCCACGCCTGTGCCTCCATGCCCGATTCCACAGTAGCCTTGAGGTACAACCACTTATTAGAAGGGCCCAGAACAAAACCACTTATTGGCTTAAATCTGTCATGTTGTGCATTAGGTATCGGTATTACCTACTTTTCTCATATCTCTGATAAAACAGCCCCAGGAAGTAAGTAACGGTTCGCAGTTCACAGTTCATTGCAGCAGGGGCACCATGCTGGTCATGAGTGTGAGAGGCAGAGGCTTACACTATGTTTGTTGTTAGCAAGCCGAAAGAGACTTACGTTAGTACTCAGCGTGCTCTCTCCAGCTCGTTCATTCCAGGGCCCCACCTCCATGGTACCACCCGCCTTCAGGATGGGGCTTCCATCTTCAGGAAACTAAACCCTTCAGGAAATGCTCTCAGATACACCCAGCAGTGTGCTTCCTAGGGAATTATAATCTAGTCAAGTTAACAGGGAAGATTAACCACAATTGCATCCAAGAACCAGATACTCGGAGTTCTTTAAGGCCACTCTATTTAGGTGAAGAATCTGGCTTCCCGATTCCAAGTTTGAAGATGACTTTGTGGTGATGCCATGTTATTCAGGTTTTTTTTTGTGGCCTGACCACTCTAGCTCTAGTGACCTGCTCTGGGTTGTTTGTGTGGACATGATGTTTGAAACCGTTCCCCAGTTGGTGCCACTGTATTGGACCTCTGGGCCCATGAATGTGTTGATATCCCTGCTTTTTCCTTCAATATTTCTGTTTTGTGACTAACATCCAGAATCAGGATCATGTTGGTGTGCAGCCAGCACTAGGAATTGGCATGAACATCATGAATGGGATTTTCAGTTTAAATTTTTTTTTTTAATGAATACTAAGTAGCCTTAATCATTGAGGTAAGAACATTGGTAAGGAAAGGATAGAAGTTTAGATTACCGGAAAGAAAACAAGGAACTGTGACCTCAGTGGATTGCCTAGGTTATCTCTTACAATGATGAGATAAGGCCTGTTTGTTTAACACAACATAACACCTACATTTATCAAGTAGAAGAGACAGTATGTCTTGGCTGATATGGTAAATGTAAGTGGTATGATGGCTAATCTTCGTTGTTGTGATGGTTTTAAAGAAAATGGCCCCCAAAGAGAGTGGCAATATTAGGAGGTGTGACTTTGTTGGAGTAGGTGTGGACTTTTTGGAGGAAGTGTGTCACTGTGGGGACAGACTTTGAGGTCTTATATATGCTCAAGCCACGCCCAGTGTTTCAGATTACTTCCTGTTGCCTGCTGATCAAGATATAGCTCCTATTTCACTCTCGGCTCCTTCTCCAGCACCGTATCTGCCTGCCTGCATGCCTCCATGTCCCACCATGATGACAATGAACTGAACCTCTGAAACGGTAAGCCACCCAATTAAATGTTTTTCTTTATAGGAGTTGCCATGGTCACGGTGTCTCTTCACAGCAATAGAAACCCTAACGGAGATGGAAGCTTGTACCCAGGAGTGGGATATTGCTGTGATAGGCCTGACCGTGCTTTTGTCTGAAGGGATATAGACAATGGGACTGTGCGTTAGAAAAGCAGTGGAATGCTTTAAGTGCTGCTTGACGGGCCATCCTAGTAGAAGCCTGGAAGACAGTGGTGCTGAGGGTGATCTGATCAATTGTGGGAGGGCTGGCTCAAGAGGGTTCAGAGGAGAAGAACTTTACTATGTCCCTAGAGATTGCTTTTGTGATACTTTAGTAAAGAGTGTGGCTGATTTTTGCTCCTGTCCTAAAAGTCTGCTTAAGGCTAAAGTGAAGAGTTTTGAATTAATTGTATTGGCTAAGGAAATCTCAAAACAGACACCGTTGTGTGGTTACTAGTCTTAACTCTAATGAAGATTTATAGTGAAAAGGAGCAAGCTGAACAAGGAAAACAGAAAATGTACAATATGAGGAGAAAAGGAGCACCAGGAGTAGAGCTAAGTCCGGTGGAGCTGGAGTTTTTCTGGTCCTGCCTGGCCCACGGTCAGGACAAATCTCTCTCACCCACCAGTCCCACAGCTGCTCAGACCCAACCGAGTAAACACACAGAGACTTATATTACTTATAAACTGTATGGTCACAGCAGGCTTCTTGTTATCTAGTTCTTATATCTTAAATTAACCCATTTCTATTAATCTATAAGTTGTCATGTGGCTCGTGGCTTACCGGCATCTTAACATCTGCTCCTCATCATGGTGGTGGGCAGCGTCTCTCTGACTCAGCCTTCCACTTCCCAGAATTCTCCTCTCTCCTTGTCCTGCCTATACTTCCTGCCTGGCTACTGGCCAATCAGTGTTTTATTTATTAACCAATCAGAGCAACACATTTAATAAACAGAACATCCCACAGCAGTCCTGTGTTCAAGGAGATAAACAGATTAAGAAATGGAATAAAGGGAGTGGATACCTCAGGGCAAGATCCTGCCCAGCTAAGTTTCCAACTTTTGAAAAAGAATTAAAGAAAAGCTTAAAACTGGGTGTGGTGGTGCATGCTTTAAATCACAGAACTCCAGAAACAGAGTTAGGTGGATCTCTGAGTTTGAGGCCAGCCTGGTTTACAGAGCAAGTTCCAGAACATCCAAGGTTGGCAGTAAAGGGAACCATGGGAAACAGAAAGCTGGTAAAGATGTTATGGTACAAGGGGGCCATGTTCCAGCCCCAGCAAGCAACAGAACGTGGCAGCTTCAACCACATGGTTCTTACTTTCAGATCAAGGACAGAAGAAAGGGGCTATGGAATCTCCATCCATGACTAAAGAAAGCTTCTGAGGCCAGGTCTGTGTCAGGGCTGTGCCTGGATGGAGGCCCAGAGATGCCATTGTGTGAAGCTGTGAAGGCGAAGCCTGAATTGCCTTGGAGACTCTGAGACATTGGAGATGCCAGAGATGTGGATACCTGCTGAGGCAAGCTGTTAACAAGGAGTGGAACCAGTATAAGAGAAAGAAGTATGTTGCAGTCAACAAAGCAGTGAAAGGAGTGGAGATCAGAGGAGAGTTTTGACATCCAACATGGAGATGCAGAGTTTGGAGTTTGCCCAGCTGGTTTTCAGTCTTGTTTTGGCCCAGTATTTCCTTAGTATACTCCCTTCTCTATGTTTTGGAATGGTAATATATATCCTGTGCCATTATATGTTGGAAGTAAGTGACCTGATTTTTATTTTTATTTTATAGGTGATTACAATTAAGAGACTGAATGAATCTCAGAAGAGACTTTGAACTTAGGAACAATGTTCCAAAGTTCACCATTTTAAACATGGTTGACACTGGGATAGACCAAGGGGACTTTTGAAGTTGGACTGAATGCATTTTTGCATTATGACATGGCTACAAGCCTTTGAGGGCTGTGGAGTAGAATATGGTGGTTTGAAAGAAAATGGCCCCCAAAGGGTCTAGCACTATTAGGAGGTGTGGCTTTGTTGGAGTAGGTGTGCCCTTTTTGGAGAAAGTGTGCCACTGTGGGGGTGGGCTTTGAGGGCTCCTATGCTCAAGTTATGCCTAGTTCAGTTCACTTCTTGTTGCCTGCTGATCAAGATTCAGCCCCTTCTCTATTTTCAGTTCCTTCTCCAGCATCATTTCTGCCTGCCTATGTGCCATGATGTCCCACCATGATGTTAATGGACTAAACCTATAAGACTATGAGACACCTCAATTAAATATTTGTCTTTATAAGAGTTGGCATGGTCATGGTGTCTCATCACAACAATAGAAACCCTAACTAAGACAGTTGTTAACTTGGAACACCTGGAAAGATGGAACTTCAGTTGAAGAATTGGCTCAACCAGATTGACCTGTGGCATGTCTGTGCAGGCATTTTATTGATTGTTAATTCATGTAAAAGGGCCAAGCCTACTGTGGGTAACCATCTTTAGATATGTTGGCCTGGACTGTATAAGAAAGGTAGTCAAATGTGAGCCAGGGAGTGAACTAGTAAGTAGTGTTCCTCAATGCTTTCTGCTTCAAACTCCTGGCTTGAGTTCCCACTTCAGTCTCCCTCAATGATGTGTTGTGACTTGTAAAATGAAATAAAGATTTTCCTCCCAATATCACAATATCACACAACAAACTGGGATAAGTGGTTACCAGGTACTGGTTTAAATTCTCTGAGAGAAAAGGCTGCAGAAATATAAGGGAGGTATACCCACTATTTTGGTGGTAGTTGTTAGGGTTTCTATCATATTCTAAAGAATAGCTATTATATATGTGACATATACTATGAAGTGAAGAATTTCTCTGTAGGTCCCAGTTCAAACATAGCAAGGATTTAGCCTCAACAAAGTGGATAGAACTTGTTCTGTGTTTAAGACAAGGGTCTAGAGACTAGTCATCAGGCGAAACCTTTACATTTGAATGTAGGCCAGTTCTTTTCTACAAGTCATGCATCTTTCTGAGAAAGGCTGTGGCACACTTATTTCATCTTTATGTCACATTCTGACCTGTGCATGTAGCTAGAGTTTTCCTGCCTGGCCCACAGTCAAGACAAATCTCTCTCACCTGCCAGTCCCACAGCCGCTCAGACCCAACCAAGTAAACACAGAGACTTATATTGGTTACAAACTGTATGGCCGTGGCAGGCTTCTTGCTAACTGTTCTTACAGCTTAAACTAATCCATTTCCATAAAGCTATACCTTGCCACGTGGCTTGTAGCTTACCGGCATCTTCACATGCTGTTTGTCATCATGGCGGCTGGCAGAGTCTCTCTGACTCAGCCTTCCACTTCCCAGCTTTATTCTCCTCCTTGTCCCGCCTATACTTCTTGCCTGGCCACTGACCAATCAGTGATTTATTTATTGACCAATCAGCAACACACTTGACATACAGACCATCCCACAGCATGTGCACAAGTCAGAATGTGAGTAATGACCCAGAAATAGCATGAAAGGGAACTGTGAATAGATTTCTTCATCAGAACAATGAAAAACAAAACACTAACATAATCCTTGTAAAAATTAATGAATACACCATTGTCCTTAAGCTGTTCCTCACAAAGCAACTAAGTGTCTTTGAGAACTTATCAGGGGTAATAAACAGAGTGGAGACTGGGGATGTGAGTGATGCACTTACCTTGACCTCAAAATTTAAGGGGTATCAATATGCTCATTAATTAAGATAAGTAATATTTAGATTCTGTCTAAGTTGCTGTTCTGATGTTGTGAAGAAACACCATGGCCAAGGCAACTCTGATTAAAAAAAAAAACATTTAATTGGGAGCTTGTTTATAGTCTCAGAGGGCTAGTCCGTTATCACCATGGTGGGAAGCAGACATACACGGTACTGGATTAGTAGCTGAGAGCTTTACATCCTGATCCACTGGCAGCAGGCAGAGACAGTGAGACTGGGTCTGGCATGGGCCTTTAAAACCTCAAAGCCCTCCTCCAGATACACGCTTTCTCCAAGAAGGCCATGCCTCCAAATCCTTCCAAACAATTTACTAACTGTGAACAAAGCATGCAAATATATGATCCTGTTGGGGTCAACCTCATTCAAACCGCCACAGATATAAAATAAAAAAGCCAAACCAAATCCTTCTGTCCATGTTGTTATTCTCTATCAAGCTTCACTCTCTGACCAATGTCTACAAATGCTTTTTGTAAAGCAGCACACCCTTCATTCTATTCTGTTTCCCTGCATCAACTGACTGACTGAGTCAACAAGGGGATACTATGACAAAACCCCATAAACTGAATGCCTTAAACAGCAGACATGTGTTTCACACCATTCTAGGGGCCAATTCTAGACTGGAGGAAATAGCCAACTTGGTTCTGCTGAGTACTCTCTTCCTGCCTTGCAAACACCTCCATCTAGCTGTGTCTTCATATTGCAGAGACAGCATGAGTTCTGGCATCTCTTCCTTTTCTTCTCAGGACAATAATCTCATCTCAGTGCGCCACCTTCATGACTCTATTAGAATCTAATAATCTCCCAAGACCCCACCCACACTGTGCTGGCTAGTTTTATGTCAATGTATGTGATAGTTTGAATATAATTGACCCCCGTAGTTTCACAGAGAATGGTACTATTAGGAGGTGTGGCTTTATTAGAGTAGTTATGGCCTTGTTGGAGGAAGCATGTCACTGTGGCGGTGGTCTTTGAGGTTTCCTATGCTCAGGATACCAGCCAATGTCTAGTTGACTTCCTGTTGTCTGCAAGATGTAGGACTCCCAGCTACTTCTCCAGCAACATGTCTGCCTGCATGCTGCCATGCTCCCCACCATGATGATAATGGATTGAACCTCTGAAATTGTAAGCTAGCCCCCTCAATGAAATGTTTTTCTTATAAAAGTTGCCATGGTCATGGTGTCTCTTCATAGAAATAGAAACCCTAATTAAGATAGAATTTGGTACCAGGAACTTGGGTATTGCTGAATTAGGCCAACCATGTTTTTGTTTGGAGTAATATGGACTTTGGGAGTTTGATTAGGAAAGCAGTGGGATGCTTTAAGTGGTGCTTAATGGACCATACTAGTAGAAGCATGGAAGGCAGTGATGCTGAATGTGATTTGTGAACTGTGGGAATCAAGAGATTTCAGAGAAGGAGAATGTTAGTGTGTGGCCTAGAGACTGGCCTTGTGATATTTTGGTGAAGAAAGTGGCTGCTTTTGCCTTTGTGTAAAGAGTCTGCCTGAGACTAAAGTGAAGAATTTTGTGTTAATTCCCTTGGCAGAGGAAATCTCAAAATAGCATCGTATAGACTCTGTTGTGTGGTTATTAGTGTTAACGCTGATGAAGATTTATAATGAAAAGGAACAAACTGAGCAAGGAAAAGTATTTGAGGAGAAAATTCACCAGAAAGTGGAATGGAGTTAAGATCTGTGTTCAGGGAGATAAGCAGATTAAGATTAAGAAATGGAGTAAAGGGAGAGGTGACCTCAGGGTAAGACCCTACTCAGTGAAGTTTCAACTTATGAAAGGGAACCAAAGAAAATCTTAGAGCTAGGTGTGGTGGTGCATGCCTTTAATCCTAGCACTTGGAAGGCAGAGGCTGGCAGGTCTTTGAGTTTGAGGCCAGCCTGGTCTAGAGATCTAGTTTCAGGACAGCCAAAGTTTAGGCAGTGAAGGACAGAAAGGTGATGAAGATGTAATTGAAGGAAGGGCCCATGTTCCAGTCCTAGCAAGCAGCAGAACATGACAGCTTTTGGCCACTAGGTTCTGGCCTTAGAGTTAAGGATAGAAGAAACGGGTTGTAGAATTTGCCTTCCTACTTAAGGAAAGCCACTGAGGCCAGGCATGTGTCCTAAATGGAGGCCCAGAGAGGCCATTACATGAAGCTGTGAAATTGAAGCACGGATTGCCTTCAAGACCCCAAGGTGTTAGAGATGCCAGTCATGGGATACCTGCCAAGTAGAGCTACTAATGGGGAGTAGAACCAGCCTAAGAGAAAGAAGTATGTTGCAGTCAACAGAGCTAAATGGGGTTCAAGATCTGAAGAGCATTTTGACATCAGACATGGAGAGGGAGAGTTTGGAGTTTGCTTAGCTGGTTTTCAGTCTTGCTTTGGTCCCGTATTTCCTCACTATGCTCCCTTCCCTGCATTTTGGAATGGTAATGTATATCCTGTGCCATTATATGTTGGAAATATGTAATCTGCTTTTTAGTTTTGACTTTTACAGGTGATTACATTTAAGAGATTGAATAAATCTCAGAAGAGACTTTGAAATTCGGATTTTAAACGTTGTTGAGATTGTGATAGACTATGTGGACCTTTGAAGCTAGACTAAATGCATTTTTGCATCATGATATTATTACAAGCTTATGAGGACCAGGGAGTGGAATGTGGTATTTTGGATATAACTGGCCCCCATAACTTTGTAGGGAGTGGCACTATTATAAAATGTGGCTTTGTTGGAGTGGTTATGGCCTTGTTAGGGAAGTATGTCACTGTGGGGGTGGACTTTGAGGTTTCCTATGCTTGGGATACCACCCAGTATTTCAGGATATCACCAGTATCTCACCCAGTATCCCTGTTGCCTGTAAGATGTAGGATTCTCAGCTACTTCTCCATCAACACATCTGTGTGGTGGTATTGTGTTCCTCAAAATATTGTGTACCATAATAAACTTATCTGGGGTCAAAGAACAGAACAGTCACTAGATACAGAGGCCAGAAAATGGTGGCACACACGCCTTTAATCCTATCACTTGGGAGGCAGAGTGAGCTTAAAGCCACATTGGAAACAGCTAGGCATGGTGACTCATGCCTTTAATCCCAGGAAGTGAGCCTTTAATCCCAGGAAGTGATGGTGGAAAGCAGAAAGGTATTTAAGGCGTGAGGACCAGGAACTAGAGCTGGTTAAGCTTTTAGGCTTTTGAGCAGCATAGTTCAGCTGAGAGGCATCTAGTCTGAGGAAACAGGATCACCTGAGGAATTGGCGAGGTGAGGAAGCTGTGGCTTGTTCTGCTTCTCTGATCTTCCAGCATTCACCCCAATACCTGGCTTTGGGTTTGTTTTTATTAATAAGAACTTTTAAGATTCGTGCTACACTTCTACCTGCATGCTGCCATGCTCCTCACCATGATGACAATGGACTGAACCTCTGAAACTATAAGTGAGCCCCCTCAATGAAATGTTTCCCTTATAAGAGTTGCCACGGTTATGGTGTCCCTTCATAACAATAGAAACCCTAACTAAGACAATGTGACACAAGCTAGAGTCACTGAAAAGAGGGAACCTCAATTGAGGAAATTCCTCCATCAGATCCAGGTGTAAGGCATTTTCTTAATTAATGACAGATGAAGGAGGGCCAACCCCACTGTAGGTTCTGGGTTCTATAAGGGAGCAGACTGAACAAACCATGAGGAGCAAGCCAGTAAGCAGCACTCCTCCATGACTTCTTCATCAGCTCCTGCCTCCAGGTTCCTACCTTGTTTGAGTTCCCACCCTGACTTCCTTCAATGATAGACTGTTACCTAGAAATGTAATCTGAACTAAACCCTTTCCTCCCCAAGTTACTTTAGACATGGTGTTTCATCACAGCAGTAGTAAACCTAACTAGGATACCTACCCTGATAATACCATCATATTGAAGACTAAGAAGACAACATATAAATTTTGGGAAAGACACATTCAAGTCATAATGCCTATTGAGTCAAATGCAGTATTTCTTATTATCATTTTCTCTCTCTTCTTTTTTTTGTCCTTTTCTCTTTGAGATAAAAAATACTCAAATACAGAAGTGTCAAAAATGTGCATGCCTGACAACTAGTAAAATCAATATTTGAACTCAGGTCCTCTGACTCTAGATCCTGCACTTGTATCCCCTTTGATAACCTTATTCTAAAGCAATGAATAATAATTTAAGAGAAATCGTGCCAACAACGACAGACAGAAGAGAGTGATAGCAGGGACAGAGAGTCTTCCCTCAGTTGCATTTCCCCACATGGAGATATGAAACCCTCCATGGAAATGCAAAAGAGAGTAATAATGGGGTCCTTCTTGACCCTGTGTCTATTAGCAGTTCTTTTGTTGGACAGATCTTAAGTGAACTTTCAGTCTTTAAAGTCATGGTGCATATGACATTGAGGAAATTCAGGGAAGAGGCAGAGCATCCTAGGAGAATGAAGAACTTCAGGAGTAGAAGGATTAAGGTTAGTAGCCTCTCTCCCCAATCAAATCGCCAGGTAATTGAGAGCCAGGGAGAGGGGAATAACTGAGCAGTGTATGTGAGCTGGGATGGAGGGGTGTAGAAAGCCCCCATTTCTTCTCCATTGAAGAGATGCTGCCACATACATTTGTAGAAATGTCAAGTTCTGTGGTGTCTTGTACAGTTTTCATGAGTGACAATGAGTGTTCCACTTCTAACTCTTGAGTGTGCATTTGCCTGTGTCCTCTGTTTGTGAATACTTCCTGTTTTCTCTTACTGCTGACTTGGCATGCCCCACATCATTTACACTGTGTTCTGGTGTCTCCTCGACATCCGGATGGCCTTGTCCAAGGTTGCATCATGATCCATGGCCAGGATTTGGACTCAAGCCCAGAATCTGACTTCTGAGTCTCTGCTTTAGCCATTATTTGCTGACATTCCTTGTTAATTCTCCTTATCCACAAATTTGCAGGCTTCACAAGCTTGAAGAATGAAATTAATTTCTATAATACTTGCTGCCTTCATTCATTGTATTTTGGTTCAATTGCCCTCTGTGGAGGCTCAGGTGAAGTCTCAGACACTGCTCAATATGCCTGGCAGACTTCTCCACCAGTAACCTGAAGTTGAGAAGTGAGTCTAGGGGCTACTTATTGTCCCCGATTCCTCTTCTCATTCTTACTTTACTCTAGAATTAATATTTGTGTCTTCCCAAATTCACCTGTTGAATCCTCAGCCCCCAGTTTAATAGACTTAGGAGGTGGGGGTCTTTATGAATAATTAGTGCATGAGTGTTGTGCCTTCTTGAGTGGGATTGGTGCATTTATAAGAGGAGACCAGAGAGAGAAAGCTAAATCTCTCTCTCTGCTTCGAGTGTGGAAACTACAGGAAGGTAGCCATCTATAAGACAGAAGAGGGTCCTCACAAGACCCAGCCACACTGGGACTCAGATACCAGATTTCCAACCTCCAGGGCTCTGTAAATGAACACTAGTTTTCTAAGTCACACGGCCTATGGCATGTTTGCTGGGCCAGACAAGTCTTTATAGAAGATGTATGTCTGTGTGGTATATATATCTAAGATTATAATGTTTTATAATTCTTTCTAGTGCCCAGAAACATGAACAAAACACTGCTGTTGTTTTGTTTGAGACTTTATCTTGCTATGTGGGTCAGGTCGGCCTCAAATTAGCAATCCCCTGCCTCTGGGTATTTGGACCTGTCTAAAAATGGCCTTAAGATTATATTAGTTACTTAGTGCTGAGACAAAAGACACTAGAAGAGCATCTTAAAGAAGGATTGATGTTTATTTTTGTGTCAACTTGACACAAACTAGAGTCATCAGAAAGAAGGGAGCCTCAACTGAGAAAATGTCTCCACAAGATTGGGCTGTAGGCAAACCAGTAAGGCATTTTTTTTTTTTTGAGTAATAGGGGAGGGCCCAGCCCCTTGTGGGTGGGGCCATCACTGGATTGGTGGTCCTGGGTCCTGTAAGAAAGCAGACTGAGCAAGCCACAGGGAGCAAGCCAGTAAGCAGCACTCCTTCATGGCCTCTGCATCAGCTCCTGCCTCCAGATTCCTGCCCTATTTTGAGTTCCTGTGCTTACTTCCTTTGATGGTGAACAGTGATGTGGAAGTATTAGCCAAACAAACCATTTTCTCCCCAAGTTGCTTTGGTCATGGTGTTTCACCACAGCAATAGAAGTCCTAACTAAGACAAGTTGGTACCAGGACAGTGGGGTAATGCTGTGACAGACCTGACCATGTGTTTTGAGGGAGGGTTGTGGGAGGACTTTGGAACTATGGACCAGGAAAGCCATTGAGTATTGAGAGCTCAGTGGGAAATTCTTGAGAAGCTTGGAAGATAAGAATTTGAAGGCAATGCAGAGGATGGAAACCTGGCTTGTAAAGTTTCAGAGAGAGGTTTAAAGACTCTATTGGAGACATTTGTTAGTTTAAATTAAGATTCTGTTGTTCTGGTTATCTGGGGCTGAAGAATAAGCTGTGATTAATAAGATGCCAGAACTATTAAAGTGAAACCTTTGCTTTGCTGGGATACTCAGTGTTGATCAGCCAGAGCTGACAAATTAGCCATGATTAAGAAGAGAGCAGCATCATTGAGGTGAAATCGTCTGAAAAGTGTTTCCTGAGAGCAGGCAGAAGTTGTGTTCCAGACATGGTCAAAGTTGTACCTTGCACTGACAGCCAAATGTGGTAGTGTAAGAGCTACACTAGTGGTGCTAGTTCTGAAGGTGTGAAGGGGTCGTGGAGAGCAGCTGAGGCTTGCCACTACTATGTGGCAGGGCTGGAGTCCCTGAAGAGAGCCCCAGTGAAAGTGCAGCCCAGTTGCTGCAGAAGACCCCAGCGTTTTGGAAATGCCAGCACCATGGGATGACCACCAAGAACAGCAGCAGCAGTGGAGTGGAGCCAGCTGGAGATAGAAGACAAGCTGTGTGTGCTGCAGAGGATGGAGCCAGAGAAGTGACCCCACCCCCTTGGAGGAGCCCAGGAAATAGTGAGTGAATTCCAAACATTGAATGTCGAGTTATTTACACTGTTAAGGTTTGTTTTTTCTTGGTTCAGATTGTGATTGTGTCCTGGTTCTTCTCTCTTGAAGAGAGTATTTGACTTAATTTTGATTTTATAGGAACCCACAGCTGTAAACCTTGAATCTTTATAAGAGATTTGGGGCCAGGAAGTGGTGGTGCACACCTTTAATACCAGCACTCTGGAGGCAGAGCCAGGCAGATCTCTGTGAGTTTGAGGCTAGCCTGGTCTACAGAGTGAGATCCAGGACAGGCTCCAAAACTACACAGAGAAACCCTGTCTCTAAAAACACCAAAAAAGAAAAAAAAAGAGATTTTGGATTTTAAAAGTGATTGGATATTTTAAAGAGACTGAACTTTTAATGGATTTAAATTTGGAAAGTTCGGGACTTTAAAAGTTGCTTACATTTTATACTGTAAGATTAACATTAACATTCCATCTTGGGGATAAATGAGAAAGGAAAGGTTCTAATTGAACAGTGATGTGTTTGTGAGTTGACAAGGGGTCAGTTGTACTGGTTAGTTTTGTATCGACTTGACACAAGCTAGAGTGATTTAATTCATTGTTTAAAGGGCTACAATCCATCATGGTGAGAGCAAGTCTGGCTGTGGGGGCAGGAACATGAGGCAGCTGCAATCGGGAGGCAGAGATGAAAGCTGGGTTCTTCCGTTTTACTTCTTACTCAGTCTGGGCCCCCCATCCAGAGGCAGTTCCTCATATTCATGGTGGGTCTTCCTTCCTCAGTTAAGCCTCTCTGGAAACACCCTTCCAGACATGCCCAGGGGTATGTCTCTCATGTGACTCCAAACCCAGCCAAGTTGACAAGAAGATACCTTAGACGGTGGTCCCAAATGGTGATGCTTGTATCTGGACCTTCACGTCTGAAGCCAGCATTTCTGGAGTAACTATTTATGACTTCTCATACAGAACCAAGAGGGATCATCCCACAATCTGACAAGATACATGTTTCCATCATTTTTGAGCCACAGAGAAGCAGTTTGTTCCCCTCCTCCTCCATAGCATCTTATTTTCTATATATCTAGACCTTACTATTGTTCACCATTGATAAGTATTCACATTCTGAGATTGTCTTCACACTAGGAAGTGGGCTTAATCCAGACCTGGTGAAGGAGACTCTAGAGCAGTGATTCTCAACCTTCCTAATGCTGCGACCCTTTAGTACAGTTCCTCGTGCTGTGGTGACCCCCAACCATAAAATTATTTCATTGCTACTTCATAATCTTGCTATTGTTATGAATGGTAATGTAAATATCTGATATGCAGGATAACTGATATGTAACCCCCAAGGGGGTTACAACCCACAGGTCAAGAACCCCTGCTCTAGAGGAAAGGTTGTTGTGTGTAGGAGACTAAGGAAGTTTTAAGGAAATAATCATCTTCCTAATCAAAGAGGTTCCCAGGAGGAAGCACTAATAGTTTTCACTGGAGATGCTCATGCCATATCCTCGCCCGGAGGGGAGACACTAGTGATGGTGATGCAGTAGGAAAGAAAGATGGAGTAAGCCTTAGTGCCATCGGTGAAGTGCTGTGCCAATCGGGGATCCCCTTCCTGTGGTTTCCTTGCTTTATGTCCTTCCTGTTTGAGCTACTTGTAACTGAGTACCATCTCAACACACACTTCCCCCAGTTTCCCTTGCACATGAACTTCTCTTGACGCGAAATCCAAAGCACCAACCTCCCCAAACCAAGGCACAGTTCTAGACACGTTTCTCTTGGCACCAGGATTATGTGCTATACCAAACTGACAGGAAGCACATGAGATCTATTGGATATTCAGGAGCGTGTGTGTGTGTGTGTGTGTGTGTGTGTGTGTGTGTGTGTGTGTGTGCGTGTGCTTGTGTCTGTTGTATTTTCAAATGCCCAGGGAGTGTTGATAAGAAATATCAAAGTTTAAAGTGGCAGTGGCCATGCTGTGAATCATAGAAGAGTCTGGGTAATGAATGGGGTATAGCTGTGTGGGAGGAGGTCTGTCTGGAGCATGGATAAGTCCTGAGTGAATGTGTATTGCTAACATGGTCACAGCCATGTCAAGGACCCCTATGCCTCAGACCAATGGAAATGGTGAAGAGTTCCCAAGTGAGGCCCAGAGGAATGGCCTCAGCACTGGTCCAAGTCCAAGTGTTTACTAATGATTGACCAGTGTGTGCAGAAAGTAACCACATTTCAGCCTCCTCCTTCTGCATGGCTGCAGCCTGGGGCTGCTTCTCTATAGAGACCTATCAAGACTCACTGACCCCTTGTCCTTGAGCTGAGTTTCTTGGCTGCATAGTAGGTGCTTTCCATCAGAGTGAAGTGATCCACCCAATACCAGCTTTTCTGTGTGTGTGTGTGTGTGTGTGTGTGTGTGTGTGTGTGTGTGTGTGTGTGCCTGTCATTTCTTCCTTCCCATGTCACCCCAGTCAGGTTTCCAGGACCAAACCACATAGGACATGGCTGCCATGGAGGAGGAGGCCTGTTAGCCCTATTCAGAAACTGCTGGTGCTTTTCCTGAAGCGCTTGTTAAAAAACATTTGCATTCATTCTGTGGACTGAGCAGCAGAGGGCAACTTAAAACAGACTGGATTTGCCTCTTCAGAGCTACTGATGCCCCAGCTGTGGGTTCTTGGTAAGGAAAGGAAGGCAGCCTCTTCCTTCATGGGGTCAGGAAAGGGGAACTGCTACTCTAGATTTTTATGATTCACTGAGATTGCTCCGTGTTGTGTTTGGGTCAGAGGCCTTGGGAGGCAGTTGCCATGTGACTTTGGAATATGAACTAAGCAGAGGTTGCTGAATGTGGACACATATGTATGCTGCCTAGCAGGACAGCAGAAGTACAGAACGGAGGGAATCCAGTATTCAGGAAGCTGATGCTGATTCTGGCTTTTGGAAAAGCTGGACTTGGATGGGACAGTGTGATACAGATGGGTGAGGAGCAAGAGAGAGGTATTTACATTGGGAAGAGGATTTAGCCAACTCCATTAGAAGGGAAGCCACCAAGTCAGGCTTCTAGAACATTACTGGTCACCAAATTTTGGCTACAGAAAGCAGTTATTGCTATAGGCCAGTTTTCTACACAGGAAAATGGATTTTGAATGATCCCAAGCCTGGTAACAAATCAGAATTATTAGAGAACTTTTCTGAAATGTACACACAAATATATGTGGAATTCCATCCTATTCTCACCCCGGAGATTCTCAGTTTGTAGTTTGAGAGATTCTGACTTGAGCCATCTCTGGGATGGATATTTTTAGGAAGGTTGTCAGGTGGTTGTGATGAGCACACAGGTCCAGAAATTGCAAAAACAAGCAGTGTCTGTGCTGACAAGCAGGTTTGGAGCAGGTGGAAGATATGCTGAGGTTGCCAGGCAGTCTGGCCTTGAGATCAGAGGTCAAGGTTGTAAATCCATGCCCTGGGAGTGTGGTTTCCATAGAAGTTACAGAACTACCCACAGTGGGCTTGGCACTAACTCTGCAGGGCCCTTTATCACACACACTTATCTCAGAGATATGTGCAGGTGTCTGTACCTTATGCTTGGTGAAACCTGCAGAGAGGACAATAGATTTTACACGATATGGAAAGTTCTGTGAATGGTTGAAATAGGAAATGGACCCAAGTTTTCCATTCACCAGTGACCAAGGGAGAGTGATCTCGAAAGTCACTGGAGACCTGACCCATAATAAACAGGAATTGACTAGGAGAACAGTAAGAAAGAAAGTCACTGTTTAGAGTAAAGGCAGCGCAGGGTGACTTAGACTCTGTGCTCCTGTGACAAATCCCACAGACTGCCTGATTTATAAAGAACAGAACCTTATTTTCTCACAGTTTTGAAGGCCGAGAAGTCCAAGATTAAGACGTTCACACCCAGGGTCTGCTGAGAGCCTTCTGATGCACATTCACATGGCAGAAGAGCAATGTTATAATTCAGATAGGAAATGTGCTTCCGAAGGCTCAGGTTATCGAAGGCTTGGTCCTCAATGCAAGCAGTGTTCAGAGGCCAGGCTCTGCAGAAGTGACTGGATCACAGGGCTCTACCTCTGTCTGTGGATGACTCTGTCAATGGATTCAAAATTTGACTGTGGGATTTGGAGAAACTCTGGAAGGTTAATGCCTAGTTGGAGAAAGGAAGTCACTGTGGGGAATACCCTGGAATGGTCTCCCTTGTCAGTGGTTCTTCCTGTCACTCCGTTTGCTTCCTGGCCACCATGAGTTCATAGCCTTCTCCTCTACATGCCCTTATTGCCATTATGCTCTGTAGCATGAATCCTAATTGGTCTTAATAAAAACCTGGGGCCAGATATCAGGGTAAACACTGAAAGATCAGAGAGGCTAAGGAATGAGCCACATCCACATCTCACCTCACCAACTCCTCAGCCCAAAAGACTGAGCTCCTGTCTCCTTCCACCTTATATTCCTTTCTCCACCCAGCCGTATCTCTTCCTGTCTCCACCTCCCAAGTGCTGGGATTAAAGGCGTGTGCCACCACTGCCTGACCTCTATGGCTAACCAGTGACTGGCTTTGCCCTCTGATCTTCAGGCAAGCTTTATTCGTTAGAGCATACACAAAATATCACCACAATGTTCTTTCTTACCTCATGCAATGGAGGAGTTGACCATGGCCTGGAGCTGCTGAGACAATGAGGCAAAAGAAATCTTTCATTCTTTCAAGTTAATTTCTTTAAGGTACTTGTCACAGCTGTTTGTTTGTTTTTATTAAATACCATTCAGAGCTCTAGTTTGTACAAAGAATCATGAAACCACTTAGGGCTTGAAAAGAACGCCTCTCAATACATGAGTATGTATTTCCGAGAGCTGGTGTACTTCTGAAACACTCTCCTTTCTTTTTTCCTTCTTTGTTGCTGTTGTTGTTGTTGTTATTATTATTATTATTATTATTACCTTTTGTTCTTTTGTAAGGAAACTTTTTCCTTAAGTTTTTCTTAACACTTTCTAGGACAGGCTGGCCTTGAACTCATGAGCCTCCAGCCTCAATCCCAATAGTAGTGGGATTGCAGGTGTGCTCCACCTCCTACTTTTCTAACCATGGATACTGGGGGTGTCTGGACAGCTGGGCTCCCTGAGCTTCCAAAGGAAGAAGGAAAGTGTCAAGGCAAGGAGAGAACTTTATATTCTGTGATTCAGTTTGAAGAGTAGGAACCATAAACTCTGTGCCTTATCATTCTAGAATTTGCCAATTAACAGTGAAAAGCATGTTATTTAGGTTTCTGCAATAGACATTTTGGGCAGCAATGCGTTAGGCCTTAAATTAAAATATCAATTAAAATAATATGCTAAGTATTTTCTTATTTATAACGTACTAATTTATTATAAAGCAGTTTGCCTTCTTCTATGGTGGAGTTTAATGAGTTTCTCTTTGAAGAACCATAAAATTATGCTCAGAGAAAAGAGACTCTTGTTTTTTTAATAAGCAATGTAGCTGTCACCAGATGTTATAAAGATTGATTACTAATGCATTTTTAATGAAGATAATTTATTAGATAATAAGGTTTTTTTCTTCCTTTAAATTTCCAGTAGGAGGAAATCATCGAGTTTTTTTCCATTTTAAATTAAAGGCTTTCTACAATTGGTTTTTCACTAAGCCTTAAAATGATGATCAAAGTCAATTATGTAACAAATACACTTAGAATGATGCTGAAGCTTCTCTCATGCTTTTATGTCTGCTTCAATCCCATCAAAGCTTTTGAAAGAAAGAAGTAAGACACATCCTAAGGAACATGCCTAGATGAAGGCTGTTATATTTAGTAACTGCTCCCATAAATGTTTGCTGGATGAATGGAAATTTATGCTACTATTTTTGTTAGAAGCACCAATTCAAAAATTTTTCCTGTTGAGTACACTCATCACAAGCTTGTGTATCAGTGATGGGTTGCTATATAGGATGACATTTCCTATATTCTTCCTTCCAGCAGCCAGGGACATGGACATGATGCAGAGGTTAAGAATGTGTTAGCCCAAATGTGAACTGTTTTCTTCACTAAAGGAGTTGAAATTGTCCTGCCCTAGTAATGCCAAGTCGTCAGGCTTTGGTTCAGTGCCATTGAAGCAGTCTGGGGAATGTCTCTTGTTCAAGATTGTCAAGAACTCCAAGATGCATAGGCTGAAAATATTTCCCAGATTTTTCTGAAGGTTTCATATCTAATAGCACATGAGCATAAAATAAGAACTGTCTTGAGAGAGACTAGGACACAGAGCTAAAAAAAAGATCATGGAAAGAACCTTTTTTTTTTTTTTCAAAAACTCTCGTCTTATTTTGAAAACACATGCAAGTTTGTGTTGTAAGCCATTATATAGTTCTTTGTTGTACAATATTAAAATAATGTACAAAGCAGGAGTTTCTTACTTCTCATTGGCTAATAGAACTTCAGGAACTGTAGACTGAGTTGAAGAGAGCTGGCACTGAATAGCAGATTCAGAACCCATTGCTGTGGGATGTCTTTCTGTCTGCTGTGAATGTGTTGCTCTCATTGGCTAATAAATAGAGTTTCATTGGCCTATGGCAGGGCAGGATGGAGCCAGGTGGGAAAATTCAAGAGAGATAGGAGGAGGAGAAAGGAGAGGCAGGAGACACCATCCTGCTGTCCAGGGAGCAGCATATAATGGCACACAGGTAAAGCCACAGAACACGTGGCAATATATAGATTAATAGAAATGGGCTGAGTTTAGTTATAAGAGCTAGCTAACAAGAAGCCTGAGCCATTAGGCCATACAGTTTGTAATTAATATAAGCCTTTGTATGTTTATTTGGGTCTGAGTGGCTTCAGGACCGGGCAGGACACAGGCAAACTTCCAGCTACAATCCATTTACTGTCCTGCCAGACCTGGACTTTCACTTTGGAAATAGACTCATAAAAAAGCAGTAACAGTGACTTTAAAGTATATGCAGTCATGTTAGGGAACCATCGGTGATGCAGCCGTGAACTTGGAGTACGTCACTTAGATCACGGGATGGTTACTTAAAAATATATATTTTATTTATTCTTTGATAATTTTAGACATATGTATGATGTGTCCTGATCATATCTACTCACACCTCCCCACCCTCACTTCTCCTAGAATTCCTAACTCCTCACCTTCATGTCCTCTCCTGTTTTGGATTAATCCGCCGAGTCCCATTAGTGCTGCCTCTGGAGCGTTGGTTGATCTTGTTGGCTTGATCTTGTGCAGGTAAATGTAGCAGTAGTGGTTTCCTAAGCGCAATGGCCGTGCAGTGTCCAGAAGACAGCATTTCACAGCAGCTCTCCCCACCTTTTGGTTCTTACATTCTTCCTGTCCCCTCTTCCATGATGTTCCTTGAGAGCTGGAAGGGTGATAAAGATGTCCTCTTGAGGACAGAGCACTCAACTGTCATTTGTTCTATGCACGGTATCCTTAACTGTTAGTATATTGAGTGCTTTAATTATATGAAAAGAGGAGGTTATTGTTTGATCTTGTCTACTATTCCTAACTCTGGGAAGTTTTCTGTTAGGATTCTTTTAAGATTGTTTTCGGCACCTTTAGAACTAGCTTCTCCTTGTCTGTTTTCTCCTTCTCCTTCTTCTCCTTCTCCAGTGCTTCCTTCTAGTTCCTGCTGGTTGCTTCTAGGGAGTTTTATTTGGCAGCAGGTAAGCAGGCATGGAGCGAGCGGGCTTCCAGCTGGCCTCTGAGTCTCAGTTTCCCTGCTTGTTTCTCTGAAGAAATCTCCAGATTTCTGAAGAAATGACTTCAGAAGTTCATTTACAGAATTTGTCTTTTGCAGAATATGGTCTTGATATATAAATCTATCTATCTATCTATCTATCTATCTATCTATCTATCTATCTATCTATGTATCCACTGCGTTCTCACACCAAGACTTCTAGTTCACTATGTTTGTGATGCTTACTTTTTTTTTGTACCATCTTGACTAAGCCATAGTACTTAGATTTTTGGTCAAATACTACTCTAGAGTTTTAGTGCAGATTTATTTGTTTGTTTTTGTTTTTAAATGAGATTATCATTTAAACCAGAGGACTCTGAATGAAGCCAATTCCTTGCCCTTACGTGGCTGTCTGGGCCCCAGCAAACCAGCTGAAGACTTTGGTAGAGGAAGCCTGACTTCCTCTGGGGAGGAGTGAGTTCTGGCACCAGATGGTCCGAGTTTCAAGCCCCATCCCTTCCTAGATTTCCAGCCTCAGTCCACTGTGAAAATTTTGGACTTGATAGCTTTCATAACATGTGAGTCAGTTCCCTAAACATAAACTATTTCTCTCAACAGACATTCTATGTGTCCCATATCTCCAGAGAGTGGTGATTGATGAGGGTCATTTGGTAGATTGAAAAGGTTACTGAGACATCCATCCTAAGTCAGGAAAAGAGTCGCTGAGGATCTTTGCAGAGGAGAAAAATGAACAGCAGCACTGTCCTTTACTCACCAGATATGGATGGAACTTTCCAACATATATGTAAACTGAGTCACAGAAGTTGCATTCCCTCCACAGCGATGAACTCTAGCAGAGCTTCCTGACCACATGTTCACGGTGTCAATGTCACCATGGGTGATACGACACAGCTGTGCTTCAGATTAGATGTTGAGTGAAGTTCATCTATAATGAAGCCAACAAATGGACCCTGATCACTTATTGTCATGTTCTCAAGGTTCATGCATGTTGCTGCAAATGACAGAATTTCCTTTGTAAATATGGAAGAGCTCCACTGTGTACACTGTGTACTCTAGTCACAGAAATTGGAGAGTGGAGGAGCAAAGTGGTTGTGATAAGGGAGATGCTAAGGCAGAGTGTTTTAGTGACAAACTGATCTCCACCCACGACTATAGTTAATAGTTGGATATTATGTACTTCAAGAATCCTAACAGAACCAAAGATCACCAGGAGACAAGATTTTATGTGCTCTCTATATTAAAATGTATGTGAGGTGATGGATGTATAATGGGCTTTAGTCATTCCACACTGTACATACATCATAACATCACACTGTATTTCATAAACCTACCACTGCCTTTTAACATCTGTGAGGGGCACTTGTGGTTATCAATATCTGAAGATATTCCAGTCCCTTGTACAAAATAATGCATTTGTATGTAACCTAAACATAGACTGACTCATTTATACTTTAAGTCATATGTAGATTACTCACAATACTTAACATAATACAAATTATTGAGATCCAGTTTGTATCCTTTTTGGGAATAATGATAAGGAAAAAAAGCTGGTATATGATTAATAAAGACACAGTATTCCCTCAGTGTTTTCAGACTGTGTCTGGTTCAGTCTACAGAGGAAACCACAGAAACAGAAGACCAGCGTCTATAATTATTTGTCAACTATAAATGAAGCAAAGGAGGAGGGAAAGGTGATTGACTCTGAATTTGTAAATTGAGACTGATAACTCCTAATATAAAAATGTCCCTGTTCTCCTGTGAATGGGAAATTTCTAGTTATGTGGAACTTACAATGCTAAAACTAGGAAGTTCAACATAACATGGAAAATAATCAGTTTACATCTCTTTGTAGTAGACAATGCTCAGCTCCACATTTTTTATTACTAATTACTTTAAAATCATAACTCTCCAGGTCAAAGTTATTTCACTTGAAAAAAAAATCATTGCACTGAGTATAGTAGATGAGACACTAACGGTCTTCAATCAACTGTTGAATACAGCAGATCACACACTAACGGTCTTCTTTATTCAACAATTTCCAATTAAGTGACATCCTATGAATTTCTGAGCAATCAGACACACCAGACCTGCTTTCAGGTAAACTAATAGCAACTATGAGGCTTGGGGACATTTACACAATCTATTCCTTCTCCAAGACTGCTCTCCAAACAGCAATATTCATGCCCCATTCCCTGGTAATGCAAGAGAGACAAATGGCTCCATCATTACTGCTAAATTAAGCTTTTCAATCTTTTCTTACAAAAGACAGTGTGTTGTTGTTCAACACGAAAATAGGAGCTTCTTCTCATTATATTGTAGTTTGGTTCTTAAATATTCCTCCAAAGATCAAGTGTTGAAGGCTAGAGTTTAGGGCAGCAGTGTTCAGAGCAGTACGGCTTTTCAGGTATCTGATCACGAGGGCTTTGACCTCATAGATAGATTAGTCAGCTTATGAATTCATAACTTAATGGGCTACTAGGAAGTGGTGAAAACTTTTGGATATAACATGTAATTAGAGGAAGTAGGCTTTGGGGACATGGCCTTCAGGGCTGTGCTTTGTCCCTTGGTCACCTTTTTCTCTGTGTCCTTCATGGCTTCAATGAGGTCAGCAGCTCTGTTCCACCATGTGCTTCTGCCACCACATTCTGCTTTAACATGGGCCCAGAGACGGGAAAGCCAGGGGACTGGAAACCGAAACCTCAGAAACCAAGTCCCAAGACACTTCTTCTTCTTTAAGTTGTTCTTTAAGATGATGAAAATCTAATAAACATGTCATTTGCCTTCCATGACCTCATCTGTTCAGACAAGGACTTCAAAGGTTTAAGTTTATGTAGTTGATAAAATCGGTGTACATGGAAATGGGTGATGGCTGAAGAGATGCTTTTTCAACTAGGATACAGAAATGACTGTGCTTATGACCAGGATTTATTAATCACTGTGTGTAGTCCGCTGGTAAATTAAAGGGCTAAAGGCAAGAGAGATAACAGAGGATTAACAATTCTGGCCATTAATCTCTATAAATATAGGGGACACTTCAAATGGTCACAATTTCAACCAGTGTAAGTAATTGATTGAGTCACTTATGGACTCCAAAGTTCTTGTTCATACATCTCTCTATTCCCTTAGCAACTCGTACAATGCCCTGAACTAAGGAGGTAATCAATAAGGGTGGTTGACATCTTGCCAGAAGCTTTAATTTGTATAAATTAATGAAAAATAAGTGTGAAATCTATTGTTATGCTTCCTCTGTGTGCTGGATATGCCCACGGGGATGAGGCGAGCAACATTTTCTAAAAGCACTTAAACAAACAAGTAATTCTTCACTACCCAGGTTCTTCTTTTATATACATGATACCACAGAGAGAATTCATTTAATTGGCAGTGTGAATAGGAAAAGCACAGCTGGTTTAGACAGTCATTGCTACAGCTCTTGGGATGTAAAAATATAACCAGGGGATATAAAAATGGAGCCATGGAAGTGTCTGTTGAAAGAAAAATCACTTTCGCCAAGATAAGACTGAGGATTTGGGGGTAAAAAACCAGGAAGGAATATATAAGATGACATCAAGATTTTAAGTATTGCCCATTTAACCCTTAAAGTAACTTCACTTTTTTTTTCTGGAGAAGTTGATGATACAGTATACTGGCTAGTTTCCTGTAACTTGATACAAACCAGAGTCACTGAAAAGGAAGGAGCCTAAATTGAGAAAATGCCTCCATAAGATCTGGCTGTATGGCATTTTCAAAATTAGTGATTGATGGAGGAGGGCCCAGCCCATTGTGCGTGGTGCCATCCCTGGGTTAGTGGTCTTGGGTTCTATAAGAAAGTAGGCTGAGCCAGCTATGGGGAGCAAGCCAGTAAACAGTTCTCCACAGTCTCTGCATCAGCTGCTACCTCCAGGTAATGGCCCTGTTTGAGTTCCTGTCCTGTCTTCCTTCAATGAGGAACAGTGATGTGGAAGCATAATCCAAATGAACCCTTGTCTCCTCATGTTGCTTTTGGTCATGGTGCTTTATTATCACAGCAATAACAAAGACAGAAATTGATACTAGGATAGTGGGGTATTGATGTGACAGACCAGACTGTATTTCTTTGGGAGGATTGTGGAAGGACTTTGGGACATGGGTCTAGAAAGGCCATTGAGTGTTCAAAGCATGGTGATGTGTTCTGAAAGAGCTTGAAAGATAAGAATGTTCAGAGAAATGTGAAGGATGGAGGCCTGGCTTATGAAATTTCAGAGGGAAGTTTAAGGATTCTATGGGGCCATTTGCTATTTTGAATTAAGATTCTATCGTTCTGGTCAGCTGGTGTTGAAGAACCAACTGTGATTAACATGAGACCAGCACCACCAAAGTGAAATCTTTGTGTTATGGGGACAATTGATGCTCATCAACTGGAGCTGAGAAATTAGTGGTGATTAAGAAGAGACCAGCATTATTTAATCCCAGAACTCAGGAGGCAGAGGCAGGTGATCTCTATGAGTTCAAGGCTAGCCTAGTCTACAGGGCTAGTTCCAGGAGAGCCAAGGCTACACAGAGAAACCCTATCCTGAAAAACCAACCAACCAACCAACCAACCAACCAACCAACCAACCAACCAACCAATTAACCAACCAACCAACCAACAAACAAAAATAAATAGAAGAAGAGACCAGTATCAGTGAGGTGAAATCTTCTGGGAAGTGTTTCCTGAGAGTCAGCACCTAGAAGCTGTGTTCCAGATATGGTCAAGGTTATACCTTGCACTGGCAGCCAAACTTGGTGGTAGAGAGTCACTCAGGTATTATTTGTTTTGAAGGTATGAAGGGGTCATGGTCAGTAGTTGAGGCTTGGCACTATGTAGCCGGGCTGGAGTCCCTGAAGAGAGCCCCAGGAGAGGCTATTTGTGAAAATGCAACCCAATTGCAGCAGAAGACCCCAGCATTTTGGAGATGCCAGCACCATGGGATGACCACCGAGAACAACAGCAGCCTTGGAGTGGAGCCAGCTGGAGCCTAAAGACAAGCTGTGTGTGCTGCAGAGGGTGGAGCCAGAGAAGTGACCCAAGCCCCTTGGAGTGAATCCCAGACATTGAATGTTGAATTATTTACACTGTTAGAGTTTGTTTTTTCTTGCTTCAGATTGTGACTGTGCCCTGGTTCTTCCTTCTTGAAGTAAGAAAGTATTTAATTTATTTTTGATTTTATAGTAGTCCACAGTTAAATGATTTTGAATTTTAAAAGAATTTAGATCTTCTTTTATGTGACTTTTTTTATTAAGAATTTTTTTCATTTTACATACCAATCACAGATCCCCCTGTCTTCTCTCTTCCTGTCCCTATCTCAACCCACCTCCCATGGGGAAAAGGTAAGTCCTCCCATGGGGAATCAGCAGAGCCTGGTACATTCAGTTGAGGCAGATCCAAGTCCCTCTCCCTGCATCAAAGCTGTGCAAGGTGTCCCGCCAGAGGTAATGGACTCCAAAAAGCCAGCTCATGTACTAGGGATGGATCCTAATCCTACTGCCAGGGGGCTCCTTAAAGAGACTGAATTTCATTTGTTTTGTTTTTTATTTTTGTTTTCTTGGATACAGGGTTTTTCTGTGTAACCCTTGCCATCCTGGAACTCACTCTGTAGACCAGGCTGGCCTTGAACTCACTGAGATCCACCTGCCTCTGCCTTCCAAGTGCTGGGATTAAAGGTGCACACCACCACTGCCTAGTGAGATTGAATTTTTAAAGATTATTGGCTTTTTAAAATTTGAAATATTTTATATTGTGATGTTCATATTAACTTGAGATTTTTGGAGATGAACAAAAAAGGAAAGATTGTGGCTTAATAGTGATGTGTTGGTATGTCAAGTTGACAAAGGGTTGGTTGTATTGGCTGATTTTATGTCAATGTGACGCAAGCAGAGGTTCTCAACCTGTGGGTCATGGAACCCTTTGGCAACCTTCCATCTTCAAAAATACATACAGTTTATAACAGTAACAGAGTTACAGTTCTGAAGTAGCATGCAATAATTCTATGGTTGGGTGTCACCACAACATGAGGAACTGTATGAAAGGGTCACGACATTAGGAAGGTTGAGAGCCATTGCTCTACAGGCACTGGAAAGAAAGGAACCTAAACTGAGAAAAGGCCTCCGTAAGATCGGGCTGTAGGGCATTTTCTTGATTAGTGGTTGATGGGGGAGGGCCCGGGAGGTCCCAGCCCATGGTGGGTGATGCTTTCCCTGGGTTGCTGGTCCTGGCTTCTAACAGCAAGCAGGCTGAGCAAGCCATGGGGAGAAGCCAGTAGGCAGCACCACCTCTATGGTCTGTAGCTTTTAGATATAAGTTGTTTGAGGGTGTTAGTGAGATGGACACTCGGCACTGAGTAAATGATAGTTTTACTTTGAGCTGTGAACAAATTTCCCTTTGGAGGTAACCTTCCTGTAGATTAATTAGTTGTATTCCATATATTTTCCGATTATGGTTGTAAGATGCCTCATCCCAAATATATATACTATATACTATATATACTATAATTTGGAAGGAGGCATCTTACAACCATAATGTGTGTGTGTGTGTGTGTGTGTGTGTGTGTGTGTGTGTGTGTGTGTGTGTGTGTTGCATGTAATTGCTCTACCATTGAGCTATATCCCTACCTCTTTGTTTGTTAAGAATATATAATAAATACTTACCTGGCAGGGGAGATACCATGATCACGAAGGTGGTTTTCCCAGGGTGAGGCTTATCCATTGCACTCCGGATGTGCTGACCCCTGCGATTTCCCCAAATGCGGGAAACTCGACTGCATAATTTGTGGTAGTGGGGGACTGCGTTCGCGCTCTCCCCTGTTATAAAAAAAAAAAGAATATATAATAAGATTTACATATATAAATATATAATTATATAAAATATAAATATAAAAATAAAAAATATATAAATGTGTTTGTGTGTGTATTAGGGTTATACATTATCAAAATTACTAGATTAGAACACATTATTTTCAAGTTGAGGCAGAACGTGTTTCCATCCAGACATAATGTTATTAACCACATTTCCACAATCCCGATACTATTAATATATTTAAAATCTGCCAGATTAGTGAGAATAGAGGGGTAGATTTGAGTCTTCC
The DNA here is from genome assembly GCF_007827085.1 of Peromyscus californicus insignis. Classification (NCBI taxonomy): domain Eukaryota; kingdom Metazoa; phylum Chordata; class Mammalia; order Rodentia; family Cricetidae; genus Peromyscus; species Peromyscus californicus. Next base: position 13,684,868 of record NW_026294480.1, on the reverse strand, counting down.
TTCAGGCTTAGCCACCTTGTTAATAAATTCTCTTTTTCAAAGATAAAAAAACATATAAATAATAAACAACTTTTCATTTGTTTACACTTATATTCAATTGATTACAGTTAAGTTCCCATGCTGGTTGCCATGTTGTTATTATTGTTTTTTTTTTCTGAGACAGGGTCTCTGTATGGTCCTGACTATCCTGGAACTCACTATGTAGACCAGGCTGGCCTCACACTCACAGAGATCCACCTGCTTCTGCCTCCCAAGTGCTGGAATTAAAGGCATGTGCCACCATATCCAGCCATGGCTACTTTGTTAATAAACTCTGTTTTACAAAAAATTAATCCACTAGAGGAATCACGATTTATGATAGCTATATTCTTGTAAAGTGTATTTATTTTTAAACAGTCATGTATTTTTAGAAATATAAATTATTATTTGTAATATGAATTATGAATTCCCTTATTATATATTCTGCAAATATAAGATTTTAAATATTTCCTTTGATTATTTTAAAATTACGTGTATATGTGTGTGAGTGTAGATGTGTGTGCAGGTGCCCACAGAGGCCTGAGACATAATAATTCCCCTGGGACTAAATGCTATTGGCAGTTGGTAGCAGCCCAGCATAGATTCTGGGAATTGAACTCAGGTCATCTGCAAGAGCAGTATGTACTCTTAACTGCTGAGCCGTCTCTCCAGCCCTGTAAATATAACAGTTTCCTCAGACATTATTAATTAATTTAATTACAAGGAGCACAGATTATTTGAGAGGCAGAGGCTTTCTATGGGCCACGATTAGATCTTCAAGGAGTGTGAAACTCAGAGACAGATTCTTTCCACTAGGATTTTGGGATTTTCGTGGGGTATCATAGTATCTGAATGAGTGTTGTATAGTTATTTGAATGGAATTTTGGCACAAACTGAAGTGCCCCTCTGTTTGTTCTTATCACCCACAAAGCCTAGCTTTGCTGCTATATTGTATATTTGTCCAAGGAACATTCATTGATATTGGGAGAAATATCGGGCATCAAGATGATACCTGATCTCTGGGAATATCTGGGACTTCTCTGTCTTTGTGTCCTTCTTTCTAAGTTTCTTTCTTTACCACAGCTGCAGTGAGAGCCCTGTCCTTCCCGACCCAGGGTTTATCTCATCAGTGCCCTTCTGAGATCTCAAGTTCCTGGCCTTTCCCCTCCCTCCCACTCTTGGTTCTCAGGCAGGGCTTTCTATTCACCACCCCTTCCTCTCTTCGCCTCTAACACACCTAAGTGAACCCAGACCCTCTCTAGGTTTTGCGGGTGTTAGAGCTGATGAGCAAATTTAGAAGTGGGGCAGAAATGTGAATGTTTGACAGACACAGCTGTGGACTTCATTTGAACACTTTCCTGATAAGCATTTGAACCTCTGTGTTCACATTTGCATCCATTCAGTTCAAACAGGCCGACGGTTTCTGAGATTATGTCCCTGGTTAGAGACATCTTTGCCCCTTAGGCATAGGTGTCCCACTGATGGAAGTGCCAGAAGGCTGCAGCTTATGCCACATGCCCATGAGTCATCAGACTGGTGGTGATGTAATTCTGATTGAAAAACAGGATTAGAAATACTGCAGCTTTTCCCAGCGACTCGAAAAAACGGGTTTCTGTCCTGCCAGGCACTTGGAACTTATACCCCTATGATCTTAGTTTTACTTGTGTCTGTAGCCAAAGAAGGCGGTGCTTTCCATGGGAAACGCAGAGGGCATGGTGTTAAATGTAAACACTTGCTCCTTGCCCAAACAAGAACAACCCAACCCCCGCAAAAACAGGAGTTTTATGAAGAAGTTAAATTCATCCGACTTCACAAGAGCATGGCTCTAAGTGCGTGGTTTATTTGAGAACACACACGAGACCTCTCCTCTTTCCTTGACTAGATGGCCGGCCTGGCAGAAGAAATTTGCTTGTATAAACCCAGTTGCTCTGGTGGTGGGGAGTGCCACCTGCAGCCTTCAAGTAGAGATGGTTCCAGAAATACTAGGACAGATGTTTAACTCCTGGTAGATTGGACATTAAAACTTGAAAATTTCCCAGTAATTTCCTTTGCATGCCAGAATGTAGGACATTCAGGGAAAGGCATCATTCTAAAGTTGAAGTATTCAGCCCTGTTAAGTCTAGAATCATAATCTCTCACTGATGAAATTGGTGGTCTAGGTTGGAGATTCTTCAGTGCCAGCCCACTGTTCTGGAACAGCTGCCTTTCTGACCACTTCCAACTAACAGAGTGAAAGTTAAAAGCATCCAACTCATGCAAAAGCTTTTATGGAAATGAATGCTTCAAATAAATGGGTCTTTAAGAATCTAAGGGTTGACGCATGCTAGTAATATTTTTAATTATATTTAGTCCTTTTCAAATAAAGCCATGCAATAGATAATTGAGATCTGCTTCCATTCCACTCCTCAACCCTCTCCCACCGTCTCTGTAAAGGATGACACATGGATCAGTCTTGGCCCAAACAGCAAGCAAAGGGGTCAAGGAAAGAACACGGGGAAGATGGGGTCTCCTCTCTTTCTGCTTTCTACATTCACACAAAGGTTTCCTGCAGATGCTAGAATTGGTCAGGATGCTATCTTTTCTCTCTTTTGCAAACATTCACCCCTTTCTACTCATTGTCTTCCTCTCTCAGGATTCTCTGCAATTAATAAAATTAGATGCTGGCACTATTGGAGGCTGAGGTCATTCCACAGTGCATACTCATTTGCCCTGGTCTGCTTATAAAGTGTTTTCAGATCCCAAGCCCATTGCATTTTGTTTCTGGATGTTTAAAAAACGCCATTCATAACACGAGTTGTCACTCCCACGGCAGACTTTCTAGAAGTGATAATGAACCTGGCCATGTTTGTACAAAAGGATAACGTCTCAGTAAATCACAACTTTTCCTCTGGCATGCCATTATCATTGTCAAGCCAGTCTGCAGTACCTGCTGATTGGGTAAGAACAGAAACAAGCATTACAGATGTCTGATATCTAACTGCAGAGTCCTCATGGTCCCCCTACCCCAGAATGAATAACTTGTCAGGGGGAATTACGCTGATAACCCTCATGCAGCTACACTGATAACAAATTAACAATCAGAGTCAAGATGGGCGTTCATTGTGCTGCTGCTTAATATCCTGGGTAATAACAGTTTCCATCACTGTGCTGAGGCACCAGGGAGGCCCCTCTCAGCATCTGGGAACTGACACCTTTGTTTCTCTGTTTTCAGCCTCTGCTCTTCGTGCTGAGGTTGCTGGTTCCAGTGTCTCACAGCTAGTTCTAACATCACTGCCGAGGGGGACGTAACGATCCTTTATTGATTACATGTGGTTTTTGTGGGCTTGTCCAAGGTGGATAGAAGAGCTTCCAGTCTCAGAAGCTATGGTGGCGCAGTGAGTGGCATCCAAGTCTAGTGTACAGGGCTCACGCATTTTCTAAGAGAGGTTAACGGATGACCCAGTGAAATAACTGGTTTACTGAAGTTTAATATCCCCACCATCTAATCTATTGTGTCTGCAAATCATCTAATTTGATTTTTACATAACCATAATCTCAGGAAGTTCTTCTTATCTGGCAATGTCTTTATTATTTTAGTTTCAAGTACAAATCAAATTGACAGCTACATTGACAGCTATAAACTCAATTACCAGCTTGGCTAAGGACCTTGTGTTTTTTTTCAGACACTGTATTCATAAATTTGCAATCAGCTCTCAGCTAGAAAATTGCGTGTATACAAAACCAAATGGTACAATTTGCAGTCGTTAGCAGGTTAAAGTCCACTGCCCATGCCTGTGGTGTGACTCAGTGGTAGAGTGCCTGCTTAGCATGCCAGGGCCCTTCACTACAACCAGGGAGCCTGCATGGGACTGACCTAGGCACTCTGCATAGATGTTACAGTTGTGTAGCTTGGTCCTCTTGTGGGACTCCTAACAGTGGGAACAAGGACTGTCTCTGACTCTTTTACCGGCTTTTGGGCCCCTACTCCCCACACTGGGTCACCTTGCCCAGCCTCAACACATGGGGAGGTGTTTAGTCTTACTGCAACTTGATATGCTGTGTTTTGTTGATACCCACTGGAGATGTGTCCTTTCCTAAACAGAAACAGAGGAGGAGTGGATTGGGTGGTGGGAACAGAGGGCAGGGCTTGGGGGAAAGGACTGGGAGGAGAGGAGGGAGGGGAAAGTGCAGCCAGGATGTAAATAAATAAATAAATTTATAAAAAAAAACACAGAAAAATAACGGCGGCAAGGCTGTTTAAATTGTGTGCTTTTATCCCCCCTCAGTAAACTTGAAATATCTCATAACAGGAAATGTTATTTGGGGCAATTTAATTCACATTAACTAATTTGGAGAGGATAAAAGGATTTTGTTTTTATTTTTGGCTTTTAATTTTCTGGAATTTGGGGCTTGACGAGAAAAAGTCTTCAAAGCTTGGCACATAGCTGCTGAATTATCATATTTAGACTCAACTGTACATTAAGAAGGTACAGGAAGGCAGAACATACAGCAGAGAAATCACAGCCTGGAGTTTGCCTCGTTCCTGGAGGATGACTGTGGAGAGCTAGTGCTCCCAGGGAGGGGCGTCCGGACCAAGGACAGGTAATGTAAGGAAGAGGGCAGGGGAATTTAATGACCCCGTGTAATAAATACAGAATACAGGATAGTTTAGCTAAGTTGAAATTTACCATCAAATATTAATTACAGGATCCTTGACTAAGGAATACATTGATCATTTATTTTCACAAGATTAAAATGAACAGAATCATTCACTCTGCATACATACCTCAATGTCCTCATTCTGTGTGATTCTTACATAGTCATTCAGGCAAAGCAAGCTATACTGTGTTGGCCTAGAGGTCGAGTCACCAACTGAAACACAAAAGCGTCAATGTGCATGGGGAGGAGGGAGATTCCAAGAGAGAAATACCACATAAAAGTGGGTTTTTGAAGTCTTCTGAAATCCATACTTGCTTTTCTCCCCATTTATCTGTGTCTTAACCTGGACTGTAGGAAGTCTGCTATAGGGCTGGATGGGAACAACACTCAGCACATGTGTTTTAGGTTGACTTAGCCATGTTCTGGATTTCAGTGATGCTGATCTTTCTTCAGGAACTAAGGGAGAGCCCCTGGAAAAGTTCCTCTTGTGGTCACTTGCTGGGTGACCCTTTCACTGTTGCTGCAGAATGTTTTAAGGTTTTCCAGCACAGCTTTAAGTGGTGTTTGCTTCTCAGTGGTTCCTATGTATCACCACTAAATATACTCCCCCCTCCCAAACATGCTCATGTATCATCGTATCATAATGCTCATTGAACTTTTCAAGTCAGCACCAGGCACTCGATAAATCCACCTTCCTGTCTTCACTTTCTGAGCCATCCAGGCAAATTTACTAGCTGATTTCCTTGCTTTTTGCCTCTTTCAAAACCACCTTTTGATTCCAGCTGTCTCTACCTCCCATTGAAATGGTATGTTTCCTCTGACAGCCCATGAAGATTTATGTCCAACTTCTTCCTCTCCAAGTAAGACAGAATTAGGTTAGGATCTATGAAGAGGGAAAGGCTTGGTTAAGACTGATAATCTTGTTGAAAGCAATGAGTTATTGCCTGACGCACAAAATAGCATAAATTCCCCCACTCTTAACTGATATAATGAACTAGATGAGGTTAAGTGAATCATTGGCATTCCTCAATCTGCAATGCACCCATGTGTGGATGAAAAACTGCGCATGGCTGCCATTCATCATGGTGGCTGACTGCCTGAGTTAGGAGGGCAGATGAGCAGTCAGCAGTTAATATTCAAAACCAAATCCAAAGTAATGGCTACAATATCATTCTGTCTGGCTGAGCAACTCTTGATTTACAGTAAAGTAAAAAAAAAAAATGCAGTGAGTGAGTTGGTCAGGCAGCAGTCACACACCAAACTTTGATCTTAGTAGTGTATGGGTAATGCTAGTTGCTATTGTTAGCTTGTCTTTTTGTCTCATTTTGAGATGAGGTGTTCTAGTCTTCAGGCTGGCATTGAACTTAATGCTACATAGCCAAGACTGGCCATGAACTCTGGGTCCTCTGGACTCAGCTTTCCAGGTATCGGGATCACAGGAATATGCTTAGCTTGTCTTTTCCATGTCTATTGTTTTTCTAAGTCCTCTTACATGTGGATTAAATATTAGCCCATTTGGTAGATATGCTTGTCTGTTAAGACTGCCCTAAAAGACTGTACAGGCTGGGTACCTTAAACAGGGTAAGTCAATCTCTCACATTTACAAAGAATGGAAACCCAAGATCAAGCAATCACATTTGGTTTCTTCTGAAATGTCTCCCTTGCTCTGCAGTGGCTACCCTTTCCTGCTCAGTCATCCATCAGTGCCTGTTTGTGTCTTAATCTTGCAAGAACCAAGTCACACTGGATGAAGGCCTACTCTAATGACCTCATTCAACCTTAATTAATTTTGCCAATACTTTATCTCCAAATACAGTCACATTACAGGGTTCTGGGAGTTAGGACTTCAATGTATGAATTTTGAAGGAATACAGTTCAAACCAAAGTATCTAAGAGCCAAATCAGAGTTTCTGGGCTTCAGGTTCTAGGACTGTGCTCATAAGTATTATTCGACACTGTATTTAAAATTCAAAATAATGCCAAGACAGGTATTTTTAACATCTCTAGTTAGAATTTTCTCAATGTATTTTAATTTCTATGTACTTGATATTAATGACAATCATTAGGAAATGAGATATTTGAGTTTATTTTTTCTAATTCATAATGTACCAAGCATATTATTTTTTATTTCATACTTTGTTAAAAAATTTAGGCTGCATATCTTCTGCCTTTCTATACAGATTGACAGAGATTTAAATCACTTTTTGGTGACTGATGATCATATTGTATATTTAGTGAACATAACATCTTCAGCATTACTCTGAATTGTACAGTGATGTGACAGGTGTGAGGGATCCATTCAACTGGCATGCTTTTATCATTGCCTCTTGCTTCTAGATTGAATATCATGTCACAATACATATGCCCATACACCTTATACACACACACACACACTGTATATATATATATATATATATATATATATATATATATATATATATATACACACATATATATACACACATATATATACAACACACATACCATACCACATCATACATATACATATATACTATACACACAACACGTACAACATATACACATGCACTATACATACACACATATACTATTACACATACCACCATACATACCACACAGACACACAGACACAAAGACACACCACGCACATACATCTAATTGAGGCAGTGGCAGGTTTATGTTCATTTGAAGATTTTAGCTCTAGCTAAAAATACAGAGATTTGGACACTATTGCTGAGGAGATCAAATATTTTGGACATGAGACACAGAGAAATCAAATGGGAACTGAGTTGGAAGCTTTTTCCCTGTTGGCTGGCTTTTATATCTGGAAAGTGCTATGCATGCTGTTGGGGGGGAAAGTCATTAATGAATGGTCTTACTCAGTAGTTGACTCTACATGCTACAATACCTGCCAGCCAGGCAACATATGCCTGGTTCATTAACAGCAAGACTGTTTTAAGGGTCTCCAATGGCTTTTCTGATCAGAGCTGATGCCTGTGGGAGGAAATACATGCCCAGTGCTAGTCAAAAGTCTGTGACTGGGAAGTTCACAGGCCCTAGGTGAGGGACATGCTACTGTTGATTTGCTAAATGGACATGTACCACACTGCCTTTTGAATATTGATTTTTATGCCCACAAGCAAGTACTGCTCTTTGCCTAGGTCACAGAAGCCTCTTTTTATCAGTGGGTAACAGTTACTGCAAATACTTAGGTTGTGTGATATTTTCTTTGTATTCTAACAAAGCTTGCCTGGAGATGAGAGGGTGGAGCTAGCCACTAGTTAACCATAGAGGCCAAGTGGTGGTGGCTCACACCTTTAATCCCAGCACTTGAGAGGCTCACACTTTGAATCCCAGCATTTGGGAGGCTCACATCTTTAATCCCAGCACTTGGGAGGATCATGCCTTTGATCCCAGCACTTGGGAGGCTCATGTCTTTAATCCTAGCACAATCAGGAGATAGAGACAGGAATATAATGTGAGTGGAGACAGGATCTTGGCACCCCCCCCCTTTTGGGTCTGAAGATTTGGAGAGGTAAGAAGTGACTATGGCTGCTCCTTTGCTTCTTTGATCTTTCAAGTTATTACCCTGATATTTTATTCCTGGTTTTTATTGGTAAGATTAATTAGGATCATGCTTCAGACTTATGACCCATCATTGTGCTGAGAACAAGTGACTATTGGGTTCTGATCTCTAAGTGGAACATCTATACTACCCTCTTCAGTTCTCAAGAAACATCTTAGAAGAGGGAGCAGAAAGATTGTAAGAACCAGGGGACAGAGAGGAATGACAGGAAACACTGTCTCCTGGATATGACATGGCCATTGCAATCATGAAGATGGGGCAGACCTGCAGTTACCTGTACCTACCAAAAGATATGAAAATATAAAGATGATTAGTTGAGGTGGAAAATGGGGCTATCAGGAGTGGGAAGGGATGGTCCCAATACATTGTATGAAACTTTTCAAACCCCAACATTTTACTAATGAAAAAAAATAGTAACTTGAAAGTATTTGATTCTACAAATTATTGGATATTTTATGACATTTTTCTATTGCCAATAACAAGATTTCCTGCATTCTTAAGAAAAGGCTAATTATTCTGTAACCATGGTAACAGGTAGCCACTAAAGTGGATTTTAAACCTGCTTAGTTTTCCAGAAACATAATTTGATAGCCATGGATCCAGGAGAAGTGGTTTTAAGCTTACTTAATCAGTTAATATGCTTTTGAAAGCTGAGTAATGAGCATTGCTCCTTGCCTTGGAGAGTCAGCCAATGGGATACTGACTCACTCCACCAGACAGGCTCTGATATTGAGCCCATCCACCCCCTCACCCTCAGGGCTGCTGCTTGGCTTCAATCACCTGGTTTTGCCTCTGTGAAAGTACTGGCTCCTGAATCTGTACTTTCCCAACACCCTCCATGAGATCAATAATATATCTTTCTCTGAGAGACTGTGCTCATACAGCATAGCTCTTCTTTACCTTTTTGTAATTAATTTTTAAATCAAAACTTTTTTCATATATATATTTTGAACATATTTTTACCTTCTCCCAAATCTTCCTAGGCCTTCTTCACTTCCCTAATCTTTGAAGTTCATGTTCTCTCTCTCTAAAACAACCAAACCAAACTTAAAAAAAAAATAAGACAAACAAACAAACAAACAAAACAAAAACAAACCCACCAAAACAAAACAAAAGGTGCACAAAGTCCCCCATGGAATCCTTCCTAAAATATGTACATACGTGAAGGAAATTTTAACTGAGTCACCACAGTTGGAGGAGATAATGCCTCAACTAGATGTCTTCTGCCACCAAATCTTGATCAAACTTTTTTTTTTTTTTGAGACCCTGGCTGGCTTGGAACTTATTAGAAATCTTTTGCCTCTGCCGTCTGAGAAATGGAATTCAAGGCATGCACCACCACGCCAGGCCTCTTCCTTACTTAAGGGAGCGGCTAAACTCTGTGTTGTAGGCATTTTTTTTTTACTGTTGTTGCCTGTTAATCTATTGAAATATAGTCTTGTCCTTTCATACTTTATTTTTGCTTCACAACTTACCCAACACCCTTCAGACCCTTCTTTGTGACCCTTTTTGGTAACCATGTGGAAGAAATGACCATTTGGTTTTCTTAGCTCCTTCCGTTCCCCTGTGTCTTGTCTTTATTAGCTGTGTGGTACAGTAGGAAACAATGGCTCTAACTTCTAGTTTCTGCAAGGTGATGGGGGGTTGGGGTGGGATATATGCTGCTATTTGAATGAGGAAAGACCAGCATGACGCTCATGTGTTTGCACACTTGGAACCCAATTGTGCAACTCGAGGTGGAACTTTGTGGAGGAAGAGGATCACTGTGGGTGGGCCTTGAGATTTTACAGCCCTGCTACATTTCCTGTTTGTTGTCTACTTCCTGTTTGCCAAGATGTAAGGAGATGGAGGAGTCCCAGCAGCATGCTCCTGCTACTATGAGCTGCCTACAATGTCTTCCCCTCCATGATGAACTCAAACTGTGAGCCAAAACAAACACTTTCTCCCTTAAGTTGCTTTATGTTCCATCACAGGAACAAGCAGTGTACTGTGGCAGAGTTGTAACTTTCACCTCCCCCAAAGATGGTCAGAGGATGTCTACCTGAGGAAGATTCTTAAATAAAAAGTCAGATTTCATATCTTCCTCCTCTTTCCTCCTCCTCTTTTTCCTTCTTTTTCCTTGAGACAAGTTCTCACTATGTAGCCATTCCTGGCCTGGAAATTGGCCTGTATAGAACAGGCTGGCTTAAAACTCAGAGATCTGTCTGCCTCTGCTTCTGGAGTGCTGGGGTTAAAGGCCCATGTGCCCATGTTCAGCTCATATCACTTATAATACAGCCAGACGTGGGAGAAGTTGAGGAACTTCTCAGAGCCCTTCTAGAAACTTCATGAAAGACAAACTCCAAAGAGCAGAGTAGGAACACGGCAGCTAGTGTCTGACCTTAGGGTCAAACAGTAAACTTGGGGACAGTTCTGAGTTTCAATGGGACAAATGCAGATGGCTAGTTAACAAATCCTGGAGTCCAGGCACCGGAAACAGTCATATCAGAGATTTGGTCTCACTATAGCACCCCTGAAATGAGAAAACACAATGTGCTGTGCTGAGAAGGACTTGGGGATAATACTAGAAACAACATGTTTGTCTGGATCGTGGCTACTAGTGAATCAGAGGAAAAAGGATTTCTTTGTATAATTTCAATCTATAAACTTTAAATCATAAGGTTTTGTCATCATCAAGATCCCCTGCCTGTTTGGCTGCGGGAATTTAGTTGAGTAAATTGGGTTGGTAATGCTGCATTGGGCTGGCAACCAACACAAATGTTCCCTATGAACATATTTATGTCCTCAAAGACCTCCCATAAATAGGCTTCTAAAAAAATGATCCACAATTAGAAGCTAACTTAAGCAAAACCAAACCATCAAAAACTAAACTGAGCACCCAAAACAGCACAGAAGCAAAACCAGTAGACAACAGAGTGATACTGAACTGGATGTGAAGTGTTTTAAGACACAATATTGAAAATACAGTGAAGAAACAAGGTATGTTGGAAAAGAACTAAATAGAACAATTTGATGTAAAAAAAATACAGAATTTGGAAGGCGGGACACCATCATCATTAGAGATTAAATACACCTTTCGGGGCAGGGGAAGTGGATAGGTGGGTAAAAGTGCTTCTTGAACAAGCCTAGTGACCTCAGTTCAATCCCCAGAAGCCAGATAAAAAGTTACTTTCAGTGACATTGCAGTCTAGCACTTCCGTGGTGAGATAGAAGGCAGAGATGGGAGAATCAGCTGAAAGCTTCCAGATCAGCTAGTCTAGCGAACTCTTCACAGCAACAGGAACAAGAGACACTCTGCCAAAAACAACCTAGAAGGAGAGAATCAAAAGTTGTCCTCTGACCTGCCTATATGCCTTCTTTCCCACAAAACAAATGAATTTAAAAACTTTAAAATGTATCTTTGCACACGCATGTCAAATCTCTTGGCCTACATTCACATGGCAAACAGACTGCTAAATAGGTCTCTTCATCCCCTCATCTATTGCTATTGTCCTACTCCAGAGACCCTCCTTAGTCCCCCAGCAATGTAATAAGTGGTTTCCCCCAACCCTGTCACCCCACAGCCTCACTTTGATCAAATGATTTCTGTCCAAAGCTAGAATGACCTATCTATACCTATCTACAAATATGACTGTATCAGTGTTCTTGACAACAATCCAGATTTCCCATAGTCTATAACCAAAGACACCTGACCTTGCCTCTCCACAAGGGACTGCTTACTTCTCCCCCTGCCTTGCTCATCAGCACTTCAAAGTCATCCCACTACACATGTCATGCCAAGTTTTATCTTCATGTCCCATTGTCTTCAATGCCTGGTAGATTCTAAGCTATTCTTTCAAGTTGAGATTAGGCATCCTTGTTGCAGGAAGCCTTTCCTGATGCTCCTCAAGTCCCACGGAGTTAGCAGCTCTTTGCAGCCTTTCTGTGCACAATGCATACATCCCTGTCACTGAACTTCTACATTGTATTACAAATACATGCTTATGTGCTGGATATCCTCATTATAGTGAGATCTCTGAGTCCATTGAAAGGTCTATAGGGCCAGCATGGCTTAGTAAATGTGTAATGAATTTTCTTCAATAAATAAGTTACTCATCCTTTGAGTCTCTTTTACCTAGAGAGTGAAACTTTATTGAGTTAATCTTTCCTGAAAATCTAGTTGAATCTTCAAACGTGGGACATTCTTCACATAACTATGCTGCACCAATGAAACTCAAAAGACCTTGTCATTTGTTGCTTCATGAATTATTGTCACATGCTACTTATTTACTTAATTAGTGATGTTGGGGATTAATCTAGGCAAGCCACCTCCACTGGCTGCATTCCCAGCCATGCTTTTACATTTCTAATTTTGAGACGAAGTCTGACTGGGTTTCCCAAACTGGCTTCGAACTTGTGATCCCTCCACCTTGCCTTTCCAAGTAGCTGAGATCAACAAGCCTGCACTACTATGCTGGGTTCTTTTTCCTGATAAGACTGGAGAAAGTAATAAGGTATGGAAGCCAAGATCTAAGTGACTCTTACCAGTGTCACCCATTCCTGTATTAAATAAGGACAGTATAAAAACAGTGGTGTGTGACTCATGAGGCCAAGTCATTAAAAATCCTTCGCAGTTCCATCCTCTTGTTTTTGGATCACTCCCCTAAGGGAAAGCCAGCTGATAGGTCATGGAGACACATGATCAGCACACAGAGAGTTCCTTGAGGTGGGATGTGGAAATCTTCTGCTTGCAGATATGTGATCAAGATGTCTGGAAAGCAATTTTTCTAACCCAAGTCAAGCTTTCAGATAATTAGAACCCAGGATGTCATAATGACTGCAGCCTCATGAGAGATTTTCAGCTAGATTCTACAATTGCAAGTCCCCTCCTCACAGAAACAGGGTCAGATAGTAAATGTCTACCATTGTTTTAAGCCAGTAGGTTTAAAAGCATTTTTAGAATGGAACAACAGGTTCCATTTTAATACAGAAACCATACATTGCATTTTTGCTGTTTTCCATGGATTTTTCCAACATGTCTTTGAACATAGCTATATTTGTTACTTTTCTGTTGCTGTGATAAAAATACCATGACCCAAAACAACTTACAGTAAAAAAGGATTCATTTTAGCTTACCGTTCTGGAATGGGTACAGTGTATCCTGGTGGAAGCCAAGGAAGCAGGAACATGAGGCCGGCTAGCCTGGCAGTCAGGAAGCAGAGAAACCACATTTCATCTGCACACAGGAAACACAGGAAGAGAACAGGAAGTGGAACCAGGCTACAAAACCTCCCAGGCAGCCCCCTATCCCCCCAGTGACATATGTCCTTCAGCAAGGCTCTGCCTCCTAAAGGTAAATAACCTCCCAAACAGCCCCACCAAGTGGAGAGCAGGTGTTCAAATATATGAACCCATGGGGGTCATTTCTCACTCCATCACAAAGGCCATTTGCCCTCTTAACACAAAGGAAGGCACTAGGTTTGAATTTGCCTCTTTTTCCTCATTTACGTCATTGGCAGTTTTTGTTTTCAATACTGTAGATTAAAATGTAGGGCTATGTTCAGGATATATAAGCATTATACCATTGTGCTGCATCTCTAGACTTTTTACATTTTATTTGGTAACATTTTAAGTCTTCAAGGGAGGTCATGAACTTGTGATCTCCTGGCTTTTGCTTCCTACATAACTGGTATGATAGGCATATGCCACCACGCTTAGATCAGCATTTATAGTCATTCATTGAATTAAAAAATACTCAGATTATTTTAAAGAATAAGCTAGGTAAGAATAATTTACGATATGTATTAGGTGCTAGTATTTATTTCATTATCATCCAGTTCTGCAGATATCTATTGGTGAAGGTATTGGTTTGAATGTGGTGTAAAGCAAAGTTGAAGAGAACAGAGAGTATTAAGAACATGGCTTCTGGGATCTTGGAGGACTTAAATGTAGTCTGTTGTGATGTTTGAGGTAATTCACACAATAATTTCTACTTCCCAATGCATTTTGAGCTGCTTGAGTGTAAGAAAATTAAGCAAGATTATGTATAGGAGATGATGTATCACCACTTTGAAGAGATGGTTTTGGAGATTATGGCTTCTAGCTGCAAGCAAGTTGACTTCTTGTTGTGGTTTGGTATTGGTTTGGCTCAGGGATTGAAACTTTGGTCCCCAGCTAGCAATCCTATATTGGGAGATTCTGGAGACATTAGGAGGTGGAGTCTAGCTACAGGAAGTAGGTCAATAAGGTGGAAAGGTAGGCGCCTGGGAGCTCTATCTTATGCAGCACCCATATCTGCCCTTCTCTGCTTCCTGTTGGCCACAAGGTGAGTAACTTCTGCCATATACTCCTATCGCCACAATGGATGTACCTTTCTACAGATCCCAAGCCAACAGAGCCACAACCATAGACTGAATCCTCTGACACTGGGGGCCAAAACAAGTCCTTCTAAGTTTTTTTTGTTTTGTTTTTGTTTTTTGGTCAGGTATTTTGTCATGGTAGTAAGAACTTCCTAATTCTGAACATGAGAACGAGACACTGTTTTATAGCAATTGCTCACTAGGAGATGAAGGCGGAGAGTCTGCTCAGAGTCACCCCGTGCAGGAAAGAAAACTCCTGGGATGGAGGAAGAACCTCAGCTGTGTGGCCATTTCCCACCCTAGATGAGCCCAGCTGGCTCTGAGGAGGTGCCTCTTCCTACCCTCCCAGTACCATGCCTACCACTGTATCATGCATTCGCTTGTCTCCAGAGAAGGGTAGATTTTGCTCTCAGAAATGTCAAATTAGTCAGCAAGCTGGATTAGTGAAATCAAAGCCAAAGGCACTCTAAAATCAGTGAAATCAAAGCCAAGGCAGAAATTGCAATCCTTCTATTTCCTCTCCAAATTATCATCAGCCACATTGTTCAATTCAGTTCAACCTACAGTCTCCAATTCAGAGATCCAGAGATGAAAAGAAAGCATAACATGACTACAAAGTGCAGTAATTCAGCCCAACCCAGCTGCCCCAGATCTGATCCCGAGCCCTCTCACATTACGTATTTATGAGTGAGAAATTAGATTTCAATGACTAATCTTGTATATTAAAGTGAAAGTATATACAGGAATTAACATTTGGAAGGAAATTCTATTTTCTGTGTGAGCAAAAGATTAGAAATTATTATAGTCTTTTAATTCCTCATTTTTTTTTGTTGTTCTAGCTATTCTAGTCAGGAGATCTTCTTTGTCTGTCTCAGCAATATTCAAGATTTTTAGTCTCAGAAGCTTTTGAAACTCTAAACTATTTTTGAGACTACCACAGTACTTATCGCTATTTTTTCATATTGAATATTAAAATGGAAACACTGAAATATTAATTTATTTAAACATTCAAAAATATAACTTAAGGTAGATAAAGTATCTTTATAGAATTCAGAAAGAGAAAATATTAGCTAGAGGGTAGAATTTGATTGTATAAGAGGAATTGATCTTTGTAGTCTTTTGTACTGATGGTAACCACCGTTAATAAGAATGAACCACATATTTCAGAATTGCTAAAATAATAGAGTTTGATTTTTCTACAGATTATTCTACAAATAATTATATATATATATATTAGATACAGTTGTATTCCATAAATATCATTTTTCAATTGCAATATAGTGAAAAAGGGCACTTCCTTTTTTCTGTGTATTTGCAAACCGTTTCACACTTGGCTTAATAGAAGACAGTTGGTTTTCACATCTGCTTCCATTGTGAAGCCCCTGTGATATGTTCTTCTGGTTGAAAACTCTGAAGACATTTCAGCTCCTCCTAGGTAATGTGCTTGGAAAAGGGGGGTGTATTTAGCATGTTTTTTTTGGGTACTTGTTTCAGATATCTGTGGATTCCTCCTTTGGTCTTAGGCTAATACTTGTTGACAAATGGTAGTTTCTTCAAAGGTGAGTTGCAATTTGGAACCTGACGCCTTATCAGCCAGAGCTCATGCTTCACTGTGTTAGCGTCTATTGGAGTAGCTCACGTTTTGAAAGGTTCCTCTATCCACATATTATCTTATTTGATAGATCTCTCCAATGTTGTCACATTTCATCATACAATGTAAAAAGAAAATCCTGTTTGTTAATATGATCACCCTTTTCTTTAGAAAAAAAATCTGTGAATCTTGGGATTGTGGGAATATTTTTTTTAATTCTAATTTTTACTTGCAAGATTGATTTTTACTATAGCAAACAATTATTGTCAGTCATCTTTGAACAGATACTTCTTGTTTATGTTTTAGAAAAATATTCCCCAATATTAAGATTGAATAACCACAGTAATTCCTTTAAAATGACATTCATAAATAAAAAGAAGTAGGAGGAGAAGAAGGAGAGGAGAAAAGGAAGAAGGATGTTTTTTCTCTCTCGATTGCTCTTTGGTGTTTTGACACAGGATTTCATGGTGTAGTCTAAGCTGGCTTTGGGCCAGTGGTCCTCCTGCCTCAGTGTCCCAGCTGCTGGGACCCTACATCTATACCCCTGTGCCCATTTTTAATTCAGCATTTAATTCAAACAACTGCACTGTGTTTGCCCTCAGGACAACCTTCATACTTCAGCACACTGTAAAATTAATTTATGCGCCCTTCACATTTTGTTGCATTGAATATTAAAACGATGTGTACTCAGTAAATGAGATTTAATAAAATTAATTTTTTACAGTTTCATTAAGGACATTCTCAAGAAAAAGTAGCCTATTTTTATTTTAGTATGTTATTAGTTTGTTCTAGAGAGGAATCCAATGACTGTGCATGCCGTTGAAGGCTACAGGGCAGAGCAGTAGTACCCTTCTTTCACTGTGAGCCTCCCATCAGAGGCTCCTATGTCAGAGGCACACTAACAAGAGAAAATCAAACACACAAACTTAATGTTAAATGCAATGCCAATGCCTTCACAGGGAAGTGAGAATCCAAATAAATGGTGGAAGATACTGTTGACCATTGGGGTGAATTCTAATGTTACCCAACTTTGAGGCTAGTTTATTCAGATTCTTCTCTGTGTCTTCAGAGACAAGGGTAGTCTCTTCCTCTGGGTACAAGATGAGCATCTCTTACATGAGGCACTCACTCCTAGGCAGCAGTAGAGGGAGACACAGAGTTCTTTCCAGGCTTCACTGCTTGCTGTTGGAGAGAGAACTTCCTGTTTTGCTGCTTTCTCAAGGCCAAGGTGCCCTCTTTGCAGGTACTATATTAGCTGCTTACCCCACTGCCGTGGCCAAACACCCCACAGGAGAAGCTGAAATAAGGAAATGTTTGGGCTTGAGAGATGGCCCAGTGGTTAATAGTGCTTGTTTTCCTTGCAGAGGACCAGAGTTTGGTTCCTAGCAGCCATAGCCAGCAGTTCACAACTGTCTGCAGCTGGAGCTCCTGGGGATCCAGCACATCTATGAGCATCCTTGTACGTGTGAGCATACACACACAGACATACACATTTAATAAGAATAAAATAATTGTTTAGAAAGGGGAAGGAGGAGGCTTGAGGAAATATAGACTACTGTGGCGGTGGGAAGGTGAGGTGGCTGGTCACATTGCATCTGTCATCAGGAAGCAGAGAGAGATGGATGTTGGTGCTCCACTCCCTTTCTCCTATTTATGCAGCCCAGGACTCTAGCCAAAGGGTTGGTGCTCCCCACAGTCAGGATGAGTCCTCCATCCTCAGTTAGTCCCTTTGGAAGTGCCCCGGTCACACCCAAAGGTGTGTTACCTAGGTAACTCCAGACCCAGTTAAGTTGACAAGAAGATTAAACACCACAGGCAATGTGTCCTGAGCACCCTGTTAAGGGCCAGCAGTTCCCTACCTTTGCTTTTACACTACAGTGCAAATGTTAGAAAAGAAAAGAAGTAAATAGCATCTTGCTATTATTATGAAAACAGTCTCCACCCAGAACCTTCGCTCAAGGGCATGGGGACTAACTTGGCTGTGATCCACATTTAGAGGACAAAGCCTGAGGAGAGATCCTAGCTTGCTTCTCTTTGGACTGAGAACAGTTCCTTTTAGTTTATAAAAGTGATAGGATTTCAGTTAGAAGCTCCTCAGTGCTTTTCTCCCCCACTTCCTTCTTTCACACATTTTTTTTTCTGATGCTTATTAGTTTCTGTTACTCTTAAGCCTTTGCTTATTTTTTAGAACAGTTTTAGGCTCGCTGCCGTTCTCTGTAAAGAGTCAGTGGGATACACATCGCAGCCAATTCTTAACTCCAAATGCAGCTGTCCCCACGAAACCAGGCTTCTGGAGTCCAGGAAAGGGGTCTGCCAGAAGAAACAGTCAGATGAATCTGGGAGAAAGCAGCTCGAGAAACGGCCGTGCTCTGTCCTCCCTGGACAGTGCTGGATGCTTGGAACTCTGTGCGCCTGCATCCCCACAGAGTGGCATGCGAAGCCTGCGGGCTCCTGCAGTTTACAAGCCTGCGGCACGGCCATCACAGAGAGCTGGCCTTTCCATTGTTGCCATCTAGTGTACTTGTGTTTTCGTTACTTTTCTGTTTCTCTGACAGAATTCCCTGGCAAAAGCAACTGGAGGGAGATGGGGTTTATTTTGGCTTACAGCTGCAGAGGGGGTACAGACCATCATGACGGAACGACTTGGCAGCAGGCAGGAAGGAGCAGGAGCAGGAGCAGGTCACATTGCATCACCCTCAGGAAGTAGAAAAGTGAACAGAAGGAGTCGGGTGTGGCCATAAAGCTTCGGCCCTGCCCCAGTGGCTCACCACCTCTCACAGGTTCTGTAACTTTCCCAAACAGCGCCACCATCTGGAGGCTAAGTGTTCAAACACATGAGCCCACGGAGGACATTCCACAGTGAAATCACAGCAATGTGTCACCTCCTAGTTGGTATTTCCCATGTGTATTACACTCTTAGTCCAACATTCACAATTTAGAATCTAGAACTTCACTCAGTGCGGGGTAATTAGGTTCTAGATTCTAAACTTCAAAGCTTTCTCTGTGGTAGAATCATTGCCTTAACTGCATAGGTCAGTAGCTCACCTGATAATGGCCTACACATTTTCTGAGGCCTGGAGGGCCAGTTCTGACTAACAAGGATTCATGAGGCACATTCCATGGAGCATTCCAGTGTGAACTCTGGCTAGGATGCTGTTCCTCCAGCATGGGAGCCTGGTGCCCTCGCCCCTCACGTAGGTTCCCTGCCTTGCCTTGCTCTTTGTCTGAGGCCTGGAGTTTCTCTCAGCTTTTTGCATGGAGCAGTCAACCTTGTCTCTCTGTGGATGGTCACTGGCCTGTGGACAAATCCCACATAAGCTGCAGTCACTTGCCAAGGTCAAAACACCAGGCGACCAGAGGCTTAAAGCTCTGGCCCAGGTTGCAGCCGTTAAAATCTAACTGTGCAACTGTACTAACAACCGCTGTGTGCAGGCCTCCTCCTATGCCAGCATCCAAACACCCGCTCAAACTCGAAAGGACAAAAGGTTCAGATTCATTTCTCTTGCTCATGCAAGCACCAAGTGTTCCCTTCTCATGAAGTTTTACCTTTTGTCTCTTTCCTAAGGTAGAGGCTGTACTGTGCCCGGTATTGTAGTATTTAAACTGACAGTATGTAGCTAGAGTTTTCCTGCCTGGCCCACAGTCAGGACAAATCTCTATCACCCGCCAGTCCCACAGCCACTCAGACCCAACCAAGTAAACACAGAGACTTATATTGGTTACAAACTGTATGGCCATGGCAGGCTTCTTGCTAACTGTTCTTACAACTTAAATTAATCCATTTCCATTAATCTATACCTTGCCACATGGCTCGTGGCTTACCGGCATCTTCACATGCTGTTTCTCATGGTGGCAGCTGGCAGTGTCTCTCTGACTCAGCCTTCCACTTCCCAGCTTTATTCTCCTCCTTGTCCCGCCTACTCTTCCTGCCTAGCCAATGGCCAATCAGTGTTTTATTTATTGACCAATCAGAGCAACACATTTGCCATACAGACCATCCCACAGCAACAGTACCCAAACTGCAGACCGCCCCCACATTGTGATCCCAGGAACTGAAGCTATTCCCAAAAGACTTAGGATGGTTAGTGGCGGAGGAGAACCTGTGTCCTTCCCATGAGAGGAATGACAAGGAAAAGCCACCATTCAGATTCTATTTCCAGTGTAAACTCCATGTTGAGACACATTTTCTTTTTGTGGGCAGAAGATGCGAGGAGACAGAGGGAGGCCTGGAACGCTGGAGAACGTCGTGGATTCCCTTCTCAGCAGAAACCTGGAGAGGTTCAGAAGTATAGCTAAGGACAAGGGTGGGCCACCCTGAGCCCAGCACGTATTAATTTAGTTGTTTTCATGTCTTTAAATGGAGATAATGACACCTCTGTGGGATGAATACTGCACAGATTGGAGACAATGCGCACTGAAGCTAGGAACACATCTGCACACAGCAGCTCATTATGAGTACACACACGGCAGGAACACACATACCAGCGTGAGTATAGCATGAAAGAGCAGGTTCCCAGTGCTCAGATGCTCAGGCTAAGGAAGGCTCGACTCTGACACAGGCTGAGGGGAAGGAGCAGTCGTGATTTTCTGAAAGTGCTGGCTACCTGAACATCTGACCGGGCTGCCTGTGTGTGTGTGTTGGGGGGGGGGGGGGCGTAGCATTGTCACATTCTTATTTAAACTACCACACCTACCTATGGTGCTTTGTGATAACTACCAAATTGACTAACATACATCCACACCATATACATATATGTACATGAGTACACACACACACACAGATGAGGGATTATTCAAAGCACTGCATTTGCAAGCAGGAAGGTCAAAGCATGCCAATATAGCGCTTCGTTTGAGCAGAGGTGTCGGAGGAAGGAGGGTGAAGGTTTCATCTTCAGGCATCTGGAAGGCTTCATGACAGGGGTCACCAACTGGATCAGGCCCTCTGAATAGGTGAGACAGTTGATTGGCTTGATCTGTTTGGGAGGCATCCAGTCAGTGGGACTGGGTCCTGTGCTCATTGCATGAGTCGGCTGTTTGAAACCTGGGGCCTATGCAGGATCGTTTGGCTCGGCCTGGGAGGAGGGGACTGGACCTGCCTGGACTGAGTCTACCAGGTTGATCTCAGTCTGCGGGGAAGGCTTTGCCCTGGAGGAGGTGGGAATGGGGGGTGGGCTGGGGGGAAGGTGAGGAGGGCAGGAGGGGGGAGAACAAGGGAATCCGTGGCTGATATGTAGAACTGAATTGTATTGCAAAATAAAAATAAAAAAAATTAAATAAAAAAATAAATAAATAAAAAGAGTAAATAAAGGGAGACGAGAGAAATGTACACAGGCAGGGTGAACCCACAGGCAAGAGAGCAGAGCAGTGGATATGGCCAGAAGAAAGAAGACTCTGGAAGAAGTTTCTTTTGAGAGAGTTTTTTTCCTGCCGAAGACAAGTTGGATTGAAGCATTTGGATCTGCTTCAAAGGTCAGTAGAGTGTCTGACTTAGACACTGCTATGATGTAACTTGAGGTACCATTTTTTCTCACCTTTAGATAATCATTTTTATATCTAACATTTTTAAGGCCACTGTGTGTTGCATATAATCCATCTAGAAAGTCAGCTGCTGATCAGAAACTTGGTTCTCTTAACTACTGAAAGGGACCACAGCACACTGCTCTGACAATATATCACTGACATTTGACTATGAACATGTCTGAAGTAAGTAAACTGAAGTCAGAAAGTCAATGTTATTTTGTAGTCAATACAGTATCTGTTTTGTATTTCAAGTCATGCACAGAAGCTCAATGAAAGGAATAAATTATTTCCTGGCCCAGTTAATGAGTAGAAATACATTTAATGGCCTCCAATGTCATAGCGTTAGTCAGATTTCTCAGAAATTGGAAGGAAGGCAAATTGTATGGTTTCAGCTCAGCACACTGTGGACAGTAGTCTGTGCCACACACAATTAAATCCAGGGACTCATCCGTGGAATGAGAAGAGAATTCCGGCACTGAGACGAGCCTTCTCACCCCGCCTGCCAATGAGCTCCAGCTGAGGGCCTGCATCATTTAACAACAATGCCAGTTTATTGACCATCATAAACTTAAGTCTCACTGATGCACGAATAAATAAATTAGTATCTTGAAAGTACATAACAGGAAAGGGAAGTAGTGAAGAGCTGCAGGGTCAAAAGAGTGCTCTAGTGGTTTGGATAATGCGAGTGTTGAACTGAATGCTTCCCTGGCCAGGTGTGCTTCTAAAAATAGCCCATTTTCTTTGTACAGAGCTCAAGTCCACTGATCCACAGGCATTGGGAAAGAGGTAGAGGGGTACTATTTCTGCCACTTTTTTTTTTTTATGTGATGGAAGTGGAAATTCACGGAGTTGACTGGTGTGTGAGTCATCTCCTCTGGTCTCAGAATGGAGTGAAGACCAGAGTCCAGCTGGGAGCTGACCTTGTGCCAGTGGTCTCACTGGCCTTCTAAAAAGGTGAACTATGGGCTCATCAGTGGGATTAGAAATGGGTCGAAGCTGCTCCACTGTGGTCCCCTCAAGGAAGATGTGCCTGGAGTGGCCTCATCACAAGACTATGGTCCCAGCACCTCCTCACTGGCACTATGGATTTTATAAGAACAACATTAAAACTACTTGACTCTTATGACTCAGTGTGGGGACAGTAATTTTTGTTCAGTGTCTTGAGTGTTACCTAGTTAGCTTAATGGGGTTGTGGCAACTACTAGGGCTTTCACTGCAGTCCACAGTGTTCTAGACAGTATGCATACCTTATTTTTTATTAAAGAGGAACAAGCTCATTATAATCCTTATTTAACTACATATTAATGTTTAATTGATTATCCTGTCTCTGTCCCTGTTTCCCATTTGAAACCTCCCACATCCCTACCCTCCACCAGATGGCTAGCATTCTGCCCTAAGTTGGAAACCCAGGTGATAGACTTGATATAGATATTGGGTGTTGTGGACAACATAATTTCCATGCATTGAATTTTCTCTTGCTTGAGTAGCTACAACATGAACCAAATTGGCAACTGAAGTGACCATACACTGACACTATGTTCTAGTTATTTCCACTTCACAGATGTATAGCTAGGCCTCATAAAGAGACAACCAAATCAGCTTGGTCCACTCCTTCTTCTGTTGATGAGTTTGGTTAATGCAACAGCAGGGATAGACCATATAAATGAAGCTGAGCTTTCTTTATAATCAATTAATTAATTAATTAATTTTACATCCCTATCGAAGTTCCCCCTTCTTCTCCTCCCCCAGCTTTCCCTCTACTTCTCCTCTGTTTCCAATCAGAAAAGGCCATGCCTCCCAAGGCTATCAACAAAACATGGTATATCAAGTTTCAGTAAGACTAAGCAACTCTTCTTGTTTTAAGGCTGGACAAAGCAACTCAATATGAGGAATAGGGTCCTAAAAGTCAGCAAAAGCATCAAAGACAACCCCTGCTCCCACTATTAGGAGTCCTACAAGAAAACCAAGCTACATAACTGTCACATATATTCAGAGGATCTAGGTCAGTACCATGCAGGCTCTCTGGTTGTTAGTTCAGTTTCTGTGAGCTCCTATGAGCCCAGGTTAGTTGATTTTGTGTATTTTCTTGTAATGTCCTTGATGTCTCTGGCTCCTACAACCCTTCCTCCCCTTTTCAGCAGGATTTCTCAAGCTCCACCTAATGTTTGGCAGTGGGTCTCTGCATCTATTTCCATCAGTTTCTGGATGAAGCCTCTCTAATGATAACTGGGCTAGGCACCAATCTATGAGTATAGCAGAATATTGTTAGGCATCATTACATTGACATTTTTTTCTCCAGTCATGTTGGTTCTATTCTTAATCTCTGGGCCATCTAGCCTCTGGTTCCTGGTGCTCCAAGCAGTGTCTGGGTGGGCTCATTCTCGTGGCATTGGTCTCAGGCTGGACCAGTCTTTGGTTGGCCACTCATACAATCTCTCTGCCACCCTAACCCTAGCACATCCAAGATGCAGGCCAGACTGTAGGTTGAAGGTTATATGACTTGGTTGGTGTCCCAATCCCTCTACTGGAAGTCTTCTTGCCTGGTCAAAGGAGATGACCAGTTTGCAGCTGAGCTTTCAAAACCTTCTTTTAGGCTATTTGAGTGGCTCAGTGGCAGAACAGGTATCCAGCATGCTTGAAGCCATAGTATCCATCCCCAGCACTCAAACTCCTCAACCCCACCTCTGAAAACCAGACTCCTTTCATGAGACATCTAGCTCAGAAAGAGCTGCAGAGGCTGCCATTAGGACCAGTCGCTGTACTAACCCTACTTGTTGGCAGCTACACTATTCTTATGATTTGGAGGCACAAGGTCTTTCTTCTCTCAAGGTGAAGCTGTAACCAAGGCAAGGTCAGGAATAGCTCCCATCAAGAGGAGTGGGGTCTGAACATGCAATGCTTCTTATCTAGCAAATTCCTGTCTTCTTCTTGTGTTCTTTAGTTGGGTGTAGAAAGCCAGAGGAACACTTCTCTAGGTGAGCAGAAGACTAGCTTGACAGATGGTGAGGTGAACTGGCAGCTACCCAGAAATGGAGGCTGTATCTGTAGAGTTGTCCCAGGAAGGGCATTCTGCCTGGCTTTGATGGATGGAGCTATTTAACGCAAGCTCTTCTGAAAGGTTTGGATAAGGCTTTATAAGGAATACCTCATCACAAACTAGACATGCTAGTAGAGACCAGGGAAAGTTTGCTTTGGTGTTTTGACCTTGGTTAGTTTCAGGTAAGGCAGGCCTTGAAGGTGATTTGGGCCTTCAAAATAAGTCTTGTCTTCACTGGGGTAGGATTCTATCTGGGTGCCTGGGTGAGGCTAGATACAAGTGAATATGCTAAAGATGGGAAAAAATGAATTGAAAACAAAAAAAGCAAATGGAATTGGGAGAAGAATTGGAGAGGGGGAATGGAAGTAGATTTGATGATAACGTATGTATGGATGAAATTCTCAAGGACAAAATATTTAATTAAAATGTCTTGGCCTTGCACATTCTACAAAATATATATAGGAAACCTCAAAATAAACACTATGCCGGTTGAATAATGAAAACATGGTGGACATGACTTTTCCAGCCAGACTTCCTCATGTTAAAAATCCAGCCCCAGTATTCAGTGATATTGCAACTTTGAGCAAGCTCCTTAATTAATTTGTGCCTCAGTTTTCTCTTCTGTTAGATGGAATCACTAGAGGACCCGATTTTCACTGCTGTGTGGATTAAATGAGATGTACATGTAAAGCTCTTAGAACAGTCCCAGGACATAATAAGGCCTTCAGAAAGGGGCGGTGTTTTTGTAATGAAATTTTATGGTAGTAAATCTTCTAGAGAAAACTGAAAGTAGGAGGGGCAAAGAGTGTGGAGGGTGGATCTTTGTTCCATGTAGTAGTGCCATCAGGGCATGTCTTGTCAAGGAGGAGTTGACAGAAGAGACCAGGAGTAAAGTGTGAGAATTCTGGGAGAATGTCTGGCCAGGAGCAGAAGACACTGCACAGAAGGAGTCAGGTATGTGTCAAAAGCCAGTGAGGGGCCAGTAAGAGCTGCAAAGGAGAGAGAGAGAGAGAGAGAGAGAGAGAGAGAGAGAGAGAGAGAGAGAGAGAGAGATTGTACACCCCAATAAACTTATCTAGGGGTCAGAGAACAGAACAGCCACTATATTAAACATAGAGGTTAGGCAGTGGTAGCACATGCCTTTAATTCTAGCATTTGGGAAGCAGAGATCCATCTGGATCTCTGTGAGTTCAAGGCCACACTGGAAACAGCCAAGCATGGTGACACACACCTTTAATCTCAGCACTTGAGAACTCATGTCTTTGCTTGGGAAGGACACTTGCCTTTAATCTCAGGAAGTAATATGGCAGGACACAGAAAGGTATATAAGGTGTGAGGAAACAGGAACTCATGCTTATGAGGTATGAGGACCAGGAACTAGAGGCTTTTAGCAGCAGTTCAACTGAGACCCTCTGGGGTGAGGACTCAGAGGCTTTCAGTCTGAGGATTTGTAGAAACAGGATTGGCTGAGAAGTTGGTGAGGTAAGGTTGACTGTGGCTTGTTCTGCTTCTCTGATCTTTCAGCTTTAACCCCAATATCTGTCTCCGGGTTTGTTTTTTATTAATAAGACCTTTTAAAATTTGTGTTACAAGAGAGGAAGAAAGGGAGAATAGAAATATGGTGGGGTAGGGGGAGACAAAGCACAGAGGGCTTTACCTGCCACTGGAAAGGTAAATAGTTAGGAAAATCTGGTGACTCAGAATATTGATTCTTTTCTTGGCAAAGGAGAGACCTGAGGGGTTGTTGATAATAATCCTGGGGTTTTATATTCAGAATCCTGGGGATAGAATTGAAAACGGTCCCTGTATTTAATAGTTGGCTTACTCTTCTGGGACAGATGAAAAAAATTCCCAAGCTTCCTGTTGAGTAGCTTCTGTTTTTACAAACAAATAATAATTTAAGATCAGTAAGTGTGAAAAATTAAATTCCTCCAAAACAAAACACAAAGAACAGTCATGATTCTGTCACCTTAGTAAAATAACTGTTTGGATTTTTATCACCTTTCCGACCAGAAGATTTTAAATGAAGTGATAAAAATATCTCTTTGCAAGGTTTGTGTTAATGAAAACACAAAAGGAAGGGGTTGGTACTGTCAACAAACTCCATCAGAGTCTCTATCTGCAGAGGCTGATGCTAGACATCTGCAGAAACTCTGAGGTTATCATCCCAGTGCTGCAGCTGACAAATGATGAATCGGGGCAGATGGTGGACATGGAAGATGGAGAAAGACTGGAAGAAGCATGTAGGAGTAAAGCTTCAGGACTCAGCAAGAAATTCCCCAAGGAGAAGTTGAATAGAAAGGGGTCTGGGTCTATGCAATTGGGAAATATTGGGTTTACACAGAAGCTGGGATATCAAAATAATCTTGATTTGTGGGGAAGTTTACTAAATTATATAGTGGAAATGCTGAGCTGAAGGGACTAGAGAAGACTTTCTTGACTCTGGGGACATCAGAATCACAAGGATTGTTAGAAAATTAGGATACCTTGGCAGTGCCAGAATTTTCTCCATCAGATTCTTTGTGTGAAACAAGACTCTGATGTCCTACAAAAGTTACAGGTCATTTCGATATACAGACAGCGGTGGGAAACTGCACTGCAGGGAAATTCAGTCATGATACTCTGAGACATTAAGAGGTATTGGAAACTACTTGGGAGGCAATGCTGTCCTCTGGTTTCCACTAACTCTGCCCCACGCCTTTGTAACAATATAACCACCCCTTTGCTGTACAGAAGTGAAGTCACTAGAGAAAATGTTTATAGAGAGGTTTGTGAGTTGCAAAGAAATTGGTTCCAGCAGTATGAAGAGATGCATAACAATCCTTCATTGACTGGGATATTCACTCAATATTGGTGCTATGTTCATAAAGGGTATGAGGAAGAGGTGCAGGGTTGACAGTAGGGAAATTTAGACTTTACTCAGTTGGTGCTACCTAGTGGTATGAACTTATAACACACTTGAGAAAGTTATTGGGTACCTGTTGTGTGTCAGACATTGTCCTAGAAGGTGAAAATACAGCCAGGAATGAAAACTAGATATGATCCTTGCCCTGCTTGAGCTCACACCCCAGCTGCAGATTTCATTCATGAGTTAAGAGCAAGGAAGCAGACATAACTGAAGTTCTGAGAAGCAGTGATAACAGAAGTGGGGAGTAACATTGTGGATCTGCTCTTTGTCTATCTAAGACTATTCTATGCTTCTCTGTGTTCTGGAGGGTGATCTGTGGCTATGCCAGTAAAGGGTTTGTCCTTTCACTTCTAGGTCCCTTTGATGAAAGGGAGTGAGTATTTCTATGAGGCAAGAGAAAAGAGAGAGGTCCAGATATTTAGTTCTTCAGCTTCTGCTCTTCCACGCCTGTTGCATCTCTATATGAAGTCCACCATTCTTGGCAGGTGGCACTCATCAATATCCCACTCAGGGTTCTCATAACATCTCATAATTGCTTTTTTACCTTGCCAGTTTTAGGTATAAATCTATACAACATTGTCCTTTATTGATTTCCATGAACTCTGCTCATTACCTTTGTAACAACATTTTTGCTCCACTATTTCAATGCATCCCAAACATGCCATTTGCTTCCTGCTGGGTCCCTAAGTTATTGCCTTGAAGACTACTGTAAAATCATAAGCCTAATTCTAAACATTTTTGACCCTTTTCAGCTTCCCTGGAATAGCTGAAAACTTGTTGAAATGCTTCAATGTCAGTCCTTTCTGTAGACACAGAACTGACGGAAAGTTTAAAGTTCTGAGAACCATGGTTGCTGTCTATGAATTCAGTGCTGTTGGTTCTGAAATCCTTCTAGCAGAGTTTGGGCAATGTTCATACTCACTGGCATAGGTGTTTATTCTGTGGTCCTTGAAATCATTTGTCACATCACCTCCTGCTCCAGGTAAAGCAGATTATCAATGCTGGTACAGAGGTTTGAATGATAATGGCCTCCATAGGTTCATATATTTGAGGACTTCATTCTCCAGTTGGTAGAACTGTTTGGGAAGGTTTGGGAGGTATGACTTTGTTGGAGAAGATGGTTCCTGGAGGTGGGCTTTGAGATTTCAAAATATTTGCATTATTCTGAGTGTTTCTTTTCGCCTCCTACTTGTGTGTGTGTGTGTGTGTGTGTGTGTGTGTGTGTGTGTGTGTGTGGTCTTGACAAACACTACAGCCAGCAGAGTGTCAATCCATGTGAGACAAGAAGGAAGTTCAACATGACTGGACTCAGTAGCCAGTGTTGGTTCAAACTTCAAGACTCTCACAATGGGTATTTTATTTCAGGCGCATTTAAGCACAGTGCAATTTGGAAAAAAAGTTTCCTAGTGATATTAACTCAGTCCTGTGTGTACAACAAAGCTTAGGACAAAATTATATCAAAACTCTTTGTAAAATATATGTGATCTCTTCCATAAAGATATATTCTATAGATTGACTACATGTGACATCTTAAAGGTCTGGGGGAAGATCTGGTGTGGTCTCAGTCATACAGACAGCACAAAAGTCACCAGCTTATAAACTATCTCTGCTTCCATTTGTAAAGTACATGTAGCATCTCCCATAATGATGGGTTCTATAAATTGACTAAGAAATCAGGCTCAAGGTAAACAATGATTAAGGTAAGGGTCTGGAGAAGATAGTGGAA
The DNA here is from genome assembly GCF_007827085.1 of Peromyscus californicus insignis. Lineage (NCBI taxonomy): Eukaryota > Metazoa > Chordata > Mammalia > Rodentia > Cricetidae > Peromyscus > Peromyscus californicus. The sequence goes on along the minus strand of NW_026294480.1, from coordinate 13,655,527 downwards.
TAGATTGACTAAGATAAACCTAAGAGTCTGGGGAAGCCAGGTGTTGCCTGGTCATATAGATAGTGCAGAGGTTATCAGGCTATTAACCACTTCCATTCCCAGCCTTCTAGGTGGAAAACAGGTTATACACCTCTTTCTTTAAAGAGACAACTCTTCATGTTTAACATTTCTGGTTTCCGTAGTGCTTATGTGTGAGCACAAGGACCTACTGTTTCCTATACTTGGGGATCAAGATCTGAGCTTTCAGCTGTTCCTGCCACCATGCCTTTGCTCTGCCACCATGGACACCAACCCTCTGAAACTATAAGCCCCAAATTAAGCATTTTTAAAAAAAAATTGTCTTGATCATAGTGTTTTTTCACAGCAATGGGAAAGTAACTAAGACAACTGGATGTAGTGTTTGTGAATAGATGAGCACTCCATTGAGAAGGGTTGTACATTCCTCAAGCTTGGAGAACACAAATCAAGCATTTTTTTAAAAAATTGTTTATTTTTATTTTATATGCATTGATGTTTTGCCATGGGTGTTGGGTCCTCTGCAACTGGAGTCACAGAAAGCTGTGAGCTGCCATGTGGTTGCTGAGAATTGAACCCAGGTCCTTTGGAAGACCAGTCATTGCTCTTAACCACTGAGCCATCTCTCCAGCACCCACAAATCAAGCATTTTAAGGAAGAAAGGGAGACTCTACTTTCATAAAATCACAAGGCTCCAGTGCCAGCCAGTGAATTTTTGAGAAATTCGGAAGCAAACATCAGCCCATTAGAGAATCCATGTATGAAATGAGGTCTTGAAGATTTCTGTTGAAATCTTTCAGTTGAAAGAACTGTCAACACAAGGTTCTCATTGCTATGCTATCAGCCATTGCTCACAAACATCCTCAATGTGTTGAAGAATGTCTTATGTCACCAAGTGAGTGGTTGTCAGCTGCTTCCAACATTAGCCAGGAATAAATGCATTGAGCAAACTGTGGGTAAGAGTTCATATTTACAGTCGTCTATTTCAGAAGAAGGGCAGAAGCTTGTGGAGTGCATGATTCACCTGTCTTGTTTTGCCCAGAACGTCTTTGGTTTCATTTTTACTTTTTTTCTATTTTCAATTAATTTTAAAGCTAACATACAAAATACTGAGTCTCATGGGGACATTTTCATGTATGTGTATCATCATTATAGGATTTTATTATCCATCTCTCTCCCAATCCATACTCCCATCCCCATCCTCAGTTCCCCTTTCTTGCTGGTCCTTTCCTCCCTACAAACAGTTTCCTTTCTACTTTCATATTGCACATATTCTATTATTTTTCCCTTCCTTCACTTGCTGCTTAAGATCCTTTCTCCCCAATCATTATTTTCTTTCTACTTTCAAGACCAACAGATAGTGGGATTTTTTGAGTTATAAAGAAAAATGAAATAATGACATTTGCAGGAAAATTGATGCAACTAGAGATCATTATGCTAAGTGAAATAAGCCAGACTAAGAAAGACATATACCACATGGGGAGTGTGTGTGTGTGTGTGTGTGTGTGTGTGTGTGTGTGTGTGTGTGTACTGGTTTTAGAAGTAAAGGTCTTGCTTCCTGGGAACCACTTTGATGTCAGGCAAATCTGGATGGCTACTAAGAAACATGTCAGCAGTTGAGCAGTGATTGCTTTTATATATGAAAATATTTGGATGCCTCTTTCTAGAAAAATGGATGTTTGTACACAGTTTTGTTTTTTATTTTATTTTTTCATTTTATTGAAAATTGATTCTTAGCCGGGCGGTGGTGGCACACGCCTTTAATCCTAGCACTCGGGAGGCAGAGCCAGGCGGATCTCTGTGAGTTCGAGGCCAGCATGGGCTACCAAGTGAGTTACAGGAAAGGCACAAAGCTACACAGAGAAACCCTGTCTCGAAAAACCAAAAAAAAAAAAAAAAAAAAAAAAAAAAAAAGAAAATTGATTCTTTTCTCACATAACATATTCTGATTACCATTTGTCCCCCCTCTACTCCTCCCAGTTCCTCCCCTCCTCCCATCTGAATCTATCACCTTCTGTCTCTCATTAGAAAGAAACAGGCTTTAAGAAATAGTAATAAAATATAATAAAATAAAACATAATAAAATAAAACAAAAGCTATCACATCAAAATTGGACAAGACAAACTAACAGAAGAAAAAGGGCCCAAGAGAGGCACAAGAATAAGAGACTCATTTACACATTCAGAAATTCCATAAAAACCTCAAACTGTTTGCCATAATATATACCCAGAGGACCTGGTGCAGACCTGTGCAGGCCCTGTGCATGCTGCTTCAGTCTCTGTGAGTTCATGTGGGGTTTGCTCATGTTGATTTAGAGGGCCTTGTTTTCTTGATGTCTTCTGTCCACTCTGGCTTTTATATTCTTTCTACCTCCTCCTCTTCAGGGTTCCCTGAGCTCTGAGGGATGGGATTTGATGGAGACATCTCCAAGGTCTCTCACTCTCTGAGTAATGTCTGGCTGTGGGTCTCTGTATTTATTCCCACTTGCTATAGGAACAAGCTTCTCTGATGATGGCTGAGCAAGGCACTGAGCTATCAATATAGCAAAATGTCACTAGGAGGCATTTTATCACTATATTTAATTTTCTTTTTTTAGACCAGTGGTACTTGGTTTTATGCTAGGTCCCTGGGCTATCTAGTCTGGTCTATCTAGTCTCCAGTTCTTGGTCATCAAAGCAATGTGGGCTATGCATTCTATCTCATGCAGTGGGCCTAAAGCCAGATATCAGTTGATTACGTCCACAAGCTTTGTGCCACCATTGCGTTAGCATATCTTACAGGCAGGACACCACTGTTGATCAAAGGATTTGTGGCTAGCGTGGTGTTTACATTTCTGTTTAGGTAGCATGCAGAGTACCTTGCTGTACCTAAGGTTCTAGAATGTAGGGGTGAAGGCTCCGTATAGGCACCAGCTTGACTTCTCCATGTTCTGAGAGTTATGTAGGTGTTGTCTTCAGCAGTGTGGCCCTGCTGTCAGTTTGTGGAGAGCAATCTATTGTCATGGCAATAACCTGGGTCATTGTGGATTCTTGTAAGACCCCTTTGGCCAACAGCTCAATCAGATGTAAGCCAATCCAGGTACTGGAAGCTTCATTTGGGGGCAAGAGGTAATCAGTTGGGACTCGGTTTCTCCTATTATTTGATGACTTCATTTAGATCACCTTCATAAATGTATATATTTAAAGAAGTTTCTATTGCATTAGGTTTCCATACTACTCCTCAAATATCCTTTAATTTTCACTGTCTCTGTTTTCCTTTCCTTAACCCCCTCTCTCTTCTCCCTCTCACTGTTTCTCCTATTCCAGCTCTCCCATTCACCTATAATCATCTATTCTATTCCCATTTCCTAATGAGGCATATACTTTCTAGTCCCTTAATCTATATTTACCCTCTGTGGTTCTGTGGGTTGTAGCTTGGTTATCATTGACTTCATAACTAATATCCACATATAAGCGAATACATACCAAATTTGTCCTTCTGGATCTGGGTTTCCTCATTCAGGATGAACTTCTTCTAGTTCCATCCATTTGCCTGTAAATTTCATGATGTCATTGTTTTTAAATGGCTGAGTTAATGACTCCATTGTGTAAACATACCACCTTTTCTTTATCCATTTTTCTGTTGGGGAACATCAAAGTTGTTTTCAATTTCTGGCTATTATGAACAGAGCAGCAATGGACATGGTTGAGCAAGTGTCTTTGTGGTAGAATGAAGTGGCTATATGGTACAGCTGGATCTTGAGGTAGATTGATTCCCGTCTTTCTGAGGGACTACCACACTGATTTCCATAGTGGCTGTACAAGTTTGGACTCCTATCAGTAATGGATGAGTTTTCCCCTTATTCCACATCCTTGCCAGCATTAGTTGTTACTTGTTTTGTTGATCTTAGGTGTTCTGATAGGTGTAAGATGAAATTTCAAAGTAGTTTTGATTTGCCTTTCCCAAATGACTAAGAATGTTGAACCTTTCTTTGAGTGTTTTTCAGCCATTTGGGTTTTCTCTATTGAAAATTCTGTTTTTTATAGATCTCTCCATCCATTTTAAAATTGGATTGTTTTTCTTGATATCAAGTTTTTTTTTAATTTCTTTGTATATTTTGGATATTAGCCCTCTATCAGATGTGTAGTTGGTAAAAGATCCTTTCCCATTCTGTTGCTACTGCATTGTCTGAGTTATGGTGCTATTTGTCATGTAGAAACTTCTCAGTTTCATGAGGTCTCATTTATTGTTGATCGTAGTGCCTGTGCTAATGACGTTCTGTTCAGAAAGTCTTTTCCTGTGTTAATGAGTTCAAGGCTATTTCCACTTTCTCTTCTACAAAGTTCAGTGTATCTGGTTTTGTGTTGATGTCTTAGATCCATTTGCAGTTGAGTTTTGTGCAAGGTGATAAGTATGGATCTATTTGCATTCTTCTACATGACAACATCTAGTTTTAGCGGCACCATTTGGTGAAGGTGCTATCTTTTCCCTGATGTGTGTTTCTGATTTCTTTATCAAAAATCAGGTGATGGACATAGTTCTGAACAGAACTGGACTGGATTCTGTACTTACTCTTTGCATGTATTCACAATATAACAAGATGTAGAAATCCATATTTTCTGGCATCCATCTTAAAACTAGGCTTTTAAATCCTAAGTTTGGGTACTCTAAGACAAGAAAATATAACCACACAAAAAGTATAATTTATAGCTCCATCCGATATTGAATAATGTAGCTCAAGATATATAAAAAGATTCTGTCTCAAGAAGAAAAACAATAAAGCAAAACAAAACCAATGAACCAATCAAAAACCCAGGAAAAGATTGGTAAGGGTCATGGGTAGCCAATTCAACTTTTAAACCATTATTGTGTACAATTTTCCTTATTGGCATTATTTTTGGTTTATTTACTATGTCCTCATATTGACAAATTAAAAAGTCTTCCTAATGTTCTGTTTTTGCTCCCTAGAGTTCTTTTCAGTTTCAAAGCACAATGTATTTAGAAATCAATTGACATTTTCCCACCTTTTGATCACTTCTGAATAATACTTTCAATGCAATCTGACAATGATTTCCTTTCAGAAATTTTCTTTCAAAAGATCAATTACACTGAAGCATTGTGGGAGTAGTAGTGAGGCAGAAGAAGACTCAAGGGTAAGTCTTTCTAATCACGGAGGAGAAGGGCTTCTGGGTCTGCCTCTCTGTCTCAGTGTTGCTGCGTGTGGAAGCCCTTGATGGGCTAGGCATTTCCCAAGCTACTTTTCAGAAGCGACCCCTGAGCCGTGTCACTCTCACTGAGAATCTGGGATTCAAAACTTTGGCACCAGAAGCAGCAAGTGCTATGGATTTTCAAAGTCCCCATCTTCCCTGGTCCTTGTGTCATTTCTTGCATTATTTCTAACTCCGCTTTGAGATGTACCTATGTACACTTTCCATGACCCCCTTGGTCAGAGGTCTCTCCTTTGCCACTAGAGTACCAACTACTTTACATCAAATAAGGCTGTCTACATTCAGTGTGCATCATTTGCTCCTTATCTCTTTCCCTTTTTTCCTGTCTACATCCACTTCCCATTTCTACTCTGGGAGTGAAACCCACTGCATATACTTGGTGAAGCCCAGAACTAAGTCACACTCATTAGGATAGATCTGGGATGTTCCATCTTGTGAGATTAATAGAGTGTCACTATTACAGCCCAGAATTTAGTTACTATTCATTGGTGGTGGAAGTGACAGCATCCACTGGTGCCAACCACTGTAGAGGTATACAGTACTGTGTGTCTGCTTTATGGTGTTGCTACTCAATATATCTTTGGCAGGTGGTATGTTTTAGTTCCAGTGTGATATCTAGCTATTGGTCTTTTCTACAGGTTTCTTATTAACCTCGTTTTTGCTGTTGGGGGTGGGGGGAATGTCAACAGCACTAGTGATTTTAGTAGTATTTCCCCCCTATTTTTTAGTTAAAAAATTAAGATATAATTCTAATATTTCCCCTGCTCTTTTCCTCCCTCCAGTTACCTCCATGTGCCCTCTTGCTTCCTCTCAAAATCAAGGACGTTTGCTATATATCCTTGCCTCTCTCTGTGTTGGCCTCTGTTCCCCTCCCCAGTTAAAGCCCTGCACCCATTTTACCCATTTCCCTTTTCAAATCACCAAGTCATTCTGTTTCTGTCTCCAGAGTTCTTCTCACCTGTGCTATGGCCCCTTTTAGTGTTTCTGGTTTCTGCAGTCACTCCAAGTTATGCACTCACATCTAAAGACTGGTGCGAAGGAGCCACAGATGAGAGGACAAGTGACTTTTGTCTTTCTGAGTCTAGGTTACCTCACTCAAAATAATCTTTTGTAGTTCCATCTACTTATCTGTAAATTTCATGATTTTATTTTTCTTTACAGCCGAATAGTATTCCATAGTGTATTTGTACTACATTTCATTATCCATTAATCTGACCAAGGACATTTAGGTGGTTTCCATTTCCTAGCTCTGGTAATTAGAGCAGCAATGAACATGGCAGAACAAGTGTCTATCAAGGCCTTTTAGCATATTTTAAGGAGTAGTATAGCCGAGTATTATGGTAGATTTAGTTTTAGATTTCTGAGGGTCCTCTACTCTGATTTCCACAATCCTGGGCCAGTTTTTCAATCTCACAGTCAGTGACTATAGATACCCTAAATCCTAATCAGCATTTGCTATTGGTTGTTTTGTTGCTCTCAGCCATGTTGACTGAGGTAAAATGAAATCTTGAAGTTGTTTTGATTTGTTTTTTTTTTTCTCCTGATTGTTAAGGGTGATGAATGCTTTTTTTTTTGTTTGGAGCTATTTCTGTTTCTTCCTCTGATAATTTTCTGTTCAGATACATAACCCATTTTTTGAATGAGTCACTTGTTATTTTTACTCTTGTTTTATTTCTTTATATATTCTGGAAATTAATCCTCTGTTGGCTGTATCACTGGCACAGGATGCCTCCTAATCTGTAGGCTTCCACTTCACTTTGACTAGAGCAATTGTTTCTTAGCTGTACAGAAGCTTTTTTTAGTTTTATGTGGTCTCACGTGTCAATTGTTGGCTTTAATTCCTGGGCAAGTAGAGTCCTCATCAGAAAGTACTTTCCTATACCTATAAGATGTAGTCTGTTCCCAAGTTATCTTCTAGTAATTTCAGTATTTTAGGTTTCACATTTAGGTCTTTGAACCATTAGGAGTTACTTTATATGCAAGGTGATATTTACAGGTCTAATTTCATTCTCCTACATATGGACATTCAGTTTTCCCAATACCATTCATTGAAGATAATGTCTTTTTTCCCCTTTTATTTTTGGTATCTTTGTCAAATATTATATAAAGGGTTCAAATACTCTGGAGCATATGGGGGTAGTAGTGAGTTTTTAACATCCACAAGTTTGTGTACTTATTACATATTTGTTCACTGATGGCTTTTAGTCTTATTGCAATATAATCAGGTAGAATCCAAAAGATTATTTCAATTTTTCTGAATTTGTCTTTTTTTTTTTTTTGGTTTTGAGGGATATGGTTTATTTTAGAAAAACTTCTGTGGAATGCTGAGTAGAATGTATATTCTTCAGTGTTTGGGTGGAATATTCTGTAGATATCTGTTAAATCCATTCACCATATATAATGTCATTTGATTCTGATATTGCCCTGTATAGTTTTTTTGTTCAGATAACTCATTCTGGTGGTTTGAAAGAAAATGCCCTCCTCACACACACACACAAAAAAAACCCAAAAAACAAAAATGGGTAGTGGTACTACTAGGAGGTGTAGCCTTTTTGGAGGATGTGTGTTACTGTGGGGGTGGGCTTTGAGGTCTCCTTTGCTCAAGCTTCATTCAGTGTGACACTCAGACTACTTCCTGTGGTCTGCAGGTCAAGATGTAGGAATTGTCTCCAGTGTCATGTCTGCCTGTATGTCCCATGTCCTGCCATGATAATAGACTAAATCTCTGAAAATGTAAGCCAACCCAAATTAAATGTTTTCCTTTATAAGAGTTGCCATGGTCATGGAGTCTCTTTGTAGCAATTGAAATCCTAACTAAGACAGAAGTTGGTACCAGAAACTGGGTATTGTGTGCTGTGGGATGTCGTTCTGTATGCTGTGAATATGTGTTGCTCTGATTGATAGATAAATAAAATGCTGATTGGCCAGTAGCCAGGCAGGAAAGTATAGGCAGGGTAAGCAGACGAGGAGAGTTCTGGGAAGAAGAAAGGCTGAGTCAGGAGTTGCCAGGCAGACACAGAGGAAGCAAGATGGCAAGGCAGAACTGAGAAAAGGTACCAAGCCACATGGCTAAACATAAATAAGAATGTTTAACCCATAAATAAGAATTATGGGTTAATTCAAGTGTAAGAGCTAGTTAGTAATAAGCCCTAGCTAATGGTCAAGCAGTTATCATTAATATAAGCTTCTGAGTGATTATTTTATAAGTGGACCATGGGACTATGGGGGCCTGGCGGGACCGGAGGAACCTTCCGACTACATTTGGCACTCACCATTGGGCATTGATCCACATAGACCTAGGAAAGCTTCAAGATTCTGAACGCACAGAAATGTAGCCACACTAGGCTTCCTAGTCTCACAGTCTCATGCCAGTAGCAGCACAGAGACTCATCTCCCTAAGCAAGATGACAAGGTATAACTGAGAAAAGGTGCCAAGCCACATGGCTAAACATAGATAACAATATATGTGGGTCATGGGACTGTGAGGGCCTGGCGGGACCAGAGAATCCTTCTGACTACAGCTGTGATAGGCCTGACCATAGTTTTTTTTTGAAGGAATATGGACCTTGGAGCTGTGGTTTGGAAAAGCAGTTGAAGACTTTAAGTGATACTTAACCGGACATCCTAGTAGGTCAAAGAAATATGGTCAGGCCTATCACAGCAATACCCGGCCCTAGTACCAACTTCTGTCCAGTTAGGGTTTCAATTGCTGTGAAGAGATTGTAGATGTAACCACCTTTTAAAATAAGAAGCACAGTGGATTGCAGAGTTAAAAAGCCCAAGAGGTCAGAGCAATAGCTAAGAGCTAAAAACCTTACCCTTCACTGCTGCTGCTGTCCTCCTCAGCTACTTCCTGTGTGTCTGTCTTCTTATAGACTTTCTGTTCTGCCTTCTCATTGGTTGTAAACCCAACCACATGACCTCCTCATCACTGCCCATCTATACAGACCTCCAGATCTTCTATGGTTTGTGGTGATATTGTGTTCCCCCAAATATTGTGCACCCTAATAAACTTATCTGGGGTCAGAGACAGAACAACCACTAGATACAAAGGCTAGAAAATGGTGGCACTCACACCTTTAATCCTAGCACTCCAGAGGTAGAAATCCCTCTGGATCTCTATGAGTTCAAGGCCACATTGGAAAAGGCCAGGCATGGTGACACAAGCCTTTAATCCCAGGGAATGGTGGTAGAAAGCAGAAAGGTATATAAGGCGTGAGGACCAGAAACTAGAAGCATTGGGCTAGCAGCATTTGGCTGGTTAAGCTTTTAGGTTTTGAGCAGCACAGTTCAGCTGAGAGCCATTTGGATATGAGGACACAGAGGCTTCCAGTCTGGGGAAACAGGATCAGCTGAGAAGTTGGCCAGGTGAGGTTAGCTGTGGCTTGTTCTGTCTCTCTGATCTTCCAGTGTTCACCCCAATAACTGGCCCCAGGTTTGTTTTTATTAATAAGAACTTTTAAGATTCCTGCTACAATGGTTGGTATTGAGATTAAAGGCGTGTGTCTCCATGCTAGTGGTATCCTTGAACACACAGAGATCTGCCTGTCATGTGATTGGGATTAAGGGTGTGTGCTACCACTGCCAGACTTCTGCTATGGCTTACTATTAGCTCTGATCCCCAGGCAACTTTATTTATTAACATACAAATAAAATCACATTTCAGTACAAAAAAAATATCACCGTAAGAGATTCCATGACTATGGCAATTCTTATAAAGGAAAACATTTAATTTGTGCTGGCTTACATTTTCAGAGGTTTAGTTCATTATCATCATGGCAGGATGTGGAGACATGCAGGAGACATGGTGCTGGAGACATAGCTGAGATTCCTACATCTGGACTTTCAAACTATAGGAAGTAGTCTGAGTGTCACACTGAGTGAAGCTTGAGCAAAGGAGACCTCAAGCCCACCTCCACAGTAGCACACTTTGTCCCAACAAGGCCACACCTACTCCGACAAAGCCATAGCTCCTAATAGTGTGACCCTCTTTGGGGCCCATTTTCTTTCAAACCACCACAGCATGGATTTTTAAAAGGCTGTTTGTGTCATGGAAATTTCTTTCTCCATGAACTATGCTAGGTAATTTTGCTGGGTAGATTAGTCTAAGTTAGTAGTTGTGTTCTTTTAGAACTTGGATGCATTATCAGGCTCTCCTCGCTTTGAAGTTTCCCTTGAGAAATCACTGGTTATTCTGATGGCTTTTCCTTTAAATGCTACTTGTGTTTTTTTCTCTTGCAGCTTTGAATACGCTTTCTTTATTCTGTATGTTTTGTGTTTTCACTATGATATGACACAAGGGTTTTCTTTTCTGGTCTTATCTATTTGGTGTTCTCTGTACTTCTTGTATGGGTATGTATTTCCTTAGTTTGGGGTAAAGTTTTCTTCTATGATCTTGTTGAGGATCTGGTCTATGCCATTGACCTGTAATTTGTCTTCCCTATCTATGCCTATAATTAGAAGGCTTGGCCTTTTCATGGTGTTTCATATTCATGTTTGTTTCCTGTGCTTTTTTTCATATTCTTTGCTTGTTTGGTTTAGTCTACATTATCTTCAGATCCTGTTATTCTAAATCAATTCTCCTTGTCTGGCTTTCTGTTGAGTTTTCTTGATGGGTTATTGAGTTTTTCCATTCCATCTTCATTTTAGCTTGAGCTTTCTTCAATAGTTCTATCTCTTTATTGAATTTGTTCTCAAAACCTGGATATTATCTTCCTCATTTCATTCAGCTCTATGTTTATGTGTTCTTGGGCACCATTCATGTGCTTATTTTTTTTAAGCCCATCAAATTGTTTCTGTCTTCTTCAAGCTCCTTGAATTCTTTGATGAAGTTTATGATTGTTATTTAAAATTCTGTTCCCCAGGGTTCACATAGGTAATTCTCATCAAAGAACATTTCTATAGGACTGGTGGACTTGGGATAGGGAATACCATTTTCATCTTTCATATTGTTTATAATTCTGTAATGAGACCTGGGTGTGTAGACTTGGGTGTGTGGATGTCTTTTGTTAGTTCTGTGTCTCATACAGACAGAATAGGCTGGGAAGAGCACAGAATGTGTAGCCCAGGTTGTGCCTGAAGAGTGGATATAGCCTGGGTGGGTTGAAGCCAGGTCACAAAGGTGGCTGAGTGGCATGCAGGATGTTTATCCTAGTCCAGTCCTGGAATATGAGGGAAGCATGGCTGGGGATGACCAGACTAGGCTGGTGCAATGGATATTGGCTAGTCCTGCAGATTGTGATGGTGTGTGATGGGAGGATAATGAGGATTCACCTGCCTGATCCTGGAGCAAGATGTGTATACTTAGTAACTCCCATATTACTACTACTTTTAGTTGAATTAGAAGAATGGTTTCTTTTGTCAGCAACTAAGAAGGCTGAACATTCACTACAGCAGCAGTTTCCCAAAGCAGGAGGTGGGTCTTCTCCTTTTTTTTTTTTTTTTTTTTTTTTTGAGACGGGGTTTCTCTGTGTAGCTTTGGAGCCTTTCCTGGAACTCACTTTGTAGTCCAGGCTGGCCTTGAACTCACAGAGATCCACCTGCCTCTGTCTCTCCAGTGCTGGGATTAAAGGTGTGAGTAACCACTGTCTGCTTCTTCATTCTTTATCACTACGTGTTGAGCTAAAATTAGGAAAATTTTGTCTAAATCCCAGCCTCTGCAAAGGCATTTGTGAGAATTTGCACGCATCTTACCTACTGTTTTCCAGTGAAGTGTACTATGTCTGTTTTACAGTACGCCATTCTCTCATTCAGAATCAATTAACGTGCACGTCAACCCAGTTTTTATATATTCAGCTACCCTTTTAAACAGGCTGAAGAAAATGAATCTTTGAAGTCTAATGTCATCACCCGCAGGCCAAACTGAGTTTTCCCAGATGAGATGTACTTGAGGTAGATCCCCAAACTGTCAGTCAAATGCATATCTCTCTCTCTCTCTCTCTCTCTCTCTCTCTCTCTCTCTCTCTCTCTCTTTTGTTCTTTCATGCTCCCCATCCTCTGCCCCTCCCCCAGAAGTTCCAGCGGATGTTTTGACATCTCAGCAGCTACTGTGGACTCCCAGACTCCCAGGCTCCCTAGGGTAACTGTACCACACACCCTGCTGATCGCTGACTCATGACAGGATGTGCTGAGGCTAGACATCACCTTAGATTATTAGGCCTCCTTATATGCCCTTGAGACAACAGCATACTTTATCTCCATGAGAAGTTCTCAGACCAGGGATAAGTAGAAGCTAATGCACGACGATCACTCTCTTAATTTTATTTCGCTGTTGTCTCACCACCAAACTCTGCTCTGCTTCACTGTCTTTCAGCTTCATTTCGGCTGATGGGGAATAGTGACTGGAAACACAGAAGGAAAAGGAGGGTGGGAGTGGACTGGGGTGGGAGAGGAATGAGAGAGATGGGAAATGGCAAGAAGGAGTGAATGGCAAAGCGTACTGCAGTGTTAAACCTCATCACACACGGGGAATGGACCCAAGACAACTGGAAACAACTGGGAAATTCATCTGCCGAAGTCACTGATGTACAAATTTCAATTCCAGTATTCTGTCTGATGGCCCTTCTCTTCATTTTGAGTGAGTGCCACCAATGATTTGAATGCACATCATGCTGTCACCCACAAAAGACTTATTCCAAGGACTGACCTCTACTTAAGGTTGAATGGAGATTTCTCAAATCCTTACCCAGAGAAGCAGCTGAATTGCACCAGGGAAAGAAAATCACTGGTGCTTCTAAATCTTTATATAAAAATGACAAACTATCGGCCTCCACAGACCATCAGACGATTTATCCCAACCTCATCCTTTACAGATAAAGAAACAAGATGCAAACACTTGAGGACATAGCAGTTTGTGAGAAGAGCCCCGAACAGAGAAATTTCTGTGGAGCTGTGGCAAGAGGGGTGAGGAGGATAGAATTAGAAAGGAAGAGACTAGATTTGGTTGGGGAAGCTCGTATTAATAATTCATTCTGTATTTGTGTTGTTCAGAATTTGAGAATGCTTTTTGATAAATTATTCATGGCAGAAGGTAAAGGAAACATCACATGCTACAGTACTCCGACCTTATCTTTTTGAGAAGAGCCATTTCCTGAGTCCAGCTTAGGGCAGTGACATTAGTCCATTAAGCTTTTTGCATATATTCAGTGAGCATTTTTCATAGACATACTGAAATGCCCTGGAGAACAAAGACAGTCTCTCCTCCCGGGGTTACTGTGTGATAAACCTGAAATTCTGACTTTTGGAACTTAGCTGATGACTCCATCTAAGGCTCCAGGAATGGAAAACTCTGGGTTCAATGGACCTCCATGGAAGTAGGTACAGAGTTCTTCCCAAAACTCATCCGTTGCAGCACCCATGATACTTCTCTCTCCCATCAGCAGGTGCTCCTCATGGGGCCTGAAGAGCAAAGAGTGAAGTAGATCAGTAAAGGAAATCTGGTGGCCCTTCTTGTGGTACATAAAAGTCTCCCAGCATACAAAACAGTGTTATCTGAAAATTAACCTTTGAGTTGATTCATTTTGACAATGTAATTCATGTACATAACCAGTATGACTTTTTCTTTTCACGTTCTCCCTCCACTGAGCTCCTCCTTTCCTGTTCTACTCACATCTCTTTCTTCATCTTTGTCGCTGTCCCTCTATCTTTTTCTCTGAGTGTGTGTGTGTGTATGTGTGTGTGTGTGTGTGTGTGTGTGTGTGTGTGTGTGTGTGTGTGTGTGTTGTGCAACCCACTCAGTTTCATTTTGGTTTCTTGCATAAGCATGGGTGAAGAGTTGTTTATTGGAGCAGAGACAATTTATCTGTGACTACACAGCTAAAGAAAGTCTCTCCCCTCCCCTGGCCACCATGAACCAACCACCTACAGCTTCTCAGGGGAGGGTGGGGTCTCAGGAGTCCCTCTCCCATCCATGACTGATTGTAGACAGGTTCAGTCTTGTGCAGGTAGCCATGATTATTTGAGTTCATGAGTGCCATAGCAATGTCAATTCTAGAAGACAGTTGCACAGTATTCCTCCACAGATAGTCTTTCTACTCCATCTTCTTTTACATTCTGTTCCACGACTTTTGAAGGGGTTGGTATAGATGTCCCATTTGGGGCTGAGTGCTCACAAGTCACTTGTCTTTAGCACCTTGACCAGAGTTCTGTGTCTCTGCAATAACTGTTACCTACCACAAAAAGAAGCTTCTCCGAGTGGCATTGTCCAGTGCAGTCTGGGATCTATCACAGCCATTCTTCCAGTTTTTAATGAGTGGGATCATTATGTGGTGAATCAAAGTAAAAGACTAAATATCAAGTGGCAGGTAGACAGATGGATAGTAAAACATCAACTCAGGCATTTAAAATATCCAGCAAGAATCAAATAGGGAAATCTCTTTAAGGCAGCCGGCTGGAGTTCCAGCTGAGAGTCCCTGGTAGAGCGGAGTGACAGTTTAGTTAAGTCTTCCAAATAAAAGAACAAACCGTGACAGACAGATATGACATCATCAAATCAGGTACTCATGTCTGTCAGAACCCAAGTAGGGAAGATGAGGAGGCTGGAGTTCCCAACTGAGTTTTCTCTCTGTTGGATGAGCTGCTGATGGTTGAACTTGTGGATTCTTTTTCCTACTGCAGGCACCTTTATGTCATGAGATAGACAATAATAATCTCTTTTGGGAATGAGAGGTCTCAAGGTTCATCTCAAGGACAGAGTGGTTTTACTCTTGGGCTGTTTGTTCTTGCCCTTCTTTGTCCATGAGTGAGGGAATTCAGTCCATCCCCAGATAAAGGGCTTTGGAAGACAACCTGAGGCAAACATACTTAGGTCTGAAATGGTTTGTGCTTCCTGAGTCTGCTTCGCAGTGAGCTCAAACAATGCATGACAGTTTACCAATACAATATATACTGTAGGCATTAAGGTATGGGTATAGACATAGATATGTAGAGGGGAGTTTGATGGGCATGACATGTCTATTTAGCATATAACACTAGTAGCTTTTCCATGTGGATGATGACTTCCCCAGATTTTTAATCATGTCTATAGTATAGGCATGAATTGCCTCCAGTGCAATGTGTCTAAATTCAACTAGTGTGGTGGTATTGTGTTCCCCAAAATATTGTACACCCTAGTAAACTTATCTGGGGTCAGAGACAGAATAGTCACTAGATACAAAGGCTAGAAAATGGTGGCACTCACACCTTTAATCCTAGCATTCCAGAGGTAGGAATCCCTCTGGATCTCTGTGAGTTCAAGGCCACATTGGAAACAGCCAGGCATGGTGACACATGCCTTTAATCCCAGAAAGCGAGCCTTTAATCCCAGGGAGTGATGGCAAAAACAGAAAGATATATAAGGCGTGAAGACCAGAAACTAGCAGCATTTGGCTAGTTAAGCTTTTAGGCTTTGAGCAGCACAGTTCAGCTGAGATTCATTCTGGATGAGGACTGAGAAGCTTCAGTCTGAGGAAACAGGATCAGCTGAGGAACTGGCAAGGTGAGGTAGCTGTGGCTTGTTCTGCTTCTCTGATCTTCCAGCATTCAACCCAGTAACTGGCCTCAGGTTTGTTCTTATTAATAAGAACTTTCCAAGATTCCTGCTACAAACTAGAAAGCCATTGCTTATCCAATTACAGTTTGCTTTTAAGGCCATTGGTTTTGGAAGGCTGTGGAGTGTATTGGATATTAAAGAAAGCCAACCCCCAGTTCTATTAGACTGAAATTGTATGTGGAGTGCCCGATACTAGGTAAGATTAGGAGTGCCACCCAGGGCTGTGGCAGAATATGTAAAATATTGAAAAATAGTTATAAATCTTTTAAAGAATTAGAATTCTTTCCCCGTTTATGTGTGTAGATGTGCGACATGTGTGCATAAATGTAGGGTCACATGTGTGGGCACACATAGACGTATTTATGAAGGGCAAATATTGATATTGGGTGTCTTCCTTGGTGACTCTCCACCTTATATGTTGAGTCACAGTCTCTCTTTTGAGGCCAGAGTTTACCAATTTGGCTATTCTTGGTTAACTGGATTACTCCTGGGACCTCTGTCTCTACTTTCTAATTCTGGGGTTACAGGTAGGCCACCATGCCTGCCCAGGTGCTAGGAAACTGAACTTGAATTCTCACATTTTCCTGGCAAGCACTTCACACCCTTTGCCAACTTTCTTAATATCTTTCAGAAATGAGAGAGTCCTTCACTGAATGATTACAAATGGCTTTATCCATGTTATCAGAAAAGGAGCTTAATTTCTTTCTTTAACGTAGAAAATTGAGAAATAAGACATAGGTACTCAGTGCCATGTGTGGGCTGGAGCTACAGCTGCACTTTAGCTGCAGGTCTGCTTAAGGAATGCAAACAGGTTCAGCTTGTTCTCTTTGGTCTCTGTGTTTCCCTCTCCCCAACCCCACCTCCTTCTTCCTTCTCATACCCCCAGTCAAAGAGTTTATGAATCCAGAGTTGGGATTCAGCCAGAAGTATCTGAAAACGCTGTCTCATGTTGCCTGGATCTATAAGGAGGAAATTATTCAGACAACAGATGCTTCTGAGGGTAGAGGAGTGCACAGAGGCTTTGGCAAGGAATATCTTGTGGAATTTAACACAGTGCTTCCCATAAATATCACTGTGGCTACCAACCAAAAGTAGGACGTACCTGCTTTTCAACATTAGGAAAGAGGCCTATGCACATTTTTGTGTAGTTGTTGTGTTTGGTCTGTGGGAGATTTACGTGCTCAAAACAAACAGGGCATAAATCACAGGTGGAATGGTGTACGCTTTTGTCCAGCTTGTCTGCTTGACAAAACCGAACCCAACCAAAACACTCCCAGTGTCAGACTTTGATTTCAAGCATTTGTTTTTCAAAGAGAGTTCTCCTCAGCACTGACGCTCCTTTGCTTTTTCCTAGCTGTGTGGATTTCTCTGTTTGATAGAAAGGTTTAACGCAGTCCCCTTTGAGACATTGCTATATTTTAATGGTGCAAGCTTACAGACACCTTCTACTTAATTCAAAACCACACTTCCCTGGCCATGCAGTAGAATAACCAACCAACTTGTCGGTCACTGAGGAGGAAGAGCATCGCCTCTCCCAGAACCACGTGAAGCATCTCCCAGGCCAGAACCTTCAGTGCTCGATGCTGACTAGAGGAGAGTGTTGTTTTAATTATTGCATATTAAGCATTTTTAAAGCCCCCTCATACAATTACTGTGATACTTTTGTAATATGAAGTATTTCTCTCCTCGGGGTAGAATTTCTTGCAGCTAGCCCCCCCATTCATACATTTATCATCTCTTTCATTCAATTCATTTTTTTTTTTTTTTTTTTTTTTTTTTTTTTTTTTTTTTGGTTTTTCGAGACAGGGTTTCTCTGTGTAGCTTTGCGCCTTTCCTGGAACTCGCTTGGGAGAACAGGCTGGCCTCGAACTCACAGAGATCCGCCTGGCTCTGCCTCCCGAGTGCTGGGATTAAAGGCGTGCGCCACCACCGCCCGGCTCATTCAATTCATTTTTGTTGCACACCTGAAAGGGCTTTAGGCAGTGGGAGATGTAGCTCAGTCGGCAGAGTGTTTGTTAAACATGGGCAAATCCCTTGATTTGAGCCCAAGTACTGCATAAAGCAGCTACGATCCTTCATACCTGTAGCCCCAGCACTCAGAAGCAGAGGCTGGGGGATTAAAAGTTCAAAGTCATCCTCAGCTATGGTGAGATGGAGACCAGCCTGGGTTATTTGAGTATCTTTCAAATAAAAGAAACAGACAGTTCAGTGTATAAGAGCCTGTGTAAGAGTGTCACTTGGCATTGCCAGGTTTATCTGGGGGCATAACGTGTCTTAGAGACCTGGAGGGAGAGAGAACGAGTGCAACAGAGGCCTGGGTAGAGGAGACTTCAGGACATGTGCGAAGACTCAAGAGAAAACGTGTAGACTTTTCTCCAGGACAGGAACATGGTACACAGTTTACCTGTTGAGGATACATTTTAAAAACGACCAAGTTATTAGCCATGCAGAATTCAATTGCTTCCTGATTTTAAATTGAAGTCTTGTTCCACTGACCTCTCACTTTGGTAAATCAGCTGTCTTAGGGCTTGGGAAACATTTGGAAAGTGAAGCCGTAAAGGGGTCTGTTGGCATGTGCTTGCCCTGGCAGAGCTTGCAATGGAAACAAAGACTGGAATAGTTAAAGGCTGTATCACAGTAATTGTATGAGGGGGCTTTAAAAATGCTTAATATGCAATAATTAAAACAACACTCTCCTCTAGTCAGCATCGAGCACTGAAGGTTCTGGCCTGGGAGATGCTTCACGTGGTTCTGGGAGAGGCGATGCTCTTCCTCCTCAGTGACCGACAAGTTGGTTGGTTATTCTACTGCATGGCCAGGGAAGTGTGGTTTTGAATTAAGTAGAAGGCGATGTGGTCCCAAGCTTTTTCCAGTCATCATTTTGCAGGCTTCAGGCAGTTCCCCACACAGATATGCCAAGAGAAGGGATGCTTGATAGTTTCTTATCATTCACATCTGGGGAGAGGGTGAGCAATGTCATGTGTATGAAACTGGTAGCTGTAGTAGCTGCTGTGAAGTTGGATTAAGTGGTTGTCACACCCCATCAACTCTGCACACACAGCATTGAACCTACCTAACTTGTGTCCTCTTGGACGCTTAGCCTACATCCCTCATATCACAACTGTTGCCCTTCCTTCTCCCTTATTTTAAGATGTTTTGGCCTTTAGCTCCTTCTATTTAGTATTAAATCTTTATTACTTGAGCGTTCACTATGTATGCTCTCTCAGTGGTGCGGATTATTCTCACTGTAAATTCTTATGTACTGGACTGAGTCCAAGCATGCTGCTTGCCAATTGTGCTGTTTCTAAGATCATGCTCCTTCAGCTCTACACAGGAAAGTTTCATTTTTTCCTTTCTTGGATCTCCAAATCCTTGCTTCTCACTTTCCTCCAGCTCCCAGCAAGCAAAAACAAAAGGAAAAAAAAAAACACAAACAAAAAAGAACTGCCAAATGGTTTCTGCCTCTTCCCTTCTTCCACCTACTACTATGTTCCACTTCTCACCCTTTATTCCAGATGAAGCAATGCTCTATGAATTGACCATTTACTGCTGCCTAACTGTGGACATCACTCTAGCAACTTAGATCCCTTTCTAATTCATCAGCAATTTCCCTCACTCTCCAGAATCATTTCTATCAGCACAGAAGCATGCTTCTATTTCTCCCTTGTTAGAAAAAGAAGTAAACCCTTTGACCCAATTTGATGTCCAATATTGACCTATTTTTTTCTCCTCTCCCTTACAGCAAAATGTCTTGAAGGTATTGTGCTTCATCTCCAATTTTGTTCCTTTAATTGTGTGAATATCAGCCAAGTTTTCACCCCTTTGAATGTGCCTAAATTGTTCCTTCCTAGATCAGGAGTGACATCAAAATTGCCACATGCATTGTCCTTCTTGGTAGTTATTTAACCTGACTTTTGACACAGTTTCTTTAGAAACACTGTCTTCATCTGGTTCCTGGGGTAGCTCTTCACATTCCTCAGCCAGTTCTTCATCTCCTATCTTTGAAAATTCTTGTTGCTCCAGGCTGTACCCCATCACTTAGCTTTTACGTACATACTCTCCACTCCAGTGACTGACTCATATCTCTGAGTAAAATGATCCTGAGCATCTCTCTTTTTGGTGGTATTTAGTCTTTTTTATTCTATGAACCCACTTAATAGATTATGGTTTATAGACTACATCTTTTAAAAATAATTTTATATAACATACCATATAAGATTAAAAACACAATTATTTTGAGTATGTTTATCTCACCATTATAACAACATTTGTACATTAGCGCAGCAAATGTTCTGATCTAGCACAAGTCTGAATAACCATGATGATTTTGAATTTCCAATGAGCACAAATGATATTTCAAGAAATCTTGAGAGTGATAATGTAATATAAAGTAACTGTGATTCCCTTCAATGCCAAAGACAAAGCTTTTTGAGTGCTTTGTGATTTATGTCACATTTAAAATAGGTTGGCTTGTGATATCTTGACTTTACAATGGTACAAAATAAAATTTGTGCAGCCACCTTGAGAGATACTCAATAATCTATTATAAAATTAGGCTAGTAGATCTTGCCTAAGTGTTGGCTCATGTAAGTGTGAATTTGAATTATGATATTTTCAGCTTTGGTGGGCTTATCAGGGATCAGTCCATGTACTATAGTGAAGGAGTGCTTGTACCTTACAGAGAAAGTACAGAAATGTTAGTGACATGAATTTCAACAGAATAAATACATAGCTTAACCCTCACCTGGATCCTATGTCCATGGATCTCTGGAGGTTCATAGATTCACATCATGTTAGAATATCACATGCTGATGTTCTGAAAAGTTGTATCTATAGTGAAGACTTGCTCCCTGGACTTTGGACTGGTATATTCATTCAGTGGTCTAGTGGACTCCTCAGTTAGGTATTTAGTAAGTATCTCATGTTTGGTCCAAATGAAACTCTTGGTTCTATGACCTTGCTGCTTTGTGCTTAAATTTTTTTCCCCTCTGGCCCTGTTCCCTAATTTGGTCATAGGAAAAGTTTCTCATTCCTTACCTTATTTATATGCACGTATTTAAAGTTGCGACTTTCCATTCTGAGTGGCTAAAACAGTCCAGAAATGTGTTCTGCACCCCATCTGAGCTACTTGGTCTGCAGGTGCCAGTGGTAGTAGCATCAACACCGCCATCTAAGGTGCTGAGATGGCAGTCTGCGGTCTCAGCATGTGAATCTGATCCAGGCAAATCTGGATGGTTCTTTCTACCATCAGAGCACCTGAGATTCTAACTGCTTCCAAACACCCTACCGCCATTGCTGCTTCTTCCCTGGACTCACAAGAAAGCCCCCACACTTTGGTGCACTTGAAAAATCAGCTTTTAACAAGGCAGCCAGAGCGATTCCTCTTAAATACAGGTCCTGCTGTGATGACACTATTGGTTACACCATGGATTCCCGTATCACACAGTGAATGTCAAATCCCCCACTGTAGCCTCCACAGCACCTCTCTCACCCTTCAGTTCTTTCATATACTGGCTACCTTTCTTTTCTCAGGCTGTTAGACTCTACTCCATCATTCCAAGAAGGTGAGCTTATGCCTCTACCTCTGCACCTGCTCGTTCCTATTCTTTCCTTTTCCTTTAGTGAAGGATTACTGCTTCAGTTATTTTTAAGTCTACAGAAACATCATTTTCATTCCAAGCCATGTTCAACCCTCAGCACTTTTTATTTTTTGTCTACATTTGTTTCTCTCCTTAGTCATTATCATAATTTCCCTGCCCTTTTAGTTTGCTCACATAACATGTTTATTTTTTTTTATTGCACCACTAAAATACAAGCTTTCCGACAGGTGGTATTTGCTTTTCTCACTCAATATTGTATGCCAAGTACTTAGCGAGTACTTGGTAAATATTTGCTGAATGTGTATGTGGATGCACTGTCCTAGAGAAACACAATGTGAAGCCCAAATACCATTTAAAAAATTCTATTAGCCACATTAAAAATTTAAAGAATGGCATTTATTTTAATGTTATATTCTGCCTAACCTGGAATGGTCATACTACATCTTCTCAATCCAGTGAGGATTTGATATTTCCAGTACGTCTCAATTCATACCTATAAATAATAACTGCTGAGCTTGTGTTCAGGTCCAAGGTGTCCTGATTAAGTAGGCTGAGTGACATTACCTTGTAAACTGATGTTTCTCTCCCACCTGCCAATTCCCAAATAGCCGACTCGGAGGCTGAATATGAATTATAAATGCTCAGCCAATAGCTCAGACTTGTTACTAGCTAGCTCTTACACTTAAATTTAACCCGTATTTCTATTTATGCTTTGCCATATGGCTCATGGCT
This sequence comes from Peromyscus californicus insignis, assembly GCF_007827085.1. Taxonomy (NCBI): domain Eukaryota; kingdom Metazoa; phylum Chordata; class Mammalia; order Rodentia; family Cricetidae; genus Peromyscus; species Peromyscus californicus. Next base: position 13,633,445 of record NW_026294480.1, on the reverse strand, counting down.
TGTTACCTTTTTTTTTTTTTTTTTTTTTTTTACACATTCTGCTTCCTCAGCGGCTGGCTGGTGTCTCCCTTGACTCTCCTGACTCTGTCCTTCTTCCTCTCATCATTCTCTGTGCATCAGGCTGTCTCACCCAATCTCTTCTTGCCCTGTTATTGGCCAATCAGGTTTTTTTTTTTATTAAAAATGAGCATAATCTATTAACATAGTTGCACATGATTGTGACTTGAATGTGAATGTTGTCCACAGGCTCACATGTTTAAATACTTGGTCCCCAGCTGATGGTATTTTTTGGAAAAGTTGCAGAAATTTTCAGAGGTGAATTCTCACTGGAGTAAGTGGCTGACTAGGGGCAGATCTCGAAGCTTTATAGACCCTCTTTCTGTTTTTCCTCTGCTTCCTGAGTACAATGCTGTCTGACAAGCCTGCTTCCTGTCCTGCTGCCAAGCTTTCCTGACTGCTGTCTTTCCTTCCCCACCATGATGGACTGTATCCCTCTGGAACTGTAAGTAGAAATAAATTCTTTCCCCCTTGAGTTGCCTCTGTCAGGATATTTTATGACAGCACTAAGAAAGTAACTGAGGCACACACATGCATAGATTAGTCTACTCATCTCAAGTTAGCTGAGAGACATGGTAGAAGTCACTCTGCAGAGATGTCTTTAGAATTAACAGAGATAATGTGCTATAATCCATAGAACCACAGAGTTTATGTATAAAGCAGTGGTTCTCAATCTGTGGGTAGCAATCCCTTTCCTCGAGGGGTGCTCTGTGTGTGTGTGTGTGTGTGTGTGTGTGTGTGTGTGTGTGTGTGTGTGCATGCGAGTGAAGGGACCCTTTCATAGGGGTCACCTATGACCATCAGAAAACACAGATATTTGCATTATGATTCTTTAACGGTAGCAACATTTATGATGTGGCAACGAAAACAATATTATGGTTGGGGTCATCACAACACAAGGAACTGTATTAAAGGGTCACAGCATGAGGAAGGTTTAGGATCACTGGTATGGAGGAAGGGGCTGGGGGTGGGGCAGATAGATCTCCCTAGAAAAAGGAAATAGAATCAATAGTTAAGAATGGATGGTGGGGGACTGGACTGGGAGGATCAAGTGAGTAGGGGATGTAAGAGAGACTATGGGAAAGACAACTAAAATTAAGGCTCATTTGGAGGGTAGTATGGAAATCTATTACAGTAGAAGGTTCCTAAAATCTTTATGTATATGAAGGTGATCTAAATGAAATTCCCAAATGAGGCACAGCCCCAACTGGACATCTCTTGTCACCAAATAAAACTTCCCAAAAGTTATTTTAAAAATGGCTTAAGGGGAAATTTCTACCTTCTGCCTCTTCTACCATATAAGGATAATGCTTTTGTCTTCTCAGGAGGAAGCAGATTTAAGCTATCATCTTGAAAGCAATGAATAGCCTGGTCTAGACACTGACCTACAACAACGTTGATCTTATTCTTTTGACATCCAAACAGTGAGAAATATAATTCTATTTATGAGCACTCAGGGTCAAAGGTTTTGTTATAGGTGCACAAACAGATTAAGACATACATGCAACATGAATTATGCTTTAATATCTATTTTGCATAAAGCTGTGTCTTAGTTACTTTCCTATTTCTATGAAGAGACACCACGGCCAAGGTATTTTTTTAAATAGAAGAAAGCATTTAATGGTGTGAAGGCTTGCTTACAGTTTCAGAGGGTTAATCTATGACCATCATGGTAGAGAGCACGGCAGGAGGCAGGCAGGCACAGCACTGGAGCAGTAGCTAAAAGCTCACATTTGACCCACAAACACTCAGAAGAAAGGGAGCAAGACTGGGCCTGGCATGGATTTTTGAAACCTCAAAGCCCACTCCCAGTGCCACACCTCCTTCAACAAGGCCACACCTCCTCCAACAAGGTCACACCTCCTCCAACAAGGCCACACCTCCTCCAACAAGGCCACACCTCCTCCAACAAGGTCACACCTCCTCCAACAAGGGCACACCTCCTCCAACAAGGTCACACTTTCTCCAAGGAGGTCACACCTCCTCCAACAAGGCCACACTTCCTCCAACAAGGCCACACCTCCTCCAACAAGGTCATACCTCCTAATCTTTTCTAAACAATCAACCAACTGGGAACCAAAAATTCAATTATGTGAGACTCTGGGTTAGTATTCATTCAAACCACCACAAGATATTTAATTAATAAAGAGAAAAAGGTAGTCTGAGATGTACCTCAGAGGTGGAACACTTGCCTACCTGGAGCGAGTAGATATTTGTTTACCTCTTCCTGGGAAAAGTCACATAATACTTATATATGAATATTATCCATTTAAACAATAAGTCTTGAAATACACAGTTTACTCCTAAAAGAAAGTTTATATCATGTGGCTATGAGCATATCATTCAGTTAACAATCATATACTGCAGTGTATCACTGTTGTCCCAGGCCTTAGGGTTCCAGAAGTAAGTAAAGCTAATGGAGAATGCAGATAATGAACAAGACTGAAATAACTAGTATGAGGGCAGCTGGAAAGCGCTGCAGTAGGGAAGAAAGGAGTAGTCAGGCAAATGTCTGGACACCACAGGAAACACAAGGATACATGCGGGAACCCAGGTACGTTGTGACCACCAGAGAGGGGATGGTGGCATGAGCATCATGGCCCCAATTTAGAGAACTAAAGAGGGTCAGGATCAGCGGTGAGTGGGCTGAGACAGCTGTGTGGAAGCATCCAGAACCTTCGAGCTGTCTGACACAAAGTCAGCTGAGCAGGAACAGTGACTCATTCCCCCCTAAAGCATGTGTAAGAAGTGCAAGTGCCGTACACACAAGCTAAAGAGAGCCTTTGTGTATTGACCCTTGGGTCATGTCCCTTTACACAGCAGGCTGAGACCCTACCTCAAAGCCTGCCAACACCAGCTCAAAACGGTGCACATTCAGGTATTTAAAACAAAACATAACAAGCAGTGTGACATTACTTATCGTATGTATTATGGAACTGTTTCCAAAGTCTTACAGACGTACAGAAATCAAACCCCAGGGCTCTAAGGACCCCAAGCTGCTGTTGCCCTCAGAGGCAGATTCCCTGCTGGGCTGCTGTGATCGCCCCTAGGTGTATAAACCCCACTTTCAGTTGCCCCTCCCCTGGGAATTTCCTTACCCTTCCCTTCCCTTCTCTCCTAGATAGTGACCTCCTGCACAGCAGTCTCTGTCATGTCTCATGTTGTCAGAGACATACCTTGCCTGGAAATATGTCAAGATGGCATCCAAATGAACTTTGCACATGCTATTGACACCTTACGGTCATATATTTTTCCTTGAACCAATCCTAAAATCCTTTCCTAAAAATGAGAAAAGCAATCACAACAGTTCTTGTTCATGAGTATAGATAGGGGGCATCTGTTCAAGCCAGCATGAAATTAAGGCAGATCGTGGGACCTTGAACCAGAGAAACATAGGGACATGCTCACACTTACTCACTGTGCTTGTGGGAGGGCTGAAGAATCTCTAGGTTTTTCAAAACTACTTTCCATTGTAATTTTCTTGTGTGATCTGGTTAGTCATACAAAATTTTGCAATTTGGGTATATTTAAAACTGGATTTTAAACTTCCTACATTTGTGTCATAAATCTTTGCAATATAAGCAAGCACTTCAGTTTCCATATAGTTAGAAGGATGCTCAGTCTTCCTGCTTCCAAACTCAAAACACACAAGCAAGAGATGTCTGAACACAGCTGCACTAACTGTTCCGTTGCTACAGGCTTTGAGTTGTTTTATTTTCTATGGTGCGGCTGTTCACCATGTCCACTCTACTTAAATGGTGCAAAGACAGTCAATTCTGCTGCTTCACAAATATGAAACAATTTCAACGAAAGTGATTTTTCTGGATCAAATCCTCGAGAAGGAGGGCTGACTATTAGACTTGACTGCAGGACTCGAGGGTGTAATTGGGTTCCCTATTATGCACCCATAAATACACTTCGGCAACATTGAAAGTTGCTGTATTTTTTTTGAGAATTTCACTCACATGGACTAAGACAGAGTCAGAGTTAGACAACAAGGAGTTGGGGCAAAGGCAGTAAGGCACGACACAGATGAAGAAAGACAAGCGATTGGATATCAAACTGTTTATCCATCCTAGTGAGTAGATGAGGACAGTTGTTGAGTTTCCTGAGCTCAGTGTTCAGCTAAATGCCATTATCCTAAGAAGTTGTACCTCCTCCAGAGGAAAGCCACAACACTTTCCTAAAGTACATGAGCAGTGAGAGACTGGAGGTGGACAAAGAGAGCACTGTAGGAATTTTCCAGAAAAAGGAATAATTGCTTGATTTTTACTAGGTTGTTGATATGCAGGGTTTTTTTTTTTCTCACATTCAAATTTATTACGGTAGTCTTCTAGCTTCATTTTGGGGGGCTGTCATACAATACCCTGGCAAGAGTAATGTAGGAGAAGAATGGGTTTGTTTTACTTTCTAATTCCAGGTTGCAGTCAATTATTGGGAAGTCTAAGTGGCCAGAACCTAAGACAGCTAGTAACATCACATCCACAGTTAGGAGTAGAGGGAAATAAATACATTCTTGCTTGCTTGCTTGTGCTCTACTTGATTTCTCTTTCTACTCTTACACAGCTCAGGAAATCTTGGCTAGGGAATGGTGCCACCCACAGTGGGATGAGTCTTCTCACATCAATTTAATCAAGACAACCCCCTCCCCCAGACAAGCCAATGTGTCAACTCAATGTAGACAATACCCAGTTGAGACTCTCTTTCCAGGCAATTCTAGGCTGTGTCAAGTTGAGAATTAATGCTAACCATTACAGCTATCAACCGTTATCATATGGTGCCATGTGTCTGCTGAGCAGCAAAATTCAGTCAGAATCTTTAGCTGAAGACACTAAAGGGGTTCTTGGCACCATCCACATCAAAGTTCTTCAGCATTCAGCCAGAGACATTTAGAATTGCTACAATCTGAACTCAAATTTGTGTCTACTGAGGCATTTTGGGGTTTTTAACCTCGTACTGATTTCATAGAGTTTGCTATAAAGTATGGGAAATGGAAAATGGAGAGTTCTTCATGTTGAGAAAGGAACAGATAAAAATCCTGGATTTGCCCTTTACTTAGGTGGGAGTTCTGGGAAAACAGTTTAATTTGGGGTCTCCATTCTGTCATTTATAAAGTGTAGATGCTAATGCCTACTGATGGGCATCTCACAAAGATTACATGTGCTAAGAACTGCCATGCCTTTCTTCATTTCACTATGTGTGTGTATGGGGGTGGGTCATTGCCTTGAGCTGAGCGGACTCTAATGTCCTGGCTCTTTCTTCACATCTAGCATGTCATCTTCCTCCTGGGAAAAGCTAATATGCTATTTTTTCATAACCTTATCTTAGGTGCAAGAAGTCACGGGGAAAAGCTTTGCCTGCTGCCTGACTTTCATTGGCTTAGACTTTAGCAGTGGAAATAAAATACCAGAATAGGAAAGAACAACTTAGGATGATTCTAATTGCTGCTCTTAAATCCCTTTTGTATCTCCAGCTAATTTTCTCGGCATGTCCACAATTTTCCATCCTTCAACTTCCTACTCTATGAGTATTAACCTACTCCGTGAGCAGATTAGACATTCCATCAAAAGGCTTTCTGATTTTCTCTTTATAATCAGAAGTGACCTTGCTTCAGAGGAACAGAGGTGCAGGGATTCTCTTCTTAGGTACCATTTTCACTTACACCCATATTCCTACTCTCCTTCATTTTCATTCCCTTTACATACTTCTTCCCTTTGCCCATAAAAATAAAAAATGTTTTCAATGGAAAGCAGCTTTTAGAAAAGAGTTATTTGTTTTTAAGAATATATACTGTTTCTCACCTTTCTTTTTTTTTTTTTTTCTTCAAGACAGGGTTTCTCTGTGTAGCTTTGCGCCTTTCCTGGATCTTGCTCTGTAGACCAGGCTGGCCTCGAACTCACAAAGATTCGCCTGCCTCTGCCTCCCGAGTGCTGGGACTAAAGGTGTGCACCACCACTGCCCAGCTCTCACCTTTCTTTTAAGGGTGATCTTCATGCAAACACTGTTGTACTTCCCATCTATTAATTCTTTCATCCATTCCAATAGTCCTCTGATGACATCTTCTCCAAACAGTTTCTGCTCAGGCCATTGCCTTGGCTGAATGTTTGTGTCCATCTATCCATCCATCTCCTGTCAAATTCATATATTGAAGTCCTTGTGTGATGATTTTTGGAGATAAAGCCTTTGGGGGATAGTTAGATTTGCATGAAGTTGTGAGGACCAGTCCAGGTGGTCAGAGCCCTCCTGATGGTATTCGTAGCCCTGTGAAATAAGACCAGAGAGCTCACCCCTCATTCATGCTGTTTCCTCATTTTAATGGACAAGTTGACTCCTTGGCAGCACATAGCCCTCATCATGTTCAGATATTGTCCACTTCCCTACACTCCCATGCAGATTCCAGGGGCACTCAACTCAGTTAACTCCGTAGAATGTAGACTTCTACTCCTCCTTAAACAAGAGGACTTGTGACCCTCTAAAAGTCACATATCATTGCCCTAAGCACTCAGCACCCTAAAAGTAACTGTTTCCAGAATTGGGGACATTCACAAAGCTAAGGGGGGTTGAAATGAGGCTTTATTTCTTGGCACATCCCCAGTATGAGTGGTGTGCTTATCACAAGGCAAGATCCTATCAGAAAGAAGCTTACATATCATATATGTAGAAGTAACATCAAAGTAGACGTGAAACTGTCCAGCAGAACAAAGGGACTAACAGGAAGGGGGGCAGGGACGGAGCAGTAGAGGGATGTGGGAGACAATGTGCTCAGAGTATAATATATGAAATGAATGCATGTAACATCAAGCTCTCATAACTTCCCTGTAAATTAAAATCTTTACAGAGAAGAGCAGGTTGGGACACTTGCACATGCAGGGGGTATGAGTTTAGGATTGGGGCCTCAGAAGAAATTTCCTTGGTCTTGGATATCAAGCCTCCAGAGTTGAGAAAAAAATAATATATATATTTTTTAGGCCGAACCTCCTGATTTGTGGTGCTGGGTAAACATCAGCATTAGGAAAGGAATGTTCTGCATTTTATCTGACATACAGATTTTACCATAGTTTTCTCTGAAAAATTTCCATGCCCTTTCCAAGACTGACCTCAGTGGGATGCCAGTGGTTATTTTTCTGGCAGTCTCAGTGTGATGCTATCTTTCTTCTCGCTCCACAGAATTCCTACTGCCTCAACTATGAAATTTATTTCTTTACCATCTGAGAGACCAGCTTCTTTTAGGCAGCAGTTCTCATTCCCAGTTTCTTCCTTAACTCAGCAAGCCAACCCTGACATAATGGTATGCTACATGTGGCTTTCATATGTGTTTGAATGACTGTGGATGATCCAGTTAAAATTTGAGATATTGTCTTAAAACCAAGAGGTTCCATGTGAAAATCCTTCTGAAGACTAGCATAATCTAGAAAAACTGGGCTGAAATTTGATGCAACCATTGGCTGGAGCTGAATAGCCATGGCTACCTCTAGATGTCATGTTACTCACTGTAGACAAGAGTTGTGACTGGAAGGGAACTGTTTCTCTGTTCTCACAGTGAATGTGACACTAAACATGTGTGCTTTTCACACCAAGCGATTGTTTAGTCACTAACCAGCTATCCTATATTTAATCCAGTTCTGACTAGAGTTAGTGCAGACAGAGTCCCATAAAACAGCCAAATGAATCGGTAGGTAGGGCAAGATGTACAGGATTCTGGACTCAGGAGGTTCTGTTGAGTAGAGTCTGGGGTTCTTCTACCTCAACTTAAGAGGATGTGTTCACCAACCTGGAGTCTGAGCAGACTGTTTCAGGGGTTTTAGGGAATCTGCATTATGGAGTCATGACTGATAAAATTATTGGTCAATTGGGGATAACCTCAATCTCTAATCCTTCTCCTTTCCCTGAAGATTAAAAGTAGGATAAATACCTTAATCATATGGTTGATTTTCCTGGCAGTATAAGCCCCATCCAAGAACTAGGTTAGGCCCATCAAGTGCTATCTCATTAGCATAAATAACAGTGTATTTGACAGGAGCTTATTGTGAATAGCAAAGATGACCCTATCATATGACTGTGTCTCAAGGGTTTAGAAGCTCTCTGCTGGGAACTGAAGGATAAGCCTAAATGAACAGTTGTTGTAATTTCACTGCAATGTAGGATCCCACTCTGTCTCCTGTGTCTTTGTTGTTTATCTGTGGGACTCAAGAACTGTTGTGACATCTGCCTGGCAGTCTTTCCCCATGATGCTCAATTCTTCACCACTTGCTAAATAAAGAAACTATAGATGCCCATTTTTTTCAGAGATGTTTATTGAGAACACTTATGTTTACTCCATTTTTGATGGTGTATTACAGCAACTCCTAGAATCGGGAACTTAGAGAATGAACTGACTGATAAAGGTCCTATAGTTTAAATTTGTTTAATGTTCCTCAAATGCCTATGCATGAATGGCTTAGTCCCCAAGACAGTACGATTGGGAGGTATTGTCCTCTTTGTAGAGGTGGGACCTAGTAGGATGTCCTGAGATCATCAGGGGTGTGCCCTGGAATGCCAGCCTGAGATTGGATGTTGTAGATACATGATTTCAATACTATTGTTGGTTGTTTTTGCTCTTTTTTGGGGGGAGGCTGGCCACTAAGCTCCCAAATAAATCATACATGGAGGCTTATTCTTAATTACAAATGCCCAGCCTTAGCTTGGCTTGTTTCTTGCCAGCTTTTTTTAACTTTAAATTATCCCATCTATGTTTTGTCTCTGGGCTTTTCCTTTTCTTACTTCTATATGTCTTACCTTCACTCTTACTCCATGGTTGGCTGGGTAGCTGGCCCCTAGCATCTTCCTCTCCTTGTTCTCTTATTCTTCTTTTTCTCTCTCAGATTTCTCCTTCTATTTATCCTCTTTGCTTGCCAGCCTCACATATTCTTTCTCTTGCCTTGCTATTGGCCATTCAGCTCTTTGTTAGACCATCAGGTATTTTAGACAAAGTAACACAGCTTCACAGAGTTAGACAAATGCAACATAAAAGAATGCAACACATCTTTGCATCATTAAACAAATGTTCCACAGTACAAACAAATGTAACACACCTTAAAATAATATTCCACAACACAATACTATAGCCACTTTCAAAATAATTATTGAAACAGTGTGTATCTTGCAGAACAGTAGACTAAAAATAGAAGACATTGGTCTGGAGAGATGGCTCAGTAACAAAAAACACCTTTTGTTACTCTAGAAGATCTTGGTTCTATTTCCAGCACTCACATAGCAGTTTACAACTAACTGTTATTTTAGTTCCAGGGGCTCTGATTCCCTCTTCTGGTATCTACAGGCATTAGGTGTACAAATGGTATACAGATAGACTTTTAGGTAAAGTACCCATATACATAAAATGAAAACAATGAACATTAAAAAAAAAAGAATGGAAGACATTGATTAGACATTGCCTAAGCCACTGTGCCACTATGGAGCCTGAAGGTGGGAGGGTCTTGAAAAATGCTTATGCACACTGGGCTGGGGTCAAGGTCTTGGCTTGTCATGTAGACCTAGGCTGGCCTTGGCTTCAGCAAGAGGTAGGAACACTGGGCTTCTATAAAAGTTCTGTGAGGTCTGGGCTAGACTGTGACTGAAGCTGCAGAACAGCTGCAGTATCCAGTGTTGTCTGGACTGCCAAGGCAGATGATCTGGGCCCCACATGGTGTGGGAGCCCGTTCTCGGGTTCCTTGTGGCTTTACCCAGCAGGTCCACATAGAGGATGATTAGGACCACGGGCCTGGGTGCAGGTGTCTGAGATGGTCTGCACTTGGCTGTGTTGGGGGAGGAGGTCTTTTGCTCCACCCCTTGGCGTCTCTATAAAAACCCTGGGGCAGAGACAGTCGGGGCCCCTTGGAAAAGTTTCCAGGCCCTCTCAAGGCTATCCTTTATTTTCTATCTGTTTATCTCCGCAAGATTCTCCGCAATAAATCCTTCTATCTAATATTTCCTGCTGCTCGCACTCAAGAAAACTCTGGGGAACTGTGGGGGTGGTGGGTAAATGCCCCACAACATGGCTCCCAGGGTCTTTTTTTTCCTCATCTGCTTTCTGGCCTAGGATATAAGTCTTTTGCCTACCAAGTGTTACTTGCCATTACCATCTGGCTCTCCTGACAGGATCGAAGGCAGTAGGTTCAGCATTTGGGACTGGAGCTTCCAGAAGTGAGAGGTAAAATAAATCTTGACTTTCTACTAGTCAACCATCTCAGGTATGTTACAGTTACAGATTTATGACATCCTACACATACATTACTTTTCTTTTTATATGTGTATACATGGTAGACAGACTGGGTATCAGTATGTCTATTATCCTGCTGGGATACAGGATGTGCTACCTCAAAACATGTTGTAGGACATGTTGGATACTTTAAGAGAGAAAGTAAGATAGGAACAGAAAGAACTCTGTGACTCACCTAACCTTGTTAGGTGAGAGATGCCCTCCCTACTGTAAAGGAAAATAACATATGTATCTCTGAAGACAGATACTCCAGAGGGTTCTGAATGGGAATCTGTGGGGCCTGAGTGGCCACCAGAGGGGTCCTGGTATAGGACACCTACTTCTTTTAGCTTAGATCTTTTTGGTTCTGTTATATTTCCCCACAGCTTTCCACTTCATCAATCCTAGCATAGAAACAGCATTTTGTTGGACCTTCAGTTCCTTCTGGAGGCTCTCATGTCCTGTAACATTTATACTACATAATTTACATACTCTTTTTCATTGGTCTGTCTCTTTTTAAAAACATGATTTATTTATTTAATTTTATGTGTGTATGTGTGTTTGTGTCTTGACGTGTGTGTGTGTGTGTGTGCCTGTGAAGCCAGGAGAAGGAGTCACATCCTCTAGAACCAGAGTTAGGGGGTTTGTGAGGCACCCAGTGTCCTGGGAACCAAACTTGGGTCCTCTGGAATAGCAATAAGCAACCTTAACCACTGAACCATCTGTCCAACCATCAGCTGCCTTCTTTCTTAAACTTGGGTGGAAGGAGCAATATTCCCCTCCCTTACAAACCAGCTAAACCATCTGACGAATTTGCAATCAATTTTAAATATTCAAAAGACATCTTTCTCTCCAGAAAAAATGAAAATAATATAAGTAAAATAATAAAACAGCATACAATAGTCCCTTGCTACTAACATTTGATGTAATAGATATTATCTAATCTCGAAAATCATTACTTATAAGATACACCACTAGCAGTTCAACCAAGGTGTGCCCTGACCCCTCCATTAAACCTAAGACACAAAATGCCTCCCATCTCCACGTAGGAAGGAAGGGAAGGAAACGTTTGCTAATTGTGCTAATTGTGGTCTGAATTTATAACCCCTAAGTGGTTCAAAAATTTTGAAGAATGGAATTTAATTTAATTTAACGAAGCATATTTTTCTCTTTAAAGTAGATATTGTGTATACTTTTATGGTGGTAAAGGGCCTGAGGCTTGGGGTTAGATGAATGGCTGCTTAAGGCACAGCTTCACTTTTACCAGGTCCTTGACTTCCCAGACACTGAGCACTTGGAGATGCCATATCCTCATGTGAAATTAGGTAATAAGATCTCTACTCCAGAGGCTTGCCACTGCGCTTGAGACAAGCTCAGCAATTATTTAGTACAGAGCCATTTAGAATATGCTGCATCAAGCCAGTTTCCCACTTTTCAGTGGGTCACAGCATCTTTGCATTACAATTCATGTAGACCAACACTGCCATTCTTGAAAGTTGTCATGTGTGCTGAGAGGGAGAACAAGATGTCCCTCTTGTTCAATCATTGGATTGTTTCCAGTTTTTAAAATGTGTAATCAAAGCCAGGACTGAAATCCCTATATACATTTTAATATAATGTTATTTTGAGGAGACATTTTTATTCTAGAAGAATACTGTTCATATTATCTCCATGTCAAGCTGTCTTTGTGGCCAGATGCTTATATGCTCTGTATTTAAAATCATTTGCCAATTCCTGCCAATGCAGCCATTAATCTCCCAATCAATTCCTTTATTTGATGATACAAGGGATTTCTTCTTTCCATTCCCTATTCTCAGACGCTGCATTTATTATCTCCAATCAGTTTTGGTGGGACTCAATGCTCTCATTTAAAGTCTTTGGTGTTTTAGTTTCCCTCCTGATTTTCATTTGTTCATCCCTCCTCCCTGGTGTGGTGTCCCCACGGTATTAATTTTGTATCACTGTGACCAAAATACCTGTCAGAGATGACTTAAGGGGAGGCAAGATTTCTTTTGTCTCATGGATTCTAAAACTCCATCATGTCAAGGAAGACATTGCAGAGTTCACGACAGCATGTGATATGCAGCAGACGAGTCTTGTCTCTTTACTGTCTAGGGAACCCCAGAAGCAGGGCCCAAACAAGTAACATACTTCCACCAGAGAGGCCACCCCTCCTAACAGCTCCACAGCTTCGCTAAAGAGTGCCATCAGCCAGGAAACATGAGCATGTTGTGAACATTTCAGACTCAATGATAATTTCTGCACCTCCTCCCTAGATGCTCATAGGCATTTCATAATGCAAAATGTACTTAGTCCTACTTCCAGTAACAGTTCCCATGTCATTCAGATGTCCAAAGTCTTTTTTTTTTTTTTTGGCTCAAGGAAAACTCTTAGCAACTGTCAGCTCCCTATAAAACCAACCAACCAACCAACCAACCAACCAAACAACCAACCAAACAACCAACCAAACAACCAACCTTCCAACCATAAGAACAAATTTTCCAATATATAATGGCCCAGAGTAAAGCTTCCCATTAAAAAAGGGAGGGATTGGGGGAACAAAAAAGAAGGATGGACCAAAGGAATTTCAAAACGCAGAAGGTCAAACAGAAACTATGTAGCTCCATGTCTGGGATCTGGAACACGTGGTGTCATGTGAAGCTTCATTGGGTTGCTCCATCCCTACAGCCCATAGCTTACAGAGCATTTGACCTCTCCCAGGCTGATGCCACTCATTGCCTGAAAGTTTCCTTGGAAGATAGTCTACATTCCTGGCATTGCCAACATCTGGGTGTCTTCAGTGAAACTTAGGCTTTGTCCTTCCAATTTCATGCATTATCCTGAGGTGCCTTGCAGCGAATTTGACAGTTCTATACAGTATATCACGGAGGTTCCTAGGCTTTTCTTAAAATTGGGGGTGCAGTTCTCTTGAAACTGTATCTCCAGTTGTCTTTAATTCTTTCCTTCTTCATGCCTACAAAACCAGCACCACATGGGGCTACAAGTTCTGCTGCTTACCGAGTAGGTAGGCCTACTTGCACCATACCTGCCATGGCCTCGCATTACTGATATGGTTGAACTTGGGAAAACACTTCCTTAGGTGGTTCTGTTTGAACAGAGAACTGCTAAGTCATTCTCTTCAAATGGAAGTGTTGAAAATGAGTTCTCAGTTAATACCCAAGAGTCCCTAATGGGTGGCATTTCATACTCGAGGTACAGTTTGTATTGCCCTTCTCACAAAGTGCCTGGTTTCTTTTTAATGGTGGTAACTGTTTTAACAATAGGCTGCTTTGTCAACATGTATATTTCTCACCCCGTTAAGTGTGCTCATGATTACATTGTATGTTTTTCAAGTACTTCTACTTGCTTTAGGTTCTCAGTTCTTACTGTAATCATAGACAAAAGCAGCCAGCAATGGCCGTGCCACATTATGAACACTGGATTTTAATTTTCTCAATGTAATAAACTAATTACTTTTGAATTCAGTCTCACCTAGATTTCAAGACAGACAAAACAGCCAAATTATTTTTCAGAGTATAAGGAACACACATGTACTCTAGTCTAGTTCCCAGTGAAGTTCCTATTCTCATCTGAAACCTCATGAGCATAGTCTACTGTCTGCACGTCTTTTGGTGTTATAGTCTTCCAAATTCCAACCAAATAACCTCCTAAGCCTGGCTTTCAGCATTCTTGGGCTTCCTCAGCTCTGTCTCTGGACTCTTTCATATTCTTCTTGTAGGCCTGTTAGAAGGCCATGTTACATGGCCACACTTAGTTACAGCATTGACACCATTCCTGACCGCAGTGATCTGTATTAGCTATTTTTTCCATTGTTGTGATCACAGTACCTGACAGAAATAACTTAGGGAAGAAATGATCAATATCGTTCATATTTCCAGAGAATCAAGTCAGTCATGGAGACGAAAGCAGGACAAAGAAAGCAGTTGATGTGGAGGCTGGCTGGGAAGCAGAGAAGGAAGAACTCCAGTCATTCTTCCCCTTTCTGATTTGTTCAGGGCCCGATGCCATGGGACGGCAATGCTCCCCGTCAGGGTGGATCTTCCTTCTCCATCAGTTCATTCTTTTTGGAGATGCCCTCGCAGGCATACCCACAGGTGTGTTTCCTGAGTCACACCAACAATGAAGACTGATCACCACACTTCCTACTAGATAGGAGTGCAAGCAGCATCCAACGTCGTGGTCACTCTCTTTGGTAAGGAAAATCAATTTTCGATGAGCTCAGGCCATGAATCACAATTAAAGTGTTGTAAGACTTTACAAGAGTATCATATTTCATGATGATTGAGAAGGAAGCTATGCGTATACTACCAGATTCCAATAATAATTTGTGAGGCTCCCATTTTTATTTACCTTGCTGTATACCTACCAAGTATTGAAACAAAAGGTAGTTTTATCATTAAAATATTAAATTACTGCAGCCAGGATGTAAAGTAGATAAATTTATAAATTTATTAATAAATAAAAAATAAAAAAGCGTAAGTGGAAAAATTAAGTTATGTGGAGACTAGTTCTACTTCCATTGATAGTTCAAACATCTCCATATACTGTGCCTTATTTCAAATGGTAGAACCAAGAACACAGGCAAAGATTGGTGGAAGAATGATGGAAAGTTCAAGAAAACTGAGGTAACACAACTGGCAATGCACCGGCTGTTACAGAGCATCAGATGACCCCGAGCAGATGTCTGTCACTAATTAATGGATGCTGTACCAGCGCAAGGAGAACATTGCCACAGGAAAAGGAAACAACATCAAAGTGATATGAATAGGTGCTGTGCTCTAAATACCGTGACCAGCAGTTTGTTTGGGTAAACTCAGTAGAAACTAAAACTGTTTAGAGACATTTACTGTGACAGAGTATAAGTGGGTATGTCGAATTTTTATTTTTTTTTTAATGCTAGCCTAACAAATTACCACAACTTGGGCACTTAGAATAGCTCTAAGTTTGGCAGGTCAATGGTAGAGGTGGGTATACCTGGATTCTTGTCTCCAAAATCACACATGGCTAAAATCATATTAACACCAAATGTAATGTATTTTGGAAGCTCTAGGGAAAATCCTCTTCCTGGATGCTTCTGGCTAAGGCAGGATCCATGTTCTTCCATGTGTACATTGGCGGCATCATTTACCTGGTCTCTTCCATCTTAGCCACCATTCAAAACTCACCCTCAAAACTCTCCCTCAAAACTTCTGCTCAGTCCTCTGCCTTCCTCTTGTGCCATTATTGGGAGAACATGCTCAGCTTGTAAGGAGTAATGTTATTAGATTATACACAGGATCCTCTCCCTGTACCAAACCCACCCTGTCACACACACAGAGCAGTCTAAGGGATGATAGCACATGCACACCACCTGGGAACTGGGGAGTGAAATCTTGGGAGTTCACGCCTAGAAATTCTGCCTCACGCTTTAGAGGCTTACTGAAAGCACAGGAGTCCCCAGCCTCATGGGCAAAGAAATAATGTTCTTAGGAAAATACATTTGTGGACAGATTTATTTTAGGGTTTCCTATTTATTACACTTAAAAATATTTTTAAAAAAATGTCATACAATATATTTTGTTCATATCCTTTTCCTTCCCCCAACTCCTCCCAGATCCTCCTTACCTCCAAACACACTGAACTTCATGTTCTCATCTCTCTCTCCCTCTCTCTTTCTCTCCCTCTCTCTCTCTTCCTAAAATCAACAATAACAACAACACAAAACTCCAAAAAAAGACAAAATTCACCAAACTATAAACAAAAAAAAATGTACACGTAAAACCTTGGAGTTTGTTTGGGTTTGGTCAACTGGTAATGAGCATGAGGCCCTGCCCGAAGTGTGGTCAATAGATCCAGTATCACTCCACTGGAGAAAGTCAGTTTTCATAAGGTTTCCTTTTGAAGTTTATTTATACTTGAAAGCTTAGCTTCCATTCCAGCTTTTATGATTATTTAAATATTTTTAAAGCTTTTCCTTCTCTTTGAGTAACCAGCTGCTGGACTTTTCAGAAAAAAAGTTTTCTATATCAAGGGATCATGAATTTAAAAAAGAGAAATGGGTATGCTTTAAATGATTACAAATTTTGTATATAATAAAATTTGAAAATAGTATACACATATACAATAATAATTTCAATGAAATATGCCTTTATATTTGTTTTTTTGGATGGGGGGAATAATACATGAAGAAACATGAATTACCAGAATTTTCTTATATGTTGGCCTTTGGAGTAGTCAAGATTTAATTTGGGAAGTACTTGAATCTATGAAATGTTTTGACAAGGTTTAATTGTTAATTATGAGAAATTATTACTCACTCTTATGTAACTATGGGAAGTATCAGATAATGCAGCTTGTCTTACACCTATTTGTATCTCTCATCATACACAACTCTTCTTTTTCTCCTTGGATCTGGTTCTCTGTAGAAATGTATTTATTTGTAGTCTATTTCTCTCCTGTGCCCTCATGAGGGCAGGACCTATGCTTTTATTGTTTCTGGATACCTGTATTTACATTAGTTCTAATGTAGGCACATGAATGAATGAATGAATGAATGAACACATGAAACTTACATGGGCCACCCATTTTCTTAGGTATTTAAGCACATAAAGCTATTTTATTTTTAGGAAAAGCAGGAGATTTTCAGGAGTTGTATGGCAGCTAGGGGGTGTGTGTGTGTAGTATGACTCTTGGTAAATTCAATAAGAATTACCTTAAGGGACATTTTGGGCAACGAGGCAGGCATATTTTTAGAGTTTTGACTCTCTTACATCAATTGCATCATATGCTTTCCTGGTTTTGGCTGGTGTCCTGTCTAGGTGCTGGAGCTATATGGTCTGAGTCATCATGGTTTGCTGTAGCTAAGTGCCGTGCACGGAGTTGCTTAGACAATACTATGCTGTTGTTTGTAGTCTGGAGGATAGAAAGTCGGGGACCAAGGTCCACCACAGTACAGTTCCCAGCGGAGATGCCTCTGGGCCTTGCTGACAGTCGTCTTCTCACTGTGTCCTCACAGGACAGGCAGAGTGGTCTCTCCACTCTTCTTATAAAGCACCAATCTTGTCATGGGAACTTCCTGTGTAAAACCTGATTGAATCCTAATTACCTCTTGAAGGTCTCACCTCCAAGTGTTAACCTTCACATAGGGGTTAAGTTTTAACATACAGGTTCTGTAGGGGATACACTCAATCTATAACCGGGTCTAAGGAAATCAAAGTTCAACAAAGATGACACCCAGGGAAGCCATTCTTCAGCAGACTAGAGGAGCTGGCAACTAAGACCGCTGGGAACGTTTTGCTGATACAGCTGGTTTTCAGGGCAGCTCCTGGGATTTCCTTCCTAACTTCTTCTTTTTTAGCTCAAAGGAGCAACTGGTCTACCCTCCCCCGCTTCTTTCAATAGGCTAGTGAAGGAAATTCAGAACTCTGAACTTGAATAAGCAGTTTTCTTAATATTTTATTTAATCCCTACCCCAAATGCAGCATTTCCTTTTTATTATAAATGTAAGAATAATAAGAATCATATTAGCATCTCCTATGATTTTATGACCAATAGAAATCATAAATAAGTTCATGCTCTATCTATTACAAATCTTAAAATATTGTCCGGACTCATAAGAACACCAGCATCTTTGTTAGTAGAACCACCATTGTTTCCTTAATCAAAGAGCTCGTGTATTATGATAGCATAGATTTAGTCTTTTAATTAGAAATTTACTTTAAATTTGTATGTTAAATTGTTAGTTCAGTTTTAGATTCTCAGCAAAACTGAGCAGAAAGCATAGAGTACATATGTGCCCCTTTTCCATGTCCCACAGGCTCCTCCACTGTCACCTGTCTGTTCCAGGGTAGTATCTTTCTTACAGTTAATGAAACTAGATGGTCACATCACTATCAACTAAAGTCCCCACTTCACATTCACCTTCATGCTTGGTACAGTCTGTGTGTTTTGATAAATGTATAATGGCATGTATTTGCCATTATAGTACCACATATGTTAAAGCTTAAACTTGTGTGTGCCTCTGTCTCCCCTAAACCCCGGACCTCCAAATCTTTCCAGTGTCTTAACAGTTTTCCCTTTTCTAGAACTTCATGCAGTTGAAATTATAAAACCTGTGGCCTTCTCAGACTCGCAGCTTTTACTTAGTAATAGTTACTTAATTTCCTCCATGTCTCCTCGTGGGTTGCAAACTTATTAATTTTTAATAGTGGTAATAGTCATCCATCTGGAAATGCCACAGTTAATCTATTCTTTTATCCAGTGAAGAACACCTTGGTTACTTCCAAGTTTTGGAAATTATAATTAAAATTCAGTGAAAAAAAAACCTGTGTGACTTTCATGTGGATACACGTTTTCAGTTCATTTTTGTAAACAGGAAGGAGCATGGTGACTGGATCACAGAGTGAGACTATGTTTACTTTTGTAAAAAACTGTCCAACTATCTTCCAGGGTGGCATTTTA
This sequence comes from Peromyscus californicus insignis, assembly GCF_007827085.1. Lineage (NCBI taxonomy): Eukaryota > Metazoa > Chordata > Mammalia > Rodentia > Cricetidae > Peromyscus > Peromyscus californicus. The sequence continues at coordinate 13,614,694 of NW_026294480.1, read as the reverse complement.
AATTCCTACCAGCCATGAATGAGATGTGCATTCCTAGTATTTATCATCAGTGTTTTGGATTTTTCTGTTTTAATAGATGTGCAGAACCACAAGTCTATTTTCCGACGTGTACCTGTGAACCCTCTTTGTTTGTAAACTACTCTTGCTGGGCCTACCTCCACATCTGTAGCCTTCAAACTTGCTGTGCTAGTGAGCCATCTTTGATTGGAGAGATACGGCATTCCTCTCCCATCCTTCCCTCCACCCACTGCCATCTCTACACCGAAACACTAAGCTCCAGGCCTGTGGTTTGGGAACAATCTTTGCCCTGTCCAGTTAAATAGCTCATCTGCCAGCTTTACCTGGCCGAGCTCCAGTCACACTGACCCTGCACTGGTTCAATCTATGGCAGGTTAGATTTTCACATCAGACAAACACCAGAGAAAGATGTCCACATGCCCAGGTCAAATTGTATAAACAAAAGAACATGAATGGCCGTGAAAGCATGTCTTCCATTAGAAGACGTGTCCTATAGAAATGTTCTCTAATGAGAACTACCTAGATGAACTCCAGGACACAAAATCATAAACTTTATCAAAGAATTCAAGAAATTAAAAAAAAAAACTTGAACAAACCCTTCATTGAACTTCAAGAGGATGACAATGAACTTCTCTAAGTGATGTTCAAGAAGATATGAGGACATGGCTGAATGATGATGCAGGATTTAAAAGCTGCATTCAGTAAAGAGCTAGCAACGTTACAGATAACACAAGCCGAAAGGAAAATGGAACTGACAAACTTAACATTTCAATTAGTAAACTCTGGGGGTTAACAGAATGAATCAAGCAGAAGACAGAGTATCCGGGCTCAAGGAGAAGAGAATCTAGACCAAATAAAGAACCTGAAAAATATTTAAAAGCATGGAAAAGGAATGTGCGGGCCATGTGGGACACCATTAGAAGACAAAATTTTTAATTTGTAGGCATCGATGAGCAAGAAGAATCCCAGGGATTTGGCGTAGACCAGATATTTAACAAGATTGTAGAAGAAAATGTCCCCAGACTAAGGAAAGACACACCTATACAGATGAAAGAAGCGCACAGAGTACCAACTACATAAGATGAGAAAAGAAATCCTCTACAGCATATAATAGTTCTTTTTTAAAGATTAAAAAGTTCTTAGGATTTTATTTTATTACTAATATTTTGGATATTTTGTTACAAGCATAAGATAACAGAAAAGAAATTAATTACAAAACTCTTTCAAAACTCCTAAAACACTTATATTTAGACAAATTAATAATCCATTAGAAATGACAGTGGCTATACTAGTACTATTTAGCAAAAAGGAAGTATGCATATAATAGTTTAAGGACTGAACATACAGAACAAAGAAAGATTATTGAATGCTGCAAGAGAAAAAATGCCAGTGATTATATATAATACTTATACACACACATATATAAACAATATTATATGTAAACAATACCATATCAGAATAACATCCAGCCAGGTGGCGGTGGCGCACACCTTTAATCCCAGCACTCCGGAGGCAGAGGCAGGTGGATCTCTGTGAGTTCCAGGAGGGCTAGAGCCGTTACACAGAGAAACTCTGTCTCAAAAATAAAACAAAAAGCAACAACAAAACCAGAATAACATCCAATTTCCCAAAGGAAACTCTGGAAGCTGGAAGCACTTGTTGCAATCTCCTTCTCTTCTTTTGGAAGTTGTCTTCCACAAGGCAGAAGATTTAGGTCGTGAAGTCCACCTTACCAGTCTTCAGTTTCATGGATCCTGCATTTGTTACTGTAGTCATTGCCTTGTTCCAGACCATCTGGGCATTCATTTCTCTTCTAAGGGTTTTATAACTCTGTGCTTTACTCATACATCTCTGATTCATTTTGGTGAAAAACATAAGGATATTTGATATCTTTGCCTAAGGATGTTCAATTGTCAGAGCGATTTCTGAAAACACCCATCCTTACTCCATTACTGCTTCCACTTCTTTGTAAAGATTCAGTTTGCCTCTTTCTGCCTGGGTACAATTCTGCTCAATTCATAAATGTTCTTCCCATTTTTCCTATATTATCTTATTAGTTTTGAAGCAAGTCTTTACACTGGGTATCCAGGTCTATGACTTTTCTTCAATATTGTATCAACTATTTTGAGACTATCTTGTACAATCTGGATCTTTTTGCTGTTACAAACATTTCCTGGGGTTTTTAATTGGGATTGGGTTGACTCAAATTTGGAACAACTGAAATCTTCATACTTTTGTGCCTTTCTAACCACAAATATGAAGGTATATCTGTATTCATTTAGTTTTTTGACAGATTTTGTAAGGGTTTTGTAATTTCCCTCACATAGATATGGCATTTTTTTTTTAATTAGAAGTGTCCTTAGGCCATTTGGTGAAGATGCTGAATTAAATGGTAATGTTTTTCTTTAAATGTCAGGTTCCATTGGTTCCTCACAGGCAAGGAGGAAAGCAGCTGGCTTTGATACTTTGATCTTCTGGCCTACAACTTGGCTGTGATGACTTCTACAGTCCAATAGTACTTTTGTTCCTTCTTTTGGATTTTTCCATTTAGATAGCTGTGGTTTGAGGGAACAAAGACAGTTGTGTTTGTTTCTTCCAGATCTGTATACTTCTCATTTCATTATCTTGCCTTTTTGATTTAATATTTCCAGTACTATGTTGAAAGCCCACAAGGTTCTTGCCTTATTCTTGACCTTCATAGGAAATTCTTGATTTTTCTCATCATTGATGCTAACACAGGGTTTTGTAGATTTTATTCATCAAGTGGGGGAAGTTCCCTTTTATTGCTTTTTTGATTAGAATGTTTATTATGGATGCATGTTGGATTTTGCCAAATGTTTGCTTTTCATCTATTGATATGATCATATGATTGTGCTCTTGGTCAGTTGAAGAATGTAACCAACAATACTAATGAACATTCTAATGTTTAACCAACCTTATGTGCCATGGATAAATCAATCTTACAGTATAAAATTATTTTAATAGAATTTTAGGTTCAATGTGCTAGTAGTTTGTTAAGGAGTTTTACATATATGTTCCTAAATATACTGGCTTGTGTTTTTATCTTCTTATAGAGTCTTTCTATGGTTTTGTTAGTAAGAGAATTGTGGATATGTGGGTCAAGTTATCAAGTGCTGTTTGTTGACTTTTCTTTTAGAGGTTGTGGAGAACCATCAAATACTCCTTGAATAATTACCATTGAATTCAATTCAATTTCTTGAGTAGATATAGATCTATTTCTTTTGACACATTGGTAGCTTGTTGCTTTCAGTTTCATTCCATCTGGGCCATCAAACGTGGGCATGGAGCTGCTTATGATACTCCTTTATTTTAATGTCCATGGGGTTAGTAGCAATGCTCTTATTCATAAAAGTACTGTGTTTTCTCTTTTTTCTCGGTCAATACACTAGAAGTGTATTGGTTTATCAATTTTTTTTTAAAACAGCTTTTAGTTTGGGTGATTTTTATCTACTAATTCCATGTTTCCAGTTTCATTAATTACTTTTATGGTTATTACTTCTCTTAGTCTATTTTGGATTTAAGGTATGGTTCTTTTTATAGTTTTTGAATCATGGATGCTTTGAGTATTGATTTTAGATATTTTCTTCTTTTGAAATATATAAATTTAATTCCATATGTTTCCTGTTAACATTTCTTTCACTCTGCCTCCCATATTCACAAGTTTTATTTTCTTTTAGTTTAAAAATATTTTAGTATTCAGCCAATGAGTTATTAAAAATTGTGTTGTTTTATTTCTAATCATTTGGGAGTTTTCTAGGCATATTTCCGTCATTGATAATTTGCTTTATTTAATGTCACTCCTGCCTGATATCAGGCACTGTGTTTTGTTTGTTTAAGTTGTGTTTTATAGTCCAGAATGTAGTCTATCTTGGTGAATATTCCATGTGAGCTTGAGGAGAATGTTTAATCTCCCATTGTTGAATGTAGTATGAATGTCAATTTTACTCAGTTGATTGATGGTGCCTTTGAGCTCAGCTATATCCCTGGTAATTTTCTGCCTGCTGGATCTGTCCATTTTCTGATAAAGGTGTGTTTAAATCTCCAAGTATAATAGTGCATTTATCTATTTCTCCTTGTAGTTCCATCAGTTTTTATCTCATACAACTTGGTGTTGCTGGATGCATACATATTAGACTGCATGCTGAGTGTTTCCAGAATATTGACCCCTTTATCATTATCCCCGATAACTTTCCTTGCTCTGAAGTCTGCTCTCTCTCAAATCAGTCCAGCTTCCTTTTTCTTCTCGTTAGCGCTACAAGGATTTATCTTCTCTACTCCATGACTTTTAATCTATTTTTGCCTTTATGTATAAAGCGGGTCTCCTGTTGACACTTAGTTGAGCTTTACTTTTTTAATCAACTCCTTCCATTTATTGCTGCACTAACTGACTGATGATAAGGAGATTGCTTTAATACTGTTTCACAGTTGGGTTGGTATCTAACGCGCTTGTTACTGTCTTTCCTTGGTTGTCCTTGTTCTTCGTTCCCGCTTTTATTTTCCAGCACTTTGAGATTTTTATTGAGCATTTTATAAATCCATATATTCTATGTCTTAGCTTATCAAATATACTTTTAAAGACTTCTAGTAGTTGTTTTAGAATTTGAAATACACATTTAGCAACTTAACCCAGTCCAGATTCCAAGAACACTGTAGACTTCACGGGGACTGCAAGTCCTTTACGAACATCTTCAGTTTTCTTCCCTTGTCCCTTGCGTAGGTGTTGTCATCCTCATAGACACAGAAGCAAATGCGACGGGCTGGATCACCCCTGTGATTATTCTTCTAATGTGTTTATTATCATATAGTAACTATAAATAATAACGGGTTTATAATGACATTTTCATACACGGACATGGTGCACTTCAGTCATATTTACCCTTCCTTTCCGGGGCTTGTCCACCTACTCCCACCAGTACTCTTTCTCTTCCCAGCTAGTCCTATTTTTATGTGTGTGTGTGTGTGTGTGTGTGTGTGTGTGTGTGTGTGTGTGTGTGTGTGTGTGTGAGACAATGAGGATTATTTGCGTGGGAGATAGTTTGTTTGCAGGATCGCAGGTGCCTTACCAGTAGCTACATCCACCAAAGAGGGTGTATCGACCTCCCCATCTACCATTAATTGCATCCATATCCTCATAGAGGAGTGACTTCACGCCTTTGATGGATTTAATACGAATTCTTGGTTTTTCAGTTCGTTCAGCTTTTTCACTTTTTGTTAGGATGGAGTAGTGAGTTCAATAATCTTTGCATGCTAGTCTGAAAACCAACATCCCCCAAACTTATTTAAAAATATTTTAATGAAGATATTTTATTTTGGCTTGTTCTATAACATTATTATATGATTAAAACAAAAGAAAATCTGAATCTGAATCTAAGGACTTGAGAGGCCAGGGAGATGGCTCAGCCGGTAAAGGGCTTGCCGAACAAGCATGAGCAACCCGCGTTTGAGTTCCCAGCACCTATGAAAGGCCAGGCATGTTTGCCTGTGCCTGTTCCCCCAGCACTGGGAAGACACAGACGGGAATCCCTGGCACTTGCCTGTGGGCCAGCCAAGTCAGTGAGGTCAATGTTCAGTCTCAAAACATAAGGTGGGAAGTGTTAGAAGAGAGTACCTGAGATGACCCTCTGGCCTCCACTCATGCATGTGCATGCACCCATGCATTACATACACACACACACACACACACACACACACACACACACACACACACACACGCGAGAAGAGGAGGGAGGGAAGGAGGGAGGAAGGGAGAGAGAGAGTGGGAGAGAGAGATAGAGATAGAGAGATAGAGAGAGGCAGGGAGAGGGAGGGAAAGAGGGAGGGAGAGAGAGGGAGGGAGGGAGGGAGAGAGAGATTGAGAGAGAGAGAGGTGGAGAGAGAGATTGAGAGAGAGAGTGGGAGAGAGAGATAGAGATAGAGAGATAGAGGGAGGGAGAGGGAGGGAGGGAGGGGAGAGAGATTGAGATTGAGAGAGAGAGAGAGAGAGAGAGAGAGAGAGAGAGAGAGAGAGAGAGAGAGTCACCAAAATGGCAAAAGAATACATGGCACAAAAACAATTTAGAGAATTACAACGTAAACGAGCAGGTGCTGAACCAAATTGTGTTTGATTTGATCTCCGGATGTGTGGAATCTTTTAAGGTGATGGGTGCCAGGCATAGGAGACAGCTTCTCAAAACAACATAATGCTCTGGCAAAAGACACTCATTAAGCTGTACTGGGGCTAAGGCCTGGCTCAGAGGTGCCATAGCTCAGCCATGGTTCCCTGCAGCAAACAATTACAGCACCAGCATACCAAGCTTTTGTAAAAGAAAGCAAGGCACCCTGCAGCTCCTGCTGGTGAACCCTTAAGGCAGAGATTCTGAACGGGAGGAATCCTGTGTCTTCCTGCAGAAGCCACTGAGAACATCACACAGATTCTCACTTGATACTGTTTCAGATCCCAGCAGTTTAAAAAGCTCATTGTCCAAAGGGGTGTCAGGTTGTTTCTGGCAACTTCGCAATGACTGCTCTTAGCTAATGAAGAAGTGGATGCCCAATACTGCTAGGAGCCCCAAGAGAGGCCTGGGGAGGAGAGCTCCATGCCGAGGGTTCTCATTGTCAAGGAGGCAGGGATCCCCTTCCTTTTCGAGGCTGTCTGGCAGCTCCCATTGAGAAGTTGGGGGCAGGCTGCAGGGCATTGCTCCATTAAGGCTGCTGGCAGACCCCAGCACGAGGAAGCTCTCCAGAAAGGCCAGAACAAATTAAATGTCTAGCAGAGAAGAATGGGTGTCGACGAAACGGCCTGAGTCCATTTTTCAAACTGAAAATTGAAGTTGGGCTTTTGGAAGATAGAGACACGGATCACCGAAAGAGGGTTTAGCTCAGAAGGGAAAACTGTGGTAAAAGGGCACATTTCGCTTCTTGCTTCAGCACCTCTGTTTCTAAAAAAGATGAATTCATGAACACAATCTAAGGAAATGGCTCAGTTCCCATGCACACTAAAGTAGTTATCCTTACGTTACATAACAAAGAGGCTTATATCCTTTGCAAGATGCAACTGCTAAAAAATTCCATCATCTCATTATTCAAATGAGCTTATTAAAATAGTTGGGAAGAAGAAGAATTTCAGAGGTTTCCTCATTGGACAACTTAAATAATTCCAACGATTTTTCTGCCTTTCCTCCCCCTTTTGTTTACGAAGAGTGGTCATTCTTTGAAGATATCCTGTTAAACAGACCCAGATGAACCAACCTGAAAATGTCCAAATGGTCTCATGTCCAGTATGTTCTCACCCTATGAGAAAAGGAGTGTGTCACAGATGAATTCCCAGATTCTAAAGAGAAAGAAAAATTGAGGGCAGGACACTTGCATGACTAAAGGGTTGTATCGAGGATTCGGCTTCCAGCTTTGGTTTGAGGTTTGAGCATCTTTGTTAAGGGGAAAGTGAGCTGGCAGTTATTACAGGCAGAGTGACACTACAGCTCACAATCCACTTCCTCAGCTCAGAACATTGGGCAGACCAGGAGAAAATGGAAAAGACAGTGGAGGGCTGGTCCTCTCTAGCTGTGTTTTCCTCTCACCTAAACAGGTATGTTCTGTATAGTGGTATCGGTTTGGAGGACAGACTGTGCAAAAACTATATTTAATAGTTAAAATTAGTTCTTCAGTTGGAACATTTATTGTTAGAATGTTTGGAAGAGTGGGAGGATCCATGCAAGACAGAGTGGAAAACACACACCAAATCTACCAGATTAAGGACAATATGCTGGAAGGGCTGATGAGTGTTTCCTTCGTACACATGAGGTCCTGAGTGTGGCTCCTCAGCGTGCATGTAAAAAGCTAGGCATGGTTATGCACACCTGTAATCCAAGTGCTGTGGTGACCGGAGATAGGATCACTGGGGTTTGCTGCCTGTCAGCTTTGCTTGAGGTTCAGTGAAAGGATCTTTATCATGATAAAGGTGGAGGTGGAGAGTGATTGAGTAAGACACTTGACATCCTCCTTTGGTTTCCACACACTACTGCAGAGGCACATGTACATGTACCTCCGCTTTCTCCTACGCAGTAATGCATATATAGTTACACACAGACACATATATACACACAGAGAGACCACACACACACACACACACACACACACACACACACACACACACAAACACACACACAGACCACAGACACACACACTAATACATAGTTACACAACACATACACACAGAGACACACACACACAGACACAAACACACACACAGGGGAGAATAAAATAATAGAATAAGGAATGAAAGAATATATATATATATATATATATATATATATATATATATACATGAACATAACATATGTACTTCAAGTTGATCTTCCAGGAGCTTCTTATTCACCTGGTGTCTACGCATCATAGATTCAAGGTGGGCTGCAAATATTCATGGGGAAATGATATTCCTATTTTTACTGAAGTATATGAAACAAGATTTCCCCTAAATGCCAAAGTGTTTCATAATGCAAAAGCACATTAAACGTCTAACATGCTAGCACTTTCCCCTCCCTGCAGCAAACAGAAGAACAAGAATTTCTTATATTTGAGACCTATTGCCCACGTATTCAATAAGTAAACATATGAATCAAGTAAAAACTGTTTTGGATCAAATGATAACAATACTGTTGCTTATCACATTATAAATGTATAGCAGGCTTATCTTAACCATGATATTTTCTATGTAGTTTCTTTTGTTTATTGAGTGTCTACTACAAAGTGAGTTTTGTACTATTCTCTGGGAGCTAAGGCAGATACAATAACTTATAGTGTTATGGAAGATGCTGCTCTTTTCACAATGACTATGAGAAAAGGAATTCTTGTTGGATTAAAGAACAATTATTCAGTTATTTACTTGGACTCTGTATGTTTGGCCAGGAGACTTAAGTTCTTCCAATATGTATCAGACTTCCTTTATTGACTATTTATCTAGTACCCATTTCTTGTAGGCCATGAAGCCACAGGACAGTGACAGTTTTAAGATGGGAACTGAAGACACCCACACTTGCATTCCTAACACACTGGCTCTCCTTAAACTTAACATACTCTTCTGGTGATCTCACACATTCCTGTTTAGGTCATCTTTGCATCCTGAAGTCCCTCATCTGGGTCTACAGATTGCTTGGATCAGTGGACAGGTGACTGAAGAGAGATCATCACAAAGTCTTCCATTCTTCTGGACTACATATGAGATCGTATGTTCCCAGATGGTAGTCAAGAGCGTCATCTGCCTCTTTAGTATTTGCTGCTTTGGAATATGAAGACTTTGTTTGGCTTGAGTGCAGCTGGATGCTTTGGTTCCTGGTCCTTATTAAGTAGAGATATTAGGATAATAGAAAGGTTTGAGCATTTTAGCTGGCATGCTGAGACTGTTGCTCATTGCTGAGATATCTACTTTAGCTTTCAAAGAAAGGTGTAAAAGTTGATTCTCTTGGGTGCCAGTTTAAATGTAATATGTTTTAAAGATAGTCAACTGCGAAAATAGAAAATCAATGTCCCTTACCATTTAAGCCACATGTAGACTAAACTAACTTCATGTGATGGCTGCTAACAAATGGAACACATAAAATGTCTCTGTGTGTGTAGGAGTATACACCTCTCTCCAGCAACATAAAGGATTTCCCCAAGCTCTGATCTTCACAATCATAATCATGCTTGAGCAAGGAGATTGACCAATAGAAGCACTCTCATTTTACTGGGTGCTTAGGTTCATGTGCCACACTTTAGTTTCCCTGTAGTTCAAAACAAAAATTAAGACACAGAAATTAGTAGAGGAAAATAACCACTTAGGTCACTCAAAAATATTTGCTAGGTTTAACTTACATTAAAACTATATTGGAGAGCTAACCTTCATGAGATCTACTTTGGAGTACCAGCTCAGTATAAAATAACTTTAGAATAAGTGAGGTTTTTCCTCTTCTCCTAGAGAGAGTAAACACATTGGTTACACATAAAAGTAACGTGAGTTAATTTCATCAATTCGTTCATTACTTACCAGCTATTCCCATTGAAGCTATAGCTCCACTAGTTGATAACAAGGTGGAGATGGACTCTAGGAAAGCTGAAGTCTGAGCTCTAGTCAACCATGCAACCAGCCCTCTCCTCTCAGCAAACACACTTTCTTAATTTGCTAATTAACGTTCATTTCTCCCTTTCATCTCTTGCTTTCACTGTCTTACAAGTAGAGAAGCAACATCATTTGTCCTGTCTATGTGACAGACCTGTGTCAGCATCGGTCAGAGGTCTAAGTGAAAACCAGTATGCAAGACCTGTGTATAAATGATCAACTTGCCACTTAATAAAGACATAAACATCCTGATTTGATGTAAGAGTCCTTTGGGTACATAAGATAGTTCTCTGCCTACTCCTTAATTGCCCCCAAATTAAAAAATGTTCCCTTTGCCTCATAACCAGGCAGGACAGATGTTGATCGCTGGAGATGACCAGAAACCCTTATTAGCCTGGAGAAGGCACTGGACGAATGTATACAACAAACACACCACTAGCTTCCAACATACTTGACTTTTCACAGTTTGCAGCCTCTGGAGATGGTAGGTCCTTGTCCCTGTCACTTCTCTGAGAATTTTATGCCCTTTCTTGAAGAATGATCTGTAAGTCAGAGCTCGCAGCCTTCTGTTTGACAGTTACCCTTTGCCTGAGTTTTCTTGTACATTTATATAAAATAACAGGTTAGCAAATTGTTTTGTTAATCTTCCAGTTTTCCTTTAAAATTAATTTTAAACTGATAAATAAAAGTTGTAAATATACTATCACAGCATGATATTTCAAAACAATATATATTCATTGTGGAATGACTATTATCATTTTCTTTTTTATTTATTCGTCTCTCATACATTACATCCAGACCACAGTTTCCCCTTCCTTCTCTCCTCCTAGTCCCTCCCCCCACCTCCCTTCTCCCCCAGATCCACTCCTCCTTTTTTCCTGTCAGAAAAAGGCAGGCCTTCCAGGGATATCAACCAAACATGGCATATCAAGTTACAATAAGACTAGGTACATATCCTCATATCAAGGCTGGGCAAGGCAACCCAGTAGGAGGAAAAGGGTCCTAAAAGCAGGCAGCGGGTCAGAGACAGCCCCAACTCCCACTGTCAGTACTCCTGCAAGAACACTAAGCTACACAACCATAACATATATGCAGAGGACCTAGGTCAGACCCATACAGGCTCCCTGATTGTCGGTTCAGTCTTTGTAAGTCTCTATAAGCTCTGGTCTGTGGGCTGTTTCCTTGTGATGTCCTTGACCCCTCTGGCTCCTCCAATCCTTCCTCCCCTCTTCTACTGGATTTCCCGAGCTCTAACTAGTGATTGGTTGTTTCCAGGTTCTGGCATGAAGCTCCTAAGAACAAGTTGAGCAAGTGTCCTTGTGGTAGAATGTAGCATCCTTTGGATATATGCCCAAGAGCAGTATAGCTGAATCTTGAGGTAGACGGATTCCCAATTTTCTAAGAAACCACCCTATTGTTTTCCAAAGTGGTTGTACAAGTTTGCACTCCCATCAGCAATGCCCAGCCTGAGTTGTTACTTGTGTTTTTGATCTTAGCCAGAATGGCTGTTACTAAGTTATGTCGCTCAACCGTGTCATATGCTGGCACTCTGGCTTACCCTGACTGAAATTTTGTATTCTTAGACAAACATTTTTACAGGTCTCTCACTGTTCCTCCCAGCCACTGATAATAATGGTTCTTACTCTCCACTTTCATGAGTTTAATTTTTCTTAATTCTCCATGTGAGTGAGGCCAGGGAGTATTTATCTGTTTATTTCTTGTATATTTCACTGAATACAATATCCTTCCAGTTCATCACTACTGTTGTAATGGTTATATTGCCTTATGTTTTAAAGTCAGCATTGTGGTGTCTTCATGCCCTCATTGTATCTTTAGTTCCTTCAGTCATCCACTCACTGGTGATCGCTCAGGTTAATGACAGATCTTGTTTTCACAAATATTTATTTTTATTATTTATGTTTGTATTGGTACCCATGGAGACCAGAGAATGTGAGATAGCCCTAAATCTCCCTGGAATTGAAGTTAAAGGCGGTTGTGAGCTGCCTGACATGAGTGCTGGGAGTTGAACTCGGGTCCTCTGCTAGTTTAGTGCATATTAACCTTCTCTCTAGCTCCGTGATTCTGCACCTTAAATATGCAGCAATGACGATTTAAATCCAGGCAGTCATTTGAATCACTGATCTTGTTTCTTTCGACTAAATAACCAAAATGAGGGTTGCTGCATCATACAGAAGCTCTGCTTTTCATGTCTGGAAAAAAAAATCTCGACATTGTTTCTGTGGGAGCTGTATTATGTCCATTCACATCAGCGTTGTGCCAGGCCTCCCTTCCCCATCCCCAACAATATGCCACCGTCTGCCCTCTGGTAACAGCCAGTCAACCCAGCAGAAGCCATATCTCGCTGCAGATTAAACCAACTTCCCATGGTGATTATAACTGTCTAGTCCTTTTTCACATGCCAATTGTATATTTGTCTGTCTTCTGTTGAGAAATTGTTATTCAAGTAACTTATTTATTTATTATTTATTTTAGTGTTTATTTATTCACTCATTCTAGGGGGTTGTTTTAGTATCTAATATAATTTGGATATTAGCCTCTTATTAGATGTATATAGTTCACATGTCTTCTCTAGTTCTGTAGGGAGTGGTTCTCAAACTTTACTAATGCTGCAACCGTTTAATGTAGTTCCTTATGCCCAACTGTGGTGACGCCCAACCATAAAATAATGTTTGTTGTTACTTCATAACTATTATTTGGCCACTGTTAGGAATTGTGTTGTAAACATCTGTGTTTCCCAATGGTTTCTGGTGAGTCCTGTGAAGGGGTCATGGCCCACGGTTTGAGAACCACTGTTGTAGCTGGTGTCATCGCTCTGTTGATTGTTTCCTGTGCTGTGAAGAGGCTTTGTAGTTTGGTAGCCTGTCACCTGTCTGCTTTTGCTTTTTGTCCTGTTCCTTTAGGGACACGATGAAGAACAACCTCTTTGTCAGCACCCATGCCCATGCCACAGCTGGTTGTCTTCTAGGGGATTTTTGGTGTAGATCATGAAGGTATGTCTTCCACTCGTTTTGAGTTGATATTTGTTTATGACAGAAGGTTGTGATTCCCTTCCCTGTGTGGATGTCTGGTTTCCTCAGCACTATTCATTGACGAAACCTTCTTTACCCGTCATATGTTCCTAGCACCTCTCCAAAACTGACTGAAATTCATGGATTTGTTTATGGGTTTTCTAGCCCGTTTTCATCATCTTTTGTTATAGGGTCATAGCTAAGAATGTGGAAGAATAGAAAGAAATTGTCATCCCTCAACTACCATTACACTTTGTGTTGGCTTTATGTAAGAAAATTAATTGAGGTATATGTTAATATGTACTTATTTTAGTACATAGTTATTTCAATGAGGGGAATATTTTAAAAATAATTAGAAGAGAATTAGCTAAAAAATGTAGGCATTGAAAGAGGAATAGAAATCAGTAAAAGAAGGCAGAAGGAAAATAGTCTATCATGACAGGCTGTGCCTAGTAGGGGCTTGTAACCAAGCTGCTCTGTGGTGTCACCTGGTACTCTTAATAGCATTTTTTACATTAATAACTTCAAAAATCTTCATTCTGAAATCACCCACCTCTTGCTGTTTTTGGGAGTAAAAGTAGTTGTTTGTTCTAAAAACAAATAGGGAGAAATTGGAGCTACTCAGGAACTGGAAGCAGCCAGATCATTGACTTGTTCTTGTTTAGGGTGGTTTAATGGTGACACATCAATTTCTATCTCTTGGCATCATAGACTATTTGATAATACATATTTGATTCATTTACTTAATGTATTAACAAAGTCAAAACATTTTCCTCTTATATAGAAATATTGCCCTAAGTGCAGTGTATAAAATCAGTCTGGGCTGGGCGGTGGTGGTGCACACCTTTAATCCCAGCACTTGGGAGGCAGAGGCAGGATCTCTGTGAGTTCAAGGCCAGCCTAGTCTACAAAGTGAGTTCCAGGAAAGGTGCAAAACTACACAGAGAAACCCTGTCTCAAAAAACCAAAAAAAAAAAAAAAAAAGCCATTCTCCTTCCTTTATGAGGAGTTTCTTGCCAATGAGTTTTATTCTGCCACGAATTGTTGGTACCTTTTCTTTTTCCCCCTGTGTATGATAGCTTGTCTCCCCATCTGGGAGTACAAGCTACTTCAGCACAGGCTTCGTGTATTACAATCCTTCACAAGGTTCTCTAACCTCAAGCTTCACTCTTTGTAACTATTCAATTTTCAATGATTAACTTTTGGTCACTCTCACTCTGAGGTCAGATAAAGAAAGAATGTGTTTGTAGCCAAGTGGCAGGGCAATTTTCTGGGTGGTATTTAAGGACATAAAAGGCATTTTTTTTTTCTGCTTATGGGAATTCTAAGAAATGGACCATGAAAATCATGACCACTTCTATCAGTTCTGTGGCCCATGGATGTGACAAAATTAATGATTTTAAAAATCAGGCACATGATTGTTTGGATTATCCAAGGCCAAATAATCTATTTGAATTTTTTTCTTTACAAAATTGACTGAATTATCCATTTGTTTTGTTTACATGTGGACAGAACTGGGGTTTCTATTGATGAAACTATATTTCATGCTCCCACCCTGAAACAGCTGTAGTTCAGTGATTTGAAATAACTTAATGAGGTATTGATTGTTTGCTCAGCATGCTTTGAAACTGCTACTCAAATTGTGGAAGGCAGGGTTGTTAACGGGAGGGAGGAAGATAGGTGAATTTCTAATGAATACAGTGGATGAGTTCCTGTCAATTTGATGGTTTGAACTGGCTGCTTTGAATCAGAGAAATGAATTATTTAATTGTAGATGATAAATATGAGCTCAGTTGGCCTGCTTGGAATTTAGAATTGGAAGTAAATCACACATATCTCAGGAAAGGTAAAAGTTAAAAACTATCTTAGAGATGAATTATTGTGGCCTACTGTTTTTCAAGCCAGTTTTTAGTTATTCAAACTGGAAGAAACAGAAAAAAAACTTGGAGTAGAAATAGGACTCTAGGGAAAGGAAATGAAGGAACGGCTCCTTTTGCTTGTTTCCTAAATATTCCCTGGTGGCTCTTAATGAGCTGTATCATTGCATCTTGGCATGGAGCACCTCCATAAATTAGCAAGATGGAGGGAATTTGAATGAAGATGCTTTAGGAGTAGGCACACGGCAAACCAGTTCCCATATGGCATTTGGCTACATACTGATGTCATGGATAAAAGTCTGGTCTCTTGAGGGAGTTATCCAACTTGGCAAAGAACTTTTCAGAATCACTGGGCCAAGGAGTATACTAAGCAGGTAAACTGATGATGGCCTGCAAATCTAATTAAATCACTACATTCATTTCTTCCTTGTTATCTCCACTCCCTTTCATTAAGAAAACCCAGCCATTGATTATGTGTCCAGATGTAATGAATTTGGTGTTTCCCATGAGTGCTGAGTGCTTCTATTACAGAACAGATTAGAACCAGAAAGGATGGCATGGTGGGTCAGAAGAAGAAATGGTCCTGAAGCAAAACAGCAGAGGCTAACAGGTCACAAGGAGGAATTTCCTTCCAGCTCATGCATGCTGAGAGGCCCCCAAGTCATGGAAATCATTAGGAAGAAAGTAGCAGCCACCTATTCTGGTTTGCCCTGGCTTCTCTTCCTTTAAGAGTCACCTGGCTTCTGTCATCTCCCAAAAACTTTCTCTAATTTAAATTTCACTTAGTCTGTTTGTTTCAGGAAGATTCCTTTAAGGCAATGGTTCTAGTCTTGGACCAAATGTGCATTTTGACTCCTGTCTGGGGACATTTTGGTTGTCACAACTGAAGAGAAGGGAGAGGCCACTGACATTTAGTGAATAGAGGTCAAAGATGCTGACAGCCCCCACAATAAAGATTGATTTAGCCTCATTGTCCAGTGTGACAAAGCTGAGAAATGCCTGAAGGAGACCATTTTTTAGGACAGGTAGATCTAATAGGATTCTAGCAGTGACCTAATGGCTACCAACTAAAGGAAGGAAAAAATATAGTCTAGAAGAGGTAAAAATGTGACATTATAACTTAATGCTCTTGACAGGTGTATGGTGTTATACAACACCACTGCCAGGACTGTGTGGCTTAGAGGCACTTTGGCCAATTGCCCAGACCTGATTTGCATCTAATGAAATGTTTACATAAATGGTATAGTTATAATAAATACAAATAATGGTGGTGGGCTTTAGAAAAATGTATTTCTTTCTTCCATTGCCAGATAATTATAATTTACTCAACACCTACTTTGTCTTGGCATCATGTTCAGTATGTTTAAAAATCTGTTCACATTTGGATTCTTTTTGTCTTAAAGCAGCATGCAATAGTAGTTATCCATACAAAGGTAAAGTTAATTATTCCAGAAACAGTGGACACTTCTGTTGTGCATCTTTTTTTAAATCAGTATAGAAGAGATAAATGTGTGAGATGGAAAAATTTCCAGAGTGTCTTTATACTTGCCTCATGCACATACATAAAATATTAAAAACCTAAAGGACTTTGAAGGCATCTGTATATCAAACCCTGAAGATCATCCTTCTTGATCTGCTTTTACAATCTAAAAGGAGAAGTATGTTAGATGTTAGAATGTGGTTGAGTGTTCTCCTGGCAATCTAAAGACCTTAGGTTCCAATCTTAGTACTGTAATAAATAACAGACAAAAAAAGTAAATAAAGCAAGAAGTTAACATTAATGACTACAATGTCCTTTTCCTACCTAAAAGTCAGGATCTTATCCTTCTCTGTCGTCAGAGTTGACAATTCTCTTTGCTGACCATTTATCACTGAGAGTCCAAGAGACTAGAAAAATTAGATGCTAACTTTTTATTTATAATTAATTTACTACTTGACAATTTTATATTGGTAATATGATACATTTTGGTCACACTCATCCTTCTACCCTCTTTTCTACCCCTACTGCCTTACTTCCTACCAAGTCCCCATCCCACTTTCATGCCTTTTTATTTTTGCTTTGTGTTCTACCATGTTGAACTAGGACTATTGTAGAGGGCATGGGTGTAGAGCTCTCTGGAGCATGAATATCTCACCAGGGGCTGTATTACAGAAGACAGTGACTTCCTCTTCTCCAGTACCCCCAATTGCTGTAATATATGCAAAACTTTCAAAGTATATGCTTAGGTTTACTTTTATAAGTTGAGTTACATATCTACATAATAACATAAACAGTCTATATATGTGAATAAGTTAAGAACTACTACAGTTGGATGTGATATTGAAAAATGCTGCTCTTCTCTTCTAGGTAAGTATTCTACCATCCAGTTACACACAGACACAGACATTCTACAGTTGTTAACTGTAACTAAAAGAAATTCTATCCAGTAATTCTAGACATCACAGTTGACCTTGGGAGCTACAGATAAATGTATGCTATTACTCACAGAAAGAAGGACAAAGCAAATGATACAGAAGGGTCAGCATCCCTGTCACTCCTACTCAATGTGGTGGTCACAGATAGAGGAGAGTTGTTTTGAAAACTCATCCATCAGAACTGCACATGGCTTCCTAGTGAATGACATTCCTCTTTCTCTCCAGATTTTGGAGCCAGTGGAGAGATGGGCCAGAGAAGATGGACAGATGGGGATTAAAAAGAAAGTTGGCATTATGATTGATGAAACTGATGAGAAAACATGGCTTTGAATGTGGGCCAAGCAGTCTTAGTAACTCTTCATCTGAACTAGAAAGCTTTGAACCAGCTGTCCGGGGGCTAGCCAAATAACCACAAGTGAGCAAGCTTCTTCTGTCAGCTGGTCAGAATGTTTGATCTGCTTATGGTGATGGAGGTTCTGAAGATGAATGTGGTGTTGCTCTGTTCTGTCTCCCAGTCCTGCCAACTAGATATCCCCTTTTCTTAGTGGGAGCAGTAAGTTGGGCAGAGTACAGTTTTCTCCAGTAATTGTCCCTCTAGGGTGGTGGATGAATATTCTATATTATTTTTAGAACAAAAGGAATTACAAATGAATATTTTACCCCCAAATTTAAGACATTCTCAGTATCAAAATAAAGTCTTGAATTGCTTATTTTAAAAATGAATAGAGGTAAGAGCTTGTCAAGTCTGTGTAGATTTTGCTGCCTGGGGGCCAGCCTCCAGCAGCGCTGGGCTTGAAGGGAAATCCACAGAGTGAGCATGTACTAGACTTTTCTATCTGAGGGGGTTAGGGAAAAACATTCACACACTCTCTTGATGATTTCCTTCTTTATTCTCTATTCTTCTCTGTTCTATTGTATACTTTTTTTTTCTACAGCTTATATACCTCAACAAAATCTTTTAGGCAATACAGCAACCACAATGTGATTACTTCTATTTTTCAAGTGGATGGTTATAGTGAGTACAGGTAAAAGATGTTTTTCTTCTCCCTTACATGATTAAAAACAGTCACCCCAATAACCCACATACATTTACATCTAAGTAATTTGTTACAGATTAGCAGAACATGAGCAAGCAGAAAGTATTTTTTTCTCAGCCAACTCTTTTGTTGGCAGGCTGCATCTTGTAGTTACAAAGAAAGAATCAATCACTTTCTTATTTATCTTGAAAGGTAATCTTAAAGAAATCACAAACCTAAACTTTTACACATAAAAATAATCAGCTCTACTTTAAATCTTTAGGGTACATATCTACTCATCAATAGTTTCTTATATCAGGAGATTGAGGGCAGGAATGGTACAAGGAATTAATTATCATCTTTGATCATCAACCAACCCTAGCAAGGAAGTATGTCAGCTAGTAACAGTTGGGCTGCTTTGTATTTTTGACCTCAGCTATGTGTCCTTGTGAATTTTAGATTGTTTTCTGGGGTTTTTTATCTTAAAGCTATTATCAAAACACCTGATCTAATCTGAAGTTATTTTAAGGCTTTGTTTCAGCTAATGATACACATCAAAACCTGTGAACAATATCTCCCAAAATTAAGATTAGAAGAATTTAAACTAGTTGGGCTACTGGGACTCAAATCATGTTTCTTGATCATTAACCTAAGCCACTGTCTATACGGCTCCTCAATAGAAACTCATGTGTTCTAGCTGTGCGACACTTCCTTGCACATATTTTTATTCATCAAAACTCTGTATAAACTGACATTATTATTATCAACCAGATAGTACAGCTTAGGAAGAAATCATCTTCATAATAATCCACAGGTAAAAATGACCAGTAGAACAGGATGTTTCCATGAGATAAACACACGACATTACAGGCAGTGAGGATCTCCCTACATCCAATCACACTATGCCAGGTACCAGAGAAAGATGGCAGCAGTAAACATGTAAAGGCACAGCAGAAGCAAAAGACATTCCAGGTTCTGTGGCCTTGGGGGCCTCACCTATCCAAGATTACCTATCAGGGAGTTGTCTCCTGGTGGGCTGACACCTTGAACTTCAAATGCCACCTGCTGCTCCTCTGACACAGTCACCAACATATAAAGAGCAGAATAGGCATTGATCAAATAAGTATCTGAGAGACTGTCCACAGTATAGTGAGTCTTCATTGCATCATATCCTATGGCTAACTGATGAGAGATAGATACATTTAGGAAGGAACCAGGTGAGAAGTGCTTCTATGTGGATTTATGGGAGTGAAAGTCAGGGAAGTGAGTCCCACATAAACCTGTGAACCAGGATGTGCTCTGACCTTGAAATGATGCTGCCTCTGCTCTCTAATTTTATATCACATGAATCTAAAAGGCCCTATTGATTTAAATGCTTTTGGATTATTACCCTTCACAAGTAGCAGAAGCAGTTACTTTTGACAAAGATATGAAATATTAGATTTAGGAGAGACATGGCAGTCTCAAGAAGCAGTGAGGGTCTTGTTTGCAGGGTCACTAGATGTCTTTAACTGGTTTGGTCACTTTAGATTCATATCTGATATTCTGGGGTAGCTATTAATAGTCCTTGTATTCATTTTCAACTGTGTCTTGTTTGGATAAGTTATCTTCTGTCTGTACTTTTGATTTAAGGTCTGTATTTTTTTTTAAAGAATTGATTGACTGTTATACATATGATTAGTTCTACAGAGGTTTATGCCAAGCTAATTGCTTTGAGAAAGGATCAAGTGATGGTAGGAATAAAGCAGACTTCAATAGGCACTCTGTATCTATAGAAGACTTACTAGGGTCCATAAAAGGTTAAACAGCAAAGGCTTCATAACTTTGAAGTGATGGATGAATGGATGAAATTGAAGTGATAAATATGTTTACCAGGCATTCACTTATCAGCTCCACACAAATTCTCGGCATCATCTCATTCTCAGGTGTTCTTGTTCTCATCTGATATAGTGGTGGCTCCATAGAATTTTATTCTTTCTTGACTTTTGGAAGAATTATGGAATTATGCTGGTCTTTCAAAAAAAATTGAAACATTCCCTGTGTCACAGTGAAGAAAGCAGATTTGTCAAAGTAGATAGCCCCTCTCTGGTCCTTTCTTTGAAATGTGCTTTCAGGAAAGATACTTACTGCACAGGTCACAGAAGACTGTGGGCACACATATTGTGGCCAAGACAGACAGGCAACCCAAAGTCACTGAACATGACAGTACTTCTTGTTAAAATAAAAATATAGTTATGATCCAACTGATAAAGAGCCATGGCTCTGATGTGCTGTGAGCTGCCCTGTTCTGTTTTCTTGGCTCTCCTCTCCAGCATCTCTGGGTATCCCTAGATATAGCCAGTGAAGAACAGTATTGACATAGTAAGAGGCTACTGGTGCCTTTCCCCATCCTGTTTTCATTTGCTGTTGCCTATGTTATAGGTGGTTGCAGCCCAAGCCCAGTTCCTACTCTCCATATCCTTTTTAAGGTATAAGACTCCATAGTTTTGCAAATAGAAACCAAAGCAGTACTTTAGAATTGAGTTCACAGATATTCCATGGTGTGTGTGTGTGTGTGTGTGTGTGTGTGTGTGTGTGTGTGTGTGTGCATTCATAGCGGTAGCCCTGATTCATTGTCTTTTAAGATGTCTCCAAGTAAGTTTGATACTCATAAAGTAGGTTAATTATTTAGTGTTCATAGCAAGCGCCTTTAGAAATGTTTTACTCAATGAAAATATTAGCTAGTATCTGGCAGATGGTCATCTAATTTTGTACTACTTTGGCAATGGAAAGTTTACTATACCTGGAGGTCATTTTCCCCATGAAGTAAATAGACTGACCTACATTTGTTTCTCAGAAATAATCTTCATCATAAAGAGCCAACTATGATAGTTAGCAATAAGATTAGCCTCTATGTTTGAAAAATGATTTTCTGGATGATCTTTTCTTACTAATTTTCTCCATATTCATGAATATTTCCTCACATTTGAGAAATGTCACAAACCTAAGGAGACTACCTGGTTATGATCCCTGACCTCTGGAAGAGGAAATTCTTTGTATATATTTAAGCAATCAGGTATTTTGTAATCAGTTATTCATTTCAAAGAAATGGATTGATGGATGGATGAAAAAATGGAGAACCTTGTAAAACTTTTTCTATTAGCCTTTATCGAAAATGCCCCAAGAATAAAAACTTCATGAATCTTGAGTGAGTTATTTCAGTATTTTACCACAGCAGTAATGAAGAGTGTCTTGTCAGTCCTAGTTGAAATCTGTCTAGATAATTTAAGTCATTTCCTCTTTAGTACTCTGGGTGTGTTCCCCTTGTCTTGCTCCATTCTCAGATTTGCCTTTGTATTGACAGGGCAGAGGCAGAAAGGAGACTAAACATAGAGTTCTCAGAAGATGAAGCACAAACAAGAAACATTTTAACGTATGTTCAACATCCTTGGCCATCCTGAAAATGTGAATTAAAACTACTTTGAGATTTCATTTTACCACAGACAGAATGATCAAGATTAATAAAACAAATGACAACAGATGTTGACAAGGATGCAAGGAAACGGGGGGGGGGGCGGACATACATTTATTGCTATGGAGAGGGTTCTTGAATTGTGGTTTCTGGGTACAGCCAACTACAAACATGGTCAGACCCTACACTGTGCAATTCTTCTTTTTCTGATCCTTTTTCTTTATCTGTCCTACCTCTGCAGATACCTCTTGCAGGACATCAGTCTCAACATCACAGATGAAGCTGTGTTCCAGGGAAAGTTTTTGTTCATAAAGCCATTAAAACTCTTGGATGGGTTTCTTCCTATGATGATCATTTCCATAGCCCAATTTAGCAGTGAACATTGGTAAGCTGAGCATATAGGGATGGTTATACTGGAACTACTAATGTTCCGTGTACTTCATGCTGCCACTTGGTCATTTAACTCCCTCTAAACACTTTCTTTCAACTATTTCATTCAATTTCAGGCTTGAAATTCTGCTTTCATTTTTTGAATTGACTGTGTTCAAGACTGAATTGCATACCAGCCATGGCTTTCAGCTTGTGAAAACTCAATATATCTACTGCCCTGCTGAGGCAGAAGAGGACAAGAGGGATTAATATTTTATCATTTTAAAATGCCTCCAAGATACTGTCTGGCTCATCCTCATAACAGCAGTGGGAGACAGGAAGGAAGCAGGTAAATGCGCACTTCGCATAGTTTTTACTTAATGGTAAATTTAGTGTTGTTTGGTCCAAGATGAAAAATGATGAAATTATTCATGGGGAATCTAATTTAAGATCATCATTCTTGATGACATTTATGACTTGCTGCTGGCAAAAACTTTGTTGTAGTACTGTGAGGAACGCTCTACTCTTTATGTGAAGGTGACACCACTGTCCCCAAATAATTTGCATGTATGTTTTGCAGCATTTTCTAATAAAAAGGACAAATTTTTCATTTGGGCATTTGTACTCTCCCTTGACATGACGATGGACACACATTTCCGATGCCTGACTTGGGATAAGTGCTATAGTCATAACCACAAGCAGAGAAAAACAAATTGCTTGCCTAGGGATTTGAACTTTTGCCACTGGCCTCATTAGTATGGTGTGCTAACCAACTCAGGTAGCCACAGGCATGCAATTATAAAACAGCATGAATCAAACTCGATGCAGGGCCCTGAAATTTAACCTTTGAATATGTCCATTAGCCTTGACATATCTCTATGGAAGAGTGTGACCTTTCCCTAAAGACATTTACTACAAAATGGCATAGTTACCCTTCATAGAAATTTAATTTTCAAATATAATAAAGATACAAAGATTAGTGAATATTAAAAGACCAAAATTAGTGTTTTTATAATACTAGGTATTGAGTTTTGAACAACACTTACAAATATGTCATCTATGTGTCACAATTTATTTCAATATTTCCTTTGAATATGGTGTCCTTGTACCACACCTGAATTGATGTTTATTAACACAGGTGAAGGCTAACATTTTTACAACTAGATTACAAATATCAACACACTCCTTGCAGTGGGAGCTTCATAGCAATGCCGGTCAGAAGGAGATCTCTGGAAGAAAGTATGAGTTAAAAAAAAGAAAAGAAAATCCCTTTTGTCAATACTTCCTTGAAAATTATTTTGAATAGGAAAAGCTTAGTTACAATTTTAAATGATTATAAGTCAGAGAACTAAACAGACATAAAAGCATCGAAGGAATTGAAGATGGAATAGACACACTCTGATGTTTACAGGCTGGGAATAGCTTGACTATTTTGACTGACATGTAGATTCCTCTCTTTCTTTCTTTCACTCCCTCATTTGTTCAGTCATCAGACTTTGCAGATGCCATATTCCTAATGTTTCTTTAATTCAAGTCTCAGGTCAGGGAAGCCCCATTTCTCACATGTACCACACAACAAACAGCTCCCATCTGCTTCCTGCCTCCAGTCCCCTGTCCCTTTAACTCATTTCCCACATTTCATAAACTGAAAATGAGAGGATGTTGTTACCCTGCTTCACTTCTTCCCTAGGACTTGCAGAGATTTTTTTTTTTTTTATCATGGCATCCCCTATCCTTTTCCTTCAAAGGCAGCTGCTTACAGGGATGTGGTGTGGACACCAGATAGTGTCTGTGTATGCACATGCATAAGAATTTTGGAGGCAATCATTTCACATGATGAAAGACCCCAAATTTAGATTTCTTGCCTTAACTCTAAAATATCTGACTAAAGTAACCTCTATAATTATGATAAATAGGTTTATGTTGAATCAGGAAGTATAAATATTTAACATTTCCAATCATTATAATCTTTCTTGATACTTGTTCATTTTGTAAGTACAGAAGGAACCTAAGGGGGAAATAATGTTAACTTCTTTCAACTGAAAGGCATGATTCTCAAGCTGCAGCTTATTCTCCAACCCTCCAAATATACCTGCAGCCCTTGTCGCCTGAACTTTCTCCTGGAATACATAGATAAATAACTCCTTTCTCTCCTACCCTTTACCCCAGATAGTGTACCAACAACAAACCAAAGTGCAATTCCATCAAAGTCTAACTTGGAGAATTAATGAGTTAGTTTACTTGATTTACTTACAGACCATGGGTGAGGGGTAACTTACACGATCATGGATAACTCCAAAGCAGCCATACTATTGGAAAATTTCACCCAGCATAGATGATGACTTCCTCATCACTGAATTGATGGAATCTCCCAGTTGGTTAACATTCCAGAGTCTGTATAACTATAGTACCTCCTGCAGTCCCGAGAACACATGCAACTGAGACAGAATCACATATGGCTGGCAGAGAGTTACAGGAGGGTCCAATGTTCTTCCACATCTCTTTCTATAAGGGAACATCAATAGTCAATCAGCCTGATTTGAAGATCTCTTCCAAGTAGACATACTTAAACTGATAAAGATGGTGGCTGTTACAGTCATTCTACCTGATACCTTTGTTAAATGCTGAAATTAGCAATATGCATGTCTCATGTTGCATTTGTTTTTCTAGAGAGATAAAAAGGCATATCTATTCATATGGACCACCAGACCAAAGAAAAGAGTTTATCTAAGTCCAGCTTGGTGAAATATTGAGTTTACTGGTATTATTTTCAGGGTTATTCATAGATAGCTAATTAATTACACGTCCTAATGTTGGGAAAGCTGTAGAGTTCTTATTTTCAGTCAGTCTACCAGCTCCTATATGTGCTAGCATCCTCAACATCATAGTCAGCTGTGAGACAGAAGGGTGTCTAGAATCTAGAATCCAATATGAAAATTTAATGACAATGTCTACAGTTTCATTATCACTACTGTGGACCTAGCCATCCATTATTATATTGTTTGCTTATGTCATTGTCATAACTTGAGGCAAAGGTAGGTTACCACAGTTAGTATGATTGGTGACAGTGGATGGTCAACTGATAACCACAGTAAATAGATCTTCTATAATATCGGGAACCAGAGAACAGATGTCATCTCACTGAACTCTAGAAAAAGAATTGAATATCTAAAAATAAGAGGCACTTGGAACTCCAGATAGATATTACAAAAGAAGAGCATCTTCATAACATAATGAAAATGTCAACAATAGAAAGCAAACTAACAATATTCAGTGTTATATAAGTGGGACTGGTAAGATATATGGCTCTGTGAGTAAAGACACCTACTGCCCAGCCTGATGACCTCAGTTTGATCTCTGAGACCATATGGCAGAAGGAGAGAAATTACTCTTCTGATCTCCACATTGTATGCTTGCCATGGTGTATACTCATGCACACACACACACACACACACACACACACACACACACACACACACACAATGAGTGAATGAATGAACAGAACAGAAATACTGTAAGGGAAAATGCCAACTTACATGCAAATGAAGGAACATCAGAAGAGTACCAGGTCACTTGCCAGCAATCCTAAAAGTCACAGAAGGCTTGAATGATAGAGTTCTGAAAGTCAATAGCTGTAAACCAAGATTGTTGCACCCAGGAAAGTTGTCTCTTAAAGTTGATGGAGAAATAAGAACATTTCAAGGCAAGCACACATTAAGGTAATCAGTACTGACCAGGCCATTTGTGTAGAAAATACCGATAGGAACACTATAAACAGAGCAGGAAGAAATAGAGTTGCATCCATAAGAAGACAGGAAGGTGATTTCATGAGGTTAATAGATGAATAGATGATAGCTGGGAAGGAAACCATTATGTACAACATAGCAAATCATAATATAGGGGAAGAAGAAAGGAACAACCAATAAGCCAACCAAACCGAAAAACTACTGAAAAATCCCAGGGAAAATAGAACATCTCTCTCAATAAAAATCCTTAAATGCAAATAACATCATCAATTAGAAGATGCAGTCTAATTTAGATGAAAAACATGGCTCAACTGTCTGTTGTCCTCAGGAGACACACCTCACTAGCAAAGACATCCAAATTCTGAGAGTCCAAGGGTAGAAATCACCCTATTAAGCAAATAGAGGCTATAAACAAGCTGGTGTAGTTGGTCTCCTCTCTGACAAAGTAGATTTCAAACTAAACTTAGTCAGAAGAGATAAAGAAAGCCACTACATAGTAATAAAGGGAGCAGCTCATTGAAATATGTAACAACTATAAATATGTATACACAGAATCTTGGGGCCTCCAGTTTCATATAAAAAATCATAAGGCATAAAAATTCAAATAGGTCCTTATACAATCATAGTGGGAGACTTCAATATCATATTGTTATTTTTAAATAAGGCTTCCAAATTAAATATCCCCCCCAAAATTCAGAGTTAACATACACCATAGGTGAACTGGATTTAACAGATATTCTTAGAAAATCCTATTCACAGATTGGGAATGCACATTCTTTTCAGTGGTGAATAGAACTGTCTCTAAAATTGATCCATAGTTTAGGGCATAAAACGAATGTTAACAAATTCCAAAAATGGTCAGACAATTCTTTGATCTTATTAGATCACAATGAAATAAAAATAGCAATCAATAACAAAAGAAAGCACAAAACAGACACAAATATTTGGAAACTGAATGATACATTGTTGACTAAACAGTAGGTCCTTGATTTAAAAAAAAAAGAGAGAGAAGAAATTGTAAAAAATTTAGAATCAAAAGCCGGGCGGTGGTGGCGCACGCCTTTAATCCCAGCACTCGGGAGGCAGAGCCAGGCGGATCTCTGTGAGTTCGAGGCCAGCCTGGGCTACCAAGTGAGTTCCAGGAAAGGCGCAAAGCTACACAGAGAAACCCTGTCTCGAAAAACCAAAAAAAAAAAAAAAAAAAAAAAAAAAAAAAAAAAAATTTAGAATCAAGTAGAAGTGACAGGACAACCAGCCAGACTCTCTAGAATATAGTTCCACAAGGAAATTTTGC
This sequence comes from Peromyscus californicus insignis, assembly GCF_007827085.1. Taxonomy (NCBI): domain Eukaryota; kingdom Metazoa; phylum Chordata; class Mammalia; order Rodentia; family Cricetidae; genus Peromyscus; species Peromyscus californicus. The sequence continues at coordinate 13,587,386 of NW_026294480.1, read as the reverse complement.
CTCCCTGTGAACCCACCCACCATTCGGGCAGAGGTTGTCACTCCTGCCAGGGAAGCAGGTAGGCGATTGCAGATCTTCACCTCTCCTTCTGCTCTTCCAAATCCAATCCCCCAGTCTCATCCACAGCTCTGTAGCAGAATACCTGTTACAGTCTCCTTTTCTTTGTGGACCCCATCTCCAGCAACCACAAAGATCTTCTCCAATCTTCTTTCCCCCAACTCCTCCCGTTATCCCAGCCTCCAACACCAGCAAGCATTCCTTGGGAACACACCTGTTGAGCTGAACAGGGAAACAGGTAAGCTAACTGAAGACCTTCACCACTCCTTCCTTCCCTCCAAATCCAGTGCCCCCCTCATCCCTAGCTCTGCATCAGAACATGAGCAGCAGTCTCCCTTCCCTCCCTGCCCACATCTCCTGTGGATCCCCTTCCCTCCTCCCTTCCCTCCTCCCTTCCCTCCCTGCCCACATCTCCTGTGGATCCCTTCCCTCCTCCCTTCCCTCCCTGCCCACATCTCCTGTGGATCCCCTCCCTCCTCCCTTCCCTCCTCCCTTCCCTCCCTGCCCACATCTCCTGTGGATCCCCTTCCCTCCTCCCTTCCCTCCTCCCTTCCCTCCCTGCCCACATCTCCTGTGGATCCCCTTCCCTCCTCCCTTCCCTCCTCCCTTCCCTCCCTGCCCACATCTCCTGTGGATCCCCTTCCCTCCTCCCTTCCCTCCCAGGCTCTTTGCTTTATCCCAGCCCCCAACTCCAGCAGGCACTGCCTGCTAACCCACAGGCCACTCCTGCCAGGGAAGCAGGGAAACAGACTGCATATCTTTACCTCCCCTTCTGCTCTTCCAGATCCAATTTCCCAGTCTCATCCCCAGCTCTATAGCAGACCTTCACTCTACCCCCAGTCCAAGGAGACCAAATAAGCAGATTCTGGGGGACACTCTGCTTTCCTCTGTGCTGTGAGCCCCCTCAGCCCCCTAGACTTTCCCCATTTATAACTGTCAGCTCCCAATACCCAGAAACCCATTTTGCCTGGAACCCCCAATGACCACACCTATCAGGTCCACAGAAAATTTCCTACAGGCAACACAGCTACCACACTCTTCTAAAAACCAGAGAGGAAACAGAAAGCAAGGAACATCCACCCAGCAAAGACAAAACCAGATATTAACACCTAGAACTATAATCTTCCCAATCCCAGATGCCTAGATGCCAGAGGAAAAAATACAGTCACTAACAGTCGAAATAATATGTCCCCACTAGAGTCCAAAACCCTACCACAGCAGGCCCTGGATATTCTAACATAACTAAAGCACGAGACCAAGACCTTAAAACAGCCTGTGTGAATAAGATAGAGGTCCTTAAGAAAGAAGCGAAGGGGAAATTTTATAGTTCTAAGTTGTCATATTAAAAAATCAGAGAGGGAGGGCTGGCGAGACATTTGGGTGGAGACATTTGCTACCAAGTCTAACAACCTGAATTTGATTCCTGGAACTCACTGGCTCCTGTAGCTTATTCTCTGACCTTCACACTTGCCCTGGGGCAGTTTCACGTGTACGCCCATGTGTGCACACGCACATACAAAATAAATGCATAATTTAAAAAAATTCAGAGAGATTTTACATGACCCAATGATTCTCCTTTTACCACTTTTTTTTTAAATTATTCTTACCTAGTTCAGAAGAAACCATTATAAAGTATGAATCGTCCAGTCTTTAAAAATATTTAGGAGCATGAATGCTTTTTAAAAGACAATTGAAAGCACTATTTTATACTTCTAAAATTTTATGTGTTTATACACATAAATGTTTTAGCGACCTACGCTAGCATGTGACTACTTTTACTATCTACTAGATAGTTTATCTTCTGTGGTTAGAATATAGGTTCCATGCAGGCATATTTACTTTATTCATTATCATGCTCCAGCTCAGGAACATCCCATTATAGATTTTTAGTCAACGTTAGCTGAACAGACTGGGATAATGTTGGTCAGAGGAATCTCCCCAGCTAGCCCCAGGGCAAGCTCTAGCAACACCCAGTGGACTGACTGATCCCAAAGACTGACACTAAGTGTTATTTTTTTATGACCATGAGAGTTCTGATGGACAAAATTGTAGCTGGAGTATTCCTGTGTCCACCTGGCTCCCGCAGCTGCTCAGACCCAATTAAACATACAGAGACTTGTATTACTTATAAACTGTATGGCTGTGGCAGGCTCCTTGTTACCTAGCTCTTACATCTTATATTTACCCATTTCTATTAATCTACAAGTTGCCATGTGACTTGTGGCTTACCAGTACATTACATCTTGCTTCTCATGGCGGCAAGCTGGCATTGTCTCCTGACTCAGCTTTCCACTTCCCAGAATTCTCCTCTCTCTTTTTCCTGCCTATACTTCCTGCCTGGCTACTGGCCAATCAGCACTTTATTTATTAACCCACCAGAGCAACACATTCACAGCATAGAGAACATCCCATAGCACAAAATGTCATAGATTTAAATTCACACTGAGAGTTCATCAAGATTAATGTCAGTTTTTGGGTGCACAAGCTTCCTTAGTGTCATAAAAGAACATTATGAGTGTTTGAGAACAGCAAGTCTCCATATATTGCTATTAAAACTTCAAGGCAAAGCTGTTTTAGGATGTTTTAATGATCAGAGAATGACTTAATGAATGTTGAACTGCAGGCTATTAACCCTTACTCTGACCTCTATTAGCTCTGAATTAAGACTGGGGTATAGGCTCCTCAGAAGGGATCTGGGTAAATATGGAGAGTAATTACGCTTAGGTGGGTTTCCAGATTTTTGTGTTTTCCATGGTAGTGATCTGTGTAATTGCTAAGGAGAGATAAACACTCTGAATTCAGGGAAAAGAATGTTTGTTATTTTCAGGTCCTAAATCTGCACATGAATGTGTTCTTTCTTCCTTCTCTCTATGAGGACAGCAGTGGGATGAGAGTGACTTCAGTAGAGGTAAAGTTGATGACAACAGAGAGCAACCACACACTTTCAGCTCTATGATACAATTGTCTTGGAGAGATGACTTAGTCATTTTGTTTTCACACACATAGGCTTCTATAATTGGCCAAGGACAAACACATAGTTTTTCATCTTCTTAGAGCATCAGCAAAGGCATATGTATCTCTCAATCAGCAAGATATCTGGATAGGTGCTGCATAGTTGGACTCTGAATTTTAAATCGTTGTTTTCTCGAATGGCTGTGAAGCATCAGGGATTCTATAAGTCAATAGATTTACCGAGTGAGGTTTTAAATTGTTAATTTGTAGATTTTGGACCAAGAAAAAGTCATTCCATAACAGTGATGATTTAAAGGTTATTTCTTCATTTTTCAAACCAAATTTGTCCAAAATACATTTCCCTATGTGGTGGTTTGAAGGAAAATGCCCCCCCCCCCGAAAAGGGAGTGGCACTACTAGGAGGTGTGGCCGTGTTGGAGTAGGTGTGGTCTTGTTGGAGGAAGTGTGTCACTGTGGAGGCAGGCTTTGAGGTCTCATATATGCTCAAGCCATGCCCAGTGAGACAGATCACTTCCTATTGCCTGTAAGCCAAGATGTAAGAACTCTCAGCCCCTTCTCCAGCATCATGCCTGCCTCCAGGCCACCATACTCCCAGCCCATGTCACCCCACCATGATGATAACAGACTAATCCTCTGAAAATGTAAGCTATCCCAATTAAATGATTCTCCTTTATAAGAATTGCTATGGTCATGGTGTCTCTTCACCATAATAATAATAAAAAAAACTAACTAAAACACCTTACTTTCATTAGGTTTTCCAGTATAGAATGTCAAAATTTTGTATATTTTAATTAACCCTTTGAGAATTTCATCCATGTATACAGTTTACTTTGATTATAGTCACCCCCATTCTTCCCCCAATTCCTTTGGGATTCCCCTCCACTCATAGCCCTCCAATCTCCATGTCCTTTTTTGTTTATTTATTTTAATTTTGAGATGGCATTTCACTATGTGGCTTTGGCTTCCTTGGAACTTTCTGTATAGATCTGGTTGGCCTCCAACTCATGGAGATCGCTCTGCCTCTGCCCCATAAGGACTGGGATTAAAGGTGTTCACCACCATGTTCAATCTTATTTATTTATTTTTTTAATAACCCTCTGAGTTTGTGCTGTTCACATATGCCTGAGTCTTAGGCCATCCACTTCCAAATGGTTTACTTCCCAGAGACCCTCTTAAAGAAAAATGTACTCTCTCTCTTCTAGTAGAAATCAACTGTCAATAACTCCCCAGCTAGGGGTGGGGGCTTCAGACACCTATGCTGCTCTCTCCCTGCTGGAGTGTGGCCTGGCTTGTTCTTGTGCAGGCAACCACAGCTGTTGCGAGTTCCCTAGTCCATCGTTCTTGTCATGCTCAGGAGACGCTGTCTCAAACCGGTTCTCCCTGATCTCTTACATTTTCTTTCACTTCCTCTTCTACAGTGTTATACAGGTTTCGGGAGGTGGATGGTACAGATATTCATGCTGATTGCTCCACAGGCATTTAGTATTTGCACTTGGACCAGTTGTGAATTTCTGTGTTAACTGCTCTTTACTGCGCAAAGAGACATCTCTGATGTGAAGCTTGAACTGCAAAATTTACAGTTTCACTTTTCTTTATGGTTGAACGAAATTCCATTGTGTCTATGTACCCCCATTTTCATTATCTATTCATCAGTTGATTGACATCTAGGCTGATTCCATGTCCCAGTTTTTAGGAATAGAGATGCTATGAGCAAGGAATGGCATCTATCTCTCTAGTAAGATAGAGTCCTTTGTCTCTATCCCAGGAGTGGGATAGCTGACTGCTCTGGTAGATTTGTCTCTAGCTTTCTGAGGAGGTCCATATTGATTTCATAGTGGCCGCACCATTCTCTACTCCTTTCCCCACATCCACTGCTAGAAGTGTGGCCATTCCTAACTTCAAGTTATACTACAGAGTCACAGCAACGAAAATGGCATGGTACCAGCACAAAAGCAGACATGTGGTTCCACAGAATAGAATTGAGGAACCATGTGTAAGTCCAAGCACCTAGAGCTGCCCAATTTTGATAAAGATGTCAAAAATACACATTGGAGAAAAGACAGCATGTTTAACAAGTAGTTAGTACTGGGAGTACTGAATATTTACATGCAGAAGAATGAAATTTTTATCTAATCTCTCAACCTGCCCAAACTGCTAGCAAAGTCTGTTCGTGTGATAAATATATCTCCATTTCAATGAGACCCTGAGATTTTTAGGGTTTTCTGGGCCTGTAGACTACCCATTAGCAGACAAGCCCTGCTTTGTCAGTTCTGGTCTTCATAAATGTGTGATAACAGTGGTGTGAGGGTGAGCTCTTACCAGCTTGCTCTCGGGAACAGCGCTGTCATGTTCCTAACTCTCAGGGTGCAAATATGCTTGGCACATTTCATACCACAAACAAGATAACGCTGAAATTGAGTGGCAAAGAGATGCGCAATCAGCCTCTGAGCTGGTGTGAGCTTTCTTCACCCTCTCTGGGCAGCATCTTTATTATCTCTACAAATGACATGGAGTTTGTCAGCCTTGCAGAGGAAGCATGAAGATGAGCATATTGTGACAACAATTAAGTTGAAAACTTTGTATTTTGTGTTAAGACTTTGAAACTAAGAATTAGGAGGTTGTAGTTTTACACAGTAAAAGTTAGCAGCTATATTTTAATTATAAGATTTACTTAATATACCAACTCAAGAAAAATGACTTGACAAATCAAGTTGTATTTGGGTTTGGATTTAAAATACTATGTGTATAGTTTATTTTTGTGATGAAATGTAGTTACTATCATGCTAAAGTAGAGGAATAGAAACCAGAGCATTTTGGATTAGTGTTTTGCATAAAGATTTAATTAAGTGAATGCTTTTGCATTTGTTTTCTAAGTAAAACAGTTTGTTATTATCTATGCTAATATTTAAGAATGCACAAATGTCAATCAGGGAGAATAACTGAGTTAAATCATAATGGAAAAATAAAATTTATTAATTTATTTTTACCAAATGGATCCTGTAAGACTCAAATGAATCACAAATTGCATACTCTTGTAAAAACACTCATTTATATCCCCAGATGAGTATTTCAAGTACCATTTTAAAGATTCTCAAAATAAAAAGCATTGTTCTTTAATGATAATTTAGGTATTTTTTTCTAAAGTCTCTAGTGAAATATTGAGACTTTATACTGATTTATTACTCAAGAAGTTCAGTCTATGTATTGAATGTCCTCCAAAGATCTAAAAACCACCATACAAAAACGGCTACTGATACAACATAACTAAATACCACTTATGATTACATGTATTATTTAATGTATTCACTTACAAATAATTACATTTAATAGAGGAGGAAAAATCCAAAAATGCTTAGAAAAAAAGCAATAAAAGAGATGAAGTTGTGTTGACACAAACACAGGAAAACGAGCATCTGCTCCATTGTCTATTAAAAATATTTTTTATTATTTTGTACTTGTGTATGTGCATGTGTGTGTGCACGTGTGTGTGCGCGCGTGTGTGTTTGTGTGTGTGTGTGTGTGTGTGTGTGTGTGTGTGTGTGTGTGTGTGTGTGCAGGTGTACACAGAGGCCAGAACGGGGCATCAGAACTCTTAGGGGTGGAGTTTAAGTGGTTCTGGAATTCAGTTCTCTCCTTCCACCACATGTGTCCCAGAGATCAAACTCAGATGGTTAAGGTTGGCAGCAAGCCTCTTTACTCACTGAGCCATGGCATCTGCCCTCCACTTTACTTTAGACAGTCTCTTCCTGAGTCTGAAAGTCACTGGTTTGGCTAGACTGGCTGGCTAGAAAGCTCCAGATTCTGCCTGTTTCTGTCTCTTATGTTGGGGTTACAGGCACATGCTGCTGTGGCAGCTTTTTAGGTATTTTGGGGATCCAAACTCTGGGTCTAATGCTTATGCAGCAAGCACTTTATCCATGGAGTCATCTATTCAGCCCCGAGACTTTATTATTTTTTTTATTAGCAGGTGCATTTCACAGCAGGTTGAAATGCGTTTGACTAATATGTGGCTTTGGCCACCTCTCAACTGGATCCAGAAGCCACACATTCAAGGGTGTTTACACCCATTAATCATCTCTTTTCTGTTAGATGCAGGCAGAATCATTTGAGAGTGTGGCCACTTGTAGACTTCCTGTGCTCCTGTGGGCACCTCCTCATCCATGCGTGTATGGACAGCACCAACTAGACTTAGCTGACTATAAAAAATAGTAATAAATGAACTTTTAGGAGATATTTGGGGGAATGACAAAAGAGGAAGTTGCAGGGAGAAATGGGAAGTAGATGGAATTATATTTCATTGTATACCTGCATAAAATTCTCAAGAATAAAGAAAAATATTTTAAAGGTGGAAGATAAGATGTGAATTTCCATTCTAAGTAAGAAAACAAGCAATTTAGAAGAGACTTAAGGTTGGAGGCTAATATAATTTCTTAGATTAAAACAATATTCTGCATTTAACAGTATAATAAATTGGCCTTTTGTTATCTCCACAACAATGGAAAATATTATCAAACTGTATTTCAGTGATTATCATACTTTTGCAATGCAGTTTCTAGTTTCTAAAACACCTTTTTGTTCTGTCCAGTCGCCATCTGACAATGATATCTAAATCAGTGTCTGCAATTTTAGAAGATGTATAACCAGATAGTTGGATGAAGACTAAATGTGTGCTCCTAAATCTTTATGCTGAAAGTGAAGCCATGATGTGAGCATATATGGAGATGGGACTATGGGACATGATTTGTTCATAAGGATAGAGACCTTATACACAGGATTCGTGTCTATGGAAGAGATTGAGACAATGCCTTTGCTATGTGTTATCAGCAAAAGCAAGCTATCTATGAATCCAGAAGTGGATCTCAGTAGACAAGGAGTCTGCTAGTGCCTCAATCTTAGACTTGGTTCCTGCTTCAATGTTAGAAATGAATCTATGGTTGTAGTTGTCCACACTCTAGTGGTTGGTTATGGTAGCCTGAATGGCTTAAAGCAGTCTTGATTTCTATATGACCTTTGAAATATGCATCTCTACCTCTACAAATAGAGTTAAATTATGCTTATACTGATAATTCCTAGCCTTAGAAACAGTCAAGCAAACTACTGGTTTCTCTCGTAGACTGGGGAGGGCCTACAGTCCTGTGTCAGTGAGGTGAAAATGTATAAGAACCATAATGAAGGACTATATGTGTTTTGGAAGTAGTGAAGGTATATAGGCACAAGAGATCCATACCAGTATGATATGGAGGGATGAAAGAGAAATGGTCACAACAGAATTTGCTTTATGGGAAGTAAAAGCATTTGTCGCTTTCAAATGTCTCTCCTCCTGCTGATGACCAATGAGATCAATAAGAGCCCAGAATCTCTATAGCATGCCTTGATTTTATGTAATCTGGTATGCCCAAAGAATGAGACTGAACAATCTTGAAGCAATAATCACATAAAGAACCCAATATTGGTTTCTAACAATGAAAAGAACAAAAATGTAAAGGAATGGTGGCTGCTTCTATGATGTAGGTGAGATCTACAAGATGAGCCTTGAGCATCTAGAAACAGCAGAGAATATAGACACAATTGCATGCCTGTTGTAGCTTAGATATGGAGTGTTGGCCCCCTGAAAGCCTTATGTGGTGGGGGCTTGATTCTTTGCTGGTGGCACTGTCATAGCTGGAGTAAGTGAATGACAGGAGGAGGTCTTAGGTGTCATCTTGTCCCTAGGTATTTCTTATCTCATTCTCTGTGTCCATTCTACCATGGTGGGGCTTGCCTTATTCCGTTACACACTTCTGCCACAACCAAATGAAGCTTCTAGAACTATGAGCAGAATAAATCCTCCTTTCAGTTATTCTGTAAAGTATTAGCAACAAGAAAACTTATCAGCAGACCCACTTAGCCATCACGCTGATGGACTGTGCCAGAAGACAACAGCAGCCCCTGAAAGAGATCCCAGTGGAAACTTGGTGACATAAAATAAGTCAAACAGCATCAGCTTCCAGACCAAAGTATAACACGTCCATAATGACATAACAAGCAACTCAATAAACAAAAGGGGAGAAGAGACGGATTTTCTAAGCAGAGTTTCAAATGCTCAAGGACAGTATCGATTCTTCAGGCAGTGACTGCTAATAGCATCTTCCTTTCAGGTATGAGAAACAGGAGAAGAAAGTTACAGTGATGAGACCTGGCAAATGTTTTATTAGACAGTCCGTTGTGGTCAACTTCAACAGTCAAATGCCATGTCGAAGATATGTAATTTGATAAAAATGGCATTTGACTGCTACGTACGGTCTTTGTACTCTAAACCTATAATACAAATATTATTTTTCTATTAATTCTTTGAGAATTTCATACAATGTATTTTGATCTTATTCACGCCTGTTCCTCCTAAATCCGCATACATCGCTACCTTCCCCACTCATGTCTTCCTTTGTTCTATAACACTTTGATGTCAATTTGTGCTGCCCGTACACTTCTGGGTGTGGAGCCATCCACTGAAGCATGGATGCTCTGCCAGGAGACACATTCTTAGAGAGAACTGACGTGTCTTTCTCCAGAAACCACCAACTATCCATAGCTCCTCAGTTAGGAGTCTCCAGGGGATCATGAGCCTCTTCCTACTCAGTGATAGAATATTTACTGGCTTGACCTTGTGCATGTCTTAGGTAGGCAACCACAGCTGTGAGTTTATTAGTAATGCAACATGGTCATGTCCAGGGGACACTATTTCCATCCCATTCTCCCTAACCTCTAGCTGGTACGGTCTCTCCATCCCCTGTTCTGAGATACCCCCTGAACTTCGCAGCAGGGAGAATCGGGATCTCACTAGGAAAAAATGTCAGGAAAATACACTGGTAGAACTTATTACAAAATACGTGACCTCAAACTGTCAAGTTCATAAATAGTAGTTTGATAATAGCTGCAACCAAGAGAAGCGAAGAAGACATGATGTCTAGAAATAGGACTTAAATCATACCTACATTTTTATAATTGTATTAATGTGTATATTAATAAAAATTTATACCTGTTTTGCAGATTTTATCCTTTCATGTAAATTGTATCATACAGTATACATTCACCCAAGGCACCATTCTCTTGTTAAAATTATGATTTTTCAGAGTTGTCCATGCTGATTACATTGTGGCACTGAACATTGTAGGATTTTGTGTGTGTGTGTGTGTGTGTGTGTGTGTGTGTGTGTGTGTGTGTGTGTGTATGAGAACAAACCTTCCAACACTATTATAATACTATACACATTGTCTTTGCATATATCATCTTGGGTATGCAAATGAGACTTCTCTAGTATTTGTTCCCAGAGGCAGGTGTATGTAGCCTTAGCTGTCCTAGAAATTGAAAGATTGTTCTTCAAAGTGCCAGTAATGAGCATGCTCGTGAGATCATAACCTTTTCTGTGAACTCACTTTTTCATAAAAGAAAAATGCTGTCACCCAAGGATATTATTCACCTGCCACTCTATTGTTCTTACTGAGTGACTTCTGAGTCTGTAGAAAGGTCTTCCATACTCATAGGTTACCTTCTAATACTACAAAGTAGCTTCTAAAGCATTTAATCTGAAATTTATTTCACAAAAGGAACTCAGCAAATGAATGGTTTAAACAATGACTTCCTCACTTGAGTAAGTACATTTCTTCCAGAGCTTATAATTCCAAGGGGCTGTCTCATGATACTGTGTAAATTATGGGTCTTAAATGCTGTTAATTAATGGACACATTAGTAAAATTGTGAACAGAACTTGGAACAGAAAAGAAGTGGAAGAGATGAAGATCATAAAAGTTGATTTTATTGATTATCTGTAGATTCCTTCTGCCCCAGGAATCACTAACCTGGAAAGGGAGGAAAGGGGCCCACTGTTCTCATTAGAGCTGGGTCCTGGGAGCATTCTTGGTATGATTGTCAAAGCAAAAAGTTCATCATTTGAATTGGAGCCTTACCTCCACCAATCTCCTGCCTAAGGTGCCAATCCCCAGCTGCCCATCCACCAGTGTCAGATAAAGGGATAGAATAAAACACCTCTGCATTTCTTTCTTCAACAACTTTTAATATCATATCTTCTCAAACAAAAGCAAGTCTTCTTCGTCCTCTTCTGTTCCCACACTACAATGCCTTGCCTTTACTAACCTTGCCTCTGTCCTTGGTTACAGTGAAAAAAGCCAGACAGAGAACAAGCAGGTGAAGAGCGTGGAGTGTGGGGGTGATGATATCTTATGGCTGGATGTGTCTGGATGGTACAGTCTTTTCCTTCACTGCCTTTTTGTCCCTGTGGAGTGCTGATATAGTCGTTGCCTTACTCTTTTTAAGTCCCCTAGCCTTCCTCTACCCAAAGCCCCATTTGAATTAACCCAAGACTGATATTTGCCCGGTCTCCATGTCTTTACCCCTTTGCTTTGCTGCATGGGAAAGAAGCTGGTTAGAGAGTTTATTTCTCACTTTTTTTTTTTATAAAAAGCTCTTCTAAATAATTGGCTTCCAGAATTGAAGTCCTCTTAATGAACAATGTAGTCTTAGGAGGAAGCATTGCTTTAGCTCGAGAGAGCCCAGTGCAGCCGCCGGCACACAGCTGCCACCATTTCCTACATGAAGAAAGCAAGATTCAGGAGGTCACCTGAGAGAGAATGGCTTTGTCAACAGCCGGCTTAGTACCACTACCACGCCTGTACTCTGTTCTAACTGTAAAGCACAAATAAGCTTTGTAAAGAGACTTGAGTGCATGGAGGTTAACATGTTTCAGAACCTTAATTGAATTCCTGAGCTTGCTTTTCTCAAGGTAAAATAAGGGCATCAGACCTCAAAGGACTAGCCATTTAGAACTCCGTTTCTTGATTCTGTAAACACTAATAGGGAAAGTGGCAAATGAAGGGATGTATCTTAGAGCGTCCAGACTGCTAAGACAATGTTGGACAACTTCTATCACTCACATCATGTGTATTAGAGTAAGAAGAGGGTTTAAATCACTTCGTCAGTTTTTCTTTATATGGACAGTAGAGTGGGTCCAATGAGAAGCGCCCCCACAGATGCTGCATTTGAACATTCACTCCCTAGTTGGCGGTGCTCTCTGGGAGGTCTGGGAGGTGCAGGCTTGCTGAAGAAAGTATGTCACTAGGAGCAGCTTTTGAGACTTCAGAGTTGTGCTGTTTCCTGTACTCTTGCTCTCTGCTCCATGCCTGAGTTCTCTTACAGCGACTTTGAGCACAATTCAGTACTTCACTAAATTTATGGTGATTTCATCTGGAGATCCTTTATTAAGTGTGTTCACCTAAAGAAGGACATATTCTTAGGTCCCAAGGATACACAAATTTATGAGAGATTAATCAACCTACAATGCCAGGCAATCATGTAAGAAACTTCTTGAACATATCCTAAGGTTTAGTCTGAGTTCCAATGGAAGTTTATAAAAATTCTCTACACATTTGAGTCCTATTGTTCTGAGCTACCTGCTCTGTTCTTTGGTTTATTATTATTAATTATCATAATATTATCCCTTTGAGAATTTTGTACAATGTGCGTTTTTGAGATTATAATTTAATTAAATTTCTCCCTCCAAATGCTCCATATAACTCTCCCCATGCTCCTTCAAATTCATGACCTTTTTTAAAATTGGTTATTACATTTACACACACACACACACACACACACACACACACACACACACACACACACACACACAACTTGTTTAGTCCATATAATGTTACTTACATGAATGTTTTCAAGGATGACCATTTGGCAATGGACAACCAGTTGGTGTGCTCTTCCTTGGGAAAGACCACCTCCCCTCTTCCAGCTTTCCTCAGTTGCCTGTTGTTCTTTCTGTAGGGTTCTTTTCTGTCTAGTTTGGCATGTTCATTGCTGTCATCCATCTTTATTCACCTCACATTTAGACAGTCATGTTTGTGAGATTTAATGGGTGTAGTTTCTGATATTACTTGGAGACGTAATCTCACAGTCCCTGGCCTTTTGGTCCTTATAATCTTCCTGCCCCCTCATTTATAACTTTTTTTTTTTTATGAGCCTGGGGCACAGGAGTGTTTTGCAGATGTATCCATTGGGACTGGGTTCCACAGATCAGTATTTTGATTGATTGGGGTTTTCTCTAGTGGTCTTTGTTGCAAAGAGAAGTTTCCTTGTTGAGGAGTGAAGGCTACATTTATCTCTTGGGTATAAGGCCAAATATTTATAGACTCTTGTTAGAGATAATGCTGGTTTAGTAAATTGGCGGTTGTAGATTCTCTTCCAATAACTATGAGTCCTTTCCCCAACTCTTCCAAGATCTACCTCCTCTTCTGTATACACCTAACTTTGCATCTCATTTTGGAAAAAAAAACCATTTAATTTTATTTGTATGTGTGCTTTGTCTGAATGTATGTCTGTGCACCACATATGTGCCTGGTGCCCATGGAGGCCAAAAGATAGCACCTAATCCCCTGGCACTAGAGTTACAGATAGTTGTGATCATCTGTGTTAGGTGCTAGGATTCAAACTCAGGTCCTCTGCAAGAGTAGTAAGCACTTTTAACTACTGAGCTATCTTTCCAGATTTCCCTAACCTTTAAAAAATCTATCAAGATCAATTTATGCTGCTAAAGTATTCCTGGATGTGTGTTCTTCCACTGGAGTGTGGTTAATCTATTAGAGACTACACTGTTAGAGAAAATTGACTCTCTCATTCCAAGAAGGTAACTACCTAAGTTAGGGTTTCTTTTTCTATGAAGAGACACCATGAACATGGCAACTCTTAAAAAGGAAAACATTTAATTTGGGCTAGCTTACAGTTTCAATGATTTAGTTCATTATCATCATGGAAGGACATGTATGGTGTGCAGGCAGATATTGTGCTGGAGAAGGAGCTGAGGTTTGACATCTTGATCTGAAGGCAAAAGGAAGTGAACTGTATTCCACACTGGGCATAACTTGAGCATAGGAGACCTCAGAAGCTCACCCCCACAATGACACACTTTCTCCAACAAGGCTATACCTACTCCAACAAAGTCACACCTCCTAGTAGTACCACTCCCTATGGGGTCCATTTTCTTTCAGACCATCACATTTCACTCTCTGGTCCCCATAGGCTTATAGCCATATCATAATATAAAAATGCATTCAGTCCTACTTCGAAAGTCTCCATAGTCTATCACAGTCTCAAACAGTCTAACATTCAAAGTCTCTTCTGAGATTAATGTAATCTCTTAACTGTAATTCCCTGTGAAATCAAAATAAAAAAGCACATACTTCTAACATATAATGGCACAGGATATATTGCCGTTCTAAAATGTAGGGAAGGGAGCATAGTGAAGAAATACTGAACCAAAGCAAGACTGAAAACCACTGGGCAAAATTTCAGCTCTACCTCTCCATGTCTGATGTCAAAATGCTCTTCAGATCTCCAATTCCTTTCAGCTTTGTTGACTGCAACACACTTATTTCTCTTGGTCTGGTTCCACTCCTTGTTAACAGCTTGCTTCAGCAGGTATGACACACTCTGGCATCTCCAATATCTCCGAGTTTCAGAGATAATCCAGACTTCAACTTCACGGCTTCATACAATGGCCTCTCTAGGTTTCCATTCAGGGATCCCACCCCTGTCACATGCCTGCCCTCAGTGGCTTTCCTTAGTCGAGAAGGAAGATTCTATAACACCTTTCTTGTATCCTTGACTCTAAAGCCAGAACCATGTGTCTGAAGATGCCAAGTTCTGTTGCTTTCTGGGGATGGAACATGGCCCCCTTGTTCAATTACATAATCACCAGCTCTCTTTTTTCCATAGTTTCCTTCACTGCCTAAGCTTGACTGTCCTGAAACTGGATCTGTAGACCGGGCTGACCTCAAACTCAGAGATCTACCTACATCTGCCTCTGGAGTGCTGGGATTAAAGGTGTGCACCACCATACCCAGCTCTAAGCTTTTCTTTAATTATTTTTCACAAGTTAGAAACTTAGCTGAGTGGGATCTCACCCTGAGGTCACTTCTCCCTTTATTCCACCTCTTACTGTGTCTCCTGGAACACAGGACTTAGGTCCATTCCACTTCTTCGTGCTCCTTTCCTCCTTAAATTGTATGTTTATTTTTACTCAGCTTGCTCTTTTTCATTATAAATCTTCATTAGAGTTAACACTAGTAACCACATGACAGAGTCTATAGTAGGCTGTTTTGAGATTTCTTCTGCCAATGGAATTAATCCAAAACTTTTCACTTTAGATTCAGACACTCTTTAGACAAGGGCAAAAAGCCGTCACATTCTTCACGAAAATATCACAAGAACAATCTCTAGCTAACATACTAAAATGTCTCTTCTAAAACCTCTTGAGCCAGGCACCAACAGCTCAAATCTGTCAGCTCAAATCTGAGCAGTACTGTCTTCCATGTTCCTACCAGGATGGCCCATTAAGCCCCACTTAAAGTGTTCAACTGATTTTCTGATCCACAGTCCCGAAGTCCATATTCCTCTAAACAAAAACACGGTCCAGCCAATCACAGCAATACTCCAGTCCCTGGTACCAGCTTCTGTATTAGGGTGTCTATTGTTATAAATAGACACCGTGACCACAGCAACTCATAAAGTAAAACACTTAATTTTGGCTAGCTTACAGTTTCAGAGGCTTAGTCCATTATCATCATTGAAGGATATGGCAGCATGCAGGCAGACACGGTGCTGGAGAAGGAGCTGAGGGTTCTGCATCTTGGTTCACAGGCAACAGTAAATGAACTGTATTCTACACTGGGCGTGGCTTGAGCATAGGAGACCTCAAAGCCCACCCCACAGTGACACACTTCCTCCATCGAGGCCACACCTACTCCAACAAAGCCACACCTCCTAATAGTACTACTCCTTATGGGGGCTATTTTCTTTCAAACCGCCATACTAACAATCTCCAGTAGTTCCTTAGCACATGGAGGGATTGCATGCCCAACTCCCTTTTCCATGCTGAGACTTGGTGTGGCTTAGGCTTGCACTGGTCTTGTGGATGCTGTCACAACCTCTCTGAGTCTCTATGTGTACCTGCTTCGACATGTCCAGAAGACACTGTTTCCTTGTAGTCATTCACTGACTCTGACTCTTATATTTTTTCTGCTCCCTCTTCTACAATGATCTCTGAGTCTTGAGAGGGAGTTGTGTGGTATATATGTTTCCTGTAAATCTGAGAGTTATATAATCTCTTATTCTATACACCTTGGTCAGTTGTGGGTCTCTGTGTTAATCACCATCTACTGCAAATAGAAGCTTCTCAGATGAGGGTTGTGAAATGAATTGACCCGTGGGTATAATATGTCATCAGGAGTCAGTTTCCTACTATGTCCATTTAGCAACATAGTATTAGGTAGTAGATTCTCCTCCTGTAGGGCCAATGACCTATCTAGTCACATATTCTTGGCCCAATAATGATGTCAAATATGAATTTCATCTTGTGGCGTGGAGCTTAAATCCAATCAGAAAGTAGTTAACTATTCCCCTGCCATTATCACCACCATTGCACCAGTTGACATGCCTTGCCAGGTTACTGTAGCTCACAGAGTTCACAGCTGGATGAGATGGATGGTTTCTCTTTTTTCCTCCAGTAGAGTATGTAGCACCTGCCAGCACTGTGAAAGTTAGGCAGTTGGGAAGAAGCTTTTGGGTGAGTCTCAGCTTTATTTCTCTACGTTAGTATGTTGTTTCTTCAGTAACAGGGTCTTTACCATCAAGTTATGGAAGGTAACCAAGAGCATTGGCAGCTTGTAATGTTTTGGGAGGGTCTGTGTGGGCAACACCTCAAAAAGAAGTAACCAATTCCTGGTACTAGATTTATTTTTTAGCCTATAGATTTTAGTTTTGCAGGTAAATGGAATGAAATAATCCAGACCCAGAAAGACAAATGTCACATGTTTTCTCTCACTGTGGATGTTAGTTTTGAATCTTCAGGTATGTTTGCTTCATTCAGAGTACCCATAGAGGTCAGGAAATTACTAATGGGCTATTGTGAGAGGACTCAAAGAAAAGGAGATAGTGTGCACTGGTATAAAGAGTTAAAAGGGATGGGAAGGGCTAAATTTGGAGAGGGAATGGGAAGACAGTGTAGAGGAGGGAATATGTAGAGGGACAGATAACATTAAAGAACTTTTGAAGAGACCATATTGAAACCTACTCCTGTATACACACACACACACACACACACACACACACACACACACACACACACACACACACTTGTGTTTTTTTGTGAGAACACAATTTGATGCTCTCCGTACAATGGCATCACTTTGCCATTGGTGCTCAGAATGCCAAGCTTAGGAGGGAGCTGAAATGTAGACCAGATCTTGTATACACTCTGTATTAGTTATTTTTCTATGGCCGTGATAAAACATCATTACTAAGGCAACTATAGAGGAGTTTATTTGGGGATTACAATTCTGTAAGGTTAGAGTCCAGTATGGTGGAGCAGAAGTAACATGTGGCATGTGGCTAGAGCAGTAGCTGAGAGCTCATATCTAGAACCACAAACAAAAAGAGTACATTGGGATTGACATGTGGCTTTTGAAACTTCAAAGCCTACTCCCAGTGACATATACTTCCTCAGCAAGGTCACACCTCCTAATCATCCCCTAAAGAACCAAGTATTCAAAGGTTTGAGATTTATAGAGGGACATCTTATTGAAACCATTATCCTATGAAAGAACTTAGTTTAGTTAACATGTATAACAAGCTACAAGAGGTGGCTAAATTTATCATGTCTTTCCATACAAGGTAATTATTTTCATATATCCCCAAATCTGATCACATACATGATTCTCTGAAAATGCCACTCACTGGCATTCATAGTCTGCTATCAACAGTCCATATCTCCAGTCCCTTTATTGTATGACTCTACTCTTCCAAATTCAAATGAAAGTCATTTTTTAAAGGACCCCGATTCTCCTGTACACTATCCATATGGTTCAAGTTTTCTTGTACACACTGTGTGGTATATAGTCTGGAGGTGAGGCTTGGCTCCTAATCAGTGTTTGTGGACAGCATTCTTCTAAATCTCCAGCCCTCTCATTCAGAATCATCACTTGATACCTTTCTGAGTTGAGTCATCACAGATATCCTTGCTACACATTCACTCACTGAGATTTTTCTTTGGTATTTTTCCATGATATTTTACAGATACTCCCCAGTGTTGTCACTGTCCATGTTCATGATATTTCCATTGCCCTCAGATCTCAACACCTCTCTGTTTTCTATTGACCTATACCTCAACTCTAGCACCATTTTATCCAAAATATGATCTTTTAACATGTGATGAACATATAAGTATTAATGATAAATTTCACATCTCTTTCATACTACATATTTTAACATCACTATATATGTTTAGTTTGTAGTGTATTTCAGTTTAAACTAATCTTTCTTTAGTGCTCAGTAGCTACACAAGGGTAGTGACCATAATATTACATATCTCAGCTCCAGACAGTGGCTTTACTCTAGATCTCATGTAATTGGTGTCCAAACACCACCATCCATGTTGATTTTTGAGGGTCTTACACATTGATACTACCTCCTGAATTCTTAGCTCATTGACTCTAAGATTCCCAGTCTAAGAGTTACTATGGCCTACGAATGCCTCCCTTATCTCTGTAACATCCACCCTTTGTCGTGAAGGTTAGATAGCTATAGTCTACCCATTTTTACAACTCCCTTGCAAATTGCCTCAGTATGTTCATTCTGCCTTCTTTGTACTTGATCCATGAACTCTTATGCTCAGTTAAACTTAGCCCTTGGTCTGTCCTACATCTGCACTTCAATAGCTGACTATGGATGGAACAAAATATGGTTGCAAGCATCTCTAATGGAACCTCAATATCACCTTGCAATACACTGTACTTCATCTCCCTAAGCAAGGAATTCTCTCATTCTGTGAGACAGCTGCGGGCATTTTTTTCCTCTTCTCAAATGGATTGTATAATTCCTTTTTCAGTTAGAAAATACAATAGAAGCAGTGAGAGGAGACGAAGCTCCCACTGCTCCAGCACGTCCATTAGTGTAGTGGTCTCTCAATCTCACTCTTCTGCCCGTTCGGCTGACATGATGGACAGCGCCCATTCTTATCTCAGGCAGCCTCTCTTCCTGCGCCTGGATCCAAGCCTATCACTATTCCAAGGATTTCTTTCCTGCATTCTTACCTCCATTCTCCACATTATCAATTGCTATGTCTTCACTAGACCCAGATCATCAGTATTTGGAAAGGCAATAATGTATTCATGTTAAAAGAAAAGAATCCTCCATTGACATTAAAGTATCTCCCAGGAACTGCTTCACCTCTTTGCTTCCCATTTTAAGCAAAATTCCTGCAGTTTGACTGACTGTATTGCCACCTCTTATACTTCCTTCTAGGTTTTCACTTAATATCTTTTATTTAGGTTTGTCACCACACGCACTGGGCATTCTCTTATCAAAGTCACCAAAGGCTTGCATCTTCCTAGACCCACTGTAATTTCCTCATCCTTGTTTTTTGCTTGAAGTTTTAGCATATCTGACACAGCCACTCCATTTGTCTTTCAAGTCTGAGAACAATCTATGAGCATTTAAAACAAAACCAAACAACCATGCCCAACCCCCAACCAAACAAAATTAACCCACCAAACAACAACAAAACCAAAAAACCCAGGGCAGGCTAGCTGGAAATTTTGCAGCTGCCCAGAGGGGAGAATGAAAAGAGAGAAGGAAAAAGAAAACTCCTTGCCATTTGAGGAGAGCTGGTCAGAAGGTCGGCAGCGTGGTGGAGAGATGAGCTTCAGAGAGTCGTTGAAAGGTGAAGCATGAGTAGGCTTTGGGCAACATCTGAAAGACAGGACAGACGAGAAGAAAAAGACAAAGCTACACTGTTCCGAGTTAGGAACCAGAAAGGCAGGCAGACCCAGCTGAACCTCATGGCAGTTCTTAGACACTGCACTGGGGCTCAGAAGGAAAAGGCAAGTCTGCCTTTCTAGGGGCGCTTTCTTCGTCAGGTCTTTGATATGCCCAACTGAAATAACTGAAATAATGCATCATCAGCATGCAGGCCTCTCTCTGAGCACTCATCTGAGCTCCAGATGCTTAAAGCCAATAACCTCACCCATACTCTGTCCTTGAAGTCTAAATGGTATCAGAAACTTTACATTTCTAACTCAGACACAAGCATTTAGCTAGGTTTACAGTACTAGGCATGACTTCCCTCCTATCAAGCAGGCCTTAAGTCCAGTTAGACAGTTTTTTTTTCTCCCAAAGCAAAATGCCTCTATCATACCATTGGAGAGATCTTATTGGGTCAGTAATTGTTGTGGTTCATAGCTGGGTAGGACTATTGATGGCTATTTCCCCTTGTCCGCTTGCATAGCACCTTCCTCTACTATGAGAGCTGGCCCGCAGGGAAGAAGAATCCAAGTCATTTCCATATTGATTCCCTCAATTTCTGTGTTCAAACTGTGTAGTGTCTTCAGCAATTGGGTCTTACCTTCAACTAGTAGGAGGCAGCCACGGGCAATGGCAATAGCCTATATTGTTTTATGTAGCAGGAATCTTAGAGAGTCTTATTAATAAAATCAAATCTGAGGCCAGTTATTGGGGTGAATGTTGGAAGATCAGAGAAGCAGAACAAGCCACAGCTACCTCATCTTGCCAATTCCTCAGCTGATCCTGTTTCCTCAGATTGGATGCCTCTGAGTCCTCATCCAGAATTAATCTCAGCTGAACTGTTGCTAGAAGCCTAAAAACTTAACCAGCCAAATGCTTCTAGTTCCTGGTCTTCACACCTTATATACCTTTCTGCTATCTGCCATTACTCCCTGGGATTAAAGGTGTGTGTCACCATGCCTGGCTGTTTCCAATGTGGCCTTGAACTCACAGAGATCCAGAGGGATTTCTGCCTCTGGAATGCTAGGATTAAAGGTGTGAGTGCCACCATTTTCTAGCCTCTGTATCTTGTGGCTGTTTTGTTCTTTGACCCCAAATAAGTTTATTAGGGTGCTCAATATTTTGGGGAACACAATACCACCACATTTCCCCTTTTTTTGGTCTAAAATTAAAAAAAGCTTATAACTAATATAAGAAAAACTATATCCAATAAGTATATACAATATGTACAATCAAGAATCATTTTAACGATGTCTAGTCCATTAACATTTGACAGATTCAGACAAAAAACTCCATTATATATATTAGCAATGTCCAGTCCAGTAACACTTGATAAACTCAGACAAAAAATTTCATTACTAATCCTATTTAAAACAAGTAGTTCCTTTTTAAAAGTATTTTTTCTTTTCATAATAGAGTCAGTAATCTACCTTTTGTCATTTTTATATCTTCCCCTTTTTCTTTTTAGAGTAGATTTGATGATCTACCCTTTTATCCTATTATTCTTTATCTTTTTTCTCAGAATAGATTCAGTGATCTACCTCATATCTGTTTTAGGTGCCTGTTGGACCATCTTGATCAAAGACTGAAAAGGAAGTTTCTCATGCCTGGCACTGGGGTTTTTGTTAGATAGTCTATATAGCATTATCACCTTATGTGCATAACTCCATCATATATATAGTTTGTGTGTGTGTGTGTGTGTGTGTGTGTGTACACATATGTATGATGTGTTTTGATCAAATCCATTCCTATTCCCTCCACTCCAACTCTTGCCATGTACCCCCTACCACTTTTTCCTCCCAACTTCATGTAGTCTTTTAAAAATCCACTGAATCCAGTTGGCATTGCCAAAATGCATGTGGGTGTAGGGCCCTTCACTGGATCACAGGTTTCACATCCGATTCCTTGTTTATTTATTTGTAATTTGGGTTTATTTTGACTCATATCACTTGTTGACACCTAAGATTACCTTCTATATTTATTTGTTTACTTTTCTTTAACCATGTCTAGAATTTAGTTATGTGAATATAAGGACTTAGTCTATTTCATTTACTGATATACCCTTAGATCTAGAAAGAGACCTTTGATAACCAATTTGTGCTCAGTATTTGCTGAACAAATGACTGAGGCTGAACTCATTTTCTAATATCAATACACTAACCTATAGATTATTACTGTGTGGTTTTACATAATATATGTGTCAAATCATATTTCAGGATCAACAATTTTGCTATCATGAAGGTATCAAGTAAAACAGATATTACTCTTTGCTTCAAAGCAATGTAAAATTAAATTCTTCATATTAATGTTATGTGACTGTTTCAGTTAGGGTTGCTATTGCTATGATGAAACACCATGACCCAAGCAACTTTGCTATGAAAAGGTTTATTTACTCACAGTTCATCAAAAGCAGTAAAGGCAAAAACTGAAGCAGGACAGGAACCGGAGGCAGGAGGTGATGTAGAGGCCATGGAGGTGTGCTGCTCACTGGCTTGCTAATTATGGCTTACTCAGCCTGCTTTTATATAGAACCCAGGACCACCATATTAGGGATGGAACCACCCACAATGGACTGGGCCCTATCCCAGTAATCACTAACTAAGAAAATGTCCTACAGGTTTGCCTACAGTCTGATATTCTGGAAGCATTTTCTTAATTGAGGTTCCTGCCTCTCAAATTTGTGTTAAGTTGACATAAAACTGTCTAACACAGGGACAGTATTCATTTTTTATGACTGACAAGAAGAACAATTTCTGAAATAAAAAAATAAGTGGAACAGTAATTTTTCTTTTACTATTTGGTAAGACTCAAAAGCTAATAATTACACTCAACTAGGAACACTGCCATTGAGACAGGACGAATGGCATACACAAAGGAAAACTGTGTCGTGGGGGAAACGCTGCACAATGGTCAAGCAAGAGCAAATGGTGTGGCCACCATGATCACTAAGAGTTTGTCAAGGCCATAAGGAAGAGGTAGTAACTTGAATGGATAAAAATAAAAACCACAGCTGGTAGAAATTATTTTTATAAAGCGTTTGAGTGGGAGACCACTAGGCAATAGGGAGTTATATAGGTTTCTTGAGCATGGTATTTGAGATCCACAACCCTGAGGTGATGTGCATGAGGAACTAATGCATGAGGAATGAATTTGTAGATTTATTTTTGACCTAGACATCATGTGCAGTCATCTGGATAAGGTCATTGGACATCTCTCATTTACACAGTGTGAGAATTTACCTTTTTTAACCTGTGAAGTCGATACGCTTTTGAAAGAAGCTAATGTAACCACATTTCTTCTTGACTTCATTTGAGCAAATGCTGGAATTTCCAGGGCAGACAGGAAGAAAACTAAGTAATCCATCATGGCTGAATTTATTCTGGAGGCAGAAAGAGTGAGCTGAGGAGAGTACATGAATAACTTGTCTTTTTGTGAAGTCGCATTTTTTTTAGAAGAACATGAGTAATATTCTCCTCATGTTGATCCCAAATTCACTCTTTGTATTTTAGACAGATATGCTGTAATATTTCCATGCGAACTTATGATTGTATGAGATTTGCTTTCAAATAGTCTAGGGGCCTAGGATTATGGTGGTGCTTACAGATGAAGGAAAATTGCTGAAGCAAGAAATGTATCAAGCTCCTTTTCTACTCATATATATTTGAAGCCTTTCATATCTAATGCAAGCAACGGAGACAGTAACAAATATCTAGGAATTAAGCTGACTTTTCATGGTGCTCTCAGTAAATAGGAAAAATAAAAGCTCCAAACTTTTCTAAAGACAAGCAGTTTGTACTGATGGCTTGTGATGCCCATTTCCTGCATCCTCAGTCTCTCTGGGGGTCAATCATGTGTCTGCAGTCTGAAGAAATGAAAGAACTTCCAGACTGAGAAGAAAGGAACAAGACAAGCATTTTGGCACTGCCTGAGGTCTGAGCATCCTTCCTACCCATACATCTTGTAAACTCCATTGTCTTGGAGCCCCTGACTGGGACCCACCGGATTCTGAAAAGCCTGGCCTGTAGATGCTTGCAGCCAACCACCAGAGTCTATCTGTGTGTCCCCCTTCTGAGTTGCTATATATCCATGCCCCTTAAATTTTTCTTCAGCATGAACCTCTACATTTGCCTTTGACATAGTTTCCAATCTATCAAGAGTACTCCCTTTCAATTATGACTTTGATACATACCTGCTTGAAGACACTGCTGGAGATCACCAGAACCACTGGCTTCTCTCCTACATCTGTTGCCTATGTGGGAGTTGAACACCCATCTGGAGGCTTGGTGTCATTTGTTCTGGCAAAGCATTGTAGGCTGCCATAGACAGGAGGAAGACTCTCATCCCTAACTTTAAGTACAGAAGGGCATGGCATTTCCTAGTCATGGAGCAGACAATCATGCCACCACCTTCTTAAGCTTACAACACTTAGGCCAGTATATCAGCCTGACACCTGAGATTCCTCAAATTTGCACAGTAAACCCTATTGGAATTTCACTTTCAATGGTTAGAGAATTTGAAGAAGATATTAATAATCAATCATTTATGAGAAAGTAGTGGTTTCTTACTTTTTTGATAAGTTTTATAGTATCCAAAGGCTTGGAATATACTTTGTATGGACTTTAAAATTATTTTACTTATCTATTCCTTAAGAATTTAATGTGATATGTACAATGTATTTTGGTCATATCCACCCCACATCCCCTCTCCCAAATCTCCCTTCTCCCCATAACCTCTCACAACTTCATATACTTCTTCTGTATGGACTTTTAAGAGGTTTTATATTGGGGGGGGGATGAGACTTCAACTATAAACGAAGAACCATGGGCAACTAAGGATACAGAGGGCAGGAGAAAGTTTTCCTCAAGGAAGAGCACACCAGTGCCAAATGGTCTGCAGTCCTTTTAGGGAATAACTTCACTTACTCAAATTGGAAGTTTTGACCATCAAGTCCAACTACTTTACTATGATGATAGATTATTTTGATTTTTCAAACAATTCTGTTAGGGTTTTGATTTGTCTTTATTTGAATGTGGTCATATGATTATATCTAACTAGTCTGAGAGATAGAGACTTTTTTCTTTTCTCAGTGGATATGTACTACATAACAGTTAAATATGGGGAAGCTCTTATAAGAGAAAATGGGTTTAATTACCATTCATTAATGATTGGCAATATTATATAACCTATGTTGGAAAAAAATTACAAACTTCTAAAATAACCATGTTGTAATCTGTTTCTTCTTACATGTGTTTATGTGTACATGTGTGTAAAATACATTGATTCACTTGTAATGATAAAATAATGTAAACTAACTTTCATTCAGATTTGTAAAAGAAGGAATAATTTTTTCAATAAGTGAATCTTTACATTAAAAGGAAGAGCAATATCTCTAATACTGTAAATAACTATTGTTTGGTTTTATTTTTTAAAAGAAAACTAAAGGAATGCCTTTAGAATCTGAACTATTTCAAATGTATGTTAGTATTTAGTCTGTAACAAATAAAAAATTTAGTAATATCCATGAATATTCAAGGTCAAATGCTGATTTAAAATATTATAAATATTTATGAAGTATGTGTGTGGGAAGAAGAAGGAGAAAGGGAGAGAGAGGGAGGAACAGAGAGAGGGAGAGACAGAAAGAGAGGGAGAGATTCATGAATGACTAATAAACTGCCCTAAAGAAGAAAGAGGAAATAGTACTCTATAGCCTCCTGGGGAGATGACTTAAAAGAAGGTGTCAGTAATTTAAGTTCTCAATGCCTACCACATTTGTGCTTTACACAAATGCATGATAATGAACAGCACACATTGCGTGCTAGGACTATAACATGATTTTTATGCCCATGCCACCAGGTATGAGTCATCACAGAGAACATTTTAATTCCCTCATTGGAACAGGTGATTGTGACTATAAACAGATATCAGCATAATTATAGATTCATTAATACCCATGGATGAAGCAAGTGTGATTTTAAGTGTTAATGATTTCTTCTTCCTTCCTCCCTGTCGGCTCTGCCTCTCCCTTGGTTAAATGCTATCCTTTTAATCAGTCTTGATTGCTTTGCTTTGAGCTGAGACTTCCTAAGGAACTCCTCAGAGGCACATTGTTTTGCAGGAGACAGCTGTTCTTTACTAGTGCAGACTGACGAGAGTTATATATAGTGATGATAATAATAAATTGTGTATACAAACACATAGACCACATGGGGCTCCACCAACGAGCATTTGAGTTTCATGTGATACTTTCTTCTGCATTTACAACCTGCCCACTCCAGCTGCTGCAATGACCCCCGGTAGCTGGCAGAAAGTCAGAGATTCCCTCCTCAACTTCCATGACCGCTTGGCAGTTTCCTGAATAGTTTATCCATGATTTAAGTTTCCCTCCCCAGCTTTATTTAATAGAAACTCTCTGAATCTCTGGGATTTTAATTCTGCTGTTATTCTGTGAATATGAAACAATTTCTAAATAAGTTCCATTTCTAAAAATGCAGTATGTGTGAAATTAATGTATTTGTAAAGTTCAACTATAAGCACCAGTGACTGGAAAAAATGGGGACTTTGGTTGAAATATATTGGTTAGCGTTTCTTGTCATTTTAATGTAGGGTGATTATATCTTATTGTGATTTCGATTTGTTTCCCCAAAGATTAGTGAGGTCAGGTATTTTTCATATTGGTTGGCCATTTGCATGTTCTTTTTTTGAGATATGGCTGCTCAAGTCATTTTCCTATTATCAAATCAGATTATTTATTTTGGCCTTTTTATTTTTGTTCTGGTTTGGATAAATGTGTACTAGTACAGCCACTTTAATAAAGAATATGGAGGTTGCAAAATAAAACAAAACACTTAAAATCAATGAACTACGTTATAATCCAGCAATTTTATCATGAAGTATTTAGTCAAAGAAAATGAACTCTATATCAAGAGATATAGTCCCATTTCTTCAAACACTGGTCACCAAGACATGACGTCACCAAGGTATTCATCAATCACCTACATGAATGGGTAAACCAAATAACACACACACACACACACACATACACAAATGGAATTCTATCCACTCAAAAATAAAAAATAAAAATCTAAACATCCAAACATGGAAAGAACTAGAAACAGTACTAAGCTAAGTGAAATAAACCACAGCTAAATAGACAAGTACTGTATGATCTTACTCACACACGCTCATGAAACTAGTAAGAACAGTAGTCACTAAAGTCCAAGGGAGGAAGAGAAGAGAGAAATATGGGAAAAACTGGGTAGTGGGTCCAAAGTTATAGCCAGACACCACAAAAATGTAAATGTTTAAGGTGAAATATAAACTAATCATCTCGAGTCAATACACAGTATAGAAATCCCAAACCGCCACACTGTTCTCCATAAAGATGTATTATTATATCAATGAAATTTAAAAGTGTATTTAGGAAGAAAAGTAGAATCAAATCCTCACCATTATATTTAACTATTAATGTTTAAAATCAGCAATTCAAGTTTGACTGGAAATTCAAGTTTCTTGTCACAGAACCTGAAATAAATACATACAAGAATCAGAGATCATCTATTTGAAATAAGATGTGATTCATCTCATTTAGGCACCTTTCCATGCACTATACAAAGTTCACTATCAATCTATTCAGAATGCCTAGACACGATGACAAATGTCCCCACTTAACACTGTATGGAACATCACTAAAGCAGAAAACAATAGTTCACCATACTGGCCTTTCAATAACCATCTATTTGGAAGCTGACAGTGGTAGGGACGGGCACAGCATTTACCCCATGGCGAGATCTCATCAGGGTCTCAGGTTTTTAGTCATTTTCATGTCTTCATGTCTCCCTAAGTTATTCGTCTTTATGTATCCATTTTTCATCCCCATGGAGAATCCTGTGCTCCTTTCATGAATGGCCCTTTATTTTGTGCATCAGTATGGAGTATCCAAGCATCTTTTCTAAACTACAATTTGCCTGGATCATACAGACTTGGGCTACACCATCCCATTGGATCCATTTGGGCAGGGTGAACTTAGGGGGCCTTTCTCTAAAGATGGAGCACCTGTGTCTGTCTGTCTGTCATTTGCCTTATTCACTTAGTGGTATGGTCTCCAGTTCCTTCCATGTTTCAGTAAATTACAAGTTTTTTGCTTTTGTCTTTTGAGTGGATGGCATTCCAGTTTGTGATTGTGAGTGTGTGTTTGTGTGTGTGCATGCGCACATGTGGGGTGGGGGGTTGTGTTTATCATGTGACATTTTATTTACCCTTTCATCTAGTGATAGTCACTTTTGTGTTGTAGCTATGCCTTGGTGAATAGTGCTTAAATAAATATGAGACTTTATATCTTGGTACATTGATTTAACTTTCTTTGGGTAAATATCCAGCAACAAAATTTCTGGCTCATGAGGTTGTTCATTCTCTTTAGTTCAATCTCTTTAGATTCTTCATAATGTCCCTGCTGGTTACACTGAATATGGTACCCAAGGATGATGTGATCTATAACCGCAAGGAAAATGGCTGTCATTCTGGCTGGTCTGCCTTTTCCTGATACCCAGCGTGTATCCCTGGCAGTTCTCTCTGGATACACTGTAGTAGAGACTACACTAGTTAAGTTTGATATGATATGTAGCACCTCTGACTTTAGGATAATGGGAAAACTTTGGGATGAGGTGGTGTTGAGTTCTACTTTTTGTTTTTCTTGTACCTCTAGTGTGACCTCAATGAATCTCCCTCCTCTAGTATGTATGAAAGAAGACATTTGGAGGGCGTGTCTCATGAGAGTCTTATGTCCCCCTTTTGCTTTCTTGTTCAGCTGACCTCCCTCTAGTTTTGTAAGAGTTTGGTTAGATGGTACACTTTGAATACTGCCTGGCAGAGCTCAGTGGGTTTCAATGGTGGAACACACAATCAGGATATTCTGATCAGACAACCATGACTAACGGCAGAGCTCAAATCAAGATGATGTACACTCCTGGTTGGTTACAATAGCTGTTAGAAATGATTTAAATGTTAAGTTCTTGTGCATATTTCATTCACTTCTAATTTGCTTTGTAATAATAATGGATGATGTATGAATTAAACTTGAGTGACTAAAAATCAGACTCTTTATGTGGCTTCAATCTCAACTTCTAAGAGATCCAGTGCTTGTTCATGCATTGAAGAAAGTGGTGGTCCACTAGGGCTTAGTAATTCCACTCCCCAGCTATTTCAGCATAGCTGGCTTAACCCTATTACATTCTCCCTGATCTACTCTTTAACATTTCTTGTCTTTTTCTTTGCCTTGGGTAGAAAGTTTATGTGGATTTATACCCCTAGGTCTCCTTAGCCAATCTAGATGGGCATGGCCAAAGAGAAACATTCATGAGGACGCAGAAGGGAGACAGAGGACAGGATGATTTTCTTTCCCTGAAAAGGATTCCATTGACAACAGCAGCCAGGACTCTTCTTCCAAGGCTCCAGCTCTCAATGAGCTATTTCAGTCCCAAGTGTTGTCATGCCCCAGGACTGGTAAAGGCTTTGTGTTGCTGCAGTCAGCCTCTGTATTTGAGTCACCTGGTGACAATTCTGTTTCTTGAAAAGATTCGATCTTCACGGTCAGTTCTCTCAATTCTCTAGAAGTTCATCGGTTGGAACCAAGCTTCTTTGTCTATTTATGCTTCAATAACAGAGTACCTAAGTTAGGATAATTTTTAAATATCAGAAATTTATTTCTCATGGTTATGGGTGCTGAAAATCCTAAGGTAAAAGAGTTTTTCTCGCTTCTGAAGGGCTATCCTTAAGTTAGAGAGAACACTGAATCCACATGACAGAAATCAGAAGGTCAAGCTATTCAAATGCGGCATAAAACCTTTATAATAGCAACACACAATTGCATTCACAGGGAATAGATCTCCTGTTTAAATACCTACTAAAATCTCGACTGCCTCCATCACACAGGTAACTTGTGAATTTTAGAATGAACACATTCAAACTGTAGTACCCAGATTCCCAGTTCTATTTTTAGACCATTTAACACATAAGATAAAAGTCTTCCAGCTGAGACTCCACATGATAAATGCCAACATGAAATGTTTCCTTTTTGTCTCAATAAAATGTCATTGGTAAATATGAAATTTTCCTACAAACTGGGAATGCCTTTTAGGTAGTAGCTGGGGTTTGTATTGTATATAAATGGAGAAGATTGCTGCCAGTGGTCATGGATGGGGGCAGGGGGTTCCAGGTTTTTGAGCCCTCATTAAAAAGATTGAAATGTGGTGATACTTTATTTGTGCTGAAATGTGATATTTTATTTGTATGTTAATAAATAAAGTTGCCTGGAGATCAGAGGTCAAATAGCCATAAATAGAAGTCAGGTGGTGGTAGCCCATGCCCTTAATCTAATCACATGGCAGGCAGAGTCTCAGTGTGATCAAGGACACAGCCAAGCATGGTAACATGAGCCTTTAATCCCAGTACCAACCATAGAGACCTGCAGGTTTGTATAGACAGGCAGTGACGAGGAAGTTATGTTGCTGGGCTTAGAACCAATGAGAAGGCAGAATAGGAAGGCAATAAAAACACAGGTTACACAGGAAGAAGCTCTCTCTGTGGAACCTTCTCCTGGTGGTAAGCTAAGGCTAGTTGTGGCTATTGCTCTGATCTCTTCGGCTATTACCTCTGTATTTGGCTCTGTGTTTCTTATTTAATAAGTGTTTAGAGAATTCATCTACATTGAAATAAAGTCTCACATATATTTGTGAAAATAGCAAGGAAACTCTATAAGCAAAGTAATAAAAAGACAAAAACATACTGTAGGGGGGCAGCGGACCACATAAGATATGCAAGGGTCTTGGTTATTGTTTTAGAATTTGTTGTGGGATTCAAGAGGATGTGTTTATTTTGCTAAGGGCCTCTGACTGGTCAGAGATTAGGTCATACAATCATTTTTCTACTGTGCATGTCTCTTCTCACAATGCATCTAATTTAATCATATGCACACCCAATTATGTACAGGCAGAAGATGACTAATAATTTTCCCTCAAAGTTC
This sequence comes from Peromyscus californicus insignis, assembly GCF_007827085.1. Classification (NCBI taxonomy): domain Eukaryota; kingdom Metazoa; phylum Chordata; class Mammalia; order Rodentia; family Cricetidae; genus Peromyscus; species Peromyscus californicus. Next base: position 13,556,488 of record NW_026294480.1, on the reverse strand, counting down.
ATTTGAGAACATGCTTTTACATTATTGTTCATGCTCAAAACTGGTTCAAGGAAGATTGGCTTTTCCATTCCTCTACCTGGTATAACAAGAGTATGAGAAAATAGCATCTAAGTTCGAAGGTTGTCAAGGGGAGGAAAAACTTATCCCAGTGGTTTGAGAGGCATGCACCTGTAGCTGGCTGGGTTCCAAGTGTGGTAAGTGCCTTGTTTGGAGAGGGATATATGTGTGTGTATAGTACATGCAGATGAAGAAGTGGGCTGCCAAGGGCACTATTAGAAGGTGAAGGGGGTACATAACACAATCCAAGCAGAGTCCCAGGTCACTGAGTCCAGGGGTCTTCCAGCAGAAGTCAAATGAAGAAATAGTAAGGAAAATTGAGAGCTGTGCACATGTATGTAATACTGAAATCACCACACTATGGGAAAAATTCGGTTAGATATGTAGGTGGAAAGGTGACATGGCTGTTCAGAGAATTTAAGAAAGCTGAGAAACAGAGCATGAAAGGACAAAGCATTTTATATGTGCATGAAAGTCAGGGTTTTACAAGATCTCATTATTTGAACTAAACGTCCTTTCAGTCTTTCCAAAGGCTGAGTGAGGAAAGACAACCACTTTTAAAATTGCCTGAGATTTTATGGAAGAAATTAAGGATATGTAAGAAAGCTTTATTAACCAAAAACTGATTTTTTTGAGAGATTTAAAAGAGTACAACTTAGTCAAAAGATTAAAATTAAAAAGGAAGGGAGTGCATGTAAATAACTTTTTAAAAATCAGAACACTGCCATACAGCAGAGTGGTTGGGTCAGTTGAGAAGCATTGCCAGTAATGTAGGTATCAAATAAAGGGGCTTCAGAAAGAACAGCAAATGTGTTATAAACTGCAACAATTTTTTATGAATCATTCTCAAATCAATATTCAGAACTTTTGCTAATTTTTCTTATAGAAAAGGACAAAGAACGTACACTATTCAGTATGTTGTCACTGAAAAGGAATCACTGCCATTTCAAATGAGCCTTCAGAATCCCCAAGAATCCCCTCCCAGTGATACTAATGTGATGCAAAACATTTTGTGGTTAACAAGAGCTGAACAGTTCAACTTTTATTGTGAATTGAATCATGTTCTCTGAGAGTATAGGTTGAAGACCTGGCTCACATAACTATGAATATGACCTTTTTCAGAGATAGAGTCTAAGTCATGATTCGGTCATATGTGTGGGTCCTAGTTCAATAAGACTTGCAGGAGGGTAATTGGATTACAGACAGAGACACACAATGTGAAGGCCACATGAGAGCAGAAGCAGATATTGGAAGGGTACAGGGGCAAGAGATGGATACCATAGATTTCCAGTCACAGGTGAGGACGCTAGCAATAGGGAAGCCAGGACTCCACCCAGAGGCTCATGGGGGAGAAAATTTGTATGTCATCCCTAAAATCTAACATGGCTTCCCCTTTCTCTTTCTTAACCTTCATGGCAGTGGAGTTCCAGATGCAGGGAAATGGAAGTGGTCTGTGTGGGTATAGGCAATAAAGAGCTGCATTATTTATAGAGAATTTATAAATGATAATAAAATTGGGCTAAAGGTGTTCTAATCTTATTACTATGCACCAGCAATTCCAAACCAAACAAGCAAACAACATTGTCTTCTCTCTCCAAAAGCATTTTTGGTATAAGATCTAAACATTTGCTACAATGGCTGTTGAATTAATAAAAAACTGTACGTGTGTAAGGTTTCACTCATTTGAAAAGGCAGTGATTCCTTTTCAGGTTTCATCTTCTAATGAGAAATGCGTTCTCTGTAGATGTTATATTGGAGAACTCTCAGCTACACAGGCGTACAACTAGTGCAGACTCAGCTGCTCTCATTCTTTGAGCTTCAGAATTGTTCAGATTCTTATCCGGTTTGGTGTGCTGGTGTAGAATATAATTTTAAGGTGTTTTACTTTTGTTTATGTTGCATTTGTTTAACTCTGTGAAGCTTTGTTACTGTGCCTGTCTAAAACACCTGATGGTCTAATAAAGAACTGAACGGCCAATAGCGAGGCAGGAGAAAGGATAGGTGGGGCTGGCAGTCAGGGAGTATAGCGAAAAGGAGAAAACTGGAAGGGGAGAAACATGAAGCAAGAGAGGAGGAGGAGGACCCTAGGGGCCAGCCACCCAGCTACATAATCAGCAATGGAGTAAGAAAGCAAGAAAGATATACACAAATAGACAAAGATAAAAGCCCAGAGACAAAAGATAGATGGTATAATTTAAAGTTAAGAAAAGCTGGCAAGCAATAAGCCAAGCCAAGGCTGGGCATTTATAATTAAGAATAAGCCTCTGTGTGTGATTTATTTTGGAGCTGGGTGGTGGGCCCCCAAAAGAACAAAAGAGTAAACAACCAACAATAGTGTGCCTTCCATCCCTTTGACAGGGTGCATTCCTGGATTTATACAACGGGTTAAAAAGAATGTTGATCAAAATGAACAATGTGATACTTTAATAGTGCCTCCCTTCATGACCATCTTGAGTTGCCATTTGTACTGAAATGTTTTCACTGGGAAGTATTCTGAAGGCCTCTCGTGTGGCTACCAGCAAAGATATGGGTGTACTTGTCATTTCTGAATTTAATTTGTAGAAGGATACCTACCAAATTTATGCTGGCATTTAAGCCTTTTTCTGACTATTTTAGATCTGTGGCTTACTGTGAAAGAAATGTTTCTAAAATAAGATGACTCAGTCAACAACGCTTGGGAATAGGTAGGTGAACCTGATTTTATCAGTCATCGAACATACATGTTCAGGGACCAAGGCTGATAAAGTCATGAAAAAGAATCACAAAGATAAGGCTTAAAAATAGATACTGTTATCATTATTCATTACCAGGATGCAGCAACATGTAGGTGTTCTTTTTCATATTTGGGGGGGTTTAAAAGTACCATGCTATATTAGTTTCCAAGAACTATCATAATAAAGTATAACAACTTGGGTGACAGGAATTTTTTCTGTTACCATCCTGGAGTCACAAAGTAAAAATTAAAGGTGTTGGGCATGGTGGTTTGTTTGTGAGTCTCTGAGAGTGGCACTGTCTCATGGCTCACTCCTGGATTTCGATGACAGACGCCATCTTTTGCATTGTGTGGCTTGCAGACAAGTCCTTGCAATCTGCCTTCATGGTTACAAGTCTTCTCTCTGTGTGTATTTCTCTGCTTCCAAGAAGGACAACTCATTGTACCGCAGCCTCACTTGGTTAATTCAGGATGATGTAATAACCAGCTCTCTCACTCAATTATACCTGCAAGGATCCTAGTATTACAGAGTAGTTCATATATTTTGGGCAGCTGTAGTCAGAAGTTCTTCTGTGTTACACCAGGCCTGTGGTCTGGACAAATCTCTCACCCACAGTCCCACAGCCTTTTATAAATTGTTGCACAGAGGCTTAATATTAATTATAACTGCTTGGCCATTTGCTCAAGCTTATTACTGACTAGGTCTTACACTTAAATTAACCCATAATTCTTACCTATGTTTACTCATGTGGTTTGGTACCTTTGTTCAGTTCTGCCTTCACATTTTGCTTCCTCTGTGTCTGGCTGGTGACTCCTGACTCAGCCTTCCTCTTCCCAGAATTCTCCTTGTCTGCTTATCCTGCCTATACTTCCTGCCTGGCTACTGGCCAACCAGCATTTTATTTATCAACCAAATCAGAGCAACACACATTCACAGCATACAGAATGACATTCCACAGCACTTCCTCTTTTCTGTCTAATCAAAAAGGAAGGTTTTAATTTTAACATAGTAAAATTATATATAACAAAACAATTACCAAGCAAGAATTACAGTTACAATATCAAGTCTATTTGTATTTGGCAAAATTAAAGAGAATATTTTATTTACCTATATTTGTGAATCTAAGGTTTAATATCTAACATGTTTTATCATAACCAAGGAAAATTATAACTATCTAGTCTTCAACTACATCAAAGACCTCAGAAGTATATACTATTACCTAAGTAAACAGGAAAAGCATTGTAAGCAACTTCCAAAAATCTAGAATGACAGAGACAGCTGGCTGCCTGCACAGTCACCTAAAGTTCTTCTGTAATGTTGGGGCATCCATTTTCAGCCCATAGGCCTAGAGTCTCTCAGTTATGCAGCCATGACCCAACCTAATACAATGACTGTTTCTATTCTGTTTTGGACTACACTGGTTTTATTTTTAATTTCTATTAGTAGTATTTACAAGGCTTCATAAGTTAGAATCACACTTTCTTGAGGTATGTATATAAGTCATTTCATTTTATGATATTTGCTAAAAGTACTATATATAATTCTTATGAATAGAGGACAGGGTTTTAAGAAACTTTGATTGGATATGAGTTTCTCATGGTCTGAGATGTCAGGGGATCAAACTACAAAGGGTAAGAGCAGATAAGAACAGGGAAATTGGAAGACGCGTCAACAAATTCAAAGCAAAGTAGCCTTATCATGTGGGCCCAGAGCATGGTCTTGGTGATTTAACTCATAAGGCAGATTCTGCCTTCAAATCCCTGGCATGCTGCCCTTAAACAATATTTTAACCTATCACTTTATAGTTGTCTGAATGAAAATGGGTGGCATAGGTTCATGTGTTTAAATACTTGGTCCCCAGTTGGTGGAACTGTTTGGGAAGGCTTAGGAAGTGTGGCTTTGTTGGAGGAGGTATGTTCCTGGGAGTAGGCTTTGAGGTTTCAAAAGCCTACAGAATTCCTCCCTGACCCTCCCTCTTTACCTAATGCTTATAGATCAGATATAAGCTCTCAGCTACTGCTCCAGTATCATGCTTATCTGCCTGCTATCATGCTGCACACCTGAATGGTCATGGACTCACACTCTGAACTGTAAGACCAATTAAATGCTTTCTTCTATGAGTTGTCTTCATCATGATGCTCTGTCACAGAAGTAGAACAGAAACAAAGACATATCTGTACGAGAAATCTGAAGGCACTTGCATGCAATCAAGTGCAGTGGATTTTCAGAAGAGGAAACTGGTAGGAAAAATATAACCATCTTTCTCGTGTTTGTAGAAGTCTAAGTCATGTATCTCCAGAGAGCTAGAGCAAACAATATATACTATATAACATAGATAGATATATCAATATAGTATATTCATATATAAGATGTACGTATATACATACACACTTGGACCTCTGTAGATGTGAGTTCCATATTATTGCACTTCACTGAACTGAACATGGGTCAAACCTAGGTCAAGAATTTGCACCTGTGCTGAAAATGGATAGATTTCTTTTTCTTGTCATTTATCTACTAAAAAAGTACAATATAACTGCTATTTTTTTGGCATCTAAATTGTATTGGTCATCATAAGTAATCTAGAGATAGCTTAAAGTGCACAGGAAGATAGACAAAAGTTGTATGAAACACCATGCCATTTAATATAAGGGACTTAAGTATACATAGATTTCATATCAGCAGGGAGTCAACTCCATGAATATACCATAGAACTATTGTATGTAGATATGAATGTATATACATACAAGAAATTATTATAAAGGTTAGGCTAATATATTTCTGGAGGTTAAGAAGTCTCAGTGTGTGTTGCCTATGACCTGGAGAACATGGAAAGCTGAGTGGTAATAACCATATTAGTCCTGCTTGAAGTCTGAAGTCCTAAGGACCTGAGGTCCAAGTCTATAGCAGGAGAACATGGATGTCCAATTCAAGTGGAGAGAGAGAGCATATTTATCCTTCCACATTTTAACTCAATTTGAGTCCTCAATGAATTGAGTGGTGCTCATTCACATTGATACAGATGTTCTTTGTTAAGTCTTTTGGGTCACATTCCAATCTCTGCCTCAGATACCCTTGGACAGTCTCCCAGAAATTATATTTTGTTAGCTACTTGGGACTCCTTCTCTCAGTCAGATGGACACCTAAAATTACCTATCCCACTGGGGACATGTGTAGGGATAAGCTCTAGGGATGGTGTTGGAGGGACGGCGAGAACGAAGCTGACTCTAGCCGCTGAAAGTGAAGGGACTGTGCAGTTATGGGGTAGTTTAAAAAAGTATGAGATACAGGAAGACACTGGTAGTGAGAAGAGGAGGAAGTTGGTCCACACACAGTTGGTAAACCATGTCATATTGGTGCTTAGTTGGCTGGTGGGGAAGAAGCCATTCTAAACCTCTCATTTTCAGAGAGAAGCTGCAAAGTCCACAGAGGTCACAAACATTAACTATAGAGACATGCCACTGGACTGGAAAGGTACTTGTAATACACAAACAGCAAATTTTTGCCATTTGAGTGGAGACTTCTTTTGACCATACTATAAATCTTTCCCTACAAAAATCACCAACACAAGGATATTGTATGCATGTGCACCTGTGTGAGAGTATGTGGCATATACGAACATAGGTGCATGGGTGTGCATGCAGACGCCAGAGGAAGATGTCAGATATGACTTTTTTTTTCTTTTAGGCTGGGTTTCTCACTGAACCTGGAGCTCGGCAGGAAGCCAGAAAGCCCCAGTAATTGTTCTTTCTCTGCTCCCTGCTGCATTGGAGTTAGGTACGCATGCATGACCATGCCCAGATTTGTACATGAGTGATAAAGTTTTGATCCTTGATCCTCATGTTTTCACAGGAAGTTCTTCTACTTACTGAGCCAGATATCTAGCACCTGTGCAAAGACTTAAGCTCTTACATTTGATTACACAAGGAAAATCAAAATAAAGTGAAAAAATATTAAAAGCTAACTGAGTCAAAATACACATTATACAGAAGAACAACTTTGTGTAAATTTAGCCTCAGTTATGTGAAATGACAACCACTTAGAAATGCATTGCAAAATTCCTTTAATAAAATGTGAAATCCACAGTTAATAGCTATATATATTTAAATGACACCCATTTATTGCCTCACATAATTCATTGCATACATTAAGCATAAAATTTCCTGTGGGCAATAATAAATGTGATTTATAAGTCACAATTTGTGGGAAGTCTGTTTCTTATTCTCTTAAGGACAGTTCCAAAAACCATTAAAATATTAGAAAAATTGGGGATTAATTCATTTAAGTAGTAATATTTGTTTTAGTTTACTTTTCAAAATATATTTTAAATGTGTTTTGTATTTACCTTGCAAAGATAAAAATTGTCAAAAATGATGGAATTTTGAGGCTTTTAGTATTTTCCTTTTAATCATTTTAGGTATATAATAATTTTTAACTTTCTTATGTGTTACTAAATAAATAAGTGAAAGTATGTTGTACAAAAGCTTTAAGAGTAAAAATGTCGCCGGGCGGTGGTGGCGCACGCCTTTAATCCCAGCACTTGGGAGGCAGAGCCAGGCGGATCTCTGTGAGTTCGAGGCCAGCCTGGGCTACCAAGTGAGTTCCAGGAGAGGCGCAAAGCTACACAGAGAAACCCTGTCTCGAAAAACCAAAAAAAAAAAAAAAAAAAAAAAAAAAAAAAAAAAAAAAAAAAAGAGTAAAAATGTAAGAATGTAGATAATTCTCATTGGAAAATTCAAAACAGTTTTCCTAGCATTAATGGGGTTTTGTTGAATATTTAAAGTTTTAAGTATAATCATTTAAATGACTGAAATAGTAATATTATATAAAATATAGTAATGTGCATTTTAGTTAGTATTTTTAACTTTTCCATGTTAATAAAATTGTAAGCCATGAGGTACAGATGTTCCTTGATGTAGGATAGGTTTGCATCCCCAAAAATCTGTCATTAGCCAAAAATGTGTTCCATTTCCATTATGTTCTGTACATCATAGCTCAGATGCACAGTGGTGGGCCGACTGGGGGTATGGCTTGCTGTGCCTTTCAGGTATTACTAGTCCAGTAAAAGATTGAACTTCAAAAACCGATGTGTGCCTTCACTCCACCATGAGGTGGAGAAGTCATAGGTTGAACCACATTAAGTCAGTCATCATATATAAGCCCTATTATAACTACACCAATCATTCTCAAACTTCTTGACAGACTGTTTGCCCCAAGACAAATTGATACCAAGACTGTACGTTGCGTCTTATTGTTAAGTCAGTGAAGGCTGTATTCTAGAACAAGAGGGGCATACCAAATCTGCCAGGCTGCCTGCTGTTGGAAATAATGCTTTATAAGGAATAAGACCCTCTGTGTGTTGCCCATGCCTAGTTACTCTCCACAAAGGTCCAGTTGATTTGTTGTAACAGGGGTCATATAGGCCGCAAAGTCCAAAAATGTACCAACTGGCTCCTACTGTTTTTAAAATTCCAGTTCTATGATGGAGAACACTCTTTTCCAGGGCATCTGGATCAGCTGTGCTTCAGAATGCCATGTTTCCTGGATTATCTGGTTATCCCTCGGCAGCGTTTTATCTTCTCAATGATTGGTTTTGCTCAGTCTGCTATAGTCATTCCCATTTCTTCAGTGCCATGATGACTAGCCTATCTTTTAGGTTAAACGGGCACAATAATTGAAACGAGTATAGGGGAGTCCTGGGTATTTCTGAAACTGTCCCTATCATTTTTCTGAAATCCTTCTGACTAAAAATAAGTACTTTCAGGTATTCAATAGGATTAGAATGAAAAATACTGTAATATTATTATAAAGTACTATGGAGGCCAGAGAACTGCCAAAGGGGCGGGTTTAAGTTGGGATGGGAGATGGAGGAGATTAACCACTGATGGAAACTCAGTCATGGCAAGGTGTAAGTGACTGATCAGATGAGGGCCAAGAGTAACGGAACAAAGCCTAGAGTGAACGGAAGAAAAATAGTGAGGCACAGAAAACGGGAGCTTCATAGACAAAGCTTTTCATTTCAGAATTGTCCTCAAAGGCCAATCCTAAGCAATTCCTTTTAAGTGGATAGGTGGGTTGTCTATGCACGTCAAAACTCATCCATATTTCAATTTTTCTCATCGTATTTCATCAAAACTCATCATATTTCAATTGTTGGCATTGAATAATTGTATAGGGAAACAAGAAAGAAAATCATTCACCTATGGTAATTCTGATCAGTTTGCATACTTGTGTGAGCTACAAACTCCAATAGCCCTCCACGAGCATAGCTATTTTTAAAAGGCTCATCATTATTATTGTTTTGATTCTATGTACTTATATGTGTCTGTGTGTAGGTATGTACATGGGAGTGCAGGTACCTGCTGGAGTTACAGGTAGTTGTGAGACTCTCAGTATGTGTGCTGGTGACTGAACTCAAGCTCTTTATGAGAATAGTAATTATTTTCTATGGCTGATCTCTCTCTCCAGCTCCTCACTTAAGTGTTTTACTCAGTAGGGCTGTGTTCTATTTGTGTTGTTATAACAAAACGTTGGGACTGATTTGATGGTTAGCTTTGTCAACTTGATGTAACTTAAACTCTCAGAGAGGTCTTGTCTATATGAATTAGACTGTGGACATGTCTTTTGGGGTTGTTTTAATTAAGTTAATTGTTAGGGGAAGACCTAGCCCAATGTGAGGCACCATTACCTGGACAGGGAGTCCTGAATTGTTATGACAAGTGGAGAAATCAAACTGAGTATAAGCAAGCAAGTGAGTCATGATGTATACATTCATTTCTCTCTGCTTTTGATTGTGCATGTGATGTGATCAGCTTCTTTACAACGATGGACTTTAACTTGGAGTTACAAGCTGCAAAATCCTTTCTCCCTCTGTCCTCTGTCCATTTTTGGTGGGATATTTAATTACAGCAATACAAAGGAAACTCCGTGTTTGGGTGATTTATAAACAAAAGAAGATTGTTTTGTTTCATAGTTCTGGTCCAAGTATATGATGATGACACCATCTACTTAGTCAGAGCTTCTCACAGCAGATGACATCACATACGATGACACCATCTGCTTAATCAGATCCTCTTATAGCAGATGACATCATATACAAAGACACCATCTGCTTAGTCAGGGCCTCTCACAGCAGATGACATCATATACGATGACACCATCTGCTTAGTCTGAGCCTCTCATAGCAGATGACATCATATATGATGACATCATCTGCTTAGTAGTCATTGCGTCTCATGGTGGATGACATCATATGGTAGGAACTTCTGGGAGTAGGAAGTGTGTGTACAGCCTGGAACAAACACAGGACAGCCTGACCTTATAACAGCAGTTCTCAACCTGTGGGTCATGATCCCGTTGGGGATCACAGATCGGATATCCAGTATATCAGATATTTACACTATGATTCATAACAGTAGTAAAATTACAGGTACAGTGTAACAATGGAAATAATTTTATGGTTGGGGGTCACCACAACTTGAGGAACTGTATTAAAGGGTTGCAGCATTAGGAAGGTTGAGAACCACTGCCTCATAACAACTGGTCCCTGTAATAACTAATGTACTTCTGCAACCACCTAATTGACATTCTGAGACAGAATTCACCACCTCTGGCATTGTCTCCATCATGGAGTCACCTCTCAGGACACCCCTCTTCATGCTTCTATCATCTACCTCTTGGTTCTGTCCCCATGGGGACCAAACTTCCCAATAGCACATGGACCCTGGAGACAAACCACACTGAAATAATAACAAATTCATAACCCACGAATTTAGTATAATGTGATATCCTTCAGCGGAACAATTAGGAAACTACTGGAAAGTCTGCTCTGTAGTCAGCACCACAAAACTCCTTTGAGTTCTTTTATTACAGAATGTTGACTGACTTCTTCCCAGAGCAGCAAAGGGGCATTTTCAGGCTAAGAGGAGGAAGGATTTCTGTTTATTTGCTTTGTTTTTAATAATAGGCTTTTGGATTTTGAAGCAAATGTCTTGATATAGGTCTCTCAAGTCAGGGTCTGGTGGGACTAGGCAAAGTATAGATTAGGTATCAACCCCACTGGTGCTGATGAGCATGGAGTTTGTGGAGGTGAGTCCATTGCTGCCCCGATAGAGCAGACTGCCTTGAAAAGCTGGCTTGACAAGGATTTTCTGAAGCAAATGGTACGGCTCACTATTGCTTAAACATCTTACTTTCTTGAGTAAGAATTACTTGGATCAATCAGGTCAAATTGATACTTGTGTTCTCCTGCTATCTCATTAGATGGATTATTTGATGCAGGTAATCTCAGGTCTCAAGCAAGTCCCGAATGTAGAATTAAAGATAAGGACATTGGGAACTGGAAAGATGGCTCTATTGAAGAACTTGTTGCTTCAATAGACCTGGGTTCAATTCCCAGTACCCATAGGGCATTTCACAGCCATCTGTTAACTCCAGTTGTAGGAGGGCTGACATCCTCTTCTGGCCTCTGTGGCCACCCAGCACTCACATGGTGCACAGACATACATGTAGGCAAAACACCCATACACATCAAAGAAAGTAAACAGAGACATTGAATTATTGTATTGTCTTTACACACTTATCAGCGGTATTTGCTTTGTGCATGCCAAAATTACGTTGTAAAATTTACAATTTGCTTTCTATATAAGTGTTTTATTTTGATTGACATAATTTGTTATAATAACTGATATGAAAGTGGTTGTTGACAGACTGAGACCCCCCCCTTTAGAGATAACAATGGCCTCCTCAGATGCTGTTGTAAAATTAAAAGAATATATCAAAGCTAAGCATGATCACTGAAGGTTTCTGAAGTCCTATTTATAATAAAATATGAAAACGACTTATACTTTAAATAGGAGTTTAACATAATTTTACCTATTAAAATTTCTTCTTAAAGTAGTGTTCACTATAAAAAAAGTCAACTTTTTGCCCCTTTTCCCCCTCACACTCATATGATATGTTTGAGTATCTGCTATTTGCAGATGCAAAGCTGAATTTTCTTCATGGGCCCAGCCCTCTTGAGGATAATAGCTATAAAAAAAATAAATAACACAGAAAAAGTATGTGAGACTGCGTGTCTTACGAAAATTAAATAATTCTAAAATACTTCCAATGAAGATGTTAATGCATAATAAAAAATTAAAATTCACCATTTTCATGTACATTAGTTTGGTTTTCTCATTACTGTGACAAAATACTTTACAGACACAGCCTAAAGAAGAAGTTTATTTTGGCTTGTGGTTGCAGAGAGATTTCATTTCCTCGTAGTACGGAGGGTGTGGTGGCATGAATAGCTACTTCTTCACACATGCCAAAAATTAGAGAACAACACACCTTTAATCCTAGTACTTGGGAGGCAAAGGTAGGCAGCTCTCTGTGAGTTCAAGGCCAGCCTGGTCTACAGAGTGAGTTCCAGGACAGGCTCCAAAGCTACACAGAGAAACCCTGTCTTGAAAAAAAAAATAGAGAACACTGACCAGAGCCAGAGGTGAGTATAGACCTTTAAGGCCTGCTCCTAGCGTTCTCCTTTGCTGGCTAGGCTCCACACTGTATTGATTCTGTAACCTCCCCAAGCAACACCAGCAACTGAGGACCACGTATTCAAATACATAAGCCTGCTGGGGATATTTCACATATTTCACATTCAAACAGCACCATTATGCAAACACAGAACTGAGTGACTCAGAGGTGTATGAACCTCTTAATTAGAGACCTGCAAAGACAGCAAGCCAGAAGCAGCAGCCTGCTGAGAAGTGGGGGTATTTATACACAGTTTAGGGTAAGAATGCTAAAACACATTGGCTAGGTCAGATAGAACATTACATTCATGTCCTACAGATCACCAAAATCCTAACTTTGGATTTTATCTTTTCTGGTGGAACACACTCAGCATGTAAACATGCAGTTCCACTGGGGTTAGCCCGGTAAGTAATTAATTGTAAAAGCAAAGTTAAATATAGGTATTTTCTGAGACAATTAAGTGCTCTTTCTGTGATCCAGTTATATGACATTGAGAATAATGTGTTCAGTTGGGGAATTTTTAACACTGTATACTGGGGGTATTATTTTAATACGCAATCTGAAGAAAAAAATCCATCCAGATAATTAGAAGCAGTTAAGAAGTAGCATAATTCCCTGGAGGAGATGGGAATGGGGGGGGGGTGTTGGGGGGAAGGTGAGGGGGACGGGAGGGGGGAGAACAAGGGAATCCGTGGCTGATATGTAGAACTGAATTGTATTGCAAAATAAATTAATAAAAAAAAAAAAAAAGAAATGAAAGTTAGTAGTTAGACATTACAATAGAAGTTGTAGTCATATTAGATATGTTTTAAAAATTGAGCAGATATATTTTAGACAGGTCATCTTCAAACCCTTCGGAGATCTACAGAATATGGCATTTAAAATGTTTTAATAACTTAGAAAATTTTTCTTTTTTGTTATGATTATGAGACATGTCGGCTCCTGGCAGTACCAATCTACTTCAGAGAAAATATGGGCATTGAAGAAACTGCATATGGAGTTAACTTTCATTGTGGCAAAAGTTAGCCACTGGACAACAAAGTATCCTTGAATCAACTGCTGACAAAATGGACAGACAGGACATGAAACAAAGGACTACTGATTCTTGCCAAAACGAGTGTGGTTATGGCTTTATCAAAAGGCATCTTCTGAGGCCAGGACAATATGGCACCATCCCTGAAGTGGCCTTCGCAATTTGGAAAAGGTACAGTGCCCTTTTCTTCGAAGGCAGCTGAATAGGCAGTGGGCCGATGGCTTCTGATGTGCAATGGAACAGCAGCTGAAACAGTTATTCTTGAAGAGTAACTAAGCTCACGCCTCGCAATAGTAAACTGGCATTTGACAGAGGGATGTGGAGAAGAACGGGATGTTAAGATGAAGCCATATATACACAGCCAAGAATGGACAGCTGAATTAAAAAATCAACAACAATTTCCAGAATTTAAAATCCTGAATCATGACATGACACTAGTGGAATTCAGGTGTTTCTGGTACATGGACTGCTCTCACCCAATGTGAGGTTGATCTGTCGACCTTGTGTACATCCTACTTCACAAATGAGTCTGTCAGATATGCTAAGCCTATAGGCTGAAGATGATGCCCCAACACTGTGGAGAAACCTCAGGTGACTGTCCAGGCAGCTGGCTGTTTCTGTCAACTCACAAATTTTTTGGAAGTTGCTTGCATGCACTTTCTGTTTTTATTTTTGTTAGCTAATATTATTTCCTTCTTGGGTCTCTGAGGGAGTTGAAGATTAGTTAGTTATAGTTGAAGGTTAGTTAGTTATAGTTGAAGATTAATTAGGATAGAAAGTGAATTAGATACATTTTGGACTTAACAAAATAGGATAGATAATGAAATTATTTTCTCTGAATTTGTCAAATACAATTGGACTAGACATTGTTTAGACATTTATTACTTGTATATATTGTATATAGTCATTGTACTTTTGTATATAGTTTTTCTTTTGTTAGTTATAACCTTTTTCTTTTTTTTCCTTTTTATTAAAATAGAAAAGGGGAAAAAAAAATAAAGCTACTATCTCATAAAAAAAAAAAAAAAAAAAGAGTATAGAATTCTGTAGTGGGTAGCTGTTCCAGCTTTGACCTTGAAGCACTGCCCCTAGAGTGACAGCAGGTAACTGCCTATGACCTGCCCTTGGGGCATGGCTGAGAGGGAGCCCCTTAATACTTGAGGTGCGTACCTGTTTGGCCCTTCTGGATACCTTGTGGTCCTGGAAGCTGGATGGGACACCAAGCCAGAGTTCTCCGCTGAATGGTACCTCATCTCTCCCAGATCCTGTAACCAACCCCTTTTGGCTGTAAGTTACCCCCAAAATAAAAAAAAAAAAAAAAAAAAAAAAAAAAAAAAAAAAAAAAGAAGTAGCATAATTCTTCCAGGAGAAATAAGTGGCAGCAGTCACCTCGAGACATTGTTGATTGAAAGGAGTTCTCTGACATTGAGCAGAAAGCAAATGCTGTAAATGGCCATGGGCAGGGTAGAAGAGTAAGGCTAACAGTTCTAGTAATTAAACATATACTTCAGATATTTTTAGAAGATTTCACAAAATTCATAAAGAAAAACACTGATAATCTCTAGTTTAGATATATAAACAGGTGGAGTACGGGCATGAGAAAAAACTCTTCTAATGAAAGGCACTCTGTGAACAACAATAGAAAGTTTGGGAAGTGTGAATGATCTATAAAACTAAAAGCAAGGGGGATTAAGGTGGAAACAGATGGTAGAAGGCCTTTAAATTCCAAGATAGGTTTCTGCATTTTATTCCATAAGTCAAGCAGCTAGATGGTTATAGATGGCCTTTGTGTAGATAATCAAAGCTGCAGATGTTAGCGGGATGAGGGAAGTACGGCTAAAGAGGCAGTGATGTGGGGTAAGGAGTAGGCCACAGGGTTGTCACACCCTAGGTTGAATGTAATAGCTCTGACCTCATCTGGGGTAGTGGCAAGAGCAATGGGCAAGAAGGGACAATGGAATGCCTTTTGGTAGCCGAGTCCCAAAGGCAGGTCAGATGTTTGGATGTATGTGAAGGGGAGGAAGGCTGGTAATAAGGGATGAAGAAATTTAAAAAGAAACTGACAAGATCACTGATGTGGCAAATGTGGGGAAAGTAGCAGGGTTGTTCATCAACACACTTTGCTACTGACGTGACTTGTTTTGATGATTATCTTATCACTAGACTTATATTTAAAGAAGTTGAAATAAACTGTTTAAAGTACATATCATTTCTTTGTCGTGGCTATAAAAGAGGCTTTCAAAAGAATTTTCATTTTTCCAAGATGGCAATTAGCATGCTGTGGACTCAGTGGCCTTTGGAAATAAATCAACCCAGAAAGCAAGATAATGGACAGAACCTTAATAGTTATGGCCTGTCTTTGAGTATACTATTAAAGGAGCATTCCTGTTTTCCCTTACTGTATATTGATGCTGCTAATAGCCCAGTGAAGGCCCGAATGACACTCAACCAAGGTGAGAGTACCACCCAAACCCACACTATTGACTCCAGCACTGTTGCCTCTTCAGCGCCACACCCTTCATGCCAATGCCAAAAAACTTGGGCTCCTTCAAGTATAGCTATGAATTGGACAATACCAGTTGGTTTTTGACCTTATGACTGGACAATGAAAAAAGCATAGAAAACGGTTTAGGATGTAGGAGAATGTTTGTGTGGGGGAAGAGGTCTTGGCAGTATAGTTATCTCACACCTTGGACAGCATAAGAAGGATGAGATCAGAATCTCAACAAAGTCTACTTTAATTCCTCCTACATTAAGGAGGAATTAAAACGTTAAAATGAATACTATCACTATTCACTCACTGACTCATTCAGTCCCTTGTAACTAATTCTTACGCTACATAACCTTGGATTAGTCATCTGAGGTCAGGGACTTGTCTACTTTCTTTGCAATAGTTTTGCTGATGGAATTTAGGAAATGCTAACCCCAAACATAACACTGTTATGTTGACTACTTTGAATTGAGGACACATGGGGACACTGGATGCAGGCAGAAACTTCCTGTGTTCCCTTTATTTCCTAAAGAAGAGTCCTCCAGAAGGACTAAATTGCCTTGAACCCTCTTCCTGGGAATACTACCAACCAGGGAAGGTTAACTCCAACCTCAGGAAAGGGGTTTGGAGGTTGATGTCATGTCCACATAGGTGGCCACTTATTCTTTAGAGGGCTTTGTCAACTTCTATCATCAGAGAGATCTAGTAAGTGATGGGAGGATCCCTGGAGGCCTTATATGGACTTTGGAATTTACCCAGCATGTAACGATTTCAGGAGAGTTACGGTGGGGCTCAATTTAGAGTGTTGGCAAGCAAAACAGAAAGCTCTGTTGAGTCAAGATATATTTTGAGGAGGAATAGACGCAAGATGATTGTCAGGTTACTGGCATGAACAACTGGGGGTGTGGGTGTCAGAATCTGAGCTAGAGACAACTGAGATAGCACAGTTGGAGTGTGGGGTGAGCAGTGGAATTTGGGAGCAGTGGGTTAGACATGCCTATGACATAGCCAAGAGGTTATTTTGAGGAGACAGTTGCATTTCTGAGCTCAGAAGAGAGGTCATGATGAGAAGTACTGAGTAGCCCATAGGAAAATCTGGGGCATGGATGGCTTCAGCAGATGGCCCATAGACTAGGATGTGTGCCATGAGCAGGGGCTTGGGTACACTGGTGTTGAGAGGGTAAGGAGGAAGAGAGGAGGAGCCTGAAGTATCCCAGAGGAGAAGAGGCCAAGGAGACGCTCAAGCATGGGGTTTGAGGGTTAATCAAAGAAAAATGCAAGACTTCTCACAATTACAGTTTGAACTATGTGTGTCCTCATTTCTGGTACCTAGAATATGAGCCAGCTTGGAAATCGGGCCATTGAAGACATAATTGGTTGAGATGTGGTCACACTGGAGTAGGCTAAGCCCTTAATACAACTAGACAGATACCCTCATATGAAAAAGAAAATGCCGTGTTACGATGTAGATATCTAAGAGGGAGATGGCCTGTGGCTTCCCGAGACAGTAGCAGGTCAGAAACACTGAGGACTAGTGGCCACTGTCACAAGCTAAGAGGAGGCAAGGAGACACCTACTCAGAGTCTCTGAATGCTGTTAAAGTGTCTTTCTCTGGCTTTAAGCCTCTCAGGTTGCATTCTTTGGCTTTGTTTTACCTCGAAAACTAATGCAGTTGCAGCCAACCTCAAATGGACCAAGGCAAGGAAGGCCAATGCCCCTTGGATTCATGAAATAAACATTAGTGAAGTGAGAATGACTTTGATGAAGAGACGGCTGTTCAGACTTCAGCTGGTGTTGTACTGAGTTAGGTAAATGAGCACACGGAGGCAGCTCACGGAGAGCAGTAATCCCAGACTGTGAGCACGGATGAGCTCTGAGAAGCACACCTGTGAATTCCCAGCATAGCTGCAAGTTCACAGCATTTCCTCAGCACATTTTAAGCATTCTCAGTGAATAACTTCTGGGGTTATTGTAATCACCAAAGTTTACATTAAAGCCTCTGTGAAGTGCTTCAGAATATACTTCATAGAATCAACAATAGTAACAAATTGATACCTACTTAACGTAGACAATCACTTAAAATATCCACTTAAAGTATCTATGAACATGCTATTTAATAGCTGGAAATTCTACAACACTTTCTCTTTCAATTTTATTTTCTATTTGATTTCTTCCCAGAAATCATCATTTTTATTTTCTGAGTAGAATATGTGTGAAACTACAGCTTCTTCTTCTTCCTGTATAAATATAAAACAGGAAGAAACAAAGCAATATACCTCACAAAAACAATGGGGAGAGTCTCTTCTTCTCTAGAAGAAATGTCTTTTGTTCATGCTGTTGATAGATATGGAAATGGAAATGAATACATATTAGGCATTCTAAAATGAACAAGGCACATTAGACATGTCTGCATTATAAGCATCACCATTTGTAATTGATTCATTTGTTTATTTCTGTATTCCCCATTCTTCAATAGAGAAAAGATTGTAGCCATAAATTTATAACAATGAAACATGAACTGTGAGCTCAGCCTTTGAGCAAGGAAGTTAGACAGTTTGGAGAATTGAACTCTGGTGTAGGATGGACCATGATGACCAATATTTTAGTTAGGAGGATACCGAGGCCCAGGAGTTTAGGAGGGTTCTACAACACTAATTAGAGGGATACCTCAGACTAGAGTTCAGTCAGGCCCTATTACCACCATGGGGTTTAGAAACTATCTCTATTATCAGGGAAACTGCTTCTCTTTGGATATTCAAATGTCCATCTGCCTATATAATCCTCTCTTGGATGTGCACAACTGAGATGATGCCTACATTTTAGAGAGGCTATCATAACGGTGGAGTTAAGCATTTGTGAGAAGAGCATGCTATTTGCAACTGCCACATAGCAATCTAGGAACAGCTGTAGCATAAGGGACAACACATATTGCCTCTTTCCCTATTCCAGTGGCAAAGTCAACACCATGAAGCTAAATTCTTACATGAATTCACTTGCTTTACATTTGTCTAGATTAAATGTATCCAGTACATCTGACATATAATTGTGCAGAAACAACAGTGTTTAATGATGATGTCATCTTGGCATTCACGACTTTGTAATATCCTCCTAGCTGTCCTTCCTGAACAGGCAAGATGTTTGTGTCATCAGACCGTTTAGTGGACTCGAATGTGGATCAGTCCATGGGTAGAAAGTGTATATGAGGTTCTTCTATTAGGGTTCCCCCCTGATTTTATTATTATTTTTAATCTGCTGCATAAAAACAATAAAAGGAACTCTGAGGCTAATTTAGTCAAATGCTTTTTATAATTAAATTTCAATTGATGATCAGTATTGCAAGTAAAAGCAAGCAACTAAATTAAATATGTTTAACTAGGATTTCATAGTCTGGTAGAAAAATTCATATTGGAACAAAGAACATAGGCATTACATAATTTTAACCCCATTCATGTGGATCAAAGCATAAGATGAAATCTTGGTCAATGTCCAATTAAAAGCTAAAACTTTTCCCCCCTACATTTTAAACATAGTCTCTCCTTAACCCTAGCAGTTTTAAGCATTAGCTATTTTACTGTGAGTGTTTGGAGTAGTTTCTTTTGTCAGTAGACAGTAATTAGAAGCCTTTAATTCTAGTTTTTCATCAAAGAAGCTCCTTGACCACTCCACTTAACCTGTGTCCATCTCTGATGAAGATTTTAGTACACTCAACTATATATGCATTTCTGGTCTAGTTTCATGGCTCCAGGTCCAAGTTAGACTTTGCCTATGTTTAATTGTACATTTAGCCACTGCCACAATTTTTATCACCATACAGTGAGAAAGCTTTTATTGAAGCTGACTTTAAGGATAATGATGTATCAAGAAATCACATGCTAATATTGAGTAATCAATAATGCCTTTTTGGTATCATTCAAGGTCAGTCAGATTCTGAGACCAAGACAAAACCCAGTCTTACATGATAGCAATACTTACTACCTAAGTAGATATTTCTCAAATGAAAGGAAATATTGAATGTGGAATCATTTCCAATTAATGAAAATATATATCAGGCTTCCTATGGTTTGCAGCATGAGATGAAAAGTATGGCTAAATTCTTTAAGTATTTAGAGTATAATTCTTGATATTGCTTTCTAAACTTGTATACATTCAATGACCTTGAGGTCAGAGTCCCAGAGCAAACTTATTTCTGTCAAATAAAACATGATAAAAATATTGCATGAGGCCACTCACTTACTACCTGTGTGTATTTAAATGCATATTTAACAGGAGAAGCTGGATTCTGAAGAGTTCGAGCACCTTGCTAATTTCACACAACTACTAAGCTGGAACCATAGCTCTTACTCAGTTACTCTATTCACAGAGCCATGGTTTCCTGTAAGTTACCTTAAAGAGAAAAGACTGGAAATAGAGGGGAACAAATGCTGCCTTGTATAAATGGATAGGATTCCAAAGCAGAGACAATTTGCCTGTTCAAAGAATCCCAGGGCAATATGGAAATATTAAAATAATTTCTCTCATGTACAACTGTGCTTGCTTCTCTGGCCCTTATTGAAGACAGAATTTAATTTTTTAAAAGAGAGACTGAAAATTAATTTCATGGTATGTTAAGGCTTACATA
Organism: Peromyscus californicus insignis; assembly: GCF_007827085.1. Classification (NCBI taxonomy): domain Eukaryota; kingdom Metazoa; phylum Chordata; class Mammalia; order Rodentia; family Cricetidae; genus Peromyscus; species Peromyscus californicus. The sequence continues at coordinate 13,536,056 of NW_026294480.1, read as the reverse complement.
AGGAAATAGAAGGTTTAAAAACTCAACTGTTCTCGCTCATATAAACCCTCCTCATTCTCGCTAATTGGACTCCCAGAGATCCACCCGGGGCCTAGTCATGGATCTCTGCATCCAGATCCCTCAGTAGTTGGATGGGATTTCTAGCACAACAATTAGGGTGTTTGGCCATCCCATCACCAGAGTAGGTCAGTTCGGGCTGTCTCTCGACCATTGCCAGCAGTCTGTTGTGTGGGTATCTTTGTGGATTTCTGTGGGCCTCTCTAGCACTTTGCTTCTTCCTATTCTCATGTGGTCTTCATTTACCATGGTCTCCTATTCCTTGTTCTCCCTCTCTGTTGTTGATCCAGCTGGGATCTCCCGCTCCCCCAAGCTCTCTTTCCCTCAACCCTCGCCTTTCATTACCCCCACTCATGTCCAGGCTGTTCATGTAGATCTCATTCCATTTCTCTGTCATTGGGCGATCCCTGTGTCTTTCTTGGGGTCCTGTTTTCCAGGTAGCCTCCCTGGTGATGTGAGTAGCAGACAAGTCATCCTTGTTTCATGTCTAGTATCCTGCTATGAGTGAGTACATACCATGTTTGTCTTTCTGAGTCTGGGTTACCTCACTCAGGATGATTTTTTCTAGATCCATCCATTTGTCTGCAAACCTCATGATGCCATTGTTTTTCTCTGCTGAGTAGTATTCCATTGTGTATATGTCGAGAATTGTTGAGACCAAGGTTGGATAAAGCACAGGGACAAATAGTCAAATGAATGGAAACACATGAACTATGAACCAATGGCTGAGGGGTCCCCACTGGATCAGGCCCTCCGAATGGGTGAGACAGTTGATTGGCTTGATCTGTTTGGGAGGCATCCAGGCAGTGGGACCAGATCTTGTGCTCATTGCATGAGTTGGCTGTTTGAAACCTGGGGCCTATGCAGGATTGTTTGGCTCGGCCTGGAAGGAGGGGACTAGAGCTACCTGGACTGAGTCTACCAGGTTGACCTCAGTCTGTGGGGAAGGCTTTGCCCTGGAGGAGATGGGAATGAGGGGGGGGTTGGGGGGAAGGTGAGGGGGACGGGAGGCGGGAGAACAAGGGAATCCGTGGCTGATATGTAGAACTGAATTGTATTGCAAAATAAATTAAAATAAATTAAAAAAAAAAACTCAACTGTGAGTGTTTAGCTCTAGGTGGGACATTGATATCACACCTCCGAGGCCCAGATAACATCGAGGGAGAAGAGGTAGCAGAGCTGTGGGAGGGAGAGGATGGGGAGGAGAGCAGTGGAGCGCTGACTTCTGGAAACAGTGTGGGTGTGCTTCAAGCATCACAAACGCACAGCACCTGTGACTGCCTACATGCGACCTGGGGAAAAACAGGAAAGAAGGGAGGAAAGGAAGGAGGAAGACATGGTGGGAGGAAGGAAGAGGAACCTAGGAAAGGGACTGACTGGGAAAAAGTTTTCGGGGGGTGGGGGCAGGTGGTGCAAGAGGCGAATGGGTAAATATGCTCATGGTGCACGTGTGCAAGTATGATACTATAAAATTAATTAATTAAAAATTCAGCTGCTGGAGTAAATGATTCTCTTCCCATTATTCAGATTTAGGGCAAATTTTCTCAGTGACGTGAAGGTGCTAATGCACTTGACGGGAAAGGACTCAAAGGATGGAGAATAAAACCTGAACCCAAATGTCTGATTCAAATTTATGTAGATTAGAACATAGGGAGGTGCTAGATGTTTAATCATGTAGTCCAAGCCATAAAAATATCAATAACTGAGTGCAGAATAAACAGAAGTGGTCTGTCTCCTACATTTTAATTTCTTCACATAAGGAAAACAACTTTCTTTTATACGAGCAAATGTTTATAGTACTTGGCACAATTCAACCATCCGTGAGCGAATTATTTAAAAATAAACACAAAGAACTTCTTCTCTGTGTCCCACTATTGTGTCTGTTGGCAATATTTCCTCAAGGATGTGGTTTTGTAGTTGTTAAGTCTGTATTGCACCATAAGGTTCTCAACTCTCCACTGGGTCACTGAAATGTGTAAACAGGTAGAGAACACATGTTAGAGTAGAGAGAGCTTGCAGAAGACCTGACTGTGAGGACCGCCTTTCTGACTGATATAATTTGATGAATAAAATATTATCTTAGGGTTTCTATTGCTGCAATTAAATACCATGAGCAAAAACAACTTGGGGAGAAAAGAGTTTACTTCATTTTATAATTCAAGGCAATGTAGTCTATCACCGAGAGACGTCAGGAAGGAGCTAAAGAAGGCCGAGTAGGAACTGGAGGTAGGAACTGAAGCAGATACCATGGAGGTGTGCTGCTTACTGGCTTGTTCCCTGTGGTGGTTTGAAAGAAAATGGCCCCCAATGGGTATGGTGCTATCAGGAGATATGGCCTTTTGGAGTAGGTATGGTCTTGTTGGTGGAAGTGTGTTACTGTGGAGGCGAGCTTTGAGGTCTCATATCTGCTCAAGCCACACACACACACACACACACACACACACACACGCAAGCACACAGTGAAACAGTTTTTTTTCCACTTGCCTGAGCCAGTAAAACTCTCAGCTCTTTCTCCAGTACCATGTATAGCACAAAATTTAATTGGTGTTATAATAAAAAAAAAAACAAAAACCAGAACCAGATATTGGAGTGAAAGCTGAAAGATCAGAGAAGCAGAGCAGCCAGCCACTCGTTCTTACCTCTTATGAAATCCTCAGCCTAAGGAGAGTGAGTTCCTGTTTTCTCACGCCTTATGTAACTTTCTTTGCCCAGACTTTACTTCCTGGGATTAAAGGCACATGTGCTTCCTAGTACTGGGATTAAAGGTGTGTAACACCACTGCCTGGCTCTGTTTCCAGTGTGGCCTTGAACTCCCAGAAATTCAGACAGATCTCTGCCTCCTGAGTGATAAGATTAAGGGTGTGTGCCACCACTGCCTGACCTCTGTGTCTAATCTAGTGACTTATTCTATTCTCTGATCTTCAGCTTTATTAGGGCACACAGTATATCACTGCACCATATCTGCCTGCACTCCGCCATGTCCTGCCATGGCGATAATGGACTAAACCTTTGAAATTGTAGCCACTCCAATTAAATGTTTTCCTTTGTAAGAGTTGCTATGATCGTGGTGTCTCGTCACAGCAATAGAAACCGTAACTAAGACACTCCATATGGCTTGCTTACTACTTTTTTATAGGACCCAGTACTATCAGCCCAGCAGGTGGCACCACCCACAATGGGTTAGACCCTCTCACTTCAGTCTTCAATCAAGAAAATGGCCCCACAGGCTAGTTTGATGAGGACATTTTTCTCAATGAGAAAATGAGAGAACTCTTCCAAAATACTATAGTTTGTGTCAAGTTGACATAAAACTAGCCAGCACAAATACTGCATTAACTTTATTAATCTATTTCCTGTGACATTGGATTTATAATCCTTACCTAGTAGCAGAACCAGCTGTATAGAACTTGAAGTTGGTACAATTTAGGAACTCTTTGTGCAAATGAATATCAATTATTTTATCCTTACAAATACTATAAAATTTTATACCCAGTGGTCTGGAGAGGTGGACAAGTGGCATTCAGATTCCAGCACCCACATCAAGTGGCTCAACATTTATGTTTAATTTCAGCTTCTGGGGTCTAATGCCCCCTTCTGGCTTCTATGGGTACTTGCATAAACATATTCACATGCACATACATAGACACATATACTAAAGTAAAATAAGATAAATTCTTAAAAACAACAAACAAACAACCCAAAATCACTTTACCACCAGAAATACACCAGAAAACTTGGTAGAATCACAGTTGAGTTCACTCTGGATTTATCAAATTGTTGAAGATCAATCATGAGATTGTGATGTACATTCTAAGTAGCAAATATTACACTACTGTGCTGATGGAAGCAGAGAAGGAGGGGGTGTTGGGAGTGGAATTTGTAGAGAACAGTTGTCTGTTATAAAAGTCAGACTGAAGGAAAGTGATCCTTGTTGAAGATATGGAACCACTATCACTAGCCCGTGTCCTCAAAGTTTCCTCTCATATTTTATAACTGGTAGATGTTCAGCATCAGTGTCTCTACTGCTCAGGTAATTCCCTTTATTTTGAAAGAAACTCGTGTTTGAAATCACTGTCAGAAGTTAGTTACATCCCACTTGGATCTGGAACAAGAAAAGATGTTTGCTTATATATACAGAAATTCTATACACACATTTTACTTGAAAATTGCCTTTTGCCACTTGTTAGAGATAGCTTCAGCTGTCAACTTGGCACAAACCTAGAGTCACCCAGGAGGAGGGAACCTCAACTGAAGAATTTCTCAGATCATATTGGCCTGTGGCCATGTCTGCAAAGCATTCTTAATTGTTAGTTGATGTAGGGGGGCCCAGGCTGCGGTGGGTGGTGCCAGCCCTGGGTAGGTAGGACTGGTCTGTAGAAGAAAGGCTGGTAAGCAAGCCAGAGGAAGCATGTCAGTAAGCAACATCCCTCCATGGTGCCACTTCAAGTCCTGCCTGTAGGCTCCTGCTGTGAGCTCTTGCTGTCGCATCCCTTGATGATATACTGTAACCTGTAAAACAATTAAACCTTTCCTCCCTAAGTTTCCTTTGGTCATGGTATTCACTCATTCAATCATTTATTTATTTATTTTAGTTACACTTTTAATTTGCTTGAGGGAGTCAATTCAATAAAGAGGACTCAATTTTTAAAAAATATACATAGCTGGGCAGAAAAAGAGCAGATTGCTTACCCCAGACAATCACAACATTGTAGCCCCATTATACTATAGCACTAAATGTGCTGTTTTATAATTATTATTGTTTTTATTATGTGGTATTCATTATTATTTTAATATTTTTCCTTTTATTGAAAAATAGATTCTTTTCTCACAAAATATAATCTGATTATAGTTTCCCCTCCCTTCACTCCTCCCAGGTCCTCCTTCCTCCCCTCCTCTCTGGATCCACTCCATTTTATGTTTCTCATTAGGTAGGAACAGGCTTCAAAGAGACAACAGTTATACATGACAAAATAAAATATAATAAGTTGAAGCAAAAGCTATCATATTGAAGTTGGACATGGCAACCCAACAGGATAAAAAGAGTCCCAAGAGCAGGCACAAGAGTTAGAGACCCACTTGTTCTGGTCATGATATTTATTATGGCAATGAAATGCCAGTCAGAGCACCGCTTTTGATATAATGTCCTTTGCTGTTTTGTGATACGTTTTTATCTATTCCCATGACTTCATATAACATGTATCAAAAAGATAAACATGTTTGCATACTCATTTTGCCTGTAAGGAAAGCTAGATGTCAGTCCTCAGGACTTTCCTGAGTTTGGGATATGTACAAAAACATCACCAACATAAATGACAGTCACCAATGGATCTCTCTTAGTGAAGGCATACCATCCACAGAGCCATCTTCTCAGAAAACCCAGTCCTTCCTTGCCCATGACATCTGGTGTTTGATCAACAACTAAGACTCATGGTTAGTTCTGCCCCTTTCATCCATCATGCTTCCCCGTCTCTTTCTCCCTACCATTATTAATTGGGATCAGGTCCTTATTATTTTAGATTGAATTCAAGCAACAGCCTATGAATAGATCTATTTCTTTAATGAACTTTTTGAATATTCTTGATCTGGCCTCTTACTTATTCTTATATTGATTTTGGTCCAACACAGAACTTCCTGTAGACGTCTACAGTGTGAGCTTTCATGTATATATCTGGACTTGTGGATTTTTCTTATTTCTTTGCCTTCTTCTGCATACAAAATAAGCCCATGTTTTTGGGCTCAGCATATACATAGTTTTCTTATAGTCCTTCTCCCTATAGCTGGTCTAAGTTAAATGCCCTTTGTTGAGTTTCCTTAGCAATCTGTACAAACTTCTACTTTAGTACTAGTCAGTGTCCTTCATACTTGTTCTCAGATCTGCTTCCCTCACTAGACTGTTGGCTTCATCCCTACTGTGCTGGTCCTCAACTTCAAACGTGTTTGTCCCTGACACATTTGAAGTGTTAACCTATTTTTGTTGAATGCATAAAAGGAGGAAGATGGGTTTTCATGCACCAGAAAATATGAGGCAGGATCAGTTTAACATGGCACTTGCTGATGTCATCAAGCAACCTCAGTTCAATATTTGAGGAACATCCCTTAGAAAACAGTATGGAACTTGCAAAATGGCAAAATGTTTTCAAGAACATAAACTCCAAGCAAAGTGACAATGACAAAGATCATTACTAGATCTCTTTCTGTTTTTCTTTTTCCGCATCAGCATCTTTTCATTTCCCCTAAGGGATTTTTGGTTTTACCTACTTATATCACATGCTTATTAATATGCCACTCTCATTTTTGACACTGATATATTTAAGCATAAAGATAATATTTATATTAACACAAATCATCAACTCCATTAAACAAATGCAGACTCAGTCTCTCTTTTGTGCTAGGAACATAGGTGTAGCAGTAGGCAAGTCAGAACTAGTGCTACTGTGAAACTTCCAGTCTAATGGGAAATGGACCACAAACAAGCAAATATAATGAAATGAAGCTAAGAACTGGCAAATGCAATAAATGAATGAAAGTGAAAGGACTTAAGTGACAAGGGTGAGCTTGTTTTTCTGCATGGGATGATCACCAGTGCTCGCTTTCATTAGACAAACTGTCAAGAGTTGGCACAAAGAAGAAAGGGTCACATGCTTCCTGGGAGAAAGAGACTGTAACTCAGAGCTCTAATAGTGGCCTCAGGACACAGCTCCCTGAACCACTGGCCAGTGTTCCCAGACAGGTAGCTGGGTTCCTGGATGGCTTATCTTATTGTTTCTTTACTCACGGTTCACAGACCTGTGCTGACTCTTTCTTAGCATCTGAAAAGAATTACTTCATAATTTTCATCGAATTTTATCTGTTTCTTGTGAGAGGGCCTTTCTGGTACAAGTTATGTTGTGTTGGCTAGATGCAGAAGACCACTGGAAGATTTTGAAACACAGTTTGTGAGGTTATAACTTGGGCATCTTTGCAAGTTTTAAAAATTCATTTGTCTTATGAATTTTACATGAGTGACAGTTTTCCCTACTTTGACAGAATCAAGTGGACTTTTCCAAGTCCCAAGAAGTAAAGTTTTCATTGCGTAAAACTTGGACACCTTCCCAAGCTTTGCCATTTCGGTTTTGAAATGGCAAAAAGAAAGGAGTGATCAAAAGTCAGCAAGCAATTCTGAATCTGCACACTCCCTGCAAATCCAATGCTTGTTTCTAGAAAAGTCAGAGAGAGATTTATTTTCTGAGTTTGGAATCGTTGATGAGTTTCAAAGAGCACTAGGCTAAATATCAGAATTTCCCCCAGTCCTGCTGCTACTCATGTGACTATAGATGAGGTGACAGTTCCTTCATCTGTGAAATTATATCTGGCTTATCTACTTCATAAGATTAATGTGAGACTTAGATATAGTGAGATAGGTCAAAAAAAGACATAGTAGAAAATAAGACACTGTGTAAATATAAGGTATATCACTCTTGGTGCTGTGGGAATAACGAGATAAATTTATAACAAAAGTTGAAATTTGCAAGTGTAAATATTTGAATAAAAAAGAATAATGAAATATAAATATCAATTTATTTAGAGGAGACAACTTATTAATTTTTTTATCTGTAACAAATGAATTGAAAACTACTTGTGTATTCTTAGCAGCCAATAAAACTTCTTCCAACTTAATCAAAGTGGCTAAATGTAGTAGGATAAGTTATGATATAATATTTTAATCTTATCTTAGTTTTAATTATGGTCTTATATTCTGGAGCTATTTGTTATGCTGAGAATTTCCTTGAAGAGCAGAATGTCTCAATTGTTATGATTTATTACAATATTTCTGATATAATCACATATGCTATGCCTTCAACTTTTGACCTGTGTTCAAAAGGATATATTGCTTTCTTACATCATTTTTCCCAAAGATGAATCACACTTTTGGAACCTTGAAATACTGAGGCTAACTTCCTGTCCCTAAAAATAAAGCACTTGCCTTTTTGAGCCACACCATTATTTCAGGACATCATTAGGGATTGCAATTTCCCTCCTCCCACCTAATGGGCTTATTTATCTAAAAAAAATCACAGAAGGATAAAGCAAGAGACCCACAAGAGACCATTGACTTGAGCAGAGCCAAGATTTATTCTGCAGACTCAGACATTGATGGCAGCTCATTGTGGGGAGTCCACATGTAATGCAGATGGGCAGAAATTGCATACAAAATGGTGAAATAAATTAATACACCTCGACCCCTGCCTATAGAAGATATAATGTTGTTTTAGGGGTCACTTAACCTTTTAGTATCTTTGGATGCTTTTGTGGTCTTTAGTAGAAAGTACTGTACTCTTTAAGTTACAGAGGAAGTGAATGATAGAGGTCATTCAAATGTCTGGCCCTGAAAGCTTAGTGCAGGGAGGTTGTGTCATTTCTTCTGTGTGTACAGATTTGGCCTGCTGAATTAAACTTGGTTTCACAGGCCCCTGGGCCAGGTGGATAGAGGTAATTCAACAATGAAAATGAGGAGGTCCTCTCCCATCTCTTGCATCTTTGTGTGCAGTACCTGTGAAAAGTGTTAAGACAAAGATATAAAATATGCTATACACCTCAATGCAAGAAATACAAAGTCCTGAATGGCATGGTATGATGGGAAAGGAAATGTTAGAGAGTGAATCTACATGGGTAAGGAAGTAGCATAGGGCATAAAAAAAAAGGTTGAGGTTTGTGAGATGCCTAGGAAGCAGAGGGAAAGTTAGTAACTAATTGGACCTGGTAGAAAGAGAGCCCTTGCCTGGCATGCATTATTCCTAGAGCTCTACCCTCTAAACCAACAAGAAAAAGACAGGTATAGTAGGACATGCCCATAGGGTTGAGGAAATTGGCTCCAACTAGTTGCCAAGGCATGCACATAACGTACTTCCTTATGAGCCAACCTGAAGTCGGCCTGGGGACCTAGGAACAGATGCTGCCAGAGTTCCTGATCATGCCCAGCCAGTGAGGGATGGCCACACAACTCCAGATTGTGGTACGGCTTAGGTGCTGCTGGGAGGAGGGTATACAAGGCCTTCCCCGTTATTGAATAAAGGAGTTTGTTATTTGCCTTCCACTGACCCCCAGTGTTTGTGCCATTGACTCCACGCCTTCTCACCCACTTTCCTGAGGGAGCCATTAGGATCCAGCAACAGACAGAGACAAAGGAAATAGTGGGAGAGAAACAAGGAAGAAAGGAAACAAAACCATGAGATATTGGCAAGAGTTACTGGAAATCAGGGAGGTGAATGATTTTCAAGGATGGAATGGTGAAACATCTCTACACTGCCACAAAGATTAAGTGCCACAAGCCTGAAAGTAACTTCAGTGCACAGGGGGCAGCCCTGATGATTCAACTCATGTGGGTGGCACTCAAATGCCACCACAACAAGGGGCAGGCAGGACCTGAGCCAGGCATCTCCATTTAAGGTGTTGGTTGGAAAGGAAGAAAGGACTCACTAAAGGGACAAAAAGATGAAGGAGTGGTACAGCTTGGAGTGGGATTATTTTTTCATGGTTAGAGTCATGAAAGAAGGGAGTGGCCAGACATTTGAAAGAGAGAGAATAACTTATGGGCAAGGTTTCAGGGGACATAAGAAAGGGGAGGATTTGAGAAGAAAGGTAGACTAGGAAGGGCTTGTTCTGGGATCCATGGAGAGGGCTCAACAGATACATGTGCTTACAGTGCAAGCCTGACAGCTGGAGTTCGACCCCTGGAGCCAGTGTAGAGGTGGAAGGGAGAACAGACTCCATGGAATTGTCTTCTAACTTCCACACCCATGCCATGCCATGCCACACCTCCCTCCCTCCCTCTCTCTCTCTCTCTCTCTCTCTCTCTCTCTCTCTCTCTCTCTCTCTGTCCCTCTCTCTCCCTTTCTCTGTCACACACACACACACACACACACACACACACACACACACACACACTCTCACACAGAACAAAATAAAGTTTAAGAGAAAGTATAAGGAGGGGAGTGTGGAGCAATGCCCTATAAACAAGAGGAAAAAGTAAAGAACAAACCCAGAGACATTTCTCTTAGCCCTACAGTGGGAGAGAATTTTGCTTTTGGAGAATGAAATGGCAAATGCAGGCTTGGAAGCAGATGAATCCACTTTCTGCATCCTTGGACATGCTCAAGCAGCTGCCTCCTGGTTGACTAGAGTGGAATTTGACCAAGAACGTGACCTGTTAAATCACACATCTCATAACATCCAAATGAATGACAGCCTTCTGGAGTTGTTGCCATAATTAGATTAAAGTGCACACCAGAGGGCCTTAGCAAGACTTGTAGGGTCTTAGAGTATCTGTGACAGTATTAGTAAAACATAAAAGATGAAGCATCATATTAAGCACAAGGTGGGGACTTAGTAAAACTAGTCTTTTAAAAGTATATTTAAAGTTTTTTTTGAAATTAAAACATAACATTTCCCCCTTCCCTTTTCTTCCTCCAGTCCCTCCAATATAACCCCTTGCTCTCTTTTCATGAATTGTTCACACACACACACACACACACACACACACACACACACACACACACACACACACTATGTTCCTAAATATTCTAAAATATTTAAATACTAACTCCTCAGTCCATATGTAACCTGTATGTATATGCTTTCAGAGCTAGTGACTTATTAAATTGGTATGATCTTCCCTAGGGATGACTATTTTCCCATTATCATCCTTCCTTAGTTGCCTGTAGTTCATGGTTAAGACCCCATGAGGTTTCTTTCTTCCATGTCATCAAGTTTATTGGTGTCATCCTTGTGCAGGTCTTGTTTAGGCAGCCATGTTGATGAGACTTCATGGGTGTGGCTTCTCTGACATTTCTAGCATGCACACTCTAACAGCAAACTTCCTGTTCCTCTGGCTCTTGCAATCTTTCCATTACTTCTTATGCTGTGATCACTGAGTCTCGGGGGCAGACGCTGTGTTGTAGATGTATCAGATGAAGATGGATCACCATGTGCTCATTTGTTCCTTGTATTTATGGATTTTGTCTCTTTCAAAGAGATGTTTTTTTGATGAGCAAAGAGACTTCTCTGTGGGCATAAGGATAAATACTCAGAGTGCAACTAGGAAATGTACTTCTAAAAATAAATTGCAACTCTTGGGTTTAGTATCTCATTGACTCCATTCTGACATCCTAGGAAGTGGATGCGTGGAATGATGAATGGCTTATTTTTAATCTAGTTTCTTAATTTTATAAACTTGATTGTTAAAAAAAAATACCCTTGCAAGTAAAATAAATGTCACACCATAGTTAAGAAGACGCAAAGTTGTGTATATCTCAGTGAACTTCTGTACAATTAGAATAGCCATTCTGAAGCTATAAAGCTTCACATTGGACTTTACACTTTCACTATTGAATCTATATTTTATTCACTTTTCCAACACCAAGAATGAAACGTCCATGACAGAATTAGAACTAGAAAAACAATTAGCTTTACATCCTCTTTAGCAACTCATGTCCATTATCTATGCTCGGTCCTCTTCATCTTGTAACATGAAGCCTTTCTTGTTCCCTTTTCTGCAGCCTGCACTGTGCTCACATGTATGTTTGTTCATATATATATATATATATATATATATATATATATATATATATATGAGATTGACTAGATTCCCCATATGAGGAAGAAACACAGTTTTTTTCTTTTTGAGATTATATTTTTATTTACTATATTATTTATGCCTTACTCACTACAACAAAGAATTGGAATCAATCAAGTTGTCCATCAACAGATGGTGGATAATGAAAATTTGGTGTACATACACATGTAGGCATATGTCTGTAGTAGAATAGTAGTTGGATCAAAAGAAAATGACCTTACCAAACTTTCAGGGAAATGGATGGACTTAGAACGTATAATGTTTTATTTTGAATGAAATGTGCAGGTTGCAATTTGAACACTCTCCTTCTGGCTCCTATAGACCACCTTCTTGGCAAAAGCAGGACCCTGTCACTTCAGTAGCATACCAAGGAAGGTAATGAATCTTAAACCCCTTGTCCAAAGTGAAAAAAATGAACATGAGAGCTGGACCTGGCCAAATTAGCTCCACTTTTCCATGGGTTTATTAAAGAGCAGTGGTCACAGGCTTGAACATCTTTTCCTTTTTTTCTTACTGTACTTATTTGGCATTTTACTGTCATGTAATGAATCACATACCAACACCAACAGGAATCACTTCATTTTTTGCCAAAGGTCTGTATGCAGACTGGGCTCCACGATGCAGTTTTTCAGGTGGCTTTTCATGATGTCATGGCTTCTTGTCTGGAACTCTAGCATGTGGTGATATTTTATTTGTACTCTAACAAATAAAGCTTGCCTGGGAATCAGAGGACAAAGTCCGCCACTATATTAATCATAGAAGCCAGGCAGTGGTAGCACATGCCTTTAATCCTAGCATTTGGGAGGCAGAGATTCATCTGAATCTTTGTGAGTTCAAGGCTTCACTGGGAAGAGAGCCAGACGTGATGGCACATGTCTTTAATCCCAGTACTAGTTAACCATAGAGGTGTGGTGGTATTGTGTTCCCCAAAATATTATGCACCCTAATAAACTTACCTGAGGTCAGAGACAGAACAGCCACTAGATACAAAGGCTAGAAAATGGTAGCACTCACACCTTTAAACCTAGCACTCCAGAGGTAGAAATCCCTCTGGATCTCTGTGAGTTCAAGGCCACATTGGAAACAGCCAGGCATGGTGACACACACCTTTAATCCCAGAAAGTGAGCCTTTAATCCCAGGGAGTGGTGGTAGAAAGCAGAAAGGTATATAAGGCGTGAGGACCAGAAACTAGCAGCATTTGGCTGGTTAAGCATTTGGCTGGTTAAGCTTTTAGGTTTTGAGCAGCACAGTTCAACTGAGAGCCATTCAGATATGAGGACACAGAGGCTTCCAGTCTGAGGAAACAAGATCAGCTGAGAAGTTGGCCAGGTGAGGTTAGCTGTGGCTTGTTCTGTCTCTCTGATCTTCCAGTATTCACCCCAATACTTGGCCTCAGGTTTGATTTTATTAATAAGACTTTCTAAGATTCATGCTACAATAGAGGTCTATATAGACAGACAGGAAATGATAGAGCTGGGCGGAAAAAGAAAGTAATGTAGCTGGGCGGAGAGAGGAAGTAGGATGGCGGGGCACAGAAAGGTATATAAGGCACGAGTATACAGGAATGAGCTCTCTTGAGCTGAGGTAAGAACTTGTGGCTGGCTTGTTCTATTCCTTTGATCTTTCAGCTTTCACACCAATATCTGGCTCCAGGTTTTTTACTAATAAGACCACTTAGCAATTTGTGCTACACTAGCAATCTCACTGCCCCCCTAAGCACATGTGGAGTGTACTGGATTGCTGTTATCTCAGGCCCCACTTGGAGCTTTAATCCAGAAACGCACGATGACCTCTGTCAGATCTAGCTATTCTCTCACAGCATGGTGGTAAGCATCCCAAGAGAACCAGGTAGAACCTGTATTGCACCAATACCTTACCCCAAAGAGTTCCACAGTGTGAGTACCCTGTGTAGACCTGCCAAGATTTGAGAGACAGAGCAAAACCCTTGCAGAAGTCAGTGTCACACTGAGAGAAGGAAAACGGGATAGAAGCTCTTTAAGCAGCTATTTTGGAAATGCAATCTGCACAAACAGCAGACTCTCTAGACTACAGGGTTTTTTTTCCTTTTAAAATTACATTTGTAATTTGTGTGTGTGTGTGTGTGTGTGTGTGTGTGTGTGTGTGTGTATGTGTGTGTGTGTGTGTGTGTTTATGACACAGAGCACATGTGAAAGTCAGAGGAAAATTTGTGAGAGTCAGTTCTTACTTTCACAAGTGGCCCAGGTGTCATCATGCATGGTGGCAGAAGCCTTTACTTGCTAAGACATCTACTTGGCCCCATACTATAGTCTTCAAGCAAACTATCTTCCAGCTTTGTTCTAGAAACCTTCTTTGGAGATTTTTGTCTTTGTGAATACCCTAAAGGTATGTTTTTGGGCATCTGACAAAGTTGGGGTTATTCCTCCTTCCTCAGAGACATTGGAAAGAATAGATTTTAAAAAATAATTTGGGGACTTAGACAACAAAACTAGGCAAAAAGTCTGAGCATTCTCATGAACGTGGGAACCTGCACATCCACAGCCAGCCACTTCCGTGATGGGCATCTCTACCTGAGTGCTGCAGGGCACTGAAAACTCAGCACTTAATTTATGTTCAGATTCTCCCCTGGTCTTGGTCATGCTAAGGTTCTGTGGGATGTTCTGTATGCTGTGAATATGCGTTGCTCTGATTGGTTGATAAATAAAACATTGATTGGCCAGTAGCCAGGCAGGAAGTATAGGTAGGACAAGCAGATGGGGAGAATACTGGGAAGAGGAAGGCTGAGTCAGGAGATGCTAACCTGCTGTCCAGGGAGCAGCATGCAATGGCACACAGGTAAAGCCATGGAACATGTGACAACATAGATTAACAGAAATGGGCTGAGTTTAAATGTAAGAGCTAGTGAATGGTAGGCCTGAGCTAATGGCTGATCAGTTTTAATAAGATTAGCCTGTGTGTGTTTATTTGGGTCTGAGCAGCTGTAGGACTGGTGGTTGAGAGAGATTTGTTCTGACTGCAGGCCAGGTGGGACAAAGGAAAACTTCCAGCTACACTAAGGGATCATGACTAATGTCCTCTGACACATATTTACATTATGTCAGGATGTGGAGTCATTTTCTTAAGCACCCCCTGCACTCCACCTTGTCTCCTCCTTGTCTTTCCCCAGCTCTTGGCACCCATTGGGACTTTTTAATGGGTGTACTGGCTGTTCTTCCTGAAGCAACTTCTCTTATTTTCTAATATACATTATGATTATTGTAGAAATTGCATCTTCAGCTAAGACTCCTAGCAATCATGGAGAGGGTGCCTGAGCTCACTTTCCCCTATAATCACATTAGTGACTATACATCATAGAACTTACATCCAGTAACTGAAGGAAGCAGGTGCAGTGATCCACAACCAAGCACTGGGCTGAGCTCCTAGATTTCAGTTGAAGAGAGGGAGGAGGGATTACAGGAGCAAGTGAGGTCAAGTTCATGATGGGGAAAACCACAGATACAGCTGACCTCAGCTGGTGGGCGCTCATGGACACTGGCCTGTCAGCTGGGGAACATGCATGGGATCGAACTAGACCCTCTGAATGTGGATGGCAGTTATGTGGCTAGATCTGTTTGGGGAACCCATAGCAGTGGGACCAGGACTTATCCCGGGTGCATTAAATGACTTTTTGGAACACATTCCTTAGGGTGGGATACCTTGCTCAGCCTTGACACAGGGGCTAGGGGCTTGATCCTGCCTCAACTTAGTATGCCAGACTTTGTTGACTCCCCACGGGAGGCCTTACACCTTTCTGAGGAGTGGATAGAGGGTGGGATGGGGTGAGGTGGGGAGTGGGAGAAGAGGAGGGAAGGGGAACCAGAATTGGTATGTAAAGTGAAGAAAAACCTTTTTAAAGAAATAAATAAAAATAATTAAAAAAAAAAGAAATTGCATCTTCTTAGGAAAACATCCAAACACACCTCTTTCCTTGTCAAAATCTTCAGTGCTTTGCCACTGTACCAAGATGATGTTATAATATTCCAGTTTATGGTCCTCATATTACAATAAAGAAAAGACCCTGAACTGACAAACGGTGGACACACAGTGATTGTGCTTAGGGCTTACACATACAACACAGTGGTATTTTTCTTCATCTTCTGTCACTTCTCTCCTGACTGACCTCCTTCTGGGACATGAGGCATACCTAGCTCCATCATCAGTCCCCCTCAAGTGGAGATAAATTAGCAGAAAGATATGTCTCATAAAATATGAAGGGAGAACAGAAGAGACATTTAGAACACAATAACACCCAGAGTAAGAGTCTGAAGAAGCCAAAGATTCATGGCAACTAGTTCATGCATTTCCTGTTGATGGTACTTCCTCCTATAATATGTTCATCCAGGGAATCCCAAAGCAGGATCATGTTTGAGTCTTCTGATAGCCTTTCTCTTCATCATATTTTCTAGATGAGAGACAAGTAAACATTTTCTAGAAAGAACGAGATAGGAACACTTTATATTTCCTAAGATAAATACACCTACCATAGCTACTCTTGCAAAAGTATGAGCACAAAACAGTCCGACAATACACAGACAAAAATTGAGGCTATGTCTTAATAAAATTTAATTAAAACAGACGACAATAACAAAAGGAAAACTAAATATGTGGGACTCTATCAAATAAAAATACTTAAAACAGCAAAGGAAACAATAAAAAACCAAATGCCAAACTTATACAGGGTTGGACAATATTTGTAAATATTGTCTATATTACAGTAGCTAGATTTAGAGATGAAAAGAGGTAAATCTGCTTTGCATTAACAGGGATAGACCTAGATGACACTGTGCTGCACGAAATAAGCAAGGTATAGAAAGTGTGTGACTCTAGTATGAAAAGGCTGGTCTCATAGAAGCAGAGGAAAGACTGGCAGCTCCCGGGGTAGGGAAAAGGTGACAGGAATGACAGACACTGGCCAAAGGAACAGATTTTCAGTTCCAAGATAAATATTCTTTGTAGATTTCATGTATGCCACAGCAATCACAATAACACAAGATTATGTCTTCAAAAATTGGTGAGAGTACTTTTAATTTTATTTTGTTTGTTTTTTAATTAATTTATTTATTTTCCTATTATCAGCTTGATACAGTATAAATTCTTATCTTAATAGTGAAATGTTTCATTGAGGCTTGCTCAGTAATTGAGTAAAACCAAAACTTATTATAAGCCACAGTCATCCTAGGGTCCCCCGCTATATATATAGCCTCCATGGTTCTGCGGGTTGCAGTCTGATTGTTCTTTGCTTTATATCTAGAATCCACTTATGAGTGAGTACATACCATGTTTGTCCTTCTGGGTTTGGGTTACCTCACTCAGGATGATTTTTTCTAGTTCCATCCATTTGCCTGCAAATTTCATGCTGTCATTGTTTTTTTCTGCTGAGTAGTACTCCATTGTGTATATGTACCATATTTTCTTAATCCATTCTTCAGTTGACGGGCATCTAAGTTGTTTCCAGGTTCCGTCTATTACAAATAGTGCTGCTATGAACATAGCTGAGCATGTATCTTTGTGGTATGATTGAGCATTCCTTGGGTATATGTCCAAGAGTGGTATGGCCGGGTCTTGAGGTAGTTCGATTCCCAATTTTCTGAGAAACCGCCATACTGATTTCCACAGTGGTTGTACAAGTTTGCATTCCCACCAACAGTGGAGGAGTGTTCCCTTTGCTCCATATCCTCTCCAACACTGACTGTCATTAGTATTTTTGATCATAGCCATTCTGACAGGTGTAAGGTGGTATCTCAGAGTTGTTTTGATTTGCATTTCTCTAACGATTAAGGATGTTGAGCATTTCTTTAAATGTCTTTCAGCCATTTGTAAGAGTACTTTTAATCCCCCCTTTCTCTACCCTGTGCTAACACTGTGAGATGATGAATGTTTTCATGTTACTGTGCCAAACCCTGAGAGCAACAGTCTGCCTGGAGACAGTGACTTGGTGACTCCTGTGAAAACTCCCGCCCCCATTGTGAACTGAGAGAAGAGTCATGGTTACTCCCTCACTGACATCTACTCTGTGATTTTTTTCCCCTTCAGCCAAGATGAAAACAGATAAATTCAGGAAGTTTCACTTGGGTTTTCTACCTTTGCAAATACATTTTGTGCTAAGAGCTAAGAAGTACTGATTTTGTACTTGAAAGAAAAAAATTCCTGGATCCAATTCAAATATAAAATAATTTTCTCTCTTCATTGGTGGTTGTTATATCCAATACTGATGTCATCATTCCAGACATCAGAGAAAATGACTAAATTGACTATATCAAAATGTTCAAAAATAGCAGCATTTTAGATCCAGACAAATGAGGCAGAGTTTAAATCCAAAGCCATTATTTTTATCACACTAATGGAAACTAAAATAAGGAACATTAGATCACAAAATGTGTTTCTAATGACCTGTACAATCTTCATAGTTTTAAATCCCATATAACATATTTTGTTACCAGATTAGTCCAATATCAAATGAATCAATAAGGGCTAAAATGATGCACTCAGAACAATGGATATAAGTCAGATAGACAGGAGAGAAGGCTCGGCAGTTAATAGAACATGCTGCTCTTGCAGAGGATCTAAGTTCAGTTCCCAGCTCCCATATAGAGCAGCTCACAAGTATCTGAAACTTCAGCCCTAGGGAATCTGACACCATCTTCTGGCCTCCACGGCCATTTATCTATGTACCTGTGGTAACTGCACACACAGAAGACACATGTACAGATAAAGAGCTGAACAAGGGCAGCAATAGGCATACTAATGTAGACAGGGGAAAGCCCAGGAAGCCTCAACCCTATATAGAGAGTTACAGGCAACTGAGGAGTGCTGAGAGTGGGAGAAACAGTCTTCCCCAGGGAAGAGTGCACTGATTGGTTATCCAACTGGTCAACCCCGAAAACATACACACAGGTAACATTGCACAGACTGAGTAGGTTTCATTTAGGAATATATATGTGCACACATATACACACACAGAGACATAACAACATTAATGAAACAAGAAGCTGTGAATTTGAAAGAGAGCAAGAATGGGTAAATGGGAGGGTTTGAGGAAGGAAATAGAAGGGAGAAATTATGTAACTATATAATAATCTCGAAGAACATTTTTAAAAGAGGGACAGTCATAGAAGCAGCAGCAACAGATGAATCCTGCTTTGTTGTTCCTAAAAAGTAAGGAGACAGATTTTGTTTTAAACTTAATATTTCCTGTAATACTTACAGTTTGTGTCTCTTTAGTGAAACACGTTCTATTCTTGGGAGTCTGCTGCTCCAACACTGTTAGTCTTTATAGGTGTAACTAGACAGTACTTTGATTCTAGCAAGAATTGTAATGCCCATTTTAATACAAAGGCCAGTAAACTGCATGCATTTCCCATGCAAAAATCTCTCAGTGATATCATATTCAAAACAATGATGTTGATGTATTGGTCAGCACTTCCACATCTTAGCTGAATGGAGTTGGTGCTCCTCTGGGTCAGAGCTGTGTTCTTCATCAGACTAGGGATGCACAAACATCTCTTTCCCTTTGCTCAAACCTGAGTCCAATGCCTAATGTTAAGCAATCTTCACTGTATTGATATTCTTCCTCCCAACTTATTTTACTTAATCATATTTATTAGGAAAGCTCAGCACATAAAAAGCACATTTGAAAATATTCCCCATGATTAACCTTAGGGCAAAAAAGTTAATGCAATTTGTATTGCCAAGTTCATTAACAGTTTCTTGATGGGCTAACAGCTGTGTGATGAAGACAGTAGCCATCAATTAAAGGAATAATGATCTTCAGACCAGATTTTTCAATATGGAATAGTTAGGTAAGCTGTGGGCTTTGAAGAGCAACCATTTGGTGGACATATTTCTAAGCAGAAGTTCTTTGCCTTTTGAGATAGTATTTGTGAAAAACTTGAGGAAATTGGTCAATTTAAAAAATGAATTAATAATGTCTCAAGAGACTATCATCAAAATATATTCAGAATAGAACTTAATGTAAAAACATATATTTCATATTGAAACATTATTTGTGATACAGGCAAATTTATATAATAAGAAGTTTATAACACTGAGCTTCTCATTATCCTTATTTCCTTACTGGAAGAGGTCATCAAGTCAAAATGTAATTATAACAAGATATCTATAGCACAGGTATTTGATACATTTCTGATGAGGTGCACAGGATGTTTTGGAGACTAAGAATTGACTTAAATATCAAAGAAAAACATAATGTGTCACATTTAAAGAATTATTTTATTATTTGAAATTATGTGTATGTGTTTCTGCATGTGGGTTTGTGTATACAAGTACAGGTTGGAGACCAGAGGCACTGGATCCCCTGAAGTTGGAGTTAAAGGTGTTTGTAAGTTGGCTGACATGGATGTTGGGAAATAAACTCAGGTATTCTGCAAGAGTAGAATGTGCTCTTAACCATTGACTAATCTCTCCAAACCTGAGTCATGTTTAAATAAATGTCATGGTACATTATAGTATGACTGTCCCAGGGACAGGATTGTTCCTTCTTGAAAAGTGATGTATCAAATCACCTGTTTATTTTCTCTCAGAGTTTCAAAAGAATCTCAAGGGAAGAAGTTGCAGTGGTGGTTGTGTGCTGAGAGTATATGCCTACACAGGCTCAGACATTTGTCCAAAGATCATGGAAGATTTTTATGGTCAACTGCTTGGAACAAGTCAGCTTTTGAACCATGAAAATCACGTGTCCTGGGATCTGGCACAAAAACAGATGTCTAAACACTAGATATTTAGGTATTGTCATCATCCAAGTAAAACGAACAGCATAAAACCTCCATGAGAAGATTCTTACTGAAATTATGGACATTAATTTACTAGAATAAACGATTGAAGGAAGGAAAAGTCAAAGGTGTGACACTGATATTCTCCCTTGACTTCAATAAGAAAATGTCATTCTGTTTTTTATTGAAACTAAGAAGTTTAGTGAAATCTGGGGTCATTGTATCCAGATGAAATCCTACATGTTATTAAGAAACAAGATAGATTTATGGTATAAACTTACCTAAGAATCTGTCACTCTCTAGAGAGAAAAACAAAAAAATGAATATAATAAAAATATTTCTCTCACATGAAATTTAGGTAGAGAAAGAGAATTGTGTCCTTACAACACTAGAGCCTGATTTTAGTGTAGTAAAACTGAGCAAGCCATTCTTACCTTCCCAAAGACTGACACCCTTAGTCTAGATAAGAAATAGTGGGTAAACAATAAGAACAAATTCCTTGCTGTTTGAAGACTTCACACTCCAAAGTGTGGTAAAGAATTAGACATAGGTCATAAATAAATAATACACACATAGAGTAACAAATAAATAACATTTCTATAGTAAAGAAATATAGTGTGTAATACACAATAAATAAGAAATGCGTTGAAGAAAACAAGCTCAGTGTAAGCACTGAGTTGTTTGTGGTAGATGAAATGGTGATGGTCTTGGTGCCGACCTTTAAATTGAGACCTGGATGCTGTCAAGAAGGCTGGCAACCAGAGCTCTTTGGAAAGAACATAGCAAGCAGAAGGGCCAGGATGAGAAAGAATCTTCAAAGATGAACTTCATATGTTATTTCCCACCTTGTGTGAGCTACTCTTCCAATTAAGAGATGGGGGCTCATTTTCCTTCATTTGAATCTGGGCTTGTGTCAAGAAGTGCTTAGGCAGATGTGGAGCTGTGCTGGTTATCAGCTGATATTTTGTGAAAACCGGAAGCTTCTATTTTCTATCATTTAAGCAAGATGAATTAAAAACAACAACAACAACTCCCTGAGACTTCCATGCTGTCAGGATGCACAAGGAATGAGTAGGAGCTAAACCAAACAACATGGAGGAGCCAGCATAGGAGACCGATCTTCATCAACCTTCCCGCCCACCCTGCCAAGAGCAGCCAAGTGTGAGTCATAGTCACAGTGGAAGAGAAGGACCACTCTGCTGAGCCCAAGCAGCTTGCTTGTAATTGGGCCAAGACAGAAAGAGGCAACTCAAGTAGCTCCAGGTGTATAAAGGAGTTGTGGTATCATTTTTTCTAATCTCACCCCCGACCCCCACACTCACTTTGTCCTCTGATGCTGGGAAGGAGGAGATGAAGCAAGGGAAGGCGATGAAGTGGTTGGAGTTGCTCCTCCCTGCTGAGCAGAAAGTGGGAAAGGAACACACTTTACCCTGGAGGGAGAGCCAGTGTGGTGCATGATATCGGTTGTCCACTGGATAGGCCTGGGTGGGTGGAGTTGCTCCTCCCTGCTGAGCTGAAAGTGGGAAAGGAACACAATTTACCCTGGAGGGAGAGCCAGTGTGGTGTATGATATCGGTTGTCCACTGGATAGGCCTGGGTAGATGGAATCTTGTTGGATGAGGGATTGCCTCCATCAGAACGGCCTTTGGGCCTGTCTTTTGGGCATTTTTTGATTGCTAATTGATTTAGGAGAGCCCAGGACACAGTGAGTGGGTTAACTCATGCTTTTTTTGTTTGTTTGTTTCTGCGAGCTTTTTGTTTCATTTTCTTTTCTTTCTTTCTTTATTTTTTTGTCTTATTGTTTTTTGTTTCTTTGCTTGTTTTGATTTTCATTTCGTTTCTTGGGATTGAGAGAGAGAAGGTGAAGTTGGGTGATAGAGAGGTGGAAAGGCTCTGGGAGGAATTTGGGGAGGGGAAAACATGATCAAAATATATTGCATGCAAAAATTTAAATAAACAAAAATTAATAAATTTAAATAAGCTTAAATAAAATTTATTTTATTTTTAATTTTTTTTGGGGGGGGGCATTTCCAAACTTCTTTTTTTCCCCTTTTTTTAAAAATTATTTTTAAATTTTTTTTAAAGGAAAGAAAGAAAGTTAAACTGGAAGCAGCATTTCTCTCTGGTCTCTGCTTCAGTTCCTGCCTCCTGGTCGTGCCTTGCCTTCCTGTCCTGTCTTTCCTGTATGACAGGACTGGACTGCAAACTGTAAGCCAAATAAACCCTTTCCTCTCCAGGGTGGTTTTGGTCAGTGTTTAATCACAGTAACTCAGAAACCAAACTAGGACAGTGAGACCTTACATAATACAAAATGAAAGTCAAGAGACACCACCAGGGGGAAGGATGCCTCTTCCAGAAAAAGTGTATATGTATATGTACCTGTTGGGGGTGGTAGTGGTGGTGCTGTTGAGCCCTTTTCTAATTTTTCCTAGCAAATTTTGCCCACACCATAAACCTGTTACAGCTTCAAAAGCTTCAGGAAAAAGACTGGCTGATTATTTTGGAGAATCTACAAGAAGATATTGGGAGGATGCTTGGGTTAAAGAAAAGGCCAGCAGGAGAAGCCTGTGCTATATTCTGAAGTCTGGGTTTCACACATCCATCAGAGTATGTAGGAAAGAACTAACAGGATGTTATTTTCACTTAGAAGAAAAGAGCCTCTAACTAGTTTTTGATAAGAGGTTGTAGGGTATTTAAATGAGAGGTAGGAGATACTGACTTGATCTTTGGAGGCATTTTGATAACAAGGTAAGATACCTGAGGGACAATTTATGTTGTTATTTGATACATTAAATGCCATCAAGGTAGTTTTAGGTCCAGGACCAGGATGATTTTTAATACATTGGAATCTACATGCAAGCAGTTCTAAGATTTCATTGTCCATAAGAATCCCTGGAAAGTGGTGGACAGGAAAATTCTGGGATTTCCTGTTTTGCTCCTCAGATGCACAATGGAAAGTATGCAGATCTAGAATTGATGATGTTGCACACAGGTTCAGAAATGCTTGTGCAGATCTAGAATCGATGTTGCACACAGGTTCAGAAATGCTGAGAAATCTTGAATCTTTGTTCTGAGTGAGTCTAGTTTCTTAGGAAGTTTGTCTTTCTAATTTGCCAGTTAACTCTGCACCCTGAGTCACATTTACTATGTGTTTTCTTTCTTTTTCTTAACCATTTGAGTTGTTTTTATTTGGTGTTTTTGTTTGATTTTGGTTTTTTTGTTGTTGTTTTTTGTTTGTTTTTGGTGTTTATTTTTTAATCAAGTTTTGGAAGAACAAAACATTTTTGACATCTAAAATAGTTCGAAAAGTTATCTGGTTGGGGAAGCCATAGAAAAATGTTGACTAGTTCCCTGTTTTCTTTTTATTTTAAAAATTCCCTTCCATGAACAAAGTTAGAGATTCATAAATACTTTTTAACTGTTTGTGAAACAGTATACTCACAAGCTAACAGTGATGAGTGAAGAAATTTAAATAGAACTGACTTAGCCATATAAATAGAAGAGCTGTTCTCTGTAGTAAATAACAGAGATGTTGTTTCCATCCTTTCCCTCCCATAACCAAGGACATTTGGGGAGAACAGACTTCCAAGTCATAAGCAATAAATGTTAAATGAAACTAAACAAACGTCACTATCAAGCATTTGAGTCAGAACTGCAGTTAGTGCCCCCAAGGTAGCAGACATTTAATGATGTGCTGTTGGGCCTTGTGTAGGGCAATTTGCTTCCATCTACCATAAAGTGGAATTTGCTCCAGATACCTGGATAAGCTTGGCACAGTGTGATGGGCAATGTGATTTGATCTGGAAGTATAATAACTCACCCCGCTGCAGGCCAGAGTTGGTAAATAAATGTTCTACATTGTCCCACAAAAGTCTTCTCTAGATAATAAACTGTCCCCACAATTTTAGTTAAAATTTTGTTTTGTTTTGTTTTAGATAAAGGTTCTTGCTCTGTGGCTGGCCTCAGGCTCACGGTCCTTCTCCCAACACCTCTCAGGAATGACAACTTGTATTTAATTTGACTAATTTCACATGCAGGCCTTCTTAATGTTTGTAAAGTAAAAATGTTCCCCCTTTTTGAGGAAGAAACTTCCGTTGGGGAAAAAGGAGAAACAGATCATTCATGGTGTCACAGCAGTAATTCCAGTATTGAGAGGAGGAGGTAGAAAGATAGCCACAGGTTCAAGACCAGTGTGGTTTACAAAAACAAAATAAAACAAACAAACAAAAAAAACCCTGGTAATCCAGATCAGCCAAGACCCCTGAGTTAATATTAACTGCTAAGTGGATGGAATTTAGAATCAGCATGGAACCTACCCAATGTGGATAGCTGTGAGGGATTGTCTAGGTTAGGTTAATTGATGTGGAAGACCCACCTTAAATGTGGGAGACATTTTTCCATGAGCTGAGGTCCAGGGCTGAGTGATAAGGAGACAGTGAGTTGAACAGTGACCCTTACTGTGATTTCCTGACAGTGACCCACCATTATTTTAATACCACACGCCAACAGTAGCTAAAAGGAATTGTCTCTGTGGTGGTATTTTACTTGTACTGAAATGTGATTTTAATTGTATGTTAATATATAAAGTTGCCTGGGGGTCAGAGCTATTAGAGCCATAGCAAGTGCGTGGCGGCGGTGGCACACACCTTTAAGGACCTGGAGGGCGGTACATACAGGCAGTGACGAGGCAGTCACGTGTTTGGGTTTACAGCCAATGAGAAGGCAGAACAGCTAGACTATATAAAGACATACACACAGGAAGTAGGCCCCTTTCGGAGAGCTCTCTTGACTGAAGAGGATCGCTGAAGCAGGAAGGGTGAGGCTCTTAGCTCTGACCTCTTGGCTTTCTTCTCTGAATCGGCTCTGTGTTTCTTATTTAATAAGACAGTTGGTTACATCTACATGTCTTTTCTTTACATTGTGTAGCAGGAATCTAAAGTTCTTTTAATAAAATCAAACCTGAGCCAGGTATTGGGGTGAACACTGGAAGATCAGAGAGACAGAACAAGCCACAGCTAACCACAGCTGATCCTGTTTCCTCAGACTGGAAGCCTCTGTGTCCTCATATCCAAATGGCTCTCAGCTGAACTGTGCTGCTCAAAACCTAAAAGCTTAACCAGCCAAAATGCTTCTAGTTTCTGGTCCTCACGCTTTAAATACCTTTCTGAGCCGGGCGGTGGTGGCGCACGCCTTTAATCCCAGCACTCGGGAGGCAGAGCCAGGCGGATCTCTGTGAGTTCGAGGCCAGCCTGGTCTCCAAAGCGAGTTCCAGGAAAGGCGCAAAGCTACACAGAGAAACCCTGTCTCGAAAAACCAAAAAAAAAAAAAAAAAAATAAAAAAAAATAATAAAAAAATAAATAAATAAATACCTTTCTGCTTTCTACCACCACTCCCTGGGATTAAAGGCTCGCTTTCTGGGATTAAAGGCATGTGTCACCATGCCTGGCTGTTTCCAATGTGGCCTTGAACTCACAGAGATCCAGAGGGATTTCTACCTCTGGAATGCTAGGATTAGAGGTGTGAGTGCCACCATTTTCTAGCCTTTGTATCTAGTGACTGTTCTGTCTCTGACCCCAGATAAGTTTATTAGGGTGCACAATATTTTGGGGAACACAATACCACCACAACATTACTTTTGTTAGGTGTTTCGTCATTGTAACCAGGAAAGTCAGGAATCCACCCCAACTCAAAACAGGATGTGTGATCAAAGGGAGTATGACCATTCACTATGGGATAGCCAAGTGGTGTTCTCTTCCCCGGGGAAGACTATTTATCCTGTTCTTACCATCCCTTAGTTCCCTGTAGTTCTTTGTGTAGGACTGAGGCCTCCAAAAAAGGCTTTCCTGCTCTGTTCACATTAGCATATCTATTAGTGACTTCCTTTCCAGGTCACATTTAGGCAGCTAATACCAAATGGTCAGGCGTGAAATTCAACATATATAGACAAGTAACATTATATCAACTGATCAGGTTGCATTTATGTGTTTAAGGATATATATGCACACATATATGTAGCAAAAATTAGTGCAAAAAGAGACTATGACTATGAACGAGAACAAAGGAAAGACTTATGGGAATGTTTGGAGGGAGGAAAGGGAAGGAGGAATGATGTAATTAGATCATAATCTCAAAAATAATTTTTAAAATGTGCTATGGAAGTTAAAGTATCTTCTCTGTTGTGCAGAGTTACAGTGTTAAGGGAAGAGGTGAGGTATGTATCAAGACAGCCATATTTTTAAAAGCTAAACTTTCTAACTAGTATTATGATATAGTTTGATAACTTCACTGGAAATAGCCTAAAGTGCAATAACTTATTTCAATAGCATTAAAGTCAAAATGGTAGAGAAAGATGTGAAAATTGCTCTATTACTTCAAACAATGTCTGCTTGATAGTTTTTAACCTACTCTTTGAAAAATGTTCAATTTGGACAAAGAAATGAACATATCTGGACAATGTATAAGTATTATGCCATTTATTTCTGTTTCCATAAAAAAAAAGCTGGGGATAGAATGGTTTTATTTCAATGTTATCTGATTGACCAAGTCATTGGAGCAAAAGCTTTCAATTGAAAAAGGAATGTGTCTTGTTAATTAATAGAGCAGATCTAGATTGCCACAGGAAATGCTGGCTTCTGACTTCACAGGGGGAACATTCTTTGTTCAACTGCTCGTGTCTCTGGGAAATGTGTGAATCAGCAATCAGCCTCCAGGAAGGAGACTTTGTTGGACCAGGTTGCTTACATCCTTGTCCTTATAGTGATGCTCTGCCTTTACCCATTCCTGTACCCAGCAGTTCCAATTTAGTTACTCTCAAATATTTATCTTAAAAAAAAAAAGATGTCCCCATGTATCTTTCAGACTAAAATCACTAAAGAGACTTGGCATGTACAATAGGGAACAATTAATGGTGTGATGACTGAGTCCTTCCAAAATTTCTCAGCTAGGCACACTCCAACTTTGAAATGTTGTGGTTTAAGATAATACGTGTTACATGATGAGTGGACAGAACATTTTTGTCATCTAAAAAAGGGTTAAGAAGCTATCTGGACCAGAAAAGTAATGTAAAAGAAAGAAAAGACACTTTAATTTTGTTTGTTTGCTTTTGCAGCTAAATAGAGATTGTCCTAAATATACTTGAATTTACCATCTGGCTCTCATTCCCTAGTCTCTTTCTTTAAAAGAAAAGCACTAGATCCAGGACTACCCATTAGGGCTATTCTGATTAAGAAGAGATAGGTGGACAGATGGTAGAGTTACATGGCGGAGAAAGGGATGCAGGCAGTGAACGACTTACAGTTAACCCTCTGCTAACAGTGAGTTGTTGCGTAGTTGGGTAGAAACTATAGGATGAATGGCACATCTTGAAAACAATTGCCCTGCCCAAGTTTAAGGGAAAGCAAAATTTCTGACAAAAGGTTACGTATATTACTATAAAAGTCCTTTCCAGGGTTTTCATTGTTATTGTTTGTTGCACTCATTGTTGACTGAGAGTATGTGTATCAGGAACTATATTAATTTCTTAGCACATGCTTTCCCAGTCACTTCTCAAACAACTTTAAGAATTTAGCATTTCTGCTGTTTTAGGTTGTCAGACCAAGACACTAAGACTTTGTGAGTCAAATATGTTCCCCAAGGTTGAACAACCAATAAAAGACAGAATGGGAGATTCAAAATAAAACTGGCTTTCAAATTCTTTCTGTGGCCTTCAATAATTGCCAAGCAGCTAGATCTTACTAATTGCTTTGCACCTCCACTCAACTTGTTTTACAGGAAAGTCAATTCTCTCCTTCCTCTCTTTTCTTGACTTTTACCTTTAATATATCTTCAACTAAGAGGGGCTTCCACATAATAACAGATTCAGCACAATGCTGAATTCTGATGCCATCTGCCTTTTCTTCAAAGATTTCTATAGTGAATCTTTGCATGTTGCACAAAATAGCATCGATTATTGCCTAGCCAGTCATGGTTCTGCTAACATGCATGGTTAACTTTGCTATCACCCTTGGGCCTTGAAGACATGAATATTTGACTGACTTCACTCATCCACTGGCAGTCCACATTTTGCATTCTCTTTCAGTTCTCTGATATATTATATTATAACTTGCCAAGTTGAATTTCAGCCATCCTGTGGTTTTCTCCTCAATTTATTCCTCTGTCATCACAGAAATTCCCACCTTAAAATCAGATTACATGACTAGTGTTTTCACATTCCTTCAGACTCTTAATAAAGATGTGAAAAGCAACCAGCCTTCAAAGTGACCCCTTGGTTTCTATGTGAGAGCTTTCAGGGAGGCCATCCAGGAGCAGCTTAACATGAATACGAATGTGAAATAGGTTTGCGAGGAGCAGCTCCTAAACTTGTTACCAAGGGTCAAAACAATTCCCTGTGTGGCAATCAGATGGAAATGGTTTGTTGGGGCAGGAATAAAACATGAAGTAAGAGCTAGAAGATACAGGGAAGAGGGGGGTAATTTCTGTTTTTGTTGCTAGACATAAGTGGAAGAACGGCATGGGTGGTTCCCCGATGCTGCCACTAGTGATGAGGAAGGATGGGCTGTTTCCCTCACTCTAAGAAACAGTTGAGCCAAGGTGTGGTGGTACACACCTGTAATCCTAGCACTTGGGAGACAGAGGCAGGAGACCTCTGACTGTGGCTAGCCTGGTCTGCAGAGTGAGTTCCAGGACAGCTAGGGGTACAACACAGAAACCCTGTCTCAAAGGTCCACCCCCCTAAAAAAAAAAAAAGAATGGTAGAAACAGTTGATGTAACATTGCTTTCAAGCACAGGGATCAAGGTACCAGAGATAACATTATTTCCATTCAGTGCATAATTACGGTGACGTATACAGCAAAGAAACTCACTTTCTCCTTGGTAGTAAAATCAAGTTTATTAACTTAGTGATACAACTAAATGGCTTGTACATGAAGAGAACACGATAAACATTTGTTTAATAAAAATGCTTATGATCAAACCTGAAACCCAGTTATGAAGAGTAAAGAGATGTTTTTATGAGCTATAGTATTCCCTCTGTCTTTTCCCCATCTCCCCGACCCCCTTTTGTCTTTTTGGGGCATTTGACTCATAGTAATTGGACCTGAAGTGAAGATGTAGTTTTTCAGTCTGCTTGGGATTCACCTCACACTCCCCTTCATCTAGGACAGGGTGGCCACGGGGGGCTCCTTCCACAATTAAGATAGCTGTTTCCTCTTATGGTGTTTTTTGTTCTCTTCATTTCGTTTCTTATTATAAATACTTGCTTTAGTAAATCATGACCTCCTCAGAGAGATCTCTGCCCACACAACTTAATAGTCATGTTTTTCCAGGTCTCTGTAGAGCACTTTGTCACTAGTCAACATGTTTTTCCTGTTATCGTTTGCTTTTTTTTTCTCTGCTGCCTATAATGGAATGTCCATGGGAGAATTGTGTGTGTGTGTGTGTGTGTGTGTGTGTGTGTGTGTGTGTGTGTGTGTGTTTGTGTTGACTTTCTCCAGAAAACAAATGCTATGATTATGGCTTGACACAGAATAGTTGTTCAGCAAATACATATTCAGTGAGTAAATAAAGGATGGAGGAGATTACTGACATGGTATATTCATGGAAGCAGCTAAGTCTTTTTGCTTACAAGGTCTTCAACAGCCCCCAGCCTTGACAACAGCCATTACAATATCTAATTGTGCCACATGCTTAATTTATTTTCAGACTGAGAATTTTACCTACTCAATTTCAACATGGCTATCAGCACTTTGAAGTTACATTTTCGCCTGTGTCAAAACTAAAAAATAATTAAAAATACATAGGTACACACAACTGGTAGCATGTGATAGAGTCCATGGGCCAAATCTTTTCTGCTCAATGACGCCTGAAATTGCTTTACCTGGACCAGGCTTTTCATGCTAAATCAAAGATAAAACTTAAAAGACCTAGGGAGGTTCTTGGTGGGGGCGCATACATTGGGTACCTGAAAAGACATGTGGGTCTGCTCATATCTTCTTTTGCAGATTTTATTCTGATATTGAAGGGAGAAATTGGGTCAAGAGTGCTGTATAATTTTGCACTGTTAGTAAATAAAGATATAATGCTATGTTATACCTCATTACTACCCTAAAGATCTTTCTTTTTTTCCCTTAGACAAATTTCACCTCTCTCTTGCCAATATTTTATTCCATTTTTTATTTTCTTTAAGTCTTGATATTCTTTTCCTCCATGTAAATTTTCCTAGGCTATGCTTTGTATGTGAAAAACATATTTCTTTTAGATTTTTCTCAGCAAAGTCTCTTCCTTGCAAATTTGTTTTGAGATAATGTTTCACCATACCTTTGAATGCAGTCCCCTAATAAAGCCCTCCCCTTAGGAGAAAGTGTGAAAGATGACTCTGGGAAATAAGATGGATGAAACGCAAGGTCAGCAATATCCCGTCAGGGAAGCCTGCCTTCTGATGCGCTCACTGTGTCTGTCTCCACTTTTGTCCTTCAAAGGCAATTGTGGGGACTGTTCCTCTCTACACTCTCAGAACCATCCTATAAATAATCAGAACACCTGGTGTGTTGTAGTTGTCTAATGTTATCTGAATTGCCTACCTCATAACATTTCCCCCCACAGTGATAAATAGCCACGCTGTCCTGATTCAACATCCATTTCCAATGAAGGATATAGAGTTGATATTAATTCAAGCATTCAGAGCAGAGTCGTCCACAAAGCCCAAGATATGGATCTAACACAGGATTTGTGCATCCTTATGCCTCACCAGATACTTAACTTCAGTCGGTATTTTATCTAAGAATGTCTATTTTATATGTGAGTAAAGGGGAAAAGCAAGGTGAGAGTTGTGTTGGAATTCTGAAATAAAAATAGATATAAAAAGAGTTGAAGATAATGAGGCATATAGACTTGCTTTATAAAATATATTTATGTACAAATATAAACTAATAATGTATTGAACTGACAGCTTTTTCACCTTCAGAACAGGTGATTACTTCGATCTTCCCAGAAGAACAATTTACATAGTAAATGAGAAAGGAGGACACCAAAAGATCACTTAGATTTTTATTCTCTAGAATTCTTGTTCCTTTGCTATAGAACTTGCATGGAGAATTTGCTCACTGGATATTCATAAGAGTCTGTATAGTGTTATATTACTTGTTTTTATTGCCTAGCTCAAGTCTCAATAACACAATGTCTAAGGACAGAGGAAAACAGAAGTTTTATACCCATTTAATCACGGGCACACTGAGGGGCTAAGGAAGTTGCTACCAGGATAATTATCAGTGATATGCTGTCAAGTGTTTAAGAGTCAGCTTGCCTTATGGTGGATGGGAGTAGAGCTAAAATTTGAACCATTTGTCCATTTTTTAAAATAAGTATCACCATCATAGATGGTTTCAATTTGTAAAGCCACTATAGATAAAATTAGAAGATTTTTGCATGTGACTTTTTCTTTCAATTTCAGTACTATACCCACCTGTACTGTGGTAATTGACAATGGACAGTATCACCTTTAAAAGGGAAGGGTTCCTTGGAAAGATATGCATATGGCAGTATCTCATAGGGCACAAAGAATAGCCCCCTCCCAAGCTCTGTGATGTCTGGGGACTGAGACCCCTGTATTGGAGTTTAAAGACCTCCCTTCTGGAATGCTGTCACATGCTTGTTTGGTTGACACTAACCCCTAATTCTCTTACCTTAGTTCAAAGGTGAAACTTGAAGTGGAGATGATATGATTGAGTTTATTGTCCAGGATTGTGGCATTAGTGGCAGAGATTCTAACACTGGGATCTCATTCTCCCACACTGGATGCAGCTTCCAGAGAAGATCACAGGTTCACTTTGCAGCTTTGTTTAAATCAGGTTTCTGATATCTGATTTGTTTAGTTGCTGAGTAACTCAGTAATCTAGTTGCTGTTCAGTAATCATATACTCTTTCTAGTCAGCATAATGTCCATTCATCCTTCCCACTTGGGACCTGGCTTATTGGGATCCTGTAACCTAACATCTGTATACAACCCTTGGAGAGGAAGAGAAAAGAGAAATGGGACCTCTACACTCAAGTGGGAAGGGAACTGAACAAACCTAGCAGGTCACATTTACAGAGACTTTTAAAAAAATCTAGGTGTAGACATAACAGCAATACAGTTTCAGGAGTCAGAAAGGAAAAGGCAAATGATAAGAGAGTTAGCAACACAGAGGAAATTGGAGTGTGAGCTGGAGGGAGGGTCAAGTTAAGATCTATTGCAGAAGCCCTGAAGTGGAAGTTTGGGGAGATGGAAAGTTCTCTCTACCTCTGCAAATTGGGTCTGTGTGGAGTGGACACAGAAAGATTATCAGCAAGTATTTATGTGAACGAGTGACTCCCCAAGCCTGTTCCCTTGTTTCATTTCAGCCTGCCTTTATGTTCTGCTCTGAGGAGAAAAGAGGTTATTCTATGGAGAATGGGAATCAGAGGGAATCTAGGACTGAGAACTCCTGTTTGGGGATGTGGGACTAAAAATGAGGGCTTTACATGAAAAATCATGCACTTTGTGTGGACAGTGACACCTAATTCTTTTTAATAACCAGACCTTGCTAGAAATCTAATACACTATATTCAAATCTTTTAATGAAATCAGCACTCAAAAATTTCTTGCTTGATTAATAAAAGCTGTCATAAAAATAAACAAGAGCATCTTTGGGATACAGGTTGAGAGGAAGCATGGGACATAGGGGTAATTTGAATTGCATGATATAGTGCAGCCATTGGAGTGCTGGAGGCAGATAAAGCTGTCTGCATTTCTACTATACCATCTATGATGTCTATGGCCTTGGATATGTTGCTGAATATTTTTCAATCTCCATTTCTTCTTTTTCAAAATGGAATAAAGCTCATATCTGTAAATTGGTGTTTCCTTTCCAGACCTCCTGGTCCCAAATAACTGACTCAGATACTGAATATGAATTATAAATGCCTGGCTGATAGTTTAGGCTTGTTACTAGCTAACTCTTACATTTAAATTAACCTGTTTCTATTAATCTATGTCTTGCCACATGGTTCATGACTTTACCTGTCCTTTAGCATGTCTTGCTTCCTGGGAAGCTGGCTGGCTTCTCCCTTGACTCCACCCTCCTTCCCATAATTCTCAGTTTGGCTTTCCTACCTAACTTCATCCCCAGCTACCAGCCTGTCAGCTTTTTATTAACCAATGAGAGTAATACATATTCACAGTGTAGAAAAGGATTGTTCCACAGCACACATAAACTTTACAAAGTGGCTTCTGCCGGGCGGTGGTGGCGCACGCCTTTAATCCCAGCACTCGGGAGGCAGAGCCAGGCAGATCTCTGTGAGTTCGAGGCCAGCCTAGACTACCAAGTGAGTTCCAGGAAAGATGCAAAGCTACACAGAGAAACCCTGTCTCGAAAAACCAAACCAAAACAAACAAACAAAAACAAAAAAACAAAAACAAAGTGGCTTC
This sequence comes from Peromyscus californicus insignis, assembly GCF_007827085.1. Lineage (NCBI taxonomy): Eukaryota > Metazoa > Chordata > Mammalia > Rodentia > Cricetidae > Peromyscus > Peromyscus californicus. The sequence goes on along the minus strand of NW_026294480.1, from coordinate 13,502,197 downwards.
AAGGACTAGAGAGATAATTAATAGAAGGGTAGTTGCTGTCTGATGGTTTTACAGTGGATCCGTCATTGAGATGTTGATACACCCATATGCCAGATGAAATCTTACGTAGTCTTCAGTGGACCCATGTGGTATTTGAATCTGAGAGTTAAAGCATGATAGGAGAGGGTGGAAAACCATGTTATGAGAAGTCCCCAGTTGTATATTCATGTAAGACTTTCCAAATGCCAAGTTCTCAATCTATTTCTTCAGATATTTCTGACAGTGGAAATCATTAGCTATTAAAAAACAATCAACATGGTCCTAAAAGTGGAATCACAGATAATGCTATCAGGAAAATCTTTTGTATTTTTTAGAATCTGGGGGTGCTGGAACAAATCTACTCCCCCCCCCCCGCCCACATGATTGCAGTATGGGTATTTTGGAACTCCAGAACTAAAATGTGACTTGTGGTGTCAGACAAGAGTGCTGGAGTGGAATGAATCCAAGGCACGCTTCATCTTTTCGTAGGTTTGTGGCGAGGTCTTGAGGACAATTAAGTTGCATTGCAGTGACAGAGCACAGACTTTTAGCTTCTGTGAGTTATCTAACAGAAAGGAGCAAGAGAACATTACTGTGATTCTATCTGCTATGTCACCAAACATCATCCATCCCTATGCAAATGAAATGCCGCACCAATCTGCTGCTGACTCGGCAATCCTCTTGGCTTTTGATTGCATGGACATCTCACTCTGCCAAAACATATCCTTACTTTTTTATAAAAAAGAATGGATTATCTGCTATTTGTGTAGAGGTCCCTAAATGCAAGCCAGCAACTTCATTTGATATCAGATTGACAGAACGGCAGTGTGGTGACACGGGAATCTGGCTGTGGTAGACTTGTAGAAAAGGGACATCTGGTTTAGCTAGGGTCCTGACAAGGGTAATCACTTTACACATGCCTTTTGCCAAAAATGTTGATTTCAGAACCAAACCTGAGTACAAGTAAAACCCCACTGAGCTTAAAATGTATATTGTCCAGATACCAGTGTATCACTTTGATTACTAAAAGCTCTTATATACTCTTAAAAACTAGAAAAGATGAAATACAAGTTAAGTGAGATTAGCTAATAGTTTAAGAAAACTGCCTTCAAAAATCATATGAAAATCCTCTTTGCTTCCAGAATCTCAGTCTACATGCAAGGGCATTTATCCAGTATTGAAGTGATTAAGTTATAGCTCTGCCAAAATTTATGCAGATGCGCCCAAGTTTAGTGGATTGCGGGCGATGTTCTCAAAGTGTGAAAATTCACCAACAGGTCTGATTCAGAATTTTTCAAGGCCAAATAAACACTTTCCTGGAGGCAGAGCAGAGAATTTATTTACATCCTATTGCCCAGTCGATAAATAATGCATAGCCTTGGTTAACAGGCAATTACAGCCAGGAGAGTTGAATTGTTCTGTAGCTGTTTTATTCAGCTCTTAGTAGACAGGACACTGGCTCTGGATGAGAATAGAAGGCACCTTCCTGTAAAATACTAACACAGGTAATGCAAGCTATTAAGTGTAGACTAGCTGGATAAAGGTTGTGTAGCAGATTGTTCCTTAAAAGGACATATGTGACATGTCTTGAAAGGTCCCAGTTTACCACCTGTTTTAATTTGGTGACATCCTGTTGCTGGTAAGCACTGCAAAAATAAGCATTTTGTTATTTTTTGCTTAATATCATTTAGGTTCATCCTGGTATCTGTGCTGTCCAGTTTTATGTCAGCTTGACATAAGCTAGAGTCATTGGAGAGGAAGGAGCCTCAATTAAGAAAATGTCTCAGTAAGATTGGGTTGTAGGCAAGCCTGTAGGGCATTTTCTAACTAGTAATTGATGGAGGAGGGCCCAGCCTATTATGGGTAGTACCATCCCTGGGCTGGTGGTTCTGACTTCTATAAGAGAGCAAGCTGAATAAGCCAGTAAATCACCCATGGCTTCTGAATCAGTTCCTGTCTCCAGGTTCCTGCCCTGTTTGAATTCCTGTCATGACTTCCTTTGATAATGAACTGTGATGTGGAAGCATAAATCAAATAAACCCTTTCTTCCCAATTTGATTTTTGGTCATGATGTTTCATCATAACAATAATAACCCTAACTAAGACAGTATGTGATACAATATGGCAATTTAGTTCCACATTATGTGTCTAGAATGTGAGAGTGTGGTAATAGAAAGATTTGAAAAGAGAAGTTCTTATTCCCATAAGCTTGCTGACCAGCAAAAAAGACAAGACAGCATACTATGCTTTCATAGGCAAAACGTGGTGAGCTAAGGCATGTCTAGCACCTAACGTTGCAGGACTATACTTAGAGAGACTTTAGGACAGTGTTGCAGGAGGACAGTGAGTAAGCATTGTAATAGAGCCAACAGGTTTGCTGCGTCACAAGAAGAGGGCCAGGCATTCTCTGTTGTCTTTCTTTAGGGGCTACCCAAACAGTTGGCAAACAGGTTGAGTGTTTTAAAACTGAGTATAGCTAGTGAATTAAGAAAGGAGTAAGAAAAAAAATAGTGCCAGAAAGAGGGAAATATAACAGAGCAAACAAGTTTGGAAAAGTGTAGACATGTGAAAGTGAGAAGTACTCAGAGATCCTCAAATGCAATCAGTGTGGCCAGAATGCAGGTGGTACAGGAAGAGGCACGTGTCAGGAAAGAGAGTAGAGCCCCCACTGAATCCTTTCTGCAATTTTGAGAACGTGGACTTTGTTCTTAAGAAAGACTGAAACGGTGTCACCAGCATGATCGTTATACTTTTGTTAAGAAGAGAGATCTGGCAGCGTGGAGAAGGGAGTCTGGTAGACAGGGTGAAGCTGGAGATGACCATCAGTTAGCAGATTGCTGCAAAGATCCAAGGTTGGAAAGATGAGGTCCTGAGCTAAGGCAGAATTGATGTGGAACGACAGATAAGTCATGAAGCAAGCGCTGGTTCTTAGGTGGCTGACAGCGTGGCTCAGAGAAGGGGGTGTCATCCCTCGGATGAACATCAAAGGGTAAATATAGTCAATTAGGCAGGTGACGTGTTTGGTCTTGAACCTGTGACGTTTGAGGTTTCTGATGAACAAATGGGTAGATTTCCCAGGAAGCAGCTGAGTCAGTGAGTTCTGAGCTCTGCACAGGACTGGGGAGCTCCAGATTAACAAAGCATCTGTGGTGATGCTATGGTAACTTTGGAAAACGCCCTTCTTACAAGATCTGAGAAGTAGGAACTAGGAAGTTCTGTATTGTTTACAGAGAGGATGACCAAAAAGAGAGAGGGAAGGAGTTACAAGGTGAAGAAGGGGGGAAACTGGGAAAGCCAAGCGATCATAAGCAGGAGGAAGTGGGTGGCTGGCTCAGTTAAAATAACCGTTACTGAAGTAGAAACTGAAAATTGTCTGCTGTTTAGCCCCATGAGGCCTCACCTTCATTAAAGACATTTTAATAGAACACGTGAGAGACAGGATGAGGATGAGGATGAGGGAGGAAGAGGAAGGAAATGCTATGGAGACTGAAGGGTAGTAAAGGAGGGTTTAAGAAGAGGTAATGGTGGTTGGAGATAACACTTGTGGACTGGATTTCTCTGAAAGGGGAATTAGTGCAGCTGAAGTTAGAACAAGGCAAGGGCCCTTCCCTTCTGTCAGCAGAAAAGGTTTCAGTTTCTTTCACGATGCTAAATCTACTAGGAGGGAAGGTAGACAAAAAGGAGAGAGAGAGGATGAATTAGACACTCTGGCTTCCAGAGGCAACTGGGAAGAGAAGTCTGGAGACATCCAGGCCATCACATTAAGAAATGCCTTGTTCAACAAGGTTCCACTTAGGCATGTATGGTTGACCTCATCAGAGGTGTGGGTGTGCTTGTGAGTTGGGGGCTGGACTCTAACACTCTAAGTGCTCAGGGGTTCTGTATTAGGTACAGAGTGGAAGGAATTATCACATCCTGAGAAAGGATGACTGCATGTAATTGAAAGCACAAATTGGGGCATCAGAATGAGCATGCTTCTGGATGCTGAGTATGACCAGGCTTTATATTGGAGGTGGAGCTGCACTTGGGCCTGATGTGGGCGGAACTCAGGGAACTGGAGAGAGAAGAGAAAGATGTAGGAAAGGACATGAGCAGATGCCAACAAAAGAGTGGAGGTCATGCCAGGGTCATCGCCCCACAAAAGTGAGTAACTAGTTAGATCACAGGGAAAATGAAGGAAACGGTCTGTACACTATGCTTCAAAAATATCGTATTTTGATGTGTCTCTCACATCCAACATGATGCCACGGAGAGTGGTTCTTCGATAAATATTTGTTAAACTAGTGAGAGGATGAATGCATTTACAAAATAGTTTGCTGTACAGCAATTTGTGAAAATTTTAAAAAGCATCCGAGGATAAACAAGGCATACTAATTTCTATGTAAAGAAATCATTGCACCTTCTATCTGTTCAGGTACTCTCTCTTTGCCATGTAACAAACTGTTCCAATATGTGGTGGATTAATGATTTACTCATGGATGAAATTCTCAAAACAAAAATAAATGTAAACAATTAAACCTCAGAGGTTCTACAAATGAGGATTGCAGCAGGGTGTGGTGGCATTAACTAAACTCACTCAGATGTGCTCTCCCAACAGATGGGCTGATCCGGAGATCAGAATGCTTCCTCTCATGGATACAGCATGTTAACAGGGGTGGCTAGAAGGCCAGACTCTACCGAGGCCTGCTGATGGGAACCTGTGTTGTGAGTCTCCAGCATGGGATCTTGATTAGTCTTCTTTTGCTGGCTTCCTGTGGACAGTGGTTCTCAGCTGAGGGTGCTTTGTCTACTGGGAGGACAGCTGAAAACATCTGGGAACAGTGTTGGTTGTTGTGATCTAAAGAAAGTCCCTCCTATCACCTAATGTCTGGAGGTCAGGGTGCTTCTGGATGCTTATAGACCTGCCAATGCCAGAGCAACACCTCATTCCATCCCCCTACCAAAAAAAAATTACTGTAGAAGATCAAGCACACCAGAAAAACAGGCAGTGGTTGTGGGTCCTTCTGAAGTCAAGTGGACTCATCTACCAAATCATCTACTAAAGGAGATCTAGACCCAAGGGTTAGGGTTTTAGGTACTACATTTTTAACATTTTTAAAATATTAAAAAATTATTATTTTATGTGTGTTTTGCCTGTATGTATGTCTGTTTGTCTACCACTTGCATGCCTGGTGCCTGTGGAAGCCAGAAGAGCATCAGTTCCCCTAGAACTGGAGTTACAGATGGTTATGAGCTGCTGTGTAGGTGCTGGGTTTTGAACCTAGGTCCTCTGTAAGAGAGGCCTGTGCTCTTGGCTGCTGAACTATCCTTTCCATCTCCTAGACCTCACTTCTTGATGGAAGACTCTCAAGGTCACAAAGTACTAGAGCATGAAGGTGGAGTATTTTTCAAAACTATGATTTACTACACCTCTGCGATTTCCAAGGCTAGGGGAGGGCATGGTCCGCTGCAGCCCTCTGGATTATTGGTTGAAAGGATGAAGTGTCCTTCATGGAGGCATCCATCTTCTCCCCATTGCTGGGATGAGACAGAGTATGAAGGCTCACCCTTACACACTGGATATTCTGGAGAGAGAGATTCGGGAGGAGTGGAGACAGCTAGAGGCAACAATAATGTGAGATTAATCGATATGTGAATTGTTTTCTCTAGCAATTATTTTACACCACTGCATATATGTGTATAAAACACCATCTACACCTCAAATGCGTGCACTAATTTTTAAAACAGTGGACATTTCAAACAACAACACTGGTGGTTTGAATGAAAATGGCATCCATAGGGGCTTACATATTTGAATGCTTAGTCACTAGGGAGCAGAACTGTTTGAGGATTAGAAGGATTAAGACGTATGGCCCTGTTCCTGTCCAAGTAGGTGTGGCCTTGCTGGAAGAAGTGTGTCAGTGTGGGATGAGCTTCGAGGTTTCAAAAGCCCATGTCAGGCCCAGGGTCTCAGTCTGTCTGTCTGTCTGTCTGTCTGTCTCTGTCTCTGTGTCTCTGTCTCTGTGTCTCTGTGTCTCTGTCTCTCTCTCTGTCTCTCTCTCTCTCTCTCTCTGCCATCTGCCTGCAGGTCAGGGTGTAACTCTCAGCTACTTCTCCAGTACCAGGCCTGCCTGGTGCCATGCTTCTTTCTGTGATGATAATGGACTAAACCTCTGAAACTGCAAGTGTGTCCCCCATTTAAATGCTTCTCTTCTAAGAGTTGCCTTGGTCGTGGTGTCTCTCCACAGCAGTAGAACAGTAACTAAAGCAAACACAGAGAGACTAGTTTGATAAACTCATCCTGAAGCTGAATTCCTATTTTGGTAGTTATAATTTACTAACCAGTGTTGTTTCATCTATCCTCAGGAGAGAAAAAAATCTAAATATCTGAACAGGAATGCTCTTGTGGTTTGAATGTGATATATTCCCCCAAATACTTATATGTTGAAGGCTTGATTCCCAGTGTAGCAGAGGTTGGCACTGAGGCCTTAGGGAACTGGATTATGAAGATTTTAGTTTTATTAAAGGTTAATCCATTGGTGAGTTCTCAATTTGTTAGTATTTTGGGGATGTGGTGCTAGCCTGGTTGGAGGAAGTGGGTCACTTGGGGCCTTCCCCAGAAGGCTATATTCCTTGTCCTCAACACCCTCCTGTCTCTCTATGCTTACCAGTTAACATATGCTAGCAACTTATTTCTGCTGTGTCCTTCTCACCCTGATGCCCTGTTTCACTACAGGCCCACAGCAATATGGCTAATTGACAACAAACCCAAACCAGGATCCAAAATAAATCATTCCTGCTCATCCTTGTTAGCTTTACTCATCAGTTTGATACAGCCCGGAGTCATCTGAGAAGAGACTCTCAATTGAGGAATTATCTGGATCAGATTGACCTGTGAGTGTAACTGTGGAGATGGTCTTTATTGTTAGTTGATGGGGCCTGGGCACTGTGGGTGTCTCTATTATCTGGGAAGCTGGTTCCAGGTTGTACAAGCTTGAGGCTGTGAGCTAGCCAGCCAACAGCATTCCTCCATGGCTTCTCTTCAAGTTCTTGCCTAAGATCCTTCACTGACTTTCCTCAGCGATGGACCGTGACCTGGAAGTGTAAGCCAGGTGACCCCTTTGTGACTCTAAGTCAATTTTGGTCAAAATACTCTATCACAACAACAGAAAGAGAACCAGAATATGCCTTTAAACTGTTTTTCACAGATATTTGTCATGGTGTCATCTATTAGATACTCATAGGTATGTCCACCTTGAAATTCAACTGATTCTTAGTCTGGGAGAAAGAATTGTGATTTTTGAAGTCCTTTTAATTTTTATCTTAAATACAATATTATAAACAAAATATCCACTTCTACTTACAAAACTTCAGCTCTTTCAAAATCTTGGCAAATTATCTTAAAGACTGCTGTAGATTAACTGCACGCTATAAAATCACTCTGTCAGTCTTAATGAAAACTCCCACTTGAATGAAAAAAAAAACCCCATGAAATTAAATTTAAATGGTAAAGAGGAAGAAAGAAAATACATAATTAAGATCAAGATAATGTTTATGCCAAATAATCATCACAGGTGAAATTAGTTTGGAAGAAAGATCAAAAGCCCACATTTTTGTGAGGAAGCCAAGGAATGTACTAGATGTCCAATGCTGATGTTCTCATATGTGGACATGGGGCTACATCCTCTTAACTGAGCAGGCCTTTTCAAGGCAACAGCACAGCTTCTAAATGAAGTTTAATTTCAAAGGGCCTGATGGTTAAGTATTCACCCTCAACTTCCCAAAGCTGCTTCACTGTCTAGTGATTTGCTCCGGAGATACCCTTGTGGATAATTTTGCCTTCATTCTTAAAAATAGCTTCTCAGTTTGTAAAATTGCTTGATGATCTAAGAGTCCCATTCTTTGAGGTAATTATATTGTGCTTGCCTATATTTAGAGCATTAAAACATGCAAGGAGGCTGGGCTTGGTAGCCCATACAGCATAATGTATCCTGGCTTTTGAGAAGTTGAGACTGGAGGTCACACATTTGAGACCAGCCTGAACTACATAGGAAGACCCTGTCTCATGACAAAACCAAATGAGTGTAAGTATAATAAAAATATTTGGGATATCTAGATATAAAAATGAGCAACTGTACCAGTGCAAACTCATTAAAACTTAAATTGAAATTTTGAAATTACCTATTTGGTCAAATATCAAAGGTCACAACAGTACATAATGTAAAAGTAGTTCTATAGATGCATTTGTCTCTAGAACTTTTTCCAAGAGTCAACAATGTAGCAATATCTTTTTGTTTTTCTTTTGGAGACATTCCATATACAGATAAACATTCAGGCAGCTACCTCGTTTTCTCAGGTAGGTGAGGATAAGACCAACTAGCACCTTGTTTCCTTTCCCCACTATTTTGTCACCATTTCTGATGTGATTTGGAAATCACCTTTGATTGGAAAAACTAGAGTTACCACATTGTTTGAACTATTGCATAGATTTTTTTTTTTGTTATATGATAGACTGAAATTTATTTTACCACACCCACCCCCGTTCTGTTCCTGTGAAATATATCTTGATAAAAGCAACTCAGGGAAGAAAGGGTTTATTTCAGCTCCTGGGTCAAGGGCACAGTCTATCATGGAAGAAAAGTCACAACTGTGGGAGCTTAAAGCAGCTGGTCATCTCACATTCACAAGCAGGAATCAGGAAGCGATGAGCATTAGTTCTTACCTTACTTTTTCCTTTCATGTAGCCTAGGATCCCAGCCTTGGAAATGACACTACTCACAGTGGGTGGATCCTAGAATCCCAGGCCTAGAAATGAAGCCATTCACAGTGGGTGGATCCTTTGACATTTTTTTAGAAAAACCCAATCAAAACAACCACACCCTGAAAGGATAAGCAAAGGCAACCTAATCTAGATAATCTATCATAGATATGTTCAGAAGCCTGTCTGGGAGGTGATTCCAGATTCTGTCAAGTTGATGACACTATCCTTCACATCACAGACATTAAGGTTGTCTTTGATATTGACTTTTGCTAGTATGGAAAAGTGTCTTTTGGGATACCTGTGCGATAAAGAACACAAGTGTAATTGGAAAGGCAAATGATACATACAATTAGAAATCATTCTAGTGAGAAATTTCACAGAAGTTGTCTGAGAGTTACATCACCAACAACTACATACCACATTCTTAATTTTCCACACCTTGCCTACTCAGTGTGCCATAAAAATTTTCCAACATCAAAGGTAAGAAATGGTATTATTTTATAGTTTGATTTTCCAATTTCTTATTTTGAGAAATCTTCTTATAAGTAAAAAATTATATTTTCTTTTCTGTGAATTACATTCATGACTGTTGCCCATATATAGAAGATTATGATTTTTTGTGTCGTTTTATAATTTACAATAAATAACAGTGATAGAAAATTTAAGGGAAGAAAATATCTTTTTCTTCTACTGGTTCTAGGCTGACATAAGACAAACAAACAAACAAATCCATTTTCTTTTTTCTTTCTTCTTTCTTTCTTCCTTTCTTCCTTCCTTCCTTTCTTTTTTTGATTTTTTTCATTTGTGGTTTTTTTTGAGACAGGGTTTCTCTGTGCAATAGCCTTGGCTGTCCTAGAGCTCACTTTGTAGACCAGCTGGCCTCAAACCCAAAGAGATCTGCCTGTCTTTGCCTCCTGAGTGCTGGGATTAAAGGCATGTGATCACCATGACTTTTAAAAGTTTTTAAAAGAAATGAGACCATTCATAAAAATGAAGATGTGAAGCAATGATGTGAATCTACTTTTTTTTCTAACTAGATAAAGAGTGTAAAGTTATAAAAATTTTTGATCAGAGGACAAAAAAAGAAGGGTGTGTGTTGAGGGCAATAAATGGAAACCCTTGACAAGGGCATTCATTTATACTATTCTTGGTGCCTTTTTGCCTTTAGAGATGAGGATGGCTCTTTTCTATTTGTGTAGGAAATTTCCTGTTTGTGTGGCAGTTTGAAAGAAAATGGTCCCCAAAGGGAATGGCACTATTAGGAGGTGTGGCCTTGTTGGAGTAGGTGTGGCCTTTTGGAGGAAGTGTGTCACTGTGGAGGCAGGCTTTGAGGTCTCATATATGCTCAAGCCATGCCCAGTGAACAGTTCATTTCCTGTTGCCTTCTGATCAAGATGTAGCCAGCACCATGTCTGCCTGCTTGCCACCATGTCACACCATGATGAAATGGACTAAACTTCTGAACTATAAGCCACCCCAATTAAATGTTTTTCCTTTGTGAGAGTTGCCGTGGTCATGGTGTCTCCTCACAGCAATAGAAACCCTAAGACAGGCACCTCCTGGCAGTTCTTTGTCCTGCTTTAGAGAAATGTAGGAGAATCCTTCTTGTATTTAGTACTACTCAAGTGACTGTAGCTTAAATTACCCAAAGTCTTGGGTTAGGGCACTAACCCCATTATAAGGATTATATATCCATATAGTTGAAGAAATTAATAGTTCTATGAATATCACACAACATTTTGGTAGTTTTTTCTTTGTCAGTTAACTTTACTTATACCATTGTGGAATTCTAAAGTGTGTTCTAGCTACATTTGTCCATCTTTAACCATTAGTGTATACTACTTACAGTAATGAGTTTCATCCTGATGTCTTCATATATGTGTACAATACACTTCAATCATATTCACCTCTCCCCTTCTACCTTCAAACCTTCTTGTATGAGAATCAACACTTTATATTGTTGATTTAAATTTACTGAGCATTTAGATTTAAGCTATGTTTAAAACGTATTTGCTATTAGCCATGTAAACTATCAAGCTTTTAAGGTTAAATCTGAGCAGATTTCTGAAGCAGGTAGACAATAAGTATACTCAAGTAAAATTCATCCTTGAAGCACTTGGCTTTGAAACAGTCTTGGACCTTACATCAGAGGGACACATAGGTAAGACAGAGGAAAAATAATATTTCAAAATATTCACTCTAGAAAATGGAAATTCATTTGGAGGATTTCATGCTTACCATTCTCAATTACAATGAAGAATAAATGAATTCTAGAAAGCAAGAGAACAGTGAAGAGATGAAAATTTTAGTCATTCTGAACAGGGATGTGCCAAAGAGTACAGTTAAAGTTAAAGTGAAAACTATATGAAGAGTAAATTATAACATTCAAGGCCTCAGCAGTTAAAGGCACTCACTGCTCTTGCAGAGGATCCTGGTTTGGTTTGCAGCACCCACATAGTAGCTCACAGCTTATGTAACTCTAGTTCCAGGAGATCTGACACCCTTTCTGGCCTTTGCAGGCCCTGCATGGACATGGTGCACAGGCATAATACAGGCAACCACTCATGCATAAAAAAAAAAATATTTTTTAAAGAACAAATTGCCATTGAAAGACCAATTTATAAAACAAATCAATGTTAAGTAAGAGAATTGAGTCTGTCTTAGAATGCAGAGTGAAAAGGCAAAGGTGTGATCAAGTTGAGGAAAAGGGGTTCTGATGGGGAACTGCTGATCTTGAAGAAGACACAAGAAAGAAAGAATTAACACAGTAATGAGAACATTAAAGGTTTCCAATTTCTTAGGGGCAAGCTTCAAAGGAAACACAAACTACTGGTTGATTTAATGAGGAAAGGAATTCACTTACAGACATTGGTTAAGTCTCAACATCACCAAGAAAGTCTCAGAAGCAGCCTTGGAGTATGGGTTTCCAGGGACTGTACAGAGACTCGGGCACTGAGGTTACAGCTTGGGCCACAGAAGTGAGGCAGACCGGGATGGGAATGCTCCTGTCACACTGCAGAACCTGGCACTTGGTTGTTGCTGCCACACTCTTTCCCCAAAGCAGCTTTTGTTTTAAGGTTTGCATTGGTAGATCCAAGTGGGCAAGTGCAGATCAGGCATTTGTCTTCCAGCTACTAGAAAGGCAATGAAAAGACACTAGGCTCTTCTCTAGAGGAGCATGGCTCTTCCCCACCTAAAGGGATTTTGTTTCCAAACACAGCTGAAGCCTTGCATATGCCTTCTGAGAAAACTAAATACAGCAGAAGCAATGTCTTACTGCTTCTAACTTGAGACTGTGGAAGACTGATTTCTTGCTGGAGTTTCTATCAGTTGTTCATCTTATATGAAGCAGACTGTCGTGTTAAGCTGCCCACATGTCAAGGAACTTAACATTTGCTCACAGCCGGGAAGGGCCTGAACTTTGTAATATTCTGAAGGAAAAGAGTTCATCCGGCTACTAACTGACCCAGTGGGCTTGGGAACTTTCCAATGGACGTTTTGATGCAGACACAGCCATGGATGACCCTTAGTTATGTCCTGGGAGACTCTGTGGTAGGGGCATGTAGTTGATCTCTTCCCAGCCTCCTGACCCATAGAGAGGCTGAGATGATGCTCATGACTCTTCTAACTTACAACATCCTAGAGGCTTTGTTACACAACAGAAACAAGTATTAAAAATCCAACATGCTTCATAAATGATTCTGTGATGAAGATTTAGCTGAAATTTATTAGAGAAGATGTAATCAAAACTAACACTGTTGACTATGAAAAACGAGTATAATATGTAGGAAGATATCAGAGTGAATGTTCCTACAGCAATTCTCAAAACAGATCACCTATGGGAACCAAAATGTGTGTGTATTGGGGAGTCTCTCTTTATACACAACCAGGTCTCCAGCAGTAGAGTCTGTGATGAACACAATCAGAGTGTCTTTTAACTCAATTTCACTCTGACCCAGTCTACTTGGACTGAGTCATCAGGGCTGCTCCCTCCTCAGTTACCATTTGCATACAACAGGTTGTTATTTACTTCTACCTAGCTATGAGTTGAGGTTTTCACAGCCCTTCCCTGTGATTTATACTGCCCAGAAATTAGGGCCATGGTTACTTACATTTTGGCCACTTACAATGATAATACAGAAGACACAGGTAAAGAGTGAGACAGTGAGATGGAAGGGATGCACAGGCCAATGGGACCACTCTCCAAGAATCACCCTGTAGCCCGCTACTCTTAAGTCTGACAAAGCCCATGGGTCTTTAATGGATGCTTCATTATGAAATGACAATTGCTCACATCATTAGGCCCCAGCCATCAGACAGCTCATTAGCATAGAAAGGCACTTATCACTTTGGAAATTCTGGGTGTTTTAGGAGTTATACACTACAAAACAGGAACAAACATATCTCTGTATATGTACATTCACATATGTGCATATGTATGTATATATGATAATAAAATATCACAAATACCACTGAAAACTTATTAATCAAACAAAACATAAAGATGAGCTTTTATGACCTCAGTGTGGTTTCCAATGCCTTTTAGAACAATCACAGAAGCAATTGGAAGTTCCTGGAGAGAAGCAAGCTGATTGAGTTGGATCTCTGCCAAGGCAGAGAATTAAGGCCCTGATGTCCCAGAGATAAGGAAGAAGACAGACAATAAAGAATTTCCTCTTCTTCCCTGTCCCCACTGATGCCACCCTGAAGTGGAGCTCATATCCCCTCAGAGTGGCCTCAAGCATTGAGTGTGTGACTTCGCTGCATCCCTCTCAATAGCACATCCTCAGAAGACCACCTCTCTGCCTCCCTGCCCTGTGCCTTGTTTCCACTCCTTAGAATAATATGAAAATAATTCATAAGCCCTCTGCCTGAGGCGTTGTTCTGTACTAACTAAATTCTAAATAAATGGCCAGAAACAAAAACATTTTTAAGAACTAGCAATAGCTAATTAGGAAACATAATGGCAAAATGCACACCCTAGGTTTATTGTGTTGTGTTTCATTATTGCTTAAAAATACTTTCTAATTTCCTCTGTTCTTTCTCCTTCTGAACTATGGGTTAATATATGTGCAGTGCTTCCAAGGTATGTGGTTAATACCGTGTATACGTGCTAGCTTTATTTTTAGAAGGCATAAAGATAAATACGTTCCCATAGTCACATTCACATAAACATATTGGACCACACATAAAAAAGGTCTCTTTTACAAGATATAAAATTTTACAATATACATGACAAAATAATTATATCTGGAGTTTGTAGAGTATCTTATACATGTTCTATGCATGACAATATGCATGCATATATACATATTTAAAATGAGGAAACAGAGGCATGGTAATTTATCCATATTGTAGGATAAGTTGAATCTAATTTTGAACCTTACTAATCTTAATAGATAAAGAGGTTTCAAATCAGTTTAGGAAATGAAAAGCACAATTATTACTCTCCATTCTCAAACCCCATTATAAATAAAATAGGGCCATCTATGTGAATCCACAGGGTATTAGAAAGCTTGTGGCCATGCCAGTTGTATAATACAACCCGTGGTTCTGGAGCATAAGAGGGAGGTGGTCATAAACTGGTAGAAATGCTATCAGAGTTGAGAACCTCATAACACTGCAACTTCCCCCCCCCCCCGCCCCTCCAATTTAGCTTCTCCCCAAGAAACTTCACACTGAGCAGTACTGGAGAAAGCTGGTCTGCAGGGATGTTCCAGACACTGAAAAGGCCAATGCTGGCAAAGAGCTACTTCAGCCCCTCCTGTACCTCTAGAGACGAGCCGACTCTGGTCCTGGCTTCTAGCATGATAATGCTGAGTCAGGTGTCCTGGTGATGGGCCCTGGTGATGAACCCCTTTAGATGCCAATGCCAGGCTCGGCCACGGCCCTGTCCTCTTCCGTTCCATACTTAGACCTGCCTGGCTCTGCGTTATCCACCATGGAGTCAGTGACACCAAAGACAGGCCTTTGGACACCATCTCACATGCTGAACACACAGCTGAGAATCACCAAACTGGAGCAGAAGTAACAAGCCGGGAAGAGCACACCAAAGCCGTTCCAGTACAGGCACTACAGCATGACAGGCAACAAGGGTAATGGCCTGGGTCGGAAGTGACGTCACAGAAAAAGCACACCAAGTTGCAGGGGTAGAGAGAGGTGCAGTGGATCTAGAAGTTAAGGGGGGAATTGGGGTAATCTTGGAATACATAGTATGGAATTCTCAAGTAATTAATACAAATATTACAAATGTTTATTTAAATATAAAAAAACAAATAGTTGCCCTCCACATGGATTGACTATTTATTGGTTCTTCTTTGCTTTTTTTTTTTTGTTGTTGTTGTTCTTGATCTGCATTTTGCTAGTCAATCTGTTTTCAGCATCATCTCTTAGAAATAGAAACTTCATTCCCCGGACTATCATCAAAATGTTTGCTTCTGTTTAGTACATGAGTTTTAGCACAAATTGAATAAGCACATCTCTACATTCGAGGAGATTTAAAATCTAATTCACCGAGGGTTGTCATTTTCAAAGTCTAACTTTTAGCTTCCAAAGCAAAAACCCAAGCTATCCTTTGAAGTCGGTGGGAAACCTTTGCACAGAGCGCTGAGGAAAACAAGAGCCTGAAAGGCCCTGGCTTCATCTGTCTGAGATGCCTGGCCTCTTCCCACTGCACCACACTGAATTATATCGCTTTCATTAAATTTGTTTAGTGTGTGTGTGTGTGTGTGTGTGTGTGTGTGTGTGTGTGTGTGTGTGTGTGTTGCTGGGGGTGCACACATGCTATAGTGCATCTGTAGAAGGCTGCGGACAACTTGTGTCTGTTCCCTCCTTTCACCATGTATGTCATGGATATTGGACATAGGTTGTCAGGTTAGGTGGCATGTGACTTTACATGCTGAGCCATATTGTTGGTCCATATGCATTATATTTATTCCGCTTTAAATTAACTTTTACTTTAGACATATGTCTTTGTGTTGTGCACAGCCAGCCCAGTTAGTTTTAGACACTTCCCTTTTCCCTAAACCCTCTGCTTCCTTCAAGTCAAAAAATAAAAAGCCAACAAAAGCCTCTAGTGTTTAAATTCTTACTGACACTTTGTTTAAACTTCTGAAACTTTTAGATTATCTTTCTTTAGTTTCTAGTGGCACTTTTTGCATGCATGTACAGTGTGCATTCTAGTGTATATGGATGATCACAGGTGTGGGCATGTGCATGTGTAAATGTGTTCATGCTGATGTCATCCTTTTTGCTCATTGTATTTACTAAGCAAGGTCTCTCCTGAGCCTGAAGCTTGACAATTCCCACTCATCTAGCTAGTCAGTTTGCTCTGAGGATCCCTTTGCAAGCAGTGGAATTACAAGAGGTTCCATGCCTGCCTGGCTTTTATATGGGTCCTGGGAGAGTCTAATGATGGCCCTCACACTTGTACAACAAGCATTTTAATCCACCGAGCCACCTCCCCTACCCCTTTGTGGCATTTAAAATTGCTCAGTTCTGCTATAGTCATATCTTTAGAGAGATTCACTGTTACTTAGGATGGTGTACCTCTACCCTGATAATGCTGATGTCCTTGCTGTGATGTGTGTGTGTGTGTGTGTGTGTGTGTGTGTGTGTGTGTGTGTGTGTGTGTTTGTCATACAATGCTCATCAGCATCTTTAGCTTCTACACATCAGAAGCCCCACCCTACTAAATGTAGTAACAGCAAAATTAAAACAACAAACATTGCTAAATATCCCTAGCAGAGAGGAGTTGAGTAGAAGTCGGCAAAGTTGCTCCTGGCTAAGAGCTGTGGGATGAGAATGAGTTTAGGCTTTTGTTATCACTTTTAGTTATGATTTGTAAATGCATTCTTTTTGAAGCATGCAACCAGGCAGACCTTTTGGCGTAGGCTCTCTTTATCTGACAGAACACAGATAGAAGCCTAGGAAATGTCATACTTACTCAATGACCCTCCACTCCTGGTATTTTCTTTCTGTCAGCAGAATCAAAAAGTAATTTTGAAGAAGTGTGGCTATGTTACTTCATGTCATCAATCTCAGAAGGTCAGGCTTAGCATCCTTGCCCCACCTCATCCTTTCTCCACCCATTTTTTAGGGGCAGAAACATGAAGACCAAATTGAGCTCTGTTAAAGATTCCTTCTCTCACTCTCCTTCAGCCTGGTCCTTCTCCATAAATACGATCTCCTTAGGTCTCATCCTATCCCCTTATGCTATGTTGGCCAAGGAATGTTTGTTTAAGGTTTATTCATCTCCTTGAACCCCAGATGCCTCTCATGAACCTTGTGCTGTTTAAAGTAGGGGGTGGGATTCCTTCTTCTCTGTGAAGGCCTGTACAGTAAATATATTCATCTTTATAGGCTACGCGTTCTATCTGTTGCATATTCCTCTTGGTTAGTACTTGGGGGTTTGAAACTTTTGGAATTTTAGTTCAAAGTCTTCAGCACACCACTGACACCACCCTGGGGGCCTGATATTAACTTACAGTAGCCTGTACCCAATCTCGGAGCTTCTCTTCCCTCCTCAGTGAGCATAAGACAGTCTGTGTAGGTGTCAATAGATACTAACTGGGTGAGGACACCCTAACCTACAACACGGCACCTCGGCATGAGAGCAAACAGCAGAAGCAGAGAAGTCTGCTTCGTACCTCTTCCTCCCTGTCTTTTGTCTTCTTTCTTGAAACAAATTGTAAAAGAATCCTACGACCTTCTTGTAACTCAGGTCACATGACCCTTGTGAGAACAATACCACCCCTTGACTTGGAGGGAGGGAGTCTCTTAAGATACAGGAGCACACAGAGCAGTATGAACAGGCCTTGATTAATCTCTCCAATTTATTAATGTCAGACTACCCTTTTGCCAAATCATTATTTCTATCATCCCTCTCCAGTTTTCTATCAGAAGCAAACATTGAGAATATAATTTTCTGTGGTTAATTGTCTTTATTCAGAAAGCCTCATGTATCCTGCACAATTTATACTACATAAATTTGTATCTTTTTCTTGCTTATTTATTTTGTTTTACAGGAATCTCAGCCATTAAATGAGGGGTGAATAACAAAAAAAAAAAAAAGTATTTTCCTCCCACAAAACTCCAGATAACTTATCTGTCTTTTCAAAAAGCATTCTTAATGAACACAGCTCATATGTAGTGCAAAAATGATGCTGGGTTATGTACATGGATTATGCTGAGAAGTGGCGGTAGCTACTGTTTTCTACCCTAGGTGATGTTTACTGGTCTTAAAGCTTCGTGGCCCATTCTTGGCTAACTACCCCGTTTTTATTAAAGTTTTAGTTCAGTCATTCAAATGTTCAGTGTCTGACAATAATCATAAATTGTCTCCAAACCAAATTCTTCCTGCCCCCAACCTCAATGTGAAGAGAATTTGCTTGGGACGTATGGGGATGATTGTAGCTAGAGTTTTCCTTCCTGACCCACGGTCAGGACAAATCTCTGTCACCCACCAGTCCCACAGCTGCTCAGACCCAACCAAGTAAACACAGAGACTTATATTGCTTACAAACTGTATGGCCGTGGCAGACTTCTTGCTAACTGTTCTTATATCTTAAATTAATCCATTTCTGTAAATCTATACCTTGCCACGTGGCTCGTGGCTTACCGGCATCTTCACATGCTGCTTGTCATGGCGGCAGCTGGCAGTCTCTCTCTGCCTTCCTGTTTTCTCTATTCTCCTCTCTGTTAGTCCTGCCTATACTTCCTGCCTGGCCACTGGCCAATCAGTGTTTTATTTATTGACCAATCAGAGCAATTTGACATACAGACCATCCCACAGCAGATGATCTTAATGCTTGCATCTTTTCCATTTCCCCCATGGCTCACCTCTTCCTACAGCCAGATCCTATTCTGGGTAGAAGTAGGGTGACGAGTAAAGTAAGGATGTGTGGTAGCTCTTTCTTGTCAGCTACATTTGTCCTGGCTGGGACTGACGAGGACTTTGAGCTGTTCTACCCTAGGCTCTCCTGAAAGCTGACTCTGCCTAGCATTGTCCAGCTCTTTGGAGGCTCTCAACTTTTCCATGGCTCCCTTGACCTGTAGACACACTGCAATTATGGATGGCTCTTAAGACTAAGGGATTTCTTAGTCTGTGGCCATTGGGAAGTTCATTTCCAGCTCTTCCTGCTGAACCTTACTGGCTGTGTCGAGGAGTGGGACAGCAGAAAACATTTTCTCCTGTGTGACACGTTTGAGTGAGATTACATACTTAGGCACTCCTTGACACACAACCCAGAAATGTAGGTAGATTCAAGGCAACAGCATGTCCATAGCTCCAAAGAGTGGAGCAGCTGTCTTCTCTTTGGCTCACTGGCTATACAGAGCAGGAGTGGATCCCAGCTCACCATCTTCTTTACATTGGGTATGAGTCAACCACCATTTAGTCCTTTGTGTCTCCTAATTGTAGAGCCCTCCCCAAAACTCCACTTGAAAGGCTAGGGTGAGAAGAAATCAGCTTTTCCCCCAAACAGTAAGTAGGTGGAGCACACTGGCAGTCATGATTCTTTCCACAAATATTTATCGAGCATCTACCATGTATAGACACTCACTGTCCCAGAGCTGAGGATATATACAGCCTTTAACTAAATCCCTGCCTCAGGATGGATGAAATTCTACTAACAGTTCTGTCTACAGGAACCTATTTTTTCATCTTGCATTGCTTCTGATGTGGGAGAGAGTTTGAGTTCGGGCATGGAATATTCTTACATTCTGGATATTACCAATGTAGTAAGTCAGCTTTCTACATGTCTCAGAATTTTGGTTATCATATATGAACATGGAAGCTATGGTGTGGTCAAACCTATTTTATTACTGAAAAAAATGCATGAAACATGAAAAGAAGCTTAGAAATAATGTTAATGGAAGGCAAATACAAGGGAGGCGTATAAGGCTCAAAGAAACAGATCCTGGGGGTTCTTCAAGACAAGTCTCTTTTGCAGAAAGCCAGGACAAAACTATATAGTTCTCTATAACAGAAATAGAAACAGCTTCCAAGCTTTAAGCACCCTCATGCACACATCCAGTGTTTGCTTTTCTTAATCTTATTTGATTTTTAATCGAATCATACAATCAAGTTTAATCATCACAAATGCCTTCAGAAGGTTATGTTACCTTAGGAAGTTGTGTTACTGTTCAAACTGGTAAAGCTGGTTGATGCTCTTAGCCATGTCTTGCAGCTATGAGGTGCACAGCTTTCTTGAGTTGGTCTACTATGGACTTACTAGTACAAAAAGCGCAGGAAGTTTGGTGTTGGCATGGACTGGGAGCAGACTGACAGAGTGGGAACATAAGTTTCTGTCACCAGCTTACTGAATGGGCAGTTCCCTTTCTGTGGGACTCCCTTTTCTCCTCCTTATAATGAAGATAATGGTACCTGGATCCTGGCCCTGAGATGAGGATTAAATAAATCAGCACATTTGAAGCACTTGGAACAGTGCCAGACCTAGTAAATGAGCAATCAATTTTAGTTATCATCAATAAGTGCAAAAGAATTGCTCATGTAGTTGGAAGCTCATTCATTTTTAAGATGAATTTTTGAAAATGTTGCAATCATCTTGTTCCATGTGTTCACTCTGTAAGCTTTTCCTGAATACCCATTATGGGTTAGAGATTTGCACCAAGCACTGGGGACAAACTATCAAATTTGCGTGAATATAGATGACCTGGCCTCAAATGATGTGCCGTTCAGTGTTAGAGAAAGAAGAGATGCTCACAGAGGATTGTATGTTAGTCAAGGCACTGGCAGACATAGTGTGCACCTGCCAGGACTGGGACAGTGGGAAGTTCAGAGGCTGTGCACAAGGACATACGGGAACTTCTCACCCTGGTTATCTTAAGTGACTGAAGTGTATAACTGACTGTGGTGGTTTGAGCCACCCATAATTTTTGACATTTGAGCAATTGGTTAGTGGCACTGTTTGGGTAGGTTTAGGAGGTATAGTCTTGCTAGAGGAAGTGTATCACTGGAGGTGGGCTTTGAGAGTTGGAAGACTTGTGCCCTTTCTAGTCCACACATTTTGCTTCCTATTTGTGGTTAAAAATGTGGACCCTCACTTCTGCTCCAGCCGCCACATCTATAGCCGGCTGCCTCCCCTCCACCATCATGGACGCTAGCTGTCTGAAACCAGAGCCCAAATAGACTTCGTGCTTCTATATATTGTCTTTGTCATTGTGTTTTATTACAGCAGTAGAAAAGCCAGACATTTTGATATCTTTCATCTGACAGTTGATATCAAATGTGTTCTTTCAAACATTACCCAGAATCATGGCTTATAGTCAAGAATTGTGGTCCTTACATAAGGGCACTTAAAGCCTTTAATGCAATGATACTGCAGCAGCATCAAGAGATGACTTCCTAAGAATTTGGGGTAGTACCCACAAAAATAACTAAATAAATGAAATTAGAAGTCAAGAAAAGGAAAGTAACTAATATACTGGCTTTATTGAAAAAGGACCTGAACACGTTTCATTGCCTTTTATAGGTTCATCAACAAATGTGGTATGGGCAACACACTCATTTTTTAATGTTAAGGTCCTGACAATTGAACCGAAGGATCATGCATGTTAAGTAATTGTGCTCCTCAGAGCAATACACTGAGGCTATATACTTTTCTCGGACACTCACACCCTTCATTATAAATGCCAGTTAGAGAAGAGGTTACGAGGCAGTAATATTTCCAGGAGTTAACTCAAGCATGCACAAAGCCTTTTGCTCATAAATGAAATCTTGCTGCTGAGATATTTTTAAGAGATTGGCTTTAATTTCTTTTAGAGGGGAATAATATTGTTATTTTCAAATGCTGGGGGTACTACTCACATTTCCAAATTCGTTGTTTACAGTCTGCTGTGGGCAGGGAAATTGGGCATATTTAGTAGAATTCTATTTAGTTGGAAGCATATTTAGTCAGATTCTACTTAAGATTAAAAAATAAAAAAGACCATGTCATGTCACCTGAACAAGTGGAGACATTAATAAATAAATCTGCAAGACTGTCCAGGGCATGGGCTGAGGTGATCTGTTAGGGGGCTGTTTGTTCATTTCCTGACTCTCAGCTCTAGGTTGCGTTTAATCTTGGTAGGTAAATGGTCAAACCTTGCAGGGATGGCTTTGAGCGGGAAGTGCTCGCTTGTCCCACTGGTCACTCTTTCATTCCAATGCTATTCACTCTCTTGTGCCTGCTTCACAATTCCTCTTGGCCTTTGCATTTCAGTCCTCAAAGGAGCTCACTATGCATGAGAGGCAGTTTCTCTAGCCCCTTGATTTGGTTAAGCTGGACTACCTCTAACATATCCTTGTCTATCGTTTGAACCCAGCTCAAATGATCTACTCTGAGAAGCTTTACTGCAGTGAATCCCCTTTTCCATACGGAACTATTTGTATTTCTAGACTTTCATAACACTTTTAATCTTACAATTCTTAATCTATGCAATGTATTTCATCTTTTGTTCCCATATTTTCAGTTTTTATACTGGTATTAAAATATCAGTCAAAGGGCACAGTCCAGCAGATTTAATTTGCTAATTGCTGACTGTACAAATGATATTTTTTTTAACAATCAATCTCTAATATATATTAGCAGTTGGGCCCATGACACTATCAAATATTATTTTACATTTTAAATTTTATTTGTGTGAATGTGTGTGTGTGTGTGTGTGTGTGTGTGTGTGTGTGTGTGTGTGTGTGTGTGTAGGCTAGAGAACAACTTGTGGGAGTCACTCTCTCCTTTGTGGATCCTGGGTATCATATTCTGGTCACTGGACTTGGAAAAAGACACCTTTACCTTCTGTTATCTTGCTGGTCCCTATATGTTATGTTTATAAATGATTAATTTATGCCTATTTACTCAAGCCTTTCTACATTTTTTAGCATTTAGGCATCCATTGTATACGTAAAGTTTTTATAATGCTTGCTTTTGTATCATGATAACAAGTACATCTGGAAGTGCAGTTTCATGCTATAGCTTTAGTGGAGGAGAGGGCTAGGTGTGGGGATGGGGGAATTCAGTTGGATAGCAGTAGGTGGCAAACACAATAGTTGGAACAAGCTACAGATTACATCCAAGAAGTAGGCATAATGGGAGCTTTTTATTAGTCAAGCAGTTGTTCCTTTGGGAAGAACACTTACCTCCCTTTGAGAAGTTGGTAATGACTCACATTTTATTGATGGAATCTTCACTGGCTGGTCATCAGTGTATGATGTATTTGGGGACATCATAACTCACCTTTGGAATGTTTAAGGTCTGGGGAATGGTGCAGAGGGGAGGCTCTTGGGGTTAGTGGTCTAGTGTAAACTTGGAGCTGGTTCTCTTCTTTGTTGAAGAGAGCCTCTATGGTAGAGGCCCCATGAAAGAAATAGGCACTGGGGCAGACCGATTCACATCAATGTGAAAGCCAGAAAACTAATGTTGCTTCTTTGCTGTGGGATGTTCTGTATGGCAAATGTGTTGCTGATTGGTGAATAAATAAAACACTGATTGGCCATTGGCTAGGC
Source organism: Peromyscus californicus insignis (assembly GCF_007827085.1). Classification (NCBI taxonomy): domain Eukaryota; kingdom Metazoa; phylum Chordata; class Mammalia; order Rodentia; family Cricetidae; genus Peromyscus; species Peromyscus californicus. The sequence continues at coordinate 13,478,936 of NW_026294480.1, read as the reverse complement.
AGGAAGTGTAGGCGGGACAAGGAGGAGAATAAAGCTGGGAAGTGGAAGGCTGAGTCAGAGAGACACTGCCAGCCGCCATGATGACAAACAGCATGTGAAGATGTCGGTAAGCCACGAGCCATGTGGCAAGGTATAGATTAATGGAACTGGATTAATTTAAGATATAAGAACAGTTAGCAAGAAGCCTGCCACGGCCATACAGTTTGTAACCAATATAAGTCTCTGTGTTTACTTGGTTGGGTCTGAGTGGCTGTGGGACTGGCAGGTGATAGAGATTTGTCCTGACTGTGGGCCAGGCAGGAAAACTCTAGCTACACTTCTTGCTTCAGCTTTCCACTCTTCTCAACAAGGTCTGATGTCCCGGTAGTGTGATTAGCAATTTGGAGAAAGGAGGGTAAGGACAGGTGAAAGAGGAAGGAAGCTTGGCAATTCCCCTGGACACACTGTAGCTCTTGAATGATTCCTAGGGACAGAGTCTTTGCCAAAGCTAGTTATGAAGTGGTTGTCTGCATTAGCAAGTTTCATAGCTGACTCCTCTGCCCTCTGCCCAAACATGGTGGGAACACATCTCTTTTTAAGTTGTTACTTGTTTAAAAGTGTATTAATAACTTAAAAATAAGTTATTTTGAATTAAAATTTATGTTAATTTAATGTTTAATTCATGCTTACTGAGCATCATAGTAATTATAGCCCTTAGAGAAAAGGGTTATATGTGCACAGATAGACTCAAATAGATTAATATGTAGAACAATGGATAAGGCCCAAATAAAAACATACCTAATGCCATAATGCAAGGAATAGCATTCAAGATGTAGCATAAAATCACATTTAATGTACGAGTTTGGTAGAAAACAAGATAATTTTCAGCTGAGCAGAATCAAAGATGGCTTTATTAGAGTTTTGGCTGCCCTGTCAAGTGACATCGATTTTACTATATTCCAGATGGCAGGTTGGTTCTGGATGCCCTGTGCATGCAGACATCCACAGTGTTTTAATTAGGCACTTTGGGCATTAACATCTCTGATGTGAAGAACTCTTTTGTGTTTCCAAGGTTCAAGACAGGGGAGAACACAAGGATTTCTTACTATTTTAATGCAATATGATCTTTTACAAACCATACACGCTCTTTAAGAGACCAGTTTCTTGTATTCAAGGTCTCAGAACATTTGGGGAGGGGACTGAAGAGGGGGTAGTTTGGGTGGAAATCAGGAAGTTTTGATGGCATTTGCTTGTTTGCAGAGTTTAGGTATCCCAGAGCTTTTAGAGATGAGACCGGGGACTTAGAGAACTGTAGTCCAAGTTATTAAGTTGGTGGGGACCAGTGAAGAGATGAGACCAGGGACTTGGAGAACTGTAGTCAGTTATTAAGTTGGTGAGGACCAGTGAGCATAGTAAAGGTAGAGGGGACCTGGCTATCTTAGATTTGGAAGCCTTTAAGAGTGGAAACATTACCAGGGATAGAAAACCATGGGGAGATGTAGTAATCAATATTAGAAAGATGGGAAGAAAGAATATGCTCTCTTGACAAATGCTAAAATGTCAAATCATGTAAAACCTGAGGACACAGCAAGTCTGTAACAAGATTAGTCAGATTACTCATTGTTTCTCCTTTCTCCTTCACTCTAACTCCCTAAGTCCAGTGGCATGAATTTTAAAATTGGTCATGTATATGTCTTTGTTGAACATGGTCAAATCATCTAAGATTTTGACTTCACTTACCCCTGGTAACAAAGGACTAAGCAGAGAGTAACTACATGTGACTAAGAACATGAGATAATTTTTATTAACCCAGTTAAAAAGTGGAGAATAGTTTGCATCCTATGGAAGAAGTATATTTCTACTGATGATTGCATTCCCACCTAAGAATTTCAGCTTAACCAGTCTTGCAGTGCCTTAAACACAGAAGCTGGTGAATAATTTCCTTCCTGATAGACTATTTGTTTTTTTTTTTTAATTTTGTAAATATTTGCTGTGCATTGCTCTGTTCTAGGCATTGGCAATAGAACCCTGAGGAGGAAAGTTTCCTATAGGGAAGACTACATCAAAGATGCTACGTGAGAAAACAAACAAGAAAAATGCACAATATGAATATATGAGTAGATGTTGGGTGGTGGATGAATGAGCAGATGTTAGGTGGTGGGATGAACCAGGGAACTTGGCCTCATTATAAGGTCAGACTTATAATGAGACTGGAAGATCTTGTTTCAGATGGAGAGGGTGAGTGAAGTGAGAGATGGGACTGAGTCTTAAAGACAGGAATAGAGAAGAAAGAGATCCTTGGAAATAACAAATGAATTCTGGGTAGGGTATGCAGATGTCTTCAGAGATAGGGGTAGGGGTGTGCTAAGGTTTTTGATAGTACACCAAGTATGATGGGAAGCATCAGTGATGCTGAGCAGGGAGCTGATGGGTTGAATTCGTACTTAAATCAGATCACCTGGCTGTTGCAGGGGATGGTTCCATGGTAGGAAGCACAGGGGCAGTCAGGAAGCATGCTGATGGGCCAGGTGCACCAGGATGGTGGTCTGAACTGGGACAGAGGGCACAGCAGTGAAAAGAAGTCGTAGAATTTGGTATATATTTTGAAAGTACATTTGAAGGACTTTTAAATTTCATACACTAAGGTGAAAAAGGAAATGCAATGATGACGTCAAAAATTTTTGGTTTGAGCAACACAGTGAGTGAGAAACTGGCTACTGCTATAATGAAGATGAACAAAAGGCTTAGGGGTGTCGCCTGCTTTTGGACTGGACCTGCTTAGTGAGACATGGCTTTGGACGATACAACCGGTATGTGAAGCCAGGGTTAAGTGGGGCGGAGGGAAGCTGTACGTTGTGGACCTCTCTGCACATGCACCCATGCTGACACGAGGCCACAGACACTGCTTAGGTTCTGGTGCCTTACAAAGATATACTCCGCGCAGGTGAGTGCTGGGTATGGCGTGTGTAGCTTCCCATTGTCAAGCACGGCGTACGGCTAGGGAAATGATTTTGGGATTACGTATAGGCTGGATTCTTAGTTTCCTTTCTTGGGTGTGTGTGAAGACAACCGAGAATACTATGTGGGTTCCATCTCCATGAAGGTATCAATGTATCCTAAAAGTGCCAAAGGAACAATTTTGGAATATCTGTAAGAGCTACACTTAAAAGATTTAAAGGAGCAATTCTAAAGAGCTCTCCAGGCTATTTTTTATTTGTTTGAAGGGCATATCAAGGCCACCATGCCTAGTCCAGATTCAGGATAAATCTAAAATCACTCCCACCCGCCATAGCCTGCATTAACTGCTGTCAAACCCTCTTCCCTTGAAGTGATCTCAGCACCTAATTCCAGGGTGTGCACACTAGCGAAGCTGCAGAAGAAACTCTTAGGGATGTACATTGATGCTACAGAAGAGCCTCTGACACCTGCCTGGCTCTTTCTCATTTTCCCACCATTCTTAGATTCAGCTAGTGGTGTCTAAAGGGTCCGTACTTCACAGTGAAACAGCCCACATACTGAAGGATGTATGTGGGGAGCATAATGATGGATTTCTTTAATCTTCTTTGTTATTTTTAGCTTTCTCCTTATTTATATAAGTTAAGAATGGTTCCATATACATTCCAACATTTACTTGCATTTGATAAAACTTGATTTTTTAAAAAACTAGGTTCATACACATCAGTTTCTGGTGACTGTGGGAGCTGTGGTGTCCTTCCTCAGTTCTTCTTTGGGTGCCTCCTTCCTCTCTTCCACTTGGGTGTTGGCAGTTCCCCTTTCCATGTCTCCCATGACTCCACACTTCTACAGCAGAGGTCAAAAGTCACAGTTTCTACTGTTCCTTGAAGACTCAGTAGGTAAAGGGAAGATCCCTAACAAGACTTTGGGGGTCAGGGGAAAAAGGATTTACCTCTGATTTCAGTGAAGCTGGGAAACAACGTTTCCTTCAGTTTTTATGTGGTTAGCAATCATATTAAGGAAATGGAATTTTCTGTTATTGAAGTTAATTTTTTTCCAGAAACAAGCAACTGAAAGGACACACCTAGATGCTGTTTACCTGCTTAGCTATCCATACAATCTCTGCCTTCATTTTGTCCTTTAATAACATATTTTGTAATATCTCATAGAGATTTATTAGCAATACATTGAATTACTTGGCATTAAATATAAATTTTGTATCCCTTTAAGAATTTATGATCTAGGCTTCTGAGTATATTAATAGTTATGAAAATCTTAAGAGTGGGGTAATATATAAATGTGCGCAGTGTAACTTTGACAGGTGAAGACCCAAACAATGCCGATCTACAATCACATTTCTTCAATGTGGTAAGTTCCTAGGGCCTGCAAGGATTATTTTAAAACTGTGTTTGCTGCCTGCCACTCTGCTACCAAAAATAAACTGGTCTGAGCGAACTAAGTGTGAGAGGACATTCCTGGAAGCTGTTTCACCCGAGGCCATTTGTGACAAAGCATTCTTGACTTTTTTTTTTTTTTTTTTTTGCAACTTCATCCAGATCACACTGATATATGTCAAAAGATTTGTGTCTTGTCTTTCTTTCTTTCTTTTTTTTGTGAAAGGCAAATATACTTCATACCACCACATGTATAATTGAAAAACTTACTTAAGCTGGTATTTTGTCTCAACCATTTCAAAACCTGTTAACTGGAGTTAGAGACACCAAACAAACCACATACTATAGAACTATTTTAAGAGGATGAAGAAAGGATTGGGAGAGAATGCAGCCCCCCCATCCCCCTGCCCCTCCCTGCCGGAGCCAGGAAAGCTGAAGTCAGTCAAGTATCTTAAAAGTCCTTTAATAGGCTGGTGACCTTGAGCGATGTGGTGGCTTGCCCATCTAATCCTGGTTCTTCAGCTATGAAGTTAGGCAAAAACCAATGTTTCCAGGGCCAGTTGCTGTGTCCAAATCATTAAAATGCCACATCAGTGAAAAGTCACAATTGATTTGCATAGACACCTTTCAGGGTATAAATCCAATGCCTTAAGAATTCAGACTGCCGGATTTGGAACACACTGCCAGAGTGCAGGAGCGCAGATTTCTGTCCAGTACCCTGTCAGAAAGCGGGGCGCTCGCGGGGTGGGGGTCCCCTTCAAAAAGGAACCGGGCGGGCCTCAGAAGGAGTTTGAGAGAGAAACCGGACTGAGTCAAACAGAGGTTCAAGGCTGTAGCCCCTTCTCCCGGGAAGGAGGCAGCGACATTGCTACAAGGATGGAGATCCACACACCACTCAAGCCACACAGCGGGGCATTGCCACAGGATGTGACCCTCCACCCTCTGAGGCATCTGAAAAATTTACAAACCCAGGATGCTTACTGCGGGAGAGAGGGACAGAGGAACTGAAAGATTCAAGGGGGGGGGGGGGACGGACAGTGGGATGACAAAGGTTCCAGAGGCTTCTGTTTGAAGGCAAGGGATGCAGAGTCCCCTGAAGGGGAAAGGGCTGGGATCCCCCAAACAACAGTAGAGTAAAAAGCAGTTACAGCATCAGTCCCCAGGAGCCCTTTCCCGCGCGCCTCTGTTCAATGGGTCCTTGCACCACAGGGATACCTACCTCTCCCTCGTCCCAACTCCCACGCGGCGGGTCTCCCCTTGGCCCATCGCGCCCCCACCCGGCCAGTGCCACGGAATCCCCCCCTCAGGCCCACCCAGTAACGGTTTTTGGCTCAGCAGCTTCCGACCCCTCCCCCTTTTCCTAGCTCACGGGAGCCGCAGTGCCGCGCGCTTCTGAGAGGGGCAATCCGCCCCGGAACCGACGTGAGCGGCCCGGGGCGGGGTTGGTGGAAGCGGCCCAGCGATCCCCCAGTTCCAGTCGGGTCCTCTTCTGCACCCACACCTCCCTCTCACGCACGACTCGTCCCCCCCACCCCCACCCCCGCCTCCTCCCTCCCGCCCAGTCCCACGCCTGCTCCCTCCCAGCCTCCCTGCGCATCTCCGCGCTCCCTCCCTCCCTCCCTCCCTCCCCCCACCCACCCCTTCGCGCGCCTGGCACGCGCAGCCGAACTCTGCGCCGCCTCCATCAGAGCCGAGCCGGCGGCTCAGCCGAACAGCCGCTTCTGCCGCCGCCGCCGCCGCGCCGCGCCGGTCCTCCGCGTCCCCTCCCGGTCCCGCCCTCCCAGTCCTGGTGCCCGGGTGCCCCTTCCAGCCCTCCTCCCTCCTCCCTCTCCAGCCTCCCCTAGTGCTCTCTCTGGCTGCAGTCCGCGCCCGGCCCGCCACCGGGCGGGCAGGACGGCGGCGGCGGCGGTTCCACCATGAGCAACGAGGGCAGCCATCGGTGTAGCCGGGTGGACAGCCGCGAAGCCGAGCCTCCCCTGCCCCCGCCGCCTCCGCCCCCGCCGCCGGGAGAGCCGGCCCTGGTCCCCACCTCCCCACGCTACCGGCCGCCTCTGCCCGCTCCTCCGGAGCGCACCGCGGGGTCGGGCGAGCCGCCGGTAGAGGTGGCCCCAAGACGCAAGGGTGCGGACGAGCCGCTGCCGCCGTCTCTGTTGCCCCGAGACCAGGAGGTGTCAGCGGCCGGCGACTCTTGCGAAGGTCCGAGGCGCCTTCCTGAGGTGGCGCTCCCCGAGGCAGCGGCGGAGAAAGGCGGCCCGGGGGAGCCCGAGGCCGGTGCGTGCGGGGAGGGCGAGCGGCGGGGCACCGGAGATCAGCCCGAGACACGCTCCGTGTGCAGCAGCCGCAGCAGCAGCAGTGGCGACCAGCGCTCGGGGCATCAGCACCAGCACCATCAGCCCATTTGCAAGATCTGCTTCCAGGGCGCCGAGCAGGTAAGGCCAGAGGGAGCCCAGGTCTGCAGGCGGTGAGCCTTTTCAGCACCGCGGACAGCGCACGCCTAGTAAGCCCTGCTTTTCCACTCCAGTCCGCTTTCTGGGAAGGCAGATAAAGTGTCCTGGTGGCAGATACAGAAGTAAATTTAACCGACACTTTTTCCCTCTATCTGAATTTGCAATCGGTTACGCCTCAGGTGCTATAATGGTAACACCATCAAGCGTTTCTTGTGAATTACTCAAAGCGTTTTAGTTTATAAGTAGAGTCAAATCTATAGGATGCAAAGGTGAAGTCTTTTCTATTAATGTATCCAGAAAGCCTAGTCTCAGACTACAAATAGGGGTTATGGGGGGGGGGGGGGGGCGGGGTAAGTCGTGCTACAATACTAAAAGGATATATTTCCTTAATTGCAAATTATTAATGCAAAAGGCACTACAGTTCTGCAAAAGGAAGTACATTAAAAAAGAAAGGCTATTTTAGCCAATTGATGTGCTTGATGTTTTGTTAGAAACACATTTCAAAAATTACAAGCACCATTAGAGGCACATGAAAACTTTCATGAGAAGCATCATGCTGGGGGGAAAAGATAATGCATCGCCCTTCCAAAGTGTGTGAAAACACTGGGTTTAATGTCTTTAAAAGTAAGGAAGTTGCATAAGAATATGCAGGCTTTCGGAAACATAGTGCCCCGAGTCAATATTTATGATGCTGCATTTAGAAAAAGTAAAAGCATAATGATACTATGGGTTGCTTTCCGCCATGCATTTCTTCTTCAGCAATGATTAAGAATAACTGCAGAGGAAATGCATCTGACCATCCACTTAAAAGTTATTAAAGAGATTTAATAGTAGAGCTTTCTCCCAAGGGTATTGGGGGCTATGTCTTGCAGACATTTTGCATGTCAGAGGAACATTTATGTCATAACTCTAAGCACTATCTTGGAAATAGTTTTTTTTTTAAGACTTTAGTATCATTCCCATCAGACATATAAAAATTTAATTTGGTTTTCTGGGATAGAGCTTGATGCTTGTATCTTTCTGGGTAAATCGTTTAGAAGGGGAAGAAGGAGAGCTTAGGGTTTGTAAGTGGGGGCAGAAACAGGACTATTCACAGGGAGCCGTTTTCTTTTCAGGGTGAGTTGTTAAATCCCTGCCGATGTGACGGTTCTGTCCGGTATACCCATCAGCTGTGTCTGCTAAAGTGGATCAGTGAGAGAGGCTCCTGGACCTGCGAACTGTGCTGCTATCGGTACCATGTCACGGCCATTAAGATGAAGCAGCCTTGCCAGGTAGACACGACGCTTACTCTTCCAGGAGTAATTTTGTTAACACGGGTACACTTGACTTTCACTCTTGCCTAAGCGATCCCCTTAATGCTACTTAGGCACATTTAATGCGAGTTGAAGTAAGCCCACCATTTAGAATTTGTAGGCTGTGCTTAGAGAAAGTCATGACGTTTTATCTGCAAAATCCAAAGGACGTTTTAACTAAATGATTTCCTTGATAATTTGTTGTTTACTGATCAAATGATAGCCAGCTCCATTTCTTAAAGTCTAAGTTGGTAACATGTCACAGAATCTACTTAATCTGTTTTGTTAATTAGAGGTGCTATACAGTATGTTTAGCAAACATTTTTACATTTACTTAAACTACGCCGAGCCCATTTTATGGAAAATAGATGCAAATGAAGTGGGTACTTAGCAGTGCAGAAACTTCCCCTTGAACCTGTCAGCTCAACTCTTGAGTATTCTTCCTCCTTAAGCTTCTGTTCCATATGAGTTCAATTCTGTCCGTATTAATTCTTGGTGGTATTCAGTTACCAAGTGGATGCAGGCATGTCCCCTGCAGCTGCTCTCAACAATGCTGCTGAAATTGTACATAGTTTCAAACTTTTGTGTAAAATCACACAGTGACGCAATATCATAGGTAGGCAAATGCCCCCCTCCCCAATAGGCTTCTTTCTCCCCATCCCCTTGTTTTTCTTGGTGGAAATGACTCAAGTTCAGAATATTAAGAATGATATTTTAGAGCAAAGTGGGGAACTGTGTAGCAGAGATCTGGCAGTAAACTCAGCAGTGAGCTATTCACCAGACATGAAAGAGGCAATGGGAAAGTGGAGAGAGCAACATGATCAAACCTAGTGGCCCTTGTTTGTATCTAAATTATCAGATCCAATTTACATTGAGCTATATAACATGCATGGCACTGTAGTGTTTCTGAAGAAACCTAGAATATGAATTATTATTTTATTACTAAATAATGTATTTATCATTGTTATTTAATAATTTAAATTTCTTAGTATTTAATTGGTACCCTATTTATTATTGTAGTTAATTTGCATCTCTGAGAGTTGCATTTAAGTTATGATTAGCAATCATGAAATGAAAGAGGGAATTTCTCCACCTCAAGCTTACAAGTTACTTGAAAAGGGGAAGCTAATGAGAAGCCTGGCCACATTGCAGTCAGGCACAGACCTGACACCTTCTCCAGAACTTCTGACTGTGCGTGAGTTAATCGATCTAGTTATGCTGCCGTGTCCAAAGGTCATGGCACGGCTGACATTGTTGTGTCTATGATGAGTAGAATACATGAGAGGGAAGAGACAGGAGTCTTGTCTTCAGTAGTGCGCCCAGTGAGAAGATGAGTGGAGCTGCAGCGTGATGCTAGAAATGTCAAAAATTTAATTGAGAGCTACTATATGTTCATTCCTTTTGAACACTAATTTTGCAGTAAATAGAAATAGGCTCTTTATGAACACTGAGCAGACGTAAAAGTCTAGGGCAAAATAATACTATTTATAGTCATTATAATCCTAGAGCAAAAGGAATTCATGTATTTTGCTTCATTAAAAATACCGTAATTACTTTAACAAAAGCAATTCCCCAAACACTTTCCCCTCAAAAAATCAAAATCCCCCAAGTTAACCCAACATTACTATTGTATTTAAGATTAGTTGTGTATATATATATATACACACACACACATATTGAGCAGGAATACACACACACACACACACACACACACACACACACACACATATGATCTGTGACATTATCTCATTATGACACTGAGATGGAAAGTAATGTTTAGAAAGAGGTTCATATGAATGCTCTGCTAGTATGTTGTTGCATCATGCATAGATGAAAGAACTTTGTAAGACTACACTCAATACATATAAAGCTTGGAGCTCATTTTTTAAGGTGCTAGGGATTGAACTAGGTCTCTCACACATATGAAGCAAATATTCTACCACTGGGCTGTATTCCAAGTCCAAGCTTGCTACCCTTATGTAACTGGATTTGGTCATGAAGCCCCAAACAATGGATTTTTAATGCCCAGATGAAGAGTTTGGTTCCCAGCTTGATATTTTCATTATGGATGATCCACAACCTGAGCATTCACTCTGACTCTTAATGTGAGGGCCATGGGCGTTATCAGTCATTGCTTCCGTGTTCCTATGGCCTGATATAAAGTCACCTCCCCCTGGGCAGAACCATACAGGAGGCATGTGCACGGCTCTTCATTTCCATGCCTGTCTCTCTGTTTCCTAAGCATGGGGTCACCTCATAGCTATGAGCAGGCAGTTCACTGGACTAGAACAGAACAGAGAATAAACAATAATACTGAGCAGGAGTATTTACTGAGCAGTTAGTCTGTGGCAGCCACTGTTTAGAATGCCTTACACACACAATACTGATATTTAGTCTTTGTAACATATTAGTAATCTGAGCGATATGTTATCTCTACATTACACAATGTGAAACTGGAACATAGCCAGTCTCTCCTAGGGATATATCAGCATTCTAACTCAGTCAAGCTGACTTCAGGGTCTGTGGTCTTAACCACTGTGTTAGAAGTTCTTCTCTTCTCTGGAAAGTTCTGATAGCCTGCTTGATATTTCAGGGTCTTTCATGAGTGAGACTTGAGGCAAGTGGGAGCTGGTGTTAACTCAGATCTCTAAGAAGGATTAGAAAGTCTTTTGTTGTATAACAAGCTTCCTAAATTCTTAGTGGCTAAACAGCCACTATAACTTATCTCACTAGAGTCTGCGTGTTGACTGAGGTCAGCTAGGGAGCTTTGTTCCACACATGGAATTACCTGGAACTATAATCCAGAGGTTTGGCCTTGTCAGAGCATCCTGGATGGCTTGCCCCTTTGACTTGTTCTTGGTACTGGCTGTTGACTGGGGTTCAGTCTGGAGATACTTACTGGTACCCCAGTTCTCTTCCCACATCCTGTGCTTCCAGCACTGTGGTGTCTGGGTCTCAGGAGGATGCAAGTGAGCATTACAAATCTATTAAGGCTCAACCTTGGAAGTGATTTGATTTCACATCTGCTGTGTTCTCTATCTAAAGCAAATTTAGTCTGGCTCTGATTCAAGAGAAGGGCAAACTGACTCTGCTTCTGGAGTCAGACCTTTTTTAAAGAGAGACCGTCTCTGCAGGAAAAAGTGTCTAGCATGACTAGCCTTCCCATCCTGATCTCTCAATTTGATCTTTATCAGGTCCATGTGGACCAGTAGGCATCGTTATAACTTCCCTACTGGGGGCTCTGAGCTGAAGGAGGCTATCAGTGCATGGAAGCTTGACTTGCCCCTTGGTGTTTGATGTGTTTGATTATGCACTTTCCAGGAATGTTTGTTACCATCATGTCATCATGTTCATATTTTTTCATTGAGGAGACAGGGATAGTGATGGTCAGGAAACAGGCATGTGTGAACAAAACATGCCACGGAATGCCTAACACTTTAGTTTCACTCACTATTTTTTCTCATCAATATTCAAATTCTCCCACTTGCTTGACTTATGTTTTAGTTATGCTCAGTGGTAGAATCTAGGAGAAATCGAGCAGACACATTTACACCTTAATTGTTGCGTCATTAGCAGTAGGAGTTAATTAAGACATTTGATGTGATTAAAATGCATTTACCTTCCTCCCTACTTACAGAATTTATTTATTAATACATCCAAGATGATACATTAATGGTATTTTAAGAGTTAAAGCTAATTCTGTTTTGAATCACATAATTAAGTTTGAGAATTGAGATGCATGAGCATATAAGATCACATTTACTTCAAGATGTTGGTGACATTATAAACTGATGAAGCCATGTTGTAGCTTATGAATGCTGTTGATGATATGACTCTTTGAGGGGAAAACATTTGCTAGGTTATGTGCTGGGTGGGACACTTTAACCTTGAAGTAAAACTCAGACTGCAGTGCCTCCAGATAGAAAAAGTTACATACACAAGAAGCCCTAACAATAATATTATGTACATGTGAGTTAACTTATATTTAATAGTCTTTACCTTTATTTGCTTAGTATGTGTGTGCATTTGTGGTGTGTGTGTGTGTGTGTGTGTGTGTGTGTGTGTATGTGTGCACACATGCATGTGCATATATGCCATGCCATTCTTGTGGAGGTCTGAGGACAGACCACTTATGGCAGTTGGTTCTCTTCTGCCATGTGAATTTTGAAGATCCAACTTGGGTCCCCAGGCTTGGTAGCAGGTGCCTTTTCCCCCTGAGCCATTTCTCTAGTAATGACTTACCTTTCAAAGGGAGATCATAATGAAACCTATTCCATATGTTATTTTGCACATTGACTTCATAAACATACATGGCATGCTTAGAATGGCTGTGCTTTCTCCTTGTCCATCATCATTGTTACTTGTTCAACCTGCTAAGAGATAGGGGTTTTGGCCCCCTCTGATAAGAGGTGCTTCTTGTTGCCTCTCTGTTGTCACTAAATTGTTACTGCCCTCTTTCCATATTACTCTTTAAGTTTTATTTTTAACTAATTAATAATAATTGTATAAGCTTACAGGGTACAAAGAGATGTTCCAGTGCATGGATACATTGTAGAATGATTAAATATGACGAATTGATGTATTCACCACATCAGATATTTAACATTTTTTTGTGGTCAGATTATCTAAAACACGGTATTTTAGCTCTTTTGAAATATAGATAACATTGTTGTTAACAACATGGGGAACCAGAATTTGCTCCCTGCATCTAGCTGCAATTTTATACTTGGTGACCACAGTTTTCTCTTTCCCATACTCCAACCCCATCTCATCTTTTGATAATTGCCATTCTGCTGGCAAAAAATCAATATTTTGTGCATTCCACACACAAGTGAAGTCATATGGTATTTATGACCCAATTCCAGGCTTATTCTACTTAACATGAAACCCTTAAGCTTCACCCATATTGTGGCAAGTGACAGAGATTCTTTTTGTTACTTTTGCTTTGTGTAAGACTAAATAGTCTTCTTTTGTATATACACATCATAATCCATAGGCATTCAGATTGCTCTGTAACCAGGTGAGTGTGAATTCCACATTCTGTTTCATTTTTCCAACATTGTTCTTCACCTAGGTTTTTACTTGTTTCTAACTGAACCTATTATCATAAATTATTAATAAATCAGTATTTTTGAAAGCACTGAGATTTACTGATCTCAGTGTTGCAAACATACTTACAGTTCAAATGTCCCTCCCCATGAGTCTAATTTACATCCATCTTGAGTCTTCTTGTATTTAGAAATCTGAAAATTGGAGACTTTTAAATGTAGTTATTTCCCAGGATAGGTTTATTCAAAGTCAGAGAGCCATTGTTAATTTGTAGTTTGGAATGGCCACCATCAGGTGAATTGCATGTGGCCAGTCAGTGGGAAGCTAGGGAGCCTTAGAGGTTGTTGGAGGGTAATGACACAGGGTGGTTTGGCAGAGCATCACAAGGCAGCAGATCAACAGGGAAATAGACACCCATCCCCCACAGTTTCCTTACTCCTCTGCCATTACTGGAACAGAGGAAAAGAGGAATGTTGTCTACTTGGCCTGTCTACCTGGGGAAGAACTGAGGCTTGCATGCTGGCCAGCTACCTTTTAAGGCAATAGTACCCTGACCATTTTCACTCATAATGATGTCAACATGTCTACATGTATGCAACCTTGTCTTACTTTGACTTTTTAATCTATCTGTTGCTCCTGTTGACATTTTCATGGGTTCAGTAGAAGACGAGGGGCAGAGGCAAAGCTTTTCATGATCATTCCCAATGTCAAAAAGACAGTGTTCAGACATATATTTCAGATGTATATGCTGGCATAAGTTGTAGGCAACTAAAAATGCCAAGATAAACAGGGAACACCTCACAAGAAACTTTCTTTACCTTAGAAATTGGTTTGGTCTCATTTATTTGCTAATTCTCAAGACATGTGAATCTGTATTTCATTAAGTAGACAAGATTGATGATTCTCTGCTGAATGAAATATGTAGATGAGCTTTGTGTACTACTATAGCTGTCATGTTTACTGTACAGAACTGTGTACTGTTGATTCTCCAATTGTCCCAAAGCCAGATGGCTCTGAGACAGGAAAAAGGGGAGGGGAGGTAGGAGGGAGCATTTGGGACTTTATGGGTTCTGGTGCTTTTAAAAACCTGTACATGGAGGGGCTGGGAGACAATGTAGATTATGTAGATGATGCCTTCCAGAAATTTCTCCTTCACATACATCTGCTTTTCCATATTTTATAGATGTTTTAAAGTGTATCTTCCCTTTCTTTTGATATGTTTTCTCCTCTTTGCTGTCTGTGCTGTCCACTTAGCTGCCTCTTCTAGAAAGGATCTTCAGTATAAATGTGGGTGGATCTATCCCTCAAAGCAAGTTAGGGTAGCATAGAATATTTGATTAGAGGACTACAAACAGCTCCAACATGTCTTCACTTGATACCTGGTTATTTAAATCAGAGGGCCAGGATAGAAAGTTAATTAAACTCCTAGGAGCATCATGGCTACCACCCTAGCTTGGAAGCAGCTGCAGATTCCACATAGATGAACAGACATGATTGTATTCCAGGGGAGTTTCACTTAGCAACACTGGAGCTTTAATTTCACTTAATCATAATGTTTCAAGGAATGGTACTCCTTTGAGTTTTCCCCTCATTTCATTTTAAAATGTAAAAATTGCAGCATATACAAAAAACAGTTACAGAACTTGGTCTGCTCCATGGTGGTCAGCAGTAGTTCCAACAATGGAAGGCAGACTTGGGTATCTCTTAGAGAATCACATGGGCAATATGTTTTTAGTTTTAATGTTTGCAACTTTAAGAAAAATCATAATGGTTTACATCATTTAGAAGATGTTGACATTTCTGCTTCATAAAAGTATTAAATATTTACTATTGCTAGATATTCAACCCATTATTCCTTTCAAATAGTTTCTTAGTTGTTTTAGACCACAGAGATGGTTTCAGTATCCCCAGAAATGGAAGACAGGGCCATAGAAGCCCTCAGTATCCTTGGAGAAAGTCATCCTCTCATCTCAGTGAGTCCTGGCACACATCTGGAGAGTGCTAGTAGGCCCATCCAGACACAGACCCTTCCAGCATCTGCCACTCACCAGGTGTCCATAGTTCCTTCTGAATGTCCTAATATTGAAATCCTCTACTTTGCTTAGGGTTTTTAGACCTGGATTTCTAATGGGGCATGCATAGTCTTGAGTGAAACAAGTTTTAGAACAAATCACAGAATAAAGCACAATATTGCTTGAGATTAAATATCTTTTTGGTCACTTTGTGAGCATTCAGTGAATAATGGTGATAGGAATGAATGAGTGAGTGTGTGAATACATGAGTGAGCATTTTAGCAAAGCGCGAGAATCATAGCTGTTCTGTTACTTCTGCAGTGAAACTTTGTCTTAAGGAATTAAAATTGCTTTCATCACCTGAGTACGGGTTGGTTTTCTGTTTGCTGGCTGTTCGTTTCCCATCTGTCTTCTTAAATCTGCTAGCAGTGAGATTCAGAATATACCTGGACCAATGTTTTCAGTTTTTTAGACTGCAACAAAAAGCCTCAAAAGCAATAAAGAGATCCGTTTTTTAAAACCCAGATTTAGAAAAACAAAAGATCAAAAACAGCTTCCAGTGAGATGTATCCACTCTTTAAAAAACATAAAATGTCATGAAAAAAGATTCAGTGAAAATGGAATTGCTATGTATGACACACTTGCTTTCTTGAAATTGTCATTGGTTGAAGGGTTTCCCATACCATTTGCTCAGGAAATTTGAATAAGTTGTTGGAAATTTCACTATGTGCTCATGGCTGTAGATGACCTGCTAAGAAAGTCTACTGGATATACATTTTTGCTATGAAATCTGCCACCTGACAGAAAAAAAAGGCTACATTTTTTTTGATGCGTTGTTTGTACCATTGCAACATAAGTTCAAAAATGATTTTTGAGTGCTGGGTACACTACTTCAGCAAAGGGGAATATAGCAATGGGCAGACTGTTTCCTCCTTGCTCATTTCCTGCTTTACCATGTGTGTGGCTTTGCTGTGCTGTGACTAAAGGGATCAGAACAAAGGAAACTCAGCTTCCTTCTATTCTTGGACCTTCTGAGAGTAGAGAGGATGACTCGGAGGACAAACTGGGAGTGCATCGGACCATTCAGAATGGCAGAGAGTGGCCTGATGAGCAGATAATCACTACAATTACAAGGAAATGCATGGCCAGCTCAGAGGACTCTGCTGAGAACAACTGTATTGTGGTTTGTACTTTCTGTATCCTTGGATATTTGACGGCTTGTCCCCTGTGAGTGTAACTCATAATTCAACAGCTGTTTCATGTGATTTATGCAAATGAAGTTTGATATCAGTAAAGGTGGACTGCAAACTGTTGTGTGGGAGGATGTGAAGAAAACCTAGAAGCACTGAGTACAGGCAAAGGCAAGTAGGGGCTTATTAAAGAGACATTTCTCATTCCATCCCTCCCTTCAGTTTGCCATGCTGTGAAAACTCACATTGAATCTCCTACTCTGTTTCTATTTTTATCTCAAGTTGGTTCATTTTGACTGGTGACACATGGACAATATATTCTAATCGGAATAATGGAGGCTCTTTCCTTAATGTGCCTTTTGTCTTGCTTCTCCTTTTAGCCTGCTGATTATATGCAAGTGTCCAAGAGCTTAATTTGGGATGGGCTCCTCAACTGTGTAGCTCTTATTCCAGGAGGTCTCTGGGTACTCCTTTGCTATATATGGCCTTGCAGTTGTGCCAAATGGCATCTTCCTCCTCAATAACCATCATGACACTGAGCTACAAAATAGTTCAGATGAATAGAGAACTATTTCAAGGTACTTACACAGGCTCAATGTGGTTTGTTGAAAAGAATTTAGAAAAGGGTAGCATCTTCCACAAGTACCAGGGGGCTTTATCTTATTGTGAAGAACATTTCAAAAGCTACTGTGTTAAACTTCTCTGTGTTACATTTGCAGATTTTTACATGAATATGCATTTTAATGGCCTATTAGTTTTTTTTTAAATAAAGTATGTGAAATCTTATGTTTGACTAGAAAAGAGGACAGGGTCTCTTTTTCCCCTCCAGTATTTGTTTTATTACTGGCCCATCTCTTCCTTGACTTTCTGAGCATCATCTTTCTATCAGTTTTATGTGGGGAGAATAGGTGGGAAATTTCCAGCAAATCTTCTAATCCCTTGGCGAGAGGGCACAAGGAAGAGAGATGGTGGCCTTTGCCTGTATAGTGCTTCCCAAGACCAATAATGGGCAGCCTCAGACCCAGACCTCCTTCAAGCCTCCTGATATATCATTGTTCTTTCTTTCATGGCAGTCGTTTGGAAATAGTGCGGTCGCTCATGTGGGTTTCATGTTAGATCTAGACAACGTGAGTAGTTTAAAGAAGTAAAAACAAAACCCAACACAGGGAATGCTAGGCTAGCTAACAAGATTGCAAGGAATGTGTCTGAAATTTGTTGGGTAGCTTTGGGCTATGTGGTCTTCTGGCTATGGAGTACAAAACATAGATTCTGAAACATTTCTGAGTTATTTGCAAGGAAAAGTGACGACTACCCTTTTCTTCTATAAATCTCCTCCTCTGACCTGCTACTGATGAGGCTAATGTCCATTACAGAAAAAGACTTATAAAATAATCATGCCCCATTGTTTGAGATATGATTAAGTTCCATTCTTGGAATCTGCAAGGAGAAAAATACCATCTATCTCTCAAGTTCCCTATATGGAAATTCCACCATCAAGTCACCAGGAGTGATGCAGATTATTAACGTGACAGAGCATGGCGATAGTTTGGGAATGGATTGTGAAGATTAATAGTGTCAACTTGATGAAATTGAGAATCAACTAGGACACAATCCTGTGAAGTATTATGTAGCTAAAAGTTTTCCTGGTCCTGCCCAGCTCCCGTGGCCCTGCGGTTCCACAGCTGCTCAGACCCAAATGAACATACAGAGGGTTATATTACTTTTAAATGATGGCCATGGCAAGCTTCTTGTTAGCTAGCTCACATACCTTAAATTAACCCATTTCTATAAATCTACACTTTGCCACGTGGCTCGTGGCTCACTGGTACCTTTACATCTTGCTTCTCTTGGCGGCAGCTAGCAGCTTCTCTTCTCTCTGTCTGTCTCAGTCCTCCTTCTCTAGTTGGAATGTCCCACCTAACCTTATTCTGCCTCACCATTGGCCAAACAGCTTTATTTATCAACCAATCAGAGCAGCACATATTCACAGCATACAGAATGACATCCCCATCATTTCCCCTTTTCTTTCTATTCAAAAGGAAGGTTTTAACTTTAACATAGTAAAATTACATATAATGGAACAGTTATGAAGCAATAATTACAGCTACAACATCTAGTCTATTTGTATTTGGCAAAATTAAAGAAAATATTTTATCATCTATCCTATATTTGTGAGTCTAAAGTTTCATATCTAATTTATCTTTTATCATGACTAAGGAAAACTATAATAACTATCTAGTCTTCCACTACATCAAAGACCTCAGAAGAATATAATATTACTTAAGTAAATAGGAAGAGCATTGTGAGCAACTTCCAAAAATCTAGAAAGACAGAGACAGCTGCCTGCCTGGACAGTCACCTAAAGTTCCTCTGCAATGTTGGAGCATCCATCTTCAGCCCATAGGCCTAGACTCTCAGTCATTTCTTTCTTGGTGTCCTATAGAACGTCTGGCAGTTTCTTCTGTGAAGCAGGAACCTGAAGGACCATCTCGCCTTGCAAAGTTCAGTTGTCACCTTCCTATGGGTCCTGCATGTCCACTCGATACAATATTTTGTCAAGCAGTCCAGGCAAGAACAGTTTCTTGTCCAAATGGCTATTTTTGCCAAGAAGAAGATAAACTCCATATGAACTGTCTTTGATGTCCATATTTCTCTCTGAAATAAATTGGTGCTGCCAGGAGCAGACGTGCCTCACTGTCCAGAAAGTCTAAGTTTTAAAAACATTTTAGATGCCATATTCTGTAGGTCTTTGAAGTGTTTGAAGATAACCTACCTAATTGAATTATATCTATGTATACCCAGAAAACTTAACATCACTATAAGTTTGACTATCATAGAAGACTAATTATTGATCTGTATTTCTTAACTGTAATGGACAATTTAAATGAGTTACATAAACATAATACCTTAAACGGGAGTAGAAATATATATGTAGTATAACAAAATTAACTCTAAATTTGTATCAATAAACTAAAATCCATAGCAATGTAAAACATTTTTAAATAAGTTGCTCTTAAAAAGTAGATTTATTAATCTACCCTTTTATCCTATCTTATCTATACTATCCCCTTTTCTTCTTTAGAAAGAGATTGCATTTATAATCAACCTGCTTTAAGTAAAAACAAACATTTATAAACAATATTTTGGGAATTTGGGCATAGCTTCTCATACTACTTACCACTGGATGAGGGTGCTGGCAATCTAAAGGGGATCCCGAGAAAATTAAGAATTATGGTCAAGTCCTGACTGGAATAGTCTGTGATGCTGTATTCTCTGAGCCAGTTGCCTTGAAGCTGTTTTTGGATGTTGGATCATCTGGGCATCTCAGGGGGGCCTTCCTTGATCAAATCATATTACCCTGGAAGCAATCCATAGGTTCTCATCTTCTGTGGAAACAAAAGCAGAACCTTTTTTCCAAAGCAACGCATCCTTAGACATAAATTTTGAAATCAAGATATCTTTAAAATATACATATTGATTCAACACAGCAGCTTTTATAATCAAATGTCTTTCTGCAGTTAAAAATCCCGAAGACAACATAATCCAGACTCTGTGTGTGATTTCCATCTTTATGTGGCTTATTTTTTTTATATTACCTTTACTTTCTCTTTAAAGACTTTATTTTTTAAAACTTTTCTATTTCATTATATAACTGTCTATATTTTTTTCCTCTCTCTTCCAAGCCTACATATATTTTTACATACATTGTAAACTGTTTAGGGTTTATTTCATTTGAATCTGTTTTATTGTGAATCTATTGTTTTAAACTGCAGCATTACTAGGACTAACATAGCAGCTTTGGCTGCTGGCTCTACCCACCTCAGCTTTCTAACATGGCAGAATTACATTTACCACCTGCTCTGGGGAAACCATGCTCACTGCTGGACTCTGGGAGGCAGTGGGTCTATGCCTCCATCCAGCAGCATGTAGCCCCAAAACCTTTTTTCCCCCTGTACTAGCAAAAGCTAAATCTGCCACACATTTTGCTGTGAGGCATGGAGACACTACTGTCTACTGCAGCAGGAATCTGCCATGCTGCACTCAAGCCCGAATGCTGCGGCGTCTCATGGCCTGCATGAAACATGAAGCAGGAACCTGTTTTTGGCTCAGTTTAGAATTGCTTATTAAGTATTCTCAGGTTTCAGATGGAAACTTGAGCCAATCTGTTGGGTGCCATTTGTAGCTGGAAGTTTTCCTGTGTCCTGCCCAGTCTGCAGCCAAATAAATACACAGAGGCCTATATTATTTTTAAGCTATGGCTATGGCAGGATTCTTTATAGCTAGCTCTTTTATCTTAAATTAACACATTTCTATAAATCTATACCTTGCCATGTGGCTTGTGGCTTACTGGTACCTTTACATCTCTTGGTGGCACCTAGCAGTGTCTCTTCTCTCTGTCTCCTTCCTCCCTCTCTAGTTAGAATGTCCTGCCTAAACTTATTCTGCCTCACCATTGGCCAAACAGCTTTATTTGTCAACCAATCAAAGCAACACATTCACAGCATACAGAACGACACCCCCATCAGTATTATCTAGATTAAGTTAGACTCTGCAAATGTCTGTGTAAAGGTGCAAAGTTGAGGTTGGAGATGTTGGAGATGCCAGGATCATAGGGCCTTCTCTAAAGAAAGTAACAGGCCCTGAGTAATGATGCCTAGGAAAGATACTATGTGTGCTGCAGGCAACAGCTGGAGGCATAGGTGTGATGCAGGCAACAGCTGGAGGCATAGGTGTGCTGCAGGCAACAGCTGGAAGCATGGGGATGCTCAACTCCCTTCAAGCCCAGGTGATTTCAACAGAAGCCCTGGATACTGGATTTGCAGCTGTAGGATTTGGTGTTTCCCTGCTGGGAGCTGGTTTTGCTTTGGTCTGATCTTTGCCTTGTTCCCATTCTTCCCTTTTGGAATGCAGGTGTTAATTCTGTGCCATTGTAAATTGAAGTATACAATTTGTTTTTGATTGTGTAAGAACTCACAGTTAAGATATTGTTTGGGTCTCATATATGAGAATTGCTCTTTTATCTCTTAAGTAGTGTTGAAAGTCTTAAAGTCTTTGGAGACTTTGAAGATGTACTAATTACAATTTGCATTATGTGAATCCCATAAGCCTATGGAGACAAGGGGTAGAAAGCTATGGCTTAAAAGTGATGTGCTTGAGCATCAAGTTGATACAAGGTGGAGTAGTGATGGCTAATAATGGTCCATTTAATAGGATTTAGAGCAACATAAGAGACAAGCATTTGGGCATGATTGTGAGGGACTATTATGATTACGATAGTCTATGGCCATGCCTGTTAGGTTAAGCGAGTTGTGAAGATCCACCTTACATGTGAGCTGTGGTCCTAGACTGTATAAAATGGAGAAAATCAGCTTAGTAGTACACTTCATCTTTCCCTGTGACCAGCTACTTCAAGCTCCTGCCACCATGAGTTGCCTACCATGACAGGCAATGCTTGTGCTTAGTGCTAATTGTCAACTTGACAAAGTCTAGAATTACCTGGGAAATGGACCACTGGCACGCCTGTAGGGTATTGTCTTAAGTTAGTTGATGAATGAAGACCTGTCCTAATCACGGACAGGACTACTCTCTGGTCATGGGATTCTGGATTTTATAAAGTGGAGAAAAAAAAAAAACAAGCTGAGCACTAAAAGCTTGCATTCATTACTCTCTACTTTTTAATTGTGGATATGATGTGTCCAGATTGTTTGAGCTCCTGCTGCCTTGGCCTTCCTGAGGGACTGTACCCCTAAATCAGGAGCTAGGATAACCTTTTCATTCTTAAATTGATTTTTTTCAGGTATTTTGTCATAGTAGAAAGACAAGCAGCTAATATACATGTGTTTATTTTTGGCCTGAAGGGTGATTTTACTCATGTCCCAGAGGTAACCACAGAATATTCCATCATTGTTATTTTCTACTATGCACTATATAATCAATATTTTATGATTGATTATTTTTTCATTCATTTATCAATTACTGCTTCAATATAAGCCTTGCCCTAAGCCCTGAAGATGCCAGGTTTTTAAAGCCAGTAGGCCCTCTGATTCTAGAACTGAGATCATTAATAAGAGAAACAGAAAATAACTATAAGGCCTTGTTAATTATGTATTGTGTTAATAATTCTATGGGATATAAATTGGGTATGATGGCTAATTTTATGTGTAGGTGCACTGGACAAATTCTTAGACATTATTCTGGGTGTGTCTGTGAGAATGTTCTGGAGAGACTAACATTTGAATCTGTAGGGGAAGCAAGCAGAATGTCTTTCTGATCTGTTTGGACCTGTCCAGTGAATTAGAGTCCTAAGTAGAACAAAAGGGCTGACCATCTCTTGGAAGGAAAAGGAATTCCACCTATCTGTTTCTAAGTCAAGGGATTAATTTTTTTTCTTGTCATTGTATTTGAGCAGAAGTGTCAGCTCTTCCTGGATCTTATTCTATCTGTCCTTCAGACTGGTAGGCTGTCGATGCATTCTGTCAGTGTTCCTGTTTCTCAGGCCTTCAACTTCCACCTGGGATATCAGCATGTGCCCTGATGAGTCTTTGCTTACTGATTAATTGTCTTAGGACTTTTCAGCCTCAGTCATATGAACTAATTATTTGCCACAACTCTCAACACACACACACACACACACACACACACACACACACACACACACACACACACACAAGACATACACACATATACACACACAGACATACAAACACACACAGACACACATATATAGATACACACACACTATTGGTATTGATTCTCTGAGAGCCCCAACAAATCCCCCACACTTTTTCAGGGTTTGCTAAAATAGACCATGGAGTACTTGAGTAGAGTGGACATGGATAGAAATAAATGAATAAGCAAACAAACAAACAAACATACAAACAAACAAATAAATAAATGTGAAAGAATAGGAAATCTCTCAAGAACACTTCAAGTAACTTATTATGCAATTTCCCTACCTGAAAGGTAGAACTCTATTCCTTCTACCCTTTGAGTGTGGACTGTACTCAATTATTTGTTTCTGAAGAACAGAGAAATGCTATGGTAGAAAGGGGAGAAAGGAATGGATTTATGTTTGTGATGTCTAGCAAACATTGCTTTAGTCGTATGATCAAGGTTTAACCCTGTCAGGGAATGATAGCATCCTCAATGATGGGTCATGTTGATAGCACATACCCTTGATATGATGTGATGTCACTGTTTCACCTCTAAACCCCCATCTCAGTACAGTTATGTAAAACAAGAACACAAGACAAAACAAGCTGGGGAGAAGCCGAAAAGGCGCTGGAGCATGCCTTAAAGCAGAAGGAAAAAGAATGAGGAACATCTGAGACAAGAAAAGACAAAAGAGCATGATGACTAAAGAATCCAGGTTGGAGCCTAGACTAGAAAATGGGGACTAAAAAGAGACAGCAAATGATAAAGTATGGAAACTGGTCAACACGCCACTGGTGTGTTAATGTGGGGGCTGGTTCATCAACTGTACTGAGTATGCAATGGCAATCGACAGATTAACAACAAGAAAACTGCATGTGGGCTACATGTGGACTCTGCAACATTTTTGGAAACAAAAGCACTAAAATTTTTTGAGGAAAAACAAAAGAACATGGAGAAATGTGAGCTCAGCTAGATAGGGGGCTTAAGGAAATTGTAGGATGTGACATCTGAGATTAGATTCTGAGTTGATGATGATGCTAGTTTTGATAACCATTTGAAGTGCACTCTGAGGGGAGAACGGGAAAACCAGATTCTAACTAGGAAGTAATGGTGTGTTTGAGAGAATGAAAGAAGTCTGTGTGGCTAGGAGTCTGAGTAAGGAAGAGTTGGTGATGCTATGGAGGTAGCAGGGCTTCGCTACCATGACGAATTCATATTTCATTTCAAGAGCAATGGGAAGGTATTAGAAGGTCTCAGGTAGAAAGCTATCAGTCTCGGGATGCCAAAGGTCTCAGTAACCATGTGTGGATATTAGCATTATATGAGACACACTCCAGTACTATAGCGGTAACAGGAGATGCCTTTGTTGTTTTGTGGACACACTGCTGAAGAGAAGAAGGAGTGGTAGCATGGGTGCTGGTGGAAAACACTGGGGCATAGTGGTGTCTAGTACACGATGATTGCATCAAGAGTTTAAAGAAAATAAACCCATTTGAACATGCTTTGGGCTGGATGATAAGACAACAGAATGAAGGTGATGCTGTTATAATCTTTGCCTTAGTGCCAAGAGGTGTCTATATCTGTGAGGAAATATGATTTATTAGGGGTTATTGATCTGCATGATGATAATGCTCCAAATGTACTATTTTATATTAGAGAGTCAGAAAATTTGAAGTTCTGACTCTCATATGGTCCAAAGTGTTTTAGACGAGACATTTTGGCCGAATGTAATTCTGTCCTGAGGAGTGTTTTAAATGGGCTTGAGAAGAACCTGCACTTCCCTGTTGATCACAGCTATCTGTTGATTTACAGTGTTAGGTATACTTGTTTATGGTGATGTTAAAAGTCTTCCATTTTCTTGTTGATTTTCTTTCTAGTTGAAAGCAGATTCTTGATGTTTCCAATGGTTAGTTTGAATTGTCTGTTCTTTATTCAGCTCTATCCATTTCTCCTTCATTTACTTTAGGGCTCTGGTATTTAGTGCCAATATGTTCTTAAATGTTATGTCATCCTATATACTGGACATTTTATCATTATAGAATACTCTGTTTCTATGTCTTAGTCTATTTTTAGTTCTGTAACAAAATACATTAGGTCTAGTAGTTTGAAAAATACTCTCATAATTCTGGAGGGTCATAATATAAGATGTAGGCACTTGTAGCTTTGGGGTCTAGTGATGGCTAACTCCACTAGAGAGTGTGGATGCTATGTCCTCACACAAAGGTGAGGGGAAGAAAGTAAAGCCCACCCCCTCAAGACCTCTGACAAAGGCCTCAGTTCCATTTATGATGGCTCTGGCGTCATAAATTAATTATTTCTTTAAATCTCCACCTCGTAGTCACTACACTGGTGATTAAATTTCCACATATAAATTTCTGAGTGGAACTATCATTCAAAATATAGAACTCTATAGTTTCGTCTCAATATTAGTTTTGTTTGATGTCCATCTGTCCACTCTGACTCTACTTTGATTGCACATTCCCACGATATACATTTCCCCCCATTTTTATCTTTCCATCTACTTGGTCTTTGAATCTAAATTGAATCTTAGGTCTTAGAGAGACCTTATGGTTGGATTATCAAGTGTGGGATTTTGGACCTGTATGAAGTGATTCCTATAACCAAAATTTATAAAAATCAACAAATACTTCATTATACTCTGATTATAAAGTTATCAATTTAGAGTCTAAGATTCTACACTTAGGTTTCATATGCGCTGGATTATGTTTTCTTAAATTTCTAATGGACTTTCTGTGAATATGTGTTCACTTATACATTCATACAGTTGTCCTCAGCTATAATTTGTGAGGGAACTGTGTGGGTTTTTTCTCTTCCTGGTATGAGAAATGAAGGATTTAGGGAATAACTTTCACTAGTCAATAAATACACAATACTTATTACTATTTCTATGTTGCTAATATCCTCTGTAACTCCGGACTCTCCAGAGGAGGATGCCAAGCTGGCACAACTAGTCATTGTCATTATGCCATGCCCCTTTAAAATTGCCACGTGTCTTTTACAAGGGTTGAGATTATATGAGGATTATTGTAATGTCATTGAAAGAGCATGGACTTTGGTAATATGCAGACAATGTCAGCTCAGCCACTTGCCAAGTTGAGACTATAAATATTCATAGATGGTTAATTATGTTAGACCTTGAAATTACTATTAATGCTGATTTTATAAGGTAGTGATAATAAACAGGTAAAATCCAATTTTGAAATGATTTCTTTTGGGGACATGCAATTTTTTTTTTCTCACTGAAAACTCATAGTTTCTAAGATGAATGACTTTGGAGAGTTCAGTCATCTCATTGAATGTACCCTAGAAACTTGGCTATTTGGAGAATGAATGTTGGATGCTCTGATGTTCAACCTAATATAATTGAGATATATTGAAGTGTCTTGAATGACTTGGCCACCGTGAATGACATGCAATGACTTAAAGAGTGGGAAATGACTTTTTTTTTCTGTTGCTCCTGGAGCTGTGCAAATTGATATTTGGGCTTCTAGAATCCATTTGGAAATAAATGGGTTTCATTTATCAGTGCAGTGAGATGCTGGACAGCCCATATTGTTTTTCCATCTCTGCCATTGGTAGGAAATGTGGATATAAAAGGTTCTGAAGTGTGAGGATTCCTTCTTCAGAAAACTTTTAATAGCATGGAGACGTTTTGTGTGATCTTATGGTACTTGATTAACACAAATGGAATACTTGTTTTTCCAAATTTGATGGTTCAAGGCATTATTAACCCAATACTTTCAGCTTTTAGAGTCTACAAGTGTACCTTGGCTATTAAGTCTTTTATTGAGAAGAAAAGCAGCAGTCATGTCTTAGGGAATGGGACATTCATTATGGATACCGTCAAGAAGGAGGAATGGTCATTCATAGGAAATTATTCTTCATGAGCCCTTCTCTGGGTTTTGTTTGTTGATTTCATATTGGAAAGTTTAGTCTGCCTTTTAAAAGTTTAAAATCCTTTCCAAATAAATCAGTGGTTCTATAAAATAACTCAGTCTATAGAGGAAGAAACCTCCATGTTGCATCCCTTTCTAGGTCAGTGGCAGATAGACTTCCCTGTGCAACTCTGCCCTCTAGTGTCTCACAGGAACCATGGTCATCGTGTTCTTGGAATTCCCCTGGAGTTGGGCTGAGTTAGGTATGGCAGGGATCTCTGTACTTTTCTCATGTTCCTTGGAAATGAACATGACCAAGATTAAATTCATTTAAGGTTTTCATTTTAAAATAAGCATTTACTTAAAATATTTTTTAAAAATCAATGATAAAAAGACGTATCATTTATCATTGCTTACCTAATCAGTGTGAATACAATTTTTCTATTAGGCTAGGTTTTAATTTGATCAAAAACATTTTATCTATCTATTTATCATCTATCTATCTATCTATCTATCTATCTATCTATCTATCTATCTATCTATCTATCCATCCATCCATCTATCTATCTATCATCTATCTATCTACCTATCTATCATCTATCATCTATCTATCTATATCATATAGATATATATTATTCAACCTATTGGTGGGATTAAACTCTTCAGGCATTTTGGAATAATTTTTAAGGCAATTTAAGACTAGAAAGCATGTGAACTCAAGCGGAGTGTAAGTTCATTTGCATTTATTTTGGGGAGGGCATTCAATTATTATTGTTCATTCTATTTCTGGGCAGGGTATGTTTAAAGAGAAGATAATTACAACACCTAATGGTATCAGAATATGTTTGATATGCTGAAAATCAAATTGATGAACAAAGGCATAAATTCTTTAAATAATGTAATTATTTGGTTTCACATGTATAAAAGCAACTACTAACCAATAATTGGAAAGACTTTATCATTTAAAAGAGAAACTGATCACATCTTAGCTTCTGTTATTACATTTTCAAAGAAAACATTTTACTTTGCTTGGGGCCACATTTCTAAAGAGAATTAGATGAGACACCATTTGAATGATGTAAAGCTTATGAACGATATTTGAAAATGAGGTTTTTCATTACTACTGATTATTTTACTAATGGCAAACCATCATGCTTGAGGGAGGACTGTTTTCCAGGCAGCTTTAATTCTTAGTTAACAGCCAGCTGAACATCAATTAAACTATAACTATTGAGGTACCGGCCATCCCTGAGGCTCTTTTATGGGGAGAGGATGTGTGAAGAAGCATACTTTCTATGTAGTTGTGAGTCCCTAGTGATGTATCCTGGAAATAACAAAGAAATAAAAGGAAAAAAGAGGAGAAACATGAATAATTTTATTTTTTTAGGTGAGAAATAAAATTTAACTTTAGAGTTACAATGTATTTTAACAAGTCGAGTATTTGGTTTTAGGCAAAAATTGTCTAAACACATCTAAATTTTACCTTTTCAGATTAATGAAGCCAAAATTGCTCTTGGTTTGAGGCACCAAAAATATGACCTTTTAAGGGCACTCTTCTTCCTCTTTCTCTTCCTCCTCCTCCTCCTCCTCCTCCTCCTCCTCCTCCTCCTCCTCCTCCTCTTCTTCTTCTTCTTCTTCTTCTTCTTCTTCTTCTTCTTCTTTTAATTATCCTGGTGTGATCAGGTACTGGATAGCCTGGGAATTGAGCCTGTCAGTGCTCTTAACTGCTGAGCCATCTCTCTTTCCCAAAGGCAATGTTCTAAGGAATGTGTTTTGTACCTGTCCCCACCTTACTGATTGACTAACTCATGTGTCAAGAAATATGTGGAAGGATGACAAACGTGAAAGACTGTTGTCTCTGTCAGGGAAATCCACTGCAATTCTGGTTTTAAGGCTTGTTTAGGGGTAGCCGAGGAACTGGAGCTGAGTTTAGGTGTGCAAGTGTCTGTGAGATGACAGTGTGTTCATTATGTCCATTGAATCCATTTCACTCACTTACACAACCTTTTCAAGACAGACCACTGAATTTCAATGCTGTGAACATCTGTTGATGTATTTTTTGTTTATTCATTTAAAATTAATTACTTGACATTGGCAGATAAAGATATGTTTATCTTGTAAAACATGCAGTTTATATATGTATATATAAAATTGTGGGGAGGATAAATCAAACTAACTGACATATATATGCATCACCCTACTTACTTAGTATTTGTTGTGAGAATCTGTTGTATGGCTTGGGCGGTTGGTGAGGCCCCTGGCAGTGGGACCAGGATTTATCCCTAGTGCGTGAACTGGCTTTTTGGAGCCCATTTCCTATGGAGAGACACTTTGCTTAGCCTTGATGCAGGGGAGAGGGGCTTGGTCCTGCCTCAACTTGATATGCCTAACTTTGTTGGCTCCCCATGGGATGGGGGTGGGGTGAGGGAAAGGTAGGGAGAGCGGGAACAGGGGAGGGAGGGGGAAATGTATGTAAAATGGTATGTAAAATGAAAAAATCTTTTAAGTAAAGAAAAAGACAAAAAAAGAAAATATTGGTGGCTAGATATTCATCAGAAAGTAAAAAACAAACAAACAAACAAAAAAACACTTGAACTTGATTCTTCCTAATTGAAAGTTAAATCCTTTGGCCAACACGCCTGGCCCGTGGTGATTATGTTCTACTTTCTGCTTCTGAGTTCTGCATCTTCAGATTTCACATAAAAGAGAGATCGTATGGTATTTCTCTTTCTCTCTCTCTCTCTCTCTCTCTCTCTCTCTCTCTCTCTCTCTCTCTCTCTCTCTCTCTGTATGTGTGTGCGCGAGCACATGTGTGCGTGCATGTCTGTGGCTTGTTTCACTTAACATAATGTCTCTTGGCTCATCTATGTAATAATAAAGAGAAAGTGATTTCTCTTTGTTGATGCAAAGCTGAATAGTATGTCATTGCTAGATTTTGGCAGCAGATGATTGAGTCAAGAGGAAACTGGGATGGAGCACTGGAGACTAGGGAGTTTATTATAAGTGTTATGAGTGCTGTGGACAAACAGAGGGACAACAACATGGTAAGATAGTTCAGGCCCCAACATCAGAGAGAAGCATTGTGGCAATGTCTCTAAACACATTCAAGCCCATGTGGCAGATGAGGGAGCCTCTTTTTATTCTTTTTGGAGGATGAAGTTTACATCAAGAGCTGAAGCCAGATTCTCTGAGTCCCAGGCAGATGGGAACAAATGTGACAAACCAAAATTCTTTGATGTAGACTGACTTCCCAGATGAGTATGACAGAGGTGGGTCTACTAGTTCAAGATTGAGAGATAGTGTCCAATATGGTACCTGGCGGTATCTGTGAGATGAGGCTTGCACAGAGGCTGTTTTCTAGCATTACATTCTTTTAGTCATTGTTTATAGATGCCACATTTTCTCTATCTATTCATGTGCAATAGATGGATACAGGTTGATTCCCTATTTGGTTGCCATAACTAATGTTGCAATGGACTGTGTTGGTGCAAGTAGCCCTTGTAGATACCAAGCGAGTTCATTTCTTTTGGAGCATACCCAGTGTTAAGACTCTTGGGCTATGTGGTCATTCTATTTTCTACTTCTGGAGCAGCCTCCATGCATTTATACAGCTGTACCATCCTTCATCACTGTGTGGAATTGCCTTGCCTCTGTATTCTTCCCACACATAACCTTTAATCTTTTTGATAATAGTCATTCTAACAGGTGTGAAATAATAACTCTCTATGGTTGCCTTACATTTCCTTGATGACTAGAAATGTTGAACTTCTTTTGGCGTACTTTTTGGCCATTTCAGAAACGGAGTCTTTTAAAAGCAGGTTTTATTTGCTTGCTAAGGCCTTGTGTGAATGCATGAATTACGAATGTTTTCTCTTATTCTGTAGGTTGTCTATCCTGATGATAGTTTCCTTTGCTATATAGGGCCTTTTAAATTTCAGTGTAGTTCTTATTTATCTCTTTGTTTCTGTTGTCTGTGCTTTTAGGGTCTTATGCAAACAAACTAATGCTTATGTAAGCAACTCATAAATTCAGTGGGTCACACACAAAAAGAAGACACGAAAGGAGAAGGTGGGGGGGAACTTGTTTAGAAGAAGGATGTCATTGGGGGAGGGTAAGGTGAGAGAGGGTGATGGGGTGAAAATGACTAAAATTCTTTGTATACATGTTTGAAATTGTCAGAGAATGAAAAACCCTTTTCGACTATTGAGTTCGATGCTACCTAAGAGAGCGCCATATTTATCCTCTGTGGTACTAAGATACTTCTTTCTGTGCTTAGTTTCTGACTTTTTAGTGTAGAAGCATGTTGCATTTCATCAAACACTTCCACATCTACTAAGATAATCATATTATTTTCCATTATGTTGATGTGGTGTGCCATATTTATACTCTGCATATGTTGAACTTTTCTCACATTACAAGGATAAAACACACTTTATCTTTTGGACATTCTGTTAAATTTGGTTTACTGGTATTTGTTAGTGATTCTCATGTCCATATTCATCATGGATACTGGCAGTTTTCTTTCCTCATAGTATCTTTGTATTACTGTAGAATCTCAGCAATGTTAGCAGTGATCTGCCAACACTTGACTTTGTCATAGAGTTTTAAAGGATTGACAATAGTATAAATATTTGATAGATTCAACAGTCAAGCCATCAAGTCTTGGGCTTATTTAATTATTTATTTGGCTACTGATGCAATCTCTTTACTAGTTATTGTTCAATTCAGATTTCCTATTTCTTTATAATTCATTTTTTGGTGTGCTATGAGTTTACAAACTCACCCATTTCTTGGGTTATCCATTTGTTGGTACATGATTGCTCAAAGTCATCCTTTAGCCTATTTGTCTGTCAGTAGCATCACTTGTAACATTTTTGTTTCTGATTTTCTTTTGATCCCAATCTATCTAATATTTTTTAATTTAGCTTATCATTTCACAAAAGAATTCTTACTTTATTGGTGTTCTATTGCATTGTTCTACTTGGATTTATTTATTTTTAATAAGATAGCTATTATTTCCTTTTCCTACTATTATTCCATATTCCTTTCTACCATTTGACCTTAGTTTGATATATTTCTAGCTCCTTGGACTATAATGTTAAGTTGAGGTCTTTTCTTTTTTGGTAGAGAAATTTATTGTTATAAACATTTTAGGTCTCCTTTGGCTGAATCCCATGTAGACTCATATACTGTACTTTGTCTTACGACATTTTTGAATTTCAGTTTTGATTTCTTCTTTAACCCATTTGTTATTCTATGACCATGTATTTTGGAATTTTCTTAAATTCTACCATTAGTGACTTCTGGTTCCAGGTGATTGTGGTTGAAAAACACACTTGATGCTCTTTTAATTCATGAAGATTGCTATGCAGCCTAAAATGTAATGTATTCTGGAGAATGCTGCATTTATCTTTGATAATAATGTATGGCGTATAGATACTATATCAAAATTACTCTATTTGTTGGTTAGGTTTGTGTTGACAGAAGTGTAGTTGAAATCTGATGTTTCTTTATTAATTGTATCTCAGTGTTCTGAGTTTTGCTGAAAGTGAGTTACTAAAGTCCTCAATTATTGTTGCATTAATCTAGCTCTTTCTTCAGACTTATTAATACTTCCTGTGTGTATGCATGTGCTCTGGTATGACTGTATCTGTATTCCAATTGATAAAACATCTTGATGACTTGATCCCTTTTACAATATGTAATGACCTTCTTTTTTTGTATAGTTTGTGCATTAAAGTCTATTTTAAACCCATTTAAAGTAGATGTACCCTGTGAAAAAGTTTAATGAATAACTATCTAACTGTACTAAGTAAGTATAAAGGTGTACAAGAAAAGTTTTTGCTTTATTGAAGATTAAAATATATTTCTAGACCAAAATAATTTTACAGATTATTTAGAAAATTAAACATAACATTAACACAAATTGATTGAGTTAATTCATAGTCATGTTTTAGTTCAGACAACTTGAAAAATATTCTCTATCTTACTTTAATAAGAAAAATGACATGACACTTATTACAAAAATAGCTCTTCCTCTCAGTAGCAAACAATAGGTAGTAAATGAAATAAACACACAGTAAAGTGAAATCAGATTTGTATGGTCAATAAGATGTTTTCAGTAGTTAAACCTTCATTCCAACACATAGCATACTAATTTGTATGGCAGTAATACAACAATAAAAATAATTCATGTTTTAATAAAGGGTTTCTTCTGAACTGAAAACGTTTCAATGACATAGCATAAAATTTCATTGAGCAAAGAAAGGAGTACTTAAATTAATGTGTATGTGAGTGGTGCATTCTGTGCTCTATATTAAACTCACCTAACCATCTCCAGACAGAACCTCACTGATTTAAGATTAGCATCTTCATGAGGAACTAAGAAAATGCTACACATTGGTAAAGGCAGTTTCATTCTATAGTTCAAAGACAAAGCCCTTCAAATAGGGTAATGACTATCTATAGGTGGCATTTTTATGATAGGAAATTGGTACATAACTTCTTATCAGTTCTGAGTCAGAATCTGTCTAGTACTCATCTAGAACGCTCATTTCTCATATCTTATCAGAAAGCCTGGTAATAGAATTCCTTCTCGATGTTTGATCAAAACCAAGCAGAGTCCACAACATGATGATGCAGTGATTGGATTATAGGTGTTATCTTTTGTGGCAAATGTATTCAGAACTCATACGAAAACTGTGCATTTACACATGGATACTGATGAACTAAGGCTCACTTCTTTGCATAGTAAGTAACAGTGGAAGCTGATGGAAATTAGGCAGGTGTTTATTGTTATTAGAAAGGCATGCTATTTGTAGGACCAAAACCATTTCAAAGATATGGTTGAAAGTCATTCATAGTGAAAGAGTTACAGTATGCTTGTGTACCACACCACATTTAGAGTATGTTTGTGTACCCCACCACATTCACACTTTTTCAAGCTGACTAGGCTCAACCTGAGGAAGAGCCTCCAATAATGCAAACAACCCCTAGCTCCAGAGAGAGCGACAGTGATGACGACTCCCACGTAGGGAGCTCTTGTGTACTGTGTGTTCTTCAGAGTGCTCAGTAGGACTGACACACTTCACACGCATAAGGGTGCTCAGCTTAGGAATGAATTCCTTGCTTTGTACCAAGTGTCACAGGACCAGCTGGAACTTCTGGAATTAAAAGGTTAAGTCAGTTTGGAGAAATAGAAGATTCCCAGCTAGTCAGAGGGCCAGTATCCCAGGTCATGAGGCATTGCCCATCACTATGAGATCGGGATTAAATCTTCTTGTAGTCTACTAAGTCATTTTTAACTATGCAACTAATTCAAAAAAGTATAATATCATTGACATTTAAAGAACTGAGTAAACAGACTAACCGGTCTAGTAGAAACAGGTAGGTTTCCTCCTTCTCTCCCAGGCCCCAGCCTACCCTGTGGTTTCCAGGGGCAATCCTGGGAGAAGGAATGGTCTGCAGACTTCTCAGACTTTTGCAGGTGCGTTTACACGTGTATCTGTGCACGTGTGCATCTGTGCTGTTTGTATGTACCTCCTCATGGGAAACCCTGCCTGGTTTATTCTTCAGCTTCAGTCTCCTGGCAGCCTTCTCAGTACATATGTTCCTGCTTTTTTCCAGCTAATGTGCTGTATTATTTAGAATGAATTTGGAAATTTAATTGCTTTCCTATTAGTGGTTCCTAATTTTCACTGTTATAAAGGTAATAGAGTGAATTCTGTTTACACATGGAGATCCTTGCTGTGGGGCCACATCAGATGGGGAAGTGTTGGATTTTGCCCACCATCAGCACTATACCAGCCTGCTTTTTCCATCAGCATTGTGGGACGGTGCTCATTTCTCATATCCTCATGGTCAAGGAAATCATAAATAGTTAATTGTTGCTAAATTATTAATGTTGCATAAAAGTGATACTCTGTTATTTTAATTCTTATTTCTCTGATTATAGAGATTGAACATTATTTCCTGGGTTTACTAGCCATTAGTATACCTTCATTTTTGTAGGCATTTGTGTAAATTCCATTCTTTAAAGACTACCTTTTATTTAATTTGTTCTTTGTCAGTTTTATGCACATACATGGTAGTTACCCCTCTGATCTCCTCCCCACAAGTCCCTTTTCCACTTCATACCTTTTTGTTGTGTTTTGTGACACACTGAGTTTAATAGGGTCTGCCTGTGTGAACACGGACTCTCTGTTGGTACATGGGGGGCCCATCAGCTGGAGACATCAGCTGCCTCTCTCCCCAAATCTTCACTCCTCCTGCCATCTGAACTACTGTATATGGATGGCAAGTCCATTTTTGTATCATTGTGAGGGGCTTGTCCTCAAGTTCATCTTCCTGACTACTTTGGCCACTATAGTGCTAGACACTGCATCCACATTCCTTGATGGGTCATGGAGAGGAGAAAGGCAATCCCCTCAGATATATCTAGAAATATCTAGGGAATATTTCTCAGACATTGTTTACAGTACTTAAGATGATATCTGATGAACCACAACCTGTATGATCACATCTAGAGAGAAGATAAGCCCAAAAGTGTTGTATTTTTTTCTCGTTAACATGAAGCCTACTGAATTAAACTACTTTTGTTCTTTCCTAAGAACTGGATGAGTGCATATTGGACAATTATCACTCTCCACTATAACCAGTTTTATTAATATGTGCATCCACTAATTAATAGTTTCTTCTATAGCAGTGTCTTAGAGAACAGTGCACTTGGCTTTGGACGTGAACTTCACCTCAATGCTACCATTCAGCTTTTCTACATCCTAATCCATGGCACCCTGGCACCCTGGCACCCTGTGTGCTCTTGTTTCAGAGCCTCTCAGTAACACCCAGTTGATTGCAGAGTGGCAGCCGTTCTTAGCATGGTAGTAAGGCCTTCAGGAAGCCTGAGCTGCCAGGCTTATGTCTGCCCCTTCCATGCTTCCTATGACTGGTTATTGGGCCGGAGTTGCTCCTGCTTTCCCAGCACAGACAGATTCCTGCTTCTCTTACTTCCCCGAGGAGGCTCCTTTCTCCCTGTTGAATGCCTCCACTCTGTTCTCCAGGTGGAGCGATCTCTTCTGGGTTTCCGAGGCTAATCCAAAGCCACTGTCGTCCAAGCTGTTTGCTGCCATCAGCCTCGTGGCGTTGTTTCCCTCACTTCCCTCTTAGAACCTCTCAGCACTCTATTAAAAACCATTTTATTTTCATTTTTAAATTATGCATGTTATGGGCTGTGTATATGCACACATGAATGCAGATGCCCAGGAGAACAGAAGCTTTTGGACTCCCTGGAGCTAGAGTTATAGGTGGCTATGAGCCACCAAAGTGGGTGCTGGGAACTGAACCTAGGTCTTCTGCAAGAGCAGCGCATGCTCTTTACCACTGAACCGTTTCTCTGGCCCCAAGAGCTGAACTGTGTCTGTCTTTGCTTCTGGAATTGGTATGCGCTGTGTGTGTGTGTGTGTGTGTGTGTGTGTGTGTGTGTGTGTGTGTGACACTGTGAGGTGCCTGAGGACAGGATTTGTGCCTAGATTGTTTTCCTTTTCTTGGCTGTATGCAGAGCAGAGCGCTGGACAGCACACAGATAACAGGAGCTGACAGAAGATTTGGTGTACATACGTTATATGCACTTAGTGCCAAACAGTTATTTTGTACAACCCAAACAATCATATTACACTCAAGAAACTTACACTTTGTGTGGTCCAAATAACATTATTGGTGATTAATCATAGTAGTAAATGGAGAGATATGTTCATTTCAGAGATAGCACAGCCAGCTGCTAGTGGCAGGGAACACTAGAGTCGACCCCCAGCACATCTATGTATCTAGTGGATTCCTTCTTAGCCAAGTAGAGGAAACAGAATTCAGGACTGATGCCAGTTCTGCAGTTTGTTCAGGGAAGTTTTCTCTCAGATTCTGGGAGCAGGTGATGAGGCTTCTTGGCTGCATTTGTGTCTCGGTTTGGGGTAGGAACTGAAGGTCTGATTCTGCTCAGATGATGTTTGGAGGTGATTCATTGTGCCATCCATAGCTGTCCTTGTCTCAGTGATGATCAGATCCTTACAAAACAAAAACTGGATTCTGATAAAACCTGACTGGATTCTGAGGAAAGGTGGTTCCAGTTAGTTTTTAAAAGATAAATTATCAGGGTTTGCAACATGAGCTATGTGGTTAAAAAAGTATTCTTATTCCAAAGAAATACTGAAGCCACATTTATTTGTGTTTTGTTCCTTGGCCTAGAAACCTGACGTAAGTTTCATTATTTAACAGGAATAGACTTTTGTTTTATGGCTGGTCAGGTAGGAGCGGTCTGCTCTATACTGTCACCATTGTATGTGTACTGGTCAGGACATCCAGATAAATGCAAAGAAAGCATTTGGCAAAACTATTTATTCATAACAGGACAGGGAAGTATAAATTAAAAATATAAAGCTCGACTACAAACCTGACCCTTAATGAATGAGATCCTGGAAATACAGCAATCGGTGCCAGCATCAAAACATGAGTGTTATCTTCAGTGCTACTTCAGATTGTTCTGGAAGGGCTAGATTATCACACACACACATGTGCACACACACTACACGCATGTCAATAGGAATGTTGTTCTTTTTGTTCACAAATTCCAACAAAACAAAATGAAAAAAGAAACTATTATTTTATTTCTGCTGCCCCCGTTTTTGGTGGGAGGTTTTTTCTTTTCATAGGCTTACTGGCAATATCAGGGTAGGATATGATGTATAATCGGTTTACTCGTGGTTATAACTGGAGATCTGGAAGGAAAGACTAACTTTAATTCCATTTTCAGTATCTCCAGATGTGTGCACAGAAGTGAACCCTTGCACGTGTGTACACACACACATCCACTTGTGAGTCAAGGATGTAAGACAAAAGGCTGATAGCTTTATTCTGTGAGGATATTCAAAAATCAGAAGAGTCTGAAGAAGTGAGATGTGGTGAAGAGTGGTTGTGGGAACTAATTGGGCTTTGGGTGTCGTTACCATGAGCTGTCGAGGAATATTTGTTTGAATATAAAGCATGTCTTGGTCATTTCCACCTCTCTACTCCTGTCCTCATAGAATTCAGTTCTTTTTGTCTCTAAACATTATTCTAAATGGCCCACTGATTACCTAAAGCTGTCTCTAGCTGTCTGTACATTAGCCCCAATGAAGAGATGAACTCCTTAATAAAACTTAGAGGGAGCGTCAATCAGTGAAGTGCTTACCTTACAGGCACAAGGACCTGAGTTTGGTGCCCAGTACTCAAACAATAAAAGCTGGGCATAGATACATGCTCCTGTAATCCCAGTGCTGGGGAGGCAGAGGCAGGCACTTCCCTGGAACTCACCACTCACCCAGCCAGCTTGGTTTATTGGATAATTGATGAGCCAAGTGAGGAAGCTAACTCAAAACAACGTGGCCAGCTCCTAAGCAACAATGCCTGAGGTCTCCATACACACATGTACTCATGTGCTTATACACCAACTGTGGTGGTTTGAAAGAAAATAGCCCCCAAAGGGAGTGGCACTATTAGGAGGTGTGGCCTTGGTGGAGGAAGTGTGTCATTGTGGGGGCAGGCTTTGAGGTCTCTTTTGCTCAATCTTCCCTCAGTGTGACAGTAAGTTGACTTCCTGTTGCCTGCAACATGTAGCACTCTCAGCTCCAGTACCACATCTGCCTGCACATTGCCACGCTCCCCCATCACGATGATAATGGACTGAACCTCTGAAGCTGTAAGAGAGACACCCCAATTAAATGTTTCTTATATAAGAGTCACCATGGTCATGGTGTCTCTTCACAGCAATAAAAACCCTAACTAAGACATCAACACACACAGGTACACACACAAAACCATAGACACACAGACAGATGGACAGACAGACAGACAGACCGACACACACACACACACACACACACACACACACACACACACACACGCACACGCACACGCACACGCACACGCACACGTGAGCGCACATGCATAAACATATAAAATTATAGAAATGATGAGCCTGGAAAGAAGATGAGATGGAGGTGGAGGGTGAAACCAAGAGAGAAGACTACCCCCAAGCCCACCTGGGAGACGGGCCGTGGGACCCTGATGGCTGAAGAGGACGCCTGACACCAAAGTGTCAAGGAAGAGAAGGACAATATGGAAGAGAGACCTGATTTAGTATGATTTGAGGACTCAGAAACTACATCAACTTAACTTATCCTACAGCTACCCTAGCTAGCCAGACAGACTGCTTGCTGTGGAAGTAATTAACTTGTGTAGCATTTTCCAGTCATCAGTGATTTTTGGTCATTTAAAACACAGGTTTTATTTTATGGTAGAAGAGACAGAGAACCCATTTCTGTAAACCCTTGGGTAGGACTGTCACAGCATCCTTCCTGGCCTTGAATGGGCACCATGTTTCACAGAGTTGGCCTGGAGATTACATTTCTGCAACATGAATGATAGAGGACACCCTCAAACTCAAACGATCTGGCTGCAACAGTGTTTGTCAAGTTATTCACTGTGAACTCCCTCCCCTATTGCCATGACTTATTCCTCGAAAACAAGTCAGCACACGCAATCTATACTCTAAGTAGAAGATCTTTGATTGTTTGAAATGTGTTCAACTTGATTCAACTAACCTACTCTACAAATTTCTGTTTGAACTCTTATCCTAACCCACAAGGGAAGATTTTTCTCTATGCATTTTACAGGCAACTTCTTTCTCTTCCTATCGGTGGTCACTTTTAACTTTGCTGGTTTTATATGTTGTGCACATGACATCAAAATCCAGATCAACACTCAAAACCTCACTAGTTACCTCCAACTTTCTACTCAGTTTGGGTGTTTGCCTAGCAGACTAAATACTCAGATAAGGAGCTGAATGTTACATTCTAATAGCATTTTGCATTGTGAACTTACAGACTTTCTTCGGCACCATAAGATCCCCACATGGCGCTTAGATTTTGATATAATTTTACCTAATTCAGAACCACATGACTCACCTCTGTGTATCCCCCTGTGTGCTCAGTACACAGATAGCAATGTGTTGCTTTGATGAAGAATCAGAATGCATGGTTTAACTAAATGCTAAAACCCTCAAAGCAATCAAGCAGGCTGATAGGAAACAAGAGGTAGGATTAAGGGATGAGAAAGAGAGAATGACAATGAACGCACGCTTAATGGTTTAATGCTAGAGAACAAAGGAGTGTTAAGGGAGGCTTCTAGAGTGTGCTGGGGGAGGAGGAAGGACTACTGGAGGCTGTACATTAAGATGGACATCACACAGGGAGAGCATACATAGTCTGGGCATCAAGGACCAATTTGCTAAATTTCTTCTCAAGAGGTCAACTTAATTAATGTCTTAATTTTGGTTTAAACATATTCAACTTGAAGTTTGAGTGGGCTATGACATGTTACAGTGTGACATGCTACAGTCCAGGAACTCCTGCATACCTTGGTGGGTTAGTTAGGTTTGTGTCTTTATAAAACTGCACTGGGGGGAGGGGAGCCAAAAAATGGTCAACTGAATTAATATTTGTAAGTATTTATATGCATTCTAGTTCTTTATGTTTCCTGAACTCATTTCATAGCATTTTTACTGAATTTTCTGAGCAATAACCATTAATGCTTAATTGTTTTTTGTGTATGAAGTGTTCTCACATGAATTAGCTCAATAATGCCTTATGAAAATCTGGGCTATTGGTTTAATCATTAGTTTCTTTTAATAGATGGTTCCATTGGGCCTTAGGGAAGTAAAGATAAAATTCTTCTTGGTAACTTGACAAATGCAAATGAATCAGGAAATGAGCTTGGTTTCACTTAAATTCAGTTAGTCTTTGTTAACAAGAAAGAATGGACATGGCCACATATACAGAATGCTAGACTCAACTCAATGCTGTGTTCTGATATGGCTTGACTATTTAACTATGTTCCTCAGTCACTGATATAGTAAAATCACAGCTTGGACACAGGACAGTACTATTGAGAGATGCTATGAACTTTTAAGAGACTGGTCTAGAGGGAGGTCCCTAGGCAACTGGAGGTATGCTCTCTAAAGACTGCTTCAAGCTATGTCCATTTTCTCTTATGTAAGCACCTTGCATGAGGGACTGTTCTCACCAAAGTCCAAATTTGTGTGGCCACTGGATCTTGGCCTTTATCTCTAAAGTGTGAGCTAAAAG
The DNA here is from genome assembly GCF_007827085.1 of Peromyscus californicus insignis. Classification (NCBI taxonomy): domain Eukaryota; kingdom Metazoa; phylum Chordata; class Mammalia; order Rodentia; family Cricetidae; genus Peromyscus; species Peromyscus californicus. The sequence goes on along the minus strand of NW_026294480.1, from coordinate 13,437,897 downwards.
AATGTTCTCTCCTTATAAACTTGGCTTCCCCCAGTGCTGTGTGGTAAAGACACAAAGTTAACTAACCCACCAAGGCATTCAGGAGTTCCTGGACTATTTAACATATCATAGTCCATTCAAACTTCAAGTTGAATATGTTTGGACCAAAATCTCTGCATCTGACCTATCCCAACATCGGAGACATTTTGAGTATCAACATGATGAGACAAGTGTGACTGTTTAAAGCACTCAAACTTTGACTCATGCACAAAATTATTAAAACATTGTCAGTGTTTGCCTTTAGCTTGTGTGTATGGACTGCATATAAAACACAAATGAATTTCATATTTAGCTTTCGCACTCATCTCCAAAGGACTTCTTTATGCATATGTAAGGATCCAAATTGTGAAAAGAAGGTCTCACATCTGAAACCCCATGGCCCTAAGCACCTCATTTAGGGATACTTAGTCCACACTACCCATCTTCTGAAGGAGTTTTATTAGCAGACTGCCCCAGCTGGGTCTGTAACTGAGACTCACACAAACCTCTTTACTAGTATTCTGGCTGCATACTCCTATCCCAAATGCCTCACTCCACTTAGACCCAGACAAAATTTTCCCAGTTATTTGCCTTCCTGGCTTTGATCTTGCTCCATCTTATAGTTAGTGTCTCTAGAATAAACAAAAAGATTGATTTGGAGTGTGGGCAGAACCTTCATTTATAGAATACTGGCTAGGGCTTTGCTGTGTTTAGGAAGGTTTTCTTTCAAGGTCTCAGACTTAGGGCACAGGAAGTCCTTTCTGGTGAGAGAGAATGTTGATATTTAGTGACCTGGTTAGCTGTCTAATAGAGTGGACCATGGGCAGCCAGTTTGCCTTGGCTCACTGTTAGAAAGACAGAAAAGGACTGGGGATGGGAGTCATGTCTAACCTACTCCACCCAGCCTCCTTGGTTCCTTGACTGCACATTTGTGGATAGTGGTTTCTTGCTTCTTTTCATGAACCTGTGCTTTATAAGAGATGAGAAGTAGATACAGAGCAAAGGATCAGAAGTTCTTCAGTCAGTGTGAAATGCCAAGAACCAATAAGGAAACAGAATGAGGATGGAAGACAGCATGAGCGTAGAGTATTCTGCTCCATTTAAGTCTGATGCAATTCTCCTTTACACATTAAAATGTGAAATGCAAAGAGTGTAAACAGAGCTTTGCTGTAAGTAGAAACAACAAAGGAGAGAGACAAGGCCAATGAGAGCCATAACCGGGAACATGACCTGGCTCACTGAGTTACACTGTACACTGTGTTCCTTTGAAATGCTGGCATCTGGAACGCACGGCCAGTGTGGGCCTTGAGGGTAAAGACAGGCTTTGTCAGAATTCTCTGTGATCTGTTTTGTCCTCTGGTTGCCCTAAGAGCCATTTATGTGGAAACACCATGGTTTCAGGAGGAAGATTTTTTTTTTAAACTCTGTTCCCTGGGTAGAGTGGAGTCAGTTTCATTGCTGCTTTATCAACTGGAAAAAGGCCACCACAGTGAAATCGTATTTCATATTAATCCACTGACCCACCATTGCCTTCTGTACAGAACTTGAGACTTCATGGAGCCTGGTCTCTGCAGTGGTGTTGGCGATGACTCTAAGTTATGAACGTCTCCTATCTGCTGCGTTATTCTTCAGCCCATCCTTAAAGTCTCCGGTGTGCACTCTGGATGGTTTGGAAGCGCCTGCTTGATGGAACACTTGGTGTTTCCTCCTCCGTTGGTTTAAGATTACATCATTCCTCCACCTTTGAGAGTAAATGGATTCTCTCAGCTTCAGAACTTGTCCCTAGGTCCTTTCCTTTTCAGTGCTGTGGCATATTTCACCATGACTTCAGGAAAAAAAATAATAATCTTGACATTTGTACACATCTACTTAAGATGCTGGAAATATAAGTACCACATAAATCTTAGTCATTCCTATTCCTATGATGCTAGTGTTCTTCCCACCTCTAATTCTATAAAGTTTTTTAAAGTTGAGAATATATACATTCAAGTTTTATTAATTGGAAATCAATATGGTGCTTTCTTAGAAAATTGGGAATCAATCTCCCCCAAGATCCAGCTATACCACTCTTGGGCATATACCCAAGGAATGCTCAATCATACCACAAGAGCACTTGTTCAGCTATGTTCATAGCAGCATTGTTTGTAATAGCCAGAACATGGAAACAACCTAAATGCCCTTCAACTGAAGAATGGATAAATAAAATGTGGTACATATACACAGTGGAATACTACTCAGCACAGAAAAACAATGACATCATGAGATTTGCAGGCAAATGGATGGATCTAGAAAAAAATCAAGTTTTATTAAATTTGTCAAATTCCTCCTCAGTGTCAATGGAGAAAACATTGTTTTTCCCCTCTGACATACTAATGTGAAGATCTCTGACCCTGGCCATCTACTTCTAACACTGTACCTTCGTAGGTCCCTCAATGCTGAGGACAAGGCCCAGGTGTGATTTCTACTCACAGCTGCCCTAAGTGTTGCAGGCCAGGGGTCCCAGAAGGATTACCTTTCAAGCTCAGTCCCAGAAGCCTCATCTCCCATGGTGGATCTCCTGATCTTCATTACTCTTCTAAGGGTCCATGTTATCTTTTTTTTTTTTTTTTTTTTGGCTTTTTAAGACAGGGTTTCTCTGTGTAACTTTGTGCCTTTCCTGGAACTCACTCTGTAGCCCCAGGCAGGCCTCAAACTCACAGAGATCCTCCTGCCTCTGCCTCCTGAGTTCTGGGATTAAAGGCGTGTGCCACCACTGCCCGACTGGGTCTGTGGCATCTTATGGGCAGGGAGAAGACTGGCTCCAACATGGACAGTGTCCATTAGTGGCTTTCCATCCCCAAGTCCTCTACCTGGTCCCAGCTCTTTCCAGAAAACTCCAGTGGCTGTCGTATTTGTGATCTGTGTCTTCCACCTGGTGTTTGCTGTCTTGAAAAAACGCAAGAGGTTATGTTGACATAGGTGCTTTAACTGTTGAACAGTTCTGTGCCATTTAGATTGTGTAGGTTTAAGGTTTTTTGCATTGAGGCCAGAGGGTTGTTTGTAGACATGCATGTGTACACATGTGTGAGGGAGCATGAGTGTGTGCACACATACTGGGTATTGATTTGGAGACTGTGCTGATTGTGTAGGAACACTCAGAAGTCCACACCCCTTCCCGTATGCATAGTAGACATTGGCATCACCTGTCTGTGAAGGATTCATCAGAGCCACTTGTGAGAAGCATTTGGGGGAAGGTGATGCCTTGAAAAATTGTGGCATCTTCATTTCTAGTAGTTGTCTGTGGTTCTGCAAAATCCATTCATCTAAATTTTTATATATCATCAAATTATTTTCTGAGGGGCATAAAGGGATGGTTCAAAGGTTAAGATCACTTGCTGCTTTGCAGGGACCTGTGTTCAATCCCAGCATCCACATCTGATGGTTCACAGCCATATGTAACTCCAGCTCCAGGGATCTTATACCCTCTTCTTGCCTCTATGCACCTGACCTCATATGCTCCCTCCACACATCCATATAATTTAAAAAATCTAAAAGAAAGATATTTAAGCCAAGTAATTGTCAGGAAGCACATGTTTCATAGGTGCTCTGTGATGATTTCCATTTTCTGACTTTTCTTTGCATCAATTTTGGCTATTTGAGGATTTATCTTTTTTCTCGACTTGGAAAAATTTCTCTTTAAATAGTCTTATTGTTTCATGTTTATTTAAAGTAAGTAACATATGCAGTGTGACCAATGGGCTTTCCTATGAATGTATTAGGACTCTCTGGAGATTTAAAGAGACCATTCCAGTGTTTTACCGTATTATGTAAATTTTGTGTATTTTTTCTTTTGGTTTCAGTTTGGACAACTAAGTTTATAGAATTTCAACTTTGTACAGATGGTAGATAGGCTTTCTCTCCCTCTGGTTTTTATACATTTTCCATTTCACTGCACTGTGAACAAACAGTATTGTTCCTTTCTATTTTTATAACTTGCAGGGACTTTTTAAAATACCTAATAAATAGTAAAAGCATTCGGCAGACATTTGTGAAGAAGCCTCGTCTTTGTTTTCTGATATGCTGTTCCACTTATATGTCTGAGCAGCTTTGCAACTTTACTCCTGTGTCTTGTCCCCCTGAATGTTCTCCAGCAGTAGGGTTCCTCCGAGCTCTTCAGTGATCCTCACGCTGTTGCAGTTTATCACGGTTTTGCTACATAAATATTGATGTCATGCTTGTAAGTGTTAGATGCACTTTAGGTTCCTCATTCTTCAACCTCAGAGTAGCTTTTTCTTACCTGATGCTATTTGCAATGAGTCCAATGTGTCTTATTAAGATCAAAGTTATTGAATTTCTAATTGACAGATACATGCATTTATATAATGAATTTTAGGCATTTTCATGTCCCATCCCCCTCTCTCACTAGTTCCCTTCCCCTTGAACCCTTTTTCTCAAGCTCTCCTCCAACTTTCATGTCTGATTAGTCTGTCTGATATGCAGTTCCCAAAATTTTTATTTTTTTACCATTTCTGAGTTGCGTTATTGTGTTTCTACACATATCTATACACATATCTCTTTCCATAATGGGAAATTTTATTTGTATTTATATGTCTAGTCTCAGTTCTGTAATCACATTTTATGCTGTTCTTTATTTTACTGCTTACATTTTTATGACAGGGTTTGGATTTAGTTGTGTAGTTTTTCCTGTTATTTGGAAAGGTTATGTTACATTGTAACTCTTCTAGGAACAACTTTTATAACCGTAGTGCCATAGATATGCTTAGATAATTTTATCTCTTCAGACAGCATCTATTCATGCCCCTTAAGACATGTGAAGAGGTAACTATTTTCCCTACTTCTACCTTTTCTTTTTACTACCTAACTTTAGTTGATCATATTCTCTATTTTAGCTATTCCATTGGTGTCTTTTATACTTTTATTGTACAGAACCACTTTTCCCTACTATGTTATGTTTGGTGCTTTCATATCAGCTCTCTAGGGTAAGTCAGTGTAGCTCTGAGACCTTCACTTCTCTTCCCATGTGCCTTTCAACATTTTGTTAGTCACCTTCTCTTCACTCCTTTCTCCTTTAGAGCTGTGGTTCTTGCAGTTGCTTTTATTTTTACTTATGAAGTGCATGTGGGGACCAACAGGACTCATTTTCCTGTGGCTTTTGTCTCTTGACTTCTTTGGCCTGAGGACTCCGGCTGCTCCTGGGAGAATCCCACAGTGACTGGATGCCTTTTCCTTTAGGGGAGGTTTACCTTTAGTCTATCTGGATGCCAAAAAGTGTTTTCAGTTTCATCAAGGTCTGCTGATTTTGTGTTTGTTGCTATCTTTCAAGCTTTTCTGGTAGCGTGGACTCGAATGTTTCTTTTGCTTCTCACTTTATTGACTTATATCTTACTCATTCATTTATTTTTCTGCTCTCTTTGCTGTTTTTGTATTCTGAGACACGAGTTAGACATGCATTACATCTAAGTACTATTGTTTCTCACGAACTTTTCCTTCTCCCTTCACCCCTTTCTTTTTAACAAAGTCTTTCTAGCTATCCCAGTCTTGTCTTGAACTCACAACCCTCTTGCCTCAGACTCCTGAGTGTTGGCATTACAAGCATGTGTTACTATACTGGGCTTTCCCCTGGATTTCATAGTGTATGGCATATTTCACTGACCACACCCCTTACTGTATCTATGAGCCACTTGGGTACAGTAAGAGACACAAACTCAGTTCTGCAGGACCCCGCATTTTCAGAACACTTTGTTAGTGTTGAAAACATTTCCAAGTAACTGATGTTCATTCTCCTCTTCTGCCCTTGCCCTCCCCATCTCTTTCCCTTCTTTCCTTTCATCTTGCTGTTTCGTGATGCCTTTCATTCTTGTTCATGTCTTCACACTGAGAGATATATTTCAGAGGAAATCACATTATTATCTATGCGTGTAGTACATAGTGTGATTTATTTACATTTTTTGAGTAGACATGGAAGACACAAGTTAACTGAAATAATATCTCTTTTCCTTGGTCCCAAGGACTTTCAGTCTGTTCAACAGTGTTTTCAGGTTGAGAAACATGATCTCATTTCTTAAGAGAAACAATTATTTACTCTGAATCTTTCTCCTTAAATTGTGGCAGGCAAGGTATGAAGAATTAATTTAATGTTTTATTTTTCAACTTAGGTTTCAATGATGTACTTGATATTTTTGTACCAGTTTCCTGTTCCCATTGCTTACTAGGGCATAGCTGCTTTTAGGATTTCAGAGGCTTCCAGGACATCTTCTGAAATGTTCTTTGTGTCTGTAAATTAAATACTGTCTTTCTCATTCTTGGCCTCCAGGCCAACATGTCACACTCTCTTGTTCTCTGGTGCTTTGAATACAAACCATGCATTTCCAAGCAGAGTTCCCATTTGTCTGTTACTAACACCTGTTCCCCATGCCAGTACTTTGTTAAACACCTCTCCTTCCACAATTAAATTTCCATGTATAAAGTCCCCATTATTGACTGTGCAGGCCCACATCCTGTAGGAGGTTTGCTGAAGAAGAAGGAGTGAAGACAGTTGTGAAGTGGATGCTCTTGGAACAGAATTAATGGAATTCTGCTGTTTGAATTGAAAGGAGAGGCACATGTGGTTGCCGGATGGTCCACGAGGTCAAGCCAAAGGGAAGGTGTCCAGCCACTCACCACTATCGTTTCTTGACCACACTTTTGCTCTTGGGCTCTTTTGTCACCTCAGACAGAACTGATTTTATACTTGTTTTTGAACACAATGATAAGCCTTCCCCGGGTGTTTCATATTCAGGATGCAATCTCCTGCATCCTCTGGACTGTTTCCGCAGCTACCTAGTAAATGATCTGAACTTATGCTAAGGTCCTGTGGACCTAGATAAAATGAATCCTCTGCAGCCGGTTTCCAAATGACACTCACTAATCACAGTTGGCAGCTTCTTCTCTGACTTTTTGTATTCCTACCTTAGTGAACTTTCCTTTACCAGGAGTGCTGGTTGCTTAATGACCAGGGCTGTTTAAATTATTTGTGCCTGTTCACCAGCATTCAGTTTCTGAAGCCCCCAAACCAGCAAAAATTAGAGCCGAGTGTGTAGTTGATGCATAAGGTGGGGAGTGCTCTTTGGCACACAGTAAAGTGATCTTCCTGCTTAAGCCACCCAGAATGTTAGAACTGAAAGGTCTCTAAGAGAAAACAGCCTGGAGTGGGTGACTGACTCATTCCTGACCACAGCAGGTATGCTGGAGCCTTCTTTGATAAAATTGCTGTAGGAATATTTGGATTTCCAATGTCCATTTATGATACAGAGTGAGGTTGATTAGTGGTAATGAAGCTTCTCTTCTACTGTATTTACATCTCAAATTTGAAGCATATCCTGAACATTCTTTGACTCCTTTCAGAGCTTTTTGGATTATTTTCATAAAAGAATTGAGTAGTTGTCTTTTACACCTGGTTTCTTCAAGTGTTCCACCATCAGAACATTTGATTTTTTTTTAAGTTAGAAACTCGATTCTTTTCTTTTTCAAAGAACAATTTGTCATTTACTAGAACACATTGGTTATATTCTATGACCACCTGGGGAGAATCCCTGCAGAATCTGTGTAACAATACAACAACTATATTTAAAGTACACAAATGTCACCAGGACAGCACTCAGCATCTCAGTGTTCCCAGTGTGTCAGCATATTTTACACAGGACAAGTGTTAAAATTCAATACCTGTGCACACCCAGTCTTGATGAATCACTGATGGTTTGAACTGATTTGTGACATGGGCCGACAGTTACTCAATATGTGTATGTGTGAGTATGTGGGGTTTATCCATCAGTAGAACAATCAATGTGAGTTGTTAGCTGAGAGGTCGACCCAGTTTTCAAGCCAAATCTGGTTATAATATTAAGATTTGTTAAAATTGGACTGCACCTGTATGCCAATTCAGATAGTAAAACAATCTTAGTGGGCAAAGAACACTGGTCTCTCTTTTTCTCTGTAACTGATGAAACATGGTGATTTTATTAATTTTTTTTTATAAAATAGAGCTTAAAACATGAAAAAGGAGAGGAGAAGGAAATAATACTATTTTGGATTTTATATCACAAATTTAACTGTATGCTTTCCCTACATTCATTTATTTCTTTTTGGATTTTTGCTTTTCTTAGTACATGTAAAGTTAAAGTAAGTTAGAGCAGGTATAAGAAAACAGTGTCAATCCAAAGAATTATATAACTCAATGAATATCAGCTGGAGGTCAGTATTTATTGGAACCTGAAAACAAGCTGAAGAAAGACATCAGGGTCATCCTACTCATCTTTCCAGTTAAAATTATACAGCTTTCCCCAGAGCTGCTGAAACTCAGCACAGAAAGGAAGCATTGCTGAGCCAGCAAGTTGTTAATTTTCTTCATTAAGGCACAATGGGACTATACTATAACTCTAAAATAAATATTTTATTTGAACATCTTATCACTAAATTAAATTTACCAAAGCAAATGTTCAATTAAACATTCAAAACTAAGTATTTTTCTCATTGTAAACAGTGACTTGATAAGTTGTTTAGTATTTTACTTTACAGAAAAACAAAACAAAACAAAACCCAAAGGCATAAACTCTCTGCTAGCAGTTTGCCTGATAAGTGTCAGGAAAATATAACCAAGGGAATACTGCTAATAGTGAGGAAGTGATGGGGAGCGTCCTTAGCCCCTTATGAACTTAAAATATCCATAAAATGCCTTTGGAATGCTCCAACATTAAAGTTTAAGGTACTGGTCACTTCAGAAATGAAGAAAGCTTTATACCCTTATACACATTATATACATTATACCCTCATAACATTATATACATTGTACCCTTATACAACACAGTGTGCCAGCCTGTACCAGTCTCATGCCAGTTGTGTGGCCTGTGTGAATAGTCAATGAGTTTTGGTTTCCACACTGAATGCTGAACTGTGGTGCTAAACCTAAGAGTCCCTCCAAAGCAAAGTCATCTTCCCATCAACCTGGATCTGTCAAGGGATGATGGCACTTCTTCATATAAAAATGTTAGTGATGAAAGGGTAGTGCCATTCTTGCTGAAGCAAAGAGTCTGTTTTGTCAATGAGAGGAACTAGGCATGATACTCTAGGGCAAGTTTAGTCTCTAAAATTTAGGTTCCCATCTGGTACCCAAATGGTTTGTAATTTCCTGGATAAAAAGATGTGCTTGCATATTTTTTCTGAACTGTTTTGAACACTGAATGCATTTTTTCATAGTCACTGAAAGATGCACTTGAAGAGGTGTGTATGCACACAGTTTGATACATGACCAATGACATAAAGTTACTTCTTTTGAAGGGCATATTCTATGTGCCTTTTCCCACACAACCCTCTCCTAATGAGTCTTTCCCAGGCCGTGTCAGTATGGAGTCACATGGTTGCTGTCTGTTGCTGTGACAACATACTCTGACAGAAGTGACTTCAAGGGGAGGATTTCTTGTGGCTCAGTTCAAAGATATAGTCCATCATGGTAGAGGCATCAAAACATGAGGACTTTGGAGTGACTCTTCACATCACATTCTCAATCAGGAAGCAGAGAGCAGTGAATGAACACAGCAGCTTTAGACACCCCCTAAGGACTGTACTACCCATAACAGTCAAGATCTCCCCAGTGAGTTTTAGAATCCGCCAAATTAACAACACTAACCATCACAGGTGGTGATACACAGAATATTGGATATTATTTCTCTGGCTTTTGTTTCTCCTTCATTATAGTGTGATCCTGTCAATTTCAAATTCATTTCCCCCTAGTAGGCTTCAGCGTGCCTTGGAAGCTAATGGCTATTCATAGGTTTGCAAAGCTGAACGAATGTATTCAGCCACAGCCTCCATCCACATGTGAACTGCCTATAGACAGCGTTGTCTTTTAACCCCATGGGTAGGGTGCTAGGTAGCCACACTTATTGTAGTCCTGGTGTGACTGTGTGCTTCTGGTCGGTGGCCTTATGAAGCCTACCTGGACTGTGTAGGAACATCTCAGTGGGTACACTTTTCTCTCCTGCAGTGAAGCCTCCAGGTGTAGTGTCCTCTAGACATTTCCACACAGATAGTTTTAGCCTTTTGAGTTTCGTGTAGCTTTCACCAACCCACTGCAGGTCGTGGATTGCCTGGTGGGTTTTTGCTGATGTAATAGGCAGGGTTATGAAAGCCAGCAGGAGTTGGTAGGCGTCAGGAGCTGCGGTAGCAGGGTATAAAGCAGTGGTCCTCAACCTTCCTAATGCTTTGACCCTTCTTTAATACAGTTCCTCATGTTCTGGTGACCCCCCAATCATACCATTATTTTGTTGCTACTTCATAACTGTAATTTTGCTTCTGTTATGAATCATAATGTAAGTATCTGTGTTCTCCAATGGTTTTAGGTGAAACCTGTGAAAAGATTGAGAACCACTTGTATAAAGGATCAGGAGCTGTGGCTAGGAAAAGGAGATGGGCTGGCATACAGGGGAATAGAGCCACTGCCACATTCTTGGGCAGGCAGGCAGGGTTTGTTGTAGCTCACTACCATGTGCAGATCAATACCACAATTTAATTGTTTCCACCTTCTGACCTCCTAAACTCCCCGCAGTTGATCCCATTTATTCAGAATTCAGAGGGCAGGTGACCTCATAGGATTGACATGTGAGCAAAAAAGATTGAGACAAAGGTCCAGTCAAGAGTATTTAGCACACGACCTCTCCCCTAGATCTTCTAGCATAGCAAGCACAGTGCCCAGGGTAAAATTGGGTCAGAGTAAAATTCTGCAAAGTGGATGTGGTGCTACTCACTAGACAGCCTCTCTCCTTAGCAGAACAAGACCAGATTGTAACTGTGGCATCACAACATTGTCCAGTAGGCCAGCTACACATGTAAATGCATGCCTGTTGTGCTGACTCAGGTTTACAGACCTTCTCTGACATGCATTAGTCAAGGAAGTAGGTTGATGTGGGCAAACCTCAAAGTCTCAGTGGCTTCCTCAACAGAGTGACTGCTTTCTCTTCTAGTTTCATTCTGTTGTTGTGATAAAATGCTCTGCCCAAAACCAACTTGAGAAAGAAATGTTTATTTCATCTCACACTTATAGGTCCCAGGTCACCATTGAGGGAGGTCGAGGCAGGAACTCAAGGGGGGGACCTGGAGTCAGGAACCATGGTCTAACACTTCTTGCAGGCATGCTGTCAGGCTGGTTCATAGATTCATGCTTAGCTTATTTTCATATATATCCAGAAGCACCTGCCTAGGAGTAGCATCACCCACAATGAGCCAGACCATCTTGCATCAATTAACAATGAAGACAATCCTTCACAGACATGCCCACAGACAAACCTGATGAAGATAATCACTCAACTGAGACACCTTTCAGGTGATTCTAGACTGTGTCAAGTTGACAGTTGAGGCTAGACAGGACACTCATGTGTAAACAGAGGCTTTTCTCTGTCCCATCTCATTCTGCAACTGCTTCCAAATAATCACTCAAAGTCTTATATTAATTATAAATGCTTGGCCAATGACTCAGGCTTATTACTAGCTAGCTCTTACATTTAAATTAACCTATATTTCTTATCTATGCTTTGCCATGTGGTTCATGGCTTGTTATCTCATCTTTTACACATCTTGTTTCCTCAGCAGCTGGCTGGTGTCTGCTCCGACTCCATCCTTCATCATCTCCATCTTCAAAGTATCGTCTAATCATATTCTGCCTTGCCATTGGTCAAACAGCTTTATTTATCAATGAGAGCAACACATATTCACAGCATGCAAAAAGACCATCCCACAGCACTCACATCCCTGTCCAATGCTCTCTGTGTTGTAGAGGTATTTTCTGGAATTTGGAGCTTTAAGGATCACCAGAAAGGAGAGAGATGATGAGCACATAAGATAATCTTGGCTATCCCTGTGTGGTGACCCGCGGGCACTCAGATCTAATTGGCCACACAACTTCACTGCTTCAACTGACTGTAGAGAATGGCAGGTTTAAAGATGATTAATAGTCTGTGTTGAGCATGTGTATGAATCCCAGCTCTAAACATGACTGGAGTGAGTTGGAACTAATTGAATATTCATTCCACATATTATAATATTTATTAAGTCCTGTTGTCCCAGAAATTTGCATTATACTCAGTAAAACTTGAATATTTAAAGTTACTCTACATATATTGCTCTAACCTCATCATTCATTATTTGAACAAATCATGGAGAAATGCTTTTTCTCCTGATTGAGCTATGTCAGTACAAGTAGGCAGACTCCTGTAGGTATTAAAGGTTTATGATTATTTAGCTACATCTTCCAAGTTTTAATGCTTTAATCAAGTTGCTAATTTGACTCTTTGTATCTAGTCCTATGAAGAGTAGATGCAAATGAAAGCAGAGCCTTGACTGGTCCTATTTCTTAATGTTGGGACAGTTAATTGTATTACTAATGAACAGTGTATAGAGTGAATTTATTTAATGCCAATACATTAAAGTCTTAACTATGCAGACCTCATTGTATGAGAAACTTACAATTATTTAAAATCCTTGCCACAGGACTAAAGCCCAGGAAATAATGTAGTATCATTTAGCTTGTCTGGCCCTAGGAAATTTAGGACTGCCATATAGTATTGAGTTTTTCCATTATTATAAACAATTGATTTTTATTTTAAAATGTGTAGGCAGGGCATAAAAAGGTATCTACAATAATGCTAGTGACAAACAGAGACTTGTAGTTAAGAACCTGAGCTTCATTTAATATGCAAAGTATTAAAACTAGGAGTAAGGAACATAATAATTCATGTGTGATAAATTAGTTTATCTGCCAACATAATGCATGACTACATTGCTAATTAGTGGCATTTATATGGTACATTCTTGGCATACAACTTCTTGGAATCAGTGAGCTTTATGTAAATCAAACTGTTTAATTATTGATTCCCATTTCTTTATATGCTCTGTTAACCAATTTTGTGTTGCGATACCAAAACAACTAACAATCCAATCAACAATAAGCAAATGAATTGAAGATAGATATCACAAAGAAGTACAAATGGCTAATAAACATATGGGAAAATAGCCAGCAATCTTAGCCATCAAGGAAACGTATAGTAAAATTACACTGAGATCACATTTCATCCCAGACAGGATGGCATCATCAAGGTGAGAATTAGGGAAGGAAATGATCCCTTCTTCCCTGTTAGTGGGAATACAAACCAGTGTAGCCATGGTGGAATAAATTAGCATGAAGGATCCTCAGAAAACCCAAAATAGAACTACTGTATGATTCAGTCATTTCACTTTGGTAATATACCCATGATACCCATAGGACTCCATGTCATATGCTACAAGGATTCCTGTGCACTCATGGTTTTTATAACCCTATTCATAACAGCCACATTACATAACTAGCCTAGGTGTCCATTTACTTATGGGTAGATAATGAAATGTGTATATATGTATATATATACACACATATCTGTATATGTGTGTGTATATGTGTGTGTGTGTGTGTGTGTGTGTGTGTGTGTGTGTGTGTGTCCAAAGGAATTCTATTCAGCCAAAAAGAATGAAATGATGCCACTTACAAAAAAAATGCATGGGACTGAAGATCCTCATCCTGAGTAGAGTGAGACCCAGAAAGACAAAAATTGCATATTCTGTTTGTATATGGAAGCTAGATTTTACATGAGAGCAGAAGGGTAGAAAGTGGGAGGTAGGACATGGGGATGGGGAAGTGCAATGGATGGATGGTGAATATGATAGTAAAGTGCATGAGATTAAAAATAGAACAAAATCAATCATTTTATAAAATGGAAATGGGCTAGTAAAAAGACAAATATTTTAAAAACAAAAATGTTCATTTGGCTCACTATCTTGAAGGTTCAGGGATGTGGAACCAGGACTTGGTGAGGGCTCCCTTGGCTGCATCACAACATGGTCAACGGCATCAGAGAGAGAGAGAGAGAGTGCATGTTAACAGGGAAAATCCAATGATGAAATAGGAAGCCAGAGACCAAAGACATTCCAGTCTCACTCTGTGTATTGTGGTGCTGAAGGGATAGTCTGTGTGGGTACAGATGTATGTGCTTGCCTGTAGGGAAGCTGGATGTCGACATCCTTTTCTCTTACTTATCCACCTTACTTTTTCAGACAGGGTTTCCTCACTGAGCCTAGAATCCATCATTTTGCTTAGATGAGCTGCCCTGCAAGCCCTAGGAATCTGCTTGTTTCAATCACCTGGTATTGACTATGCTGTCATGTGCCATTACTCCCAGTTTTGTTTTTATAGGGGTGCTGGTAATCCAAGCATAGATCCTCATGCTCACACCATAAGCACATAAACTACCGGGTCATCATTCAACCCTCTAGTTGACATATCCAAGTCCCCTCAGGAGATTAGCAGTGATTCTCCTGAGGGGAGGAGACCCTTCAGCAACTTCATGTCCTTGAACTCATGCCTGTAGAGCCTACATCAGCTCTTACATCACCACACTGGCATGAGAGCTTCCTAAAGGTAAGTTTTGGGTAAGCACTCAAACCATGTCCAAACCATGGGACGCCTGCCCCTTTCATCTACCACCCCAGCTCCCAATCTTATTCATAGATGAGTTGCAATCATGAGTCCTTTATCCCTCCATTAATCGCTCCTGACTGTAATAGTTTACAATACTTATTGTGCACAATGACTCTTGACTAAAGTGATGTTATTTAAGAAATCCAAAGCAGCAACTATAGCAAGTGATTAATCTAAATCCAATTGCATTCTAGAGAGTTTCAAGCAAGAAGTTATGTTCATATATCAGAATGAGAAAATTCTCATGACATTGACTTAGTATCTACAAATTTCAGGGGTAATATATCTTTGCAGGTGTCTTCTCATGGAGGAAAGCAAAAAATTGAGGTTCCTTCCTATGAGCTTACCTATGGAGGATTTATGTTAAATTTCTTCTCATTTACTTGGGTAATTTTTGCCGCCTCATGGTGCAGATGCAATAGGATTTCTTCCTAGCTGGGCACTCTAAGATTCCTCAAATGTTCCCTTTTGGTATTGTATCAAAGCCGTGTGGATCATGAAGCTATCACAGTCAGGGTTAAGCAGCTGGATGGCCTTGGCAGAGGAGCCAGTCCTACAGTGTTGGCAGCTTTTACAAGCTCTAAATCCATTCCTGGAGCGAGCCTGGAGACTAGATTCCTCACGGCAGGCAGCACAAGCATTGCTGGGAAGTTAATCCCATGCCTTGGCTCCATGGCACAGGGCCATTTGGGGACTGTCTCCATCACTGAGGATTCTAGGATTAGACTCCAAACATGATTTGTTGAATATTAAATGTGCCTTCTCTTGTTCTAGAACAGCTATCTGTATTATCCCCAGTCCACACAGCAGCAGCTTTACCAGTGCGAAGTGTGTGGGTCAGCTTTGGGGCCTGGTACACATTCAAGTCAGATGGTCATGAATAATCTGTCATCAGTGCTGTCCTCACCCATGCGCTGCCTCAGCATGATGTGGCCCTTCAGAGTGGCCAGAGCCCTGCTGAATTGATACCGTGCAGCACAGTATATGGTTTAAACTCTGTATCACCTGAAGACCACTCTTACATAGAAATTGCTGATGAAAGAGAATTTTAATACTCTTAAAGCAGTAAGAACACAACAAAGCAGGTGTGCTTTGAATGAATACTGCCATGTTTCTAACAACAACAACAAAAAACCCGCCACCAACAATCTAATTAGATGTGATAAACATCAGCCAAAAACCTAGACATAGTTGGTAGGATTGCTGGTCTGTGCTGTCAACTCAAGTGCATTAACAGATGCCCAGGACTGGACCCTTAAATGGCTGAAGCGATTGGATAAAGAAGGGAAATGTGAGGAAAGCTGCACGGGACTCAGCAGGTCTCTCTGTTCTGAGTGGATCTGTTTATGGCAGCTGCTGCCTGCTGAAGTCAGACTTCGGTTTCTATCCCTTCTTCAACACGGCCCCGATACAGAGACCGACCAGTGCACCTCCAGCATTGGACTGAGACCAGCAACTGCCAAGGCATCCCACTTCCCGGCTTGGAAACTCGATTCTTTGACTCTCCATCATGTACCTATCACATGAGCCAAGTTTCCCTCCACCTTCTTGGTTCTTGTTCCTAGAGCGAATCCTTCCTAAAACGATTGAGATGAGAAATAGAGACTTGTATCTTCTGCAGTTCATTAGCTATCTTGTCCCTGAATGTGTTTGTTTTTCGAGATATAAATTAATGATCCTATAAATTCCTGGAACCTGAATACCGGGAGTCCCCTTCGGAGCTCTGTGGATGTGGTAAATTTCATAGGAAATTCTGTTAGGAGCTACGGGCAATGCATGCTTCCACCCACTGGCTCCAACAGCCCCTCCTTCCTTAGTTTCTCTTCCTCTTCTCCCCTGTGAGTCATTTCCTATAACTCTTCCTCAGCATTCAGAGCCCCAGTTTCCTAGGAGCAAGTCCTCATTTTCTTGCATTTTTTTTTCTTTAAGTTTCATACTAATTGCTTTCTCTGTCTCAGCCCGTTCCGACTCCCATCCAAGGTTAATTTCCTGCTCAGAAATCGCAACAAGCCCGCTGGATCCACTTTTCGTTCTTGTCATCTCCTGCATTCAGATACTAGCCTGATTTACACTTATAGCTCTGTAAATACCAACGCATCACAACTCTATTTAGTTAAGAGGCAAGGTCTGGACTTTTCCCAGGCTGTCCAGGCTTCAGCATTTTATTTTGTTGACTCATGTATATCTCAACGTTTTCATACCACATGGTAGCTTGTAAAAAGCATAGTTTTGTACCCATATACTAAATGAGGCCCATGACTTTTTTTTTTAAATATGGCAATACTACTATGCTTTTCTTTTACCAATCCTATTCACGGGTGTAGATTCTGCCAAATGATGACTCCGATGACATTGGTAATGTCACTACAAATGCCTGTGCAATTAAATAAGAATGTATAGTTTCTGACTTTTGACCTTGTTGTAGAACTGAGTCCACACAGGGCTTGAATAATAATACAGGACACTGTGGCTCCACCATGAAACACAATCAAAAATAAGATGCCAGGAGTTCAGAGACAAAGCAACAGGAGGCATATCCCAAGGCTCTGTGTGCCTTAATGGTTCACTTGAGCTGCTTAGACAAAGTGCTTAGACAACAGGGAGTTGTTGTTTCCAAGTTTAGAGGTGAGACATCATAGATCAGGCTGCTGGCAAGATCTCTGAGATCTGTGAGAGAAGGGTCTGTTCCAGTTTTCCTCCTTGACCTTCAGTAGCCATCTTGTCTTCTTTACAAGGTTGTTCCTATTTTGACCCCATTCCATTCTGTCAAAGCCCTGTCTCTAAATGCAACCACAATCTGAGGTAGTGGAGCCAAGACTTCAGTGTAGAGATATCTGAGAGGATTCAGTTGAGATCATCACATCATATGTGGTAAGTAAACAAGGTGAAGAGGTTGGGAGAGGGAAAGGCTTGAACTAGAGGGTATGGATTTAAGGCATATTTCAGTTGGAAGGGATCAGTCAAGTTCATGAGGAAATCATTCTCTACACAGCCTCCTGGCATCAACTGTAAAAGGACTATTCATTTTAAGAAATAAATGTAGCATTAAAATGGCATAGTACAGCCTTTGGGGATTAATGAAGCATGTCTTCTGTGGAGACATCTCTTCAGGGTGTGTGGATATGAGTGGATATGAGTGTGTGATCAACTCATATCAACATCCCTGCATCATTCTCCTTTGATGGAGAGCCTCCTCTTCTGAAGGAGGGTCAACATACCTCTGTTGTACCTGGCCCCCACATTGTGCCAAGGAGGTTTAGTCTGGTGAGGAAGCAGTGCATGTATTAGCTGATGCAGAGGGAAGTCATGGCTGGGAGCATATGCGACAGCGTGAGGGAGGAGAGAAAAGCTACAGGGATATAGGGGTGGGGGTCCAACTGGACAGTAAAACCAATGTTGGGCAGAACCAGAAAACCAATGTGCGATCTCTTCATTTGTGTAATTCTCCTCGTTGGAAAATGCTTCCTTAAATGTCGCTCATTTCTGCCAGGCTTCAGAAAGGTATTAAGCAAGTCTACATGGATGCTGAGAGCTGATGTGTCAGATTACTGACCAAGAAAATATCATGGACAGAGACAGTCAGAAAGCAGGTGGCTGGACCAGACTGCCTTCCATTGCAAATGTGGAGAAGCCCAATTCAGCTCTCTCCTGGAAGGAGCCTCTTTCCCCATGCTTTGACAGTGCCTATGAGTGGGGAAGAGGAAGAACTAATTGATGCAGAGGAAGAACTAATTGATGTAATGGCTTCCTGGGGGAGGAGGCATAATGCTGAGACATCTGGAACCATTTAGTTGTGATTCTAGATAAGGCATTGGGATCAATGTGAAGGGTCATATGTGGGTGAGAAAAGGTGGAAGCATGAAAGCTACATTGCTCGTGTTTTAAGACATGGCTTTGTAGTTAATATGCCATCAAACAGAGTACCTCAACTCTTTGCCTCTGAGTTCCTAGCATATTAATAGGGCCACTGAGTACCAGAGTAAGGATAGTGGTAACCATGATTTAAAGCCCAGCGTTTCTAGAACAGTAGTGACTAGAAAAGGACAAGTGCTCAAAAAAGTTGACATCGTTCTTATTGGACACATGAGATCTGTAGCTATGGTGATACTGGTGGCAGGGCATTGGTGGAGCAGTTGGTATAAAGACAGCTGCTCTGGGATAAGTAAGTTTATTCATTAGGCATAAAGGCTTTAGTCCTGCTCTTTGGATCTATCAATGGAGGTTGTTTTCTGAGCTATTGTAACATAGTCAAGTGGCATGATTAACAGCAATATTGCTAGTGCAACTTAGACCTTCATTATTGAGAAAACCTTGAATTTATTTAAGTATCCACTCAATTGCTACCTTACTTTGTGGCTCCTAATTTCACCACTGGACCCACTAACCACTACTTTGTTACTGTATGTTAAGTCTCTGTATAGCAGTTATTGTCAGTTTTTATTTCTGGTTTGCTTCATTCATTCATTTTCCTGTTTATGTCACCAACATATATTACATTGCTACCATGTCACAGTCACTGTATGCGTTAAGGCAAACAGGAAGGAATGAAATAAAAAGAAATTCCTTGTCACCAGGGGCAATGTGGATTAAAAATAAATAAGTAAGTATGTAGTAAAACACTATATCAGATGGTGGTAAGTCCTATGCACAAAAACCATGAAGTGCTCATCTGGGATGTGGCATTTAGGCTTAAATCTATCTGGCCTGTTTGAGAGGGCTTCACTTTACTAAGGGATTATAGCTAGGCAGAAATTTGAAGGAAGTGATGTGTGTGTCTACCTGGGTGAGACATGATCACCAGGAAGGGCAAGTGCAGAGTAGATATGTTGTATTCACACCAGAATAAGGAGCTTGGCGCAGCAAGAACAAAATGTGAAGAGGCGGTAAGTATATTGATTAAATTTTACCAACTTGAATTTCCACCACATAGTTGATAGTTTCAAACAGCTACTATTTGTTTAGCTCAGTAACCTATTTATTAGCAATTGGGCTGGTCTCAGCCAGGCAGTTCATATTCTAGTCTCACTAGAAGACCCAGGAAGCTGGGTCCTGGTCAGTCTTGTGGCACTCACATGGGGTGGCTTTCCTGTGGCCCATGTTGATATGTTATCCTCCAAGTTATCTGCTGTGGAATAACCCTCTTGTACACTGTAAAGTTTTGTCACTCAAATTGGTTTAATAAAATGCTAACTGCCCAGTAGCCAGGCAGGAAGTATAGGTGGGGTGACCAAACTAAGGATGATGGGAAGGACAAGGGCAGGATCAGAGAGTTGCCGGCAAATGCTGAGAAGCAAGATGAGAATGTCATACTGAGAAAAGGTACCAAGCCATGTGGCTAAACATAGATAAGAATTGTGGGTTAATTTAAGTGTAAGAGTTATCTAGTAACAAGCCTGAGCTATCAGCTGAACATTCTATAATGAATATAAGCCTCTATGTGGTAATGTGGGAAGTGGCTTCCAGGTATTTGGGAGTTACTGGTGGGACAGAAATTTCTGCCTACAGTTCTCCCATGTTTGTCCCCAATATGTCTCTTTTACCATGTTTTCTTGATCAGAGGTGGTCTTGCAGCAAGCCTGGCTACCCGAGGAGAGGAATAGACTCCTCTTAGATTTTTGTTCCTAACCCTACTTGCATATATGAGTTATAAACCTTCCTGAGGATCTGGAGCTGAGGTCAGACTCAATGCAATCATTGAGAAGCATTTCCAGGCAAGAGAGACCCAAGAGCAGAAGCCAAATGCCCAGGAAGGAGTCTACTGTATTTACCTGAGTGAGATTTGGCATATAGGGAAGGACTGTCTTACTTTCCCACAATGTGTTCAGTATGTATCTGGAACACTGTGAATTTTCAATGCATATTTCTTAAATGAAGTAGTGAAAAGATAATATCTACTTGAGAGTTGAAGGGCCTGGGAGGGATCAAAAGAAGGGTACCTGGGAGGGGTGAGGGAAGGAAAATGATGTGATTCTATTTAATTTAAAAACATTTGAAAATGAAATGAGTGAATGAATCAATGGGAATTTAAATTGCCAAGGTGAACTTGAGAAACCAAGCAAGATCCCTTCTCAGAATTTCGGTAGGAGTTCCCCCATAGCCCTTGAGTGCTGTGCAGTTGCTCGCCTTTGCTTGCTGTCCTTAGACTGACTGCTGGGGTAGGAGTGCCCCTGAGTTAAAGCACTTAGCAGAAAATATATGGACATAAAACCAAGGGATCCATTTGTGGAGGGTTGTTTAGTACCGTGTTTTAAGCTACTTCATTTTACTCCATTGCGTTCTGTACTGCTTCCTTGAATCCTTGGATTGAGTTTTTATTACTATAAATAGAAGTAACAGAACAGAGCTCTAAATAAATAATTGGTGGGATAAACTCAAGAACTGGAGGAGCCCTGAATGGTATTGTCAGAAAGGGAAGAACCTAACTAGTGTGTGTGTGTGTGTGTGTGTGTGTGTGTGTGTGTGTGTGTGTGTGTGTCTCATGAGACTTCAGTAGCTCCAAACACAGTATTCATTCACCTTTTTATTTTGAGTATTTGACAACCACAAATCTTCTAATTATCATAACTCTAGGGCTTAGAAATATTAGTCAGTCCTCCCTCGAATCCTATAGCATGTTAGAGTTGTGTTCCCTGATGTTAGAGGTGTGTTTCTCCATCTGGCACCAGAGAAGACACATTAAGTTATTCAGGATCTATTGGGATCTATCTTTCCACTCTGGTCCAAGCTCAGCCCTGGTGCTGCCTCAAGGCTTTTGTCCTCTCCTCTCCCTCTTATTTCCCCCGCTATCATGTGTCCCTTTTCACTTGGATTATTTCCAAAGGTCCAAGTTACAGGGACTCACATAGCTGCAACCTTTAGTTCTAGAAGCTGACAAGCAAGCCTTCCATTTCCCTTTCCACTGCTGTAATTCTCTCTCCCGGGCGCTTTAAACACAGTGTCTGCACTACATGTTTGTCCCCTCACTTCCTGATTGCTCTCCACTCTACTCAGTGTCGACTTGTCCCCCCATCACCTCCTTGAAACTGTTCTTGAAGCCAGCCCTGGCCTGGAACAGGCTCTGGACATCTCATGGTGTGACTCATTTCTTGTTGATTCTCCTCTGGAGTTCTCTTTTTCTCTCAGAATGCTCAAGTTTATTTTGGTTCTGTATTTTGCTTTGATTTTTTTAAAGTCGTGGTTCTTCCTCTATTGAATATGGAAGCTCTTTTGTGTGAATAAATAACTACCTATCTATTGACAACTTCTTTTGCATATCTAATGAGAATTAGAATCTAAATGAGTCTGTAGCAGAACTCACGATCTTCCTCCTGAAATGCCCTTGCTTTCTTAGCTCCACATTTCAGTGTTTTGTTCCCCTGCTCACCTGTATCATAGACAACCACCCCTGGACCAGCTCACCACGTCACCCTGTTCAGACCAAACACATCATCTTCTAATGGCATTTCTGCTGCTTCTCCACTCAGGTTCACATCGCATACAGCAACAAACAAAATGTCAGTTGTTAACCTCTTTTGTGGCTGGTCGTCTAGCCAGCTTGGGAGAAATCTCAATTCCCTTAAAGAACTAAACCTCCTTTTGATGCTGGCCATGCCTGCTTCTTTGAGCTCATTTCATGTTTCTGGTCTGTCTCCTGACACCTGTGTCCTCCACAGGCCTCAGAACTGCTGCCGGTACATTGGTGCTCTGCCCTCTGCTAAGCATGTGTCTTCGGCTCTTCATGGATGATTCTTACTTCACGTCTCTAGCATTTTGAATAAAATATTGTAGTTTGGATCTTAAATTTCTTCCACACAATAGAGATGTGATGGCTAACTTGCGACACTCTTGTGAGTGGTAGAACTTTTAGGCGGTGGGGTCTAGTGAAGGAAGTTTGGTCCCTGGATACATGGTCTTGAAGGGCATTATTGGAACTCACCTCCTTTGTTCCCCTCTCTTTGCTTTGCAGCCGTCCTGAGGTTCAAACATTTCCTTTGCCATATGGTCATGTGATGTCTCACTGTCTTGCCACAGACCCCACATCAAAAGTAAGTCAGTAGGAACCAAAGCCTCAGAAACCGTGGGCTAAATAAAGTACTTCTTTTCTCCTTGTCTAATTGCATTCCTGCTGCCCTGATAAAATACCATGACAAGCATAACACAGAGGAGAAAAGGCTTATCTGGCTCACAATTCTAGTTTGCAGTCCACTATTTTGGGGATGTCGAAGTAGCAGAACCCTGAGGCAGCTGGTCACATTACACCCACGGCCAAGGGTGGAGAGCAATGAGTCAGTGCCCCCTCAGTTTCTCTGGTTTTCTACAGTTCAGAGTCTCCTTCCTAGAGAGTGGTGCCTCTCACAGTGGGCACATCTTCCCACCTCAGTTAATCCAGACTGTCACCCACAGACATGTCCACGGGGCGACCTAGTCTACACGGCAGTTACTGATACTTTCTTCTCAGGGGGATCTAGATTGTGTCCACTTGAGACAATTGAAACTAACCATGTTATCTGAAGTAATTTGTCATAGCCCCTGAAAAGTGACTGACACGAGCACACTTTTTTTTTTTTTTTTTTTTTTTTTGATCAAAGAGGTTTCTGGGAATCCCAAACCCACCTAGGTTTTTCCCTTTCTCTTCCTCCAGATTTATTGGTATGGGCTTACATTCTGACCTTTTCATTTCATTTTTTGAAATCGAGCATCCACTAGGCTGCATGCTACATGGGAGGGCTTTTCTAATCTCCTGTCTTTGCACTAATGTATGAGCAGAGGGACCACTGAGTTGATGCAAGAAGAATTTTATTTTGCAAGATACATGAGTTTAAATTAAAACAGCCATAATTTCATGTGCTTTCCACTTCCCCGAGGGCCAGGCTCTCTGTTGCCTGAGAAGCACTGCTGTTGATTTTATCCCCCAGGTATATATAAAAGATAGCTGTTTAAAATGTCTACATAAATGAATCAGTTTAAGGAAAGTTTGCACCATTTTACCATAGAGCTTTAAAGATTACTGAATAAATAGGCAGCACAGATAGTCAGGAATAAATAATTCATAGCATCCCTAATGAATCATGCTATAGGAAAGCGGATGGAGTCATATTTTATTTATCTCTGTATTGGAAAAAATCAATCTGTGAATTTCCAGAGTGGTTGGTCCCGGTACTCAGCTTCGGTCTAGCATGTGTGAAGTGAGTGTTCTTCTGAAGGAGACAGCTCAACACTGGTCTGTCTTTTGCTGTCCTGATTAAGCTGCTAAAATCCCCAAAGTTTCCACTGTACTGTTAGCACACCTGTCCTTCTCTGTGGATTTCCATCCTGTGACTTAAGTAATTGCCCTGAAATCTCAACTGCTGGAGTGACCTTGCCATTCATATTGAGTCCGACTCTGCCTCTCTGTTTGCCCTCCTCAAATGTCCTGCCCAGGCATCGTTAGCTCTTCTTGAACTTGTTATTTTGTGCTTGTAAAACACCTCAGAACCTGTCACTGTCCGACCTTCTGTGATCAGAAGGAAAGGAATTTCTGCGTCACAGACACTATTTGCTCAAGTCCGGCTTCCTAAGAATTTATCTGTATGTATAAGCATTTTCACACAACTATTACGTACAGCATGATGTTATTCCCTTGGGCTCTTTCCATGTATTACAAATTTGACATCATCATGAAGGGCAGGCAAATAGTATGATTTATTTGTTTGTTTGTTTTGTAGTTAGAAGTTCACAGAGTAGTGTTGACTCTTTTCCAAAACACCTGTAATGGCGCTTGTCTGCAGTTCAGGAGGTGGAGTGAGTATGCTCAGCCCCTTGGGACATCTAGTTTGGCGACTTGACAAGCATGGGCAAGGGCAGCTCCACCCCTGTTGTGATGAGCTCACCAGCAGGGGCTGGTGTACTGTACTGTGCCTTGCATTTCTGGCGACAGTTAACCCCTCAGGTCCTGAGCCCTGAAGTCTGTAGTCAGTTTGATTTTGTACATGTGTATCCAATCTTGTGGTGGTGTCACTCAGACAGACAGAGAAAGCCTTGCATCACTGGCACTGAAATGCTTCGTTTGAAGGCACCAGCTACAAGAATACCTTTTTATTTTTAAATGAGTCGATAAAAACAGAAGAGATCCTTTTCTTTACCCCTTGAAGTGTGTCTCCTGTTACACATGCCACGCCAGCCAGTGCTTCCCCACTGAGCTGTGTCTGTGTCGCTTTATGATTTAGCTCTTCCAAACCTCTGAAAACAGTGTAAGTGAACGTCTTTTTACTGACAAAGGTAACTATGGGGAAAAGTAAACATCTCCAAGTTCCCATTTAACTGGTATGTCATTTTCGTGGGAATCATTTTATTCTTGCTTCCTGCCCAATATTTTAACAATTCTGACTGCCTGCTAACGTGTGGGCTTTCTGAGTATGCGATGTGAGTATCTTCCCAGTGTCCTGTTGCTCATCTTCTTCTCTCTGGCTTCTGGGGTTGGGGGCGGGGCTCTGGGTTCAGGTTTATTGATGAGCTCATTCTCTTTGGAGTGGATGAGGCTGTGAAAGCAAGAGCCACTTGACAGTGGTCTGCGCTGGGGAGGAAGCTGGCAACACAGAACCTGAGCGGAGCCCGAGACAGCAGAGGAAGCAGAGCTAAGTGCCCAGCTAATGCAAGCGCTACAGAGGAAATTGACGAATTAAGGAACTAGAGGGCACTCATAACAAACTAATGGCTGAAATTAGACTCACAAATTTTGTCTTAATAAGGAGATGGGCTAAATATTTCATCTTAAGTTATTCTTCTTTCAAAAATGCCCTGCACAAATTCCCATCTCAGTTTCTGTTAAAAATATCACTGCACAGCCAAGAGTCACAAGCTTATGGACCTCCCTGATGTTTCCTGTACAAATGGACAAAGTAATCACAACAGCCTGAGGCACAGAGGACAGCTAAATGCTACCAAGCAGAAGTTCTCAGATGATCTCTTTAATTTTTCAGACTGCAATTTGGATTTTTAAAAACAATAATGCAACTTGTGAAAAGGAAATGTAAACCATAAAAAAAAGAAGAACCATGTTGTAGCCAATTTTTGTATTAATAGGTATGAAAGCCATTTCATCCTGATGGCAAAGTAAATCTTGTAATGACAGGGACCCTTGTACCCAGGCTGGGGGTGGGGTGAGGGTAGGGATGGAGATGGGATTCAGGCTTACTGGAAGAAAAGGAGGGATTACTACCACACAGAACAATGATAGTTTCTGGAAGATAAACAAAGATACATGTGAAAAATCGAGCATGCTGGAGACTGACCTTAAACACAGCCCCTGTGAGGATGAAGCCAGAGAAGTTGCAAGCTTTCCCCAATTGTCAATTTTTCCTTAGTTTTCCTGGCAAAAACCAAGATTTCTGCTACTTTTAATTCTGGCATTAAAAAGTCTCTCTGTTAAAAAGTGAAATAATGGCTTTCCTTTGAAAATAAAAATAACCTCTTGGTTAAAAATATCAGGATAGAGGGATGGATTTCATTGTTAATGATATTTCAAAGACAGCCTGGTGTTGAGATTCTAACAAGTGGTGTTCTTCCACTGAGCCTTTATGGACTCCCACCCCTGATTCCATGTATATATGGATACATTTTGCATAATTTAAAAAGGTCGCATGTATGGGAAAAGATCATCTTGTTGAAACTGTCCTTTGTAGAGTCAATCAGTAGTAAGGCCCAGTTCTTTCGGCAGTATTCTGCAATGAAGTCAGGCCTCCCATTGGCACTCTGGTCTGCTTTGGTGATGACTGTCTCAGTGGCATAGTGACCTGGACCTTACATGTTGGTGGCCTCCTTCTGGGATGGGAGTTTCTTACTCTGTTTTGTCAGAAAGAGAAAATAAACCATGAGGCGTGGAGATGTCACTAATCCATCGATAAAGGGACTTTGGTAGATCATCTTATGTAGATGTAATTCTGAACGGTCTTATTAAATAAGAAACACAGAGCCAAATGCAGAGTTAAAAGCCCAAGAGGTCAGAGCACTAGCGAATAGCCCTTAGCTTACCAGCAGCCGTCCTTCCCCTGAGAAAAGAGACCCATTTCCTGTGTGTCTGTATTTTTATTGACTTTCTGTTCTGCCTTCTCATTGGTTCTAAACCCAAACACATGACTTCCTCATCACTGCCTGTCTATACAGACCTGCAGGTCTCTATGGTTGGTATTGAGATTAAAGGTGTGTGTCTCCATGCTGGCTGTGTCCTTGAACACACAGATATGCCTGTCATGTGATCAGGATTAAGGGCGTGTGCTACCACTGCCAGACTTCTGCTAAATGGCTTGCTATTAGCTCTGACCCCCAGGCAACTTTATTAACATACAAATAAAATCACATTTCGGCACAAATAAAATATCACCATAATCTTAGGCTATAGTGATTTTGAGGAAGCAATGTATATGTGCTGGAACTGATTTTACTTTAAAGATATCACATACTGCGCTCTTGTTTCCCAGTGTGCTTGGCTGTGTGGATAACACGCACACTGTGTTTTCTATTTACGTCCTTTTTAATTCGGTAGCTGCTGCTGAGGTCCTCCCGGTCTTCTCGTCAGACCGCAGGGAATACAGTAATTATGACTTTGTAGACTCCCTGAGTCTCGGGTTACTTCCTGCAGTGTGCACACCTGTAGCTTTTTTTCTGCTGTGACCTTGTGGGTCGTCACCTCGCCTTTGCCCTCAGTGTTTCCTAAATGATAACTTTGGACTCGAGTATTTGAGCAGTTATCTGGTACTTGAACCTCTGCAGCTCAGATACATCCCCGCTTTATTTACATCTCGTGTTTGTATTGCCCCATTGTTGCTCCTTTCCTGTAGGACATGCTATTCCTCCCGCACAACTAGACACCGGTGCTGCGTCAGTGATGGGCGTGTACCTAAGCATGTTTGCTGGATAGTTGTCTGTCCCGTCAGCGCTCCTTTCATTCGGTGACACAGAACTGTGGTTCATTTGTGAAAAACAGTTTTGGACACAGTGACCGAAGTGTGTGAGCTTAGTTCCCGTGTCTTAACAAGGGACTCTACATTGTCACTTTTGTTTTTAGGGGATGGGCCTTTAAAATTGTGTTCATTATACATTTTTAGATTAACTGGAAAAAAAAAGTGAATAAATCAGTTCTGGAGAACTAGGAGGCGGATACTTTTCTCAAGTGGAGCTTAGTGGAGAAATCCATGATGGGTATAGTGGTTTCCTGTTGCTGGGCTAGCTGTCAGAACTCATGGGGGTTTCTGGTAACTCAGTCATCTCAGCAGGTGATAGCTGGTTGCTATTCCTCAGCACTTGTCTTCCAGGACAGAGCACTCTCTGGTCTGCTCCTCCTTGCTTGTCCAAACTCTCCCTGTAAAGCAAGTTAAAAAGTCCCTCCACATTCTCTCAGTAGGAGATACAATTCTATTTTAGTCAGCTATCTGTCATTATAATAAAATACCTAAGATAACCAGCTTATGAAGAGAAAAGATTTATTTTAACTTGCAGTTTTAGAATTTCCCATCTAGGACTAAGTCGGTCGTCTCTTTCAATGTTCTAGTGGGGATGCTTGGTGGCTATGGCAAAGAGAACATGTCAGAATAAATGTTCATGGCTAGGGAACAAAAGAGAGTAAAGGTCAGGCTCCCACCGTCCCCTTCAGGGTACATAAAGGAGCTATCACTTCCCAGTAGTGTCACCTGGAGGACCAGGCCTTTATTGCATGGCCTCCTGTGTATGTTGGGGGAGGGGAGGCATTCAGCATCCAAACTTCCAGTGCATCACAGAAGGTGGTTTTTGTGGTTCCATAGCACCATCCTGGAATAGAAGTCAAAGCAAAGAGGGACCTGGAGCACAGTCCAAGGCAGAAGGGAAAAGGGAAATGCAATTGGCTAGGAAAAGAGCGTATGTGAGGTGGGACCAGGGGGAGTGTGGCTAGTACCCAGGGGAAATGCTTCAAAGGCATTTCAGAAATTGCCAAGGCTACAGTCCTCACAGGTTCAGATGTTTAGAAATGCAGAATCCTCTCAAAGACCTTCCAGGGAAGAATCTTCTCAGAGAAGAGTCCTGGAGTGCCCTCTGCTCAAATCTACAGGACTTGTTTCTTTGTGTTCAGCCAGAAAGGTACGGAGGGGCTATGGCAGCCATTTTTGAAGCAGGACCCTGTATGGCTTCTACAAACAATAGCCCTTGATGTCATCTATGCAAGACTAGTTTTGACAACATGCTATATGGATCTTGGTATCTGATACTGAAATTTCAAAAGACAGCCTGGAAGGCTACACAGTGCACAAGCCAGAGTTCTGCAGCCAACCACTGAAAGGGTGATGTGGGAAGCTGTGAGCATGATGCCGAGTAGAGACCTTCAGAAGTTAGACTTCCGGGAACAAGGATTGCTTGCTGAGGGAAGCTACAGGCAGTGGGCAAAATGAGCTTGACAGAGAGGCCACATGGACAGCAAGCTGCAGAGTGACAGGGTAGGGATGCCCAAGCCCTTGGCAGACCACACCCTAGTATACCTTGGGATGTTGTATCCCACCCACCATTGTATCTTTTTGTTTGTTTGTTTGTTTTTTCGAGACAGGGTTTCTCTGTGTAGCTTTGACACCTTTCCTGGAACTCTCTCTGTAGACTAGGCTGGCCTCGAACTCACAGAGATCCGCCTGCCTCTGCCTCCCAAGTGCTGGGATTAAAGGAGTGTGCCACCACCGCCTGACCCACCATTGTATCTTATACATATGCACATCTCTTTTATACTTTCTGCAGGTGTTCACTGCTGAGTTTCCTTTGAACCCCCAAAGAGACTTTGGGCTGCCGAGCAAGACTGGAACAAATAAGACTTTGGCTACTCTTAAAGATGGGCTCCATGCAATTTAAACTGTGAAATGGGCATGAAGCTTTGGGGATAGGGTCAGAATGCTGTGGTTCTGATACTGAATATCTGTCATTCAATATGTTAAACCCATTTTAAGGTTTGATTCCAGGGTAGTACTGTTAGGTTGGATGTGGAGCCTAGAGGAAGGGCATCAGGTCATTGGAGAGTATGCTCCTTGGGGGGACTGCAGGATCCCAATCCCTTCCTCTCTTTCTATTTAGTTGTTTTGTTTTCTGCTTCCTGGCCAGAAAGTGTCCCAGTTCATTCCTTGCCCCACTTCCTGCTCCACATTGCCATCCTGTGCCTTTATCAGAGATCTAAAAGTAACAAGTCCGTCTGATCACAGACTGGGGCCTCTTTAACTGTAAGTAAAAATGTTCTTTTCTCCTTTGTAAGTTAATTGCCTCAAGTGTTTTTCTATGATGATGAAGACGACTAATAGAGATATTAAATTGTTTACAAATCCACTGTTTCTTTTCTGTATCCTCAATGCTTTACTTCTGGCACCATATGTTTGGGTGTTTTCCCACATCAACCACTTTTCCAGTTCTCTGCAGACACTGACTGGGTGCCTAATGAGTTAATTCAATTCTGAAATTATCTGAATGGACTTTTATGAGTTGACATCTGGTCAGGTTAAGGTTTAGACCTATAAGACTGTCCCAAACTTGGCCGTCAGTTGCCAATCTCAAGTCCAAGTTGAACTCTCTCTTACATCTCTGGCGGCTGTAGATTGGAGATCTCCAAATGCGTTCCTGAGATGTAATCTCAAGAATTTACAAGAATGGTTCGTAAGCTCGGGAAACACTTTAGTTGCTTTTGATTAGGTGGTCTATGAGATACGACATAAGGATAGTCACTGTAAAAGACAAAAAGGCAAGATACATGGGAAAGCATGCAAAGTCGGTGCCTGTGAGTGCTGCTCCAGAGTTCTCTGAGCTCTTACCTCTCAGGTTTTAATAGAGGTCTCATTCTGTGGAGGTGATTAATTATCTCACTGGTCCTTGGTGCTCAGGTCAGCCTTCAACTCCTCTTCCTCAGTGACGAGCAAAGGGAAGAGATGAAACTGTCAGCCCTCTAATTACATGGTTGGTTCCCATGGAAGCAGTTTCATCTTGAGGCTACCCAAGAACCCCCAGACCCCAGTCTTCCTATTAATATACAGAAAGACACTTGTGACTCTGTATGCCAGGAAATGGGGACATCGAAGAGGCACATAGATCTCTGTTTATGTCACAGATGCTCCCAGCAGGGCAGTGAGGTGCAATCATTATCTCCGCTTGTCTTCAGCTGAGGACACTAAGGTTCTGAAGGTCAACCAAATTCCTGAGTTACATAGAAATGGAATAATTAGAACTGTCATCAAGCCGTGACCCTTTTTAAACAGCAGATGGAGAACACAGGACCAGTCACACGTGTGTGTGCCCAAAGACATTTGCACACACATTTCACAAATACTTGTCTCCATGACGTGCTCCAAGCACAGGTTGGCTTCCAGAACTGCAGAGGAAAAATACCCTGTGTTTTTTTTTTCAGGTGCCTCAGCTCTCTGGAAAAATACTAACCTTGTGCTGTGTTGTGTGGCCTTGTAGTGGAAGAAGAAGGCAATTTCTAGAGGACATTGTGGGATGTGACCTCCAAGCTCTGTGAATCTTGCTTTGCAGAGTCTCCTGCACTCTCCCCACTATGTCCCAGCACTACTTGGATGAACACAGCCGAGGCTCCTTCTGTCCCCTCATCCTACGCTCTACCTGGCTTCTGTCCCTATTCTGGCTGCAGCTTGGCCCCAGTCACTCAGCTCCCTTCCTCTTATGACAGAAGCCACAGCACAGCCTCCCGAGATCATTCACTCACCACTGCAAACCAGCTCCTGCCTTCCTTTTTCCCCTTTCTTCACTCTTTGCTTTCCGAGGAGGGTGTGGAGAAGGACGTCACATTTAATATTGTCGCCTCTATTCAACAATGTATTTATTGTTTCTGAGTTACAAGTGGTCTTATTTTATTGTTGTTAATGCAATCCCAGTTCTTCCAAACACAGATTTTCTTTTTCTTTTCCCCAGAGAAGTTTGTTGGAGAGCAATTTATCCTTTAATAGGGACATAAGTTACTGGAAACCAATAATAGGATGATCTGATTTTGCAGAAAAAGATCAACAGTGCTTCCTTCAAGCCTCCCTCTCCTCTCCAAACCACTTGTTTGTTCTGGGCCATTTCCTCTGAGCATCTAAGCAGAGGGACGTTCCAGGGAGTGTGCCTCCACATCTGATGATGGATAAATGCCCTGCTTAATAGACTGGTAACGGGCGAGTCACCAGGCAGAAGGCTTCATATTCATTTTGTTCTGTAAAGTTCATTGCTTTGGAGTGTTTGTCAAGATAGTCAAAGCTTTCATAGGAAATAATACACTACTCCCTCAGGTGCAGCCAAAGTCACAGCTTAACGGCCCTCCTGCAACCTCCTTTGACATTGATGGCACAGGTGGTTTCTGTCACTTCCACACCAGCTCCCTGCATTGACAAGAAATAACTATGGATGAATTAGAACAAAAGCATTTTAAGTTCACCCAGCACATCTGTGGTCCAGACACAGTACTCATGTAGTCTTTCTATGTAACAGACAGGGATGGGCTTTCTTGTGCTTGGTACTATTGATGGTTTGGTTTTGCTGAGGGGTCTGTCTTGTGCGTCACACAGGGTTTAGCAGTATTCATTGATGCTGGTGGCACCATTTCTAGGAATGCCAATCAATTGTTGAATAAACAGGCTCTAGAGTGGAGCTGAGACAAAATACATGCTCATCTGAGAAAGAGTGGGTTAGGAGCTGTAGTGACTTTGGAGATCCTTTCATCAGTTCCTCATGTAAAGCAGATAAGACAAAACTAAAATTTGCTCCTTGACCCAGTGTGTCTAAGTTATGATGTCACTCTGTCGTCAGGGTACTAAGTTACAAGCTCTCAGCATCAGTCAGTTATAGTCCCTGCTCTGAGAGCTCATGATGTTGTCGGGGGAGCAGGCATATGGATGGACAATCATGGGTCAGCAGGAATTACAGAGACATACATCATCCTGCTACTGATGTCATGGAGACCAATTTTACAATCATATTTCTGACTGTACCTTTTACTGTTAAGACAGGCATAGGCTTGTTTTAAATAGGACACTGCAGTGGCAACCTATTCATCTACCCTTTGTAGTGCTTGTTTAGGCTGATGGCTTCAGCTCAGACATATATTCTGATTCTTCCTGCTATTTACAGAAAGACTTGCCTCCACCAGGAAGCTGTTCTGGGTTGTCACAGCTTGGATTGCTGTCTACTCAGTGCCCACTGGGAAGATCATGGTCCCTTTTCATAGTTTGTGGCTCTAGGACACGATGCATGGCTTAGTCCCATTTCTCATCCAGTGGTCACGCTGTTCACCCTCATTGTGTGATATCTGAAGATAGAAATCAGATGTTATGCTAGATGTTGGGACTAAAAGTTTCTATTGGAATATTTCTATAGACTTGTAGAGTGAGGCATGGGGGAAAACTCATAGGTCTCAACAAAGGCTAGTGATAGGTCAAATTAAAAAAAAAAAAAGCTATAACCTGAGAAGTGTTTGTACCTCTGAGAAATGTTTTTCCTCCCTTGTGTTTTCCTTCTAATGTTTGTAAACTAAATCACACTTACTTCCCTGTATTTCCATGTCTTGGGATTACCG
This sequence comes from Peromyscus californicus insignis, assembly GCF_007827085.1. NCBI lineage: Eukaryota > Metazoa > Chordata > Mammalia > Rodentia > Cricetidae > Peromyscus > Peromyscus californicus. The sequence continues at coordinate 13,404,826 of NW_026294480.1, read as the reverse complement.
GGTCTCTTATCTACTAGCAGTCACTGGCCATAGGGCCTCCACCCTCACTGCATGGTAAGGCTCTTTGTCTCAGAGCTAGGCATCTTGCTGTAGCGTTCTGTACTCTTGCAAGGCCATCAGATTCATTGATTCTCAATTATCATGTGTGTGAGTGGTGTAGCATTTAAGTGAGGGGAAGATGCCCTTGAGGAAAAGCTTCTGTCTGTTTCCTTTTACTGGAGGGACCATGAAAAGGCCAAAGAATTCCAGAAAGGCATTCATGTATTATGTTAATGTGTTTCCCAAGTAAAGGGCAAAATGGGATTATCAGATCTCCTTCTTCTTGACCTCCTTGCAAGGGGGCAATGAGTTACCAATCTGCACATTGGAGGTTACAGTATTTGTGTCAGTGAATGGGATTTCTTTTGACTTCAGCTAAAGGTCATATGGTGATCAGAACACTGAATCAAGAGCTGCATGGTCTAGCCATACACAGGCATAGGAATTTTCTTTTCCAGAGAAGGTGTATGTTAGGGCTCTTTGTCCTTTGAACAAAGACTATAACTAAATGCACCCTCACTCCCGTGTGTGTGTGTGTGTGTGTGTGTGTGTGTGTGTGTGTGTGTGTGTGTGTTCATGTGAGTGAGTGTGTGTGATTTTACTTAAGCTTTGCCACAACCTTATGAAATAAGTGTTGCTATTTTGTTTTATATGTTTTTATTTGTGGTGTTGGGATTGAACCCTAGATGTTATGTATGTTAGGCAAGAGCTCTATCATTGAGCCACACTGGCCTGTACTGTTATCCCATTTTAAGGGGTAGCAAGATAAGGTCCTTCTCCCAAAGTCTTGTTTTTCTATTTCAAGGTCCTATCTTTATTTCAGAACCCAAGAAGCATCTCTAGTGTTTTTAAGGATTTTATTTGTTTGGTTGTTGTGTTCTTATTGTTACAAAATTCTCAAGGTGTGGGGGAAAAAGAGATGGGAAGAAAGGTAATAATTTAGTAATTAGTAAATAATAATAAATTAGTAAATTCCTTGGTACAGAGGAGGTTGTGAAGCAGAAGAGTCACGAAGTGGGATCTTATGTAAAGACAATGAAGAGAAGGGATGAGAAACTGTGCAACTCAAATGAGTTGGTGAAATGCTAGGAACTTAACTCCTCTGAGTCTCAGCATGTTCTCACCATAAATCTCGGCATGTTCTCACCATGAATCCCAGCATGTTCACTCCATGAATCTCAGCATGTTCTCACCATAAATCTCAGCATATTCTCACTATGAATCTTAACATATTCTCACCATAAATCTCAGCATGTTCTCATCATGAATCTCAGCATTTTCTCACAGTGACTCTCAGCATATTCTCATCATAAATCTCAGTATGTTCTCTGTATGAGTCTCACCATGTTCTCACCATGGATTTTACCATGTTCTCACCATAAATCTCAGCATGTTCTCATCATGAACCTTACTATGCTCTCACCATAAATCTCAGCATGTTCTCACCATTAATCTTACCATGTTCTCACCATGAGTCTCTGCATGTTCTCACCATAAATCTCAGCATATTCTCACCATGGATCTTACCATGTTCTCATCATAAGTCTCAGTATGTTCTCACCATGAACCTTACTATGTTCTTACCATAAATCTCAGCATGTTATCACCATGGATCTTACCATGTTCTCACCATGAGTCTCTGCATGTTCTCACCATGAATCTCAGCATGTTCTCACCATGAACTTTACTATGTTCTCACCATAAATCTCAGCATGTTCTCACCATGAGTCTTACTATGTTCTTACCATAAATCTCAACATTTTCTCTCAATGACTCTCAGCATGTTCTCATCATAAATCTCAGTATATTCTCACCATGAATCTTACCATGTTCTCACCATGAGTCTCTGCATGTTCTCACCATGAATCTCAGCATGTTCTTTCCATGAGTCTCAGCATGTTCTTTGCATGAGTCTCAGCGTGTTCATTGCATGAGTCTCAGCATGTTCTCATTATAAATCTCAACATGTTCTCACCATGAGTCTCTGCAAGTTCTCACCACAATGGGAAGAAGAGGCTGAACCATGCCTAGCTGTCTAAGTGACTGTCTTCATATTGCATTTGATTCTTAGGTCTGAAGAGTTTTGACTGGGCTATGAGTCCTTGGACAGCACAGTGGCTGTTGTGTGCTTTGGAGCTGGAGAATTTGTTTCCAGGTGGTGCCTCTATCACATGACTAATACCTTGAAGCTCCTTGCCTCAAAGTGTCACTTCCACTGGCCCAGGGATTCCCCAAGTAGCTTGAGCCAGTCTCAGGGAAGTCAGATGTGTTAACTGCTGTGGTTTCTAAGAGCTAGGAAATTCACATTGGTTACACAGGGACAGCCTTTGTTTGTGTGGGCACAGGGTCATTCCTGCCATGCACTGTTGGTCAAAATGTGTCCCCTTACCGACAGGGGTAGGAAAATGATTGCCACTCCATGGTTGTAAGAGCCATATGACAGAAGAGCACAGGGGATGGATGGGGTGCACCATTTTTGCTCATCCTTGGAAAAAAGAGAAGAAGCAGGACTGAACTAAGCAGGAGACATCTCCGGGTTACCCTGTCACATCCAGTGCCGTGGCATTCTTTTGCTTATGTGATGGTCAATGCTTCGTGGTAAAGATTGAAGCTCTAATTGATAGTGGAAACTCTCTAGCACTTGCCTACTTAATTCCTACTTTCTAACAAGAAAAACCTCACTGTTTGCCCAGCAGTGTCTTTCCGTATACTTCACCCTTCCCACAAGTCTAAAGCAGCTTCTTCACTGAACTGTCTCTTACTCTTCCTGATAAGCTTGACTCAAGGTTACTTTTCCCGGAAGCTTTCCATGATGGCCACAGCAAAGGAAATATGGCCACTCACTAAGCATCATATTCATTTTCTCTATGAGTATACCCAGTCTTATGATCTCCTGAGAATAGGAATTTTTCACAAAGTTAGTGATTTCTATATATATATTACATACACCAGGCATCTGATAAATGCACATTGAATGAATGATTATATTTTAGTTCTTAGAGTGGTGTGTTTGTGTGTGTGTGTGTGTGTGTGTGTGTGTGTGTGTGTGTGTGAAAATTCTATGTGTATTTTTAAATTGGTGGTGTCGTCCCATGAGTGTGACTCCTCAAACGGGGAACTGAAGCAAAGTCCAGTTCCACGCAACTGATGCTACAGGATCAACACTCAGCTTTATAGACCATGTCTTTCCTCTGGGACTCAGCCTCTTTGTGGTCTTCTACCACTGATTCAGTCTCCAAGACTCTATTTCAGGAAGTAGAACAAGTCATGAAGACATGAGTACACAGCTTTTCTGAAATTACTCTCTTAGGTCTTAGTTCCTTTTTATTTATTTATTTGATATAACAGAATGCCTAAGGTTGAGTACTTTATTAAGAAAATATTGAGTTCACAGTTTTGGAAGCTAAAGCTCAAGATCAGGTGGCCCCTCTCTGTTCATCCTTTGGAGAGGCTCCCAAGGTAAATAGCACCACATTATCAGGAGCATTTGTGGGAGAGAGCGCAGGGCCAGTCTTGCTCTTCTTATAACTACTCTCTCTCAGAGAACTGGCTGGGTAAGACATGCATTACTCCTCTGGGAATATAGCTTCTTTAAAAAAAAAAAACTGCTATAATACTTTTTTTTTACATTACAATACAATTGCATCATTTCCCCCTTCTACTTCCTCCCTCCAAGCCCTCCCCATATCCCTCCTGACTTTCCTTCAGATTCATGGCCTCTTTTTTTATTCATTGCTGTTATATGCATACATGTGTATATACATGTGTATTCCTAAGTACATGATTACATCCTGCTCAGTCTTCCTCTTAAGGAATTTCCAGTACATGAAAACCTTATCCAAACTGTACCAATAGCTATTATCAAGTGCCATTAACACAGAATGCCACCGAGGTCCTTATGAGATGAAGCACTTGGTTGTAGGGCCACTTCTGAGCCTCTAATCTTTGTCCTACCATATTATGCTGCCCTTCCCATAGGCAAGAGACAAAAACATTGTAAAAATCCCAGAAGAGGCTGTCCTTATCACCAAGGACACTGTTCTGCCCACTAATAGAATACTCAGTGCACGTTCTGCATGAACTGCGATGATAAGGTAACTGCCAGCAATGGACATTCTGTGGAAAAGTAAATTTGGAAACACTGAAAATTTTAATACTCTCCTTAACAAAGGCAGTTCTTGCATCTTTGTGGAGAGAACAACCCAGCCTAGCTATAGTCTTCCCTGTTCCTTAGGGTTTTTCTCAACAAGCTCCCAGATTTGTGGCTACAGGACCCTTCACCTAGTCTCTTGGGGGTAGACACTATCCTGAAAGGCTCATTTTACTCCTGCAATGGTTGTCCTGGTCTCTGGCCATTCATAGGTGCTTCCCTGGGTAGCAGCCTCTCTGATCCAAGTCTTCTGCTTGCCTTGATTCAGTCCATGGCCAAACCTTACCTCACATCGATTCCTTCTCTTAGAGTTGACTTTGTAACTTTTCAGGCTTACAGATTTCTTTTGTCCTGGCCCATATTGTGTGTCCCCTCTGCAAATGACTTGAGCCAGATTCCTTTTTGTCCTGATCTTTTCTGTTCTGAGATGTCCAGGTATTTGGAAGACAATGTTTCATTGACTTTCTGAATATTATCCAATAGTGTGGAGCCCTTGCTGGAACACTTGAGTTACCCATTCTCCCTCCCTCTTTGCTTTTTTTGTTTGTTTGTTTGTTTGTTTTGAGACAGGGTTTCTCTGTGTAGCTTTGTGCCTTTCCTGGAGCTTACTTTTTTTCCTGATCGTATGCCTTGGGTCTAGGAATTTTAGTTAAATAAAGTGATAGTTTACAGTCAAGACAATGTGTAGTTGGAAATTTTCCTGTGTTCCACAGCCGCTTGGTCCCAAGTAAACACACAGAGGCTTATATTAATTATAAAGTGTTTGTTCTATGGCTCAGGCTTATTGCTAGCTAGCTATTACATCTTAAATGAACCCATTTCTATTAATCTATGTATCACCACGTGTCTTGTGGCTCTATCTGTGTTCTATTACATCTTGCTCCCCTCTGTGGCTAACAGTGTCTCCCCTGACTCCTCCTTTCTTCTGCCTGTCTCTCTGTTTAAGTTTCCTGCTTGGCTATAACCTGTCTTGCCATAGGCCAAAGCAGCTTCTTTATTAGCCAATGGTAGGAACACACACTCACAGCATACAGAAAGACCATCCCACAGCAATGGTGTCCATTAATTATGTGCCTTTCCAGTAGCCAAGAGATTAGAATGAAGACAGTTTTCACATGAGAAAATGGGCTCCGAGATTTTCCAACTCTCTGGTTCTTACAGAAATTTCAACCCATCCAGGGATTTGGAACTTTGCTTTTCTTCTGTCATCCATAAAAAGTGGAATGATTGGGGCCACCTGACGGAGGATCATTTTAAATAAGTGATATGTACTATAAATACATGATAAATGGCAAGGAAACAGTCTTCATGATAATATTTTGATTCTACTTTTGTCTAGAATTAAAATTTGGAGAGAATGGCTACCTAAACAACAGCACATCTTAGTCTACTACTCTAATTTACGTGAGTCTTTAATTTCTTTGAGGGACAGCATGTAAGCTATGTTTAAACAGTTTGGCTCACAGCTGGGTGTTGTGACACAAGTGCCCAAGACACTAAGGCAGGAGGATCTAGAGAGAAAAGCCGGTCTGGAATGAATACATAACAGGTTCAAGGGGTAGCCTGAGCTACATAGCCTATAGAGCTATTTACGTATTCCTTTTCTTCATGTGTCAGTTTTGAGAAAGTAATTGTCCCCCCCCCCCCATGGCACCCATCTATTTCATCTATAGTATGGAGTTGATTGACATGGAGTCAATGATTGAAACCCCTCTTTCATTCTGTAAGTTGCTGTTAACTTTCCCTATTTTCTGATGATTTTCTAGAGGTTGCTCTGGTTTCAGCTTTCATTTGTCTGATTTTATCTCAGTTCTAAAAAGTTTATGAAGATGCTTTTCTAGCAGAAAAGACCTGGTCCAATCCATAAAGCCATTGCTATCTTGCAGCCTACAAAACAACTCTATAATGAAAAGACCTGTAATCAGGGGAGCATTGCATCTTCTTGTCAATCTGATTTCACAATGGCAAGTTTTTTGCCTGTATGTACAATCCTAACCCTAGGACTACAATCTAAACCCCATGTAAAGATGACTGAAAATAGATTGCATTTAACTTCATTTCTTTCTGATGAGGACACTCCTTAGGAGCAGATGTTCTCTCGAGTAGCCCTGGTGAGTAATCCCCCCTATCATCTTACTACATACCCATTAGCTTATGATTCATATCTGGTCTTCCTTGTAAAAACAAAGATGACACAGTACTTTGGACTCAGTGATTTAATGCTTACCAAACGGAACTACACTCTCCAAGTTCAGGCTGATTTCCTCTCAGCACATGCTATTTTCCAGGAGCAAATTGGGTTCTTAACTTAGAAAATGCTTTAACTCTTTCAGATAACAGGATGGAGAGCATATCTCCTAAGTGGTTTCCTAGACACCCAAATGTGTTTTACTGGTTGGAAGTCATTTATACAGAAGGAAACTTTGGATCTTGCTTTGGCTTGGTCTCGGGTCATGCCGTATATAAAATTCCTAGATTTTTCTTTGTATCTTGTCTTCTCAGTAGGCAGTAATAAAGCTGAGTTAATTAGTAATAATCTTTTTATAAGATCACCATCATTATAGTTTCAGAGAAATTAACATTATTTTCTAAGAAGAGCAACCAACATGGAACCTCACACAGTGCTATTAATTCTGGCTGTATGCATCATCTGTATCTTTTTGGAACAAATGAATGTGCCTCTAAAGAGTCCCTTTTCAGAAAAGACATAATTTGTAATGCATGTTTAATTATTTTCTAAATTAGTTCAAATTAAAGGGATTCAACTCCTTGGGATTATCTTCCTTATGTGGGTATACCTCAGAAGCTGTAATTTCCAGACTCACTAAGTACCTGTGGATGCCCCTGAGAGTTTGTGTCAGTCTTAGCTGGCATCGTGCTGGGTTGCCTTTGCTGGCCATGGTTTCCATTCTCTCAGCCTTTTCCGTGATTGTTGTGATTGTGCCTGTGTCTTTCTTCTTTTATGGTACAGGCTTAACCAGGTAGAGAGAGGACGAGAGCAGATATAGGAAGCAGAGAGGGAAATTTGGAAATACTTTAGGCTTTTAGAGACAGATCTCCATTCACTGGTGGTTTGGCCAGACCCAGGACTTCATGATGATGGATGTGAAAAGGATGATCACTTGCCAGTCACACGGATAGGAAAATCCACTTTAGGTATCCTATATTTCCAGGCACTGATGGGTGGGTTCAGCAGTGTGGTGAGCATGAGAGGATAAGTTTCTGCTTCAACCATCACAAAACCCGTGGTCTGTGTAGGATGTTGAGACCACAGGGCTGTCTGTAATTGAAGTGAGAAATAACGGGCATTAAACAGATGCATAAGAGAAGGAGAAGGCACATGCTCAGTTCCTAAAGTGATGAATGACATCTGAGAGAATGAACTGAGAGAGGTCTCTCCTTCCCTTCTTCCTCCATCCCTTTGTCCTCGTTCTCTTGCTCCCCCTTGATCACCTTCTCTTACATTCTGTAGCAATTGTGTGCCAAGCACTGAGGGTTCATGTTGATCTGCAGAGCTCTTTTTGATGGAATTTACAGGCTTCTTCTTCCCTTAGGAATGTAGATCTAGGATGACACAGAAGAACAGGGAATAGTGTTCAGCCACAAGCCCAGCTATAATGCTCTTCCAGCAAACCACAGGCGACAGCGTTGGAGAATCACCAGAGGCATGTCATAGCACCGCGGAGAGGAGGATGTGGAGATACGTGAAATTGTCATAAAGCTCACTAGAATTATAAAATCTAACATGTTACCAGCATGACTGCAGGACTGCCTGAACTTATGCCTCAGTTCTAGTCCTAAATGGGATAAGACTTGGAAAATTGTTTAGCTTCCTGTCTTATATCTCCTTTAGTTTTCTTCCTTCCTTTCTTTCTTTCCCTCTCCCTCTTGATTTCTTTCTTTATAAAATACCAAAACAAAAGCCAGTTAACGGATAACAGGTTTATTTTGGTTCACAATTCAAGGGTATCACCCTGGCAGCAGGGGTAGGTTGAAGACGCTAGTTACATTGTTTCCACCATCAAGCAGTAGAGAATAATGAATGTTCAAGGTCAGCCATGTTTTCCCACTTTATGCAGCCAAGGACTCAAGCCAAGTGAATGGCACTGCCCACCTTTAGGCTGGGTCTTTGGACTTCAGTTAACCTAGTTAAGATAATTACTCACCATTCTGCCCAGAAACTTGCCACCTAGGTCATTCTAAATCATGTTTACCCCTTGACAACTTGACATGCAAACATATCACTGTTAAGCCAGAATTTAGCACACCTCTGTGGCTCATGGCATGTCATATAATGCAGAAACACATTGAGTCTAACTTCAAAGGTCTTTACTGTCTTTAACAATTTTTTTTAAACTTATTCATTTTAATGTGCGTTGGTGTTTTTGTCATGGGTGTTGGGTCCCCTGAAACTGACAGTTTTGAGCTGCCATGTGGGTGCTGGGAATTGAATTTGGGTCCTCTGGAAGAGCAGTCGGTGCTCTTAACCTCTGAGCCATCTCTCCAGCCCTCTGTCTTTAACAATTCTAACATTGTTTACAAACCCAAAGTCCAAGTCTCATCTGATAGTCAAGGCAGTATTTTAATTATGAAATCCCAAATAAGTCCTCATGTATTTCCTACGTACAACGGCACAGAATGAACATTTCCATTTCCAAAAGGGAAGGATGAAGGCCAATCAGTTAATAGTGGGACAAAAGTCAGATTGAAACCCGGCAGGAAACCCGAAACCCTGTCTTTCCATCTCTAGCATTCGGGGCCTGTGATACAATCGTCCATCTGCGCACCAAAAAGATGAGGAAGCCCCACTGCTTCTACTCCGTCACCTGCAGCACACACAAGCTCTCCATTGACCTTGTTCTCTTCCATGCACGCAGCTTTCCTCAGCAGACACCTCTTGGCTCTGGCATAGTCCCCTTCCTGGGCTCTCCACTGTAATGTAGACTTCACCCTCACATCTTTCCATAATGGCCTCGAAGGGCTCCGCTGAGCCTGCCACACGTTGCTCGCTCCCTCTGTTCCCCTCAATCTCGCACATTTCACATCTGCGAAGACCGTACCATCTTGGGGCTGCTGCCAAGTTCCATCAGTGTGAGATGTAGCCTGGCCCTGTTGGACCACAGATGTGTGAGCTTCTCCGTGTGATCATGGGGAAACCTGGGCCCAGGCAGTTCCTTCCATGGCTCAGGACCCTCTTGAGCTGCATTTGGTGGGTGGAAGGTTGCTGCTCTTGAGGCACGTGTTCTACTGTCTCAGTGCAGATCAGGGTGTTTTTCTTTAACAACTGCAGCCCTCTTTTCAGTGTTCACCCAGGCTGCAAACTTTAACTCCTTTCAGCTCTCCTCCTCCTCAATATTCTGCACATTTTTAATATCCATCTGTTCTATGTTTTGTTCTTTTTTACTACAGAACTGGATAAGAGGCTTAAAAACTAGCCAGCTATGTGCAAACCTGAATGTTCTACTGTTCTGAAACGTTCTCTAGCAAACAGATTAGCCCATCATCTTTAAATTCAACTTTACTCATCTTCTCAAGACATTGGCAAAATGAAGCCAGGTTCTTGGCCAAAATATCACATAATTGCCTCCTCATTCAGTTCCTGCAGAGTCCTTGTTCTCCCCTGAAACCTCATGAACCAGGGCCTCTGCTGTTCACATTTCTTTTAGTATTCTTGTCTTCCAAGCCCCCATCAGAATGGCCAATTATGCATGGGTTCTAACATTCAAAGAGTTTTGAAGCACAAATTGCCAACCTCTTTCACATTTCATTTACAAAATAAATTGTAGAGGTCTAAAACCCTCATGGTCAGTGAGGTTTATCATAGCAATGACCCCACTCCTGGTACCAATTTTATATCTTAGTTATTTTTTTCCTGCTGCTGATAAACTATCCCAAAAAAGCAACTTAAGGGAGAAAAAGTCAATTTTGACACATACTATGCAATCCATAATGGCAGACACTTGAGGCAGCTGGTCACATTGCTTCTGTAGTTAAGAAGGAGAGAATGACAAATTGTGCTCAGCTAGTTTTTTTTTCCTTTCTATGCAGTCAAACACCCAATACTAGGGAATAGTGCTTCCCAGATTTAGGGTGGGCTCTCCCACCACAGTTAACCTAATCAATGCAATCCCTCACAGACATGGCCAAAGACTAACCTAATCAATAAAATCTTTCAGAGTTAGGTACAGAGACTTATCTCTTGAGGGATTATAAATCCTGTCAAGTTAGTAATCAATATTAACCATCATGTCATTTCTACTTCCATTTATTTATCTTTAAAAATGATGATTGCAACTCTCTCACCAAGTTGTTATGGTAATTCAATGAGTTAATACACAAAACTTAGAACAATGACTGGCATATATTGGCCCTATATGAATGGAAGTTATTATCATTAAATTATGTCCTGGATGCTCAATGAGGGTAAACATCCAACAGAGGACCTTCTTGGTCCCAATTTTTAAAGGAATACTAGTTTGTTGTACAGACACAGATAGTTTTTAGGACTGTAAATCAAATATTATGGACTAACATGAAATAACAAGTATGGAAAGCCAATTTAGGTACTGATGTATCATCTTTATACTCATTCATGGCATGATGCCAGTGAAAAATATACACACACAAGAGAGGTGGGGAGGGAAGGAGAGAGAGAGAGGAGAGTGGAGAAAGGGATTATATGAGAAAAAAATAACCCTTTGAGACAAGGTCTCATTATGGAGCCCTTGTTATTCCAGAAGTTACTAAGCATACCAGGTTGGCTCAGTCTAATGGCAATTTCCCTCCTTCTCTGAGGGCTGGGATTTCAGGCATGCACTACTATACCTGCTTCTCCAGAGGAGAAAATTATGTTTCACCATTGAAAACTTTGGCTCAAGTTTCAAATGTTTTACAAACTGAAGTCTAGTCCTTGGTTACCATGAGGTGGAAAGACAGGCCCCAAGGTGGTCATCATCTGCTTTTATTGTTCTGTCTCATGGTCTCTGAGCTGAGCCTATGGGAAGTCTCCTACTTCTGACAGAAAAGATGCTGGCTGAGTTCCCTTCCCTGGAAGACAGAGCTATTTTTCCTCTGGGAGAACCGAGGCAACTTTCCTTTCTTTTGTACTTAACTCTAGAAACATGAGAGAGCTGTAAAGAGAGGGCAAAGAAATTACCAAGATGATGTTACTGTGTCAAGGGAAGCCCCTGTGTCCATGACCACATTCCATAACTTTGGCTTTGACAGTGTTTGTCATCACTAGCCATTCAGTAAAGCGATGTGACATTTAGGGTGCACCAGCACATGAGGAACATAAACTTACTGGATAATTTGTCTGTGTTGTTAACGGAGAAAAAAAGTTAATTGAGTTATTCACAGAGTGATACCAGAAAATTACAGAGGATCCGTTATAGAGTATATAGAGTTTTTTCTCTAAGTGTAAATTTGAAAATCCCCAGCAAGAGTAAATGTCTGTGATAATAGTACGTCATTGACCCTCCCAGTGCAACATAATCAAGTTGTTATTTCCTTGTAGCTTGCTCACATGATCTTAAACACATCCATTCAAATTACAGGCATTCACGTGTTCAGCCACCTTAAATTTGGCCTCAACCAAACAGGAGCGAAGCATCCATATTTCTTTCTCCTGAAAGTGTCCCTTTACTCGTTTGGCATCTCATGGGTTAGAAGTTTGGCAGGGCGGTGGTGGCGCACACCTTTAATTCCAGCACTCGGGAGGCAGAGACAGGCGGATCTCTGTGAGTTCAAGGCCAGCCTGGGTTACAGAGTAAGTTCCAGGAAAGGTGCCAAAGCTACACAGAGAAACCCTGTGTCGAAAAACTTAAAAAAAAAAAGATGTTTGACCTACAGACAAGGTTTAACTGAAGCTGACTTATATATATATATATATATATATATATATATATATATATATATATATATATATATATATATAGTATATATATAATAGATACATACAATACAATAGAATACATACTATATATATATATTGTATATATATATACAATGACTTACCTTGACAATGAATTGTTTGACTTAAACTTCACTCTTCCATTACACAGACTATTGGAAAAAGAAAAATATATACCAGTGAATAAGACCATAGTTGCTGAATCCACTCACTCATTTTTGGTTATCTAGGAGTCCTGCGGTTCAGTCCTATGTGCTTAGCATATGAACTTTCAGATGAAAATCAAGTACACACACACACACACACACACACACACACACACACACACACACACACACACAAACCACCACCACCACCACCGCTCTGCAAACTTAAAAGTATGAGTTACTTTAGAGCCAGTAGTAGTGGCGTATTCCTCAGTGGTCAAGAGTTTGTGCAGCAAGAGAATCGTGAGTTCGGTGCTGTGACTGAAAGCCTGCCTGAAAAGCAAACCCCCCAAACAACCCCCAAACGTACGCTTTGTTTTATGTTTTGTTATTATTCACCTGTAGTGACTGTTTCAGGCTAAGGTCATGCATGCATATGTGGCAGCATCCACTTAGGAGGCATGCCTGCTTTCTGAGCTGCTTGCTGTGTTGCTGTATTTAAGGCAGATTTTAATATAAATCTACAGGAAACAAGAACAAGTGACAGTGGCACTTCCCGTTTGTTAGGTGACAACAAGCTTCAGATGCTTTACCGTTAAAGACCTAGCAGGTGGGACTAATGTGTTCCTAATTACACCAGGAAGCTAAAGGCAAAAGCAAAAATACACTTGAAACACAACCCTGTTCACTTACAAAGATGAAATAATACATAACAGTTTATTATTATTTTCACATTTGCTAAAGTTATGAAAGAAAACTCCACGTTAAAATGAAGAATGTGTTTATCACAGTAAACAACTGTCGACTGTTGGTTCTGTTCTTTGTTAGTAAATGACTGTAGAGCACTGTTTTAAATGTGTGTTGATATTTAACCCATATGGAGTTCAATAATATATCTGTCAATACTGGAGGTCAAGTTCAGATTTAAAATACTACAATTGGATCATTTGGTTATCTGCTGTTGGGGTATGTGTGAAAAAGAGAGGGAGGGAAGGGAGAGAATATAGAGGGAAATTACAAGGGAGGGCCGATTCACTGTTGAAGAGCATGTACATTCAGACTTAAGGTAAGTTTGGCTTTTAAGAAAACTCAGATTTATTGAATGAACATATTGGGGTGAGCTCCTTTGGGGAAGGTTCTTCAATGAACCCAACATAGCAGCAGCCAGGCCTTTCTTTCACAAACTGAGTAGGTTCTTATGTGTCTCATTGCTAATGAGTCAACCATCAGTCCATGTCTTGTGTATTTCTCAAGCATATAAAAGTGAGAACATGATTAATTGATCTTCTTAACCTAATAGGACCACTGATGGATATTTTGAGCACCTGTAATTCCTCTCAAATATGGATACTTAGGATATTAAGTCACTCTTCATTGAATACTGTGTGCTACTATGGTTTCATGTCTTTCTAAGATCTGCCATTGGTATACAAATTCTAAATCTTGATTAAAATGCTCCATGGCTTACCCACTGTTAATAAGAGCCAATTATGTCTAAGAATGTAAGATATACCATTCATAGATAAGAATAGCTTTGTGATTCTTGTATGATTATTTTAATGTGTTACTTTCAATTACTATTTGTAGTGTTGATCACATATAGCTTATTTGCTATTTTTACATTCTTCTACAAGAACAAGAGAGAATTTTCCCTTTCGTAAAAACCAAATATGATAAGGGGAAAAAAGCATGAGATAGAGGAGTCCTCATTGTGTGTTGTCAAAAGGTATTTAATTTCATGTGGGTATGTGATTTCCAGGTACCAAATATTCCTGAGCCATTCACACTCAGTATTATTATCTGGACTAAAACCATATTAAACTTTGAAAATGGTGAATTTATGAAAATAATGGAGTCAAAGGCAACTCATTAATCATTATCTGCTTGTCTACTTTTTTATATCCTGGATATAATGGAGAAATTCATTTGGGGGATGATCAGGTTGAAAGGGGTCTGGCATTATGAAGAGAAACACTAAAAATGTAATTTTTTTCTTCTCTTTTTAACTCTGCACAGCACCTTTTCCTTACATGCCTCTGTTTTTCTTTTAGTGGCAGAGCATATCTATAACACTGGTTGAGAAAGTTCAGATGATTGCTGTAATCCTAGGATCCCTGTTCTTAATAGCGAGTGTGACTTGGCTCCTCTGGTCAGCCTTCAGCCCCTATGCAGTGTGGCAGAGGAAGGACATCCTTTTTCAAATCTGCTATGGAATGTATGGTTTTATGGATCTAGTGTGCATAGGTAAGACCACGATGTTAAATATTCACAAACTGTCAGTAATGCGTCTCTTTCAGCACCTGCATTTTTACCAGTCATGTCCAATATACACAGAATGTTGCCGTATAAATTATCTTGACTTCTGGTTAATTATTGGGGCAGGAAGAGGAGGTTGCCACAACTTGCCTGCTTCCAGGGTAATTTGAAAAGAAAAAATAACAGGTCAGTGTTCATTTAATGCGGCATATTTTGCAACCAAAAAGAAGATGGAATGGTTGAGGAGATTACATGGGGTGAGCAATGTCAGGATTGCCATTTGTTTCTAAGGAGCAAGAACAAACCAGTACCCTTTCCAAAGCTGAGGAAGCATGGCCAATGCCAACAGCAACATTGTGGGTTTGCAGAGATGACTGTGCCCTAAAAAACCTGCTTCATAATAGGGGCTCAGATTCCTTTGGGAGCTTAAATGGCCCCTCGGAAAGTTGAGGGCATGGGACAGTTTTCCTTGTTTACTTTTCTCTCATTGTGCTTAATAAATTCAGTGTCTGAGAAGAGGGAAAGTTTCCTACTTTCCATAAATGTAGTTAAATCAGACTTTACAGGAAAGGTTATGCTTGTGGTTCACTCGACCAATGGCCAGAAGTTGACTCAGGCAACAATGTGTGGTGCGTGGTGTGTCTGGTGTCCTCTCAGGCACTGTGAAGGTGACAGCTGATGGGGCTATGAGAGCACCTGGAGGAGGGCACCCTGGAGAATTTGCTGCTTTGAGTTGGTTTTCAGGCTCCTGGGTTGTAAAAGGGACCAAATGCAAAGGTAGCCATGATATAAAGCAACGGTTTTCTCCAAATGTGGTCCCCAGACCACTGGCAATAGTAGCCTCTTGTCACCTGATTAGAAATGCTGATCACCAGGCCCACCCATCCCAGACCTTCTGAATCAGAAACGTGAGAGGTGGTGCTGGCATCTGTGTTGTCCACATTTTCTGCAGTAGTGATGAATACTCAAGCTAGAGAGCCAAAGGCTCTTGGGAAAATGCTGTGTGTGTGATCAGATGACTTTGTTTCTGATCCCAACCAACATCTGCTTGAGTCGATCTGCTTCATCTCTTCGCCCTCTGTCTTTCTACCCACAAAATGGAACAATAATTTCTACCATGTCAGTCTAAATAAAGGCAGCACGAAAGACCCCCATTATTAGTAGGCAATGGGATATGTAAGCGCAAGTAAAAAACACCTGAGTTGATCTCAGTCACTTGAATTAATGTCAGTACTTAGGAGAGTCTAAATTTAACTTAGACAATTCTGAATCCTTAGTTGTTTTATGAAAGGAAGTTTATACACATTTAAAATGTAACCATTCTGGCTTTCCTTCCTTTCTTTCTTCCCTTGTCACTACTACAAGACCATCAAGAAAGAAAATGAGGAAATTTCAGACTCAAAAGAGAAATGAAGGAGGCAGATGTTGTGAAGACAGTAATCTAAGTGCAGGTTTCCTGGGTAATTAAACTGATCATACATATGAGGACTCCACAGTAAATGTGCTAATACATATTCAAGTGCTTGGAAAATCCCAAATCTCTCTTCAAATTTAATCTCTAGGGCATTGCTCTAAATAAAGAGGAGTCACGAAACCCTTCTTCACACCAAATCCCTCAAGCAGCTCAGAGAATGTGTTTACTCTTCCAATGTCTGTTATAAAATGGGGTATGCTTTTTGGTATCACAAGGGACATGCTTCCTTAGCCTGGAGGAAAGGATTTTGAAAATTTTCACCATAAATAAAGGATAAATTCAGGAGAAGATACATCTATATACTCCTTAATGTGAACATTATATGTACATCAATAGCTTCAGTTTTGTATTTTTGTGAACCAACTAAAATAAATTTAAGAAAGTTAAGTACAACAAACAAACACTATGGATCACTGGTCTCAAAAGTTAGCCTTGGGGGAAGGTCGAGCTGCCTTTCCTTACCTTTTTGTAAAACTAAGAAGGACTAGATGCCTCCTAAGTAGGAAATCGCTTCTGTGAGTTTCGCAGTGTGCATTCGTTGCTAAGTTATTACATGTTACTGTCAGCATTTCAATTAAGATTATTAGAACCCTGCTTTCAAGAGCGCAGGCATGTGAACTAGTGATCTTGGGGAAATACGTGCTATATTTGGGCTTCTCTTTTAAAATGTGAATATTCTCTCACTTTACAAAAATCAAGTTTCTTAGAAACAAAAATAGTTGCCATATTTTCTACAGACATTTTAGAAAGTGAATTTTTATCTGTGTTATAAATATTGAAAACACGTTCTGTTGTCTTTTGGCTCGTCAGACCCCACTCTCGTCATTCAGTGACCTATTTGCAGAGTTGGAAAACTTTAAATAATTCAGATTGAACATTATTTCATTTGGCAACCTCATTAATCAGTATATTTTAGAACTGTGAAAATGTTACTTTTTTTTTTTTTACCCTAAGAAACTGAGACAGTAACATAGTAAAGGATGCATTAGCCAGCTGAATTATGGCCAGTATCAGCCCCAGCCAACATTACAAATTAATTTAAATGTCTTCTCATTAAAGGTACACACTAACAAAAATTACATAGATTACACCTTAAAACTACTGACAGAAGACATAGAGTCTGAGTAGCAAGGGGATTTATAATTTGGAATTGAGTTTGCTCAGCTCAATTATTGGACATGTTCTGTGTCAAACGCAGTGCTAGATGCTAGGAACACAAGTGAGGTCCGTTGCTTTACTGCCTCCAGGCAGCCAGGGCCTCATATGGACGTGGAGGTCTTCAGAATCAAAATGACTTCGTCCTGTCAAACCCTAATAATTAACCAACAAAATGCTGTGCAGGAGAGCTCATGCGAATGCCTGGTAAGGACCATTTCCAAATACTATACAACCACAGCTTTGTACAGAGACCAGCACAAACTCACACAGAAATTACCTCTGTAAGGACATCTTACCCAACAGGCTACCTGTTTGACCTTGAACTGGTGTCTCCCTTGGTATCCATCATTGAGTATAGCTGATTTTAACCTCTGTGGCCAAAGATTGTTATTTCAAAGTATTTTATCTACCTCCCTTCATTTTTCCTTTAAAAAGTTTTGCCAACTACTGTTGTTCATTTTTGCTCTTTTTGGGGTCCTACCACCCAGCTCCCAAATAAGTCACACACAGAGGCTTATTCTTAATTATGAATGCCTGGCCTTAGCTTGGCTTTTTTGCTAGCCAGCTTTTCTTAACTTTAAATTATCCTGTCTATCTTTGGCCTCGGGGCTTTTCTTACTTCTGTAAATCTTAGTCTTACTCTGTGGGTTGCTGTGTAGCTGGGTGGTTGGCCCCTGGAGTCCTCCTCCTTCTCTGGCTACTTTTTCTCTCCCTTTTCCTCCCAGATTTCTCCTATTTGTTTTCTCTGCCTGCCAGCCCTGCCTATTTCTCTCAAATTTGCTTATTTTTAAACTAGAAAGAACAGATTGACAGTTTTGAACGTTCTTTTAAAAAATAATCCAGAAAATACACAGACGATTATTATAGGATAAAAATTAAAATGTAGCCATTTTATGAAATGTGTAAGAAATCAAATCATTAAACAGAAATTTAAAGATTTTTAGAGCTTGTTTCCTGGGCCTAGGAATAAACCCAGGGCATTGTGCTTGCTAGGGAATTCCTCTACAACAGAGTTAAGTCCCTAACCCCAGCAAACATCCTTAATTGAGGGCATTTGATTACTCATTTCCTGATACATTGAATTTGTTTGTATTTAGATTTAGCATCTTGCTTTTATTAATGTTTTAAATTCTCCCAGGGGTCAAAGTTGAAATATTGAGATCATGGTCTGCCACGTAGAAATTTCCATAGATGTGAAAGTGGTCCATAGCTGCACTGTTGAGTACCACAAACATAGTTAGGTTTGTGGATTGTGGCTAGTGAGAATGAGAAAAATAGATTTTTAAGTTTAATTTTGTTTAAATTAATTTAAGTAGACATATATGTAATGCTGTTGAACACCATACTGGTCCAGATGACAGAATGGTCAATGTATAAGTTGAAATATTGTAAGTATACTACAAACAAGTTTCACCCTGTTGGAATACATGGGCTGCAGTTCTTAACAATAAAGGGACCTAGTTCTGAGAGAGGAGTAAGGTTCAAAGGGGTTCAAAACGACTAAGGGAAGAGTGTGTGTGAGAGAGAGGGTTGATGCCAAAAGAGAGATCGAGAGCCACAAAGTGGAGACGTGCTTGGCAGCTGCCCTTTTCTGGTACCCTTTTCTGAACCTCTAAAAGAGACTTATGAAGTTTATACAGGAACTGAAATTTCAACCTACGTTTGTTGTACAGCCCACATTTGTTTCTGACAAGTGAAATAGGAAAAGGTATTTAGGCATCTCTTTTGAGTGGATGCCAGATTATCATTATTCACAGGACAGCCTGATTCTCTGAGATATGTAGTCAGAGATAGTGACTTAGGAAGAAGTATAAATTAATATAGGCCCTTGCTGGCTTTTCCGAGGAAGATTTGTGCAGTGGACTAGGGAAGATTAGAAACCCCAGAAATGAAAAGCCAGCCAGTGTGGGATGTGGGGGAGGGCATTGTCCAGAGGATTCAGTATTTCACATTGCCTGTTGAAGTGATGGAAGATCATACACCTATTGATTGTGTGATCCTGAGGCTGTGCTGTGAGAGGAATATATTTATTAATGACTAGCTTGGGCATTCAAGGAGATGAAAGGATGTAGGGTCAGTTTATTAACTTGCACCTAAAATAAAGGTATTTCCCCAGCCATTCCAGTTTCAGGAGGAGTGAGAATGTAAACATTGTAGAAGCCAGACTAAAGCCATGTTGTATCAGTGGTATCCCCATAGCTTCATTTAAAAAGGAAACCCTCTGTCATTACATAGGCATCCCTGATGAGGGACCTTATTTGTGGTAACCGAGGCAAATAATCCTGAAATGTCTTCTTGCCAAAAATTACACATCTTTACTTATGTAATATCATAGAGTCAGAAAACACTTATTAAAAAAGTCTAATAAATACCATAAGTTGGTGGCAAATCCACATCTGTGAAGGACAGGTTTTGATCTTTCCTGGGATGTTATGGAGGGCATTGATTATCGTTGTCTTCTTTGAAAAAATGAATTGACATCGTTCTTTTAAAATATTTTTAACTATGCACAGATATATATTTTATTTGTTCTTATAAAATCTGTAGTTATCAAAAGGCCACCTGGCTCACACCCCTCTTCTTGATGTGATACTTCCTTTGTGGAAATGTGCATTCTCAATGTTTCAATGTATAACCAATCATTTTGTTCTTATAAACACACAGATCCTGAGGCATTTCATTCTTATGCTCTACAAACATGTACAGCAAACAGTCCTTTCCACTCAGCAATGTGATCTCAAGACCTTTATTTGTTGGTTATACCATGATTTACTTCACCTTCCATCTACTCATGGCGACTTAAGCCATTCAGTGTCACTTTTGCCAGGGGGGATAATGTTGTAGCAGACAGCTGTTTTAACTATTTCTTCAGACAAGATTCTGAGAGTAGAGAGTCTGAATAGAGCAGTAGGCACGTGTGTCAGATTTTAGAAGATGTCTTTAAATAATCCACTATATAGCTTTTACCATCTACAACCCAGCAAAGAAACCTTCTTGTTTTCCTGTGCCTTGACAGCCATGGCTGTCACCACATTCTGATACCTCTCGTGGCTTTGGCTATATAGAACAGTATTAGGCTCACTTTCTCCAAATCACTTCTGTAATTAAGTCAGTGTGATAATTTTATCTAAGAAAATAAGCAAGGCCACCCTGGGTCACACCAGTGGACAGCTTGAGCCTTGAAGAGCAGTGGTGCAGTGCACAGACGCAGAGTAAGTTCCCTGTGCATCCCTTCCATGTTTCCTCTCGGAGATGAAGCTCAGCATGGGTGATGGAGAGTGGGACCAGCTGACTCTCACAGGCTCTGGATTCCCCAGGGTGCTTAGACACTCTGGGGTCAGCAGACTCTGCTGTTTGCCACTTCCACTTTCTGTTTCTGTGTAGAATCCACTTCCTGAAACTAGCTGAGGAAAACAGCCCTCCTCTCTCACTTGGTGGGCCAGCTTTAATGCTGATCTGTTGTTTTTATTCTCCCTATTAATTTCTGAATAAGCCGCCATATCACAGAGTGGAGGGGCTGTTGACATACTCACATGCACCTTCGTGCACACATTCGGATGCACCCACCAGGAACCAAAAATCTCTCTCAGGGCTCTTTTGCAGTAATGACTTAGTCTACACCCTGAATGCGATGATCCCATATAAAATAATGACATGAGTTTAATATGACTATTTACACTGTGTTGCTTTTGAATGCTTCCAAGTTTATGGAATTCTAAAAAGCAAACTGAGATATGCTAGAATGTCAGTCAGATCAAAATATTTTTTTTCTTGCTGTACCAATTACAGTCAACAATGAAACATATGCTTCTTAGACAGGAGGCTCATTTTATCCCAAATAAACCTTTATTCTCCTAGATTTTCAACTGAAACAGTTATATTTAAATTCAAACAATTCCTGTAATTGTGATGGTAGCCCTACTGAAGTGTACTTTTCATAGCTGAGTATTTATCTGGCTGAAGTTTCTTGGGCACACAAACTTCTCAGAGTTACAGCCACCAATGTATTCACATTCCATTTACTCAGTATCAGAATGATAAATACAATTCAGTGTTTGGTTGACTGGATTAGACAATATATTTACATTTTAAAGAACCAAGATAATACTTTTATCTGACTTTTAAATTTAGATTAGCATTCATTGTACAGGTGATCTTGTTTCATTTTGTGATTTTTTTTTTTCAGGTAGAAAAGCTAAAAATAGGGGCAGCAAGATGGTTCACTGAGTAAATGTGCTTGTGATACAGGCTGATGATCTGAGTTGAATACTCTGACTCCGAGTAAGATGCCAGATGCTGCACTGTGGCAGTGGGTACCAGTAAAGCCAGCACTCCTGTGGGAAATGGGAACGGAGTCAGGAAAATAACAATGTAGCTCATGAGCTAGCTAGCCTTCCATACCCAGTGGCAAAATCAAGAGATACCCTGCCGCAAAACCATTGTGGTTAGAGACTGAGGAGATGGCTCAGTGGTTACAAGCGCTTCCCACTTTTGCAGAGAACCTGGTTGCTTCCTAGTGCACACATAACAGCTCACCACCATTTGCAACTCCAGTTCTAAGGAATCTGAGGTCCTCCTCTGACCTCTGTTGGCATGCGTGTACTGCACAAACATGCATGCCAGCAACGGCATTCATACACATACAGAAATAAATCTTTAAAAAATGTGGGAAGGCCAGAACTGATTCCTGAGAGTTATCCTCTGAGTTCACACCATTGTGGTGCTCACATACATATATGCACACATAACACACATCAAGAAAACAGATCTCCTGGTATGGAAACATAAAATTCTAATACATCTCAAGCAAAAAGTAAGAAAAGACTAAATTCTTATTTTCTGGTCCCTTTTAGAATGATTAAAAAATTGACAATATTTTAAAGTATTTTGTGTGAAAAATGGGTCTACAGAGAAGACAGAAGGGTTAAAAATAATCACTAGAAGTTGAGACAGGTCACAATTTAGGATGCAGCAAGAGAGCCCCTGTGTCACTGATTGTTCATCATGGGTAAGACATGTGTGCTTGAAGCAGAGTCCGGGTCATTGTCTAGAGATCACACATGTTAAAGCTAGGAGATGTCTATGGATACGTGTAAAATTCATCAGATGAACCCAAATGAGGAATATAAAATTGCCAAGAGAACCTCTGCATGTTTGCCATACTGTTAGCATCCTGTAGGGGGTGCTGTTCTACACTCATGGGGTTGGCATGTATGAATGGAGGAGGCTCTTTCCTAGACCTGCCTAAAGTGAGGAAGGACCACCAGAGTTTAGCCTATTCTGGCATGGGCTATTTCTTTGTGGGAAGTAGACACCATAGGTACCAGCCATTCTCCCACCCCCTCCCCAGACACAAACATGCCAGGGTGACCTGAACTGGGCAGACCTTCCACAATCAAAATCATTAGCAATTTCCATCAACAAGATGTAATAAATATGTAGATATTTTTCTGTAAAAACCATTCAGAATCCAGATGCAATCCTTCATCACACTCCATCCTTCTACCCAGTTATCACCATCACTACCCAGTTTGGAACTTGGTCACTGGAGTTATTCAAGAACTGAACTTTGAAGTCAATGGTTAACATTCAGCAAAAGAGTAGGGTACAGAAGGCTTCCTGAGTTCTGTGTTTGGTACTCTGGGTTTTAGTCAAAGTTGGGTTATAGGAGGAATTGCTGCTTTTGTGTTCTGCTGAGTTTTGTAGGAAGCATGGATGTGTTTAAGGCTGTGTGAATCAAAAGGTATGTGATAAAGGAAGCCCAGCTTAAACACTGTTTGGCATAGTAACCACAAAAGTTGATTAGCTTGTATTTCCTTTCTTGAATGTCTGTATCACTGTAATTTTCTCCTCCAGGAAATTCCTTCATTTTTCTTGATGTTTAATGTGATCAGGGACCCACATCCTTCAGTACTACAATTTGGCTACTTAGAAGACCTTTACTCATCTGCTTTTGTATGGAGGACAGGACGTTCTTCTGTTTTTGGCCCGAACCCCTCTGAGGTTTCCACCTCAAGTCCATCTCAAGTGGAAGATAGGTTGTATGGTTCACTGCACAGTCAGAGTCATGTTTGACCATAACTACTACAGGAAGCACACTCAGCTAGCTCGCTAGCAATCATTCCTTAAATGTACTAGAATTTATTTACATGGACATATCATTATTCCTTGACTTCAGAATAGGCTAACATGCTCCAGACCCTAGGAAATGTCAGTGTTTCATTCAGAAAGTGTCTGATACAATCATTCAGCCCTAAGCACAATCCAAGTCTCCCTTGAACACCAGCCCCAGCCTCAAATGCTGCAGAATGTAACCACAATTTGGGTGCACGCTGGGGACAGAGGCAGAGTGGCCCTGGGCTGTTTGAAATGGATAAAGAAAAACAGACTTCTATACTTCATATGCTTTGAGAAGTAGGTCATTATCCATTTCTCTGGAGGTATAAATTATAGGATTTTCTATGCCTTAATCATAGTGATGTTTACCAATTTTTAAAAGATTATTATCTTGGTTGGCTATTAGTGATACTGTTGCATTTTGAACCCCAGGAATTAAAGCAGAAAGGAACTCATCTTTGATACATGCCTTTCTGGGTTGTGTTGGAATGGTCTCTTGTTACTAATTAACCCCATAGGTCTCCCATGAGGGGTAAAAATAAAGATCCCAAGGAAGCCTTCGTCTTAAATGACCTCGTAAAGACCTAGTTCTTTTGAAGAAATATTAACAAAAATAAACAAATAGCAGACCAAGTGTGCTATTATTATTGACTTCCATCTCCTCCATAGGAAATTGAGACACTCTCAGCTGTGTCTCTCCACTGAGCGCTGTCTAGCCAGAAGGGTGTCAGTTGCCTGTTGAGACGCATGCCACTTGCATTATGTATTTACATTGTGCTACTTGAGAAAGAAGCAGAAAGTGAGTTAGCACACAGGGCCCAGGGCTAGACACAACACATTGCTTGTTTTTGACTTTGGGAGTAATTAGACTCTTTTTGCATTTTAAATGGCTAAAGACCTCAACAGAATATTAACTTATAATATATAACAATTATATCAAACTGAAACTTTCAATGCTCATAACATTGTATTGAGACAAAGCCACATCCATGTATATGTGTGCTATCAATGAGAAGTTGCAATAGGGACCAGAGGGTTTGCACAGCCTGAACAATTCACTATCTGGGGGCTGGAGAGATGGCTCCGTGGTTAAGCATATTAGCTGTTTTTCCACAGGACCTAGGTTCAATTCCCAGCACCCACATGGCAGCTCACAATTATCTGTAAATCTAGTTTCATACAGACATACAGGCAGGTAAAAACACCAATGCAGATAAGATAAATAATAATAAATAATCAATGATAAAGGCCCACTATCTGGCCCCTTTGCATTTTCTAAACAGGGATGTAGCATGCCTACTGCTTTGTCTATTTGCCATAAGGAGACATTCACAGAAAGAAGATTAAATACAACCTGGAAAATGCCAGGAAAGAGATTTCTGAGAACTGGTGAGAGGAGGGGTAATCAATTTAGGGTCAGCAAAGCCTACGTGGAGGAAAAAGTCTTCAGCTAAATTTTGAAGAAGAGCAGAAACTTGGAAAGGTTCCAGGGAGGGGACAACTACTGGGACTGATCAACATACATATAGTAGTTCATAGTGGGACTGATCAACATACATATAGTAGTTCATAGTGGGACTGATTAACATACATGTAGTAGTTCATAGTGGGACTGATCAACATAATATAGTAGTTCATAGTGGGACTAACCAACATAATATAGTAGTTCATAGTAGGACTAATCAACATACATGTAGTAGTTCATAGCAACCTTCCTTCCTTCTTTCTTTTCTTTTCTTTTCTAAAGATTGGTTTCACTCTGTAGCACTGGCTGGGCTGGAACTTGATATGGAGACCAGGCTGGACTCTGGACCACAGTTCAAAGATCTTAAGAAATACTTTTCTGCACATGGTTGAACATCCTGATAGTGAAGAAATCTGTTGATAATAATAGGTGTAGAGGACAGACAGTCATGTAGGAGAGGGTGACTAAGACAGTGCAGTTACCTAAGCAAGTGATTCTGGATTTCTTAGCCCTAGTAGGGAACTACCATAATGAAAAGGGATGAATCAGGTGACAGTGATCAATGTGGTAACAATTGGAAGGAATTGAGGCTGGGGATATAGGGAGAGCCCGTCAACTGGGACTCACAGAGGCTGATATTAGTTCCTGAAGGCTGGGACATCAGAAGGGGTTGTAGGAGACAAAGATCGTGGACTCCTCTTGAACATTTATTTTTGTCAGAATTTCTTGGGAACCCCAGGAAATGTGGCTGTCAAGCAGCTGGAATTAGGAGCCTGCAGCACAACATAGAGGATGGAGCTAGAGATTTGTATGTGATCTCTGAGACAAATGTCTACAAGGGACATGATTTGGGCAAGATCAGCTGAAGTTTGAGGAACACAGCAAGAGAGAATGGGCAGAGGAGCATGGCCAGCATAGGAAAGGTCAGGTGAAGGGGAGAAGAGGACCAGGCGGCCCAATCAGAGATCATTCCAGGTAAGGAGAGCAAAGCAGACTTGGCAGTATGGGGGTGGGGCACGGAGAAGAGAAACACCACAGCAGCAGGAAGATGAGCACAAGAGGACTGGAAATGGAAGATCGCAAGTCTTGCTCGATAGAGGACACAGTTAAAAATGGTAGCGTCTAGAGAGGGTGTGCACCTCAGAAAGATGGTGCTTACTGGATCATGCATTTTTTTTTTTTTTTTTTGGTTTTTCGAGACAGGGTTTCTCTGTGTAGCTTTGCGCCTTTCCTGGAACTCGCTTTGGAGACCAGGCTGGCCTCGAACTCACAGAGATCCGCCTGGCTCTGCCTCCCGAGTGCTGGGATTAAAGGCGTGCGCCACCACCGCCCGGCTGGATCATGCATTTTAATGGCAGAGTTAGACAGAGACAACTGAGGAGGAGAGATTTTTGTTCAAAGTCAGAAGAGAGAGTGAAGATCCAGAGATGGAAAGGAACAGCCTGACATCTCTAGACATGCAGAGAGCTGAGCCCAGCTTCCAGTGGGCAAGGTGGCCATGCACAGGAACAACTGACCCACTCCCCTGAGAGAATGCCGCCAAGTTAACCTCTATTTCTCCGTAAAATGGGTGGAGTGGGCGTCTTCTCAGAGAAGGCACACTATGGGAAGAAGAGTCTCAGGAGAATAATAAACATTGTGGCTGGCTGCTGAGTGCATCAGGGGATGAGCCTTGTCCCAGGGATATGAAGAACCACTAAGTATGATTCAGCAGTCTTCCAAAGCCATAGTTTACTAACCTTGCAAGATACAGCTAGACAGTACGTTTTATCCCAGGAAATAGGATCAGGTTCAGAGAGGTGAAGTCCTGTATCTGGGATCAGACAGGATTTTGTGATACAGAGATTTAGGACACAGAACAGCCATACAGCTGACATTATGAGGTGAGGGAATAGCCTCAGGATGGACTGAGCTATTTTTTGGCTTCTAGGAAAGAAATAACGTTGCAAGCAAGCAGTGAAATTGGCAAACAAAACAAAACAAAACAAAACAAAACAAAACTGAAAATGCCTCCAGGGTCGGAAGGTGGGCAACAAGGTGAAGAAAGTGGGTAGGATAGAGAACTTGGAAGTGGGGTCAGAGCTTGGAGATGATATTGCTTCCAGAAGGCAATGCCCAGGATGGGATTTTGCATATTAGTCTATAGAATCTGCACTTCCACAGGTCCTGCAGTCATAGGAAACAGACCTATGGCGATTGTAGACATTTGGGAATGGGTAAAAGTACACATCTCTTGAAATTATGCACTGTATGTGAGTGTAAGAGAGGTATTCTGTAACTGGAGTGCTTTCTAGAATAGGTTTTGTGTGCCTGGAAAACATGTGAGACTTGGAAACAGCAGCTCTAATCTTAGAGAGACCCAGGTATGTTCTATGGCATTGTGAGATGACAAAGTCATGAAAGACAAA
The DNA here is from genome assembly GCF_007827085.1 of Peromyscus californicus insignis. Taxonomy (NCBI): domain Eukaryota; kingdom Metazoa; phylum Chordata; class Mammalia; order Rodentia; family Cricetidae; genus Peromyscus; species Peromyscus californicus. The sequence goes on along the minus strand of NW_026294480.1, from coordinate 13,377,701 downwards.
TCAACTTAGAAAGAGAAAGAAGAAATTATATCATGTGACAATGAGGCCAAACTCTTGCAAGAAGACCCAATTGCCATCATTCAGAAAGATACAGGGAACGTCAGCTCTCTAAGGCCCCTAAACCCAGAGACTGTCCTTCCTATGGGATACCTAGACCTTTGGGCATTTCCTGGCTTTGTACTATTTTGAGATACATTTCTCACTCAAGGGAACATGACCATGACCATTCTTTCAAATTATGACTGGGATCCTGGAGGCTGAAGGGAGAGAGACACTCGCTTTGAGTCATCAAAGGGGTGTGACATAGAAGTGGAAACTCTGTGTGCTTCCACAACGACTTCCAAATAAATGGACAAGAATTTTTAAAAATGTATCCTAGGTGATTTCTGAATTCGAGTTACTAGGACCCATGTACCAGTCTAAGGTCTTCACGCTAGTGTTCATGTTTGACCTTCACAGAAAACTGCAAGGTGCGACACTGTTATTCTCATCTTAGGGGTGAGAAATCTGAGTAGAGACAGCAGTTAACCCATGATCATGGCCACACAGACTGGAAATGAGATCTAAGACTGGAATTCTTATTTATTACTCCAGAGATTCTGTAGAAAGACTGAGAATATTTATGTAACAGTTAATTAAACTGACTATCTGACTAAAATACTCTCCTTCAATGATAAACTGGAATAATTTATAAAACTTAATGTCTGTGTAACAATGGAAGCTATGTAAAATATGAAGATATGGTGTAAGGAGTAAGTTTTAAGATCGGAGGAGCTGATTTTATTTTTTCTTAAAATCCCAAGGAGATATGATATATATATATGATCTTTATTCACTTGCTTATTTATGATTAACCAAATAAAAAGTATAGAAGTGTTAGTAAAGAGAGTATACAACATGATAACCTATACTATAAGCCATCTCTTTGTTTCCATTGCATTTCTTAATAAAAATTACCGATATGAAGAATCCCATCTGGCCTGGAAGAAGGCTCAGTGGGTAAAGGTGTCTGTAGTGTCACCTGCTGGACTGCTTCATATCTGGAACTCACAAAAGGTGGAAGGAAAGAGCAAACTCTACAAATTCGTCCTCTAATCTCTGTACATGTGCCATGCCACCCACCCACCCACCCACCCACCCACACACACACACACACACTCACTCCTACCTCATCTTGAAGTTTCCCATTTATCTAGGTTGCAGAAAGAATATTAACAAAACCAAAGTTTGAGAATTTTGATTTCTAATGAAAAAAATTCCATTATATAATCAAATAAGATATCTTGCTTGTGTCATGGAATAAAAGAATTAGACATTATAATGATGCTTAGCTGGCCCCACACATTTGGAAATTTTTCCCATTTCCTTTATGTCCTAAGGGAAATACTAAAAAAAAGCCAATAGAATTGAAGAAGCCTATTATGATTCATAAAGATAAACAAGCTTTTAACTACTCAATTATATCTTTCAGTTTAGGTGTTTTAACATATTCTCACCCCTCAAAGCTGACTAAGCAACACATGTATCGTCTAGGTTTTGAAGGTTTATCAATCCTGTTTTGTGAGTTTTCAGTTGGAGTTTATTAGTTGGAGAAGAAATGGAACTTGGCGTGTTTGTTGGCTTTTCACTAGGAAAAGGCCTCATCTCAGCTTTGGGTGTTACCAATGGATTTTTATGTCATCAACTTCTTGGTCAGTATAATATCCCCTTGTCATTGACCATTAATTCAGTGGTCAGGAATGCCTGGCTTTGGATCCTAAGGTCTGAAGTTCTACAATACAAGCATTGGGGACCAGGTGTCTGGACTCGGATTTAGCCCTCAGGCTCCTGAATGTCATATCACATTTCTAAATTTCAGAATCTTTATCCCGTTCCCCAACAAATTAAAGAGCTGGATTGCACCATGCCAGTGCTCTGTAACTCTGAAGTTCAGTGACTATTGTGTCAGTTTTTGCCCCCATGATATAGGGTATTTCTCCCTGATTACCAGATATTTCATTATCACTTGAACTGATGAATAGCACTGATGTTTCTTTTAAGTGATTAAGCTATTTCTAATCTGTACTCCTAATTATACATCATGGTTACCTTTATTATCTACAAAAATTCTAGGCCTATCTCTTTACTTCACTGAAAAAAGTCTTAGTCACAGATTCTTTTCAATGATTATTGGCTAAAATTGTAGAAGACAAAAGCATTCTTCAGCTGCAGATTACTATGATCTCCTCTCATTTGCTATACCTTGGATTTATAACCTGCAGCATTTTATTATAGCTTTGGAGAAATGTTCTATGACTATACCACTGATAGGTTTGTGCTCCAAAGTTAGCAACTGAATGGTCAAGACAGTAATCAAAACAAAAAATATGACTGATTGATGAATTGACAGACAGCAAGTTTGAGATGAAGAGATGGCTTGCTTTTCATTCTCTGTCTTTTTTTCTGGTAACAGCAGAGAGGAATCCACACTCTTCCTTAGGCTTTAGTCCTGGCTCAGTCATTTTGTAAGCATCTGGGCTCGTAATTTTTTGATTCAGCCAAGTATTTGGTGGCCAGGCTGTCAAGAGAGTGGAGGAGGAGGATCCAGTTTCCTGGGCTGAAAACAAATGCCCTGTAACTCTTTTGCCACTAATGATCCCTCTATTCATCCCGCTTTCCCCTGAAGGCAAAGTTTCTGTCATAAAATATGATGAATGACCCCTTATGCTTTTTTCAAATCTAGTTTTGAATCATATGTTTGAATTCATCTACCAGGGTTTTAAAATATTACTTGAATGTTTCAAAGAGCTATAATTGAGATTTTTTTTTTATTCTGCTTAAATAGTGTTAACACAACTAGGTTCAGTCAGTGCTAGATTCATGCATTCCATAGAGCCCACTGATGCCTTTCCCTGGAATTCAGTTGTCTTCTTCTTTCCCTGGAATTCAGCAAGGATTGATTAAGCTTTTACCCTATGCCAGGGAACAGGGTAGAAACAATGTCTTCCTAAAGGAAAAAGGGAGTGGGAACACAGCAGACTAGGAACCACAGTGTTTATACAAGGTACTACTGGACAAGAGATAAGTAACACAGTACAACTCTGTCCCATGGGAGCGGAAGATGGTCAGGAGGGAGGAGGAGCTGACAGATCTTGTCTACTAAGGAAACAGGAAAGAAAGTGGTCCTAGTTCATCATCATGAGGGGGCATTTCTCTTTTAGGTTTTCAATCCATGTTTGCCAAGCAGACAAAGCAGGCAATGGTCATTTATTGAAACAGCGATGGGCAGACAAGGATAAGTAAAACACAAGTCAATACTTTCTGGGAAAGGAAAGGATCTGTTTCACTCAGTTCAACAAGTGGAAGCTGACTTCTGTATCAAGATGGACTCCACAGTCTGGGTCTCTTTCTATCCCTGGTGTGACCATCCTTGGAGATCCAGCCTGAACAAGCTCCTCCCATCCACCTAATGAATGTAGAATTCACAGACCACAGAGATAGTGTCATAGAACAGACATGAAATTTATGTTGTTGACTCAGGGAAACTCCATCAAGTCTTAGGGTCTCCAATAGCGCAATGTTCACTTCTTAATGTATACAGTTATCTACATTAAGGGCATGCTGGCTTTTGAACATCAGTGCCTAGAAATTAGCCAATATCAATACCAAGGCCCTTTTTCTGTGTAATAGTGGAATTTATTGTACTTACCAGGTTTCTTTGACACACAGGGGTCTTCTGCCAGTAGTAATGATGAATCTGTGCTTGTTTTTGGTTAGAATGAGCACACCACTCTCAGATTGGCTCTAGCCAATTCTGAGATGAGCAAAGGTCTATACCATTCATATTTTGCAATAGAAACATCAACACAACTTTTATAGATAAAAGTGTGTTTTCTTTTCTTTTCCTTTCTTCTTTTCTTTTCCTTTTATTGAAAATAGATTCTTTTTCTCCTACAATACTATGTCCTGACCACAGTTTCCCCTCCCCATCTCTCCTTCCAACTCCCCCCAGACTTTCCTCTCCCCCAGATCCACTCCTCCTCCATCCCCCTTCAGAAAAGAGCAGGCCTCCAAGAGACAGCAGAGAAACTACAATCAGACAAGGCAAAAGCCCCTCTCACTGAGGCTGGGCGAGGCAAGCAGATAGGAGGAAGAGTCCCAAGATCCGGCAAACCAGTCAAAGGCACATTCGAGTTCCCTCTGTTCAGATCTGTACCCCATTTTGAAATTGAACTTTTTTTTTGATAATTCAGTTTCTTGAGCTCTTTATATATCTTGGATATTAGTCCTCTATCGGATGTGGAGTTGGTAAAAATCTTTAACCATTCTGTAAGCTGCCACTCTGTCTAATTGATGGTTTCCTTTGCCTTACAGAATCTTTTCAGTTTCATGAGGTCCAATTTATTTATTTTTATTTTTTATTTAAAAAATTTTTGAATAAATTTATTTATTTATTATCTTGGCTGCAGTTTCCCCTCCCTCCTCTCCTTCTAGTCCTTCTCCCCCATCACCCCTCTGTTCCAACCCCCAATCTACTCCTCCTCCATTTCTGTTCAAGACAAGGCAGGTCTCCTATGAGCATCAACAAAACATGGCATATTAAGTTGCAGTAAGACTAAGCACTTCCTCATGTATTAAGACTGGGCAAAGTGATCCAGTATAAAGAGTAGGTCCCCAAAAGCCTGTAAAAGAGTCAGAGACAGCCCCTGTTCCCACTATTAGGGGTCCCACAAGAGGATTTCTTTATATCATTTATTTGTGTATGAAAATCACAAAACACCCATTTATGATTAGCACATTGTGGCTTACAGAGGTCTCATCTGACATCAATTTATGGTGACTGTTTTGTGATGGTGTATGTACTGTCTCTCTTCACCTTGCTTTTTAAAAAATAAATTTATTATTTTTCCTCCTTCCTCTCCTCCCAGTCCCACCCCCTTCTGTTCCCATCCAAATACATTTTTATGTGTTTTTAGCCTTCATGTATAGTTCAGTTCAATAACAGAAATCTTTTAGCATATAGAGAAATAACTGTGACTAGCAGTTATTTCTTCAAGACGTTTGTGAACCATAGCCAATGAAAGATGCCTTTTCAGTAGTGGCTTCTACACTCACATCTAAGTTTCTCTAAGCATTGGAAATGCAGCTTGGGTACCAGTTAGGAAGCAGTGCTAAGCGAGTGAATGTACTTCATGGCGTTTTACATTTCCTTTCTTATCGTCATTGAGGGTGGCACACGAGGATTCATACACTACAGAGCACGTGTGAGGCTAAAGGACAACTCCATGACATTGGATCCCCTTCCACTTTTAAGTGGGCTTTGGGGATTGAACTCAGATAGTCTGCCTCCTGCCACAAGCAGTTTACCCACCAAGCAACCACTCCAGTCATTGGTGGAATTTTAGCAAAGTTTATCACCACCATGGAAGTTGTGAACTAATGTTTCATTTTGTGGATTTTCTGAAGCAACAACACTGTTTCTTTTTCATCAGTATCTGCCAAAAATAAAGGCATCAAAAGTAGGCCAACTAGTGGTATGGGCTCCATCCAAACTGCTCCAAGGAGGACAAGGGGACTGTGTTTTCTGAGAACTTTCAAGGAATTCTCTCTGGACACCATTCAGAATGTACTCCAGGGGACTGGAGGACCTGTTTCTGCACATTGGGGTAATTTTTATATTTGAAGAAGTGATCTTAGGATATATTCCTAGAAAGTGAGTTTGTTCTCTAGTAAATGATCCAGACTTCTGGCCTTTCCAAGAAAGTTAATGGAAAAAGAATAAAAATGCCAAAAAAAAAATGAGTGGTTTTCTATGCTAAAGCCATGTTGCAAACCTCATCGATACTACATCCACTCCAAATGAGCCTACCTTGGACTGTAATTGTTTTTTGATGAGTGTGAATGAGCTCTCACATCACATAGGTCCATTATTGATTTTGTAATTAATAGTAATGTCTTATATTTGTATAGTCACTATCTCAGAGGAAATCCCAGTTCTTCAGTATAGAGGAATTACAATTTATCTCCAAACTCTCCTGCTCAATGCAAAAAAAGATGGGTGTTTCAGTTGCATTTTAAGGAAGAAAGAGAAAGTCAGAAAGGCGAATTCACTGACTGTGATGAATTCCGGAAGCTAATAATAGATGTAGCAATTAAAACCTAGTCATCTTGACTTGTAATTCTGGCTGTTTCCTGTAAACAACTGGTTGGTTGAGTCAACTCCCGTCATTCCTTTAGGAAGAAGAGCTTCAGCAATGATTTTTTTTTTTTTTTTTTTTTTTTTTTTTTTTTTTTTTTTTTTTGGTGAGTCTCACAATGGACAGAGCATATTTCCCCTGCTATTTTGTGACATAGAAAACTTGGCCTCAAAGACATGTTATTTACCAGGTCACACAAATTTTTAATGGACCTGTAAATGTCTCTGCATGCTGTTAAGTCACATATACAAGAAACTTTTCCTCCGCTGAGGGGGTAGTGTGAATAGACAAAATTCTGACTTCTTTTTTCAAGGATTAGACATGTTCATCACCTGCTTGGCATTGTTTTAGCTGATGGATGTATGGAAGGGAGGGAGAGAGGAAGGAAGAAAAGAGTGAAGAGTGGAAGGAAAGAAAGAAGGAAGGGCAGGAAGGAGGGAAGGAAGGGCAGTTTCCTCAAGCATGCTCCCAACCCTCCCTCACCAAGCCTCTGCTAAGTTAGTACCCTTTCAATCACTCACTCTTTCAACCTTAAAGTCCCTGGGCTAATTTGTGCCCTTTCCTGTTACCACAGCCTCGCCATTTTTCCTTCTATAGTCAAATTATGACTTCTCTTCAAGGTTAGGGTAGTGACCTCTTTGTTTCCCTAAAGGTTTCAATCAATGTTAGATTACTAATAAATTATCTGTTATCTGGGAAATTTGAATTACTCAGGTGCAAAAACTATTCAGACTGATAGTTGAATATCTGAGTCCCGATTTCTCTATTTGAAATATAATTCAAAAAACATTTATAAGCTTTCCACTAGTCTCATTTATCCCTTCCCTCCCTACAATGGCACATTTAATAGTATTTTCACATTTTTAAAAATTGATCACATATATGTTCTAAGGAAAAATGTACAGTATTTTTCACTTCAATCATGCCTGTAAAAAACTTCCATTTCTTCCCACTTTATTATGCTTTCAAGACACCCATGGTTATGTCATCTATTGCTTTAAGAGCGGGGAAATGGTATCTACCTCTTGGATTGTCAATTCAATCCTAGTTCCTAATATCCTGCATGACACACAGTTAGCACAATGTCGAGTTTAAAAAATGAACCCGATGATTGAAAGCAATGTGATTATGTCTATGTGTACTCTGGGCCAGGATGTTGGAAGGGATTTACATTAACAACAGCTAAATTCTCCACATGTTAATGAGTTATCTCTAAAGAATGAGTACCTCTACCTAGCATGGAGTAGTTTACCTGTAGTTATCCTATTCCTCAGAATGCTGTGTTCTCTGATAATGAGGAGTGACAGAGATGAATCTATTTTTTTAATTCCTTACCTATACACAAGATATTTCTTCCAACTTTGAATTACCAATAATCATTTTCTTTCCTTGAATTTTAGGCCTCATTGTCCATGAAGGAGCTGCAGTTTACAGAGTGTTTAAGCGATGGCGAGCTGTTAATTTGCACTGGGATGTACTAAATTATGACAAAGCCACAGACATTGAAGAAAGCAGCCGAGGAGAGTCTTCGACGAGTAGGACTTTGTGGTTACCATTGTCAGCTCTGAGGAACAGGAACTTGGTCCACCCAACGCAGCTAACCTCACCACGGTTTCAGTGTGGCTATGTGCTATTACATCTTTTCAATCGGATGAGGGCCCATGAAGATGTGTCAGAAGATAATGGCTCCGGGGAGGTCGTAATGAGAGTGACGTCCGTGTGACAGATATGCACAGCAGCAGAGAGTGGAACCCTGCACATTTTGGAATGTAATTGCAATGAATGGCAAATCCATAGCACTTCTAACCGTACATCCATGAACTTTTTAAAATCTGTGCTTTTTATATGAACATTTGAATTGCAAATACATTTTTCTGAAAAAAAAAGAGGCTCCTTGTTTGCTTTGTGACTTGTCACATCTTTTTAAAATTGCCATACACATCATTTAACTGTACATGGTTAAAAGAATAATGAAAGTTATCATTAAGACCTAGGTATTTTTTCTTGCTTATTTTAAATATATGTGCATCAAACTTTTTGCCACATGTATAATAATTCAGGCAGAGTACAAATGGGTCAGTTCAGAATGCTGCAGGCAGGTTCCCAAGTGCTAGTCTCAGGCACAGACTCCAGCTACTCCACGAAGCTCCTTGGGGCATCACCCCACACCTTGTCTGGGTTGCCAGACTTGTAGCAACAAACATCTGTCCCCAGGATTGTGAATTCTAGGGATTATGGCCTGCTTTTGGTCTTCTGAATCAGCACAGGGAATGTCGAAGGAGGCAGAAAGGCACGGATTAAGATCGTAACTTTCCAGTTATGTTAAACAGATAAAGTCATCCCCAGCACATGCAGCCCTTGAAAGCTCAGCTCACCAAAATACTTTAGGTGCCGTAATCAGAGAGCCTCACAAAACAGTCCCTTCACATCAGCATAGCCTAATAGACTATCATAATTAATTTGGTAAATAATTAGTGTCTTAAATTATCATACTCAGATTTTCCTCTTATAAAAAACTTATACACCTGCTTAACCACCTAAACACTAACCCTGTCCCTTGGCTTAATGGAGTTCTGAGGAATATTTCCTCCTACCAACAGTGAAGATCTTTCTGTTCCTCTGGATAGACTAGAAATTTTTTCCCTTTTTGAAAAAAAGAAAAGAATTAAGCCTTTGACTTCCTAGAAGCAGAGTTTTAACTAGTGGTACTTGGTAATTATCTATAATTCATCCTTGTAATGAAATGATTGACACATATACAAGGCAATAACTAAATGTACAAGGAGGTAGGCAGTCATGCTTAGGAACGTGAGTTAAAACTGCTGATAATTTGAAGTTCATAGTCAGATCTAAAAGCTTATGAAACAAAATGTTCTCTATTCTACTTTCTAAAAATAATGTTGGAGTTATTAACATTATTGTTTTGTGTTTATAAGTATGACTATAATTACTCCATAGAAAATATTCTTTATTTTGGAAATAATATTTTTCCAGTTACAATTCTGTGTCACAAACAATGAAAAGGTTACAATTTGTAGAAATATGAAAAATGGATCACAAAGCCACGCAGGGAAGAGAATCCTACCATTATTTAGGGACAGATCCAGGAAGTGAGGGTATCAGGAATTCTATTCCAGTTTGTTTGTTTGTTTTAGTGACGTAGTTCTGAGAGAGGCTCCTGGATTGTTTAACAACACAGCATTTAATGGGGAACAATTTTGGTTACTGTTGGCATCCCAGCATAGAGCATTGTTTTGATAATACTGCATGAATATATCTTCAGCATATTTTAGACAGTGCTCCAACATACAGCAAACTTGCCCTTTGAGGCAGTGTATACCTGTGAATTTGCGTCACACCCTTAGAACAAAAGGAAAACCTCTCTGAAACATCTTTGTGGAACACAGAATGGAAGAGGTTTGTCAGGGTGAGAGTGCCCAGAAATATGGCAAGCCTGATTGTGTCCTGCCATGTATCATTGTCTACATTGTTGTTTTTAACCATCTTCACTGCTTGCTCCCTGTCCCCACCTACCGTGTGTGTGTCTGTCTCTGTCTGTCTGTCTGTTTGTCTCTCTCTCTCTCTCTCTCTCTCTCTCTCTCTCTCTCTCTGTGTGTGTGTGTGTGTGTGTGTGTTGGGAAGATAGCAATGAGAAAATATTTATTGTGTGCCAATTCTAATTTTGTTATCTCAGCATTCATTTGGGCTGTGTGCATGCATGAGTGTGTGTGTGACAGAGACAGAGACAGAGAGACAGAGACAGAGAGATACAGAGAGATAGAGACAGAGAGACAGAGCATGCCTAAATCAATGTTGTAATAAGAAAATTATGGGGTTGGGGATTTAGCTCAGTGATAGAGCGCTTGCCTAGCAAGCGCAAGGCCCTGGGTTCGGTCCTCAGCTCTGGAGAAAAAAAGAAAGAAAATTATCAGAATTTCCACACAATAAATGTACCACCCATTATATAATTTCATAGAAATAGTGGTGTGTGTGTGTGTGTGTGTGTGTGTGTGTGTGTGTGTGTGTGTGTAGAGAGAGACAGAGTGAGAGAGACAGAAAGATAGAGACAGAGAAAGAGAGATATGAACTCACTGTTTTAAAATAAATAAAATTCTTAAAACTCTTAATATCATCTTCATACACAAACTATTATGACAGAAACAGCTTTTAAATTTCAATACCATAATTTAAACTGAATCTTTGATGCCAAAAATATTTATAATTAGGAAATGAATTGGAAATATCTTAAATTATTATTTTCAAAATCACTTCCAAAATGATTAAAAACTCAGAGCCTATAAGCAAGTAGTCACTTCTGAATGACTAATTTGTAGTGTGAATTTCTCCAGACCAGTTGATAAGTACTGGGCACTGTTAGCAGCATGGACTGAGGCAGCTGGAGGTAAGGAATGAGGATTTGTGGCGCTGCACCACACATGGCGGTTCCAGGTGAGCTAAGAGACGCCGCAGTCTGGAGGGGTGGGGTGTGGAAGAGCTGTCCATGGGGCGTCAGGAGAGGTTGCCACTGGGATATAGTGGAACCTGGTTCCTCAAGTCTAAGTGGTCATTTGAAAATCAGAAGAGGAGATGCAACGGACGGTGTGGGAAGAAGGGGACATGTTACAAAAGTAGGGCTCTGTGTGTAGGGCAATGTAGTGTGCAGGTCAAGACATGGTCCCTCCTAACAAGGGTGAGTACTGAATGCCACAAGGATGCATGAGCAGGAAATCAGACTTGGCATGTTCAGTTCTGCAGTGTGAGTGTGTCCTCTGCATCCACTGGAGTAAGTAGCATCAGATAACAGAGCCACCGGAGCATCATATAGGTCAGTTATGTTGCCTTCCTCTCTTCTCAAGAGTCGTCAAAACCACAATTCTGGAAAGGAAAGCTGGTCACAGTCTCGTGAAAGAGAAGATGGCTTCTTCATTATTAAAAGCTCCTCAAACAATAATGAAATTTTGTCATCTGGTATTTCTTTAATATAAAATTTAATTTTATATATTGCACTAACTAAATATATGCCAGAATGGCGCTTGGATTATAACTCACCAATAGAATTTTTATCTCACACAGGCCCTGTGTTCTATCATCACACACACACACACACACACACACACACACACACAGATAGAGAGAGAGAGAGAGAGGAATTCACCGTAATAAACAAGCATCTGTTTTGATTTCCCACCTCTGTTCACCAGCCCCTAGGTTTTGCTCCATTAGAGCACAATGTTTCTTCCTAGTCCCATTATTTATCAGAGTCGGTGAAGCCCTTTTGTTGTTATGATGCCCAAACATTCCTTTCACCCTTGCCTGGGGAGTTAAACAAAATAAATTTGATTTTGGACCCAAATGTAATAATTACCTGTAATATAGCAATTAATGTGTCATTTCTAAAACACACTTCAGGGGCTGGAAAAATGACTCAGCACTAAAGAACACTTGATGCTCTTGCAGACCACCCTTGTTTATTTCACAGCTCCCACATGAGAGAGCACAGCAAACCCAGTTTTAGGGGATCTAATGGGTTCCCTATTCCCCATCCAGGGGCACCAGGCACACATGTGGAACACACATATCCATGTGAACACACACACACACACACACACACACACACACACACACACACACACACACACACACGATATCTATCATCTATCTATCTATCTATCTATCTATCTATCTATCTATGCGTCATTTGTTTCTTACTATGTTCTATTAGTGCACAAAATCCATGAGCGCTGGGCTGTATTTCATTTACTTCTGCTTCCAAGATGCCTAGAAGAAGGAAAGGTACAGGATGAGTTCTGATTAAATTGGGAGGGCATGCCAACAACTGAATAACTGTTTGAAAAAAAAAAACACATGGCATGTAGGGATCAGAGGAGATTATTGGAAGTTTAAAAACAAATCGGTGAAGAGAAGGAAATGAAGGAGACTGTGAAATAAAAGGATTGCCTAGATGATCAAGATGAGAGGAGATATCACAAACAGAATTCACGAGGGCATCAAAATGTGTATTTCTACACTTTTGATTAATCATAAACTCTTACACAAAGTAAGTCCAACTATATAATAAAATATCCCTGATCAACCTGGTTATATCATTAAACACACAGCTTTAAAATAATGAAGTAATGTGACAATTTTAAATTATCATAATGTCGCAACTGGGAGACTGAAGAAGGGGCGTCTGCTGGCCGGGCTGAGTGATCTTTATTGCATCCCCCCTTTCAGCTCTCACACTTGCCAGCTGTCTTCCTCTTTTTCACTCCTTCCCTTCTTCCGTCTCTCCTTTCTTCATCACCAGCACCACCATTATCAGCATCCACATCACAATTCCTTCATTACCTCGATGAAGCTCTTTCTGATGGCCATCATTTCAGATACAAGAAATAAAATCTACAGGAGGCTAGAAAGTGTTTTTCGTTTTATGGAACAAACCATTCAAGAATCATTCCTTGGAGGAGCCTTACAAATACCCTCAAGGGATTTAGGCCTAAAATAAACTCGTAGTCTTTAGAACTACAGTAAGATAAGTCTTTCCACAAGTTCCTAGTGAATATGATCAAAATATATTGTATGTATGCATGAAATTCTCGAAGAATTAATAAAATATATTAAATATTTTAATGTGCCTATATTTATCATTAGCACTATGCACCTTTTTATCCATTTACTCATAATTTTATATTTAAAGTTTATCTATTGAAGAGTATCTCTCTCTATATATATATATATATATCCACTTACTGAATTTTAGTGCTATATTTTTAAGCATATCTATCTATCTATCTATCTATCTATCTATCTATCTATCTACCTACCTACCTACCTATCTATCTGTATATATGTGTAAATACACACATTTCTATATACACACATATATGTATACATATACATACACACAGTCTATGTATATATGTAGATGTACATATATCTATATATGCACATATAAATATACATATCTGAGTTTTCAGTTTAAGAAAGGTTTCTTTTAAATAACCCTTTGCCACATAAAGTAATGTGGTTTTCAGGAACTTAGATGTACTTGAGTGGCCACTGTTTTCCCACAACTTATGTGATTTCCCATCTCTTACAGGCTCCAGTATACTTCCTCTCAGGGGAAATAAAAGTATAGTAATAAAGATAGATTCAAAACAGAAAAATGTTGCCTACAGCAGAAAAAGTACAAATAGCCTTTAGAAGGGGAAAAGAATATGTTTTTCTTATTTTTTTCTCCATCTATGGAAAAATGGGGAACCATTAATTAGTAGTTCAATAAATTATTTTTCCAAGTTATACTTGATTCTCCTTGAAATTTGAAAAAAAAGTCATCGAAGTATTTCAAAAATTTCAACATCAACTTCCATAATTCCTCTTCAGCATCTATGTGCAGAGCACCCATTATAAGTGCAGGGAGAGACAGATAGCCTCAGAGATAAGGGAAATTCTAAATGGCAGAAGAATGACTTGGGAGAAAGTGAAGCATCCATTGTTCACAGATTTACATTCTGTTGTTTACTTTGATCTGACAGAATTAAAGGGAATGGGATCTAAGTGCAGTTTCTGTTTTGTACCCAGGAGAATCATACTTCAATAACATCTGTTCCACTGGAGACCGTCAGGTAATTGTGTTTATGAACACTTCACATCAATGTCCTTCCAAATAAAAGCAAATTAAATTTACATACAGAAGTACAAGATGAAAATGTTCTTCCAGTCTATTATTTTACCAGAAACACTCAAGGATATTATTTAGATCTATTTCTTTCTGTCTCGGTCATAATTAACTTCAACGAAGACAATAGGTTAAAATTTTCCATAGGACCTTATGACACAAGTCCTTTATGTTTGGAAAAATTAGTCTTAAAATACATATTTCCAGTTATAGCTAGAGACACTTCTTCCATATGTAATGATTTTTCTGGGCATGCGTATGCATGTGCTTGATAACATAGGACTAAAATTCAGTAAGTGGCTTTGCATCTGTAACATATACATGCTTGGAAGACCTGTGAGTAATAATGAGTGCCACTGGGGCTGTACTTGAAGGTTCTATGGTCCTTAGAGGCTTCTCTCAAGATATAATCAAGGACTAGTTCTTCTAGAATAAATCTCCTAAGTGTGAGATTACAACATTCTGCAGGACAGAAATGCAATCATTAGCTCCACTCATGTTCTCTTTTTCACATGGTCTCTGCCAGAAGAATACGGGCACTTAGTTAGGGATGTGGAACGGGGAAAAGAGGAAAGATGGTAGCTGTTGTCCCTAGCCATGGAAATGTCACCATCAGAGTAAAAGATTGGGATGATGCTCAGTGTTTCATTCTCCAGTGTCTGGTGTCTTTGTGCCCCCAAGTCATTGAGACAAATCTAATTCTCATCCATCCTGTTTACTCTTTAGAGCCATTTCAGCTCAATTCTGGCTGTGTTCAGAGATGTGCAGAAAGTCTGGCTGCTATCCCAGCTTTGTGATCTCAGTCCAGGTTAGCAGTCTTAAATTCCATCAGCACTCCAGAATGAAAATAGAAAACTTTACCGCTATCTTTATGAATTTTGTAATTGACATAAGAATTGTACATGTTTGTGAGGGGCAGGGTGACAGTTTGATGCATGCTTGCAGTAAGTACTGATGAATTTGAGTATTTCTAGTTCCTTAAACGTTGGCCATATTTTTATATGGCGTATTTTTATATATTATAGATGGCGTAATAAATTGTTGACAGATATTATCGGTCTGTAGAACACTAGACTTATTCTTTCCACCTAACTGTACTTTGGGCCTCATCACCCTGTTTAACCCTCTATTCTTCTACCCCTCTACCCTGTGAAGCTTATGATCAGTCTTTTCCTCTATACTTTTGTGAGATTCACCCTCACTTTCTCATAAAAATGAGGATAGGCAGTAGTTGTTTTTCAGTGTGTGGCTCATTACTCTTAAACACAATATTGTCCAGTGCTATCCATGTAGCCACAAAGAGCAGTCCTTTATTCTTTTTTAAAATTTATTTTATTTTAATTACAAAAGTAATTACATCATTTTCCTGTGTCTCTCCTCCTTCCAACCCATCTCATGCCCTTGAGCTCCCTCTCACTTTCATTTTTTTAATTATTGTTGTCACTCACATATATACATATATATGCAGAAACACACATTGATATACACATATATAGACATATATATGTATGTATACATATCTTGCACACAGAGCCTACTAAATCAGTTCAGTGTTGCTCATATATTTTTAAGGCTTACCATTTGCTTTTGGATAACAAATTAGCAGTCTCACACATGAGAACACTCTTTTTAATCCTCTCTCAGTAGTCATTAGTTACCTGGATCCCTTTGTTTTGGGGTAGGATCTTGTGATATGTCTCCCATCCATACTAGCATATCAAGTGGAATTTGTTATTGTTCTGGTCTTATTTGGGTAGCTGTGTTGCTGAGATTACTTATAGATACACATGTATTTTAGGAAATTGCTACAGTAGAAGGCAAGTTTCCATATGACTTTTGAAGTGTGTTAAGAGTAATTTATTTCTCCCTGTATTCCCTCCTCTCCCTTCCAAATTTTACCCTACCTGTCCTATTAACTCCCTGTAACTACTGTTTTTTTTTAATCTCTCCATCCTTTAAAGCCAACCCCAAGATCCTTTAGTAATTTCCTGACATCTATGGCTATTTCAAATGAACTATGTGTATCTGCAGATTCAAAACTAGTATCCACAAATGAGAGAAAAACATGTGACATTTGTCTTCCTGAATGTGGATTACCTTATTCAGAATGATTGTTCCCAGCTCTATTTACCTGTTAGTTTCATAATTTCATTTTTTATTGATGATTAATGTCTCATTATGTAAATACATTACATATTCACTATCCATTCGTCAGTTGGACACCTAGGCTGTTTCTATTTCCTGGCTATTGTTAATAGATCAGTAATGAAATGAATGAACAGGAATCTCTGTAGTAAGATTTAGAGTCTTTTAAGTCTATGTCCAAGAGTGAAATATCTGAGTTATATGGTGGACATATTTTTGTCTTTTTGAAGAAACTTTACACTGATTTCCATAGTGGCTGCACCAGTTTCCATTTCCACTAGCAGCAAATAAGTTTTCCCCTTTCCCCACACAAATACCAGACTCTCCTAGAATGGCTTCATAAACAAGAGGAGAACAATGCCGTATTAATGGGCATGTTAACATGAATTGTGGATTTTTGAGTGGTCCCACCCCTAGACAAAGAAGTATAGGCAACTAATGACTGCTGGGAGGAGAATTAGCCTCTCATCTCTCAGGGGTGAGCCTCCTTATTGGTTTTCCAGTTGAGAGTGGTCAGCCTTTAAATCATATATACACCATCACCAAAAATGGACCCAAATATATACATATATATATATATATACATACATACATACATACATATATATAATATTATATATATAACTAAGACCTATCTATCTATCTATCTATCTATCTATCTATCTATCTATCTATCTATCTATCTATCTATCTTAGTTAGGGTTTCTCTTGCTGTGAAGAGATACCATGACCACAGCAACACTTATAAAGGAAAAACATTTAATTGGGGTAACCTACATTTTCAGAGGTTTAGTCCATTATCATCGTGGTGTGACATGGTGGCATGCAATCAGGCATGGTGCTTGAACAGGAGCTGAGAGTCTTACATCTTGACCTGAAGGCAATAGGAAGTAGTCTGGGACACTGGGTGTGGCTTGAGTATATATGAGACCTCAAAGCCCACTCTCACAGTGACACACTTCCTCCAACAAGGTCATACCTAATGCAACGAAGCCATACCTCTTATTAATGCCACTGCCTATGAGCTTATGGGGGCCAATTACACTCAAAATAATTCCTTTCTCTCTCTCTCTCTCTCTCTCTCTCTCTCTCTCTATATATATATATATATATATATATATATATATGCATGTGTATGTGGTATATATACATGAGGAGCCAAAAGGCTTGGAGCATCTCTCAAGATCTTGAGCTGCTCTGGAACCTTCTCTTCTCTGTTGACTGTGCACACTGGGACCTGCTTACTAAGTGTGCCATTTTCAACAGCTAACTTCCTTTGTCCCACTTTTTTCCTCCCTCTATTTTCTGATTCCTTTGATGGATTCCCTGTCCTTGTCTCTATTTCTTTTTCTACTTCCTAAATCACTCTTCAACTTCTCCAGACAAGTCTCTTGCTATGTTAGCCATTCTTCATCCCAAGACAGACCATTCCTATTTTTTGCATTTAGCTACCTTTCAAAGCTGGGCTTTTAACTAAGAAGCAAAATTCTGGTTCAGTCAGTTGTTTCTATTTGGTTTGTTTACTGATACTGAGTAAAACAGCAATTCCCTTTCATTCTGAGGCTGTAGGGCTCTGGAGCATCATTGTATGGCTGACATTCAGCTTGTTGCATAGTAACAGACTGGAAGTTATGACTGATGTTCATGCTGTTTGATTGATTCTAGGGCTCCTCCAACCATCTTCTTAATCACCCTTTCATGAGTATTATTGGATAGAAACCAAATAGAATAAGAGTATATGCAATACAGTGTGAGTGGTAATGGGCTAGTCAGAAGGTGTCTCCTTCACCCCTCACACTCACTTACTCACTCACATGTACATGTCCACTTCTCAATCGAACCACTCCAAAATCTAGTTCAAAAGAAAAGTCGTCCATTATTATCATAAGATATTCTCAAAGTACTCAACTGAGAAGAGCAGAG
The DNA here is from genome assembly GCF_007827085.1 of Peromyscus californicus insignis. NCBI lineage: Eukaryota > Metazoa > Chordata > Mammalia > Rodentia > Cricetidae > Peromyscus > Peromyscus californicus. Next base: position 13,359,776 of record NW_026294480.1, on the reverse strand, counting down.
CTGTGGATAAGGGATCCTATACACTCATCCTGTACTCCTTATCTTTCTGGGATTGATGTATTGGATATCTCATGAACACAAATATGCACACATGTGGGAGTGAGTGGCCCTCCCCCCCCAAAAAAATAAAACTAGAAACGTGAGAACTAAAATCATCTGATCAAGTGAGATCAAAATGTAGAAAGATTTGCTTTCTGTGTTCCTCAATATTTCAGCATCCTTCAGTCTTTAGCAAACATGTACATTCTATCTTTAGAACACATTTAGAGCAAACAATTCCAAAAATGATACAGAAAGACTCCATCTGGAATCAATTGTTTAAAATGCTCAGCAAAACTCTCCCTCTCTTTGGAATGTTCCAGCCCCGTAAATAGAGTTAAGATTAAAATAACTCTCCATCTCACTCTTGGCTGAAAATTAGGGGTGGGGGGATGTTCCAACATAAAGAATTCCTACAAAATATTCCTGTATGTTATGTGGTTTGTCCATGGGGTTCTTTCTACCCTTGTACCTTTTTTTTAAAGTTGTTCCTGCCTTACATGGATTTATCAGTTCATTTCCTTTCTAAACAGTGTAATGGAATAGTGAGTTTATCCCCAGAGAGAGCAGACATCACCAGAAGGTACAAATGAAATGATTGGTCATCAGATGGCTGTCTGAGTGTCACACCATCATGTGTGCTCAGCATGGTGCTTTCCATAAGACAAGGAGAAGGCAAAACATTTTTTTTTTACAGGTTAGGCCAAAAGAACCACTCTTATAGTTTTGGTTGTGAGCTCTGGATAAGTGAGTCAGTTGATTAGCTTGATCTGTTTGGGAGGAATCCAGGCTGTGGGACCAGGTCCTAGCCTTAGTGCATGAGCTGGCTGTTTGGATCCTGGGACTTATACAGGGACACTTGGCTCAGCCTGGGAGGAGGGGACTGGACCTGCCTGGACTGAATCTACCAAGTTGAACTCAATCCTCAGGGAGTCTTTGCCCTGGAGGAGATGGGAATGGGAGTGGGCTAGGGGGAGTGGGGAGAGGGGAACCCGTGGCTGATATGTAAAATTAAATTATAAAATAAAAAAAAGAGCCACTCTTCGGGCAAGGGGCATGGGAGGAGTTTTAGATGTAAAGGGAGAGTGATGTAATACAGTACTTATGTGTGAGATTCTAAAAAAATAAATGCTCACTATAAATAAAAATAAAAGCAGATCCATTATTTTTCTTCACAGCCTGGACCCACACAGCTCCTGGACCCACACAGCTCCTGTAGACTGGGTTTCTGGAAATACTCTGTCAGAAACATCCTTGAGTCTATTGGGTGCAAATTTTAGGGTGTCAATAATGGATCAAGCACTACACGAAGTGATTTTCCAAGGCACCAGGAAAAATGCGTTTCCTATCATGGAGTAGCTGTTACTATCAGGTTCACATCTCCTCGCGTCCTTTTTTATTCATCTTAATTAGAAACAACTGAATCCAGAGCTGTTCTCTGCCCAGACAGTCGGCAATTGGATTTTCTATGCATTTCAGATGGAGAGACCTGCTCTCACCAGTACCTAATGGGTACACTCCCACTGGCAAGCAATGTGTCTGATTTTTGACAACACAAGCAGAAAGGGCGTGTGAATCTGACACCACCTACCCGGCTCTTCTCATGTTTCCCATTTCTGAGACGTGTAAACTTTTGACTTGCAATGAATGATCTGCGCTGGCTTTGCTGCTGTGTTCACATGCAGTGTGAGCATCAGGATTTGTTTTAAAGGAAAAGGCCCAAATATCACGCAGGGTCTTAGGAAATCCATTCACAAGGGAAGGACAAGAATGTTCCAGTTCTCCTGGCTGTCAACTCAGAAGGCTCTTTCTGAGCAGGAATCGAACTCAGTTCTCTTGTACCATAAGTTAGTGGCAAGTTATTTGAGACCGTTCTCTGTCCCTTCCCTTCCCCTTCATCTCAGAGGTTAACGTAAGAGTTGGGTCACAGGTGCTTTTATAGAAAAGAATAAATGAATGTCCTACATATAATCCAATTTAACATCAAGACTTCTCTCAAAATCAGTGATATAATATCCACTTCTGAAAGGTCATTTTAAAATCACATGTGGTTGATTTTGCTACCTTTTGAGAGTTCTTATTTATCCCATGCTGAACTTAGCCTGAGTGTCACCTAAGACTTCTCAGCTGCTACGTAGAGTATGAGCCCCCACATTCTCCCTGTGTTAAATATAAGATCCGGGCCGGGCGGTGGTGGTGCACGCCTTTAATCCCAGCACTCGGGAGGCAGAGCCAGGCGGATCTCTGTGAGTTCGAGGCCAGCCTGGGCTACCAAGTGAGTTCCAGGAAAGGCACAAAGCTACACAGAGAAACCCTGTCTCGAAAAACCAAAAAAAAACCAAAAACAAAAAAACAAAATAAAAATAAATATAAGATCCATGAATAGTACGCAATCCTGCTCTCTCAAGGTACCAGTGTTTTTGGGCCCCTGCTGTGTAGCAATTCCCAATTTTATTCTCTAAATAGGAAGCTTCAGGTGTTACTGTCTCTTCTGCTATTGGCTTGCTTGTTTGTTTAAGTAGCAGCAACCGCATCCCTTTCAGAGTGGTGCACTTGGGAGAAGTTGGGAGAGAAAGATTTTCTGTGGGATGTCCAGAATCTGACCCGGAGGCGCCAACTCCCGTTCTACAGTCATTTGGAATAAGCAGCCAGGCAGATTGCCCAACCCCCTAAATCCATCTGCTTCATCTTTCTGGCAGCTGTGTCGTCTGTAAGGACTGTGGGCAAGTGCTTCGTACTCTGTTTCACGTTTCACATGAAAGTCATGATCTGGAGCAACCCTGGACTAGCCAAAACCTTGTCGTCTTCACAGAAAGGTGTTCCTGACACTGGTCAGCTGTTCCCACTGACCAGAACATCTCTATCTTGTAAAAGCTGATAAATCAGACGCCACAGAGGATGCCCCTGGAACTGATCCTATGATTTTGTTTCTGTTTGTCCCTCTAGAGGGTGAACATTGAAATCCAAGATCTCTTGATATCTCTCTTTCAAAGTACCAAGAATTAGCATCAACTGTGCAGTGTAAGCTAGTGTTTCTAGATCGCCTGCCTTGCAAAGATCCTTGGTAGGTAGGTACAGGAGGAGCAAAACTCAGAACTCTGTTTTGTTTACACGTGGATCAAGGTAGATGGATACATAACTGACCACCATGAAGACCTCAGGAACACAGAGGTTCAGCCAGTCTCCAAAAGGGTACATATGGCCTTGAAACAATAAAGACACTAGAACTAGGGGACTGAGGGCACTTAGTATATGGAAACTGGCCATACATTATCAGGGTAAGCAGACCATAAGGAGGAGCTTCATATTCAATGTTGTTTCACAGGTTGTAAATAAGTAATGCAGCAGGCATGCTGTTTTTCATCTGCACGACATTAACTTAGCATCTCTTGTGTACCTTTTGTCCTTTCTTGACTCATTTTCCAGAGAAAGTACCCCTCACACTAGGAAGGCACAGAATAGCTGGCAGGGATGGGCACAGTTGGCTCAGGCTGCCTGGGTCCGTACCTAGAACCCCCATGTTGGCTGTGTGATTTTGTGTGAGTTACTTCACTGTGCTGCGAGTTTTTCATTTATGAGATGACTTGTTATCATTCCCATCACTGGAATGGAATGAATATTAATGAAATCAATATATACCAGAAATCTTTTAACCAGTGCCTGGCATGTGATAATCCTTCCAAAAATGTTAGCTGTCATTATAACAACACAGAGGCAGATATAAAACACTTTATAGCTAAAAATGAGTTCTGAACTATGGGAGGTTTGGTTGTAAAACATTTTTTTCTAGGAGTTTGGATGGGAAAAAAACTGAGCCACTTCCATTGTGGGTGTGAATCCTAGATGTTATGGTCTCTGGACGCAAAGCAGTTAATACATTGGTTTCCTCTGCTCAGACACGTTCATTCTTACTCGATGCTCCCTGTGCTAGCTAGTTAGCCTTCCACCACTGTGGGAAAGCTATGAGAAAACCAGCTTTCCCAACTTTAGAGGATTCAGTCCAGGCACTTGTCTCCACCATTCTTCAGCCTGTGATGAAGTAGAATCATTATGGTAGAGAATGAACGGTGGGCCTGAGCTACCCATCTCATGCCAGCTGGGAAGGAGAAAGTGGGGGAGTGGGAGTGAGGGAGATGGAGAGAAAGAAAGAGACAGAGACAGACAGACATGTAAGAGAGACAGAAACTGAGACACAAAGAGAGATGGATGAGAGAGAGAGAGAGAGAGAGAGAGAGAGAGAGAGAGAGAGAGAGAGAGAGATTACCAGATTACCAAATTGCTACAAAAGTGGCCAGGGACAAAGAACAAAATACAGTCTTCAAGATATGACCTCATTGACATATTTCCTTCCTTCCTCCTCCTTCTTCCTTCCTTCCTTCCTTCCTTCCTTCCTTCCTTCCTTCCTTCCTTCCTTCCTTCTTTCCTTCCCCATGTCTATTTTTCCTGCTGTCTCCAAATTGTCCATTAATATAAAACCGTTTGATTAAACCATCAATGAGGTCAGAAACACCATGATCTAACCACTGTACAAAATCTCCAACTTCAAAAAACTACTGTATCAAAAACCACTGCAGCCTTCAACACATGACCTTTGCAATGTGCTCCAGATCCCCACTATAGAACTCTCTAAATACAGAAAACAGCCAGTTAAAAGCCAGTACCTGGAACTTGTTCCTACACCAGGAATATGAAACATGGATAGACTATTCCAGTACATTCTGTGTTGACATGTCTTGCCCTTCAATTTCTTCTGAGAATTATCCAATTCCAGCCTCCACTCCTACTCATCAGCTTAAATTTTAGCATCCCTGAGTTCCACATAAATAGTAATTTTAGTTACCTCCTAGCTACATGGCAATAGTTGAGGTCATGGGTACTTTTGGCAGGGGAGAGGCGGTATGGGGGTGAGGGGAGTAGGCATCACTGAAATCATGACAGAGTTAGGGGACTTGAAATGGTACAATCAGAATAAGGACAAAGTACATTCTTTATTTTCCAGCTTTTATTTGATCCCAATTTTAGTATCTGAGTAGGTTTAATTTGTTTTTCTTATCCACTACTTCCTTTTTCCTGTGGTGTCTCATTACTCAGTAAGACGGAAAAAAAAAATATAAATAACCAGGACCTTCAGTGAAACCTCCTAAGTCCAAACATCATTTGCAATTACTCAGGCATTGGTTTCAGCAAGATTAAATGGTAATGTTTCATAGCGTGTGGGTGGGTTGAGAACAATACTTGAATTCCTATTCTCTCCGGAGCTCAATTTTCCTCCCTGCGTATTTCCATCTATATGCTTGCTTCTATCCATCCATCGTCTACCTACCTACCTATTTAATGAACATACTTCTGGACTGAAGGAATATGATAAGAATGTTTGAAGAGATCTGGACTTTGGAGATTGGAACAGTTTGGGAAACATATCCATTTAGTATGGGGGAAATGGGGCACAAGAAAATCCATCCAGAAATAAATTCCTGAGCAAGTCCTCTGCACCAGGCACATCGTCTCACTTATCTGCACTGCCACACTGTGCACCAAGTCACCACTCTTTCAGAGGCGGAAAGATGAGGCTCAGAAAGACTACCCCACTACACACAGCTAAGAGGCTATAAATATGTCCTTAGTGGAACCACTAACAGACCATGAAATGCTTTCAGGTGAAAATATGTTTTGAACCATCATAAAAGAAATAAAGAAGCAGGCATGAAAACACATAATCCTGTTTGTTCCCATAGATGCATATCATCATCAAGCCCTTCAGCCCACCTATTCCATGTCTCTGTCTCTCTCTGCAATACGTGTCCTCTTTCTCCAAGAACCCCATTCACCCACTGCCTCCTCCTAGACAAGCTTCCTTCTCTCTAAAGATGGAACTCCTTTTCCGTTCACCCATGCATGGTTCCTATGATCCAGCAGTCCTACTGTGTAACGCTGTCTGTAGGCTGCCTCTCTGGGACACAAGAGACACATTAAAAAAGTAGAGTTTTTACATTCTTATGCCACCTCCGTGCCCAAATCTTCATAGAAGAAAGAATAGAGAATGTCCACTTTTTATAAGAGTTCGGTAAGATATCATCTTAAAATATCAAGTATTTTTGCCAGTTTTTGTTCATAACAAAAAACTTTGCCCCCAGAACTGCTTTCAACCCTGAAAGCAGCTACAATGAAAAGAACCATAACTGAACTTCTGAAAGTTATAGTCTGTTTCCTAGCATTCAGTGTGCTAAGGTGGGGCTGAGAGAATGCGGGGAAACTTTGGCCTGGGGGATGGAAACAAGGTCACAGGGCACATGAAGCAAAACCTGAAAGGAATATGAGATACATGGGTCTGCCCTTAACTGGTTTAACTATATGACCTTGACCAAGTCACATTGTCTCTCTGTCCTCCCGATGGCATAGAGCCCCAGAGATGGATCCTGATGACCTCAGAAAGCTATGTCGTCAAATGAGACAGTAGCTGTGGAAGACTTTTGAAACTGTATTATGTGCAAGGAATATTATAATATGCTATAAACAAGCACCGCTCCCATTGAGCTAAGAGCTGAGTCACTGAGACTGGCAATGAAGCAAATGATGAAGGAGAAAAACCATGGAAAATATAGACGCTGAGTCATTCATCTTGAACCTCATTATACTGGGGTAAGTCAGTGAAGGGACAGAGCTGAGGGCATGCCAGGTGAGCTGCCGAGGAAAGGGGCTAAGATGGGGTTGTTCTCATGTCTGGAAAATTGCTCACGTGTAGCAGGTGAGTGAAGAAAGGAATCATTTTGACAGCTAAGGACACTCCATCAGTATTAATGTGGATGGATCATTCACATGATTGCGTTCAACACCCACTATGTGCAAGGTAAAAAATGCTGTGGGTGATTCAAGTTGTATGATGCAATTCTTGTCCTTGTCACAGAAATAACAAAATCTAATAAAAAGTAAGGTGAAATGAATGTCATAATGAGGTGTGGCAATCTTTCTCCACTTGTATCTTAACATCTGTGTGTACTGCACATTTAAAATATCACCTCACAATAGGGCTAGTCTTCCCAATATTTAGGAAGAATTAGATATTTTATTTCCAGATTGGACATGTAAGGTTGAGAACCAGATGTTCATCTGTTTTTTGTTTTTTTAATAGTATTTTTATTTTATAATTAACTTAATTTCACATATCAGCCACGGATTCCTCCGTCCTCCCTCCTCCCACCCTCCAGCACTCCCCCTCAATCCACTCCCCCACTCCCACCTCCTCCAAGGCAAGGTCTCCTCTGGGGAGTCAGCCCAGCCTGGCAGACTCAGCCAAGGCAGGTCCAGTCCCCTCCTCCCTACACCAAAGCTGAGCAAAGTGTCTCTGCATAGGCCCCAGGTTCCAAAAAGTCAGCCCATGATGCATCAAGGACAGGTCCTGGGACAAATAGCCAAACTAGTGGAAACGCATGAACTGTGAACCAATGGTGCTCTGGATAAGTGAGATAGTTGACTAGCTTGAACTGTTTGGGAGACCCCCAGGCAGTGGAGCTCATCTGTTTTTGTACACATCTACTTGTTCATGAAGAAGATCTTTGGAAGAATATAAATTCTGAGCATGTGGGTTGGTTACCAAATATGGTCTAGAACAGCCTTCATGTTAGCCTAATGGGCAGTCATGGTTCACTGTAGTTTGTATTTTTTTTCCTGAGCATCCACATTACCTGGTCACTCATCTTCTGATTAATTCATATGTGGCCTAAGTGTCTCAGTATTTCATCTGTAAAATGTGATCATGATATCAACTCTCTTAGAACGTTGTGCCAATTAATACAATGATGATAAAAGCAGCAACCAAGTGTTCAGGAGAACACAGGGCTCCTCATGCTAGTTTCCAGCAAAGAGCAGACACCACCCAGTTACTGTGTTCTAGAGGTTATAATTTTATTAGCATAAGTGGATTCTAATAACACCTTTCTACAGGTTATAAAAATATCTAAAATTCCACATCAAAATCAAGCTTCCCTTCCCTCAGCATCTTGAATATTCTCAACACACAGGGGAAGCTCTGGTGTTCATAGCTGGGGAGAATGCATGATTATTTGGGCTAGTGAGCAAAGGGACCATGTCTTTCTGCCTCTGAATTTATCTGAACAAGGACACATTCTTTGGATCAAGGGTATTACTTGACTGTCCTTTGAGTCTTCAGTAGGCTGCAGTGGATGAGAATAATTTCCCCGACAATATTTAGAGCTAGGACTAATGAATCTTCATATCTTTTCAAGCTCATCTATTCTGATTTAAAAGCAATGAATAGCAGCAGTTTGGAAAGATGTACTTGTTCATGGGTGTAATAAAAAATAGATGTCATTGCCACACCAAGTTCTTAATGTCCTTTCCCCAGGGGAGAAAATAATTGCTGCAAGGAATTAAAATTTAACTCCTTGCTCTTATTACTTCAAAAAGGTTTTCTGGAAATTTTTAAGTCCCCCCATCGTTTGTCCAATTTAACTGCAGGATATTTTATATTTCTTTGTTCATTAATATTTTACCTGTATTTGGCATATTGCTAACAAATTAAATTTATATTTCATTGTGCTATTTTTCCAAAGAACTCAGAGTTTTAGAGCTTTGAGTTGAACTTGCTGAATGCAGACTTGGTGCTTAGTCACAATTTATAGATGAGTAACAATAGGTAGACAGGTCCCTAGTCTCAAAATCCCTCACAAAAAAGCTTCTCAGATAAAGAGGACCCTGCACAGCTGCAAAGCAAAAATCCTAAAGACAGGAGATCATGTTTGTGTTAGGAAGGGTAGACTGATAGCAGTACTTTCTGGATTCCAATTTCATTTGAGGATGAAATGCAGTGTCACTATCTAGAAGGCAGAATGAAATTATACTCATGCCACTAGGATTTTTCAGTGGTGTTGCAGAAGAGTCTGGATGTATGTGACCTTGTAGCTGTCATTTAACTCTTTGGGGGCTCAGTTTTCTCATCTTTGGATGTAGATATGGAAAGGTTGTAATGTTTGCACTTGTGTCTGCACAAGACACTGGCCTTAGTCTTCGTATTGATTCTTACAATGCTCACACTTGATGCTAGCACATTTTTTCAATGTCATGCTTATTCATTTTCATTGTCGGTTTAGTGGGATTTAGAGTCACTTAGGATAGACACTTTGGGGTGTATCTGAGCATGTTTCTAGAGAGCTTAGTTGAGGATGTGAGATTAACCCTGAATTGCAGCCAGCACCATCTCATGGTACGGTTGGCATCCCAGACTGAATAAAAAGTAAAAATGGAGAGAGTAAGCTGCGTGTCAGCACCCATTCCTCTCTGCCTCTAGACTGTGGGTACCATGTGACCAGCTGCCATATAATTCTGTTTTGTTACCAGCATATTCTGCTACTAAGACTCCCCTGCCATGATGGGCTGTGCCCTCAAACTATAAGCCAAAAATAGTCTCTTCCTTACTGGAGTTGACTTCTGTTGGGTATGAGAAAAGTAAATAATAGTATGCTTTAGGTAGTCACCAGCAACTGTTATGAATTTACCACTGGGCTAAAATCAACTTACCATCCATGGACTGGAAGATTTCAAAAGCACCATCTAAAAATCCTAGGATTCTATGCCTTCCACAGCCTCTTCATTTTAATAACAATGATTTACAACAACTGAACATTTGGAAAGCACCCATAATACCCTTTGTTATATGGGAGCCCCAGGGAGCATGGCCCCAGACTAATGAAGTACTTAAAATGTCACACACATAGTCCATGGCAGGCAAGTGCTAACTGATGGGCTGTTGGGGTCTGACCTCAGGATATAGAGATATCATCTGGTCTCTCCCAAACATAAGCTGCACTACGTGATTTTAAAAATATGCCGCAAGCGAAGGAGAAAGAGAACATTTAGCAATAAAAAGATCGAGCTATTGGCAGCAATACACTATTAGATTTCTGTGGAATTTGCTGCTGTGATTGAGATGACATTGCTAAGATGCAGAGCCTTGAGCATGTTTTCCTTTAGCCTCTGGTGCTGCACTGGGAACTTAGGTTTGGGTCTATGGTCAGGAACTGCCTATACCACTTGCATATATTACCCAATGCGAGCATCTTGCAGAGAACACAGTGTTTAGTGGTTGCTCTGAGTAGTTCTTTATGAATAGATGCTGATACAGACTGTCCAGAGCTATTTCATTTCACTTCAGACTCTAAACTTCTTTGCCTGGAAAAGTCAAGACTTTCATAAAGTAAATGCATTTGGAAAACACGGTGCTGACTCACATCTGCAAAAAGACAACAGCTTTGGGGAGACTAAGGATTCCCTTTGGTTCCTGTGTTGATCTTGGATGATTTGCACAATCACCTTACAAAGTAAATCTGTAAGTTGACACAGATGGGCTTGTCTTGCTTCTCTGTCTGTGATGAGTGCACTTCTCCCAGGATGTCCTTACTGATGAAGGGGTGTGCTGTGATGCTGGGGGGATGTAGCTGCCCCAAACGTTCCAAAGGAGAAGCTGCAGCCATGTGTAGTTTAATTCCAGCGTTCCCTCAACATGCATTCTTCCACTCTCTTCATATTCATGGCAAATCTTTATGGGAACTTGTATTATTCTGCTTCAGCAGTACTAAAAAAAAGATCACAGACTGGATGACTTAAACAGTTCTGCAACCTGGAGGTCTAAGACCAGCATGCCAGCATGGTGGTTCCTTTGAGGGCCTGAGGGGAGGATCCCTTCCAGACATCTCTCCCTGGCTTGCAAATGCCATCTCTGGCTGCATCCTCACATGATCATCCTGTGTGTCTTGCTGTCCCAATGTCTATATTGGCTAAAGAGATAAAGGACGGGAGGCAAGCTGTTCTTCCCCAAGGTCACCCACAACAGTGAGAGGGAGGCAGTGCCAGCATGCAGCACAGCATGATTAAGAAGATACACTTTAAAGTAATTTACATCTGGGAGGATTTAGGTCCCAGTCTCTTCAATTTCCTCCAGTTGCAGACCTGTCAGGATAGACAATGCTTCTTGTTACTTGCACACGTATAGTCTATGTGGAAAAGAACAAGCTAGATGCAGGTATAGAATAGTTACATGATCAATATGCAATTTCTCTTTTTGTTGTTGTTGTTGTTTAGACAATGTATGCACCCAGGTTTGAAGTCCCCCTGCTATGGTTTGAATGTGAAAGGTCTCCCAAAGGTCCTGGGATTTGGGCACCTGATCTCCACTTGGTGGCATTGCTTTGGGTGGTTGTGGATTCAATTGCTGGCCATGTGGCCTAGCTAGCAGAGGGTGTGGTTCATGAAGTATTTGTCAGCCTGTTTTCAAGAATGAGTTCTCTGCCTCCTCATCCACTACGAGATACGGAGCTTCTCTGCTACATGTTAAACTCAACATCATGAACTCTACCATGCCTTCCCCACCGAGAAGGGTAGAAACTGAGTGGCCAAACACTCTTCTTACTATCAGCCAATATTTGTAGGTATTATTTTGTCACTGTGACAGGAAACGTAATGAATACACTCCACTCCACTCCACTAACAATATAATCTTCGTTCTAAGTCCAAAGCATAATATTTTCTCTCTTCTTAACCATTTTCAGCTCCTAAATCTGCTTTAAACAGAGTGAAGATATAATTGAAAGGCTCATCTTTGTTCCCTATCATCTACTACAGTTCCCACACAGGGGTCTTATAATGTATTTCCTAGAATTTTTTTTTTTTTACTGTGATCTGATCTTCTTCCTCCTAATTCCCACCAAGGGACCTTGATGAAAACTATCATTCTTCTTCCTTCACGTTGTCGTCGTTCTCATTTTTACTCATGGCTAATGCAAGTAATTCAAAGGCCAACAAATGCTGGCCTCTCTTCAACTGGCAATTGACCTCAAAGGATGAAAAATGAAAACAAACACCAGCCTCTGCTTTGCAGATATCCTGAAAGTGTCCAGTGATTAGATGACTCACTGCAAAGGACCAGACTAGAGATGGAGCCTTGCCACTGTGTGCAGCTGGGAGACTTGGCATAACCTTGATATTACCAAAATTTAGATGGATGCAACCCAGGCTGCTAACTCCATTTTAATGTGTAGTTTGAGACTGAGACACGTATTCACATATTGTATACAGCTGTGGCTCTATGTTAAAAAGAAAAAAAAAGCTCTGTGATAATGATGTGTGTTTAGTTTTTGAAAGAAATACTGCATGTATTCCCCCATAAACCTCTAATTTCTGGCTGTGAAGCAGCAGTTTTACCTAGCCTTTGGGTTATAATTTATACCCCTCCTTTGGTTTTGATAGAAGGTAGATGGCTTCTTCAAATGTTATTTTCCTTGAAGGCATGTGTTTGATCTGTCTGTGTCTCTCTGCTAGTGTTATGCTCAAAACTATGAGCAAAAAGCCCCACATCTATTTGTCTTAAAAACACAGTAAGTTGTAAGATAGCTATCACCAGCATACCCCTTTATGGCTCATATGCCCAGAATTAAATAAGAGGCTATTTCTCAGAGTAGTGAGTCCTGAAACCTTTGCTTGCCTGTACACCTATGTCATATTTAAAAATGTAATTGTGAGGTAGGCAAAATCATTGTTTTCCTCTGAATTTAGAATTCATTAGTCTTGGGTTCAGCTATGTCTCTGGTATCTCAATAATCCAAGGGAAATCAACAAATAGAAGTATTACACATTAAACTCTAGGTCACTAGGATAATGTTTTGTGATGTCATTGTACTGGCCTTTGGATAAGGACTAAGACTTACTGTTTAGGGAAAGAGAATGACTATTACTTAAAATAATAATGATTATAATCAGAGCAGCCAAAGCCTAGAAAACAATTATCATATTCTCACTTTGATGCGTTGCACATATTGGCTCTATAATCTTAATCTTCCTCACTTCAGGAAATGGGCAAGTGTGTAATTCTAGACTCACACATAAAATGCCTTAAAGTTCTAAAATACGAAATCAAGAGGAAAATTTAGGTCCAAACTTTATTCAAAAAGTAAAAAGCCCTATCTATCTATCTATCTATCTATCTATCTATCTATCTATCTATCTATCTATCTAATGGAGTTATGCCAAACAAGGTGGTAATGCTTCCTCAAGTGCCATAAATTATCTAACAAAACTCCAGGAAAAGGAGCTTCAACTATCATAAAAGAAGAATATGGAGACCATTACACAAATCCACAACTGGTCAAAGGCAGAGAACAACTGACTGTGAGGTACCCAGTCCCAAATGGCACATCTACAAATCAGCTCCTACACTTAAGATCAGGGAACATTATGCAAGAATGGGAGGAATGAGTGTAAGAGCCAGAGGATCAAGCTATGAGGTGGCATTTTCCATATTTGCACTCATGAATTCTCAATGGGATAGTTGCCTAAGCAAGATCTGAAAAATTAAAACATCAATTGACATGTCAACATGGATGGAGAAATGTCACTAAGAACCCATCCCTAGATGAAGAGCTGTAGGAAATCAATGGGTGCTAAGAGAGAGAGAGAGAGTCAGGTTTATGAGTGGATGAGCTCCTCTGATAGGTTGGCCAATCCCAAGTGGTGAGTCCTATATACACATATATAAAATCAACACTAAATGGATTCAGTAAAATTCACACACACACACACACACACACACACACACACACACGCATACACACATATAATTAAAGAAGAGGTTATGAATTTGAGAAAGAGTGGGGAGACATGGGAGGAGAGAGTGGGGTGGAAATGATGTAAATCTAGTATTCATTCACAGAACTCAAGTATGAAATCCCCCCAAATAAAAAATTTGTGTCTCACAACAGTTATATGAAGTAGATATTATAGAGGAGAAAGTTTAATCTCAGATCTTAGGCTAAGAAATGACAAGGATTTAAACCTTGACTGGGTAGTTAAAGTTCATGCTTTCAATTTCCATGTTATATGTCAAAACTAAATAGATAGACCATAACTTCATGTATATATGTCATCATATATTAAAGTTTAGAAAATACTTTGAATTTAACTAGTAATTATCTTTGAGATAGTATCTCATTCTCAGTAATGTTTCAGGCTTGTCTCCAGTTTATTATCCTGCTTTTAAGGTGAAAGGGGCCAAATAAAAACACCCTGACCTTGACTGGACTCCAAGACCAGGGCTTGAAATCCTACCAATCCCTAAGTCAGGCTGCAGAATTTCACCAATACCTAAGCACAGAATCCCACCAATCCCTGAGCTTGGCCCAGAATCACAGAATCAGTTATACAAACCCAAGCCTGCAACACTCCACCTCTGCCCTCCCCCCCACCAATCCTATATAATCTCTGTACCCTGTTCTATTTGCTGCAATTTCTTACCTGAGGCAGCCTCCCTCCTGGATTCTTCCTTCCCAATAAATCTCTCGAGTGAGGTTTGTTGTGCAGTGTGACATTTTTGCCAGATAAGAGCTGTAACACATTTGCTGGAGAAACTTCCCTTGGTGGAGCAGAGCTGTAACACTTCTCCAGAGCAGAGGTGTAACAACTTTGAGTTGTTATACTTGCATTGGGGAATCCTTTCCCTGGAGCAGAGCAATAATTTTCCAAGTGTGGTAAGCTGCTATACATACAGTGACTTTGTGATATCCCTTGGCTCCCAACTGCCAGGATTCCTTTCCATCAGAGCTACAATGCTTCCACTGCTTTCTCAGCCTCCCTAGCAATGGGATCACAGGTCCAGCATGGCCATTTCTGGATCTAGTGATTTTTTTTATTAAACTTTATTTATTATTATTAGATGGTTGTGTGTGTGTGTGTGTGTGTGTGTGTGTGTGTGTGTGTGTGTGTGTGTGTAGGTTAGAACAGTCTGTGAAGTGAATTGTCTCCTTCTAGCTTTACAAGAGTTCCAGGGATCAAAGTCGGATCATCAGACTTGTGTAGTAAATGTCTTTACCCACTGAGACATCTCACCAGCACTAGTCAAGAGTTTCTAATGCAAAAGTTAATGTTTTGACATAGGAGGGAATTGAGGAATGACACCCACAGTTCTAGAGAGGATAGATTAGGCCACAGTACTAGTCTCAAAGGTGAAAAACATTTCCAAACTAAAAAGCTACAATTTGTGGTATCTCATCTTCAGTCCTTTCATCTTCCCTTTTAGGTGACACCCATCTTTGGACAGTCCCCCTGTAGAGTAGGCATTGTTACCTCCTCTACTTATTAGATATCCAAAGTAAGAAAACCAGTTTGAGACCAATGGGCAGCGTGAGTTCAAAGTAAGCCACCTTCCTCCATACACAAATGATGGCTGTCTGCACTTGTCCTCCACAAAGACATTTTCTGGATGGGGGACACATGACATTCAGCTAATAATTTTGTTTTGATGATATAGAAACTTTGAAAGCATATATGGGTGAGTGATTTGGTTCACAGATGCCGCTTCAGTGTTTCTGAGTTAGGACCAGGACCAAATAGCTTGTTATTGAGGGTTTCCCAGTGGTTCTTTGTAGCAGGAATCTTAAAAGTTCTTATTAATAAATCAAACCTGAGGCTAGTTATTGAGGTGAATGCTAGAAGATCAGAGAAGCAGAACAAGCCACAGCTACCTCACCTTACCAATTCCTCAGCTGGTCCTGTTTCCTCAGACTGGATGCCTCTGAGTCCTCATCCAGAATGAATCTCAGCTGAATTGCTGCTCGAAAGCCTGAGAGCTTAACCAGCCAAAAGCTTCTAGTTTCTGGCCCTCATGCCTTATATACCTTTCTGCTTCTGCCATCACTCCCTGGGATTAAAGGCTCGCTTTCTGGGGTTAAAGGCGTGAGTCACCATGCTTGGCTGTATCCTTGCACAAATGGATTTCTGCCTCTGGAATGCTAGGATTAAAGGCGTGTGCTACCACTGTTTATCCTCTATGTTTAATATTGTGGCTGTCCTGTTCTCTGACCCCAGATAAGTTTATTAGCGTGAACAATATTTTGGGGAACACAATACCACCACAGTTCTTCCATCAAAGATATGTAGGCTTATCCAAAGGCCTGTGTTTCCTACTGACTTTTCATATTCAGGCTTATACTCTCACCCCAAACTCCAGAAATTTCCACATTTGAATTCAGTACATTAAAAATAATAACACAGGTGTTGTGTCAAGTTTTGCATGTCAGCATGACAGGGCCACGGGATACTGGGAGGGCTCGTTAGTCTTATTTCTGGGTGTGTGTGAAGGGGTTTGTGGAGAGATTAGTTTGATACTGGTAGTCTGAGTAAAAGCGACATTCTTCCGCCTTGCGGGAGGGACTCACCGTAATGGGTGTTTGTAGCAAGTGCATGAAAGAGTGGTGATTTTGTCCTCAGACCTTCAGCATAGAAACAGAAACCTCTGCCTTTCTTGGCAGGTCTCCACACTGTAGCAGCACACTCCTGGGTCTCCAGCCTGCAGAGGGAAGCTCACTGGACTTTCACAGCTGCCATATGTATTTGTGCAAATTTCTTACACCAGGTTGGCCTTGAAACTCAGAGATACCCCTGCCTCTGTCTCCTGAGTGCTGGGATTAAAGGTGTGTGCTACTACCTTCCAGCTTACATCTCATTTTTACATGTCTTCTGCTAGTTCGCTATTTTCTGAAAACATCAGACCAGCGCAGAAATCAATACTTCTGTTAGGTGGACTTTTGCAAATGTGTTCTTTTAGAGGTGTGCTATGTGCCTACCAGTTCCACAACTATGCTTGGAAACCATATAATTTCTTTGCTCCTTTTGTCTAGTCCTGAATTTTGTCCACTTCCATGCTTATTAGCACTTCATGTAAAGAACCTCTCAAGGTCCCACACTAGGAAAGTTCTGTTGAGAAAAGACTGAGCAGCAGAGAACACTGATAAACAGTGACCTCATGGTCTTGATACTGCACTCTGAGTATACACAGAATTGAGAACATGCTTCCATTCCCCAAACACAATGCATAACACTTATTGGCTTTTATTTCTCTAATTTTTTTTCTGAGTACAATTGCCTGGCAAGTGACTTTTAAAAAATTTTACCTTATTACGATTTTCAATTAACTTATTCATATACAAAGGCTGTATTCAGCAACTGATCAGCCAGTGTCTTCCCATTTTGTTCTCCTAATATGCCCTTTATTTCCATTCACTAGGTGTTTTAACGAGGCATATGCATGAGTGTGAGTATACGGCTTTGCCTGTCTATATGTACATGTGTGAGTGGAGTGTTCATAGTCTACAAGCTTAACTTTTCAGCTTTGTAATATAGTGGAATCAGGTATGGTGCTAGAAAGTTTCACCACTGTTAAAAAACATAACTTGTCACTACATAGCCCGTTTGCATGGCACAGAGAATCTTATACTCGAAAGAAATATGGGAGATAATCTAAGTCAAAATCTTACATAATTTCTCATGTTATGAGATAAAACAATATTTAATCTCCAAATCTTTTCTCAATGTTTCTTTTGAGAATACCCCTAACTTTTCAATTTCTGTCTGTCCATTTCTCTGTTACCCCTCCTCTCCTCCTCCTTTTGTGTGTGTTGTATGCACATACATGTATGTCCACGTGCAGGTACATCCACTCATTCATGCACACATGATGTTGAATGTCGTCCTCTGTGACTTTCTGCTTTATTTTTTCAAGACAAGGTCTCTTATTGAACCCATAGCTTATCATATTGGCTATACTGGCTGGTCAGTGAGCTCCAGTTGTCTTTGTTCTGGTCTGCAGCACTGGGTTTCCAGGCTATTTTTAAGTGGGTTCTGCTGATCTGAACTCAGTGCCTCATGTTTCTGTGACAAGCATTTTATCCACTGACCCATCTACCAGCTCAGGAACCTGGACTTTCTGCAAGTGTTCCCATAGTTACCCCCCCCACACCTTTTTTTTTTATTAAGCTTTCAAGAGCTCACCTGCATAGGGTATACTTTGCATGTCCTTATTACTTCTGCTTTGGCTGTTGCTATATCTGACTGCTGTTCCTATTTTAAAGTCATCATTTTTCTTGTAGACATGTATTTTCTTCTGTATTGTCTGTGCTTTCTTTCCTGTCTCAAAAAACTTATACAACCTAATGGATCTTGATTAAGAGCAGAAAGAATTACCTTCACTGCTGGGTAGACTGATGAATATTTTCAGGACACAAGCCATCCATGAGACAAATAGATATCATTCTACAGGAATCCAATAATGACCACCCTATAGTACCCGACTCAACTTTTTCTCAAGAAATTTCAAGTAAGAGAACTTTCAGGGCAGTGAGTTACACACAGAAAATAAAGCAGCAGCAGAGTTAGCTGGGATATTGTCTCCCAAACTCAATGACAAATTATTATCTTCCAGTTGAACTACACAGAGAACTTCTAACAGGCCTCTTCATCTTCAAAATCCCAACCAAACATATATTTTCCTCAGTTTATTAGGAAATAATGACTCAGTATGCCTGAATCAGGGCCAATGGGAGTGGAGCCCCAGAAGATATCTGGGCCTAGGTCCATCTCACTTGTTCAGGTGATAGAGATGCCCATTAATTATGAATTTAACTTCTTCAGATGCCTACTTCTACAGATAATTTATGAATGTTCTAGAAACTGATTGTTCTTGTCACTATGCTGTTTGGACTTAAAGGACAGTGTAATTATCTTGATAAGAGTGTGTGCGGGAGGTGTGTCTGGGGAGGCAGAGATAAATGGAGAAGAAACATTTTTAGATACTTTAAGGTCCATTACATTCACCCAAATGACAAGTTTTAGTGGCAGTGACCATAAGACTATGTCCAATCAGGTATTTCATACGACACTCTCAAAACAGGTATTATATCTATGTTACAGCTTCGGATGTAAATAATAAGGCTTTATTCTTCAATTTTTAAAGCATTATTTAAAATTATAAAACAATTGTGAACCCCATAACAAAAAAAAACGAGGTATTTCCAATGAAATAATTGGAAAGCACTCCCTGACCTCCCTCCCTCACAAATGCAGTGGCATCGCATCCCTTTCTTGCTATGTAAATTACACACAAGTATGCACATCGCTGACTGATTGGACACCAACAAAAGAGAGTCATACTACAAGGATTATCTGGGAGGACCTGGGGGAGGAAAGAGAATGTCAAAATATATTGCATATTTTATTTAAAAATTCATATAACAATACACACATATATGTATACATGCAAAGGCTTCCATGTAAGCAGTTTTGTGTCTTTAAGGAACTAGTTAATTTTTCAGGCAGCTTCACAATACAGAATATCTCAAATGAGAAAATGGGTAGAGGAATCAAGCTTGGTAGTCCATATTTCTCTAGGATTAAAAATTTTAACCCAAAATTTCTCAGGGTTTTGTATCTTTGAGATGAAATAGGAAGAACTCTCCTTAGCTAGGGAGATATCCCATGTGTTTTGAGTTGCCAGGAAATAAGCTGGTATGATGTCCATCCATTGAGCAGATCAGTCATAACCTCTACTACCTGGAGAAAGGTCTGGTTTCCTCCAATGACTCCTGGATCTAACCAGAAACCTTTTTTGGTAGTAGTGAGGGAAGCACAAAAGTAAGTTAATGTATACTGACGTTCCCCTCTCTATCAGGTGTATTGACATAGTTTATTTGATTTCTAACTCATTAAAAAACTCTGGGCTGTAGACATTTGCAACCTCATTTAGTAGTCAAGGAAACTGAGGACAAAGAAAGTTTAAACAAACTTGTCTAAGATAATGTAACGAGTAAGTGACGGAAATGACATTTCAATTGAGCTTGTCTGCCTCCAAATTCCATGTTATGTCTAGCAACCATTAATTCTATCTCTGCTGAATAAAAAGTTGCCTCTTCTGGTAATACTTCCATCAATAATTCAACAAGGCAGAGCCAGTCTTGGCATGAATGTCAGTGTAGGTCATCTGAGGTAACTGGGTACCTGGCAGAAGCTCTTTACCCTTAACTCTTTCCCTTGTCTACTTTTCTTTGGTTTTTCTGCATTGATGGCTACCAATGACACCCATAGGTGACATCAAACTTAGGGCACAGAAAAGACTTAGTTCTCTTCACCAGTCTTCATTGTCCCCTACCATGTTATTATTTGACATGTCCATGGCTGACTGGCTAGCCAAATTATATCCCATTGCTGAGTGAGCACTGAAGAGGAACTTTCTACTCAGCCTCATCTTATGGTTTTCATCTGTAGAGTTTAATGAACTATACATTTAAAACAGATGAATGAGAGAAGACAGGGAGGTAGGAGAGATGAAGGAAAGAAGAGAAGGAGAGAGAGAGAGGAGAAAGAGATGGAGAGAGGGTAGAGTGAAGGAAGGAACATAGAAATGGAGGAACAGAGTTGGGAGAGAGGGAAGGAAAGGAAAGGAAAGGAAAGGAAAGGAAAGGAAAGGAAAGGGAGGGAGGGAGGAAGGGAGGGAGTGAGTGTGAGACCCTCTTCAAGGTTTTACTTTTCACTACTTCTTGAGATGTATGAAAAGGACCAAATTCTGTGTGCTGCATGCTAGCTTAGTGGCTAAGAGAGAAAACTGTTCATGATGCCAAGAAGGCATCAGTGAAGCTGTAGTTCATAGCAATTTACCAATTTATTTATCCCCTACTCTCCTTTCTCTAGTAAGGGCCTGTCACAGAAGATTCATGGAGAAGGCATCTCGGGGGCAATGAGCTAAGCTAAGCTGAGAACCTCAACACTGTATAGGACAGTAGTAATTATGCACCATTCCCTTGACATACTCTGGAATGATAGGAGGAGTAGCATGTGAGAGGACCTGACTTGCTTTTCCTAAGGGAGCTGAACTGCCACCCAGTCTCCCTACAGATGTTCTCTCAGATGGTGACAGCAACCTCCACTGTTCCTCAGCTGCTGACAAGCTTACCTTCCGCTTCCACAGCTTCAGGTGTTCTCTCTCAGCATTGGGATCCTGAGCTCCACCCTAACAAAAACCAAGGCTTTCAATTTTTGTGGCATCCCCAGTGAGAAATTCTGCATTTTCAGTCCATCACTTGAGGCTGTTTTGTTTCTCTTAAACAAGTCTGGAGCTATTTTCCCTATTTTCATTTGAGAATAGTTGCTCAGCTTTTACTGAAACCCTTGTAGGATTATTTTTCTGTTAAAGAAAAGTAGTATAATAATAATTATTCACTCAATGTTGGCATCTTGGTTAAATGAAACAACACAATGCAGGCTAGAAGATTTAAGCAGGTTTGGTGTGTGTGTGTGTGTGTGTGTGTGTGTGTGTGTGTGTGTGTGTGTGTGTGTGTTTAGTTTCTGTAAGAACACTTTGTAATTATTAAGGGTTTTGCAGATAGCTATTGTTATTTCTGTGACCATCATTATGGCTATTCATCACTCCTTCCACACATGGAGGAAACTGTAATTGCTGAAACCTAAACTGATAGCAACTTTTACAGGTCAGTTTTAACTGAATAACCCTGAAGGAAAAGAAATACTCTTTCTATGTTCAAAGAAGTGGGAGGTATACTCCTTAAAATGACGGATATCAGCACAGACTCCTCAGCTTACAAGAGGTACTTTCAGAATTTAGATGAGAAGATGATTAAGAGTTAGAATGCCTGCCTGGTCTGGTTACATGATAGCATCAGTAATAAACCTTTTTAGTGAAAGTTTCTTTTTAATATGCATTCATACATATGAGAATAAGGGAAGAACACACACACACACACACACACACACACACACACACACACACACACACACACACACATATATATATATGCCATTATAAAATCTGAATTGCAGACAAGGAGCCAAGCAGAATTGAGATTAAAGCTTTGGCTTAGAGGAATACTAGTCCTGTTTCTCTTCTGTAGATAGAGTCCTTTACTTCCCTGGGAAATCGTTTGTGTTAATTGAGTACATAGTGATTTCTGATGCTCTCAGGAAAACAAAAGGCTGACCCAGTCAGAACTCATCTTCCACTTGCAAGTGTCGATGCAATCATTTTAAATGGTATTGAACATGGTTGTAATAGTTCAACTAAACATGCCCATCTCCTGGCACTGTGGTTTCTGTGCCCAGTGTCTGCAATGGAAGAGACAGATGTGTTGCTAACGGAGGCCTTGTCTTGAGACTGACAGATGGGAAGAACATTGGACTGGTTTGTATCATGATCTACTCCCAAAATAACAGACCTGTTTCTGAGCTAACCACATTCATCCACTGAACCAAGCATTATTTATTAGTCCTCTTCTCTTGAAAATGTGGCATTGAGGATTACATTTTCCTGTGCATGAGTTTCCTGGGGATACACTCAAAACATTGCACACTACCTCTCCAAAGTGGTCTACCCATGGTTTGGGCCAGATGAGTTTAGACTTGCATAGTAAGTGCTGCTGGATATCAACAATCAAATCAATGCTCTGCTTCATTGACCCATTCTTCAATAAATCCTTATCAGAGTCTGCAAAAACCTAGGATGGTTTTGGAATTGGAGTGGGGTAGAGCATTGTGAAGGGTTCATATGTTTCTGAAAATCAAATAGGCTGAGTAGTAAGCATTCTAGACTCTGTGGGCCATCTGTCTACAATAGTTGTATGCATCATATAATAATGTGTACACCAAGCGCCAAAGTGAGGGAAGATTTAATAGGCAAAGATCTTGAGTCTTTGGTAGTATATAAGGAAGGAAGAATTTGTTGTGGCTCATGTTTTGAGGGTATAATCCATCAAGTTGAGGAAGGAAGATGTGGTGTCAAGAGCTTGAGGCAGCTGCGTACATTGCATATGCAGTCAGGAAGCTGAGAGATGAATTTTGGTGCTCAGCTGTAGACAAATTTCTAAGTGGTCTTATTAAATACAAAAAACATGGAGGCAAATACAGGGGTGAAAGCCTTATAGAGATCAGAAAAATAGGGAAAGCTGCCAGCCAACCTTACCTCACCAACTCCACAGCTTCCAAAGAGTGTGACTTCCTGTCTACCCAGGCCTTGTTGTTCTGCCCCCTTATTGGTTCTCTGTCTAGCTATATTATTTCCTCTTCCTGGCCAGCTCTGTCACTTCCTGTCTGTTCAGGCCTCCAGAACTCTATGGTTGATACTGGGATTAAAGGTGTGTGTCACCAGGCTTGACTCTGTTCCCTAGTGTGGCCTTGAACACCCAAAGATCCTGTCTGCTAAGTGATAGGATTAAGGGCATGTGCTACCACTGCCTGACATCTTTGTTTACTTAAAATGGCTTGCTTTTTCCTCTGATCTCCAGGCAAACTTTATTTATCAAAGCACAAATAAAACATCACCATATTTCAACACAAATAAAGTATCACCACAGACAACTCATGGTTATAGCATCTCCATCATCTTAGCTCTCCTTTGGAATTGAGGCTTTACCTCCACAGCTTCATAAAATGGTCTCTCAAGGCCTCCTTGTAGGAGTTCTGATGATAACAAACATTGCTTATCCTCATCAGCTCTTTAGAATATTGATACAAGACTTTGTGCCATCCTCATTCTTGTATCTTTCATGCTTGAACAACCGGTACCATATGGACTATACTACCAAGTTCCACTGGCAGCTCAAAATTGAGTCCTTGGAGCACATCTACATTTTCCTGTGTGTGCTAATGTTGAAGAAACACTTTCCTGAGCGGCTTTCGTTTTGAGCAGAGAATACCTTCAGCACCTCTCCTGTTCAGGCTTTTTCCTTTCAAGTGGGTGTACAAGTTGATAAGCTTTCAACTGGGTTGGGTCTTACCTTCAGGGTACTTTTACTAATATTTTATCTCTTAACTGCTTCACAGTTTTAAGCTTCCTCACATGACTTTCTTTGCCAAGCTTTATAGTTTTTCATATCCTTTTTCTATTACTCACTGTAGATCTGAGTAAGATAAGAAGTCATACCACAGCCCAAATGCCATTGTGTCTTAAAATTACTCCATCAAACAAGTTAACCCATTATTTTTTTTTTATTCAGCCTCACTCAAGTTCCCAGGATGAGTAGCATGGAGCCAGATTATTTACCAGAATATAACATGAATGACTTTTAGCTAAGTCTCCAATAGATTCCTTGTTTCCCTCTGAAACTTCATGAGCTAGATCTCTACCATCTACGTTTTCCTCTGCATTGTGGTTTTCCAAACTCCCATCACAAGCACAATGGCACATTAAAATCTGCTTATAGCATAGAATTCTAAGTACTCTTCACCGTCTCAGCACTGGGACCCCCCCCCCCCCATCTCTTTTTGGCCCTGTGCATGCTGCCACAGTCTCTGTGAGTTTCATATGTGTATCTGCCCTGCTGTGTCTGGAAAACACTATTTGCTTGGTGTCATCCATCCCTCTGGCTCTTACAGTCTTTCTGCCTCCTCTTACTCATAGTTCCCTGAATCCCAAGTGAAGGGACTTGATGGAGACATTCCATTTAGGACTGAGTGTTTCAAGGTCTCTCATTCTGCATGGTGTCCAGTTGTGGGTCTCTTTATTAGTTCTCATCCACTACAAAAGGAAGCTTCTCTGATGATGACTGAGCAAAACACTGGTCTATGGATATAGCAGAATGTCCTTAGAGTAATTTTCTTGCTATGTATTTTTTAGTAGAACAATAGTATTTTGCTTTCCTCTAGGCCCGGAGTCTATTTCACCTCAGCTTCTTGGTCACCTGAGCAGCATCAGACCTAGGTTGCATCTCATGGAATGGGCCACAAATCCAATTAGATAGCAGTTGGTTACACCCACAATGTTTGTGCCATTATTGCACCAACATATCATGCAGACAGGTCCCCATTGTAGATTGAAGGATTTTTAGTGGAGTTGACGGTGACCTTTCTCCTATGCTATACACAGAGTACCTTCTGGTGTGTAGGAGTAAAGCTTCTAGTTAGGCATCAGCCCAACTTCTCTGTGTTCAGTGAGATAAATAAAGACTGCCTTCAGCAATGGGGCCTTATCATCAGTTTGTTCAGAGCAACTCATAGCGTTGGTATGTTGAGCTGTTTGAGAATTTTCCTAAAGCTCCTTTGGCCAACAATTCAATTAGATATAACCTATTCCTGGAGCTGGAGGTTTCACTTGGTGGCAAAATTGGTTCAGTTGTAGTTTTGTTGGTGAATTCATTTAGTTTCCTTTCATATATGTATGCATTTTAAGAAGCTACAGTAGTAGCTTCCATATGGCCCCTTAAATGGCCCTTAGTATTAGTCGTCTCTCCCCATATTCTTCCTTTACTACCTTCTTACCCCACCTTCTCCATCTAATCCTCCCATTCAAATCTCCCCTGTCTCTCCATAATTATATATTCTATTTCCCCTTCCAAGGGACCCTCCCCCAGTCCCTTACTCTATACCTAATCTCTGTGGTTATAGGGATTGAAGCATGCTTATCAAAACTAACATCCATGCATAAGAGAATGTATCATATTTGCCTTTTTGGGTTACCTCACTCAGGATAATATATACCAGCTCCATCCATTTGCCTGTGAATTTCATGATTTCTTTATTTTTTAACAGCTGGATAATATTCCATTGTATAAATGTAC
Organism: Peromyscus californicus insignis; assembly: GCF_007827085.1. NCBI lineage: Eukaryota > Metazoa > Chordata > Mammalia > Rodentia > Cricetidae > Peromyscus > Peromyscus californicus. The sequence continues at coordinate 13,334,343 of NW_026294480.1, read as the reverse complement.
CACATTTTTATTGTCTATTCATTTGTTGATGGACATCTTAGGCTGTTTCCAACTTCTGGCTATTATGAATCAAGCAGCAATGAACACGGATGAACAAGTATTTCTGTAATAGGATGAACATCCTTTGGGTATATGCCCAAGAGTAGTATAGCTGAATCTTGAGGTGTCTCTATTCCCAGCTTCCTGAGGAACCATCACACTGATAACCATAGTGGCCCTACAGGTTTGCAGTTCTAGCAGCGATGAATCATTCTAAGGCTTTTAATGCTCATAGTTATAAACTCTTTCCCTTGATTCCTACAAAGCCTGACTGAGAACTGCATGGCTGGGTTCACTGCAGCAATGGCTCCGTTTCTCTGTACCATTTTTTCCTGTAATAGTCTCTTGTTTTTGTTGCAAAGACAACACTTACAAAGACAATGCAAGGGAAAAAGGGTTTATTTTGATTTTGATTCTCAGTGTAAGAGTCATTGTGGCAAAGAAGTCATGGAGAAAGGAAAAAATTCTGGTGATCAGCTCGATTTCTTTTTATTCAGTTTAGAACTCCATCTTTAGAATGGTGCCATCCATTTAAGGTGGATCATCCTACCTCAACATATCCTCTCTAGAAGCTCCCTCTTAGATATGCCCAAAGACTTATCTCTCAGGTAGTTCTGGATTCTGCCAAGCTGACGATTAGTATTAACCATCCCAATTCCCCTGCTTCTTATTATCACCAATTCAGAAACTGGACAAATACATTGTATTGATCTATCATTGGTTGCATGCCCACACATGTTTTTTAAGAGAGGCTTAGATGTACAGTGAAGTTTGTGTATATGTGAGGGTTGGGAGGAGAGAGAAATAAAGAGACAGAGAGAGGCAAAGAGCATGAAAGAGAGATGGACAGACAGACACACAGAGAATAAGAGCAATACAGAGAGACAGACACACTTCAAAAGAGGAGAAAATCTACAATATTTTCAAACCTGCAAAACAAACAGGTTGGATTAAATGATTGTGGAATTGTTTTGACTTTTCAGATGTTGTGATTTTCAAGCAGTAATACCTAGATGCCTATGAATAATTATGAGCCTTTTCTTGTCATCTGAAAAAGATGGGAGGAATCAATACATATACCATCTGCTTTCTGAGCTCCTTGGACCTGGCAAGTATTTTTATGCTTGCTGTCTTGATGGCAAATAGATTTCATTATGCATACTAACTCCTATTGTTTGGTTTCATTTTCCAAAATGCTTATGCAAAAATGTAACTCAAACAACAACCCTTGTTTATCAGGAAGAGAGTCGGGGATTATTTTTGAAAGTTTGATAAAAGTAAGGGACCAGACCAAAGTAGAGCTGTTTATAGATTATGTGTCACATACCCATAGCGAACCCTCAATTAAAAAGCACTTCAACACAGGGACAGGGCTGTGGTGAGCTGCGCTGTGTGGCTGATTGCTATGGTTTGAGGAAATGTCTTCTAAACATCTATGATTAAAGACTTGCTCCTTAGCTTCTGACACTGTTGGGATGTAATAGAATCTTTAAAAGATTGGGCCTAGAGGAAGAAAGTCAAACATTCTTCACTCCCTGCCAGGATGTTTCACTTTACCTGAGGCTCCAAAGAAAAAGGCCAACTGACCATAACTTAGACATTCACAATTGTGAGCCCAAATAAACCTTTCATCTTGTCAAGTTCATTATCCTACATTTTGCTATAGTAACAGAAAACTGACTAGAATATCTGCCTAGAAATTCTAGCCTAAACTCAGAAGTAGTAGAGGCCAAAATCTCTCATGAGGACCTTCTTCACCAAAGAAAACTACGAGACTAGGAGTTTTGGTTGAAAGTAGCTGAGAAAATCCCAGCTGAGATCCTGGGCCAAATGCTGAGCAAGATTGATTGTTCTGTAGCAATTCAGCCAGCATGGAGACCAAGGACTTTTAAGCCATCAGTCACCAGTGTAGACACTAATACAGACACCAAACCCATGGCCTTAAGTGGCTTTACAATACATTTTAAGGGACAGTGGTATTACATTTAAAGATAACTTTGCATGAATCTGGAAAGTTCCTTACCCAGAGGATAGTCCCTGAGGTTATGACACTTCCATATTCATAGAGGGATAATGGAGGAGTAGAGCCAAGGAAAAGGATGAAATATTTGGCCCATAAAAATCTGAAGGCTGTTTACAAAAATAAAATCTTTTCCTGTTGATGAATTCTGTGTTCCCTTCCAATTCACGTGCCTAACTTATGTCTGTGTTGGCCCTTCCAGACTAGTCAAATTTGGTTCACTGAAATTGTAGGCACACAGAATTGAATAGGACAGCCATTTTCCTACATTAGGTGTACAGATTCCTAACTGGGACTTATCCAAACACTCATTAGATATGTGAACTTGGTTTGTTGCAGTTGCTTGAAAATATGAAGCTTTCTGCATAGAAAACAGAGGTTTTAATCACGTGCACTCCTTATTTGACATGCCATCTGTGAATCAATTGTGAGCCATAAATATAAGCTATATATTAAGATAACTTTTTAAAAATTAACATTAAGTAGACTACTTGTGACCAAATCAAGAGGGAGTTAGGAAAATGAAATTGTAAAAATCTAAAAAGAGTTGAGAAAAGGTAATTCTGTGGGAAGCTAAGTTCCTAATGCTGTTTTTGAATAAAAAGATATACTCTAAAGACACTTTTTTACTATTAATTATTTCAGACTAATACAACGTATTGAGAAAAAGATAATGCTGGGCAAGTAATAAAAGACTGGTTACAATGCAGTCACAGCTAAGATACTGTGTACTAGGATTGGAGAAATTTTAATTTTCAATCTGTTCATATTATCTAGAACTCATGAATTAAAATGCCAGTGCAAACGTATGAGACACATGAAATAGTTTCTTGCTATTTAGTTCATTTTTCCTTACCAGAACTGAATGATTTAGCTTCTTATGAAAGTCGTATTAGCTCTGCCAAGATGATAGCTATCTTCAATAAAATAGATGTTGTCTGTATACTACCTTCAGTGACGGACATTTAAGTGATATAGTACTAAGGATACTTTTCCAACAGCAGTATCATTGGAATGGGGAGTGCAAGTTCTCAAGATGATAACTTTGAAGAGAAAACTGTGACTTGATTGTGCCAAATCTTGAATTGGAAGAAACATTAATTACAGAATTTTATAGTCAGGATTCTCCTCGAAGTCTTCATAGAAGAATTTTCCAGCAGTTTCCATGGTAAGATTTGGAACTCTTATTGCATGGACACTAGTTCTTATGTCAGCCTTATGCCACCATCCCTGTCATTCTGCTTGTCATATTTTGTTTCTTCCCTAATTAGGATAATAGCTACGTTATGAACTTCAACCATGAGATGTTCATGAGGTGGACATCAGATCTTATGAGGTAGGTATTAGCATCTCTTCTGCTTCTCTCCATTTGCATGCAGTTAGAGTAAGCATATAAGTAAAAGTGATTGCTGCAGATTGATGGCAACAGGTTTAGTGAGATCAGATACTTCCCACACAGTCATAGGTTTGGATGTGAGGAGAGCTCAGATTCTTACCCACTGAGATTCTGAGACCCTCAATTACTGCTGTCAGATCCTCCACAAGATACATTGACTTCTCAGAAACAAGAGCTTATTTCCTTGAACATAGAAATTAACATAGATTTCTCTGAAATACAGAGGAGGCATCTAGAATAAGTTACTCTGTCTTGAATTCCCCCAGTTCTTTGAAGCCTGATAAATATGAGGTTCTCAGCATAGTGCTTGCTCATAGGAGATGCATCACATGTCCACAGTGAGTTATTATCTTCACATGAAGTTTTCCCAGCTTAATATCTTTGGAAGTAGGCAGTTTGGGCTCCTTTGCATTGGTTGCTAGGTGACTTGCTGTATTCATCAGCTAGAATTACAGATGTACTATAGTATATAGGAACATTTAAAAAATAGTTCTTCACTTAAAAGTCATACAGGATGCATCTTCTCCATATCCCTGGGCCCCTAGAGACACACTACCGTAATAATTTATGGTACCATCAACCAAGAGAACAGAGAAAGTCATCATCTGTAAATTATGAAATCATAGTCATGTACTCTGTATAAGCCCTGGATTTTCTTCCCTGCAAATTTAGAGTCTCTTTCATTAAGTGAAAATATAATACACATACTCAAAGTGCTGAGAAAAAAATTCAAACTGCAAACCAGACAGTGGTCTGCAGCTGAGTGAACCTTAATCAAATTTGAATTCCAATTAACATAGAAATTTTATAATGCTAACTGTACCCATGTCTACCACCTTAGAATTCCTAGCTTGGTAGAAGCTTGGGGAAATTTTTTTTTTTTGGTTTTTTGAGACAGGGTTTCTCTGTGTAGCTTTGTACCTTTCCTGGAACTCACTGGTAGCCCAGGCTGGCCTCAAACTCACAGAGATCTGCCTGGCTCTGCCTCCCGAGTGCTGAGATTAAAGGCGTGCGCCACCACTGCCCGGCGAAGCTTGGGGAAATTTACAGTCTTCATCTCATAAACCCATCCCATACCTTAGCTTCAGACTTGAACTGTGTTCTCAAGGAATCACTTGGAAACTTCTCCGATTTGCAAACTAACTTAAGCCTTGCCTGTGCCTGTTTTGTCTCAGCAAAGGTTTTCTGTTAACCTCCCCAACTGCAATCACTTTAATTAAATTTCTGCTGTGAAAGCTGATGTTCTTCCATTTTGTTCAAGTGAAGAGATTGGCCATGTGCAAACAGTAAGCAGAGGGACCTCCCTCTCTGGGTTTAGCTTCATCTTGACTATAATGACATACAGCAAATTGCTGAAAAATTATCAGTTTGAAACAATTTGTAACTAATATCAAACGATTTCAAAGGACCTACACTGGGTCCTCTGCTGTGAGACCTACAAGGCCTAAATTTGTGCAGCTTAACTTGTGTGTAGAAAACCACAAATATTAGAGCAATCTATCAACTTAGATCTCTCCTCCTCCTCTTCCTCCTCCTCCTTCTCTTGTTCTCACTTGGTATGAACTGCTTTTCCATAGCTCCTGTCTTATTTTTTTCTAACTTGTCAATCAACCATTGGCTTATTATAAAAATTAACCTCTAGCACATCCTACTTTCACATTCCTTTTAATATTTTTTTCTAATCTTTTATGTCTTACTTGAAGATAGACAGATAGCTGAATCTGTTGCCATCAAAGTGTATGAGGAATATCTGTTCTCATCATGTTCACCTGTGTGGAGGAGGAAGCATTTGACTTCAGGAAGACCCAAATTCACTAAGCCCTTCAGGCAAGCAGGGGAGAATTTCAGTTGAAAGGGATTATCTACTAACAGATTTAATCAAAATCATATTATTTATTTTTCTTAATAATAAAAATGCACATTGGTGTATGCATTACAAAGTACCAAATCTCACCAACATAAATGTGTTACATGTGATTCCAAATAAAACATTATAATTGAAGTGACCTGACTATATTTGTTGCAATACTCATAAAAAATTTAACTGTCCACCTTGCCATCAGGATAGCACCATTCTCATAAATTCTTGTGTTCCTCTGTAGCTGTCTTATTCTACACATGGCCATTATTGACAGAAGAGCCCACAGTATAGCTATGCCCTCCATGTTATTTGAGGCCCCTGGGCTTCTTTCCTGACTTTTTTCCTCTTGATTTTGCTTTGTCTTATGCTTCTGGACCAGGACACATTTCATCTTGGTTGTGTTTCTCCTTAAGGGAAAAACAAATGCTAGGTGTGCTGAATTTGACTTGTTCAGGAACAATTCACTGGGCTGCCAATGGACAGACTGGTGGCATCAAAACTTGCCTCAAGGATACAGCAACCCCTGTCTAAGAACTGAGGAGGACTCTGTGCTGTGATAAAATTCTTCCTTCTAAAACCAACATAGATAATGTAAATGGAGTGTTGTTAGTACCATCTGGAAAAGGGTTACTGATCTAGGTGCAGAGTTCACTCAGGGACCACTGAGACTCAACATTAATCTTCTCAATGTCTTTTTCACCATGAAGAGATTTCACATAGAATGAATGACCCAAAGGTAACAGATTCTACCATCATGCTTCCAGAGGAGATGCCACAATTGTGGAATTTGAAGCCATACTTGTTAGCGAACAAGTCACTTTCTGTCTTGAGAGGATCCCATTGGGAAATATGGTGTGTTTTTTGTCTTTTCATCTGTCATATGGCAGAATATGATATGCAATGTTAGTTCCAAAGATCCAGAAAAGGTGTGACATTCTGGGAATGTAAGGTGTTGTCTTCTGGCTATGAGACATTCCGGAGAGGCATAACCATGGAACTTATTCCTGAACATCATGAACATGACACATGGAAACCAGGGCACAAAAAGTATACATAGAGAGGCCTAGGTAAAGAAACAAAATACACAAAAGAGAGATTCAGAATAAGCATAAGTGGAATGAAATAAGAATTTAGGATGGGTGTTTTAGAGAAATCCTGGGCTCATCCTGTCATCTCATTTCCTCTGAAGCTTGAAGGCCAGTTTTCTTACTAGGTCAAGAATGGAGGTCCTTGGTTGACAAGCTCTAGCCCTATTCCATATTGCAGTTCTGCTATTTTTGTTTGTTGTTTGTTTGATGGTTTATTAGTTTGCATGTTTGAGACCATGGTCTCACTCTAAAGACGAGGCTGACCTAGAACTCACTATACAGTCCACTCTGGACCCAAACTCATGGTAATCTTCCTGCCCTGAGTGTTATGGAATATTAGTTGAAGATATGTTATGTCTACTTATGGCGTGGAACATTTGTTTAATGATTCAAAGGTGTGTTGCATTCTTTCATGTTACATTTGTTTAACTCTATGAAGCTGTGTTACTTTGCCTAAAACACCTGATTGGTCTAATAAAGAGCTGAACAGCCAATAGCTAAGCAGGAGAGAGAAATAGGCAGGGTTGGCAGGCAGAGAGAATAAGTAGAAGGAGAAAAAGGAGAAGAGAAGGAGCAAGAAAAGGAGAAGGACAGGAGGATTTCAGGGACCAGCTATCCAGCTATACAGCAAGCCATGGAGTAAGAAGTAAGGAAAGGTATATATAGAATAGAGAAAGATAAAATTGCAGAGGCAAAAAGTTGATGGGATAATTTAAATTAAGAAAAGTTGGCTAGGAACAAGCCAAGCTAAGGCTGGGCATTCACAAGTAAGAATAAGACTCTGTATATGTATTTGGGAGCTGGATTGTGGGCCCCCAAAGAGCAAAAAAGTAAAAAACAACCAACTACACCTCAGCCTCCCAGTTGGTGGGATTATTGGTTCATAATGACACCATGTCCACCATACATCTTAATTCTGAAGGTCAGAAAATTAAATTCCTTCATCTTCCCAAGGATATAAAACATCCAAGGATTAGCTTATCTGTCAATGTATAGAGTATTAATGTTAAAAGATACCTAATTCCCTCTTGTGTTATGATTTTGCCTTTATGATCAATTCTCTTAATTATGCAAGACAGTTTTCATGTTCATGTGAGGCAGGCATCAGGTAAGTCAAACCAGATAATCAAAAGTCCTAACAGTAGTCAGAGGCCCATTTCTTCTTCAGGTGCATCTTTCCAGTCCAGGATGAATACCACCTCTTCCTGTCTTTGTCTTCCATTGAACATATTAGGTGCATTAGAAATATTAATGGTATGGGTAAAGATCATTTGTTCATTCACTATATTCAAAGTCTCTTAACCACTGAAATCAGACGAGAGATATATGCATGACAGGCTTTACTGCATGCTACCTAATACTAGAAAGGGGAAGACATTCTGACCTTTATTAGGAGGAAATATTGTGTTAAAGATACTGCCTGTGCCTAGGTACAGCAAGTAAGAAGTTGGGCAGGGAGGGAGCAAATGTTTTTTGGTGTATCAGGTATATGTTCTGAACAATAATCATTAGGAAAATGCACTGATGATATTTGGTTCATATCAAGAAATACTGGAGAACTGTCTTGGCTGCCTAAGCACAGAAAGGAGAGGGAACACAAGGGAACTCCTTGATATGGATTGATCTCGACATAGGGTGTCTATCAGTTCAGAGCCTCCCAAGGCTGGGAGGGTATAGGATGTGCTGAGCTGGGGCTTTTAAGTTTCATGATTGAGGACCTCTTTTCAGAGATCTGCCATTTCTGATTGCAACATAATCTAGGTGTTACAGAGCACATGTATGGCCTACACATGAAAATTAGAAGAAGGAGCCTTTCTTGGAGGATATAGCTCAGTACTGAGGTACATGATCCGTCACTTAGGACACAAGCTGTGCTTTCCTCCCTACAAACCTCTCTGGTAGCCACACTTGCAACAGGGCTCCACTTTGATAGATTGGGAGGACCTCAGAAGTGGAGCTGAATTTTCCTGAGAAGCCAAGAGGATGGAGAATGCTGAGGATAACTTTCTGTTTTCTGGACCTCTTGTTTTTGCTGTTTTCTTGAACACTGGGGACAATTTGGAGACAAGACTTCCTTAGGACTTCTCTGAGTCTCAGAAAATGTAGGAAGCACTGTGAACACATGACACAAGACATCTCTAAAATGAATTCTTATACTTCACCAAACTCTCCAAGGATCTACAAACCCAAGAGCTTAAAGCTACAACATAAATATCTGCAAGCTGGTATCATGGGGGAAACAAACCACTCTTGAGGGCAGACCACATGCCCAACACAAAACAAATTCACTGTCATTGTTGGAGATTTTTTATTTCAGAATGTTGTGTCAGGGCATTTTTTTCTTAGGTATATAGGTCTTTGCATTTATATCATGGCTTCAAGTTTTATGTTTATGGGATTCCTAAGTGTGTGAATATGTGTGTCTCTGCATCCATATGTGTTTCTTGTACATTTTCTTTAGCTATAGTTTGCTGTGGGATGCCTTTCTGTATTCTGTGAATATGTGTTGCTCCCATTGGCTATAAATAAAGCTGTTTTGGCCTATGGCAAGGCAGATTAGAGGCAGGTGGGAAACCCAAGACAGAGAGAGGGGAAGAAATGCAGAGGCAGAAGAGATGCCAGCCACTGCCTAAGGAGCAGCAAGATGACAGCAGACTGGTAACACCATGGCCACATGGTAGCTTAAAGATTAATAGAAATGGGTTAAGTTGTAAAAGCTAGCTAGCAATCAGACTGCCATAGGCCATACAATTGGTAATTAATATTAAGCTTCTGAATGATTTTTATAAGTGGCTGAGGGACCATGGGGCCAGGTGGAACTGGAGGAACGTGGGACCACAGGGCCAGGTGAGACCTGAGAAAACTTACGGCTACAGCAGTTCTTCTGTGTGTTTCTTTTGCCCTATTCAAAGTTATTTGTTTTTGTTTTATCTTATTTAATTTTATTATTGTTCCTTAGAATAATTCCTTAGAAACACACAAAGGAATTATTGTCTAATGAGAGACAGAAAGGGGTGGATCTGGGTGGGAGGGGAAGTGTGGAGGAACTCGGAGGGGTTGAGGGAAGGGAAACGAATCAGAATGTATTGTATGAAAAAAATGTTTTCAATAAAATAAAATACATTTTTCTCTAGATGCCTCAAAATGCTGCCTTCAAGAATTTCCTGAACTAAAAAAGAGTCACTCACCTCAAGTTCATGACGACTTTCCAAGGCAGCCACATCTAGTAAATTATCAATGCAACAATAAAGGCTTGGTCTCTTAGGCAGGCATAGGAAAAAATCCCAGCTGATTTCACTTACATATGGATTCTAACACAGAAAGAAAAGAGGCGAAATATAAAACATAAACTGTTGAGGAAAAATGTCAGTTACTAGAGGTGATTGGAAGGAGAGGGAATGAAGAAATGTGGGTCAAAGGACACAAAGTCACAGACCTGGAAAATGAATCCATCTAAACGGCATATACCATAAGGAGTACAATTGATAACTTATAGTTCTCAGGATTGCTGGCTAAAAAATCAGCCCTTGTCACACACACAAAAGCAACTGTGAGATGATGAAGATGTTAATATATTTGATTAAAGCAACATTTCACTGTGCATGTACATGTCAGAACACCATGATGTATGCTTTAAAAACTAACAGTACAATTTAATTTTTAAGTTACAGTGTCTCTCACGGCCATGCGAGTATATAATATGAAAGTGGCCAAGAAGAGATTGTATCAGGAAATAAATCCTGACACAACTTTGATCTTGAATTTTTCTATTCTTTAGAAATATGAGAAAATAAGTACTTATTTAAGCCAAAAACAAAAACTCAGGATGCCTAATAAGTTCTGACCAACCTTTCATCCAAGATGATTTCCCCAACTGCAAAGGAAACACACAGGAAGATTGCTCCTTTGGCTTCAAGGCAGATGAGCAGGGGGAGCTTTAACTGTAGAGGATAAAGTTTTAAGAAATCATTGGATGAAATAGTTATAGTGTTTTGGAAAATTTTCATAGCTTAGAGAGAGGACTTGATGGACAGAGGGGCCATTTAAGGAAATGGCTGGGAGAAATGAATGAAGAAAGATCTTTATCTGGCCAATCAATACTTAAAACTCAAATTCTGAGTACATACCCCAACCATGCAGGGAGATTGAGAGGAATCAAGATTGTATTCTCACAGAAATAGAACATTTAAGAAGACTTCAATGAGACCAAAACCCTGAATATGGTAGCAGGGGCTTTCCTAAATCTTTGGAAAAGAGTGATCACAGCCTAACTCATCATTTGAATATATATAGAATAATTGTGCTATATGTTGAACAACAGTGAAATCACACCCTACGTGCTTCTTTTCTTTCAGTTCTATTTGTCATTTTAAGCAGAGAGACCCCCTCATTTGTAGATGGGGATTTAAATATAATATGTACGAGAAATGAAAATGAAACTTTGGCCGATCTTCCTTGGCTCGGACTAGGGCCTCCCAAAGACCGGCGGTAATAATAGCTATGATTTATGTGTTTCTTGCGAAGTTCCAGGCGTTGCACTAAATACTTCGTGTGAGTTATTTTATGTAATCTTCACAGAAGTTCTTTGAGAGTAGATGCTCATTAATATTCTCATTCTACATATGATAAAAATCCAGCTTGAGAGGTCAGATGCCCTGTTCCAAGGGGGGAAAAAAACAAAGTTCAGATAAAACTAATGTTCCAGACCGCTTTGCAGAAAGTATTTTAAATGAAAGTAATACATCATGTCCCATGATCTTTGGGAATGGCCGAGAAGGAACAGAATAATGCTGCCCAGGATGGAGCAGAGCACATGGGTAGCTTAGGGAAAGTGTAGCGAGGGATGACATGTAACAGGTCATTACCCCTGCAGTGGCAGCTAGACAAAAAGCTGTGATGTCTCAGTTGAAGGGTTCCTTTTTCTATCTGGTACACCCAAAGGGTGCCTCTTCCGTGTGGTCTTCATGGAGCCATCCTCATTTATCCAAAGTGCGCTGTGCTCCAAAGGTTTGGGAAGAAAAATGGAACAGATCAATGAAGGAATGAGTGAATACAACAAGTTTAAGAAGGGGAATGTTAATACAATTTTCAACAAGACAGATGAAGTAGATGTTTTAAAAACAGGAGCCACTGCGATTAACTTCTGACTTGGGGACAATTCCTGCAGAGACTTAAATGGATGACTTGATGTGCCCTGTTCCATTGCCCTACTTGTCTCCAAGTTTGTTTTAACATATAGTCAAGAGCTGGAGTTTCATTAGGATGTATACCCTTCCCAGTGAACAGCCTTACTTGAGGCTTACCACATATGCTTAAAACATACATGTTTTGTCTATGTTTGTATGCATCATTTTAAGAACTCAGTTATGATTGTTGACCACTGAGCACTTGCATGGCATAAGGATAAATTCAAATAGTTTCCATTTTTATATACTAAGATTAATTTGGCCTTACAGTATAGTAATCAACACAAAAGAACAATGATCTCATCTCTTTTTGTGGTCTCAGATTCAGTGTCCCTTCTTTATAAAAGCCTTGCTTATCTTGAAAACCTAAATCAAATCCTTTTGTTATTTTTGCTCAGTGACCACATTTTGTGTCTTTACTTATTATGTGTTCTAACATCTACCTGTGTGGTCTCATTTAAAATGGGTTTCTGGTAGCCAAGGCTAGACCCTCTCATTCATTACTTTTACCTCCAACGCTCAGTGTCCAGCATGTAGCAGCTTCTTAAGTAAGTTTTATTAAATTAAAATATGAATGAAAGAGGAAACAACACTGATGAGAAAAAGGATGAGAAAACCACTGGGATGCTACTGACCTTTAGGAGGTCAGACTTTAACTGCCCATGGACAAAAAGAAGTGTACTGAGAAGAGATGAACCAATGCATTATCAAAGTCATTTGCATTTAGGTTAAATTAAGAAATGTATTTATTTAAAGGCCTATTGAGAAAAGTCCCTAGATGAAAAAAAAAAGGCTACAGATGATGATAGCCAACACATCTCCTTCAGATATTACATGGATTCTCTCTGAGAATGTGAGAATTCACACACACACACACACACACACACACACACACACACACACACACACACCTGTACAAACCAACACATCTGCACACACACAAACATGTCTAATCTGGTGTTGTGAGATAGTTTAAAGCCGATGCTGACAATTTCAAGTGCTAGAAGACAAACATCTGATCTAACTGTAAAACACACTCTTTTCAGTAGTTAAATCTGCTCCGGGGGTATGTGCAGCAGGGCAGGTAGGTCCTTGGAAAGTTCTGGTAACAGCTCCTTTAACCTGGCTGGCCCCCTGAAGTGACCTCCATATTTTATGACTCCAGAATTCTACTGGAAAACATAATTATTAAAGCTGATATTTCCTAGAACTTCAGTCATCTCTTCCTTTCTGGAAAAAGAGCTGAGCAGAAATTCTAGCCTCTCTGTTTGAAGTGCATGTTTTTTTTTTCTCACTGCAACAGTGATGCTTTATAAACTCATAACAAATGGGTTATGATTTAATAAACTCCACTCTTTCAAAAGGAACATGAGAAATCTGAGCAATTGGCCCAAACTGCATAACTGTTAACCTTGATTTATTGGTAACAAAAGCAATTACATATTCATGGTGCTATAACCACTATCTAGACACAGTATTAATATTTATTAAAGCATTTTCCAGCAAGAAGTGAGCTATTTTTCTGGCAAATCAAAATTCTGCATCATTTTGATTAACAAATATTATTGTTCTACAGACTATGTGTGTAATAACTCAGACACTTAATCTTTATCAAACTCCTTAATCCTTGATTGAATTGTTGTGAACTGATCTACGAATGCATGCAATCCTGGCCAATTGTTTTGGTTCATCGTTGCTTACTGTGTTTTGGGAATAGAGTGAGTGTTTGAATATGCTGGGATGTCTGACCTTGAAATGAATATAGTGTTTCACTATTCTATTCTATTTATATTATTTTCCTTCATTATCTTATTCTCCAGTAGCCATCTTACCAAGTCCTACTTGGGATGAGAACAACCCAATATTTTCTCGGGATTATGGCGTTTATACAGGTTGGGCTGTGTTCAGTCATACCTTATATTTACAAAGCATATCATTTTAACATTCAACTACCTAGAAAATCCATTTGACCTAAACCAAAGACCACAGTTCTGCTAGATTTGGGAACACGAATATATCAATTCCACAGCACATAAAAACACTTCAGCAATGACTCTCCCTTCTCAATTATAATTAATATTGCACAAGCTCGTTGCCAGTTTTTCCTCAGCTCATTTTTTCCTTTCTAATTTCTTTTAAAACTTACTTCTTTCCCACAAATTACAGGCAAACTGGCTGCACTGAGGCAATCTTCAGTACCAATAAATCAAGTGTTCCATAAAACTGTACAGTTTCTTGCTGATAGCACTTGAAGAAGAAAGTTATTAAATCATCACTCATTTAATATGAATTTTAGGATGCTCAATTACATCTTACTACATACTTTTCTATGCTGGTCACAGTGCAGACATTTAGACATTGTAAAGACCTAGGCTGGATGTTAATGCCTTTCAAGGTGTAATTGTCCGATGTTGCTAATGATGAACTAGATGGGTAGGTAACTTTCAGGCATGCCTGTTTCCCTTAACTGCATGTTCCCAGCTTAGTGCCATGGCATGAAAGAGGAAGTCTCTGCACTCAGAGAAGACAGCTCCAGTGGCCTCATTGCAAATCTCATGGAGTAGCATTCCTTTATTCATCTCTTCATTCCCATAACGCACATTATAGAGACATGAGCCGGCAATAAGCTAATTTGGTCTAATGAGGTATATCCATGTTTGCTCATTGGAGAGGGAAGAAGAGACACACTATGGAAGCAAAGAGAGATGACCATTTTTTCCAGGCAAATGGGCTGATCCCTTGCTTTCTTGGAGGTGACACACTTGGAGTGGAGTTCCCTGTAGTGGGGTATCCTAGGCTCTGAGACTAGAACACTGATTCATTCCTTTCTAAGCTGCAGGACTTGGTCTGCAAGAGCATAGCAGTTGAATACATAAGACTTCAAAATTTGGCCAGGCTTGGTGATGCACAGCTTTCAACCCAAGCACTCAGGAAGAAGAGGCAAGAGGATCTCTGTGAGGCCAGCCTGGTCTACCATAGCAAGTTCCAAGACATCCAGGAATACAGAGAGGCCCTGTCTAAAATGAGAGAGAGAGAGAGAGAGAGAGAGAGAGAGAGAGAGAGAGAGAGAGAGAGAGAGAGACAGAGAGACAGAGAGACAGAGAGACAGAGACAGAGAGAGAGACAGAGAGAGAGACAGAGAGAGAGACAGAGAGAGAGACAGAGAGAGAGACAGAGAGAGAGGAAGGAAGGGAGGAAGAAAGGAAGGAAGGGAGGAAGGAAGGAAGGAAGGAAGGAAGGAAGGAAGGAAGGAAGGAAGGAAGGAAGGAAGGAAGGAAAAACCTTCAAAATTGTATTCACACCCCACAATTGAAAAACCTTAAAAGACAGAAGACCCTGGCTGTTTTTTATACATTTCAGCTCTATCACCAACTTCGGGTGTGCATTTCTCTTTGGATAGAAATCAAACCTCTTGGAAGCAAACTTCTGGCCTTTCATCTTCCAGAACACTCTTCAGTAAGCCACTGCTTGCACTGAGCAAGGACTTGCTGAATGGCATGTGTTGTGTGGGAAGTTCAAGAAAGCTGACATTTTTCTCAGTATCATATCATGTGCTTGTCATAAATATCTCCATAATTATGATGTAAATCACAATGGCTTAAACACTACACATTACAATCTATATAAACACCCATGACAGTGGGTCCAGCTTATTGGAAGACTGCAAGAAAAGTGTATGGACCTCAAGTAGTGATCTTACTTAGGGACTAGTAACTAAAATTATCTCATTAAAAACTGATTTTGCCTTAATTATTTTCCTCTTCCTCTAGTTCTTTTCTATACTTTTATGAATACAGACAGAGATATAAAATCATTAGCAAATGAGGATGAATTTATAAAAATAATAGAGAAGTGTAGGGAGATCTGAAATCTAAAGAAGTTGTGTGGAAATATGAGAAGATTTAAATAAATAACTTTTTTTTTTGCCTTGGATCATGGGGTCACAGCCTGTCTTTAAGCATAGATTTCACCACTTCTTGTTTCCAGGTGGCGTTCCTTACTTGATCATCTGCACGGAGAACTCTTGTGTGTGCTGCAGGATGTTTAGCAGTGTCACTGCCCTGTACCTGTAGGAGCCAGCCACACTTCAGTTCTCATCATGGCTTTCCCAGATGTTACCAACAATTCCCTGGCGGGTAGAAAAGTCATCCCCTCATCGATAACTCCAGATGTTTCATTCTTTACAGGCTGAGGGTAGAAGACTGTTTAATCGATTTGTCCTATAGATGGCGCTCTTGTTCAAGAACAAGCTTCTCTAAATGGGGAATTACAGCGTTAGTTCACCAGTCCCTAAATCAACCGCAAATGACCCTTTGGTTCTGTTTCCTTCTGAATCATCAGGAGTTGAACAGCACTGGGTAGTTCCGCTTGGTGATGCTGCCTTGACTCTCTCTGGGCTGACTAGAAAAGGTGATTCTGAGGGTAGAAGGTTCTGGCTTCCAGGACAGCTCTTATCCAGGAGGGATAGCAGGAGAGGCTGGGTGAACGCCAAAGTTTGCAGAGCACTGCCCATGCAGCAGACTACTCACATGCTTTCAATATTGCAGGGCTGTTCCTTGTTGCCCCCTACGTTTTGTTTTTAAATTGCTTTCATTGTTTTATGTGGTCTGTGGTACACACCTCATTTCTCCCTGCTTGGAGCCATAGTATTGACAGTGTTCACCTCATTTAACAGAAGTTTCTTGTATTTTTTAGGCCAAGGAGTCAACATTAACTTAGAGTTGTGGGGTTCAACACATAGCCCTTGAAAAAGGGCTATATGACTACTTCTAATAAAATGTCTTTCTACCCAAAAGAAGACATATACCCTGGACACCCAAAAGTGACTCAAAAATCCCTGTGGCAAACTATGGATCTCTTTTCCCAACATGGGATCAGGTTCTGGTATTGGAAAGCCAAAGTGGTACTCTCATGCTAGAGCACACTGCAGACATCATGGCCTTTCTCTTCCACCTGTCAAGCGAGTGATTGACAGGTGCTGGTCGGAGTGAGCCAGGCAACCTTCTCTAATTTTGCCACTAGCCGCAGGAGTGAGATTCATCAGCACTGTGAATTGTCTGCACAGCCTGGTTATTATCCGTAAACTCTCTCACAGCTTCTATAAAGATTTCTGTTGCACAAATAAACACCCCAGAGGCCAGAAGTTCACATCTCCAGGGAACTTGCTATAGATTCATGACTTCAGTACATACTCGTAAAGATCTACCATGTGAACATTGGTCCATTTTAGGTAAGGATGCTACTCCCAGGCAGGCACACAAAGCACCATCTAAAAACCTATGAGCCTGTTTGTAGGAAACCATCTGGCCAAGTTTGCTTTTCAATACTTTAGAGTCTCCTCTTAGAGCCTCCCCGGGGACCACATTTTCCATTCACACCACCAGCAGCAGGACCCTGTGATAGGATGTAGCACCTCTAAAGGGATATGAGGAGTTCAATAAAGCTAACCCATAAGGACATCTATGACCAGCAGCAGACAGAAATGTGAGTTTAGTGCACTGAGATCAAGGGTACTACCTGGATTCCTACTTTTATATCTCTCTGAGCCACTTTTTTACATGTTCAGCTCACTTGGAACCACTGTTTTGATGTAGAGGTTTTCAATTCAGGTCATTCATTATTGTTACTTAAGAAATCTTAAAAATACTGCTGAAAGGGGCTGGAGAGATGACGCAGCCTTTAACAGTATTTGTTGCTCTTGCAGAGGATCTGGATTTGGCTTCCGGTATCCACATGGCAGTTCACAACCAGCTATAACTCCAGTTCCAGGGACTCCAATGCCTTCCTCTGACCTCCACCAGCACCAGTCACACACATGGTGAGCTTATATAAATGCAAGTAAGAAGTCAGGGAACAGACCAAGATGCCCATCAACAGAGGAATGGATAGAAAATATGTAAACACACAAGGATATTTTTCAATGTTAAAAAGAGTGAAATTATGATATTGGTAGGAAAATGCACCTGGAAATAGTCATCTTAAGCTAATTAAGTCAGTTTCAGAAAGACAAACATCACATTTTCTCCCTTTTATGTACCTCCTATTTTATGTAGCCATGTAGAATAATGTATGCACATATTGTATGAAAGCAGAAGCAAAAATGTCTAGGGAAGCAAAGGGGACTAATTGAGGAGGAGTGAGAAAGGTGGGTAGAGGGTAGCATGGGCAGAATATACTCAACATACTTTATATACTTGTATGAAAAATGTTCTTCTGAACCTCAGTGCTATGCACAATGAATATACAGTGGTTAAAATATAAAAATGAGCATGGAGGAAATACTGTTGCTGATCCCTGCCCCTAGAGATTCTGACGTTATTACTCTGAGGTGGAATCTTCCCTGTAGTCATGTGCTCAGTTCTTCATCTGTGTTTCTCAAGTCTATCTATGTGTGGGAGTAAGTTGGAGACTCGGCATCCTGGTGCCTGAGCCCCATCTCAGACCGCGAGTCTCTAGAGAAGGACCAGTAACCCTCCCCCACTTCTGAAAGTTTCTCAGTGTCTGAACATAAGTATGTGGGGCCCGTTGATGGAACTTCTGCTTTTAATGTGGGAACAGTCCACACCAGCAACCATAAAGACAGAAGAATATAATACACTCTGGCATGGACCTTTGTGTAACAAGCATCAAGAACTAGACATTTCTTTGAGAATCCAGGAGAAGGAATGCTGTGTGTATGCATGTGTGTGTGTAGCTAAAGTTTTCCTGCCTGGCCCACAGTCAGGACAAATCTCTCTCACCTGCCAGTCCCACAGCCACTCAGACCCAACCAAGTAAACACAGAAACTTATATTGGTTACAAACTGTATGGCCGTG
Organism: Peromyscus californicus insignis; assembly: GCF_007827085.1. Taxonomy (NCBI): domain Eukaryota; kingdom Metazoa; phylum Chordata; class Mammalia; order Rodentia; family Cricetidae; genus Peromyscus; species Peromyscus californicus. Next base: position 13,315,937 of record NW_026294480.1, on the reverse strand, counting down.
GCAGGCTTCTTGCTAACTGTTCTTACAGCTTAAATTAATCCATTTCTATAAATCTATACCTTGCCACATGGCTCGTAGCTTACCGGCATCTTCACATGCTGTTTCTCATCGTGGCGGCTGGCAGTGTCTCTCTGACTCAGCCTTCCACTTCCCAGCTTTATTCTCCTCCTTGTCCCGCCTATACTTCCTGCCTGGCCACTGACCAATCAGTGATTTATTTATTGACCAATCAGCAACACATTTGACATACAGACCATCCCACAGCATGTGTGTGTGTGTGTGTGTGTGTGTGTGTGTGTGTGTGTGTGTGCATGCACGCATGTGTGTGTTTCTGTCTATCCATTTAAATAGGCATTGCACAATCATTGTCAAGGTGTGCTTTGTAGAGCTACATGAACATGGATAGTAAGTTCATGACTAAGAAAATAAACTTGGCATCTCAAACATCCCTTAACACCTCCTGTACCTGAATTTTGTTCAGAAAATGAGTAAAAGTTCAGTCCATGAAATTAATATTGGGAAGCAAGAGCATGAGATCTCCAAATCTATAACCTGGTGACGTTGGGAAGGTTTCTATCTCCCACAGATGCTCACCTATGAAGGTAGATTGGAGATATTCTCCTCCCGTACCCTGTCTCCCCATCTTTCACAGTTTCCACCCTATATACTTTGTATTCACACCTGCCCTGTGTTCTGGATCTATTGATGAACCCACTCCTGTCTTTCCTAAATATCTCACCCCAACACATTCCTTATTCTCTGAGGACCCTGTCTCCTAAAGTTTTCTGAGAGAGCTGATGTGCCAAAAAACTCCCAGAGTTGACTCATCAGTGACAAGTGATTATAAAATCATCTTTCCTTTCAAGAATGAATGATTGTGAGAAAAATATCCAGAAAGGCCATTTCCACATAGAAACTGGTGAGTCAGTGGGAAGAACATGCCCCCAAAGTGAGCAGCTGCTTGTTCAACATAGGATCTGAGTTGTCTCATGGCCACCTTCCTGCTACAGAGAAAGAATGAATCCTCTTTCTTTACTCTGGAATTGTTAACATTGAAAATATAAAAAAGTTAAAACTTCAAGATTTTACTCCTTTGCAAATAGTAATTTTTTTTTTAAAAAAAAGATTAAACAGAATCCCAGATGTTCTGTGAAGGTAACAATGGCTTTATAAACAGATAGTGATATATGTCTTTCTACTAAACTAATAGAAAACTGCCCAAATGCTCATCTAAGTTTGTACGTAAGATCACAGATCATGTGGAGACACTGGAAAATAGCATGGAAGTATCCCAAAATGTTAAAATAGGACCAGCACCTGATCCAGCATCCCACCTCTGAGAGCATGTACAAAGGAAATGAAATCAGAATATCTAAACTATTCTGCTCTTTTGTATTATTGGGGTATTATTCATTACATCCAAGATAGTGAACAACCAGTCACCTTTGATGAGATTAAATCTCTCTCTCTCTCTCTCTCTCTCTCTCTCTCTCTCTCTCTCTCTCTCTCTCTCTCTCTCTCTCTCTCTCTCACACACACACACACACAGAGGCATATTATTCAAAGATGGAAATCTTCCAGTTGTGACCACACATATGAAAGTGGGAGAGCATATGAATGTGAAATAACCCAGATACAAACAGACAAATGCTTCAGAATCTCACTCCTATGTGGAATCTAAAATAGTCAAGCTCACAGAAGCAGGGTAGGATTATAGTTAGCTATATCTGAGGTGGGAGGGTGAAGTTCAAGGAGTACAAAGTGTCTGTTACAGTAGATAAAAAATTCTGGATCCTGTGCAAAGCTACTGTGTGAATATAGTTAATATGTATACCTAAAATGTGCTAAGAGGACAGATCATAAGTAAGTGCCTACACACACACACACACACACACACACACACACACACACACACACACACACCACTAAGGAAAGAAGAGAGAATGGTAGGCATGTACCATGATTGTTAGGTTAATTGACTTTACTGTGATGATTATTTTATAATGCATAGGTATTTTTATATGGTAAGCTGTACATGTAAGTGATTGCCTTGCTCATGTTAGGCAAGCATCCTAATACTGGCCTATTCTCCAATCCACAATTATAATGTGTTAATTATAACTTAATAAAGATGGGCATGAACTGGAAATGAGAGCATCTGGCTCTCTAAATTGCACTTAGAGAGAGTGTGGTTTACACAAAGATGCCTGAGGTCATCAAAGCATTTTGCTCTCGCACCAGTTATAATCACATCTCTACTAAGTGCGAAGACATCCCCTGGGGAACAGTTTTAACTTCTTATTTTAGATAGATTAGCTCCATATGTCCAAATATGAGGAATAATCAGGCCAGATTCATGATATTAGGATTATTTTGATGCCCAGACCACTATGGAGAGACAGGAGAAAAGCATCTCCCGTCCTCTTTCCTTCCTTATTTCTTATTTTGCAGACAATGAGGTTTTTGTATACAGAATATTAGTTATATGCACGTATATGTGTATGGGTGAACACACCAGTATAACAGAAGCCAGAGGAGGATGCTGGGTATCCTCCTCTACCACTCTGTTCTTTATTCTTTTGAGACAGTGTCCTTTCCTAGACCTGGGGCTTACCATTTTGGCTGACTTGGATGGCCAGCGATCAACTTGTCTGTTCCTTAATTGAGCCATCAGTATTGGAGTTGCAGGCTCACCCACGCCTGGCTTCTTTTAGAGATTATAATACAGTTACAAATTCCCCTCCCCTTTTCCTCACTCAGTCCCTCCCACATAGGCCGTTTGCTCTAAATGGTTTCTTTTGCCCAATTGTTTCAATACGAACATACATACACACATACACACACATGCACACACACACACACATACACACACACACACACACACACACACACACACACACACACACACCACACACACACACACAAATACAACCTGCTCAGTCTGTAAAATGTTTCTCATATGTATGACTGGCCATTGGTATTGAATAACCAATTAGAATGATCTTCCTTGGCTTTCCGTATCAGAGCTGGAGATTTTAGTTTAGTTCTTTATGCTTGCACACATGTTCTTATCCACTAAACTGTCTCTCCAGACCCAAACAAACAAGTGATTTTAAGAAGAAAGTAGCACAAGAAAGCCAAGACAAACCAAACATAAAACAAACAAACAAACAAACAAACAAACAAAAAACCAAAACAAAACTGTGATCATAGAGGGATGAGCAGCAAGGAAAAAAAAGAAGACACTTACGGAAGAACTGCCAGAGGCCTTAATATCAAAAAAGGAGCAAGTATAGTGAGGGGAAGCATTTGATTTAATTTAATTTAGCATGTCTGTTAATAACTTCAAAACTATAATGGGTTTCCTTAAGTCTACAAGATGTACACACACACACTCTGATTCTCTGTTCAAGTTATACTCTATCAAAGTCCTCAACTACCCATGAGATAGCATGCAGCTAAAATTGTCATATTTAAGGAAAAGATGCTGAGTAGGTCTTTTTTGCCATTTACATATTCGTTTTTGATTAATGTATTTGTATTTATTTGTGAGGTACAATGTTACGTTTCGGTTTATGTATTTGTTGGGTCATGATCAGTGCAGTCTATTAGCCTTAAACTTGAATCGTTTCTCTTTGGTGAGTATGCTCAAATTTCTTTCTTTTCACTATTATGAAACATACACAGGACATCAATGAAAATTACATTCACTTTGCTGTTCCTAGGATTCCAGATCTTATTCTTCCTCTCAATCAATGGCATGTGACCATGGGACAACATCTTCCCACCCCCACCACACCCCCTGGCTTATATTTTCTCAATCTCTGATTAACCACTATGGCATTCCATTTTTATGAGATCTACTTGTTTAGGTCCCACTCATGAGTGACATCAGGTCATGTTTGTCTTTATATACCTGGTTTCACTTCACCTAATGTCATTCAGGTCCATACAACTTGTTGGAAATGACAGCATTCCAGGTTTTTTTCTGGCTAAATAGTATTCCACTGTGCATTTATGTCACATTTTATTTATCATTTTCTGTTCGTGGCCATATCCTGACCATTGTGAATGGTGCTTTCTTAAACATGAAAGTACATATGTTTTTCTTTTTCTAATGAAACAATTTCATTTCTTTGGGATGTATACCCAACAGTGGGGTTTCTGGGTCATATGAAATTTCAGTTTTCAGTTCTTTTTTTTTTTTTTTTTTTTTTTTTTTGGTTTTTCGAGACAGGGTTTCTCTGTGTAGCTTTGCGCCTTTCCTGGAACTCACTTGGTAGTCCAGGCTGGCCTCGAACTCACAGAGATCCGCCTGGCTCTGCCTCCCGAGTGCTGGGATTAAAGGCGTGCGCCACCACCGCCCGGCCAGTTTTCAGTTCTTAAGGAAACTCCACACTGTTTTCCATAACAGAAGAACTGATTTACATTCTTCTGTAGCCAAAAGTCATCTTCAGCAAAAGAACAAAGCTGGAGGCATCATCTACCTAAAATAAATTTAAAAAAAAAAGGCTAAAGTCTTCAGCTGAGCATTGGCATTTTCAAAACTCACACTGAACAGAGGAAGAGAATAGAGAATCCAGAATCAGCCCTGTGTACTTAAAATCAAGTGACATTTTGGCAAAAGGATCTAAGAACACACAATGGAGAAAAGACAATCTTTTATAAGTGGTACTGGGAAACTTCATATGCAGACACATGAGCTAGATTCCCATCCTTTATGGATAACAACTTTCAACTGAAAAATGGTTTAAAGACTCGAGCTTCATATCCCAAACCATGGGACTTCTAGACGAAAACAGAAAACAAATTGCAGAGCATTGGGTTCAGTAATGGTACTCGGATCCCACAGTGAATGAAAAAAAAATTACTTATTAGGACTACATCTAACTCAAAAAGATTCTGAAAATCAAAGAAAACTACTGAGGAGGGAAGCCAGTTAAAGGGAGAAAATATTTGCAAATTATACATGTGACAAGAGATTAGTATCTAAAAACCATAAGAGATTCAAAATGATAAAATAACCAGATTTTAAAATGTGTGAAGGTCTGAATAGACATTTCTCAAAAAAAGAAACACACATGGGCTTCTGATAAGTGAAAAGGGTAAACAATGATAAGCACTTAAGGAAATGCAAATCAAAATCACAGTGGGATGTCACTGCACCCTGGTGAGAATGGTTATTATCAAAAGGGCAAAATCTTAACAGCTGTTGGAGAGTATTTGGAGAAGGAGGAAGGCTTACAGCCTGTTGCTGGAAATATAAAGTTCTCTTGATGATCAACCAGACTGCCTAACCAACCACATGTTTAATAACTCACATCCTTGTCTACTTCAAGTAGTTATCTAAGGATAGAACATAAACAACCGAGCCAAGTGCAGGCCAAACCATGCAAAGCAGTGCAGAATACTGATAACTGCACATTGCTTTAGCCCAGTGTAATCTACGATGAAAAGATGTTAGAGATGAACAGAGGGACATTCTGAGATTCTGCTGGACCATTTAACTAAAAGATCACTGGGGCCTTAATTCTCTCTAGTTACTCTTTAGCAGTATTTTATGGCCTTATTGGAGAAGTTAACGCACAAATATGACAATATGTGTGCATTGTACGGTTTTCTCACTCTGTGTCTTGGGATCAACCTAAATGTTGCTCTTTGGCTCCATCCACCCCAGAGAGTGAAGGAGTGAATGAAAACAGCAGAAGCAAGGATCCTTGGTACATTTCCTCCTTGCAAAAGCACTAGGCCGCACCTTCCTTACTCTTGCTCAAAGAACGTTGGAACAAGAATTAGAAATATGTGAAAGTTGAATTTGGATTTGGGCCAGTTCTTAAGCCTTGTTTTGTCTGATGGACTCTCTCACGTCAGGTGATGTGTAAGAAGCTTCACTAATAGCCCCGAAGGTCACCATGACTTATCGTGGCTCAGTGAGTGTATCTAACCGTGATGCTCCAATGGTTGTATAGACTAAAATTTATTCAGAATTCTAGATAAATTCAAACAGACTGAGACTGCCTCTTCTGCTCTAAGTCTGTGGCTGTACAATAGAATTTCTACAAGAAACTTATTACATTAGTATTATGACATTTTGAAAAGATTCATGCATGCTCCAAATTCACTGATCCCTCGATCTCATAGTCACAGAGTGTGTAGGGGACTGTTTAAAGCAGAAAATTATTTAACTTGGACATATTACATCATGGAAAAGTTAAATTTTATACTCAAGTTTTTAAAAATAATGGCCAATATATAATTTCTTTTTAAACTGATACATAAAAATTACATATAATTTTGAGCTAACATGTGATAGTTTCCATGTGATGATTGTAAAAAAAAATTCAAATATTGAACTAAACATATCTGTCTACTCAAACATTTATCACTTCTTCATTGTATCGGTCAGGAAGAGGACACTTCTCTGGAGCCGGAGCTACATCCACTTTTATCTTGGTTTTCCTATCTCCTGAATTGTGAGAATGAACTGTTTGCTATTTTGTTATTCCATTCTAAGTTATGGTCACGTTATCAGCATTTAAGAAAGTATTGTTCTATATAAATACAGAGACCCACAGCCAAACATTACAGAGAAAGTTTGTGTGTGTGTGTGTGTGTGTGTGTGTGTGTGTGTGTGTGTGTGTGTGTGTGAGAGAGAGAGAGAGAGAGAGAGAGAGAGAGAGAGAGAGAGAGAGAGAGAGAGAGAGAGAGAGAGCTTGGAACACACAACCCTAAATGAGATGTCCCATTAAAAATCCCTCCCCTCAGAGCTCAGGGAACCGCACAGAAGAGGAGGCAGGCAGCATGTGTGAGCCAGGGGGATGGAGGACACCAGGAGAACAAGGCCCTATAAATCAGCCAAGGAAAGCTCATAAGAACTCACTGATACTGTGCTTAAGCAGGAATCACAGAGTCTGTAGTGGCCTGTACTATGTCTTCTGTGTATATATTATAGCTTTCAGTTTAGTATGTTTATGGGACCCTGAGTGTGTGAATGAGTGGGTCTCTGACTCTTGTGCCTTTTCTTGGGGTTCTTTTCCTTCTGTTGCTTTGCCTTGTCCCACTTTGATGTGATGGTTTTGTTTTTATCTTATTATATTTTATTTTGTTATGTTTTGTTTTAAAAAGTTTCTGAAGTTAAAAAATAAACTCCATAATATGATAAAGAGTTCAAATAAAAAGAAAATATTTTCTTACACAATTTATTTACTTAAACAATATTGTGAATATTTCCAATATCTTTATAATTATTTTTTCAGTGTTACATATTATCATAGGGACATAACATTTATTTGAGCATTTCATATTGTTTGCACTTTTACCCTGTTACTTTTTCTTTAGTATAAACAATGCCATGATGAATATCTTCAAATTCTTATACACCTTCAGACATCTGATCATCCATCCTTAGAATAAAATTCTTAGATCAAATTCTATAAATATTTTAAGGCTATCATCAATGAACCTACTCAAGGAGACTGTCTCCTGTCCATCTGTCTCCTTTTCTAGAGACATTTCTGTAAGTTATCTGCCCCAGATGCACACATACAGCATCAAAATTGAAAAGATTTCATTCTTTTCTGTTATTGATAACATTTCCTAATTAATTCTTAATTGTCAATCAGTATTGAGAACCAGAATTTGCATTTTGACTGTTTAGTATTATCAAGTGGTAGCACTGTAGGTCTAATGCTGTAAGCTATTGGACAACAGAAGAAGGGAGAACAGCTTGTGTCTTATCCTTCATAATGACCCCAAATCATGCAATATTGTAGCCTTTCTTCTGTTTGGTTCTTTTAGTTCTTTTATAATAGTTTTTAAAGTCATCCTGGCTGCTACAACTGAATATAATTTAAGTGTGCTCATCCCACCACAACCACAAATAAATAAATAAATAAAATAAAAGGCTCCTGTATTTAGAGGCTAGAGGAGCAATGAGAACTAAGAGAACATTTAAGAACAATTTAATTAAATATTGAATCAGTAACTGTGTAAAAAAATGTTCAACAGGCATGGCCATTAAGGAAATGAAAATTAAACCTACTTTTGAGATTTTTATCTCATCCCAGTCATGGTGGCTATTACCTAAACAAAGGACAACAGATGTTGTTGAGGATATAGGAGAAGATGAACCCTCATTCATTGCTGGTGGGAGTGTAAACTAGTACAGACACTATGGAAATCAGTACTGAAGTTTCTAAAACAAAACAGAACTACAATGTGACCCAGACACACTACTTCTGGATGTGTACCCCAAGTTCTCCCTATATTGTTACAGAGACACTTGCATGTTTCATCACTATTGCTGCATTTGAAATAGTGAGGAAATAAAGCCGGTTTACACGCCCATCAATGGATAAACAGACAATGACAATGATGTATAAATAAACAATGGAATTTTACTCAGCTGTAAAAAAGAATGAAATTGCATCAGAAAAGAAACTGGAAAGTGTTATATTTGGCGAGGTGACCCAAAATTAGAATTTAAAAAAGCCTATAGCCAGAATGTTTCTCAGTTCCACCTGGCCCTGTGATCCTGCAGATGCTTACAAAATAATCACTCAGAAGCTTATATTACTTACAAACTCTATGTCCTATGGCTTCAGCTTCTGGCTAGCTAATTCTTTCATCTTAAATTAACCCATTCCTATTAATCTACATGTTGCCACATGGTCATGGCGTTACCAGTCTGCTGGCATCTTGTTGCTCCTTCAGTGGTAACTGGCATCTCTGTCCACTCCACCCTTCCTCTCTCTGTATCTCTGCTTGGATTTCTTACCTGACTGTAAGCTTTCTTGCCATAGACCAAAACAGTTCTACTTATTAATCAGAGCAACACATATTCTCAGTGTACAGAAAGACATCCCACAGCACTTTCCCTGTTCTATCTAATCAAAAAGGAAGATTTTAATTTTAACATAGTAAAATTACATATAATGGAATAGTTATCAAGCAAAAATTACAGTTACAATATCTAGTCTATTTGTATTTGGCAAAATGAAAGGAAATATTCTATCATCTATCCTATTTGTGAGTCTAAAGTTTTATATATAACTTATCTTTTATCATAGCCAAGGAAATTTATAATTATAACTATCTAGTCTTCAACTACATCAAAGAATATAATATTACCTAAGTAAACAGAAAATACATTGTAAACAACTTCCAAAATTCTAGAAATGTCAGAGACATCTGGCTGCCTAGACAGTCATCCAAAGTTCCTCTGTAATGTTAGGGCATCCATCTTCAACCTATAGGTCTAGAGTCTTCGGCATTGCTTTCAGTGAAGCAGGAAATTTTAAGGACTGTTCTGCCCATTCTGGCAATGTTTGTCAGTTGCTTCTCCCTGTGTCCTGTAGAATGTCTGGCAATTTCTTCTGTGAAGCAGGAAGCTGAAGGACCATCTCACCTTGTAAAGTTCAGTGGTTATCTTCCTATGGGTCCTGCATGTCCAGTTTATACAGTATACAGTCAAGCAGTCCAGGCAAGAGCAGTTTCTTGCCCAAATGGCTAACTTTTGCCATAAAGAAAGCAAACTCCATATGGAGTTTCTTGGATGCCCATCATCTTCTCTGAAGTAGATTGGTGCTACCAGGTGCAGACATGTCTCAATGTCCAGAAAAGTCTAAGTTCTTAAAATATTTTAAATGCCATATTCTACAGGTCTTTGAAGATTATCTACCTAATTGAAATATACCTTTATATACCTAAAAATTTAACTAGCATGACTATAAGTTTAATTATCTAGATGATTATTAATCTGTATTTCTTAATTATATTTAATAATTTTAAATGAATTGCATAAACATAGTACCTTAAACAAGAGCAGAAATATACATACAGTATAACAAAGTTACATTTGTATCAATAAACTAAAATCTATAACAATGTAAAACATTTCAAACAAATTGTTGCTTTTTAAAAGGGGATTCAATAATCTACCCTTTTATCCTACCATAGCTATATCCTACATTTCTATATCATATCTCCCTTTCTTCTTTTAGAAAGAGATTGACCATGACCAACAGCAATTTGTAACCAAACCCCTAAATGAAAACAAACATTCATAATCCACCTTTTTTATTTCCAGGGTGTGTGTGGGGGGGGATCATACTCCTCTAGGCTACTTCCTGATGATTGGGGGCACTGTAAATCTTATGGGGATCCTGAGAAAATTCAAGATAATGGTCAAGTCCTGGGAAGACTGGCTATAACCTTTGCTAATAGATACAATCTGTCAAGTTTCAGGAGGTCTCCCTTATCAAATCTGATCCATCTTAACCTGGAACAAATCCATAGCCTCTTGCTTCCTGTGGAAACAAAAGCAGAGCCTCTTTCCAAAGCAACATATCCTTAGACCCAAATTTTGTAGTCAAGATACCATATATATATATATAGGTTTAGCTCAGCAGCCTTTGAAATCAAATGTCTCTCTCCAGTTAAAAATCTCAAAGACAACATAATTCAGACTCTCTGTGTAATTACCACCTTTGCATGGCTTATTATATTTTTTATATATTATTTTATTTTTAAGACTTATTTTTATGACTATCTATATTCTTTCTCTTCTCTTTCTCAAGCCTATATACCTTTTTATACACAATGTAAACTGTTTAGAATTTTATTCCATCTGAATCTGTTTTATTGTGAATCTATAATCCTTCTCTGACCAGGAGAGATTTTAAACTACTAAGCTGCGTGACTGGGACCAACATGGCAATCTTGGCTGCTGACTCCATCCACCTCAGCTTCCCAATATAGCAGAGGTACTTTTACTACCATCTCTGGAAGCCATGTTCACCACCAACTCTGGGAAGCACTGGGTGTCTATGCCTCAATCAAGCAATGTGTAGCCCAGAAACCCACTTTTTTTCCCTGCACTAGCAAGAGCTAAAAACACCACACAGCATGCTGTTCAGCTTGGAGACACCTCTGAGTATGGTGGTGGGAATCCTCCATGTGGCTTAGCTCATGGCTGCTGGTGGCCAGCTCCATCTTACAGGCAACTGTTGGGAGAGAAGTCTATGTGCTGCTGCTGGCATGAGACTGTGAGACTAGGAAGCCCAGTGTGGCTCCATTTCTTTGCATTCAGAATCTTTAAGCTTTTTTTAGGTCTATGTGGATCGATGCCCAAAGGTGAGCACCAAATGTGATCAATCCACATGAGTCTATGTAATGGGTAGTAGGAATTTATTAAGTTATAAATTGAGGAAATACACTCACTAATACAGAGCGGAGTAGGCAGTTGAAGTCATCCTCTGATCTGACTGGGAGCCAATCCGCCTGGCAGTTCCATCAGACCAGGAAGCGGGCAGCAGTGAGAAGAGGCTAGTGACCCTTCTCCCTTTCCTTGTGAGAAGTCACAAACAATGACAAGAATCACCACCTCCTTCTGGCCCTATAGCCCAAGGTCATGGGCAGAGCAAATACCACTACAAAAGCCCTCATTTACTTTCTCTTATTCAAAGTCTAATTCTTAATGTATATAAGACCGTAGACAAATGGGAGAAAATGTGGGTAAAGCCTCAGCAAAGCAGAAAAGAGAACAAGGGGTGGTAAAGGAGACACTGGGGACAGGAAGGGCAAGAGGACACGTTTGACCAGGAGACTTTTGGGAGGACACGGGGCATGTGGGTGGGGAGCATGAAACTGGTGGAGAGGAGAATCAACTGAAGCAAATTTTACCGGAAGATGCCACAATGAGCCCTAATACTTTGTATGCAAATTAAAAAATCTTTTCCTTCTTTTCCTTTTTTGTTTTTAGAAGAGAAGGGGTTAGGGGGAGGGTTACAGTTATCCTTGAGGTAACTGAGAGAGAGCTGTCCTTGGCAGGGAGTCAGCATGAAAGCAGGTTGCTATCAAGTCTGAGCTGGTCCCCTGGCCCCTCACAGGCCTGTCTGTTTGGAGATGAGTGGCTTTGTTCTACACAGTCCCATCTGCTGGTTATGGAGCCCTCCCAAGGAGGGCTCTAAGCTGTTTCTAAATGTTTTAATTAAGTCTCTTTTCTTTGTGAAACTAGCCTGTCTGAGGGATTTCACTGTGATAACATAAAATAGACTAATACCCTGTTATCGTAACGTTTCAGGGAAGTTTAAATCAAGGAACGACGTATCCTCCTAGCACATCTATCCCTCTTCCACACCTTCTATGTGCAAAAAAGTCACATGGAATCCTTTGCACGGATTATGATGCTGAGTGATTAACTCCGAGTTACCAATAATGCATCCATTGTCGGTTTAAGGAGAAAAATAAAAGCACCTCCCTTGGAGTCGTTTAACCAGAAGTGAGTCTGGGTTTGAATTATCTATTTCATGCTCCCTGTGACCTCTGACCTCTGTCTTTCTGTTTAGTGAGTCTGAATCTGTGTCTATCTGAAGCCTGCCTTGTGAATCTGCTTGTCACTGTCCCCGTGTGGGTCTACCGCTATGTGGGTCTGTCTGTTGTATGAGCTCTGTGTGGCTGGTGTGTATATGTGCTGCATGTATCATCCACATGTGTGAGTGCTGCTTGTGTTGTGATGGTGTCTATCTTTTCTAACAAAGGGATACACTCTATTTATTGAACATCATAGAAAGTATCACATGGGGAAAGAAATCTTTAAGAGAGTTTTACAAGGGCTTAAGCCACTGCCTCCAATTGATCCCAGCTGGCCCAGATAACGCACCACTGTTTATCAAACAATATCCATAAATGGTTGCTTTCAGCCTTTATGGTAGATTGAGAGAGTTGCTTTCAACTTCTGCATTTACTGCTTTCAGCAAATGATGCACATACATTATCTGGATCAGGGGCATGGACGTGTACATAATTAAGATTGTAGCTATGCATTTGCTTAGGTTGTAAAAACTGACTATCTGGGAAATCCCAAGCAAGTAAGGTTGATTCTTTTATCATTCCCCTAAAGGCAGGTTAAACAGAGTGCAAGTATACGGTAGGCCCTCAGTTTTAAGTGACTTCAACATGTATAATTAACCCTGGCTGTGAGGTTCAGCAAAAGTTCCAGTCTCTAAGAATGAAAGGTATTTTCATGATATTGTATAGCCACAATCCACAGCATTTCTTCTGGAAAATCATTGGCCTTCCTAAATCTGGATGTGCTGTCTCCTCATTGGACCATGACCTCTACCGCACCACTCCACTTAGTAATTGCTCACTTCTCTGGACGCTGCTTCTGCAGCTCAGAGAGAACAATCCCTCTCTGACTGCTCACCTTCACACATGCCTGGAGTCTGTTCGCTTTTCCTGTCCGTGGCAGTTACTCCCAACCCAGGCCCGGATGTAAGCAGCCGGGAGAGCAGAGCAAGAACGGCTTCAAAGGAGCTAAAGGCTTTGGGAAGCACTTTATCTGATTTCACTTATGGAATGTAGACTCTATTCTTTATCTCTGGGGTCTTTTCTGCTCAGACTCCCGGAGCTACATGAGTAGAAATTCAACTTAGGAAACTGGTAGCAGGTAATTGGGGTGGGGATCCCCATTTCCATGCCTCTGTGGTGGCCTTAGGGTAACAGCCAGATTCTGATAGTGCTTCAGCTCGGTTTCAGTGAATTTCGGTAAAGCTTATCAGGTGGCCAGCGAGGGAAACCCCTCTTCCCTTTTTAGCGTGGGCTATTTCAGCGCGCGACACAATCTATTAAATCTAAAAAGTACAGGCAACAGAAAAAAAATGTGACAGAATCCGTTTAACTAACTCTCTTTTGCAAAGAAAGTTTATGCTTCATGGAAAAGAACAACGAAGTTTTGAAACTTCTTATATTTTGGCTGGCTGCCCGTGTTGTTTTCAATGCAGGACAATTATGAATGAGGAGGTGAACAGTGGGTCAACAGGTAATGCTAAATAGTAAGATTTTTAGGTGCTGTTGCGTTTTTAATTTTCCATTTCAAGGGATCTTATGAAAATACATTTTGGCAGTAAAATGCTGAATGAACTTCTGAGATTTTTTTCTAGGAAGAAGAAAGCACCTTCCGCAAATGGCCAGTCCCCACACACGTGCTGAATCTATTAAAGACTTACACGGAAGAACAACTGTCCTATGCAGCTTTAACTTTTTATTTGAAAAGACAGAAACTTGGGCGGGCAAGGTGGTTCAGCAGACAAAGGGGCTTGTCCCCAAATCCTGACGGCCTGACTTTAACTCCCAGGACCCACAAATTGAAAGGAGAGAACCAACTCCTGCAAGTTGTCCTCTAACTTCAATTGCACCTTGGTATTCACACACACACACACACACACACACACACATAAATATGAAAAAAAGACAAAAATGTTAAAGGCTTCAGTTGAGAAACTTTGAAACTTGAAGCACCATTTATTTTAAAAACATCCTTCAAGTCTGTATAATATATGAACATAACACAGAGATGTTAGAAATGCAGGGAAGTGACAGAGTATAGGTGAGAAGAGAGAACACAGCAGATTTCTATAACATGGGAAACAGATTTCTATAGATCACGATGTACAGAAAGGTCAATGTGGGGCTGTCTCCCTGGGCTGAGTTGTGAGTTAGAAGCAGCTTCCGTGGTATTGATTTGTTAGTATCTGTTCACACATTTTAACTTAACGTATCTTTAAAGAAATGAGTTGTCACAGCAGCCCACCATGAGACTTGATTCATCTGTGCTCAGAAGATCCCATCAGTCTGCCTTTATCTCCCAGATTCAAGGTCTGGGATTCCGTGTTGCACTGAGTTTCTGGGTTTGCATATTCTCTCAGTTGGTGACAGTTCCCCAGCCCTCCCCTCATCTACCAGGAAATGATATTTGGAAGAATACTGGATAGCTACTTTAAACGATTTCCTGTAGTTTGGATTTTTCTAATGCTTTGTTATAAGCAGTCTTAACAATTGCACATTTGACATGTGAAGGACATAGATAAGCCCCTCTCATGGCAGTGACTCAGAAGGACCATCATATTGAGGTATGTCACACTGCTGATGTAACCTGCTCAGTTGGTAAGACTTATCTTGATGAGGGGTGAGGACTACACTGATCTATGAATATAAGACAAGTATTTAGAATGTCATTAGAGTTTATGCTGCTAAAATGGATGGGGGAAAGACCTTGGGGCATCAACCTTATAGAAAGAACTACAGGCAACTAAAGAAAGCTGAGAATGAGAGAAATAGTCTTCTCCAAGAACAATTACACCAACTGGTAATCCAGTACCCGGTGGTCAGGCCTGGAAACATATATAGAATTCACAGTATACAGACTGAGCACATTGTATTTATGTATTTACAAATATAGAGGCTGAATATAATATATAATCTGAAAGAAAGCAAGGTGGTGGGGTGCATGAGAAGGCTCAAAGGGAGGAAAGAGAAGGTGGAAATGATATAATTATGTTATAATCTCAAAAGTAAAAGAAATAATTTGAAAAACAGATTGCATCTCCCTGTCTTTCTACTTAAAAGTTGCTGATTTCTTTCCAGTAGCTATTTCGAGGGAGATCTTTTCACATTGCAAATTTTGTGTTTCTCCTTCACGTTTTCTGTGTTTAAGTGAATATTCATTAGTGGATTTTGCCTTCAATAGATACTGCTGTGGTATTCTAATGGTTAATTTCTATTGTCTTTCTTATATTCATTAATTTTTGTTTTGTTTTTTAAATTAACTAATTTGTTTAAAGCTTTTTTGTTTTTTATGATTATAATTTAATTATATCATTACCCCTCCCTTTTCTCTCTCCAACCCATCCTATGTACTCTCTACATTGATCTTTCAAATTCGTGGCCTACTTTTCCTCTAATTATATATATATCTATCATTCTATTTTCCACAGCAGTTGTACCACTTACCATTCCCACCAACAATGTACAAGGTTCAAGTTTCTTAAGAAATAGTCCAAGTACATTTTAGAATAAGTATTCTGCTACTGGTGTAATGATACTCTTTGTCTGTTAGACCTAGCTGGCTTATAGCATCATGCGAGCTGTCCATTTTTTTCTTTGTCCTTTCCTGTCTGATTGTTCTGTAATTAACAGTCGAATGTTGACACCTCCAGCTGTTACCATAGAATTATCGATTTCTTTCTTTAATTTATTAATTATGTTTAATATATTTTGAATGCCTGTTATCATGTTTACAAAGTTTTAAGTGTTTATATATTCTTGCTGTATTAACATTTATCAACATATAATTTTTTTGTATCCTGTAACCTTTTAAATTTTAATAACTATTTTTACCCTCTATGTTTACAAGCTTCTCAGTCTGCATACATATATATATCTGTGTCTTCAGGGATAATAACTGATGTGCCCCTCTTTCCCCGGGGAAGACTTCTCCTCTCAGCATTTACTTTTTGCCTGTGGTTATGTAGAGTTGAGGTATCCTGGGCTTTCCCCATTCATGTCCATTGATGTCATCTTTGTTCAGGTCATGTTTGAGCTTTCATGTTGGTTAAACTTTATGGGTGTACCTTCTGACATTACAATCTTTCTAGCCTTTCTTCCCTAATAACCCTTAAACCTTAGTTGTGGGTTAATGACCCAAAACCCTGTTTTGTAGATGTATCCTTTGGGACTGGGATCCAGAGCTCTGCATTGTTACCAGTTAAGGCTTTCTGAAATGGTTTCTATAACTACATTCCAAGTATCTGTTCTTATATCCACATATTCTTTCCCTTTGTTGGGGAAACTTCTCTTTGCAGTATGCATGAATTTTAAGAGCTACTCTCTCTCAGTCTTTTATCCATTCAATTACTTTTATGACAATTACTTGTGAATCTTATTGATACTTCTACTGATATTATCTATAATAGTATAATTAGCTTTCCCATGATTTGGACATTAGAAGCAGGTATTTGACTTGTGAACTTTGACATGTTTTCATTTTTTTCCCCCAACATAATGTTTTTATTGATCATTAGGGAATTTCACATCATGAACCCTGATTACACTCACTTCCCAGTCATCCCAGGTACAGCCCCCACATATATGGAGGCCAAGAAGAAGGAGGAGGAGGAGGAGGAAGACAAGATGAGAAGGAGGAAGAGGAGGAGGAGGAAGAAACCATCACCACCACTACCACCACCACCACCAACAACAACAAAAACAAGTCCAATTTTTGTTGCCCATATACTCACTGGAGCATGGTCAAACTCCTAGTGGACAGCCATTTAAAGAAAACTGAGTCCTTTCCTACCCACAGCCTCTCCAGAAGCCGTCAGCTGTGGAGAGCTACCCACTTGAGGCCATGTTGATGTCTGTGGTCCTTGCTACCACAGAGGGCCATGTATGGGTTTGTGGTTCCTTCTGCAGCCATGTTGATTTCTGTGGCCTCTTTTACCACCTTATCACCGGGGACCATGCAGATGACCCTGATCTGTACTGCTGCCTGAAGCCGTGCTGGCGTCTGTGGGCCTTGCTGTTGCCTAGGTCCATCTCTCTCTCTCTCTCTCTCTCTGTCTCTCTCTGTCTCTGTCTCTGTCTCTCTCTCTCTCTCTCTCTCTCTCTCTCTCTCTCTCTCTCTCTCTCTCTCTCTGTCTCTCTCTTTAGTACTTCCCCCACCTTCTGAACTACAGGGTATTCCAGGTTCATCATAGGTTTCCTGCTCTTCTGGTATTGACAACTTCTGTAATATTAAGGTTAATTTTAGGTTGCCTGCTCGTCTCTCATGTTGACTATTTCTGTAATACCAGGAGATTTAGTGTCTTTTCTTGGGAATCAGTATGCATGCATATGTCTATGTCTATGTCTATGTCTATGTCTATGTCTATTTGAGCTGTAAGTTATTTTCCTTATTTGCTGGCATGTCATTGATTCTGAACCCCAGTGGTTTTTTTTTATTTTAATCAATATTTTGCTTTCTTTACTAATGTGGTTTTACATTACCTTGAAATTCCACAGCATGAGAGTTCTAACGATTTTTGTTTCAAATCTTCTTTGTCAATCAATTTGTCAGTTTGTTATCATCTACAGAAGAATCTGATGAATGTTTCCTAGAGTTTTCACTGAAGCTGTGGACTATCTTGGGGTAGGTAAACTGACCTCAACAGTAGAGAGTCTGCCAGATTTTTATTTTTCATATGCGGGCTTTTGCTCAGGCAACTCACTGTTGTTTGGCTCTTAAACATCTCTCAAAGTTTTATGTTAAATACTTATTTACCAATCTTGGTGGAGATTATATAATTAGCCACTGTAGGATAGAACACTTAGGTGGATGGGTCTGATGGAAGGAAGCCAGGTCATTGGCAGCATTTTTTTTTAAGGGATAAAGTGGCCCAGGCTGCTACAATTTCTTTTGCCTCCGAGAATGCTATGAAAGAAACAGGGCAGTTCTACCCTGACTCCTCCCCTGTTGTTTTGCACTGCCACGGGCCCAGAGGTGTAGACAAACCACAACAGTCTGATCGCATTGAAGCTGTCAGCCAAATAAACCCCACCTCTTTCTAAACTGATTTATCACAGGATTTGCCACATTGACACAAACTGAACACACTCCTAACTTCCTAAAGGTCTTTTTTTTTGGGGGGGGGGGAGGGAAATTGAAGGCAATTTACTAAAATCCTACTTAAGGAATCTGATTTCAAAACATGAGTCTTTGACTTGAGAAACGGGTCACAATGAGGTTCAGTAAGATAGCCCAGTGAGTAAAGATGCCTGTCCCCAAGCAAAGCAACACAAGTATCCCTGGACACATGGAAGAAGAAGGAACTCAGTTCCTACCAATTATTCTCTGACCTCCATCCATGCTTTGTGGAATGTGTATTCTCTCCCAATAAATAAAATGTAAAAGCAATAGATAATTTTATTTTTGTCTCTCCCTTGTCAAGAGCAGATAGACTGAGAGAAAAAAGAGAGAAGGAAAAATTCTCCATATGGTAGGAGAGCCATAAGAGAATGTCAGTCTTTGCTTCAAATGCCTTTAACAGCATTCACTATGCCCAAGCTGAGATACTGTCAAAATACTCAATGCCCTAAGAAGTGTAACATCTTTATTTGTAAATATTGCGTATGCCTCCTCTATGGTTCCTTTCTTACTCTGAATGGTCATGACATTTTGGTTCTTAGAGACGGAAAAACATATCTATGTAGGATAAGATAGCAAATATGTGGAATTATTTTTCCACCATGAATTCATTGTTTGTTGGAAATACCTTCGATTTCATTTATTGCAAGAGCTTAGAATAATCATTCCCAGTACATCTATTGTGGTTTGGAAACCAAAGAAGAAGTGCATGTGGTCTTTTACAGCCCATTTAGTTTTGAAGATTTTCAAGAATTAATGTGTTCGCTGACATTCTTTTTTCAACTTCATCCAATTCCATACAAGTTGCCCAGTTGGGAGAACATAATTAGGCCTCTGTTGTAGCTTCGAAATTAGTGATGCAAGGCCAGGATGCCTCAGAACAGTCTGAAGAGAAAACCCAAGAGAAGTCTCAACTGACATATTTCACTTCTGGAAGTGTGTATTCCCATTGATGGCTTTGTGGACATTTTTCTGATTAAGTAAACTGTGCTGTGATGTGGTACACAATATGCCCTGTGGTTTCAGCTGTTGGTTACCTTGGTATAGAAAGTTAAAATAGGATGGGATTATCTTTTGAAAGAAGGCCACTAGTGGATAATTTACTATTGATTTTATTTTATAATAAAAATGTGCTGAAATACACATAGTATAAAATTTACCATCCTAGTCATACTTAAGTGTACAGTTCTATAGCATTAAGTGCATCCATATTCCTGTGAAACCCACACCACTATCCATCTGCAGAACTCATTTCATACTGCAAAACTGAAATTCTATACCCATTAAACAATAACTCTCCATTTTCCTCTCCTTCCAGACCCTGGCAGACACCATTCTACTTTCTAGTTTTATGATTTTTGACTACTCTAAGTATCTCATATAAAAGAAATTATATAGTATTTGTCATTTTGTAGCTGGCTTATTTCACATATCATAAGTTCCTCAAAGTTGTTTCATGTTATAGCACAGCTTAGCATTGTATTCCGTCTAAGGCAGAATAATATTCCATTGTAGGCATGCACTACATTTTGGGTATTCATTCACACATTGATGGCTATTTGGGTTGTTTCCATGTTTTAGCTATTACGAATAATGCTGCTATAAACATGGGTGTGGACGGATCTCATTAAGACTCTACTTTCGGTTGTATGGTTTTTTCCAGCAGTGAAATCGTTGGATCCTATAGTAATTTCATTATAATCTTTTTTGAAGATCTATCATTCTATTTTCCACAGCAGTTGTACCACTTACCATTCCCACCAACAATGTACAAGGTTCAAGTTTCTTAAAAAATAGTCCAAGTACATTTTAGAATAAGTATTCTGTTACTGGTGTAATGATACTCTTTGTCTGTTAGACCTAGCTGGCTTATAGCATCATGCGAGCTGTCCATTTTTTTCTTTGTCCTTTCCTGTCTGATTGTTCTGTAATTAACAGTCGAATGTTGACACCTCCAGCTGTTACCATAGAATTATTGATTTCTTTCTTTAGTTTATTAATTATGTTTAATATATTTTGAATGCCTGTTATCATGTTTACAAAGTTTTAAGTGTTTATATCTTCTTGCTGTATTAACATTTATCAACATATAATTTTTTTGTATCCTGTAACCTTTTAAATTTTAATAACTATTTTTACCCTCTCCTATTTACTTATTTACTCTTGAGATTGTCTTTTCTTTTTCTTTTCAATTTTTATCTTTGTATTGGAAATGAATTTCTTATAGACAAAACATAGTTAGATCATTTTAAAACACCCATTCTACAGATCTCCATTTTTTTTTATTGCAAAGCTTAATCTGTCCTGATGTAAAGAAATCACTGATAAAGAGGTACTTACCCATTTTGCCAGATACTCAGGGTATTGTTCCCCCAATTCCATTACTCCCTTCTTTTCTGTTAGATTGAGCTGTCAACCATGGACTGCTTAAATGTCTTCTTTCCTTTTGTGGATGTTTTATATTTAGCTTCTTTGTGCTTTTCAAGGGAAGATTACATTGGCTAATTATGAATAAATTCATAACACTCTAATTTATACTGTTCAATAACATATGGAAAGCTCCTTTGTGACTGTCCACATTGTTTTCCATTATTAATGTCACAAACTACCTTTATGAAATGTGTAGAAAAACATAACTGCACCCATTTTATGAATCAATCACCTTAGCTACATAACAGCAAAATGAGAAGTTACTAAGCAAATGCATAAAGTACCACATTTTAAGTTTGTAATTTAAAGGCAGTAAGTATTGTTCTATATGGTATTCAAATGTTTGTGCATGAATATTGAAAGCATCCCCAGTTTTTGTGTATAATCTTCTTTCAATAATCAATACATGTACCCAGTTATTCATATATATCTGCATAGAGAGGGACAAGACTGAATGTTAAAATTGGTGAATCTGGATAAATTGTATGTGGGAGTTATTTACTTATGCTCATAAATTTCTTAGAACTTGATTTCGATACAAACAGTTAAGGGACTACAGAGGTAGCTCAGTACGTAAGAATATGTACTGCTCTTATAGAAGACTTGAGTTTAGTTCCTAGAGCCCAAATTGGGTGTCTCATAATCACCTGTATCTCCAGCTCCAGTGGGATCCAAATCCTTCGAGGACAACTGTACTCACACACATGCAAACTTACACATATAGCCCCCACCTCATACATAGTTAAAAATACAATAAATGTAAAAAACCACAAAAAGTAAAAGTATAATCTTTTTAAACCAAAACTCTTGGTAATATAATTTTTTCCTTATAAAATAAATTTTAAAATGTCATCTATTGGTTTTGAAATTTTATTTTCTATGAGCTCCCACAGGACAACACAACAGTTTCTTTTTGATGCTGTAATACATTACTATGAAGTTATTAAAATGTACATTTTATCCTAGGATTTTGGAATGCTAGAGTCCAAATTAGTCTCAGTGAATTAAAAATAGAGCTGTGAACCTGGCTTGTTTTCTTCTGGCAACCCAGGGAAGGAATCCATCCCTCTGCCCTTTTAAAGGATCTATTGAGGGATTTCTGTCGTGATTATGTAGCTGGTAAGTGAGCACAGGATAGGATAGGCTAAAGTTAGAAAGGGCAGATCACAAACTGGCTGGAATACCTCGGGACAGAGTCATGCTGTTGTCCACAGACAGACAATCAAGAGAGACGATGCCAGGCAAAAGGGACAATTATAGATTCTGCTACTCTTTGGGGTCTCTGAGCTCATGGAACCCCCCCATGTTTCCATGCAAGGATTCCAGGTGATTAAGTCAGGCCCCTCTAAGGTTAGACTGATTTTTAGCTACCATAAGTCACCACAAGTCAACTGATTAAGGATTTTAATTGCATCTGAAAAGTCCCTTTCAACAGAACCTCTTTGGCTAAACACTTGGGAGCAGTGTGGAGACCACCAGCTGCCTGCTTCCTTTCTCTCTTCCTCTAACTCATACAAGAATTTCTCACCCAGGCACATTATAGGGAGAGAGTTCCAGACTCTGAGCTTCAGCCTAGCCAAGTTAGTTGACACATCATAAAGCTATAGCAGGAAGGGAGGAGTGAAGGAAATTTGGTGTGAAGTTTCCTGGTTGGAGACACTGAAATAAACTCTGTGGAGACAGGCAAGTGTGTGAAACACAGAGCTACACAGCAGAAGGACTGCCATTAATTTACACTCTCTGTGGCTGTCATGATCTAAGACAGAATGGACAGTGATTAGAGAAACACACCTTTTAATATCAGTCAGCCTCCTTCTGGATGTCTCCTCTGTTTTAGTCTGCGGTCATTAGGCCACATGTCTTCAGGAGTCTTGAGTGTATTACCACTGGGAACTGACAGATGACACCAAGGCTTGAAGCTTTCCTGTTGGATTTTATTGCTTGGTAGTAACATTCACACCTCTTGGCCTCTTGGCTTCTCTGTAAAAATGGCATCTGCTCATCTCTCTAGGGTATACACATAGGAAACTGAACATATGTGGGATAAAAGGGGTTGGGGTGGAGCAGATGTAAAGCCACTGCCTCACTCACTATAAGAGCCATTTATAGATCTTCTAAGGCGGCTGTGCCTCGTGCTCTTCAGCTTCACACATCATCATTGGAAGTTTAGAAACGTCCTTACAGGGCATGCATTGCTTCCTGGAATCCATACAATGTTACATCCTGCATTTAGAGGGAAAAGTGACCCATGATGAGTTTTAATGTGTTCAGCCAAGTCTTGTGGTTTCATGATTTGAGGGTATGTTTGTATCTGTGGCATAAGCATGTATGTGTGTGCAGGTATGCTCAGATGTGCAGGTATGTGTAAAGATCAGAGGTTGACATTGGAATGTCTATTTCTACCGCTGGCCACTTTGTATTTTAAATAAAGTCTCTCTAACTGAACATGGAGCTTGGCATTTCACTTAGGCTGATTGGCCAGTGAGCCCCAAAATCTGCCTGCCTTTGCTCCTGAGCACTAGAGTTACAGATATAAATCCAGAAGTTTTACATGGATGCGGAGATCCAAATTCAAGTCCTCGTGCTTGTACAGGAAGTACTTAAACATCAAGCCATTTTCTCAGTTTTGGTTTATTGATAAAATTAATTTATTGAATGTGAAATTTAGAGGGGGAAAGCCTAAAGCTACCTTTACTGAAAATGAATTGTATACTGCTTTTATACTCATTTGTTTTCTCCACAGGCAGTCCAAGACATGAAGCTTATTGTCTACTCTTTGCCAATGAGAATTTGTTAAGTCTGGCTTTTAGGAAATGAATGGCAGAATCAGGCTTTGAATACATGTGTGGCTGAGCTAAGGTTAATGTTTTATTAACTATGACACAAATCAACATTTATTTGAAACTTGATGGTTATACCACAGTCAGGTAGTGAATATTCACATCAATGATGTTCTCTTACAAATTGATAGAAAAGTTGCAGTCTTCAAGTACTCCATTGCTGAAAATTGGCATCAAACAATCAAACAACCCCCACCCCCCACAAACTCATAAAGAAAACATAAATGCTTTGGGAGTCAGTATGGCAGTTTCTCAGAAAATTGGGAATCAATCTTCCTCAAGACCCAGCTATACCACTCTTGGGCATATACCCAAGGAATGCTCAATCATACCACAAGGACACATGCTCAACTATGTTCATATCAGCATTGTTCATAATAGCCAGAACCTGGAAACAACTTAGATGCCCTTCAACTGAAGAATGGATTAAAAAAATGTGGTGAATGTACACAATGGAGTACTACTCAACAGTAAAATCAATGACATCATGAAATTTTCAGGCAAATGGATGGATCTAGAAAATATCATCCTGAGTGAGGTAACCCAGACTCAGAAGGACAAACATGGTAAGTACTCACTCATAAGTGGATACTAGATTTGAAGCAAAGGATAACTAGACTACAACCCTCAGTTCCAGAGAAGTTAACTAACAAGGAGGACCCAAAGAGGGATGCATAGATCGCCTTGGGAAGGGGAAATAGATGAGATCTCTATGAGTAAACTCAGGATGAGAGGTGGGCAATGGAGGTTAGGGCATGGGGGATGAAAACATAAGGGAACGGGATGCTTGCGCTTGAACAGGGATGGAGTGGAAAAGCAATGAAAGAGATACCATGGTAGAGGGAGACATCATGGGGACAGGGAGAAACCTGGTGCTAGGGGAGTTCCCAGGAATCCCCAAGGATGACCCCAGCTTCTACTGCTAGCAATAGTGGAGAGGGTGCCTGAACTGTCTTACCCCAGTAATCATGTGGGTGAATACCTTAACTGTCATAGAGCCTTTCTCCAATAACTGATGGAAACAGATACAGAAATCTATAGCCAAACACCAGACAGAGCTCCAGGAATCCAGTTGAAGGGAGAGAAGAGGGATTCTATTGTAGCTAGAGTTTTCCTGCCTGGCCCACAGTCAGGACAAATCTCTGACACCCGCCAGTCCCAAGCCACTCAAACCCAACCAAGTAAACACAGAGACTTATATTGGTTACAAACTGTATGGCCGTGGCAGGCTTCTTGCTAACTGTTCTTACAGCTTAAATTAATCCATTTCTATTCATCTATACCTTGCCACGTGCCTTGTGGCTTACTGGTACTTTACATCTTCCTTGTCCTGATGGCGGCTGGCAGTGTCTCCCTGACTCAGCCTTCCTTCCCAGCTCTATTCTCCTCCTTGTCCTGCCTATACTTCCTGCCTAGCCAATGGCCAAACAGTGATTTATTTATTGACCAATCAGCAACACATTTGACATACAGACCATCCCACAGCATTCTATGAGCAAGGGCATCAAGATCATGATGGGGAAACCTACAGAAACAACTAAACCAAACTAGTGGGAACTCATGAAGTTTAGATCAACAGCTGTGAAGCCTGCATGGGACTAGACTAGGCCCTCTGCATAGCAAGACAGTTGTGTAGCTTGATCTGCTTAAGGGACCCCATGGCAATAGAATCAGAATCCATCCCCAGGTTTTTTGGATCACACTACCTTTGGTGGGACACCTTGCATAGCCTTGAGGCAGGGGGAGGGGCTTGGACCTGCCTCTACTAAATGTACCAGGCTCTGCTGACTCCCCGTGGGAGGCCTTACCTTCTTGTAGGAGGGAATGAGGGGTGGGTTCGGGGGAGGCTGGAGGGGCAGGAGGAGGGAAGAGGATGATCTTTGATTGGTATGTAAAATGAATAAAAAATTCTTAATAAACAAAACAAAACATAAATGGCTAGAACAGTAGTGAAATTGAATGCCAAGCAGGGTAAAGTTTGTAACATCTGTTCTTTGATTGATTTAGACATCTTGAGCTAGACACATATGATGATGAAAAGATAAATGTGATATAAACTATGAGTGTGGCAGTAGATATGGCATAGATTATCATAACATACGACAGTTTGATCAAGAAAGAACAAAATTTGGTAAGTCAGGAAGCAGAAATTCATAGAATTTGCAACAATTTTCATCATATAGACACAATCACCTTGTATCTCCTACATTAGAGAATTTCCATATTTGAAAGTTCAGTCATTTTGAATTAGAGCTGGTTTGTATGTGTCTGAGAGTTTTCATAATCAATCTGACTGCCATGCACTGGAACCAGAGACACAGTAGGAAAAACTGAAGTATCATCAATTGCCTCAAAGAGCAAGATATTCTCAAGTGGATGTTTTACATTTTATTTTTAAAATGTCATTTAAAAATAACCCACAATCGTTGTGAAAGTTTCCCATATCCATCACCTCAGATATTATCATGTCCTTGTGGTAAAAATACTCAAGTTATCTTTTTTGACCTATTTGGAAATACATAAACCATTATCATTTACAACAATCATCCTACTATGTGCTAGGACATCAGGATTTGTGTTTATAGCTATGTATCCCAGTTGTTCAACTTGTCTCTAGTCTATCTCCTTCCTGATTTTCACAGTCTCTGGTAACCAGTATTCTACTATGTATTTCTATGAAATCAACATTTTTAGATCCTAGTGTGTGTTCATGAAGTATTTATCTTTCTGCGCCTGACTAATGCCATTTAAAATAGGTTGCTTATAGGTTTTGTTAATCAACTAATTTACAGTATGGTTTGAATTTTTTGAATAACATTCTAGTCTCTGACTTGGCATCGCCATTTAAATGATTGCCGCTGCCACCTTTCTCTTTCCTAGAATAGAGATGCAGAGACAATACAACAGCTACAGTGAGGGATGGAATTCACAGTAATGTGCCCTGCAGGTAGAGGAGGACATCAACAGATAATAAATCAACGCAGGAAGACAGACTGCTTTGCCTTCCAGAGGAAAGTTCAGATAGGGTATGCCACTGGCAATACCTCTCTCAAGAACAGCATAGTGCTACTCGAGAAGCCCATGTGATGCTGAGGGTGGGAAAGGATGCAGAAAAAGGGGGAAAGTGTATATTCACAGGCAGATCAGAGGAAAAGCATTCTGGTGTGTTCTGTGTTGGTGGTCAGGCAAAAGTTGTTTACCAGACACTTAACAAAAAATGAATTGGTATGAGCACGGGAAAGCAATGGTTGAACCCTAGCATAGGTTTTGAGATTGCTATGGTTCCCACAATGTTGCCGTGAGTTTCCCTGTTACAGTCTCATTTTGACAGCTTGTCACATGTGTCTTCACAGATTGATTGACTAATGACTCCATTAATCAACTGACTTTTCACCTATACCTTTACTTCTCAGCTTCTTTTACAGCTTATTATTATTATTAAAATGATTAACCTCCTGGTTGAGTCCTGACATACATAGGATGTGACAAGTGAACTAGATATTTGGTTACTAATCTCCATCTTGAGAAGTACTCTTCCAACACTATTTAGATCTGGACATGGTAGTGCCCACCCACCTGTAATCTCAGTGTTTGGAGATAAAGACAGGATTACTATGAGGTTGGGGTCTGCCTGGCCTATATAGTGAGAACATGATTTAAAAAAATTATAAAACAAAGCAAAACAACATCTTTTTCAGGAAAAGCTTTTGATTAGCATCAGGGGAAAATGAAAACTTAATACTTGAATTCCTAGGTGGTGGGTAGAGGGAGATTATCATTAATTAATTAGTTTATTTAATACTTACAAAGAAAGCTCCAAAATGCACCTGTGCTGTGAAGACACAATTAAGCTAAAATAGACTTACTGTATAATTTACTGTTAAGCAGACCTGGGGAAATAGTAATAAACCTTCCTGTAACTCAGATAGATTCTGAAATCGTGCTAAAAAAAAACCAGGATAAAAGAATCCTGGCTTTGGTCTTCTGTACTCCTGGTGTTTATAGCCATTAGAAAGACAGACAATTAAAAACTAATGTCATAAATAAGTCTGAACAATCAAGGATAAGGAAGACTGAGAGGATAGATCTCAGATGACAAATTACAGTGTAATTGGTTCATTCAAAGCTAGTCTTCCTCTCCCCTCCCCCTCTCTCTTATTCTCTCCCTCTTTATCCATCTCCATCTCTTTTTCTGAACCCTTTGTCGTCATCACCACCACCATCATCATCATCATCATCATCACCATCACCACCATCATCATCACCATCATCATCATCATCATAATCATCACCATCATCATCATCATCATCATCACCATTTCTCTCTCTTCTCCATTCTATCTCCTTCCCTCTCTCACTGTGTCTATTTTCCTTGTGTTCTTTAGTGACTATCACACCAATACTGACAGAGAAGGAGCCAGCTAGGGTCACTTACATAGGAAGTGAGTAAGCAGATAGAATAGCATTTCAAAGTGTCAGAAAACAATGTTCATGACTTGGGCGCATCTGTGTTGCAAGATGGACCTTATCCTGGGAAGCAGCTCCTGTGCAGTTACACAAATCCTGAATTGGATGTGAGTGAATATCCATGTTATCTATGTTTCTTCTATTTCCTTCTGTTTCTTTTTGGTTTGGAACCAGAAATTTTATCCTTAGCATTGACCTACCCTTTCACTAGCTGATGGGCAAGTTATTTACTCTCTATGACTTCCTTTTAACTTTTCTTCTCATGTGTAAGATGGTTGTCATCATCTTAATACCTCATGAGGTTGTTTCCAAAGTAAAATAAGAATAAGACTATAAAATTTCAGACAGTCCTGAGCACATAATATCCTTCACATAAAAGTTACCTCTTGTAACTGTTGCTATTATGAGTATGATTTTCATTATTATTGGGTCATAAAACTCCTCAGTGAAACATGTGGACTCTTCTTTCATCTAGTTCTCTGTGCAAAGCACAGGCACATCATTTTTAAATTGTTTCCAAGGTTTCTTCTTATATGGTCTTATAAATCTAAATCACAATTGTTGTCAACATGTCTAAAATATTGCAATAATAAAATAAATACCTGTTTTCCCATCTAAGAGATATGTACTAATAACCTGCTGATGTTTTTTTTTCCCCATGTTTCACTGTGAATTTTATGTGGTGGGAAGTGTGTAACATACTGTATATTCTTGACTTTTTATATTAGATTATATTCTAATTTGAAATGTACATGTTCAAATAAAATAGAAGTAAATAAAATTTGTATGTTCATTATAGAAAAAGTAGAAATACTTATAAAATTTATCTCTAAGCATTAAGAATATGTAGCTCTTAATTTGTGTGGTTTAATAAAACTTATTTCCATGATTTTTGTTTGTTTGTCTTTTGTGTTTCAAAACAGGGTTTCTCTGTGTAACAGTCCTAGCTGTCCTGGAACTCACTTTGTAGACCAGGCTGGCCTTGAACTCACTGAGATCCACCTGCCCCTGCCTCCCAAGTGCTGGGGTTAAAGGTGTGTGCCACCACTACCAGGCTATTTCTGTGATTTTAAAGAAAAGTAGTTGAAATGATATGATATACAATAAATTGATCTTGACCAACAGAATATATTTATCATCCTATATGAGAAAATTATAAATAGTTATTTACTGAGAGATAATATCAACCTCTCAGTACATTTATTATTTTTTTTAGTTGACAAACACTTACCTTCATATTAAATTTTAAGACAACAAAAAAGTTATTTAAATAACTTGAGATGCAATCTGACATTATACTACAGATATGTCTCTGCTTTTATAAATAAAATAAATAAATTTTCAATATTCTGCTGATTCAATCTCTTACATACCCAAGAGATAGTCATACTTGGTTTATTAGTTATATCCTTATTCCTGTGACAAAATGCCTGACAATAAGCAACTCTGTAACCCCATAACTCATACAGTTTGCATTCCTGAAAAACTACCATATTGTATAGGAAGAAGCATTTGTTTTTGGTCATGGTTGGAGGTGAATCATCAGTCATAGAGAGGGAAGACAAGGAGTACATGAGTCAGCTGGTTGCAGTGTGTGTGATGTAGGAAAGCAGGGTGCGACGAATGTACTCCATTTGATTTATACTTTCCCCTCTTCTTATTTAGTCTAGTATCCTAGCCCATGGGATACTGTCATCCTCATTCATTGTGGGTCTTCCTTCTTCAGATAAATCTCTGTAGAAACATCTTCCCTAATATACCACAGAGATGGATCTCTCAAGTGACTCTTACTCCAGACAATGAAGGGTAACTATCAAAAGTCCGCTTCTTGCCAACTTCATACTTGCCAACTTGATTCTTGAACTTTCCACCCGAACACATCACTTTTAATTCATAACATTTCACCATGGCCTGTTTTACATTAATCTCACAGTGCAACGTGATTTAATCCATTTCTCCAATTCTCCGAAGTTGTAAAAGTTCTAACATTGTTCAGAAGTGAAGTCTACATTCAGAGGGTTTATGGAAACTCAGACAATCTCTTAACTATCACAGAAGGAACATCCCCAATCCAGAAGCGTGGGACGAGGACACATACATTAATTTTCCTGTTGCTATGTTAAAATACCTAATAAAAACAACTTAGGGAAGGAGGATTTATTTTGGCCCGTAGTTGGAGCTTACTGTCTATCTTGATGGGGAAGACACGGTAGCAGGAACATGTGGCTGATCTCATCACATTCACAGTCAGGAAGCAGAAAAACTGAATGCTTGTGCACACCCTCTTTTGCCATTTTTACGAAGTCTGGGACCCAGTCGATGGAGTGATGTCATCCAAATTCAGAGTGCGTACTTCCACCTTAGTTAACCTATTCTAGGAACTCCTTCATAGATATGCCCAGAAATTTGTTTCCTATGTGATTCTAGATCATTTAAAGTTGACAACCAATACTACTAATCAAATCATAGAATGGAAATATCAATCCAAAGCAAAGGTGAAACTTAATACGGTAAATACCAAAACCTGCAACTCCCCATGTGAAATCTGGAGCTTATGATGAAGTAATCTAGGCTTAAATAGTATTAGGTAGATTCACCCCTCTAGCTCTGGCACCTACAGTACACAAAGTCTCTACCACAAGTGGGGTCCACATTGTGCTGGAAGCTTTCCTTGGTGGATATACCATGGTCCTGGAAATTCCTAGGTTTTTCCATTATAATTTAGGCTTCACTGTCATGACTTCACACATGACCTTTCAGCATTTCCTTAAAGAGAGTCTGACTGTGCCTCACCTTGCATGACTTCAGAGACATTCTAGCTTGGTGTAAGTCTCCATAACCCCATAACTCATACATCTTGCATTCCTGAAAAACTACCATATGAATGATGCTGGTACATCCTCTGGACAGATGTGTCCCGGTCTCCTGACACAACTGCAACCAAGTCTGTGTATCTTGGTGACTAAACCTGAGAAAGCATTTCCCTAGGCAGTTGTTTCAGAGCAGCAGTTCTCAACCTATGGGTCTTGACCCTTTCAGGGGTCACATATCAGGTATTTTGCATATCAGATATTTATATTACAACTCATAACAGTAGAAAATTACAGTTAGGAAGTAGCAATGAAAATAATTTTATGGTTGGGCTCACCACTGCATTAAAGGGTCGTCGCATAGGAAGGTTGAGAACCACTGTTTTAGAGTAAGTAGAATTCTCAGTTCAGGCTCTTTCTTTTGAAATGAATTTGATGCCCCAGAGAAATAGTTCTTATTGTCCCAGTGAAGAGGGAGAGATTTATTCGAATTTGCTGATCTTTTTAACAACTGCAGCTGTTTCCTTTGCACCAATCTTGTCTGCAACTTTGAACATTCCAATATTCCTTTTTTTTGACAAACTGTAAATTTTTAAATGTATTTCTGCTCTTCCCTTTCTCTCTCTTTGATTAGCAGCAATAAGAAATAACCAGGATACTGCCTGAGTGTCCTCCTATCCTGAAATTTCCTTCACTGACTTAACTAATCTCAACTAATCAAGTTTGCAAGAAACAGGTCAGCCTATCATCTATCTATCTATATGTCTGTCTGTCTATCTATCTATCTATCTATCTATCTATCTATCTATCTATCTATCCATCCATCATCTATTTTCATTTTCTGTCTATTCTCTCTCTCTCTCTCTCTCTCTCTCTCTCTCTCTCTCTCTCTCTCTCTCTCTCATCATATATCTCAAATGTAACCAACATGACCTTGACCTTTATCCCAGTTCTTGGTAGAGCACACTGTCCTCTTTTTAAGGCCTCACGAATATCTTTACTATCTTTATATTTGCCTTTTGGTCTTCCAAACTCTGTTTATGATGTTCTTGGAGTATTCTGTGCCACAGTTCCTACCTCTTCTTCATTCCTCTGAAAAACCAGTTCCAAAAACCTACAAACGACATGGTCAGATTTATCACAACACTAATCTCACTCTTGGTACCTCTATCTTAGTCATTTTTTTCATCACTACGAACAAATACCTGAAAATAGGCAGAATAAGAGAGGAAGACTTTGTGTTGATTCAGAATTTGAGAGTCACAGTCCATTATGGGAAGGAAGGCATAGTAACTTGAGTTTGAGGTACCAGATTACATTGCCTTTATCACCTTACCCAGTGGTCTATAGAGGATGGGAACAAATAATGAGCCATACAGGTGTGTTGGGGCAATTAAACACAGCATTATGGGTGAAATTTATGTTAGATGTAAAGTTTGACTAATCTCTCATACAATTCAAACTAATCCAAGTGCAAGTATAATTTTCTGAGCAGGTGGATTTTTCAGTCTTTTCCTTGAAAACTCAACCTTGTAAACTGCATATTTCCCTTTATGTGAAGCCAAGGTTCTCATATACTTGGAGTTACAAAGGAGGAAACTATTAATAGTTGCCAAGGCAAATTTTACTCAACCTGTCCTAGAGGCTTAGAAAATTTTCTTTATCTTTGAAATTCAAAGCTTCTAGCAGAGAATGGGTATATTTTGTCTTGATTTCTCCCCCATCCAGAATATAGTAACTTATTTTAGATTTTTCACTCTTACATTTTAAAACTCAAGGTCCTCAAAGTTTACCAACACAGAAGTATATTTTTCAAATGTAGCT
Organism: Peromyscus californicus insignis; assembly: GCF_007827085.1. NCBI lineage: Eukaryota > Metazoa > Chordata > Mammalia > Rodentia > Cricetidae > Peromyscus > Peromyscus californicus. Next base: position 13,283,103 of record NW_026294480.1, on the reverse strand, counting down.
TTGATCATTGCTTCTGTGGGGGAGTTCCTTCCAGGTTCTCATCTACAGCACTTCATCTTTTCGCTTGATCAATTCTGCCATTTATTTCCCCCAGCAGAAGAGTTTTTCACCTGATTATATTGCTAACCTCCTTACATTGATTACTTATTCCATTCATTTGCTGTTCATGCTATTGTATTCTGGGTTTCTTCTGTCTTCTCTGTCATTCCATCTATTTTGTATTTTCCATTAATATCATATTTTCTACAACTATCACCATAAATATTTTTTAAAGAAACTTTGTTGTTCTTCTGAGATTTTAGGATGGTGCTTAAATGTATTTATTCACAACTTAAAGACTTGTGTGTCATACCAGGCTGTTGGTGAAGGGCTTGGTGGTTGTTTTATTTTTTCCTCCATGTATAGTTCCTATGACTCTTTCTTAAAATATTTATTTATTTTATGAATAAAATTTTATTTATTTTCCTACACGTATGTAGGAAACCTCATCTGTGTCTGGTGCTGATAAAGTTCAGAAGAGGGAAACAGATCCCCTGTAACTGGAGTTAGGGATGCCTGTGAACCCTACCTATGGGTGCTAGGAACCAAACCTGAGTCCTCTGCAAGAGCAACAGGTGCTCTTAACCAGCAACTCATCTCTCTAATTCCTAATGTTAATTTTATTTTTAATTCTTGAGACAAGGTCTTACTGTTTACCCTGGACAGCCTGTAAGGCATTAACTAGACCAGACTGGCCTCAAACTCACAAAAATCTGCCTATCTCTGCCTCCTAAGTGCTGAAATTAAAAGCATGTGTCACTATGCCCAGCCTCTCAGGAATCTCTTTCCTCTTGGATTTCCTTAGGCTAAAATCACAGAATCTCTACTTTGAGACTAGAGGAAAATTGAGAGTGGGACTGGGATACTGCTTTTTCTGGATACCTTCTTGGGGCTTCTAGTCTTCTGGTTCAAGTTCACAGTTTCTTTAAGTTCCTCATCTACCCAACTCCAGACCCCAGAGTCTGCTCACTGTTCTTTTATCCTTTCTTGCCTCCAAAGTAAGGAAAATTCTGCTGTTTAATCCTCTACTACTACTAATTTTTATTTTTTCTACTCTATCCACACTTATATAAATAGAAAGTTATTAAGCCTTCTATAATGGTAAATGTGTCAAAGTATCTAAGTGTAGTGCCCATTCTTTTGGTCAAATACTTGTCTAAATGTACTATAGTTTGGAAGTCATATTATGGATGTTATTACCATTTACAGTTCATTGTCTTTATATAAGTCAGATAGCCTTCTGTAAATATGGATTAGCCTCATCCAATCAGTTGAATATATTAAGGGAAAACCTGAGGTTTCCCAAAACAAATAATTCTATTTTATTAGGTCCATTTCTTAATCAATGTGTGTTGCTCTGAAGAGGAGCTGGCTGTTGTAAAACCTTTGACAACTACAGATAGATAAGGAATATTTACAAGCACACAACATTACTTACTCAAATTTCTGTTTCTTGGTTGTTTTTTTCAACTTATTTTGTGTTCCTCTGTGTTCATTATTACTCCATGCACTGGGAACCACAAACTTGGAAGACACTGTACTTAACGCATAAAAATTCTCAAACTCCTAGGAACCATGGAAATGCAAAGTAATGAAATGTAGTGAAGACAACAGGTGTGTTAAGAAAAGTGCCATGTGACCTCTTCTCTGTCCTAGATATTCAGAGCTCCAGGCTACAAGGATAGGTATGCTATATTACTTACATATCTGGGAAGAACTTTAGGATAACAGAGCTGCTTGTGTGGATCTGCCAGTGTTTTCCAGAGAGACCGAATCACCAGATGCCTTAGTTAGGGTTTCTATTGCTGTGATAAAGCACCATGACCAAAAGCATCTTGGGGAGAAAAGGATTTATTTCATCTTGCATGTCCTAATCACAGTTCATAATTGAGGGAGGTCAGGGCAGGAAATCAAGCAGACCAGGAGCTGATACAAGGGCCATGGAGGAGTGCTTCTTACTGGCTTACTCTTCATGGTGTGCTTAGCCTACTTTCTTATATATCCCAGGACCACCTGCCCAGGGTGGCACCACCCCTTATGAGATATGCTGTCTTAGTTAGGTTTTCTATTACTATGAAAAGACATCATTACCACAGAAACTCTTACAAGAAAAACATTTAATTGGGGTGGCTTGCTTACAGTTTCAGCAGTTCAGTCTATTATCATCATGCTGGGGAGCATGGCAGCATGTGGGCAGACATGATGCTGACTACATCTTGATCAGAAGACAACAAGAAGTGGACTGTGGCACTGGGCATAGCTTGGGTATATATGAGAACTCAAAGTCCACCCCCACAGTGACATACTTCCTCCAACAAGGCCACACCTAGTTCAAAAAAGCCACACCTCCTAATAGTGACATTCCCTACGAGCTTATGGGAACCGATTATATTCAGACTATGACATGTACCCTCCCATATCAATCTCTAATCAAGAAAATTTACTACAGACTTTCTCATTGGCCAATCTGTAGGAGAATTTTCTCAACTGAGAGTCTTTGTGTTTTACAAAAATGACTGTAGCTATGTCAAGCTGACAAATATAAATAAATAAATAAATAAATAAATAAATAAATAAATAAATAAATACATAAACAAATAAATAATAGCCAAGACAATAAAATCCATATGACATGGAAGAGGAGTTTAAGACTTGCTCCCATCATTACAGAGGCCCAAAAGCCAAGGAGATTCTTTCTGAAAGAGAATAAAAATAAGAAAAGATGGTGATGAGATTCAGTCTGAATATGAGGCCAGGAAGACCAAGAAAACTAAGGGTATATATCCAGATTTGGGGTCAGAGGCCTGAGAAGTAGAGGTACAAGTGCTGGAATGTCAAATCTCAAGAAACAAGAACTCTGTGTCCATTGGCAGAGATGTTCCAGCTCAAGATGATGCCAACCTGCACTGCCAACCTTCTTAGCTTTACTCACTCCACTGACCAAATGCTAAAGTCTTTACACAGACACACCCAGAAATAATGTCTTCCTAATCATCTGAACATCTTATAAATCAGTCCAGGTGATATATAAAATTAACCATCACTTAATGCAAACTGGATATGTTTATACTGATCCATCCTTTGCTTCAGTCTTTACAGTATTTTCTTCAATACACCCTCTCATTGTATTTAAAGTATAATGGAATCAGAAAGATTTTCAATATCTAACGATAAGTGTAGATATGCTACCAAATCTCCAAATTACATTTAGTGGCTCAGGTGGCATGTCCATGTAAAAAAGAAATGCTAGGCCAATATTCTGATTGATCTTTCCCCTCCTTTTCTTGGCCACAAGCAGACATTATAACCATTTTCTGAAATTTTATACATTATTTAATTCTTCCTCAAATTATAGAAGTATTTGAAATAAGTTCTTGTTTTCAGAGATATTATGATCTTTATGATTTGCTCATTTGATTAATTCATCAATATTTAGCAGGAATTTTACCAAACGTGAGTCAAACTTCGGGGGCTCTTCAGAAAGGTTGTCTCAGTAGCTGCTAGCCAGATGTCATTTGAAAACCAGAAGTCTGAGCCCATCATTGTTGATAAGAGGATGATTCATTCCATTTGGGTAAGTTATGTCTGTCTACGAAAGCAGACTCTTGATTGAATCAAAGGAGGTTTTCTTGGACAGCCTGGTAATTGCTTCAATTCTGCAGCTAGCTCTCGGATATTGCAAAAATGGTGTTTGAGGGAGTGGGGGATGGTATGTCTAATTGGAGAGTCTGGTTTTCTAAGGAGGCTGCTTTCATCCTGCTCTTCTTTGGAAATAATGAGGTTTGTAAAAATCACTGTAAATATATGTCTGAACATGTAACCCTCCTCACTCTCCTGCATGATTTCATAAGCAGCTGGTGTTGCCATGGCAGTTGAACAGAATAAACTTACTCATTTTAGGACATCTGTATCCAATACAGACTATCTGGCATGTCTCTGTCCCCCCTCTGTGTGTAACATGATGGAAAGCAGGCTCAGGATTTTGGGTGCCTGCCTCATGTACTTCTCCATATCATGAACAGCCACTTCCTTTCCAACTTCTCATAAATGCTACAAGGATTTTCGTTTTCCATTAAGAGGACAAGATTTTCTTTCTCTCTGTGATCTCAGAAGTCCTTGCAGCTGGTATTTGAGGAAAGTGAAGAAAAGGCCACTAGGCCCATGACCCATCCATCTGCTCTTCAACCTCATAATTCCCCAAACAGTCTTAACTTTTCATTTTGGTTGTGTAAATAGAAACAATAGATATAAAACAAACCATAATTGATACCAAAAGTTGAAGGACAAGATGGAGTGGTACCTGCTCATAAAGATTAAATTCAGGTCCATGTCCTCATTTGTTCTACATTTCAATTCTCCTTGAGTTCCCTACCCAAGGAGATCACAAGCTATACCAGGCTTAAAAAGTATATTTTTGCTTAGAAATTCTGATAAGTGATTTGAAATATATCACAAAGACATTTATTTAGTTTAACCTGATCTTGTCTTATTAGGAACAAAAGAGTTTTCTTTACCAAAAGAAAATGTTTTTTACTTTTTTTTTTAAAAGCAAAGTGAATAGCCTGTAACAGTAATTCTCAGTGTGTGGTCCTCCAGCAACATCAACATTCCTTAGAAATTAATGGCGATGGGAATTCTTTGGGCAAATCAACACAGAAAGAGCTGGGATTGGGATTCATCCCTGTATTTATTAGCAAGATTTCCAGGTGACTCTGCTAAAATTTCAAAACATCTGTTCCCTAGAGTCAGAAACAAAACCAGTATCTGTATAGAGTACTTTCTCAGACCTTGACACAGAAATTTTGGAGATGGCATACACCCTGTGAGCACACTCTTGAGTTATCTGGTTTACCTGCTTTCAAGTAATGAATTATCACAACAACCCATGCGTAAGTACTGTCATTCTTATTTTCAAAATGAGCTAACTGCAGCTAAGGACATTCCTAACGTCACACAGCTTAATCAGCTGAGTGCAGTCCAACTAAGTCCAACACAGCTAGACATCCTGGGGCTTATTACCAGGACCTGCAGGGACCTGGCAAGAAACTAGACATTTTCCACATTGAATCCAGGGATGCTCTAGAAGGAGGATATAAGGCTAAGTCCACGCCCAGAATATGAGATAAGTATCTTAAGAGAACAGATAGGTTAAAAGTTAATATGTGTGGCAAAGACTGTGTGTTATATGCATGTATATGTGTGTGATATTTGAGCACAGATTCCTTCAGGAACTTTTTATTTTTTTATTCCTAGTAAAATATTTTTCATAAGCATCAACTGCCCAGTTAGTCCTTAAGGTTTAGAAAGTTCTGTATCTCTTTGTGTCCAGAATACAGCCCTTGATAATAGGATTTTCCAAGGATAATTTTAAGCATTTTGGGGATGTTCAGAGTAGTTTAATTATGGACGCTCTGACTAGAGATTGGCTTGCTTTATGTTTACAATGTAACAGGACCTAGACCTTAGCACAGTGAACGCCATGTTAGAGGCACCATTCTGATCTCAAAACCCAGCACGTAGGCCAAACCCCTATCAAAATGACAACAAAGACCTAATCCATCAAAGACCCAGTCCATAGTTCCAGGAAAGTCCCTAAATGTCCTCATCTTGCTGTTTGGCTTTTGTTGTTCTGCTTCTTGGTAACTGAAGAATGACAACCAGGATGTGTTTTTGTGTGAAAAGGACAAGGGGTTGTTGAAAGGCTCAGGGCTGTATGATTTGGGCAAGTTCTCTAGGCAGCCTCTGGCTTGCAATAAAGACTTTCTTTTGGGCTTTAAGAGTGGCCACACAGTGGTCTCTGGTGGGCTTATCTTTCAACAAGTGATAGATACCTGTAAAGATATCAAACTTTCATTAATCATGAACGAAAGTAGATGTGAAATTCAAAATTCCTCCTGGGATGTCAGTAGAAGGCAACACAATATTGTGCGTAGCTGAGAGAATGAGCAAACTGTATTACTGTATTATTTTTGATACCTATGACTTGAGAACAATTTTAGGAAAGGGTCAATGGGGCAAAGGGTGGAGTTGTGATCTAATGAAAGTCAACTTTTCCCTTCCATCTGTGAGTCTGAACCTCTTGTTTGGACAGTTCCCTTCATGGTCACTAAATTGTTGAGGCAATAGCATGGATGGCTTTCTTGCCCTCTCTTGGACAGGGCAACAGGACCCAGGTAGGTGCCTGGGCTTGTCTTTTATTCCAGAATCCCTCATCTCTTCCACAAGCCATAGTCATTTTTTTTGGACTTTAGAGGAAGTACCGGTACATTGTTCATTATTTATTTTATCATGATTTGAGGTTGAAAAAACACTTTCTTTTATAATCTCTCACATCTCACCCAGTTACCTAAAGGAAGGAATTTTGGAAAATTCTCACAAGTGAGGAATAGGAAGCAAGGTAAAAATATGATTTTGCTTTTCTCCTAACTTTACTGGCCAGGGCCACAGCAAATTAACACGAAAAGTATGAACGGGAAGTCTATGGATGAACAGAAGTCTATCAACATGTTCATGCTGCATGCACATGGGAGTATCCAAAGAGGAACAAGAAGTGATTAGAATTTGAAATCTGTATACTTTGTGAGAAAAAGAGGGGAGAGAAATGCCTATGGGTTTTGTAAAAGATAAATGAGTCCTTGATTAGAGTAGGTGGGAGATATGATTGCATGTGACAGTTTCAGCCTGGATGTGGTATCAACTTTTCTTCCATGTGAAAGGTGAGTAACAGCCTAGGAAAGGAATTTGTAACAGCTGAGCTGTTTTGGGAGCCTTTACTTTTAGGCAGCAGAGATTTATAAAACTCATATGTCATGAGTATAGACTAGCCCTTAGGTGTAGGATGGCATATTGGGGGTCATCTTACAGCCACTGGGAACAGAGGAAGAGAACTGCTCCTAGAGTCAGATAACCGAGACAACATAGAGCTGGTGCTTTGGTTTCCAAGCCTGTTGGTGTTGCCGTGATAGCTGTCACATCAGGAGAAGGCAGGGGCCACTACGCTCTGACCACTGTTTCTTTATTCCAAATGAGAAAGTAAGCAGTTCCAGAAATCAGCTAGTCCTGGCATAAGAACCAGGGACAACAGTGGAAAGCCTCTTCACAGGTAACTCTGTATCTCTCTCATCCTTCAGCTGAAAAATAGCAGCCAGTGATTACACTGTTTAGTTCTTTGTTCATGACAAATGGCAGGGACATGAGAGTCACCAAGCGGCGGGGCAGAGGTCTTCCTGGCACCTGTGGGCTCAAGGCAGCTTGTAAAAACCTTTGTTTTGTTTCCCTCGTGGAAAGGTTTGCATCCCACAGTGGATGGCTTCAACTGACGGTATCAGAAGAGAAACATGTTTATCAGGGCACAGCAGTGTGGAAATATTTGAAACGTCTCTGTGTCTATCACACTGTGCAGGAGATGGAAGAAGCTAAGTGTCATCACACTTCCACCTCTGGATGCAAGAATATTTACATCCGCCTTATTAACAGGAAACAACCACTGTAGTCTAAAAAAACAACAGCAATAATAGGATAAAAGGAAAGACTGGTGTATCTTTAACTTATCTATCGGCAACAACTTTTTCCTGGTTGTAGACCACCGCCCCCCATCATTTCCTGCTGTTCCCCTCTCCCCCTCAGCCACCTCCACTTTGTAAAATTATAACATCAGAGCAGTTGCTGGTAAGGTTACCCAGCCATGCATTCTATTGAAAGTTTCCTGGGACAGGAATTACTCCTGCCTACTTTGGGAAGCAAGAAGGACACGTCAAATCAATTTGAATGTCAAGACTGACCGACGATGCACGTGTTTCATTGTCTTCTTCTCTGTACTGTAAATACAGAGATTTACAATAATCTTAAAAGATGACTAGAACATGACAATTGGTTCTTTTGGGAGAACCATGGTACTTTATAACCATGCAGAGAAACAAGACCCTTGTGTGTCCTAAGAACCCGACCTTTCCCCCTATTTACACGATCTAAACCAATGAGGTTTCAGGGGACTGAGCTGTTGATAAGCTGACCATGACATGGACATTGTTGTGTTTTGCATATGGTTTGTTCCCCCAAAAAATGTATACTGAACTTCAGCGCCCCATGTAACAGTGCAGAAGTATTCAACATTCAATTAGATATTTAAGAAAGATCAATGCTTTGTCTGAAGCTTTCATTTTGGCAGAATGGATTAGTTACTGCAATTGCAGATTGAATTTCTGAAGCACATTAAGATTCCTTGGCTCCCCTTATTTCCTCTTTCACTGTGTGATCTCTTCCTGGCATGCTGCCTCTCTTCTGCTTTCTGTCAGGAGGCCCTCAATAAGAATCAAGCAGATGCCAACGCCATGCTCCTGGACTTTAGGACTAGGAGACAAATCATCCTTTTTGTTTATAAATAATTAGTCTCGCTTCTTCTGTTGCAGTCACAAGTGGTAGACAGAGACAGTTCCGGAACTTAAGCTGAGATGTAGCTGGTATCTGGCTAAATGGTTTGAGTATAGTCTGAGTGTTCCCATCCACTACCTCTGAACAACAGCTGGGAGAAGGAGGTGTTCAGTCCTGAAACCGTGTTCACACAAGCAACAACAATGGACTCAGCAGGTGTTCAATCTCTCTCCCGCAAACTCTCTTTCATGTGTGTGTGTGCAAATTTGCTGTAATGATGGAGACAATTTTAATAAACAGCGTTGAACGCAGACATTAATAAACAGCATCTAGGTTCAGTACATTTTCAGAGGAGATACAAATATAAACCATCTTTTGGTAGCTTTGCAGTTTTCAGAAATTACACTGATAAAAAACAGCATTCTAGGGATACACAAGGATCAGCTAAGAATTCTTAATCTTCAGCAGTTCACTGATGATGATGAGGATGAAAAAGCAGCAGCAGCAGAAGATCTAAAGCAACACATTTCCTCAGCACTTTAGCATGCCAAGATACCTTCATGCAACAGACCATAGCATTCATGTCAGAGTTAGGAATCATTTTCTTTTGGCTAAAGCTCTCATAATATACCTACCATTTATTAGAATATAAATCTTGCCTACAAAAGGATTGGAGACAGTATATAACTTTAAACAATGAAAAACAAAAGACTGATAATCACATGAAAATCTTTGGAAGGAATAGATATTACCTGGAAAGAGCAAAAATGATGGCTTAGCCTATAATGTTTTTATTTCCTAGAAACAAAGAAAGACAAAGAAAGACATTGAGATATGCCATTTTCCCAGATTGTTAAAGAAAGCAGGCAAACTTGTCTGTGGAATAAATCTTTTTCCTGGAACTAAACCCAAGGAGAAATTTATTGTGTGAGGCATTTTGCAGAAACTTAAGTGAATTAAGAATGTCAGATGTTGAACAAGGGATAGCAGATCATAAAATATACAATGTCTTCAAATAGATTTAATGAAAGCAATTATTTATAATGAAAACTGCCTTATAGCTAGCTTTAGTCTTATAAAAGAAATACTTGGTGTAATTCTTATCCTTGGAGAAATAAAATCTTTACAAAACTCCCTCCTTGTGATAGCTGTGGTGACAGTGAGTGGGAGAATAAACCTTGAGATACTGAGGAAGCTACATAGTGCAACAGAACCCATTGATGGTGTTTTTTTTTTCCCACACGAAATCTTCTGGCCAGTGAAGATCCCTGATTAGGACAGTATAACCAAATGGTTTTTCAGAGAAGCTGGAAATTTCTCCCTGTATTTTTATCTTCAATGTTTCCTCCCTGACCTCTTCCTTCTCCCTTTCTTTCTCTCCTTCCTCTCCCCTTCCTTCTGACTTTCTCTTGGCCTCTGAGAGAGAGGGACCAGCATCAACCTAACGGTTTGACTGAAAAACAAAAGTGGGGGAGTGTTCAAGCACAGCATGCCGTGTGTTGAATGTACCTGGTCTCTGTTGAAGCCGTCCGAACTCATCCTTTCTTGGACTTCACCTCTTCCTTGGATCTCCCATGCATACTCTGTGACTAGTAGGATATAGTATAAGTCACGGAATGCTAGTCTAAAACAAGTTCATTAAAAAGGACACTCGCATCTTGCTTGCTTCATCTGTCCTCTTTCTTGAATCACTCACCTCATGGAAAACCAGATGTGGTGTCCTGAGCTGCCATATGGAGGGATTCAATTTTCCAGGAACCAAGGCCTAGCCAGCAGCCACTAAATGAGGATGGAATTGGAATTTTCAGCCCACAAAACCATCCAATGACAACAGCGTGAACTACTGTCTTCACTGAAAGATCTTGAATCAGAACATTCAGTAAAAACTGGCCACGATTTCCTGACCATGGAAACTGTATGATGTTGCTTTGAGTAACTTCATTTAGAGGTACTGAAGAACCTCTGCTGGGCTTGGAGTTGCTGCAAAGCAAACCTATTCTCCTCTTCCTATAATGTATCTTCTCAAAGAAGATTTTCCAACCATTCTATGTAGACCGCCGGCATGTACCCCCATTTTAAACTGCTCTATTCTCTTAGTAGAATTCATCACTATCTTGTTTCATTTATTTGTTCACTGTTTCAGCAAAGAAACTTCCACAAAGATGAGGTGTTGTCATCTCTGTCCAGATTTCACAATCAAAGGGAGTATTTGTCATATAGTTGGTCTCAATAAATAAACCTTAGAATGGGTAAAAATTAACTAAGTCCTTAATGAAGGTTGGCTCACCACAAAGGAATCCTAGGGCAAAGAGAAAAACCAAAACTGTGCCACAAGGTGGCAGAGGGGTCTGAGGAATGTAGAGTTAGCCAGGACTCAGGAGGAATGATGTTCTTGTGGGTTGGTTGGTAGGTTGGTTTTCAGAAACTTCCTTGTAAAGAGAACCAGTGTAACTCTTCGTTTTGTTTAAAGTCCAAGCTATGACGTTACCTTTCAGACCCTTTTGCTCCACATGCTCACTCCTCCCACCACACACACTTCCTTCACCCTCACTTCTGTGAGGCTCATTTCTGAGTCCCTAGAATTCTCAAAGAAAAGCCTTTGCCCATATTCAGTTCTGGAACTCAGAATCATCTTTTTTAAAATTATTACTTAGATAACATTTTTTTCATTTATTTTACATACTCACTGCAGTTTCCCATCCCTCCTCTCCTCCCAGTTCCCAGTCCCCGCCCACCCGATTCCCATCTACCCTCTTCCCTCTCCACTTCTCCTCCATCTTTATTCAGAGAGGGGCAGGTCTTCCAAGGGCTTGAGCAAAGCATGGCACATCAAATTAGGCAGGGCCGATCTTCTTAAGGCAACCAACTGGCCTGCTTTCTCACATATTTCACATCTTTTCTCCTTGCTAATTCTCAGAAAATACTCACTAAACTATCGTTAAAATAAAACATCACAAAAGCAAAACTTCTCTACAGCCTTCTTTTTGCTATGCGATCTGCCTTTAATTAAGAAAAAATACTTTTCAAACTTAAATCTGAGCATTCTGTTAAGCTGTGGGGGATGACTCTCTCCCCTTTGTCTTTGTGTGCTGGCTGAGGGGTTGCGAATGAAACTTGGGCCTATGTTGTAAGCCATCTGCTACTGAGCAGCACCCTCCATCCAGGGTCTGAATTTTTAACATCCTCAATGCTGCTCATGCATCTGGTGTGTGAGCTGTACCTAGAGAGACAAGAACTACAGTACCCAAGTATACCAATAACTTGCCATAGGTGTTTGTTTAAACTTGATTAAAATGAAACTGAGCGTAATATTTAGTCCAACAATACTGTGGCCACAGTTTAGCTACCCAGTAGCTTGGTTTGTCTAGCAGCTATATTATGAGACAGTGCAGACGTAGAATGAGTCTACACCAGGCTTCTCAACATTCAAATTAATGTTTTATAGAAAAAAATCTAAAGCCTGCCCTGGTGGTGCATTCCTTTTATCCCAGCACTCAGGTGACAGAGGTAAGCAGATTTCTGTGAAGGATTTGCTAGCTTGGTCTATGTAGCAAGTTCTAGACCAGCCAAGACTCCATAGTGAGACCTTGTCTCTAAATAAACAAACAAACAAACAAATAAATAAAATAGAATGTGATACTCTTGGTGGCACATACCTTCAATCCTAGCACATTCTACTGTAGGTAGAGGCAGGTGGATTTTTATAAGTTCAAGGAAGAGAGTTCTAAGGCCAGTCACAGCTACACACTGAGACCCTGGCTTTAAAAATAAAACTAGAAAATTCATCTAGCAGATTGTGATGGCTTTAGAATACAAGCTCTCTGAGGGCATGGAATCTGTCTGTCTTATTTCCTGATCTACCTCTAATGCCTCAAAAAGTGGCATCCTTTAATGGGCATCTAAGAACTCCATTTTCCACTAAAATTTTTATTCTATTAATAATTTATATGTAAATACATTCCTTTCTCATATTTCATGCAATATATTTAGACTCTGTCCATCCCCCACTATCCCTCCAACTTTCTCTTTCTTCTTTTTCTTGTTCTTACTCTTATTTTTTTATAGCACACTGAATCCTATTAGTTCTAGCCATGCATGCATAGATATAGGATACCATCTAATGGAGCACGTGCAACCTATCATGGGCCATATCCCTATAGATAACTAATTTTCTTCCCCCAGCAGCTATGACTGCCAATGGCAGTTTCTTTGCTGGTGGGGTCCTCATGAGCTCCTTCCTTGTCTATGCTGAAGTGTTGACTAAGTTGATCTTGTGCAAATCTTTTGATGACAAAAGACTCCTGTTACTTTATGAGTGAAGTTGTCCTTTCATGTCCTAAAGACACCTTCCCTGTCCTCTGATCCTGATGATCTTTCTAATTCCTTAATGTTACCTGAGTTTTGGGAAAGTTGTGGTATAGATGTCCCATTTATGACCAAGAGAAATGCCTCTTAATGTTCTTTCATTGATAGCTGATGAACACCTTGAAGGCAAGAATTATGTGTGCCTGTGACAGAAACAGAGGGAAGACCACCAATGAAGGTATATTCAATTAAATGTCCAGAAAATGGTCAACTTTACAGGCCCCCAAAGGATCTGTGTATGTTAAGAGCATGTGTAAGCTGAAACTCTGGCAGGTGCGTTGGGCCTTTTTTCAACTGAGGCTCTCATTTTCCTTTTGGTTGGGCATGAAAGGCTTACGGATGCTGTATTTTAGATACTAAGCAAAAAATAAAATTGTTCAAGTCATCAGTGGAAATAAAGTTTTATGTTACTGCACTTCCTTCAATCTCTATCTGAACAAACTACTCATGAGTAGTCTCTTCCCCATTTGAATACTACTTCACAGTTCCTGATAGACCATGACTTCTTGAAAGTATTTGCTATGAAATAGTAACAACATAAGATGAAGTGGTACCTTCAAATTTTTTGGGTATTTTTTGTGCCTATAACCCTTTCATTATATCTTTCCACAGTCAGCTCTAACTGTTCCATCAAACAGAAAATACTAAGAGGCTTCACATAAAACAGTTGGTTGTGTTCTTTGGAAATTAGTTCCCTGGGAGCCTGGCTACTTCTGGTTATCAACAGTTTGCGTTCTGCTATATTTTTTGGCTAGTGGATTAGAAAAGCCAGTACAAAGCACACATTTCAATACTACCACACTGGCAAAGAGTACCAAACAAACATTGTGCTTGGCAAAAGGGGAATTTTTAAATGCCATCGATAAATACACTCATCTTTATTCACAGTAACTAAAACTGAGAAAAATACCCAGGCCATGAAGCCCTGTCTACATCCTTTTCAGATCATTATTTATTCTTTTGGCTCTCTCTTATGGCAGTCCCATTTTATTGGCTGAGTCAAACATCTTTTTTGTCTTCATTCCAGAATCAGTAGTGTATCCTACTCTTTCATTCTTTCTAACCAAACAGAGTGACAAGAATTAGAACGATGCTGATAAAAACTGAATGGCAGATGCCATGCTCAATGTTTTTTATAAGTGTGGTTTGATTTTTGTATTGTTTTGTGTCTTGAAATGATTATGTTTCCTGAGACTAAATGAAATAATAAAGAAGCAAAAAATGCCGAGACACCAGTTTCATTGTGATGGAATCAATGCTGGGCACTTTTCAACCAAATGTGTGTGTGTCTGTCTGTCTGTGTATGTGGTTCAGGTCTTTCTTTTTTTAATATATAAAGGTCAGTCCATCACAGAAATATGAACACTGGGAATACTTCCAAAAGGTTTGGCTTCTAAGCTGCTGTTGTTCTCCCATCCAATAATTTAGAAAAATTCCCAAGAACTGATACAAAACCAATGGCAGAACCTGTAAGCAACTTCTTCTAGACTGCTCTGCCCTAATGTAATGATTAATGAACATGACCAGACCTGACCTTGGTATAAAAAGTCAAAGCAGGCCTTCTTTATAAACCTGTAAGGTGTGAGTGGGGAAGTGTTGGATAGTACTTCTGTGTTTTCTCTTTCAGGGTATGTGATGACTTAGGGTGGAGATTTATCTCGTTCCCTGGCTAGTCTGAGGGCGTTTTACCATGATTCTTAATGTCAAGAGGAATGCTGACAGGTGACATTGAGCTATTATTTTATTTATTTATTTGTTTATTTATTTAATTTTTGAGACGGAATTTTCTTTGTAGCTTTGGAGCCTGTCTTGGAACCCACTCTGTAGACCAGGCTGGCCTCAAACTCACAGAGACCCACCTGTCTCTGCCTCCTGAGTGCTGGGATTAAATTCGTGCACCACCACTGCCAGGCTAGTAAGCTATTATTTTAGAAACCACCTGTGGAGACATCCCATGTACTGAACCATGATCCTGTAATTCTTGTATGCTTAAGGCCTGCAAACCAATGTTCTACACCTGGCTGGAGATGCAGTCAAACACCTTTGAACCACTCAGTAGTGTGTTGCCGATAGCTTAATGGTTAAGTCTGGGAAAACATTTACTAGGTGTCTCTGTTCTAGAAGTTTCTCAGATTCATATTCTTATTCTCACAAGAATCCCCCTCCCCACCTACATCCCATTCACACCTGTCTTTTGTTTTATTTATTTATTTTTTGATATATTGTCTTACTTTGTTGTTAGACTTGCCTGAAACTTACTATGTAGTTCAGGTTGCGCTCCAGTCTTTCTGATCATCCACCTCAGTCCTCTGAGGGTGGCAGTTACAAGTGAGCACCCCCACATCTGATTTCCCTTTACATTTTTTAAAATAATAGTTTTCCAAATGAGTTTACATTTGTACCTCTTAAGGTATTCCTTAATGGAGGTCTCACCCTCAAGGTATTTTTCCTGTTGTGACATACTCAATTTCTCCTTAATGGTGTCAACCTCTTTAGCATTAGCATCCTGTTCGTGCACATTGCTTTGTCCAGTTCCAAACTGCACATCTTTCATCTTCCTGTATTGTACTTTCAGTATAAAGCGGGCTAAAAGCTGTAAGGGGCCACAAATCAGTAGCCTGAATGTTATCATGTTTTGAAATTCTCTCCACTAAATATATTAGTTCATTACATTTGAATTCATCATATTTTAAACTTTCCGGATGTGGATAAAAGGCAACCAGAACATGAATTCCTTCTGAAAGTGGCACAAATCAAATGCAGAAGTGACTAACTCCAGCTAACAAAATGAATGGCCGTTTCTCAAGCTTCAAAAAGGGACCAAAATGAATAAGGCCACCTGTACAATACTGATAAGATCTGGGAACTTAAGAGTCAAATCTGAATTTGTACTTCCTTTTGTGGTAATAAACCTGACCAAGCAGCATTACCGAAATGGAAACAAGTTCATGGAATTTTATCTCATCAAAATTAAGAAATACTACCATTAAAAGGTGCGCTGCTGGCACACGCCTTTAATCCCAGCACTTGGGAGGCAGAGGCAGGAGGATCTCTGTGAGTTCGAGGCCAGCCTGGGCTACAAAATGAGTTCCAGGAAAGGGGCAAAGCTACACAGAGAAACCCTGTATCAAAAAACAAAAAAAACCAAACAAACAAAAAAAAAAGGATTTTAATAGTTGCATTTATGATTCCTTTAACAATGGCTGGTTAATTCTCAGTTTCAGCTGAAAGACACTCTTAGCCCTATTTTTCTAAAGCCTTGCTTGTGACTCTGAAAGGGGAGCAGGGCTCAATATAGGCTTCCAGTCCATGTGAAGAGAAAGATTTGAAAACGCTGATAGGGTAATTTTGCACCATTCAGAATGTGTGGTAGGAAGGGTCAATTTTCTCCTCATCCAGAACAAGCCAGTGGCTGTGAAGAATTTTCCATCAGAGATCAGAAGGTCTATACACTATGGCTGAGTGAAGTTAATAAACAAAATTTCTTAGTACCTACCAAGGTGCAGCCATGATGTCCCATGATCACCTGTAAGGTCATCTTGAAACTTGTATAGATTTTTAAGGGGAAGGGGGCAATGCTCTCCCACATCCATGTTTACTTTCCTGTGTGTGCCGTTTCTCTTTGAAGGAACATATGTGCATAGGAGCCTCAGGGCAATGGTACTGGTGAAACTGTGCCAGCTTGGAAATCTGGAAGGAGACTGGTTTTAATTATCTGAGTGAGAGGTTATTATTTGAATTACTATCCATTTCTCGAAATCCACAGCCTCTTGATCTCTAGGTTTGCAGCATGTCTGTGGCCATTCATTATTCTTTGGGTGTTCTTAAATTATAAACACAGAGGAGAGCCAACTGGAGAGTACCAGGGACCCAACTGGCTCATGGGAAGATTTTGCTGCACAGCTGCCATTCATATAGATCAATCATAAATCACAAGTTTAACCGCATGCTTGCAAAGATTAGGAAAGGAGAGATTGGAACTCTCTTACTCTGTTCTATGGTCAGTATTTGTAGGGCCAAATGGTCTCTTCTGCCACTTTACCAAATGGTAGTAGAATATGGAAACTCAATATATCTTGATTATCTCAGTGTATACTTAGAAACCAAGAAACTGTACAGTTGAAATTAAGAACACTTGTTAGTTATTTTCAAAGAGTGAAAAATATAAAATTGTAAAGAGTAATTGTATCTCCTTAGGCTTTCATATCTTAAAACAAAACAAAATGAAACAAAACCCACCACAGGCTCTCGGATAATAGTGGAGGAGACTGTTTGTCAGTCCTGACAATTCTAGCCCTTTATCTACTTTCTCATAAATGAAAAAGGCCATTGGTAAGTTTGTTTAAATTGTAAATGTAAATACCATGAAAAACAGATGGTGTGAAATCTAATGCTTTTCTTCCTTTTTTTTAGTTTTCATGTTATTGATAGAGCGTGCCTATGTGTACTTGAGTGTTTGAACGAATAATGAAAGTAAATGAAGTATCAATTACTGGTTAATCTTTGTAACTAGAATCCCTCTCTCCTACATGTTTTGCATGACTATCTGGGAATGGGATTAGTCAGGGCCTGAAGATTCCGGGAGACACTGAGAGCTCTGTAAAACCACGACAACCATCGTTCCGCCTAGAGACATTGTTCAAAAGCCTTTTGATTGCCTTTGCACTTGTAGCAGCTTTGGTTCTTCAGTTCATGGTTACGCTGAACAAATAAATTCACATCTTCCACCCTAACGACACGTGAGATTTCCAAGAACTCATCCATAATGACATTATAGGCAACGCCGAAGGCTGTTTCGCCAGTTCTCCGTAGACCACCCACTGTTTTCTAAGATGACTGACACAGTCCATTTTCCGCTGAAGGGACATGGTAAACGGAATTGAGAAACCCCAGTTATTCCGATCCCCCTCATCACAGGTATTTGCAACTAGAGTTAATACCCAAGGAGGGCCCTGCTGCTGAATACTTCAAGGGTAATTGAGAGAGGAAACAGTTAGATTCTTGGAAGTCCTGATTGCAGGTTTATAGGCATAAGGGCCACCCATGTTTTTTACCATTATTACATATGCTGTTGAAGGGGCATGCAAGCTTTTGGTATCTTAGCTTCTCAAAGAAATTACATTTCAGGGCCTTTTTTTCTCACAATGTTTCCATCTTGCCCCCCGCCCCCATGAGCTAAGGGGGTAGGAAGGGACACAATGGGAAAAGTGAGTCATCAGGAGTTAAAGAATGATAAAAAAGAGTTTAGGTGGTGCAAACATCACAATATATCAGGTACATGGAAGAAACTGGCAAAAAATTTAAAACATTCAAAAACTTAGGGTCAGAGAATTAAATGGAAAAACATGACATTATTCACTCATTAATCTTAGAAGTGTTTATTGAGATGCCTGTATTCTGGCCCTGGAAGAATTTACCAAAATACTGTTATAAGAGACAAGTGATGATGAGGGGCCTCTTAGAGAAGTAGACCGTTGAGGCTGGTTTCCCATTCTGACAAGGTAGGCATTGAGAAGTAACAGAGTGGGATACTATTTAATGTCCAAAGCAGCATTTGTGGAGAATACTCAGGGGGATAATATTTGATAGCATTAATTATCTTGGCAACACATTAAAGTTTGTGTGTGAGTGAGTGTGTGTGTGTGTGTGTGTGTGTGTGTGTGTGTGTGTGTGTGTGTGCTAGTGTGTATCTTATACAGCTAGCCAGAGCTGCTGTGTGTTCACAATTGCAATGGCCATGTCATATCCAGGAGACAGTGTTTCCTCCTGCTCCTCTCCATCTGCTTTGTCTGAACATCTTTCTGTTTCCTTTGATGTGCTGGTCCCTGGGACATAGAGGGGCTCATACAGATGTCTTATTTGGAGCTGACCACCCAAGAGTCACTTATTCTTTGTCTGTGCACTAACCATTATCCCCTGCATAAAAGAAGTTTTTCGGACCCCAGCTGAGTCTTGCGGGTCTATGTTTATAAACATAAGTATATAGGAGGCAGTTTGGCTGCAGTAGTGTGTTTTTCCTTAGAGTCTGTAATTCCCTCCTCCCTTTTCCAGCTATAGATTTTTCGACCAAGCTTACAGTTCTGGCTATTCCCTTCCGTTTTATCATAGTGTCTGGTGATGGAGGAATGTCTTTTTGTATGCTGTGAAGATATGCTGCTCTGACTGGTTGATAAATTAAGCTGTTTGGCCAATGGTGAGGCAGAAGAGGGTTAGGCGGGACATTCTAACTAGAGAGGAGGAAGGAGAGAGGCAGAACAGAGGAGACGCTCCCAGCTGCCACCATGAGGAGCAAGATGTAAAGATACCTGTAAATCAGGAGCCACGTGGCAAAGTATGGATTTATAGAAATGGGTTAATTTAAGATACAAGATCCAGCTAGTGAGAAGCCTGAGCCAGTAGGCCATACAGTTTGTAATTAATATAAGCCTCTGTTGTGTTCATTTGGGTCTGAGTGGCTGTGAGGCCATGGGAGTCGGGAGGGCACAGGAAAACTTTCAGCTACAGTCAGGCATATGGTAGATGGTCAATAAATAGTTACTTGATTTTTTTTTATCATGATCACTTTTTAACTTATGAGAGAAGATGATTGAAATCTATAGTCTATTAGTGTATTAATTACCATGTAGCCTAGGATAGATTAGATTTTCCAATTTCACCAGTGTGACGTCAGGAGCTGAGCAAAGACAAACATGTCACAACACAAAAATTTACCAGTTAGACAACATAATCCTTCACCACTATCCTCAGATACCTGAGTGACTTTCACCACTAAACCCTTGAACAACATTCAAAGCAGAAAGGTGGGTTTTTTGAGTAGCCAATAAGATGGGCATCTGAGATATGGATATTTCCTGAGCTTTTGAAGCAGACAACGTCACATCTGCTTTGTGGAAAGGCAGGCCTCATATCCTGTATAACTTCTGAGTCAAGGTGTTATTAGTTAGAATGTAACCTGATCTGCTAACTGGGGATGGTAAAGGGGGTTCCATAAGATGAACTCTTGGCTTAAGAAATGATAGTGTACTGAAAGGGAAAAAAAGAGTGTGTGTCAGGGTATTCTGGTGGTGACCTAGTGAAACAAGCCCAAATTGATCTTTAGGGAACTTGAGTTGTGTTTAGGCAAGACTGAGTGATAACACCTGCTGTGGGATGGTCTGTATGTCAAATTACTCTGATTGGTCAATAAATAAAATACTGATTGGCCAGTCCTAGGCAGGAAGTATAGGCGGGACTAACAGAGAGGAGAAAAGAAAGAATAGGAAGGCGGAAGGAGTCGCTGCCAGCTGCCGCCATGACAAGCAGCATGTGAAGATGCCGGTAAGCCACGAGCCACGTGGCAAGGTATAGATTTATGGAAATGGATTAATTTAAGCTGTAAGAACAGTTAGCAAGAAGCTTGCCACGGCCTTACAGTTTGTAAGCAATATAAGTCTCTGTGTTTACTTGGTTGGGTCTGAGCAGCTGTGGGACTGGCGGGTGACAAAGATTTGTCCTGACTGTGGGCAAGGCAGGAAAACTCTAGTTACAAACACCAGCATACCCTGAAAACAAGTGAGGCATGCTCACTGCTAACAGCATTTCTCCCTACTGAAGAACAATTTTCTAAATATATATATATCAAACCCCAAAATATAATGGACTAATAGCATCCAAGTGGAAAACACCACAAATTTTTAGTGTATTTTCATTGCAATATTTACCTAGCCTTTCAATATTTCTTCCACATCCAGTAGATACTTAACTTTAAAAAAATTATCTGGAGCGATCATGATGGCCAAGGATTGACACATTTGGTAGCTTCTCTTTGATAATGTTGACACGGTAAGTAGTTTCATTGTACTACCTTTTCTCTTAAACTACCCAATCTTTTTTAACTTGAATTCTCTTGAAAGTCAAGTATCTAGAAGGCATTGTCTAATTGTGAACAAATGCTGAAACTTTGAGAAGTCAGTGAGTCTCGAAGTGAGTAGGCTTTAGTCACTAATATCCTTATTCTCAGATCTTGACAAGAATTGAGTTACCTGAAATTAATGCTCCAAGGTAATTAACAGTTCTGTTGGTTTAAGTGACAGCTGTCAACGCAATACAGGTTGAAAAGTTGTTTGAGGATAATACATTTACAGTTGATACACCAATTCCCCCTAAAGTCCTTCGAGATGCTAAGGGTGAAGATCTCCAATTGTTTCCTTTCTTCCTTCCGTATTAATTTAATTTAACTCTGAAGGTTCAGGTGAAGAGGGAACAATTTGACATTTCACTTCTTCTAACTGACTGATATTATTTTCTTCTCCATCAAGTTGCATAACTTCTCCCATATTCTAATACTCTAAGACACTCATGGATGGCAAAACATTAAAGATTCTCTCAACTATTTGAAGTTAGAGTCAGGGCGTATTCAACTCCATGATTATTCATCCATAATTCTGAAATCCATACATTTCTGAAAAATGGAATATTTTAATTATTTACTGTATAAATTGACATGTTAACACCTGACCTGGATTAATACAAGGCTATCTATTATGTTTAATAATATTAATTACATTGCACCATATTCACTGGTACAGAATGCTAATATATTTAATTAAGGATACTGTCTCAGATTCTCTGTGGTATTATAAAATCCATCAAATATAATTTCCTTTAAAATGCAAAGTTATGAATTCAACAATCTCATGGGAAGAGTCTGGATAAGGAACTAAGTCCTGGATCAACCTGTAATGTTTTATTCACTTACCTGCCAATTTAAATCCAAAGTCCTAAGGTCCATGGAGACAACAAAACCTTGGGTCTAACTTTAAAGGGACAATAGCAGCAGTGAGCTGCATGTTGTGACTTTAATATTTATTTATTTATTGCTTGCTTGCTTTTCCATGTCCCTATCCAAACAGCACCCACCTCAGGCAAGATTATTAAAAATGGAACTGAGTCTGATTGCCAACATATTGCTTTATTTCTTGGTGGAAGTAAATTAAGGCTTTCTAGAGTCATACAGCACGCAGTGATTTGAACATTAGAGTTAAAGAGAAACAAACAAACAAACAAAGAACAGCAACAACAAATGAGCATTCAATTTAGCCGAGCCAGGAAGGAAGCCATGTTTTAAAACAGATACATTTCTTAAAGAGGCCCTTTGCTTGGCCTCAAGAAAATCCACCAAGCTGTTCCCAGGAACCTTTGTCACAGATCCATACCCCTACCCTGATGGAGAGCAGAATGGGTGAAGAGGATGGGAAAGGGAGAAACTGGGAAAGAGACATGTTCTGGGCAGCCAGCGAGTGTGAAATGTCCCCTGGGTCTCACATGAAAGACAGTTCAGGTGATGTACTCTCAGTGATGATAGAGTCACTAAAAATGGCTCAGGGAACCACTTTGGATTCCCCTGCCCATTCTGGGGAGTAGTGAACCAAATCATTTGGAATGTTCCAATATCAAGGGTTACAGACAACCCACGGTGACTCTTCAGCTCAAACTTTAAGCAGAGCCCCAAGTCAGGAGGGCAGAGGGAGGGGTTCTATGCTGAAGTCCTTCTATGATTCTAAACTCAATGGCTGTCACTAGGTCCTGTCCCCAGGCTGAACTTTTATTTTCCCTTATGACATCATCTTGCTCACCCATCTGTGCTGATGACGGTGTGAACTGAACAGAGGCTGGGATTTGCAGGATGGATGGCAGAACCTCCTGAAGAGTTGCCAGTTTGTCACTTAACGTCTCCTTCCCAACACAAGACAATAGTACACACCGGAGCCTACAGCTAGAGTGCAGTTGTCGAGCTGCGCATATATAAGCTTGGTCTGGAGCCAATGTCACATGCTTGGCTTGGAGAGGCAGAGGCTCTGGGATCGGAGGACAGACACTTGGAGAAGAAGGTGGGTGAACTGTTTCAACAGTGATGGAGAAGGAAAGTAGCCAGAGAATAAACTGGGGAAAGTACTGGGTTTACTAACAAAAGACAACTGGAGTTCATGAAAAAAAAAAAGTGACAGGATTTCTTCTATCTGATTTTTAAAAATGAAACTAGTAAATTGCTTTCTATTCAGAAGGGAGCATTTGAAAGTCCATCAACTTAAAATTCAAATTTTGAAATGATTTTCATGTTCTGTCCCAGTGCTTTGATGGGTGGACCAGCATCTGGCTTATCAGTGTGCTCCCTCCTCTGTGTGCCTGGCACTTCTGAGGGAACAATATTGAAACACCTGCAAGCCTGTTTTACATTAGTTAGTGGAAAACATGTAGACAGCAGGCAAGGTGGTATTTGTACAATTAGACACTTATAAACTTAACCCCAATGGGCCTCATCTGATGGAGAAATAAATAGATGACAGGAGTCGAGATAAAATGTGAATGACAAAGGACCAAGGTGTCTGTCCCTGCCGGGCTGCAGGACAGATGTGCCTGAAGCATAGCATATGTGTCCCGAGAAGGGTTAGAAACACCTTTAAGGATGTGGGTTCCCTTGGACCTCACTTGTTAATTAAAAATTATAAGGGTCTTTACTTAGATTTGAAAAATGCTCGAAGGTGCAAGCTGACAGGGAGATACAGGCTTCCTGTCATGGTGCACTCTCCTGCCTGCCTGGGCTGGATGTGATGGTGTGAGAGAATGCTACAGCACACGTGCATGGAAGTCGAAGCATCCAACATAGCAGAAGATGTGCAAAAGCCTAGCCCACCAAACAGAGTTTGTGTTGGTTCTCAGAGGAGAGTAAAAGGAGATGCACAGGACCCTATGTGCACCCAGGACCCTATGTATACCCAGGACCCTACGTGCATCCAGGATCCTACGTGCACACAGGACCCTATGTGCATCCAGGACCCCATGTGCACCCAGGACCCCATGTGCACCCAGGACCCTATGTGCACCCAGGATCCCATGTGCACCCCGGACCCTATGTGCACCCGGATCCTGTGTGCACTGACGGTTACCCCACAGTACCTCCTGAAAGCACAGCTCATCCACACAACCAATTCTCTCAGAAGTGCTCTCTGTGTGCTTTACACCAAGTTCTTTATGCAAAACTGTGCTTATCGGCATCACTATTCTCTCAACTCTAAAAGGGGCATGAGGCTCGCCCCCTACCTCTGGCATCTGGTGGTGGGAAGCCGAAGCCCGGAAAGGTGAGGTGTTTTTAGACCAAGGTCACACAGCTAGTTAGTGGCAGAGCTGGGAGAGAAAACATGTCTCCTCTTACGCCGTGTGATTTGCCATAATGCATTCACACAGGGAAGCTCTTCGCACATATAAAGTGTTAACGCTACTTTAACCCCAATTTTGCTTGGTGTGGAATTTAGGAGTGGGGCTTTTGCCCACCAATTAGTTTAAGAGGCAGCTTCAGAGGGCGTATTCTGATGCTTAATGCTGCAGCTGTTGCAGGCTTGGAAGATGAGGGTGTGGAACTTTGGGGGAATGGCTTATGTACAGGAGGGGGAAGGGAAGATGAGGTAAGGTGCGTTTCAGAAGACACAGTGACCAGCCTGCGGAGGTGCATGCATCCTTTGTGAGAGGATATGTCTACAAACAAACCAACCAGAACCAGTTTACCATGGTAGAAATTTGGTTTTCCTCCTTCTTTGACCTCGTTTGCTCATAAGAAATAAAAATAAAAAGCCAGACTCCTAAGAACGTTCACGGAAGAAACAGGGGCTATGAGTGGGTGTGGGTGCTTACGTGGGCTACGTTTACAGAGCATTGGTTCACATTGCTGTGAAAGCATGCCCGATGGAAGCTGTCCCTTCAGAAGAAAGCAGGGTTGGTATGCTCAATGACACAGCGCTTGCAGTGGCGCTTCACAAACCTCAGGGCCTCCACTGAAGCTTCACAGTCCTGGACATTCAGCATCTGCAGGTCAAAGCAGTTGGCGGCCACGATCTGCAGGCCTTGGCCCGTGATGCTCTCGCAGGACTTGAGGCTTAACCTCTTGAGATTGAAGCAGTTCAAAGCCAGGGATTCAAGGCCCGTGTCAGAGACCAGAGGACATTTGCCAATGTCCAGAGACTTAAGTTTTGTGCAGTTCTTGGCCAGGTACTCCACGCCATGGTCCGTGATGCCCTCGCAGCCCCTCGCGTTGAGGTAGCGTAATTTGCTGCAGTACTTAGCCACATAACGAATGCCCACATCCGTGATGCGGCCGCAGTGGGCGATGCTGAGGTACCGCAGGCGGGACTCCAGCTTGGCGATCTCCCGCAGGCCAAAGTCGCTGACAAAGCGGCAGTCACTGACACTCAGCTCCTTGATGGACGTGCAGTAGATCACCAGGTAGCGGAGGCCCTCGTCGGTGAGGCGGACGCAACGGCGCAGATAGAGGTGTGTGAGCTGCGTGCAGTGAGCTGCGATGGTGTGCAAGCCTTCGTCCTCCAGCACGAAGCAGTCCGTCATATCAAGGTATCGGATGGAAATCTGTTTGCCATGCAAGGGGGACAGTTTAATGGAGGCCTCCCGGGTCAAGCTGATGCAAGTAACTTTGGAGCACCCTGCATGAAGACAGAACACATGCTCAGATCAACTTGCCAGAGGGGCGGGAGCTGTAAGTGATTCTTAGCCCTCTCTCTAGCCCAATCCAGGGGTTAACTCTTGTGGGTCTTGACCTCTAAAGAGAACGGTTTTAGGAATGATTTCCTATTTGTTGGGTTATTTGACAATTTTACTGAATTTTGGGCTTAGGGGATTTGCAGACTTTAGAACTGAAAATACCAAGAATAGAATTTGAAACACCAACGAGAGAGAGAGAGAGAGAGAGAGAGAGAGAGAGAGAGAGAGAGAGAGAGAGAGAGAGAGAGAGAGAGAGAGAGAGAGAGACTGCCAGCCACCGCCATGACAAGGAAGATGTAAGGTACCGGTAAGCCACCAGCCACGTGGCAAAGTATTGATTAATAGAAATTGTCTGTGTGTTTATTTTATAAGTGGGCTGTTGGACTGCCAGGGCTTGGTGGGACCCAGAGAGAAAACTCTTTAGCTACAGCAAACCACACTTTATAATTTCTTGGTCATAAAATGGGCACAGGCCCTTGCCTGCAGGGAAGCTGTAATGGAGTGAGACCATGTACCTAATATCTGGCTGTGACCCTACGAGGCTCAGGAAGTCCCTAAAGGTCTGGCAGTGCTCTAGTAGCTTCTTGGTTCAAAGAAATGAAGTGAAAGAGAGGAACAGGGAGAGAGCTCGCTGGAACTTGCTGGGGCAGACCCTGCTGGGTTCCCCGGGCTGAGAGTTGACATTAGTTTGGGACCACTTTTCACTGCTTCAGTCATGAGGCCAAACTTTCTGCATCTCAGTGCTATGGATGAGTGCCTGGCAATCCTATCCTTTAGGAATAGAATGACCCAAAGTGGAGCAAAAGTTAAAATATTTTGAAAATTATAGGATAGTTCTGTCATTATTACTCTACCAAAATCAATGTCTGGGATTTGATTCACCAGGTGCTGATAGGCGATGGCAATGCCATCTAAATCACTGTCCTGACCTGCCTACCTGTCTCCCTCTTTTGCTCTGCCCTCATCCCCTTCAGTGTTTCCATACAGCTGTAATCGGATGCCTAGAAAGGGCACTCAAATCACCTGTGCTCAGAGTCTTTAGATGGTACCTACTGTGTGCCAAGTATAAAATCTGGTCTAGCAGATCATCCAAGGGCTTCCCTTTTCTCTTACCACTGACCCTACTGAGCCCTTGTCATTTCCCAGACATCACCCCTGCCCTGTCTGGTAGCCCCTGTGCCTGTATTATGGAAGGATCTTCCTCAGATAGCTCTAGGAACCACCTTCAACTTTCTTATGTCCCCAAGATAATAGTAATTTCATGAACAATATTTTTTCCTGGACTGCCATGTATAAGCTAGCATCCCTGACTATGTACCCTTTATTTTAAGCATTTTTTTTTATCAGTTGGTAGTGTTGCATGTCTATCTGTTCAGTTATTCATGTGCTGTCTCCTTACTCTGGAATGTAAGCTCCTGAAGGAAAGCACTCAGGTAGGTTGATCACCATACTCCTTGTATTCAGTTTATAGCTGGCACTCAGTAAATGTCTGTTGAATGAATGAATGAGGGAGGGAAGAAATGATTTACAGAGGAACGCCTCCAAAATAGATCAGATGGGAGAACTGAACTTCCAACATTTACATGTCTTCAGACTTTGACCTTAGCTCAAGTAGCTCTACCTTAAAAAAATAGTTGTTTATTTTATAGTTAATAGGAATGACTTTTATTTGTGTTGACTTACGAAGTTTATAAAGTACTGTGAGGAATATTTTTTATCTGATTCTTAATACTTTTATAGACCAGGGTAGTAATGTCCAAGAAGATATTTTTGGATAACTCCAAGACATCATTCTTAATCCCCTAAAACTATGTATAAAATTACATGTATTTATATTACAAGTTTAACTATTATATTACATATAATAATGAAATACTCATTAAATATTACTTTATAAAAACATATATAGCCAACTTCTATTATATAGTCAATACCCATTAATATAAACTATAGAAATTATATTTAGAGTCTCTCCCATTTTACTACATATTTTTTCTCCCTACTCTTATCAGATCCCTGTTGCAGGTGCACAACCAGGCACCTCACTTCAGACACCCCCAGATTTTGGCTAGTCAATGCAATATCCTAAGGCTTGTGAGCGGCACAATGACAATGGTATTGGGGACTTTTCTCCCACCTCCTGGCAGGCTGTCCAGGAAACTCTGATAAGTCATACGTCCTGGAAATAACAGGGTTCCAATGTCATGTGCTCCAAGGCAGGATTTTAAGG
This sequence comes from Peromyscus californicus insignis, assembly GCF_007827085.1. NCBI lineage: Eukaryota > Metazoa > Chordata > Mammalia > Rodentia > Cricetidae > Peromyscus > Peromyscus californicus. Next base: position 13,255,571 of record NW_026294480.1, on the reverse strand, counting down.
CGTGAAGCACATCACCAATCATGGAAAAGAGACGTGGCTCCCCTCTGTGGGGCGACATGGATTTCTGGGAGGTGGTTAACTTTGAGATCCTTTCTTCCAATTTTTTTTGTTTCTTTCTTTGAGATGACTGTAATCCTGCATATTTTGAATTTTTCTTCCGATCTGTGTTGTCTGTGAAGGCATTCTTGTTTTCTTGTATTAAATAATAAATTTTATTCCTCTACTTTTTTTTTTTTTTTTTGGTTTTTCGAGACAGGGTTTCTCTGTGTAGCTTTGTGCCTCTCCTGGAATTCACTTGGTAGCCCAGGCTGGCCTCGAACTCACAGAGATCCGCCTGGCTCTGCCTCCCAAGTGCTGGGATTAAAGGCATGCGCCACCACCGCCCGGCTATTCCTCTATTTTTATTCTAGTTTCCTTTCTACATTCTTAATATCAAGCAAAATCTGTTGTGCACCAGGAAAGACACAATATTTAGGCAAAAGTATATCTGAAAAATAGGGGTTTCAAATTTAAGAAAATATTAGTTTAGTACAGTTTCAGTAAATGATTTCAATATGCTTGTATGGCTTTCTATCAGTAAATTTTAAGGTTATGGCTATCTGTAATTATTATGGAATTGTTGAGTTTGTATTGGAAAGAAAATAAATTTTTTCATGGTTCAGTAATACTAATGGATAGTTTACACATTCCTGTTTTACAGACATGAAAGGACTCTAAGAAATCATTCATTTAAACTTTAATTTTAAAAGATGTGGCATGTACCTTCTGTGCCTTCTACACACAGACTAGAGCAAGTTCCACAACTGTTTGAGGCTTCAATAAGAGGAGGGAGGTAAGGATGAGTATTATGTGGCAGAATTGTGGGTTACACAGGGATCTTCAGTAGATGTGGCATCAAGAGGCACACATGCAGACACTTGTGAATAAGCTTTTTGACATGGCTGTATTTAAGGAGATCATTGAAGAGAAACAACTTGGATACATACACATGAAGTACCCATATTCAAACAAAGGAAGCCAAATTTGAGAGGCCAGAACTCACTTAGTATTTGGAGGAGCAAGGAATGTTCATGGGGTAGATCTTACGGTTTCTGGAAAGCTTTAACAGAAAAATAAAAAAAGATTGGCTAGGGCCAGAACATGGGGGACTGCCCCAAAGTCCAAGATAAAGGGGGTGGATGGGGTGAACATTATTATACCAATGTGAGCAACAGAGGTTAAGTAAGTATTGATTCTAGCCCTCACAAATCTTCTCTGCATCATGACTTACTTTCATTTGGGGTGGGGGGCATCTTCACTTTCTCTAGAATGCAAGGTAGTCCCATCAGTGAATATCAATGACTAACTTTTAAGATTGTTGATAAAAACATTATTGTTGCTGTTTATTGAGCATCTGTTCATGTTTCTCAGTAGAGTGCATGCCATGACCTAACACAATGAACTCAGTCATGCCTCAGCTCCCCTAATTTGAGTCAGGAGGGGATTCTGACTGCTGTTTTACAGCTTCAATGATGCTGCTTGGTATACTAAGCAGTAGAAATTTGAACTCTTTTAAGATGTCCATTTCAGGCTTTGGAACTTCTATTTCCACTTAAATACAAGATACAAAATAAAAATCCCTTGTTTCTGTCCATAAAAAAGCTCATGACTTGAGAGGAAGGGACCTGGAAATACGCAAGTAACAGAATGTAAATTTAATGATGTTTTAGTTTCTTATGTTCATAATGCAGACACCAAGAGGAAATGCTTGGCTCACTAAACATGATGTGTGAAAGACTGTGTTCATGTGAGATTCCACCTGAGAAATGGCAAATCTCTTAAAAGAATTGCTGGGAAGGTTTGGGATAGGAGCAGAAAAGGGACTAGTATGGAAACCATATAGGTAGACATTCATTACTGAATGAAGAAGTATTTTGTGTTTGGCGATCTGCAGGTAGTTTTGTGGAGGAATGGGATTTGAATTTTGGAAGGACAACTCATCTGGGGCCTTACATGAGCTATGGAGAAACATGAGTCTTTCCTGCAAGTCTTAAATGGAGACTAATTGGAGATTTTATATATGAAAGTAAAGACTTACAACTTGAAAAAATTTCTTCCAGAAGTTGAATATGTGGAGTGTGGATTGAAGTGCTGAAAAGAGCAGTTGATGAAGTGCCCTTGTAGGCAGGCAGGTAGGGGAGAGGGCATGAACTCCAGGGACTGGGAAATTAGGTTGGCCTAGATAGGATGCTGCTGATTAGAAAGATAGATTCTGGAGGAAAAAAATGGGTGGTTCTCAGGTGTCCTGTTGGAGACAGTCCCTTTGAACTAACTTTATTTGCAACAATTACATTTTAATTTTCAAAATTAGTTGGTTAATATATCCTAAGTATGTTTAAAATACTAATAAAAGGTAATTTGTAATAATAGCAAGATGCTATATCTTGCTATGGTAATTACCAGTGATTTGGAAATATAATGTTAAACATTAGCCCTTTCTACCTTGCTTAATATAGCACAGGCAATCCCATGTTATCTAGAGCAGTAGTTCCCAACCTTCCTAATGCTGTGACCCTTTAATACAGTTCCTCATGTTGTGGTGACTCCCAACCATAACATTATTTTGTTGTTATTTCATAACTGTAATTTTGCTACTGTTCTGAATTATAATATAAATATTTTATGTCAAGAAGCTATAGAAATATGTATAAACATGAAAATGACATGAAGTAGAGGACAGATAGCAAGACTTAGTAACAGTGAGTCAAGTGGTACAGCAAGCTTACTCAGGCCAGAAAGCTCAATAATCCTGGCCCCAAACAGCTAAAGTGGCTTTAGTCATTTCAGAATTTCAAAAGGCCCTCAAACAACAGAATATAATTACTTGCTTTCTATGAAGAACACCTGGAAACATGCTCTGACAAAGTTGGAGATTCTAAACCAGTCATTTTCTAGTCTGAGAAAACACAAGGAACTGTTTGTGAAGTGGTCAGATGGCAAGAATGGGAAAGAATTTGTCAACTTTATTTCTTTGCTAAAGAGAAAACACACCACGTTGTAGCTCCAAGGGCTAAGCGCATGGTCCCAAATCTCAAGGCTCCATGTTCTCCAGAGTTCCTTGGAGGAAGGATTTAAGAAGGCCTCCTTGTTTCCCGCTTCTGTATGCCAATGGCTGCTCATGACTAATCTAACCCAGTAACGATGGCTTTGTCCTGAAGCCAGCTCAAGCAGAAGAGCAGTAAGCAGCTTTCCAGCCAGGGAAAGAATCTGCAAAAATAATGGGCTATCAGCTGAAATACTTTCAGATGTCGGCTTCTGAAAGGCAGAACAAGCTGGAAGCTGTTTTACCTCCAATTTTTTTTGAAGGGCTTCATCTACCTCAGATTCTTGTAAATCCCAAATCCTATGTATTTGTCCGACACAGTGGGTCTCACCTTTTGACCTTTCCCCCACCATTCCTGAGGTCACAGCTCATCTTCTCGTTTTTTTCTTTTTCAAGACTCTCTGACACAGCTTACACATTTCGGCCTCTGTAATGTTCATCTTTTGACTACACAGCAGATGAGATTTTTAAAAAAGGGGCTGTTATTCAGGCTGGGTCCCCGTCTGGCGCCAAAGTATGACTCTGGGCTTTAATTCTTCCTGCCTAAGAGAGACTTTTAAGTAAAGCAATTATACTGGGATTTCCTTCCATTTTCAAAAGAATGAAAAGTCAGATTCAATGGACCCTGTCCTTGTACTATGTAGCCGAGAAATGCTTTAAAAGAGCTGTAAAATTAACCCAAAGGAGAATGGCGGGGGGAGGGGGGCATCACTTGACCATGATAGACTTCCCTAGTGCTTAGAGAAAGACAAGCCATTGTGAGCACAGCTCCCAGGCCTGCATTTTATTCCCCATGGTGGACTGTCAGGTCAGGACATGGCATGAAGGGACATCGCTGTGGCTTTACCATGGCTCACAAGCTCTACTAACTGATAACAAATACAAAAGGCAGGTTTCTGAATGACCTGTTTAATTAGCTATTTCCTTCTATTTGTCTTAATTAGATTTTTGGTTTCCATTATGTATGGTTGTTCTGGAGTATAAGGTCACATTTAAGGTAGACTGACCCAACCCAACCAAGGTGCCCACAGTTCCTTAAAGAGGCATATGTTCAATGCAGGGGCTACTTCTGGCCTTGAGAGTTATGAGTCCACAGTGAGACCAGTTAGCCTCCCTACTATGCACTGTCCATCTCTGGAGGCTAGCAAGTACATGCTGGGGACTGGAGAGATGACTCAGTGGTTAAGAGCACACACTGCTTTTCCAGATGACCTGAGTTTAGTTTCCAGCACCCATGATGGGCAGCCCACAACTGCCTTTAACTCCAACTCCAGTGGATGCAATGCCCTCTTGTGGACTCTGTGAGCACCTGCACTCTTATGCACATACCTCTACACAGATACACAAATACACACAATTTTAAAAATGTAAAAAGACCCTTGCCCTTCATTACCCCCACTCACGTTTTATGAGCGAGAATTGTTGAGACTAATGTTGGATAAAGCACAGGGACAAATAGTCAAACAAATGGAAACACATGAACTATGAACCAATGGCTGAGGGGTCCCCAACTGGATCAGGCCCTCTGGATAAGGGAGACAGTTGATTAGCTTGATCTGTTTGGGAGGAATCCAGGCAGGGAAACCGGGTCCTGTACTCAGTGCATGAGTTGGCTGCTTGAAGCCTGGGGCTTATACAGGGACACTTGGCTCAGCCTGGGAGGAGGGGACTGGACCTGCCTGGACTAAATCTACCAGGTTAAATTCAATCCTCAGGGGAGTCTTTGCCCTGGAGGAGATGGGAATGGGGAGTGGGCTGGGGGGAAGGCGGGGGGGGGGGGGGGGGGGATGGGACAAGGGAATCCGTGGCTGATATGTAAAATTAAATTAAATTATATAAAAAAGTAAAAAGAAATATTAATAAGAGAAGGGGACCCTCTATCAGCAGCAATGTCTCTACTACTCTGGGTGGTGCATTAAGAACACCAAGGTCTTGAGTTCAGTTTCCATTTACCTGACACATCCAGATGCTCCAGGTTGGGGCAGAGGGACACCACATCAAAGACAGCTTCGTTGGAGATATTGTAACATCCTGAGACTTCCAGGCGCCTCAGTTCTGGGCAGCACTGTGCAATGGTGTAAAGTCCTCGGTCTGTGAGCCTCCGGCAGCCACTGACAATGACAGTCTCCAGCATGAGGCACACATTGGGTGTGTCCTGGCAAAGTCTACGGGTCAGTACTTTCAGGGCACGGTCCACATTGATGGTCTCGCCCGTGAGGCGGATAGTCCTCCAGAGGCGCGGGTCCCAGGCCAGGTTGTACCAGCGGCGGCACACACGTGCACAGCGGCACAGCTGGTTGGTGGGCAGGAAGGAGAAGATCTGCACCATGGAGTGGTCCGGGAGCCGGTCTATGCTGGCTTGCTCTTTCTGGGGTCTGGAGGCCAACCGGATGAGTGGGTGAGTGAGGCGGGTCGGGGGTGGGGAGTGAACCATCGCCACTGTCTCCCCTGTGATGGAGGATGAAGAAGTGGAGGAGCCCCTTCCATTCTGAAATCCTGGCAAAGTTGGCGGACATATCAAGGCTGGGCTGGGCGTGCTCAGTGTCCGCATGCTCAAGTCAGAATCTGGCAAAGGACAGAGAACAAAGTGTTAAGTATGAGGGCTTTTTATAGAACCTTGAGCTGGAAGGAAAAGACAACATGGAGCAAGGGTTACACTCCCTCATGGTCTTCACTCCTTGCCTTCTTCAGAGGCACAGGCAGCAAGTCCCACCCTTCTCTAAAAGCTTCTAACCCTCACGCTCCACAACAGGGTAGGCAAACTGCAACATTCACGTGTTAGGCCTGGACTAACAAGTATTTCATTATAGTGGCTCAGGCCTGCTAAGAGCATGCAAAACTTGTCATAAACAATACAGAGGGAAACAGGCATGGCTGCCACAATCTTGGCTCACATAAACAGACCAGTAAAGAGAACCCCTGTGCAGACCAGGGGCAAAGTCCCTCATTTTCCCATTCTCCCATCTCTCTCAATGCTGATCATGTGAAAGGCACACCTCCAAAGTTGCACTGTTTCCATCTAGGGAATAGGCCTGATTTATTTTCCTAATATATATTGAAGAGGTAGTTGGTTGTACCGTATTTTACAAGTGAGGGGGATGTGTTTTAGAAGGGAGACTAGAGCTTGGGCGTAGAAAGCATCTGCTCCTTTGTACTCACTGGCCCTAGCATGCACTTGGATTCTGATGACCGTTTCCCAGAATAGGAGAACCATCAGACTTTCTGTGATAGGTCAGGCTTCAGTCTTTGAAAGTTCCTTCTTCCTTCTAACTAACTTTATTTCCTTTGCAGTTGAAAGCCCTGTTCTGTTCTTTGAAACCAGAGAGATCACTTCATGAAGACACACATAGCTTCTAAGTTGCTGAGGGATTAAGAATCCTTCTGGGGACTAGAGAGATAGATCATCAGTTAAGAAGATGTACTGCTCATTCAGAGGACCTGAGTTCAGTTCCCCGCACCAATTTTAGGTGGCTCACAATGACTTGTAACCCTAACTCCAGGGGGTCCTGGTACTTCCGTGGGTACCAGCACTCACATGCACAAACCCAGACACAGACACAGACACAGACACATACACATAATTAAAAACAAATCTAAAAGAACAGAATTCTTCAAAGAGAATACTCAGTTTATTTCCCTATGTACAAGAATTTAGTCTCTCTCTCTCCAAATATACCTAGATAGTATATATTTTATATAGACATTATTTGCAAAATAATGAACTCAATATAGTTTATATAAATATGCATTTATAAGTTCATATCCATGCATGTTTATGGTGTGTAGAGATAGAGACACAGAGAAAATTTATTTCTAAAATACAAATTTCTTTAGCTGTAAAAATTAATGATTGGGCTAAATCATGTCTCAGTTATATCCACCTGTCACTATAGGTCTAAAGATTTAAGTCCTTTGCATATTCAGGGACAATGAACAAGAAGTCTTAAGGAAAACTTTAAGCATAAACTCAATTATGGTTCTCAAAACTGCCTCCAACTTACCGTAATACCAACCCACACCATCACATGTTTTCAAGGAATGAGCTCTGATACCAGTATTTCTTTTACAGAGGTGAAGAGCTTACTTTGGACCAGGAAGGAGGGACAATTTCAGGCTCTCAACCCTGATGTTTAAAAAGCTATGAGGCTCTGAAATCTCTCTCTTGCTTGCATAGGTTCCATTCATCTTGAGTAGATGTTTAAGAGTTCCATGCGCAGCACTGTGCAGTAAGGCCCTGAAGCCTAAGACATGCTCTCCCTACCTTTAGTGGAGGGCAGCAGACAACTTCACAACAACAGCCTTTACCTGCTTCACTCATCTTCACTCTCTTACCTCAGCCCTGGGGGATAACAGGAATACCTCCAGATTGTTTAGCACAGATGTGCCTCGAATGATTATTTCAGTTGTTCGCTTTTTCCATCTGCAAGCATACCTGAGTGTTATAGGAATTTATACACTGAAAGAGATGGAAACTTCCCACAACTTGGAGGAATATTCTGGGCTGGAAAAATTGCAAAGCCCTCTGATAGCTCCTCTTGCCATCTCACCTAGAGTTTATCCATAGGAATCCCAGAGTTCTTCATTGTTCACAAATTGTGTGTGTGTGTGTGTGTGTGTGTGTGTGTGTGTGTGTGTGTGTGTGTGTGTTATTTATTCCAAGAAAGCTCATATTTATCTTACCAGGAATACATATCAGGATTTGCCCTGAGTCCTTCTGGCTGACTTTAAAATGAGTAAAGAACCCCCTGCTAGAACTTTTAAAAGTATGTAATTATAATGGAATATATGAGACCTAATAATCACAAAACAAGAAAATGATGGTCTAAGCTTGAGAGATACATACCTAGAACTTGCTATAAAATACTTTTCTTGATATTATCCCATATTAATAGTCACATATTAAACGTAAAAGGTGAATATCTATATGTGTATATGCATTTAAATTGACAAAAACACATTTGATTATAAATAAAATAAGTACACTTGCTAGACAATGTGTCAAACAACCATTTACTGACATTAAATACGGTTTATAGAAACAGATGACTCACAGAACTACCGAGATACCACACTGTGATGCTACACTGCAAAAACAGAATACGGCTTCCACTTCAAACAGGAACCACATATGGCTCAGGTAGCAGCTATCATTTGCACCAGAGAATGCAGAAACAGCATCTCCACTCTTTATACGTACTTTTCCTCTCCTTTGATCCTTTCAACTAAATAGCACTGGTGTTGCTGCTGACTGTTTCAAGGCAGCTTAAAACCAAGGACCTCAGTGCCACGCTTCCAAACGTACACAGAAGAGTAGGGTCAAGGACTTCAATGCCAATCCACCAAACACACTCAAAAGAGTAGGGTCAAGGACTTCAATGCCAATCCACCAAACGCACTCAGAAGAGTAGGGTCAAGAACTTCAATGCCAATCCACCAAACACACTCAGAAGAGTAGGGTCAAGAACTTCAGTGCCAATCCACCAAACACACTCAGAAGAGTAGGGTCAAGAACTTCAGTGCCAATCCACCAAGCATACTCAGAAGAGTAGGGTCAAGGACTTCAGTGCCAATCCACCAAACACGCTCAGAAGAGTAGGGTAGAGTTGAAGCAGCATGACAAAGATAGGAGAAAGCTATAGCCCTCGTCCTGGTCTTCTAACACTGGGATACAAACAAGTAGAAAGACGGCTAACTACAGGTGAACTTAGACTTTGCAGACAAGAACTTATTTTCAGTTCTGAATATCTGATCTTAGTAAAATTCTACCTATTATCCACCTTGAATATCCACTGTAGAAGCCTACAGTTTATTTTAGCAGGGAAGTGGTATGTATTAGACTAAGGGACAATTTAATCACAAATCTAATGGTCATCTTAAGACTGGATAGGCTTTGACATATATCTATATAAAAATTGGTTACCATACTTTATCTTTCTTTGCCCTTCCACCACATCAAGAGGAAGACATTTGTGATTGGTAGGAGTTAACTACACACTGTCAGGGGTGTTTTGCAAGGAGAAAATGGGATTCGTAAAAAATATCAAACTTTTAAATACATGGGACCAAGTGCTTCTTTAAAGTATCCAATTAATTACTACCAGTATCAGCTGCTCTTAAATTCCTGTATATGGGAGTTGGAGAGATGGCTCAGTGGTTAAGAGTACTTGTTCTCTTCCGCAGGATCTGGGTTCAATTCTTATCACCTGCATGGTGGTTCACAACAGTTTGTAACTCCAGTCTCAGGGGATCTGATACACTCTTCTGGCCTTGGCAAGCACCCAACATGCACATACCACACAAACATACATGTAGGCAAAATATCTCCACACACAAAATAATGTAATAAAAATTTTTAGAATTGTCTTATAAGCAAATGATTCTTGATCATGATTTGAAAAAAGGATGCCAGTAAGGGAAACACAGAAACTCCTAAGTGAAGATAACATTTTTTACAACATATTTAAAGCATATTCCAGAGTTTATATAAAGGCTGATGGCTTTTTAAAATCCATCAAGGCTATTGCTCTATCAGCAGGCACTCTTTGAACATATTTTGTTTGTACATAAATAAGTGCATAAATTGGTAATAGAGTCTGTTAAAGGCAAAGTAAATGTACCAAATAACTGACATTTGGGTCCAATATGTATGGCACATATATGATGGTGGCCACATTACACTATGTTAGTATATTGACTGTAGCCATCTTAGTTTGCAAGACTTCTCTATGCTGTTGTCACAGTAGTGAAACTGTTTAATAATGTGTTCCTCAGAATGCAGATGGACTGTTGAGTGGTACATGAGTGACCTTTGCAGTGGGGTAGGTAGACAGAGAAATCTATCAGAGAAAAGCTGATAAAGTCTGCAAAAGGAAAACATCTGGTTAGTATCAAATATCCGAACTGGAAACTGTGGGCGGAGAGAAAGTACAGTGTATAAAGTCACTTGCCATGTAAGTGTGATGACCTGAGTTTGGATACCAAGAAACCATGTGAAGCTGAGCCTAGCAGTACACAGCTATAATGGCAGCACTCCTGTGGTGAGGCAGGAGCGAGAGACAGGAGAGGCCTTGGAAGCTTGCCTGCCAGACAACCTGGTATACACCATGATTGCAAGAGACCTTATTCCCAACATGGTGAAATGCTAAAACTGACACCTAAGTTTTCCCCCTGCCTTCTACACATGCATCATGGTACAAGCATGCCTGCACTCACACACACAAACATGCACACACACATATGCACACACATATGTCATAAGTGCAAACATACTAAAAAAGAGCCAGAGAATATATTGTCAATTATAAATACATAAGACCAGAGGAAAGATAGAAATGAGAATAATTCATGTCTCGTGAAAGCTGAACAGGAGACGAAAGTGAGAAATGACACATTCTTGCAATAAAATGTGGGGTTTTGTATCTGGTTTCCTATTGATACTGGAAGGTAGATATAGTCGAAGGATGGTAAAAATACATTTGTATCTTAAGGAAGATATACAAAATGGATTGCAAGGAATATTCTGGCTAGGGATAACAGGGCAGAGAAAGGCATTTTAATTTTATATATTCAATGTAATAAACTGTTCTGTTGTAGATTCATGTATTACATGGCTATGAGAAGGAGTGTCCATTCATTCAGTGAACGGTTTAACACACACTGTTTCTCATGCCCAGTTGAGGTCCAGCAAGGGAGAGACTGCATCTGACTGGATTATAAACCAAATGTTCCTAGCCAACCTCCTGTCTTTCCCTTACCTCCATTAAAACATCTCCACCACACACTCAGGTGTCTGCAATTTCTAGTAATCCTTTGGGGGAGACAGACAGACAAATAACTATATTGAAGCTATTCCCAAATCCCATAAGAGACAACACAATAAAGGATAGAGAAGTTTGTTTAGGTCTTGAAAAAAAATGGAGCAGAAGTCCAACATGAAGAAGATGAATGTAGAATCTACTAACAGTGAAAAAAATGATGCTAAACAGTATTTTAATAAGCTTTTGTGTTTTTGTCAAAAACTAATGTATATTTTGACACAATAGTGATGCTTAAGTTAAATAAATATAATTGCACTTTGTGATTATAGATACAGTCGTATGTGGAATAAAATAAGAGACTGTAGATTCTTTAAAGAATCCTGGTTTTATTAATTATTTAAATTACTTTCAAGTATATAATTGCTATAGGAAAATGTCCTTTAAATAAATCCTTTAGCTATTTGAATATATAAAGAATATGAAAAAGAATTGCATTTTTTTCTGAGTGAAAATCCTCATGAATTTTTTTCTTCATAGTTTGAAAATTCTGGAAATTTTCCATCCTTAGTAATCACAGTACAGTATCAAAATATTCAAGGCATCTCTTACACACATGCTTGTTAGTTACATACTCTCCTAACTAGCTAGCTGTCTATTTTTGTAGTTTTTATTTTCAAACCACTGCTGTTTATACTCTAGGGATTTTTATTTACATGACTCTGGGCTTTCAACGTCAAAGTTTCCAAGCCCACCCGTGTGTTCCCTCTGATGCCCAAAGTTTTGGTGCAGGAGGCTTTCCATCACAACTCAGCTTTCTCCTCAAGAACTATTGCCATAAAAAGCAACAGTTCCTTTCTTATCTTAAACTCAAGCTTTAAGAAAATAGATCTATAAAACCTAGTTAATGAAAAAAATAAATACACTCTGAGCATATCACTTATCTCTTGGTTTTACTTAAAATATTTTCTTTAAATGTGGTTCAGATCATATAAACAATCTAGAACACATTTAAGGCACTATCTGCTATAAAGAAGAAACTTATACATGGGAGGTTAACCCTGCATTTCATATGGAGGGAGTTAACTTCAGGATTGAAGGGTTTGTGCTGAAACTGCAGAAGGTGGCGCCTGCAGAATCAAGTAAACACCGGTTAAAGACCTGTCCAGAAGAAAGTACCTGCATTGCCAATCACCTGGACCAGCCTCATATGAACATCTCCATAGCAACTGGCTTGTGGCATCTCAATGAAAGTGATGAGACTTTTCTCATGCTAGTGTGTGTAAAACTTATTCTAATGTACAGCTCTTTGTAAATGTTTGACTCAGTTTTCCCAATGCTATGCAGCATCTGACTCATTCTGCTCTTCCAGAAAGGAATATTCACATTGCTATGAAGCATGGAAGTCACAGGCAGTGCTCTGTAACCCATAAATAAAATGGCATGAGTACCCCAAAGGGACCATTCAGGAATGTGATACCCACAGAAAGATCAGAAAGCCTAACAAACACAATCTAATAATAATTCACAGATTCCTTTTGGCTTGATTTTTTTTTGCTCAAATGATGACTTCTAGCACCTACTTTTTCCCCTTCTTCTATGTCCAATGGCAAAGTAGGATGACTTTAAAAATATCCCATAATGGGAAGAATGTCTGCATCATTCCTGAGATATCACCTCACTATTAGAAGCTTCCCCCTTTCATAAGATTTATTAGTTACTTTTCCTTTTGCTGTGATCAAAGAGCTGACAAGAAACAGCCTCAAGGAGGAAGCATTTACTGTGGCTTACAGTTTTAGGGGATACAGTACATCATGGGTGTGTGCAGCTCTGATCCCTCACACCTTCTAGGAGGAAGCACAGTGTGAACAGGAAATGGAGTTGGGCTATAAAACTCCAGTATGCACCCCCCAGTGACTGATTTCCTTTAGAGGTTCCACCTTCTTCTACTTTTCAAAATAGCACTATCACTAGAACTCAAGCATTTCAAACCACAAGGCACACACATAATCTATGATAATTATAAAATCTTTCTAGACTGCTGACTTCCCTCCTTAACAAAAAGAAATCAGGTCCCCAGGTTCAAAGTCTTTGATAGGCAGATACATTTAGCTAGTTTTTATAAAATTTTATTCAATAATTTCTTTTTGTAATTGCTATAGAGCTTTGTCCTCCAGGGAAGACACGGATGTTGTCATTTTGAAATCAGAATAGTTGTGATCATGTCTATGAGACCCTTACAAGATCATTAGCAGATTAGTAGAGATATTCCTCCATCAAAGGTGGGGAGGTCACATGAAGGACAAAAGTGTCATAAACTCAAGAGGTACACGTGGCCAAATACATCCTTGAGGACACAGTTATCAATTGCTGGTGTGCTGTGGGATGTTCTGTATGGCAAATGTGTTGCTGATTAGTCAATAAATAAAACACTGATTGGCCATTGGCTAGGCAGGAAGTGTAGGCGGGACAAGGAGGAGAATAAAGCTGGCAAGTGGAAGGCTGAGTCAGAGAGACACTGCCAGCCACTGCCATGACAAGCAGCATCATGTGAAGATGCCGGTAAGCCACGAGCCATGTGGCAAAGTATAGATTAATGGAAATGGATTAATTTAAGCTGTAAGAACAGTTAGCAAGAAGCCTGCCACGGCCATACAGTTTGTAACCAATATAAGTCTCTGTGTTTAGTTGGTCGGGTCTGAGTGGCTGTGGGACTGGCAGGTGAGAGAGATTTGTCCTGACTGTGGGTAAGGCAGGAAAACTCAAGCTACACTGGTGTATATGTGTGTGTGTGTGTGTGTGTGTGTGTGTGTGTGTGTGTGTGTGTGTGTGTACATGCATGTGCATGCATGGGGTTGGGCATCTTCTTTTGTGTAGCTATCTATGTGTTTGTTTTTCATGATCCTACAAATAACCACTTGCCCATGCTCCTGCAGCGAGCCCAGTTAATCTCATTGGTTCACCAAGCTGGATTTGCACAGAATCGCTTCTTCTGTCTGTGACTGTTGCTGTACTTTGTGAGCAGCTATTTGTTAGTGTTCCTCCGGAAGAAGTCCTGTAATACTTGGTGCTCCAATAAGGATATGACAGAACTAAAGGAGAGTATGGTTGAAGTACCTCTGCTACTGTAGCAACTAAACAAATAAGCCTGAACTGTCTGCTTAAAAAGAAAGTCATGACGAAAAATCTGCAGAGGAAAACCTGCTGGTAAATGTCTCCCCAGGAAAAGTTATACAACAGCCCTTGGTCAGGGAGGCTTGTTTTTGCAGTAGATGACAGCTGCTATACTAACTTATAAGTGGCCAACCTGTTGGGAATAAGTTATTATTGCTATGGCATAGTGATTCAATGTTTTCTTGTTTTCCCCTAAATGAGGGAAAACATACATCTATATCATCTCCTCCCCACATCTAGGCTCAGGGAACAGTGTACAAGAAGGGGCATAAAGAATGCAAGAGCTGGAAGACAGGGTGGAGTATTGTCAAACTCAGTCTTCTAGGCATAACATGGCTGCTGCTGTCATGACATCAGAGTGGTTATGATTACCTGCAATGAGAGCCTCAGAAACTTGAGCTCACTACCACCCCCTTGTGGAAGAGGAGAGAGCATAAGGCACAGGAAGTTTCCCTTATCCCTGATGGTACATAGATGTTGTTGACTATTTTTAGGAAGCATGAGGGGTTCTAGTTCAGTGGTGTGGCTGCCTTTAAATTGCTCACCCTTTTGCAAACAATCCCACATGATATGCTCCTGTAAGTAATCCTATCTAAATTAAGAGCTCCATAAGCCAGGCTTCGGTGGAATCCTTTCTGTCATTTGGGCCCCATCCAAGGTGAAAACATGTTGGTTCACATATTTCAGATAAAAGTAAAGCAGTAATTTTATTCATTAGAATTATTTTTTATTTTTAAAAATCATCACCTATTTATGAAAAGTTATTTAGTTTTCCATATAAGACAATGCAATCTTACATTACTTTAAAATAATAATTTAATTTTATGTAAAAAATCATTAAGTGAATAATGCTAGAAATGGTAGGCAGATATCACAGCCATTAAGAATGTAAATGTCTTAACTTTAGGGGACATTTTTGGTGTGAAAAGATAGTTAAATTGAATTCCCACTTGCTTTCTATCATGTGGAGTTTGTATAACCAGGGAAAGTCACTGAAACTTCATGATCCATAAATTGCTCTTTTGGAAGCTAGCAGCGATTTTACCCACTTCTCCTCAGAGTTAGGAACTTTCCTGAAAGTAACATCATTGTTAGTAGAGATATTAAAAGTCACAGAACCTCTACTGGTCACATCACAGGAAAGGAGTTCTGGGTCCTCCCACTATGGGTTTGTTTTTAGGAACATGCTAGTCTGGATTCCACAGAGAAACTCTTTGGAAATTCCCTCCTCTTTCTTCCATAAACTTTTGCAAGGTCTTTCGTGTGTGGAGGTGGAAGGAGTTAAAACCACAACCTTTGGTTGGAGTACAGTGGCCTTTCTCTTATTTAAGAAAATGTGGTCATTGACTTTGAATTGGGTAAGCTCTTTTCTGTAGTTTATTCAATAAGAGTTGTTTTTCTGTGATATGGTAGATGCTTTTTCGAAAAATTTCCAATGTTTGTGCAACATTATTCTAGGTTGCACTTCTTTCTTCTCAGCAACTATTTCCTGGCCCTTTTCTGTGGTCGACCATATAATTGCCAATGTCCCTAAGAGTTATAGTCCTGTTCTTAGTAGCTGCTCTGCCTCTGGGTAGTTTCTATAGTCTCTCCTCTTGCCCATAAGCACTCAAACTCGGTGTCTAGTTGACATTTCCTCTATGTATCTTTAAAGTATTAAGCACACTTGCCCAAGCACCTGCTTGAGCTGTGTTATCTAATAGGACAGCCATCAGGCACTTGTAGCTATTAAAAATTGAATGTATTACATTTAACCGAAAACTCAGCTCCTTGGGCACAATGGCCACATTTCATGAGTTCAGTAGCCATGTAACTAGTTTGCACATATTTGAAAAATTCTCCTTGAGAGAGTTGCATGAACAATGTTGTGCTGGTCCTTTGATCTCTGTCCACTGGCTATTTGATCTAGTTACAGTACATGTACAGGGGTGAACTCAACAATATCATTGGAAAAAACATCGTCCTATGCCTACATTCTGTATTGTTACTCATGACATCACAGCTCATCTGCTTCCCAAGCTAAAACCTTGGGAATGCCCTTGAATCCTCTCTCACTCTCTCCCGCTGGCATCAGATCTGATGCCAAGTCTGTAAGTTTAAATGTCTATGGATCTCAGTTCTCCTTTCATTCTCTCTACCCTTCCACATCAGTTCAAGTTTTCCTTTCTCACAGCTTCAATAATGTGTGAAGTGATGCACCTGATCCTTGTCCTTCCCCCAACATTTCTCTAATAGAGCCTCCACTCTACATTTAGACTTAACTTTCTAAAACACAGGCTTATTTTCCAGTACTCAAATCATAAATGGATTATTCTTTCTGTTACAGGTTAAATTGTGTTGCCTTTACACAGTTAAGACATGTTGAAGTCTTAACCCTGGTGTTGGTGAATGAGACCGTATCAGCAACAGGAAACACAGCTTTTTCCGCACTGCTATTGTTGAATACCTACACTATGTAGGCATTCAGTAATACTAGATACTACTCAAGAAAGACAGTCAAGTTTTCATAGTGCGTATGGTGCCCTTCCACAAAGTTCCCATCTCTAAGCACATGCTGATGTTCTCCAAGCCAAGGCCTGTTTCCCCAAATTAACTGTTAAGTTCTCAGCTACAACTCAGATCTCTAATGCTACACTATGTGAGATAGTCTGTTGAACTTTCCAAGTGGAATAACCTAGCTACTTTTAATGTTTCCCTTGAGCTCAAACATAAATTTATATTCCATCCTGTTCCTCTTCACATGGTGTCTCTCCTGTGAGGTACAATGAGTATGTAGCATCAGGAGTTGTCTTTTTCATCTCTAAGCCATTCAGTCTTGCCTGTATTCAATCATCCAGAAGTTGTTCAACTAACAAGTTAAAGAAAATGTGCTTCACTTGCCCTAAAACAAATCCCTCGCAGTTTCCCACTGGTTGCAGTTGGAAATATTGACAGGGACTAACAGCAGAAACTAGATGCTTTAGATGGGAGAAGCTGGCACACTCCTGGGATTCATTAACATTTCATTTGCAGACTTTTTGTCTTTGCTTCTTCACTTAATTTAGGCTGAGGTAGCACACACACTTAGTTTAATACTATTAGTATGCTCAGAAGTTATCTCACTCAGGACTCACCACAGAGTATCAGAGTCAAAATGCTTACTGATTCTTTTTCTTCCTTATATCTTTCAGTTCTTACCATATTGACACTTACTTCTCACAAAAACAATGTACAAAAACTCACAAAAATTACAAATAGTGTGATACTTTTGCATTGGGGTAGAGCTAGCTTTAAGGTCCATTCTCTAGTTGTTCAGTTAACCTAAGGTGGAATGGGAGCTTCTGTTTTCTTTCTCAAACTGATTCATGTATCAAGAGCAGCAATCAGAACTGACTTCTCCTTGATAGTGGGAGAGACAGCATTTTTCTATTCCCTGTCCTCCAGAGCTTACAGAAAGCTTTGCAAAGCTTGCTAAAGGAGGCAGCACTTGTCTAGATAAGAGAATCAGCACAAAGACTCATGCAAAGGTGTAGCACTCTAATTTTCAACCTTCAAGTTGTACCGTGTAAGCCAGCTTTGTTTGCCATCTTTGATTGCTAGGCAATGTTCTGCTCTCACTTCCCCTATGAAGAGTTGCAGACACCCCATGGTCATGTCCTTTAAAGTGCAATGGGTAGACCGTATTGAATTTACCTGGCAGAAAAAAGATGCTTCCAATTTTTCAGTTCACAGCAGAAAACAAAAGCATCTTGGGAAGCAAGAGTAATACCCACATTTAACTTTGGAGAAAGAAAAAAGATAAACTGTCACTCAACTTATGACCATGTAAAAGATCAATTAATTCATGAGAACATGTCCAAGTACCAGGAAATTCCTTATTTTTCTTAGTAATCTGGAAAGGTGCTCTCTGTTGCTGCAATTCTGTACAATTCTTTTTACAGTTAAGTTTTTATAGAAAGCATTTATTACATACAAATCATTGTTCTATATGTAATATAAATATAAACACATATGCTCACTATTCATATGAATTTTTTGAATGCTTGACCCAATCAAATAAAAAAAGTTTATTTCTTCTATATTATCAAACAAAGAAAGGAATAAGAAAAACAGTACTTAAGTACTGTTTTATCTCCCAGCTGTGCATCTCTCCGTAGCTTTGTGGATGTTGGCTGTGGTGGGAGAGGGCTGCATCTTATACTGACTCAGGATACACTTTACACAGGCAGTTCCATGGGCTGAATGCAGCTAAATTTATGACTGCTTTCAGACAGATCTCAGAGTACTAGCTAGGCTGGGCTTTCCCTAAGAATGGAGTCAGAAATAACCATTTGTTATAAAGAAGGAAGGAACACAGTCACAGGGAGCAATGCAGCCAATGTAAAATCACTACTGTGTGCTTTGCAGGCACAAGAAGATGGTGGACACAGGGCTCTTTCTTCTTTGGAAAATTCCATAGGACCTGGAGTGGTGAGTTCCTGGAGTGGAGTTTATGGATTCTAGTTAAACACAGTTTCCGTCCCTACTCTCATTAAGTATTGAAGGATGCAGTTGAATTCCTTGGGAATTTGCATTCTAAAATGTATATTAACTCGGAAAATAAGCTTGTGTAATTTGCAGTAAAACAGACAATCACATCCTGATTAAAATTAGTTAAGAATTAAAATCCAATTATTTTACATGCACATGTGAATACTGAGTGCCTTGTGCCAGGTATACTTCAAAGTCCCTTTGATGTAGGAGACTTATAAAGGCCCAGATCTCAGGCAGAAGGGTGGAAATTCTCATGTAATTCAGATATATTACATATCCAAATTTTATATCTATCTATCTATCTATCTATTTTTTATATCATTTTAACTTCACAAGGAAGATTGCTGTGGGATGGTCTGTATGTCAAATGTGTTGCTGATTGGTCAATGAATAAATCACTGATTGGTCAGTGGCCAGGCAGGAAGTATAGGCGGGACTAAGAGAGAGGAGAATTGAGAGAACAGGAAGCTGGGTGAGGGAGACACTGCCAGCCGCCATCAGGACAAGGAAGATGTAAAGTACCGGTAAGCCATAAGCCACGTGGCAAGGTATAGATTAATAGAAATGGATTAATTTAAGCTGTAAGAACAGTTAGCAAGAAGCCTGCCACGGCCATACAGTTTGAAACCAATATAAGTCTCTGTGTTTACTTGGTCGGGTCTGAGCAGTTGTGGGACTGTCGGGTGGCAGAGATTTATCCTGACTGTGGGCCAGGCAGGAAAACTCTAGCTACAGAAGATAGTTATAAGTAAATAAGTTATGGCTTATTATTTTTAAAACCCACAATAACAAGAAGAGACTTTTTACTCTTCCAGAATTATTAAGCTCAATAGATTGGATATTCATGCCCTCCCAAAATGTTCAAACCTAATGAGCTATTTGAACATTTGTTCAAACCCAAATGATAGTATTTAGAGATAAGGTCTTTGGGAGAGTAGAGTCATTGTATATGAAGATATTGCTCTTCTAAGAGAGATTTCAGTGGGCACTACTGCTCCCTTCCATCTTGTGAAGACATGTGAGAAGACAGATATCCCCGAACAGCGTGTCTTCACTAGAATCTGAAGACTTTTGATCAAGGACTTCTTATCCACTAGATCTCTGAGTACTGATGTGTGCTATACATAAATTTCTGAATCTGTGGTATCTTTGTTACAGCAGCATGAGTAGACTGATACATTCAGCTATGGTGGTAGAGAGTACAGTACTTAGAATTGGAGTAAACACTGAAGAATGTAATCCTGGAGTGGTCACTAGGGAATCTACTTTTTATTAATTAATTAATTTATTTATTTATTTAAAATTCTCTAGTGCTAGGTAGTTGGCTCATATTTCAGTATCAGTCACAATTTTCCTCTTTTTGAGTAGGTCTTAAGTTCAATTAGAGAAATTAGAGAACTGTTTGTTGCATCAAGGTATGTGTACCACTACTAAAGTCCTGGCTCTTGAAGGGGAACAAACCACAACCCCGACTTTACTAAACCAGCATAATCCCTAACTTTATGTCCTAAATATTGGTCCTTATACCCATGGATAAGTGTAGTCTTCACCCCTCATCAAAGAAACTTCTCTTTGCAACAGACAGAGATCACTACAGAAAACTATAATCAATAAAAATTCTGAGTTGTCAAGCCTAGTCCCAATGGATACATTCACAACACAACTCCTAAATCTAAGGGAACACTGAGGAAGAGAAAGCAGAAAGACTATAAATGCCAGAGGAAGAGGAAGTTTGCTGGGAGGTTGTGTCTCCTAGAAATGTCAGAAGTGACACCTATGAAGGCTCACCAACATGCCTACCTAAGCATGATCTGAACAAGGATGACACCAACAGCCATGCTAACATTGGAGGAGGAAAGTTCACGAAGCTTCAAGCCTGGAAAAAGAACCACAGGCAACTAAGGAAAGGTTAAAGCAGGAGAAACAGTCTCCCCCAGGGAAGAGCTCACCCACTGTTTATCCAAAATCAAATGGTCAGTCCCGAAAACATGCACATAAAAGTAACATACAGATTGAGCAGGTTGTATTCACGTATTTTTGAATACATATCATATTATATATCAATATATTTCAGGAACACACACACACACACACACACACACACACACACACACACACACACACACTCACACACAAATTAAAGAGGCCACGAATCTGAAAGAGAGACAGAGTATATGGAAGGGTTTGGAGAAAGTAAAAGGGAGGAAGAAATGGTGCAGTTATAATCTCAAAAAAATAAAAATAATTAAAAACAAAGAAAAATTCTCTATATGTGTCCTGGAAACTAAATAAGTTTCTAGTTATTATTTTTCTGAAGAATTTGTTTTTCAATAATAAAGAGTTTTCTACTCCTAAAGATTCCTATTTCTAGTTAGAGTTGTCACAAGTTATTCATCAAATTTATCTTCAGACTATGAAGTAAAATTGGCTTTAAGAAAATTGGAGCTCTTATAGATCAGGCCAACAGGTCCCTGTGCTTATAAATATCAGCAGAAGTTACAGTAAGTTTTCTTTATCCTCAAATCAAATTCTTTCAATTTTAGCTGATCAATACGACCTGAGACTTCAGTGTTATTCTTTCATTTATTTTTACTGGAAATATGCACAGAGTACCTCAGCGTCCACTCTGAGGATCCTAGAGTTTTTTCTAGGCAATTTGTTGTTATATGCTGTTTTGAATTTTATAAGGAATCTGTGGTGACACATTTCTTGGGAATTGAAAGTGTTTGATTCAGAAGTTAAAAACAATTCCTTGTCCAAACCAAGTTCTTTTCTTTCTTTTTTTTTCTTTTTTTTTTTTTTTTTTTTTTTTTTTTTTTTTTTTTTTTTTTTTTTTTTTTGGTTTTTCGAGACAGGGTTTCCCTGTGTAGCTTTGCGCCTTTCCTGGAACTCACTTGGTAGCCCAGACTGGCCTCGAACTCACAGAGATCTGCCTGGCTTTTCTTTTTAATATCTTTACTTGTCATCCTGGCTGGCTTGTTTGGCAGCAGTAGGAATAATGTCTGTTTAACCCAAGTATCAGGAAACAGTGATGTTTTTCTTCCTTTCAATGTATTGGGTACAGACTGATACTCATAGGTGGTATAGACTCAGTGTGTGAGAAAGAACCACATCAGATATCCAGGAAGGGGATGAGAGTGACTTCCCTTCACTTTCTCTATCGAAGGCCTTTGTAGAGACATCCTCCACCATTCTCAGGTTCAAAGGATGACACCCCAGGATCCAGAGAAGGACTATAAAGTAACAGTCACTGATTCCACTGTATCAATAAACCATCCTTTTGTGAGGTTGCCCCAAGCAGTGTCTGTCTTTGCATTTTGAGAAAAATCAAGAACTGAAGCAGAACCTGAGACTGTGAGATAGATCATAGTAAGCTTACCCACAGGGCTTCTCAGATAGGTCTCCTAGTTGCTAGTTGGTCCTGGGACCTGGAGCAACTTTGTGAATGAGAATGACTCTAAAGAAACACTCTCTGATATATTCTTAAGCATATACCTATGAGTGAGCATTCAAAGTTAGTTCTTTGATTATTACTATTAGAGTTCTTCAATGAGCCTCCTTAGAGTGTCTTCCCTTCGCAGTTCTATTTGCAGGAAGATCCTCAGCAGCACTAGTCATTTTTACTCTGCATGAATGATTCCTCTTGTGGGATTTTGCTGTTCAACTTAGATCAGGCCTCTGAATATCTCCTGACTGGGCCAGACTGCCTGGTCTTAGCCTTTTGCGTTTCTTACATGTAGTTGTACACCATGTCTTAAGAACTATGGGAGGAAAAAGAAAATGCTGATTTTTTTTTTAAGTGGGAGGGAAGTTATTATTTTAATGATTCTTAAACTGATTCTTTCAAGTATTCAGCCCAGAAGTAAAGCCTATGAAAAACTGTTTTTTCAAATCCATTTCAGCAGCAACCCCTCCTCCACACCAATGATCTCATATGCTATGATTCAATCAGCAGAACCCATGAAGCAGTACGATGTCTCAGAATACTGAAGCCAAGAGTCAAAAATAGTGTGATGGTTGATAGCGTGTGTGCGCACATATATTAATTATATATGGTCAACTCTCTCTATCAGGGGTTTATTCAAAAATATTGATGTTTGAGATTATGGAAAAAAATGTACTACATATGTACAGAGTTTTCCTTGCTGTTATTCCCTGAATAATACAGGGTAACGACTACTTACAGAGAATTTACATTTTATTAAGTATTGTAAGTAGTATAAATATGATTCAACATGTACAGGAACATACATGTAGGCTCTATGTAAACATGTATACAGCACTTGAGAAGGCCAGAGTTCAGAATCCACAAGGAATTCTAGGCTCACTCTCTGTGGACAATTGCACATAGAAATATAGTATATAAATTCATATTATATTTTGTGTATTTATTGTATATACATGGCCTATATAGTCTCAATTTTGTGTGTGTGTATTAATTAACTAATTATCCAGTCTTCTTTATCAATTTTGTGTGTGTGTGTGCATTAATTAACTAATTATTCAGTCTTCTTTATAAAGGAAAGAGAAACATCCCATGAAAGATAGAAACTGCTGGGAAAAGTATAAATACCTTGCAGAACATGAGCAGATGCAACAAAGTGACTCTCCAGCTGAAAGGGAAAATCAATGGGGAAATGGCACTGAAAATTCATGTGATATGGAATGGTGTAGATTTTAGCTCTGAGCTGCAGCTTTTTGAGGATTACAGAGGGACAATCACATTCAGGTTTAGTCTCCTGCCTATGGAAAGTAATTTAGATACAGATTTGTACCCTCTGACACACATTCTTGCTTTGAGGCTACAATATAAATTGAACTATAAGAGTAATTATCATATTACTATGCCTAAGGACTACTTGGTTCCAATCAATGCACAAATGTCCTTGGAGAAAGAATGCTCATGTCAAATTTTATTTCCCGGACTCCTTTAACATGGATGTGTGCCTCATTTAAAAATCATAGCACTTTGTGTTTTAATCAAAACATGAACTCCTCCTCCTCCTCAGTAGATTTTTAAAGTCCATGACAATGTGTGCCCTCATGATGTTACCTAAGACCATTTTACAGCATGTAAAGAGGTGTCACATACTTTAGAGGCAAATACACAGAGTATGGATAGAAAAAATGCTATAAAGGATATAGATTTAACTTTGTAAAGCTTCTCCTTTGAGGGTAGTTGCATGGCTCAGCAGGCAGAGATGCTTGTTATCAAGTCAGGTGACCAGATTTCCATCTCTAATACATGGCAGAAGGAAAGAACCAACTCTCTCAAGCTGTAGTCTACTTTCAAAGACACTCTGGCATGTGTACACAGACAGATAGACAGACAGACAGACAGACAGACAGATACACACACACAAATGTAAATTTTAAAAGTTTTTCTTTTTGTCTCCTATTACATAAACCTGAATGACTACATAGATAATATAAATATTTATTAAATTTAGAGGGTCCTGCAAAACATTTTTTACTCAGGAAAATTTATACTTGTCACTCAACTTCACTGCAGCCTCGCTTCTGAACAAATAATGTGCATTTCTGCACTTCATGTGCTTCCATGCCACCCAGAGGCACGCTGCCTTAAATACCTCAGCTTGGATTTGAGACTGTCGTGTATAGAAAATACAGTCTTATTTTTTATTTATATATGCAGTTGTCTGATTTTATATAAATATCAATGTTTAATTATGGAAAAGAAAACCTTTAATCTTGCTTCACCATCATTCCTCTTCATGTATCAAACTACTAAAACTTGGGTTAGAATGTTTGACTTTAAAAATTGTTGAGTTTCACTAAAGTGAATGAATGAATGAATGAATGAATGATTTTAGGCCAGGATTCCCAACAATTCAGAAATAGCCCAAATGTATCTGCCATTTAGTATTACATATTTATGTGAAGCAGCATTCTTCTTATTATTATAAAATCACAATATCAACCAACTCTGAAAAATGCCATTGCTCTATGCCCTGCAGTATCAAGCTTCAGCCAGGATTTAATGCTTTATGTAAAATAAACAACACACCTATCTCATCAGCGTGCAAATTTGCTTTCAGATTTTAATAGTAGGCAAATTGGTATGTATACAAAAGGATTATTTTTTTTTAAAACCCTATGATTTATTCTAATATTTGATTTATATATCTGTACACCCAATGTTGTTTGTTAATTTCTTGGGCAAAAGCAGTTGTGAGTGGAAAATTTTAAGAAGTCCTCTCTATGCATAGAAATGTAAAGGATCAGACATACCCAAGTTGTAATGTTTTCAAGCAAAGTACTCACTGAATGCAATTGCTCCAGCCTACAGCAACTTCTTTCTTCACTGCATTTTAGTTTTTATATATTTTCCAGGACAATTTAGAGGATTTTCAACTATGTTTAAGACTCCCTGCAGAGTTTCAGTTATACCTCATCCCATATGTTTTAGGCTATGCATGATACTTGGTTTTCTTGCCTTTGAAATGAACTAGATTTAAAAATTCTGAAATAGCTTATGGCATGCCAATTACATGAATAATGTAGGCCTAGTACTAACATTAAAATATAGATTATCATGGAGACAAGGATAGTTATATATAATGTCCTCAGTAACATCAGCATGCTGATAGGCATCTTTATAATCATAGGTAGGGGGAATGGCAGATCTATAAACAGAACATATAGGACAACCTGACAATGGCGTGTAGATGGCTTTGAATTGTTTCGGAAACATAGATATTTTGACATTCAGTTTGCTCATTTATTTTATAAAAAGGAATAGCTCATTGTCTCTAAAACTTTATGATTTATCTTTGAACTGTTTTGAAGGCTTATTTTATCTTATTTTGTGAAGCAGCTTGCATAAAACTTAAAAAAAAATTAATAAACTTCCTAGTAAATCTAATAACAAAAAGTCCTTAAGAAATTTCTCATTGGCCTGATTGTATTAGTATACAGCTGGGGTGTAGTTGTTGAGCAGAGTTTGTATTTCCTTCTTGAATCTACCTTTTCATAAGAGGTAATAGCAACAAAGTCTCTACTCGTTAGTACTTAAAATATGACATACTCTTTACATGTCCACTGGGCACATGGCAGAATCTTTTCCTTGAAATAAATTGTACAGTTAATTCCTATAGACTTCAGATGGGACTTTACTTACATTGTAAACAGTAAGCACTATAGAAACTGTAATGTACATGTAAAGAAATGTTTCTTCGCTACCACTCAAGAGCCTCCCCTCAGTTCTGATGGTCTTCATGGCTTCTGAGATGCAAGTTTACTGTCTGAGGTCCCTATCGATAGGTAGACAGACAAGTCTTATATTTTAACATGCCCTAGAATAAAAATGTTATTTTGTTATTAGAATATTCTCTTTGACATAGCTCTTTGTGACAACAACCAACCAAAATTCTAAGTTCTTTTGACATATTTGTTACTATGACTGATATCATATGAGCCCTATTTACCTGGCATTTTTATATGTTGACGGCTTTACCTGATAGAACAGATTATTGCTCAGTTGCGAATTTGATCATGGTTCGATGTGGCTCTTGTTTGGGTGCTTAAGTTGAGCCGGAGTTTGCTTCCTTACTCCTTAATACTAGGCATAGCAAAGAGACACAGTTCAATTCATTCCATACAACTATATGCTCAAACATAATTTGTGCTATGAGATATTTGACTTACATCCACCCAAACAAGCTCAGCAATTTGGGCTTAATGTTGAATTAGAAATGTACAAAGAATCCGCTATATCATTACTGTTCAATTGAATCCTGTAGACAATAGCTCATCTAGAATTAAACTGAAAATCATTATAATCGGGTCATGCAATAGGTTCACTCAAATTGAATAGGTCTTAACTCACTGTGGTCATCTTTCTGATTTATGCTGATTCTGCTATTAAAATGAATCATTGAGGTGGTGAGTCTGTATGTCCCATAGTGCTCATTCTGTGCTTATAAACTCAGTACTGATTTGAAACACATTAAAGCATAATGCTCATTTCTTGCTATTGAAATGGATACAAATTAACTTTGATCACTTTTTTTTTATAATTCCCTACCACCTTTTGAAAGAAATGCTGTAAGAGAGATCATCAGATGTTACAAAATAAGCAATATCTTTCCAGACATTCTTACTGCAGTCATTGTGGTTAGTGCAAAAGCACAGATTTGGAGTTAATCTGATTTCTAGCCCATCGGCCCCCAACAGAGCAACCATTCAGGCATCACTATAAATTCTCCATGCCTTGATTTCTGAATCTGTAAAATGAGGGAAATTGTATCTACTTGAAACATCATTACAAAAAACAAAGTGGAAAAATAATTTCAGATTAAATACTGAAGGAGAATTTGTCATATAATAATTAATAAATATTTTTATCTTCCTTGTTTCTAGCTGTTTGTTAAATGGCTGAACTGAATAGTAACACCATGATAGGTTTCCAGATGTAATACAATTACAAGCCCAGAGAACAGTGGACTCAGTTTCCATGACAATTCTCATCATCCTTGGGCTTACCTTTTAAAATGCGCCCTCACCTCAAATCTGAAATTCTGCTATCATCTCAGGGCTACTGGAGCCATCCATCTCCATGCTAGCTTCTCCAAGATATGCTTACCATGCAGCAGCTGCCTTCATCCTCTGTTCCTAACTCCCTGCATGCTTGCTTTGCTCAGCTTTCCAGTGTCTAGCTTCGATAAAGTACGTGCTCAGCAAATGGTTGTTAAGTAGCTATAGTCTAAGAGACAGAAAACTCTACTGGGGACTTCTTTGCTTTCCAAAATTTTAAATGGAAAAGTTTTTATCTTAACATACACAGAAACTGTGTAGATTAGAACTGAAGGAGGGATGGGAATGAAATTGACGGGTTATGGAAACTGTGCAGATTAGAACTGAAGGAGGGATGGGAATGAAATTGACGGGTTATCGAACGGTTGCCTTCTGTCATGTTCTGACCAGTCCTGGGTGATGCCTGCTGCGCAAACTGCAAACCCTAGCGGGGCGCAAGCATTCCTCACTCTGCTTTTTAACTGTGGATGAGACAGAACCTGCAGCTCCCAACTCTTGCCACCTTGACTTGATGGGCAGCGTTCCTACCCTGTGTGCCAATGGGAACTCTTTACTAAGCTGTTTTTGTCATGGTATTCTCTTACAACCACAGGGAAAGAGACAGAAGTAACACCTGAGGATTCTGTTTTCCAGACATAGTTCAGTGCCTATGGTAGAATTAAAAATGGAAGATCTACAATGACAGAGAGGGAGAACAAGGAATAGGAGACCATGGTAAATGAAGACCACATGAGAATAGGAAGAAGCAAAGTGCTAGAGAGGCCCACAGAAATCCACAAAGATACCCCCACAACAGACTGCTGGCAATGGTCGAGAGACAGCCCGAACTGACCTACTCTGGTGATGGGATGGCCAAACACCCTAATTGTCGTGCTAGAAACCTCATCCAACTACTGAGGGATCTGGATGCAGAGATCCATGACTAGGCCCCGGGTGGATCTCTGGGAGTCCAATTAGCGAGAATGAGGAGGGTTTATATGAGCGAGAATTGTTGAGACCAAGGTTGGATAAAGCACAGGGACAAATAGCCAAACGAACGGAAACACATGAAATATGAACCAATGGCTGAGGGGTCACCAACTGGATCAGGCCCTCTGAGTGGGTGAGACAGTTGTGGCCTGATCTGTTTGGGAGGCATCCAGGCAGTGGGACCGGGTCCTGTGCTCATTGCATGAGTTGGCTGTTTGAAACCTGGGGCCTATGCAGGGTCGCTTGGCTCGGCCTGGGAGGAGGGGACTGGACCTACCTGGACTGAGTCTACCAGGTTGATCTCAGACTGTGGGGAAGGCTTTGCCCTGGAGGAGGTGGGAATGGGGGCGGGCTGGGGGGAAGTTGAGGGGGCGGGAGGGGGGAGAACAAGGGAATCCGTGGCTGATATGTAGAACTGAATTGTATTGCAAAATAAAAATTAAAAAAAAAAAGGAAGATCTACATTCCTTCTTCGGAAGTCTTTCAATTTTTTTTAAATCAGTATTTCTTGCCTTGGGTATGCAAATACTAATAGCTATGGCAGCAGCAATACCAAAAGTCAAATTAAGCAAATAAAATATTAATAATAACACATAGAACAACTATAATAAAACTGGAATTTTCTTTGCCCACATGATAAATTTTAACAAGCATTAAATAGTTTCAATGTCTAAGGTTTGTCAGTTTTCTTTTATATATATTATTATTTGAATACTTTCATTTAAAAATAGTACCTGAACATTTATTATCATGAACTAGTTAGTGGACACTTCTCCTAGTTCAGAATTTGTTTATAGTGTGTAAAGAGTACAGAGTCAAAGGCAGGATGAATAAGTGGACACTCGTGTTGGGCTGCCTTGTAGATTCCCTTTCCTTCTTTGGAGAATACCAAAGGCAAGGTCTATCAATGTTATTCTCCTTCCCTGAAAAGACAGAATAAAATGTGATATTCCTGTGACGATTTTGTTCATTCTAAAGCCAGCTCTATGAGAATTCTCCTTCAGGTTACAGACTGTCTGCTTGCCTCCCACCTCACTTCCTGGGTAAGTCTGAGTTATGGCTCCCTGTTGAGTCTGGGGTTGTTTGTTTGTTGCATGATCTTAGTCCCAGTGTTCTTTGTCATCTGGGGATAGCTGCTAAATCATCACGCTTGTGCAAGGAAAGATTCAACGGACTCTGCAGAGAGAAATGTACAAAGCACTGAAGACACTTACGGAGGCACCACTCTAAGACTTGGCTGTACGCTGCAGTGAACAAGAGAGGGTTAAAACAACACTGATGCCTGCATTCTGCCCCCGAGACTTGAATTTGATAGGATACAGAGTACATAGGCACTAGAGTTTTTTCACATTTCCCGGGAATGCTTACATGGAAGAGAGGAGGAGAGCCACTCCCTTCTGGGATCTAAGCATCCCTGGTTTGCCCTTACTGAGGGTCTCAGCTGAGTCTAGGCACTAGTGGCTTCTGCTGTCTTAGTTGTAAGAACACCATCATTCTGCAGTCCTCCACTTTGGATCATTGGGAACATCTCTCTGTGGTGCAGTGTTTTCCTAAGAAGTCGGAGCTTTGCTTTTTAGATGAGGAAGACATTCTGAAATCACATGCAAGCATCATGGTAAATTATGTAAAGAGAAACCTTATCTTAGTCCCAGCTTGCTGTTTTGGGAAGGATGTCACTGAAGAACCAACTCAGCTTGCTGAACTTCAGCCCTTTGAATTAGGGGGCCTGCATGCTATCAAATACTCTATCACAGAGTTACATCCTCAGGCCTATTAATGCCTTCTTTTTCCCTTGTGTGTGTGTGTGTCCATCAAGTTGGACTACCAGTAATATGAAAAAAAAAAACAAAGTTTAGATATTCCCAAAGCTATAAAGAAAGAAACTACACAAAGGTACAGACTTCAGTACTGACTGAACTACACTGTAAGTTTAAGAGGAGAAAGACCAATATTGCCATTTTCCTTAGAGGAGAGAGAAATTTAGCCTTGAGTGGAAGAATGGGTGCCTCAAAAGATTGTTTGCCTTGGACTACATTTCCTGGCAGGTATTTTCCAAGCCAGACCAAATGGTTCTTTGAAGAAGCTACATGTTAATATATATTATATATCACATTATATTATATACATTATATATGTGCATAATATATGTATATAACATGTATATTATATAATGTAGTATATAATGTATGTATAATATAATGTAATGTATAATATATATTAACATGTAGATTACATATTCCATATAAACAACACATAGATATATATTCCACTGGTTGTTAACTTTAATTATTAATTTGATTAGAAGGACTATAAAAGATTATTAAGGTACCTCTCTGAGTATGTCCCTAAGACCTTATTTTCAGAGAATATTCAGTCACGGGAGAAGATTCACCCTACATGTGGGTGGCACCATCCCACAGTCTGAAGCCCAAGAGGAACAGATTAGGCAATGAGACAGTCCAGCTCAGAACAGGCATTCCTTCTTGCACAAGTCAATAGAGAACCATAAACAGAACCCTCCAATACTCCTGCCAAACAAATCTTAGTACTGCCTTAGGTGGCCACCAAGTACTTGGAGCAAGAGTGAGAACAGGAGTACCCAAGGCAGACATGGAGGAGCTAAGAATCCCAGAGAAGGTTAACCATTTTTAAATACATATGTATTTTAATTTATTCTGTGAGAGGTTCATACACATATATGTTTTAAAACATCGGATTTTCTCTTTTCCATTGGCAACAGGCATATATTTAAAAGGATTGCAAAGATATTCACACAAAGCAAACTGTCCGGAGTTTACCAAAATAGCCACATGGGATCCTCGTTAGATTCCCCACAAGAGCTCTTTATCTGTGATGACTCAAAGATTACAGACAAGCAACCATCATGGGTGGTGGAGTGAGGACGGGAAGAAGTGTGTTTACTAAGTTACTTACCGACTTGCTATCACCAGGGACATCCCTTAACAAAGCCTGGAAATGCACACGGTCAATATTTATGCTGGTGAGACACATTGAGATGGTGTGGAGCCATGTCTAACGACAGCTGTGCAAATGGTTCATGTTGTGGTACTTTCCAGACTTCAATATGCACTTGGCAATTCCTAGTTATGTGCAAACACTGAAAATATGTTCGCTTTTGATATGTGGCAGAATCCAATTTGGGATTTAGAAGTTAACCCAAGAGGGATCATCTATTCTTCATGCTCTCTCTCCAGTCCCTTTCTCTCTCCTTTTTAGTGACAATCCGCACAGCCATGGCTCTCCCTAGAGAAGTTCCCAGAGCTCTTTTGTACTATCATAAACATGGGAGTGAAACATTGGCTGCAAATGTAAACTTGGATCAAGCTTCCAAAACACAACAGAACAATTGGTGGTCTTGTCAAGTCTAGCCTTTCATTGGACAAAACCATAGGCTTGTCTAGGCTCCATTGTTTATAAGGTCCATCCCCATATATAAACCATGTTTTTTTAAATTATGGGAGCCCCACGTTTAAAAGTGCAATGAGTCTTTGTTTAGAAAAAGCAATTTATCTGTCTCTTGAATTAGTAAAGCTTCTTCTCTTTCCTCTTACAGCCCAAAGCAAAGCAAAGTGCTTTTTGGCCTTTTAATTGCATCTGAGTCACAATGAACTTGCTGAACATAAAGAAG
The DNA here is from genome assembly GCF_007827085.1 of Peromyscus californicus insignis. Classification (NCBI taxonomy): domain Eukaryota; kingdom Metazoa; phylum Chordata; class Mammalia; order Rodentia; family Cricetidae; genus Peromyscus; species Peromyscus californicus. Next base: position 13,223,875 of record NW_026294480.1, on the reverse strand, counting down.
TCTTCCCAGCCCTTTAAATCACCTTTTGGGATCACATAGTTCTGAGACCACGATGTTGCTCTGTGAGTTGCTACGTGCAGAAAATATGTGCTCTTGAGGTTAGGCACACACACATACCAACACATATGCAATTCCCAAGGTTTTGTCAGGTTTTATTAGAAAAGGATTTTCCCCTTGGCTCTGCATCTACTGTTTGTAGCCATGCTAATTAAACAAAGTGGAATACCCTTGCTTTATGGGGTGAAAAGCTCCTGTTGGCAGGATGGCCATCTATAAACCAGAATAATAAAGGAGCAAAGTAGGGATCACTGCAATTAGTCCCTAATTGAAGATAAAATATAACTTTGAAGATGTACCAAGTAACATGTACTGGGGCTGCTGCTTATTCAAAAGGAAACAATGTACTTACTAGAAAGGAAATGCCTTTTAGAGACAGGACTAACCCAGGCCTCTCCAGCTTTAAAAGTCCCCGTGCCCCATTTTATGGCCATAGTGAGAAAGAACCAAGGTAAATATACAAGGCCACCCACTGGGACATAGATCTATTGCCTTGTGTGTGTTCTCACTGTAAAAATACACATGGCCACACACACACACACACACACACACACACACCCACACACGTACACACGCACACACACGCACACATGCACATGCACACATACACATGGGTGTGTGTCCACATAGTGATACCTTGGAAATTATTTCAACAGACTTATAGAAACTGAAACTAGTACACAGTATATCCAGGCCATATTTAGGACAGAACATTCTAGCAGTTCAAGCTGATGTCCTTTTTCCTTCTTGTTCTTCTTTGGTAATTTATTCTCACACAAATATCAAATGAGAAAATGCCATTTTGAAAAATATTATGATACTAGAAATTTTAACTTATCCTGTGTGATTCCATATATTATTATATGTTATCATAGAAGTGGAGCCAGGTAAAGAACACTGATGTTATATAGACAGACAGACAGACAGACAGACACATACACACAATATTAATATCATTTGGGGGAAACTGACGCTGGCAACTCAAACATTAACTTAGCTTCCATTTTAAATTCCTTTTAGTGGCTGTTGGGGTGGGAGCCAGTCATCATTTGTGATTCCTTTCCAGTATTTACTGATTTGCATGGTCATATCCCTTGAGTATGAACTGGATTTAGTGACATCCTAAAAACTGAAATTCGGAAAGGATGGCACAGAGCTGAGTCCAAAGTTATTTAATAAAGAGTTATATCTTCTATTTCATTGTTTATTTTTTCTCTTTCTAACTCTGTCACTTGGTGAAGTAAGATATCATGCTGGGAACCATCCCATAGAGATGTCTACCTAGCGAGAAACCTAAGGAAGCCTCTGGCCATTAGTTCACGAGGAAAGGAAGATCCCATGCAACTATCCAATGAGGAACTACATCCTACATCCACAAAAGTGAGGCTAGACTGGACCCTTCCTAGGATGAGCCTTAAGATGACTGTATCCTCCACGTATCAACCATTGCCTTAGTCCATACTCATGGCTTGAGAGTGCTATTGCTAAGTTTGCTAATTACTGGCTCTAAGAAACTGTGGGTTAGTAAACACTAGTGTGTGTGTGAGCATGCATGCACTTTATGCGCATATGTGTATGTGCAGGGGGTTATAAATGACTGCCTGTGTGCTCATGGAGGTCAGAGGAGGGCATCATGTGGGGCTGCTCTATTACATGGGTCCTGCATTATCACTCTCCACTTTATTCCCTTGAGACAGGTTCTCTCACTGAACTTGGAGCTAGGCTGGTAGCCAGCAATGCTCAGCAGTTCTCCCCTTGACCATCAGCACTGGGGTTATAGGGACTGTTCAGCCACACCAGCTTTCTACGTGGGTGATAGGGATTCAAAATCCTGTCTTTTTCTCATATAGCAAGTGCTCTTACCCACTGGAAAGCCTTCTCTCCAGACCCAGTGCGACTGTTTTAAGCTACAGACGTGGGTGTCATTTGTTATCGAGCAATAAGTAGCCACTACACAAGAACTAGAAACATTCTCCATCCTTTACTGGCAGATTTTCAATTAAGAAGAGACAAACTGCGCAAATACAAAATTTAAATGTAGTACATTTTATTCTCACTTTCCTTTCTCTTTTAAATGTTTTATTTGGGGGCCAGTCATTCTTTCCTATCTGAAACAATGTGTTAGTATAACTGATCCAAGTGGTAAAAATTTCTCACACACTGACTGAATTCATTACTCAGAAGAATGTATTTTATCCACTCACATTGGGGATTTGCTACATTTTAACTTTTAAATTTAATTTTGGAGTTCCAGAATGTCATGCAGGCATATAAAATGATTTAACTAAATTAACCTCATTTGATCCCTTTCAATTCCCTATTATCACCAGTACTTTCTCTGCCACCTTCACACCCTTTTTTAAAACCCGATGAGTCCACTTAATGCTACCTCTGTGAGCATGTGCACCGTACCTCCTGTTAGCGCATCGGCAGCCTCCCAGAGTGTGCATCCTTGAGGAAAACTGACTGTCCCTCCATCAGCAGTCATCAGTTGCCAGTTGCTCCTCAGATAGGGGCAGGATTTCATGAGCCCTTCCCTATTCCATGCTGCGACTTTAGCTGCCATGATCTGGTTCAGGCCTTGTGGCATGACGTCATAGCTGTTGTGAGAGGATGCGGTCAATGGCCCTGTAATAGCTGGCAAATAAAATTTGGATGCTAATGTCCACTATCTCTAGCTTTTACCATCTTTCTTCCTTCTCTTCCTCAGAGCCATGGATGGAGGTTTGTGACACAGATGTTGTATTTAGTGCTAAATACACCACACTCTCTTACTCTCTGCACTTTGACTAGCTGTGGGACATCTCTGTATTAATCACCATCTATTGCAAAAGAAACTTTTGTAATAAAGGTTGAGAGATGCACTAATCAGGTATAGGTAAAAGGACTTAGATGGTAATTTATTACTATGTCAATTTTATAGAACAATTGTATCAGGTTTGCCCCTAAGGCCTATGACTTAGCTAGTCATTGTTTTTTGGGACCAGTTAACGGCACCAGGCATGAGTTCTGTCTTGTGGAGGACAATCCGAAAGTGGTTGTTTATTCCTATAACATCCTTGCCATTATTGCGTCATAGGCCTATCTTGCCAGGCAGGTTGTTGTTATAGTTCCCAAGCTAGGTAAGACTATGATGACTTTTTTCCCTAGTAGCATGAATAAAATCTTCCACCGACATGAAAGCTAGCCAGCTTGATTTTCCCATGTCCTATGACTCAATATGTGGTATCTTCAGCAATAGTGTCTTACTATTAAGTTCAAGAAAGTAGCAAAGGACAATAACAAGAGCCTGTCATGTTTAGGGGGCCCTATGGGACCCCACTGATCAACAACTTGGTAAGAAGTAAGCTAGAGATAGCCCTGGCCTTGTGATAACCTTTGGTGTCTGGGAGAGGTATTGTCTTCCTATTATAGGCTAACTGCATTTAAACTCCCTTTATATATCTACATGACTATACTTTAGAAAGCTTCTATAGTAAGAGGTTCCCATTTTAAAACATTCTTCACGGAAACATTATCAATTCATAGTCTGTGACGCCCAGGAATTGTCACAGCTTTAGCACCAGCACTCTGGTTCTGGTTGTGTGGGAATGCCATGACCAAGATGACATCTGAAGCTCTACTGTACAAAAATTGCATTTCTCGCTCCTGTTTTTTGTGTTTATGTGTAAAATTCCATAACCCCAAGTGAGACAATATTTGGAGATTATGTCTCTTGTGTCTTAAGGACACAACTAAGGTTGAATTAGGTCATTAAGGATGGGGCTCTTATCCAATTGGACTAGTGTCCTTATTGGAAGAGAAATCAGAGAAGTCTCTGTATCCTGAAGGTGTGTGGGGAGATGGCACCCACCTACAAGCCAGGAGAAGAGGCTGAGAATGAAAGTTACCTCAACAGAACCCAGATCCTGGACTTTTCAGCATCAGCTATGAGCAATATGTTTCTGTCCTTTAAACCATCCAAATAGTATTTTATTATGGCTGCTCCAGCTGACTACTATTTACTTACATTATGATATTTTTGTTCTTTTAATAACACAAGAATAGATTATCAAGAATAAATGTATTTTGTTAAAGGAAGAACTCTTTTAATACATAAAAGGAAAGATTATCTTATTATACAAAATTTATCCGTAATTTATCAAGCAGTTAACCATGTTGGAACTTATATTCCCCACTTTTGGGGGTAGCTTGATATTTATAAACTGTTTTTTCTTGGAGTATCCTTTCAAACATAAATAAGCTTTAGGAATTAGTTTAAAAGCTCTAGCCTCACATTCTTGTCTGACTTCATTTACTGCAATTTTTTTCAGAGTTTCAACAAAGCCAGCATTATGACTACATTATGGACTTGCTCTTTAAGTTTTTCCAACAAAAATACCTATCTCACCCACTTGCAGAGTGGCAAATGACTTTATGAAAACTAACCAAAATTAATTATGATAAAATTGAAATAAAAGAAAACCAAAGGTATATATAACTTGAACTTGCACAACACAGGCCACACTAGGCAACTGTCTTCAGACTGTGGCAGACTTTTGCCTTCTCCTACAAGAGGAACTTACAGATTTCTGCAAATGGAACTTAGCTCTGAGTATGGGTGCTGAAAAAGCTAGCATCCTCAGCCACTCACACAAGCAGTACCAGTCTATGAACTCCTTGGACCACTAATACATACAAATCTGGAAGCAGCAGCAAGCATGAGAAGAAGTGGGAAGTGGGAAAAGCCAGCCTTCTATTAGCACAGGGCAAAGGTAGAGGGCCCTAGAAGCATCCCAGGATACATGTTCCTTCAGTATGCTGTCAATCTGTGGTCTACTGCTCTTGAGTAGACTACTCTCTGGTTTGATATTCTTCAGGGGACTTAGCGCTACATGTCTTTGATGATAGATGTCATTTAGAAAATTGGTTTTGATTAAATTAACCATTAGATTTGTATTTCTTGAAACTAAGAGGCACGAGTGATATTTGCATGGACTTAAAAATCTAAATCATAGACAGCCTATGTTACCATGAGACATCTCACCACACTTGGCCATTTTATAGATGCTTACAGCACTTATACATCCATATATATGCTTATTTAATAGCTCTAGATCTGGACTACTTTCTGCTCTCCTTCTCTATGATATACCTAAAGACATGATTCACTTTAGCTCAAAAATCAAGCTGAAAATCACTGGCTATTTTATATTCTGTCTGAAAGCTTAAGTGACATGGGCTAATAGGGAAGCCATCTGTCACAATTATGAAGGAAATTGGTTTCCTACGTTATCCTTTTTGTACTAGGTAGATTTACAAGAGAAAGCCACTCTTTTTTGATATTAAGTAAAGATTTCATTCTCCACAGCTGATTACCCATGTAGGAGGCTGCTCAAGTTGAAGTCTCCTGTCATTTAATGGGTGACAGTGGTAATTTTCTGCTCAATTGCTAATGGCCTCTCTAACCTCCATAGAGGATAAGGCTGGTGTTGTCAGGGCCTGAACTACATATTCCAGTGCTGGCCAACTACAACCAGGAATGTAAGGCCATCTTTTAAGTTTGCTTTAGATTTAGGAAAGAGACAATTAGGCCGAAGGATTCCTTTCCCCTCTTAATTTCGGAGAACCAGGTTACTGTCCTGAGAAAGCTCTTCTGGCCATTATGAGCTGTGAGTGTCTTGTCTGATAGGCTGGCACATTTGCACAAGCTCCGCAGGGAGGAGCACATAAGGATGTAATGAACTGCTGGAAATGACAAGCATGGAGTCAGGTTTGTGGTTGTGTAGTTTGGGCATGGATGAAGACAATCACTGCAAGTGAAACTGTTATCCAAGAATATCAAAATGTCCTATGTAGGGTCCTACTTGGAAAGAAGGTGAAAGAACTGGTGTGGGTGAAGTCAGGACATCATCATTTTAAAGGCAACCCAGGTGACCTGAATGTGGTGATGCAGTTGAGACCAACTTTCTTCTTCTTTCTGGTGGTCCCCCTAGGTTATGTACTCTTCTTGGAGCAGATGTAGCCCGAGTTCTGGGTAGCTTGTGGACGTTTGAAAGAGAAGTGGGCCTGAAAGATCACTGGTTAAGAAAAGACAGCAAAATAGGAGGTTCAGTTGATTTCCTCCCAGACAGAGGCAGAAATGCTGAGCTAATACCCTCTATTGTTCCTCTTGCTTTTGTCCCTTCCTTTCAGTAGATTGTGGGGATCATGTTAGGTGTGAACAAAAGAAAAAGTGGTATGTCTCAAAGGACCCAAGAAGGACAGAGTGAAGGTTTCCTACAGGAAATAAGTCAGGTGAAAATGACAGAAATCCCCAAAGACATGGAGATGTGCAAACCAGATCGTGGGGATCTGAGAATGGATGGTGAACAATTGACAAATCATTCCCAGATGGGCTGTCTCCTGGGTGGGGATTAAACCTTGAGCCCAAAGCTACTGGATTTTCCATCCTCAGGTGAGGTTTCTGGGGAATATGAAGAGAGAGATGATAGGAAAAGGAAATCAATGGGCATTTTGGAAAATACTCGAAAAATATTTGTGAGACATTATATTGAGTTTAGCATGAGTATCTGTTTATCAGTGTGAAAAGAGATTATTAATAGCAGTAATGGCATCTGTCTATCTATTTATCTATCTATCTATCTATCTATATATATCTGTCATCTATATCTCTCTATATATCTATAAATCTATCAGTCTATCTATTTATCTATCATCTATATCTCTATATCTCTCTATATCTATAAATCTATCAGTCTACCTATCTATCATCTATCTATCATATCTATCTATCTATCTATCTATCTATCTATCTATCTATCTATCTATCTCTATATATCTCTCATCTATCTGCCTATGCACCTATCTACCCACCTTCAAATACAATTGTTCTGGTACAATTTACCTCTACCTTTAAACATAAGACAAATACCCTGGAGTGTCTTTCCTGTTTTTTATACAAACAAATGTAGCTGACCTTGAGGGAGGGAGATCTGTGAATAGTCTACCAGACAGCTCAAGGGTTTCCTTCTGCATTACTGTTATCCTCTAGGTAGGTACTTTTGGGAGGATGTTAGCCTGTGAGCTGATCTGCAGCTGCTGTGGTTTGGATATGGCCTAACTATACCTTCCAAAGGTTCATTTGATCCCTAGTGGGAAAATATTGAAAGGTGCTATGGAACCTTTAAGAGATATGGCCTTGTAGGAAGTCCTTAATCACTGATAGTATGAAGGGAGTTCTTATTGGATTACCTGGAAGTTTTCAGGAGACAGTTATAAAAGCATGAGTTTGGCCTCACCCAACTCTATCTGCTTCATGGCTCAGGATGTGACAACCAACCCCACATGTGCTACTACAATCACTGTCCATTCAGTACATCTGCAAAACTGGAATTAAGCCCCCCCAATTGTGGACTAAATGTGTTTCTTTTAACCCATGTCAGATATTCCTTTACAGGTGGTGAATCTCTTATTAATACAGTAGCTATGGATCCCAGCAACATGCCCATGAGGCTGACACCCATGAGCTCTTTAAGAAGAGATCTGAAAGTCAAGGAGGACCAGAGATCATCCAAGAAACTGTATGTTGTTCCATGCAATAGGATGAACCTTGAAAGACTGACACGGACAGGTGTGGGGGACCGACATTCTTTCAGAAGAAAACCAGTCATAAACATCATCTTCTTTGTGGAAATATTAACAAAGAAGCAGAATTCTTTTAGCAATGATGATAGCAGTAGACAATTAGAAAGCATGGAAAATCATTTTAAAGAGACTCATCAACAGAGATAGACTCATCAATGCAGACATAAGAGGGTATCAGGTAAGTTAATGTTATTACTAATTTTGTTTGTTTGGTTTGTTAATTTCCTGCTTTATAGGATCTATCTTTTCCACATACTGAGTGATAGCTACAAATATTAGTTTTAAATTATTTAATTATTCAGCATTATTTACTTTGCTATTGCACAGTTCTAAATAGCAAAGAATTAGTATGACATGGATGGATTGCTTGTGTTTTCATAATTGCATCTCCTTAATCTTCAAGGATTTGAAATATGATTAAATGGAACTTCCATATAAATGAACAGGCACCATAAAGAGAATTACTATCTCTGTCACTACTCATATTAGTCTAACTTTTCTTTGGATATTGCATTACAAAGTCAATAGGGACTATGCAAAGTGATTAAGTAAAAGTCTCTCACTCAAATCATCAAACATGCTTCAATCTCTTTCCATAACAAAAAATATGATCACTGAATGGTTATAAAAAAGGATGTATTCCTAGAGAGAACCTACCATGAATCTCACAGTTGCAGACATACTATTCTAGTGACAAATATTTCTCAACAATGGGATGCAAGAAGCTGGAGACATAGTTCGGTTTTTTACTAACTAGTTACGTTATCTAAAACGAGCACTTCTGACTAGATAAAGGGCAGTTGAAAACGCAGTTACCTACAAAGTTCAACTAATCTCCTAGTTAGAAGCACATTAATAGATATTTAAAATTATGTCTCAGCTCTATGATATATAAAAGTTTACAAAAAATGATCTAGGATTTGAATTTCCTTTAAATTTTTCATTCATCAATTCATACAATACTATCTACCATGCATAGGGTTCTGCTGCTCATTTTAATAAATTTGTTTGCATCTTGAAAATTGTTATGCATCACATCAGAAAAGTTTTTTTTTCAAAAACAACTGCCGAATTTTAATTTCCTAGTTATTAGTTTTAAGATATAGGAAAAGAAGTGCCTACTTATCAAAATAAAATGACATTTAGATTGCAAATGTACCTAACTGCAAAGAATTAAGAACTGACAACACCAACATAACAGTTTATGTCAGGAAATGAGGTCAGTTTCCCATCTCCTGTGTTAGTTAAATTAAAGGCTGCTGGAACAAAATACCTGAAATAAACTAACTTAAGGAAGGGTTTATTTTGACTTCCAGTGTGAGGGTCCAATCCATCATGGTGGAGAAGTTATGATAGCGGGAGTCTAAGGCAGCTGGTCATGTTAGATCTCCAGCTAGATAAGAGAAAATGCTAGTGCTAAAATCATTTTCTCCATGTAATCTAGTCCAGTACACCATCCTGCAGTTGGGGTGGGTCTTCCCACTTCAATTAACCAAGTCTAGAGAAACAGAAAGATTCACAGGCATGCCCAGATGCCAACCTAATGTGGATAATCCCTCACCATCATACCCACAGGCTTGTCTCATATGTGAGTCTAGATCCTGTCAAATTTACAATCAAGATTAACCATCATGCCTCCAGGTTCATGTGCAGAGATGGACTGAGTGTCTAAGACTAAGGCATTATTACTCAGGGGCTTAAATACAGACATTAAGAGCAACAGACTAACTGAGTTAAAAAAAAGTGAACATATTGGTTATAAATTCAGCTACTAAATCTAATAAAATGACTCCAATTTCCAAACGAATGTCAATACAATATAGTATTAATGTAGTTTAAACTATCGGAAGGCAGAGGTGTGGAGCCCAGTCCCAATCAAAACATCTACAAAACCAACTCCTCCATCTAAGTCCCAGGGAACACTGGGGAAGAGGAAGCAGGAAGACTGTAAGAGCCAGAGGACCAGGGGTGTGTTGTGAGAGGGTGTCTCCTTGGTATGTCAGAAGCTACAATTACAAAGTCGCACCAACATCACTGCCTGAACATGAGCTTCACAAGGAGAACAACAATAGCAAGCCAAAGTGACTGCAGAAAGACCAGGAGAGTCAACCCTACACAAAGAATTACAGATAACTAGGGAGTGCTCAGAGGGGAGAAACTGTCTTCTCCGGGGAAGATTACCCCAACTGATTATTCAGTACCAAATGGCCATCCCTAAGAGTATAGATATCAGGCTATATTTAGGAATATGTATGCATATACATACAGGTATGTAACAATAATTACTGCAAATAGAGCACAATCAATTTGAATCTGAAATAGCGAAAGGAGGGGTATTTGTGAGAGTTTGAAGGGAGGTAAGGGTGAGGGAAAATGATGTGATTATAATATCAAAAATAAAAGAATAATTTTAAAATATCAGAGTTATTTTAATATGTATTTTTTCATTTTGAAAGTGATATAGCTATTATAACAGCCTAACATAAAATAATTTATAGAGTCACACTACAGCATTAACATATTTAAACCTTTTACTACCATACACACAGACCCACACAGACCCCCCCACCCCCCTCCCCGCCCCACAACACCTGCTATCTTCCTACCTTCCTTCCTTCTTGAGACATCTAACCTCATCCTCTCTCTAGTATCCACAGTAATTTTTTTTTTGGATCTACACATGTGGTTCATCATCGTCCCTTTTCAAATGCTCCAGCAGAGATTTTATAATTAATCCATGAGCTTCAGAATAGCTTCTAAGTATTTGCTCTTGTGTGTATTATTTTACCAGTCTCCTGTTCCAGACACCACAACAACCCACAGCTGTACGCTATGGACTCTGGCTTATGATTCTGAACTCAGCACTGGGTCACCAACTCAAAAACACCTCCACAATCTACACTCTACCCTCACTAATCATTAGGCCTGTTCAGGCCCATTTACTCCCCATGGTAACATATTCTGATATCAATAATTAATTTCTTATTATTCTGATTATTTTCCCAAATGGTTATGATACCACATAGTAACAATATTTATTCTAAAGACACCAGTTGTCTTCAATGGCAATAACATTAAACGTTTTATAACAAAATACACTCTTAGTTGGCAAATATGTTCTGAACATTGATCAATATCCTAGGTGTTGAAGTCAGTGATGAAAAACTTTTTAAAAAGATAATGTTCCTATTAGGAAAATACTTAGGTAACAGAGCTTATGGTTTACTGGACCATGTTAAAGAAAGAAGACACATAATTTATTGTCTAAGTTAGGACATTTCAAATAAAAGAACTGCCACAGATAATAGGCACATATATATGCAAATAGGAGGTACTATAGAGAGATAATTATATAAGGAACATATAAATAGGAAGTAGCACTGATAGCTAAAAATAGCCAATATATGCAAACAAGAATATATATATATATAATATATAATATATAATATATATATACACACATATATTTTGGTATATATATATATATATATATATATATATATATTCACCAAAGCAACATCTGTAAACAGAAAGTTTAACTGCAAGTACACTACGACAAAGTCTGTAAACTGATAATGCCCCACACAGTCTGCGAGGTGTGCTGTGGTAGACACCTTCTCATAGATCGTCCAGGCTGCTTGCTTCCTGTTACTCACACCCTCATATATCATGCCCCTGTAAAAAACAGGGCAGACTGAGAGACTTCCCTGTAACAAAGAAAATCCAGGTAGAATGATGAGTTATTACTTCTAAAACTGGACTACAAAAGCCTGTGACTCAAGTCTGGTTAACAATTTCTCATATTTATAGGTTTGTGAACATTGATGAAATGCCCATGTGGTCTGTAACTGAGTTCAGCCTACAGCCAACAATGAGTGAAAACCTCTAGGTCCAAAAGCACACAATGAAAAGTCACTTGTGTCTAGTGGGAAGCATATACTTCATCTGAGCTTTGACACATGACCACAGCCAACTAGCTGTCCTGGACTTGGATTCCTGACCACAGAAGCAGTGAGAAGATGAATGGTTATTGTTTTAGTTGCTAAGCTTTGGAATAAGTTATTATCCAGCAGCTGATAACCAATACATATGATCACTCCAGTGGAAAATGCTACAGTGAAAAACAAAGGGAAGAGAACCATCACAATGGAGATGAGGGTAAAGGATACTTGCAATATTAAATAAAGTACCCCTAAAGGCCTCACTGAGATGGCTAAATAGACTAGAAATTTAACAGAAGTCATGAGCATGAGTGAAAGACACCTATAAAGAGGATCCTCATAGGCTAATATGATAGATATGTAACCCTAAAAGAGTAACAATTCTCCTGTGCCAACTCCTTCTGCTGGATGCTTTACCTACATTTTCTCATGATACAAGCACACATGCACAAGACAAATCTCAGACTGTATCTGTTCATAGGCCAAGACAAGTTCAGCTCTTCCAAATCACATCACCAAGTGAGGATGCTTATTGTTTTTCTATTCACCATAGCCATGTAATGTAGCCTGCAGATACAGAAACCAGTAGATGAATGGGTAACGGAACTGTGGCACACAGAATTTTACTCAGCCACAGAGAAAGATAATATTTGCAAGGAAAACCATTTCTATAGGGATATAATTCCTTCTGAGGTTCTGGGCAAGTCCATGTCCTTCTTAGTTGAGGCTCTAGAAGGTTCTTTGCAGCTATAGACTTCAATTTGCAGGTCGTAGACCCCTGTTACCTCATTGGATGCTACTAAATGGCTGTTAACAAGTTCTAGAGAACAGTCACATGCCATGGCCTGCTGTTTCTTTCCTCTACCTTTAAAATCACCCCTAACTTGTCAAGACACTCTTACAGTTCCAATTTCTTCTGCCTCATCTTTGATGATTCCTTTCTGTCTCCTTATTCCATTTATGGACTCCAGTATTAGATTTGGAAAACTTGGACAATCCAGGCTAACCTTTTTAAATTAAGTTTCATAATCACCCTTGCACCCATAAGCATGCTTTTGCCACGTTACATAACCTAGGCCTCAATCCTAGGGACTTTGGGGACTATTAATGCGCATTCCACAGAATAGCACTTTAGGGAAACCATTTCAGAAATGCGGGATAGAGGTGATTCTCTGCTCAACTAAAAGGTAAACTAAAGGTAAACATGATTGATCCATGTGCTGGATGCTATCTTCGGGAACAAATATCCTCTGAGATTGTCAACTATCAATCAAGGTTTCTGTAGGCAGCAGACTTGAAGTGAGTCTTGGCTAAGCAGGAGAAATACAGAGTTTATGGGCAACATTTTCCAGGCATGGAAGCCCTGAGAAAATCATCGAGTTGACCAACATCATGCTTTGTTTAAAGAACTGTGTTCTACTAACTCACTCATACCACATGCTTTAGGGAGGCAACAGGTGTGAATAACTGCAGGTCAGTTAGCTTAGGGATGGAATTTCATCCATATGGCCTTATGTTGGCAGGCTCCTCTAAGAATGTCTTAAATATCATGATTTACTTACATATGGAAAATATGAGTTTCTTTATGGATTAACACACTCCAAATTTATTACCTACTATAATGTAGCTTTCTAATGTTTCTATGTTTCAGGTTAGGAATGGACAAAAATCAGAGGATTAAAGCCCATTCTGTGTAAGTGATGGCCACAGTCACAGATAAAAATCAAAGCAAAATCTATAGGAACTTGTAGCATGAATCTTAAAAGTTCTTATTAATAAAATCAAACCTGAGGCCAGTTATTGGGGTAAATGCTGGTAGATCAGAGAGACAGAACAAGTCACAGCTATCTCACCTTGCCAGTTCCTCAGCTGGTCCTGTTTCCTCAGACTGGAAGCCTCTGAGTCCTCATCCAGAATGAATCTCAGCTGAACTGTGTTGCTCCAAAGCCTGAAAGCTTAACCAGCCAAATGCTTAACCAGCCAAATGCTTAACCAGCCAAATGCTTCTAGTTTCTGGTCCTCATGCCTTATATACCTTTCTGCTTTCTACCACCACTCCCTGGGATTAAAGGCTTGCTTTCTGGGATTAAAGGCGTGATGAGTTACCATGCCTGTCTGTATCCTTGAACACATGGATTTCTGCCTCTGGAATGCTAGAATTAAAGGCGTGTGCTACCATTGCCTATCCTTTATGTTTAATATTGTGGCTGCTCTGTCTCTGACCCCAGATAAGTTTATTAGCATGCACAATATTTGGGGGAATACAATACCATAGGAACTGCCTTAGTTATGGTTACTCTTGCTGTGATAAAACACCACGACCAAAATCAAGTTGGGGAGGAAAGGGTTTATTACACTCACAGTTCCATTCATCAAAGGCAGTGAGGGCAGGGACTCAAGCAGGGCAGAAACATGGAGCTAGGAGCTGAGGCAGAGGCCATGGCCATGGAGGAGTACTGCCTACTGGATTTGCTTCCCATGGCTTGCTCAGTCTGCTTTCTTATAGAGCCCAGGACAATTAGCACACAATGGGCTGGGCCCTCTCATATCAATAACTAATTATTGATATGCCTTATAGGCTTGCCCATAGTCCAATATTATGGAGAATTTTTCTCAATTAAGGATTCCTCTTCTCTGATGACTCTAGTTTGAGACAAGTTGACATAAAACTAATCAATGCAGAAACAATTCCTCATAGTATCTGGAGTCTTTTGATTACATATGACTATGCATATACACATACCCATTTACTCTTCTATTTGCAACCAGGGAGTTTTTGGTGGTTTTCATTTGTAGGGTTGACCAAGAAACTTCCACTTGCTCAGCAATCATTCATTTCACAGCTTATTGTTGTGCTGACCTGTGCAAAGCCTTATAGCCATGCTCTGCTTAATCAAAAGCCAAATGAACATCTGTTCCATTTGTATACCATTTCTGGGGAAGGTGATATTTCCTTCAGTGTCTGATTTACTCATGTAGATTTTGTTGTAGGAAGGAAAATTCACACCATTGTTAGTATGAATTGTTTGGCCAGGGTAGGCCTTCTGGGCTGGGCAGTTCCACTGCTGGCATCTTTGAAGATAATAAGAATGGATAGGAGAACTATTCTTCAGAAAAAACTTGACAATTACATGTTCTGTGTCAGGAAGGGAGCAGTTACTTTATGTAGGTATTTTCCCTGCAGCTAGAATTTAGGGGATTGTTTTTCATGACCTTTGAAACAATTTTAATTTCCTCAACATAGAAAGGCCATTATTTAATCTCAGCAACAATTACGGTGAAAGCAGCTCTAAGTACAAATAAATAGAAAGAAACTGTCCTCACCAAGTGGTCCTATTGAATATTGTTTTCAAAGAGCTATTTTTAACAGGAGAGAGGGGAGTAAGGAAAAAGGAAAGAGGAGATGGGGGGTAAGAGAGAGAAGGAGAGGGGTTGAGGAGAAGGAAGAAAGGGAAGAGGAATTGAAGAATGGAGGGTAAGAAAAAGACGCAGAGTAACAGAGAACAGAGACAAGGGAAGGTCAAACTTCGATGAGGCCGTGAAGGGATCAGGAGAGAGGAGGTGAGAAGGAAGCGGAGGCTGACATAGATTTCCAGCTTCCTGAATGACTTTGTGAAGTGCTGATGAATCAGTTCATGATGTCCAGGGGAGAAGTCAAAGTCACAGAAGCACCTCTGCTTTGAATCTTTAGTAAAAACATATTCTCAATTCAGACTTTCTCCTTTGGTTCTTGGAGAACTATACACCCCCCAAAATGTTGCCTGTCTTCCTACATCAAGCTAAGCTGCAGTCTGCTCAATAAGCTGCCACCCCTTCACCATGGAACCAGGTTCTCATGAAATCCTGAAATCTTTCTCTGTCATTTCCATTTTCTTCTTTGGAGACTTTCCTTAGGGGCCTGTTGTGCCTTCAAGGATGTGGAAGCAGGTGTATGTCTCTGCTTCCAGGCCATCTCATAAACTGTACATGCCTGCTAGGAGCATGCATGCATTCCTAAAACCAGAGATGGCTTGTCTGCTTGCAATATTTTGAATTTTAAGTTTAAAAGGCAAGACTTCCAGTAACTTAAAGAGAATTCTTCATTTAATGAAGGTGGCAGAGTCCAGACGTAAGTTCTAGAGGATAAATCTGTTCTCAGGCTGTACAGAGAACAGCTGATCCCAGACAGCCTGCAGCAAGAAAACACTGTAACTTGTTTAGTTGCACCTACCAATGGGCCCGTGTTTTATCTTGAGGATGATTTCAGCTTGCTTTTTACTCCTTGTATTTTTTTTTATATAATATAGTATATCTTTAATATTTTCTTAAGCCGACAACAACTAGAATGTACTGAAACCTACACCATGAGCTTTGGCTGAGTTTCAGCACTAACAAATCTGCACTACTTTTCTGGCTTCTTCCATTACATTTCTCCATCCTTCTCTGTGACACTTAGGTTAAATTGCTTCTGCCAAGATCTATTCTTTACTCTGGGAGAATTGAAGACAAATCCTCTCATTTCGTCTATTTTTTGTACCTCTCATTCCTCAGTAACCATCTAGCAGAACATCAGTGAGAAGTTACAGAGTACTCCATTTCTTGTTCTGAGAATGAAATATCTGAGGCAGGCTACGTTATAAAGGAAAAAAATTCATCTTGATTCTGGTGGGGCCTCATCTGGAAATGCCCATTTTGCCCATGCCCTAGGAAGACCATCCTAGGACAAGAGACAGGGAGCATGCATGTGGTCTCCTCTGGTCTCTTTGTCTTGATGAGGTGACTAGGATTCAGTCATGGAGGCTTTATCCTTAGGAACTAACCCAAAGGCCTGTTTCTAAGCACCATGGTCAGATTAGATTCTTACTTCTCTAAAAAACAACTTATTCTATATTTTATATCTGTGTGTTTGTAACTGTTGTTCTGTCTGATGTGTGTGTGTGTGTATGTGTGTGTGCTTGTGTGTGTGCATGTTCATCTGTCTCACTGTGTATGTGTGCATCGTGTGTCTGTATCTGTATATGTCTGTGTATATGTATGTACATGTGTGTGAGATGCCAGAAAAGGGCATAAGCTCCTCTGGAACTGGAGTTACAGGTATCTATGAGCCCCCTGATGTGGGTCCTAGGAACTTGGAACCAACAGCAAATGCTTTGAACCACTAAGCCATTTCTCCAGCCTTGATTTCCATCTTTTCAACACCACAATAGGGTGATATTTGAACATACGAAGCTACAGAGGACAAATGAATCATAGCCAAGCAATATCAGGCCATCTCCAATAGCTTTAGCCTTGGAATATCAATGGCAGAGTCACCAGACTGTAGCTAGAGTTTTCCTGCCTGGCCCACAGTCAGGATAAATCTCTGCCACCTGCCAGTCCCACAACCGCTCAGACCCAACCAAGTAAACACGGAGACTTATATTGCTTACAAACTGTATGGCCATGGCAGGCTTCTTGCTAACTGTTCTTACAGCTTAAATTAATCCACTTTTATAAATCTATACCTTGCCACGTGACTTGTGGCTTACCGGCATCTTCACATGCTGTTTCTCATCATGGCGGCTGGCAGCGTCTCTCTGACTCAGCCTTCCACTTCCCAGCTTTATTCTCCTTCTTGTCCCGCCTATACTTCCTGCCTGGCCACTGGCCAATCAGTGATTTATTTATTGACCAATCAGCAACACATTTGCTATACAGAACATCCCACAGCACTACCAGACATTTCCACAACAGTACAGAGAGAGCAACAGGGCACAAAGATTGTTTTTTTGTCGTAAAATGAGGTCACATCGACCATTCTCCAAGGACCTCATGAAGCTATTTAGTTCACATGACTCAAACTAGCCTTGCAACTTGCAAAACTTCTGCCTTAATTATGTGAATAAAACTTTATATTCTGGGAGAAAAGAAATCATTAGAATTCCTTATTTAAGAAAACTGAGCTCTTGAAAAGAAAATGGTAACCAGAAAGTAGAAGACTTGGATGAAAAAGATAGATACCAGAAATCTCTAATTATTAAGGATTTTCTCAGCCCCTTTATAGCTTTGCATTCTGTTTATCCATGCCTGGGTTTTCATTAGTTACTGTCACCCATGCTCTATAACAAATGAAATAGATCTAATCTAGAGGGGACAATCAACAAACTGGCAATAAATACCTTATAGAACAAGTCATCATTTAAAGATTTGCTATATATGAACATCATCTGTGAGGGCTTTAACTAACCATGCTATCCCTATGAAGAATTCATGAACCTAGACTCAGGAGTGCACACAACACCACATCTGAGCTCTGTAGAGCTCTTCTTAATGAGGGCAAGGCCCAGGATCAGCATTATGTCTAACATGGCCCAGGGTGGGGAGAACAGGACACATTTCCTTTCCTTTGGGTCAAAAGGCAAAGGTTTCACTTCAGCTGTATGAGCTGAAGATCTTTCTTGCAGTAGGATGACCCTTCCTATTTCTGCCCCAAACCACTGGTGCCTATGTTCACATTGCCACTTGGTTCTGTTGCTTCAGAGTCACATAACTATTCATTATAAGAAAGCTATTTCTGTGTTCCCCTCCATTGAAGCCATTGAGTAGGGAAAGTCTAGTGCCAGCTTCCCTCTTTTATCTTTTGTCTGCAAAACTTGGGCTGCTCTTCTGTTTTCAGTCCATTTCTCAATGAAATCTGAAATAATGACCTAGCAGATGTTCTATGAATACTCAATGCAGAACTACACATAAACTGTCTATTTGTAAGCGTTCAATAAATACTATCTCTATATTCTCTTTTTTCTTTTTTTATTTTTGATATTGTATTTTAATTACAACCTTTCTCCTTTCCCTTTCCTTACTCCAAGACCACCCATGTACCCCATTATTTCTCAAATTAATGGCCTCTTTTTTCATTAATTGTAATTGCCTTCATATACATGCTTATATATACATATATTTCTAAATATAACCCATTGAGTCTATATAATACTTGTATATATTAAAGAGAGTCAATGTTAACCAAATCTGTAAGTTTATATTTTCCATACTATGTCAATACCTATTAGCATAATACATACCCCATAGACATGCTTAATGAATAACTAAATGAAGTCCTACTGTCTGTATACTATCAATTTGTGTTGGTAGAAGATGAATGTGATCCGAATCTTCACATACAGAGCATTAGAATAAAATATTATGACAACGTGAGCATGTGTCACACTTCTCAGATGGGTGTTTCAACCACATGCCCCAAAGCAGAGGCATGTGGCTTTTCTGAAGTGAGCAATTCACCCCTGGGAGCTAATAGCAAGGCTGTTCATAGACCTGTGACTGTATGTTAGCAAAGGCTATCTCTATATATGACTAGTCTTGAAACAAGAAGTTGGAAGGTTTGCGTGATGAGGCTTTCTTCTATCCTGTGTCTTCCTTTTTATGGTTCTGAGAATCATAGCTCACTAAGCATTTTTTCTACTGAGTCAAGGTACTTTGTCAAGGTGCTTATATAACTGTCTTCTCTTTGAGACACTCTTCAGAGAAACCTCTAACCCTCATTCTTGCAGGTGATAAAATAAAATGAGTCTTTGATTTATTGAAAGACTTAAGGGATTTCCATATTATGTTATAGTGTGGGTGGCTGTATTGCACTCTTAAAGGTGAAAGGTAAGGAGACAATGGGAATGTCAGTCACTGTGACAAAATTTGTGCATATACAATATGAGGCACCAACTATGGGAGCATTCCCTGTGTATGAAATATAAGAAGGCTCTAATGCAATGGCACTACTAGGTCAAGCACTTGAACAGTCGCTACAGATCACAGCATCATGTCATACCTAGGCTTAGGCAACCAGGTGTTTCCTTAGGAAGGCTGTAAAGATGTGTATGTAACACAATAGAATATACCAGGGATAAATATACCAATCTGGAATTGACAACATATGTAAAGTATAATTCTTTACAACTTAGCAAATATTTATCCATTATTGGAAGAATTTTTGGACAAAAAGAGCAGAGCAGAGGAACTTAGTAACAAAATCCACAGATCAGAACTGTGAGCTCAGCTTGACTACTAGCTGGCTATTGGAACGTTTCCTTCATCAAGTGAATGACAAAATAATTCTTTCCCAGAATTAAATTCTGGCTGAATGGTTTAATGTAGAATAGTCCTTTATCACAGCTATAGATAATGACATGTCTTTTATGGTTATTTGTCATAAAGTTGAATTGTTAGAAGTCTGACATATCTCAGATGCTTTATATGTACATATATATATATATATATATATATATATATATATATATATATATCCCTTCTCCATTTTTCTGTATGCAATCTAGTTCTCTTAGAGTGTTGCAGAATTTTAATACGAAAAAAGAAATGGAATCAGACTGGAATACTGCACAATAAACTTGGAAAGCATCCCAAGTTGCCATAATGATGAGAACTACATAATCTTGAGCCACTGTGCCAGCTTGGAACAATTGTTGGACTTGTCTGTTTTTATTTCCTCCATTTATAGATGTTAGTCCTTGAACCAGAAGCATTTCAAACAGACATGTCAAATAATTATACATGCACTTACACACATATATCAGGAGCTGTATGTTTAACACTGAAAAGCATTCCTTGCAGATCACGTTTGTTTGTCTGTTAGCAGTTTTAAGATTCATAATCTCAATGCAAGAGAAAGGCAGTCACCTTTTTCTGCATCATCAAGCTAAGTAAGCTAAAATGTGTTTCTGATCCCAATCCAAGAGTGTTGATTTCTCACTTTCCCCAAGACCACAAGAAAACATTTGATCTTTTTAACAGGGCACTCCCTTATGAATAACCTTAAGTATTACCATGTATAAAGAACATTGAATGTTTTTCAGACTGTGACCTAAAAATCTCTAGGTTTCTGCAGGCCTACATGAGTAGTCTAACAAACACACACAGGATGGTCATATGGCTGAATTTAACAGCTTTCCTCTACTCTCAACCCATTTTAAGCACAGATTAAATTTATTCTATGCAGTAAATGGAATATGGATATTCTATAGAATTTCCTTCCAAGGAAGGCTCCACCACTGGAACCCAAAAGTTATTGTGAGTTTTCCAACTATAGTGGAAAGGGGGATTTTTAAGAAACTATTTTATTTTGTATGTATGTGTGCTTGGCTTGTATGTATGGCTGTATATTGCCACACGCATGCAGTGACCAGAGATGCCAGAGGACTGCACTGGATCTCCTGGGACTGGAGTTACAGACAATTACAAGCTGCCAGGTGGGTGCTGGGAACCAAACTTGGGCCCTTTGGAAGGGCAGACAGTGTTCTTAATCACTGAGCCATGTCTCTAGTCCCCAAGGAGGTACAGTCTTGAATACGATTTTCTTCAGCTTGGGGCAATTCTTAGGGTCCTGCTTTGAGAAGAGGAGGCAGAAAAAGGAGAAGGAAAGAAAGACTATCAGAGCTGTAAAGAATTATGCAAGATGGTGAGTAGAAGAGGGTGAGGAGAGGAGGGTGAGTAGAGGAGGGTGAGGAGAGGAGGGTGAGGAGAGGAGGGTGAGGAGAGGAAGGTGAGGAGGGGAGGGTGAGGAGGGGAGGTTGAGGAGGGGAGGGTGAGGAGAGGAGGGTGAGTGGAAGAGGAGGTTGAGGAGAGAAGGGTGAGGCTAGGAGGGTGAAGAGGGGAGGGTGAGGAGAGGATGGTGAGGAGAGGAGGGTACATATTTCTTCACTGGGTTCTGTATAAAACAAAGACCAGCCGGGCGGTGGTGGCGCACGCCTTTAATCCCAGCACTCGGGAGGCAGAGCCAGGCGGATCTCTGTAAGTTCGAGGCCAGACTGGGCTACCAAGTGAGTTCCAGGAAAGGCGCAAAGCTTCACAGAGAAACCCTGTCTCGAAAAACAAAAACAAAAAACAAAACAAACAAACAAAAAAACAAAGACCAATGAAGGCTGGGGGAGAACCCCTGGCTGAAGCTGTCACAGCAACAGGACAGTAGAAGTGGCAGAGAACGGGGTATTCAAGACAAATGGCCCCTAGGAAACAGAGCAATGGAGCTAGTTGCCAAAAACTACAGAGTTGCAAAGGTAAAAGGAAGAGTGTGAGAGCAGTGATGTGGCCTTCATAAAGGAGAGGATGGCAGACAGAGCTGGAGTCCAGAGAGGCCACTTTCTGCTGACAATAACAAAGAAAGCAAGATGTCTGGAGGCAGATAATGTGTGTCAAAAATCTCAGAGACCCACTGCACCCAAGAAAGTCTGAGATAACGTGATCCCGTATACACATGGGTCCCGCTGGGGAGCAAGCATTGAGCTAGCCATTCATTGGTGTGTGGAGTATCAACTCATAGAGGTTAAATAGAGCAGTAACTGCTATTTCCTAGTAACCGCCATTGACTCTTCACCTTTAATGAATCACTGATGTCCCACATCTCAGTGATTTTCATTGACAAATTCGTTCAGTTTAGTGTGTGTCAGTGTCTCAGAGGAAATGTAAAGCTCCTCCCACCTCCTACACAGAAGGTAAGACAGTGGCCTATGGTCTACAGACTCCCCAAGAAACCTCAACTTTACTTCATTGGTCAGAAACAGCACATGATCAATCCTGTCTTCAGAGGAGGTTGGGCAAGTGACTTCCCTGCTTGAGTACACGTGCTAATATAAGCACAGTGTGTGTTGTGTTAATGAATGGGTGGACATGTTCTAACTGCCACCGGAAGTGGTATTTGATGTTTTAGTCTCCTTGATTGATTCTAAAGCTACAATTTCTTCAAAAAATTTTCTTTTTCTTTATCCTCCCCCACCCCACTGAATGCCCTGAGTTCTTTCCCAGTGAGAATCTCTGACCCAGCTCTTTCTTCACCTTTGGTTGTATGTATGGATCTCTTACATTCATGACATTTTGATGAATACTGTTTGGAGATGTGCTTGGAAAACCTCTTAGAAACAGCTTGGTTTTTAGAAAATAAGAGTAAATTAGGAAGAGAGTGTGGGGGACTAGGACTCCAGGGCTATATTGCCAGATACTAGTGGATGAATGGTTTCTTACTGGAGATGTTGACTGGATGAAGTCATCTGGCCTCTCTCCATGCCTCAGCTTCCTCATTTGCATTTTAATAAAAGCAGTTATGTAAATCACAGATTTCTGAGGAGTAAACGAATTTACAATTGCATAGATCAGTAGCTGGAGTTTTGAAGTGTTAATGATAATTTTTATTGTTATTGTTTACATATTTAATAATGGTATTATTGAGCTAAGCAAAGCATTACATTTTTGTCTTGGTGTTATAGATGGTATAATCAGAAGGATGAAAGATCTTCTCTGCGTCTGTTAGGGTTTATTGGTTGCATCTGGATCAAGATGGGGACAGCAATCCTAAACAGTGCACAAGCTGGCTGGTCAGAATGTCTTTCAAATACACTGTGCTAATGTTTTCAGTTTCAGAAATTTCTAGCTTTACAAAATAACAATGTATATGAAGGAAGATAAATACAGTAGACACTAAACTAACTCTATATTAAAATATTGCTTGTGATGACATGAATCACATATACTTTAGGATTAAGGTTTTAAAAACTCTATGTTAACTTCAACCCCTTTGAAAGGAGTTTAGTACACACTGAAGAAGTAGACAGCCAACAGGGATGAATATGGTATAAGTTAAAACAGGGTTTGTATTAGAATCCATTAAAAACATAAACAAGGAAGGAAGATAGGGAAGTGACAGAAAGCCTAACACGTGGATCTTTGAACATGTGTATACACACACATCCAATACCCCCTGCACACATACATACACAAGTATATGTGTGTGTATACCTATAGGCACATATACATTTGTAGAATATACATATATTGGGCAGATACTTAACAGTTATTCTATGGGTAGAACTTTTTTTAAGTCTGACATATATCTTTAGTCTGTAAATATATTAACATAGGTAAACTTTACTTTGATAGTCAGGATAACAAAATTATTTTAAAATTTTTCTTTAGAGCAATAACCATAGACAAGCACAGGGTTAAATTGTCTTTGTGGCTTTTTCTCAGTGTGACGGTAGACAAAATACTGGGTCTCTGATCTTAGTTCCCTTATCTCTGCAATGGGTAGTCCTGAACCCTCTCACAGTAAAGATTGACTTACAAAATTAAGCACAATTCCTTGCTATAAAGCCTGGCACACTGTAGACCTCCAGGAACCACAGTTATCTCTCTTCATTACAAACCATTTTTATAACAAACATATTTTCTTAAAAAAATAGAAATGAATTTCTTGACAAAGATTTTTAATTTCATTCCACGAATGAGGTAAATTTTACAAATTTAGCTGTACTATTCCTTCAGTGTATCAACTTTCTCGGGGTCATTATCATTTTTAGAGCAAACAGGGAAACAAGCTATCCAAAGGAATACAATTGTTATAGTAGGAATGAGTAGTAGATTATGATTAGTCCAGAGTATATACATAGATATGTACCCCTTGTGTCTCTGCCCATCTACATCCAGCAAAGTATTGTATAATTAAATGGGAAGGTTGCTTCCTGATAAAGATATTAACGTGTAGAAAAGCAGCAGGAAGGGCATGCTCCCCTCAGCACCAATAATGGCTGTCTTTAATATGCAAAATAATACATCCATTGATTTATCTTATGAGCTGGTCTACATTTTGTACATTAAAAGTAGAAATCATTTTGAAATAAGATGCATGTTGAATACTGCAAAATCTTACTTATTTACATTGGAAATATATAGAATTAAATGATAAATGATAAAATACAGTCTTTGAAAACCATGTTTTTTTTTTTGTTTGTTTTTTTTTGTCAAAATTACCAGCATGAATTTGTAGCTATGTGTTTTCCTTAACTTGGATGAGGTCAGCTGAACTCTGCAAAGGAAGTGAGAACAATGGACTGGGGCTTGTTTCTAACAGTAGGAAATACACTGGTCTTATCATCACATCAATGGATCTCAGCACCCTTGCCTCATTGTAAACAATTCAATGAGGCATTAGTCAAACAGTTGATGGATATTATTTTGAGAATAGCATGTGTTTTCTGCAGTTGGTCTGAGTCTGTCATGATGGAGTCATTTAGTTTGATTAGTCGTGTATGAGCAGGGAAAAACCTTCACAGTGCCTGTTTCAAATAGGACTTAACTTGAACATGTAAAAAATTTTGGTAAGTTAATATAATGAGAAATTGATGTCAGAAGTAGGGGATGTTTGTAGCTGGTTTCAGACAGAATGATCCACTCCAAGGTGAAGCATAAATCTGTAACAGGTGGGGAATATGAGGGAACACATGGAGTTTAACATTCTTCACATGTCCAGATTTGAAGAGGATTAAGAAATCTTAGCGTTTCCTTTTTTTCCTTTTGTAGAAAATCATTTAATTTAAACTTGAGTCACTCCTAGAACCCAGAGGATCTGCTTCCTCAAGCGTCTGCCTTCTTTCCTGTCCACTAAGGCATGCTAATGTAATCAACTGTCAAGTAAGGTCATGGGCACATATGCCAAGGTTTAGACAGACACCAAAAATTTAACATGGAATTTGGAATTTGATTTGTTTCAACTTTAGGTGGCCTATTAACAATAAGCAACTATTATATGCAAAATTTTGTGGTGAAAAACACTTGTTAGTGTTGCATGTCCAGATGAACCCACAAGCCTAGGCCTTGGATAAATATTTGCCACATGAATTATTAACAGATGCTTATTTATGATATGGATACCACAGCTCTTTTGCCTCTTATATCTGCTGCATATTCTGGTGCCAGAATTATCTCTGGAGACAGAGATGAAATCAGAGTAAAGAAACTCCCAAGTGGTCCACTTTATTTTACTGAATATTTGGTCCAATTACTTGGCAGAGAGCAGCCTTGCAAATGTTGATGAAAACAATCTGCTATGTCTCAGTGTCTGTTTGATGGGAGACTTGCAGAGAGCTAACACTACATGTCATTCAAGAAGTCGGCCAAAGTGATAAATGGGACATTAGGGATTCTGCACCTAACAAAACTAAGCTCCACAGGGCCGCTACATTGATTATCTAAAGCCAGTCTCTACAAGTAACACTGACTTTAAACAATGAAACCCTTGTGACTGCATCCCTCCCTATGACCTTGACTTCACATCCTCCTTCCTGTCCTTTACTTAAGGACCCTTGTTCAAGTCAGTGAATATTTCTACCTTAATGATGAGGCCTGAGGGCCTGAATTGAGGAAGGGCAGTGTGATGCAATCCTCACAAGGTCCCTATGTTCAAGTACCACATTAACCATGCCCTTTGTCATGCTATTAGCCAGGATTGTCTCCTCACTCAGGTTCCAGGGACAGATGCTTCTGTTATCCTTCCCATAATCCTCTCCACCTGCTGTGGACACCATTTCTCAACTTGAGGCCCTGGCTGAGCTGCATCTCCTCCTTGGTAGACTCCTCACGTCTCCTCTTTCCACTCTCCCCTTTAGGATGTCACCTCCTTGAAGGCACAGCTAGAGTGTACTCATGAGCCCTCCAATGTCTGCCATGTATTCCAGCAGACAGTAAGGATGTGTTTAAACACCGTCTTCAGGGCTAGCAGGTTAAGAGGCCTGCCACCAAACCAAGCCTGACCTGAGTTCCACCCAATGAATCCAAATGATAGAATAAGAGAACCAACTTCTGCAAATTGTTGTTAAGCACACACTGTGGCACACATATACATATGCACACACATATGCAAGTTCACATGCACAAAGTGAATTTAAAAAATGTAAAAATCTCCTAAACAACAGTACCCCCCACACACACACAACCATCAGTGTTATATCATGGCCTATGGCTCTGAGGAAGTCACCCAAACCCTAGAGCCCAAATCCTAGGGTTTTACTTATCAACAAGCTTATAGTAGGCAAGAAATTTGCCTCTGTTACCTTCACTGTAAAACAAATATAAAGACAGACTGTGTCTCACAGAGAGTAAGATCGAATAGCCAAACCAATGTATTTAATTCTCACAACAGTGAGTTTTGATGAGACTGAGCTAGTTTCCTTATATTCAGTTTTAATCATTCATGTCTAGATTTATTTTTCCATAGAAAAGACACCTTAAGATATCTGTAGGTCCTTCACCCCGACACGGGGCTTGAGATGCAGCGAGTTCCACTTACACAGTGCAAACATGAAGTTGTACAAGGATGACTAACTTCTCCACCATAAAAGTAAGCCCAGAACTGGAAGCATCTAAATACCAATGTTAGTTCCAAGTTCATGAAGCAGGAAAGCATTTATGTGGGCAGGGAGTGCCACTTTTTCCAGGGAAGAAATGATCAAGCATGCAGATGACAGTACCCCCACTGCAAACACAGGCCCTTCCAAATGCACAGCCATGGCAGAGGGCCCGACAAATACCCAGACGCTGCCTGTCTGTGCAGGGTGTTCTCTTATTGTTTTCAACAGGAAGCGTGAATTACAGGATGCCTGACAAACCCATCCAGAAGTGCTAAGAAAAGCAGATGCTGATTTCCAAACCTTATCAAATGATTCCCTCTCTCTTCACTCACTTGGGTAGTTTGGAGTCAAACAGGATGGAAAAGTAATTTGCCTGCCCTGATCACTTATGTACCCTGGGGGGGGGGGGCTGAGAGCAAGCCAGAAATATTAATTTCCCACACTCCACTCTCCTTCTCTGGGTGGTTAAAATAAAACAAAGTATTTGATTTCTCCCAATCTTTGTACTGATGAAAGACGACAGGTCCAATAGACAAGCTCATGGATGGAAATCATTATTTCCTGTGCGTAGAAGTTTTCTGTTTCTACTGTTACCAGTTCTGTACCAGAGAAAGAGATTCCAAAGTCTGAAAGGGGGTGCCAAGTGAGTTACCATCTCTGCTCCACTGGCTGGCTCCCCTCTATTGTGTAGCTCCCTGCAGGAGCACAGGTCTAGCCAACTTTGACCTTATTGAAGTTGACAGAGCCTGTGAAGATGAATGGGTTCTTCTTGCCTGCTGAGTTCAGTCCTAGGGAGATTGCCATAGTAAAATGTTCAAATTCTTCCCTAAATAGAAAGACAACTAGTAAAATATATTTTTAGGGGTAAAGAACTTTTTCTAGGGGGAGGCTACTGGATACCTACAGATAAATTATTTTAAATCTATTGTAGTATTTTAAATCTAAAATTATTTAAAATCTATTGTAGTTTGCCATTTTGTTATATATACAGGCTAAGGTTTATCCTTAGATAGCTGTGGCCCTTAAAAATACATTAACTGCATATCAGAAAGAATTGTAGGGAAATTGGAAGCTATAAGGCAAGATACACAGAAAACCTGTCAGGCCAGATGGACTTAGCTTTTAGAATTATTGCATACTAGAGACTCTTGGTTGCTCTCCTTTGTGAAAAAGAAGGTGGAAGGCTTCTTATGTAGCAGACTGTATTTTAGATGAGCAGAATGGCCCATTAATTCACTGATGCAAGTTGGTATCTGTTACCGAGAACATGAATTCTAAGCTGCTGTAGGACAGGGAAAGGAAGACAAAGCTTTGAACAGCAGTATCCTTGCTCCATGCTGCAGTGTTATAAAGTACAAGCTAAGCATATGATTCTGTCCGAGGCATGCCTGCTGTTAACCTGCACTCCATTTTGCAAACAGGCCAAAGCTAGAAGAGAGGCCATTTAGGCATCAAGTGGAAAGATCTTGATGGACAAAGACTTCTCCGAATGGCGGTGAGACTCCCAAATGGACACATGGAAGGCAAACAAAAGGAAGGACTGGGAACTGCCCTGGCAGCATTTCTCCAGGAAATGGCCGGGTGTGTGTATCCTTGCTGATTACACACATAATAGCTCCATGCGAGGTGTTCTGTATCAAGAAAGGCTATTGCAGAGCTCTGTTTCCAAAGGGGGAAGCCATAGCACCCCAGCAGATCCCTTCTACAAAGAGGCAAAGTGGCATCAGAGAGGAGGATTTTAGGAGTCCCTGAGGACAAGAACAGGAAAGAGGAGGGAAAAATGAGCAGAGAACACACATCCCAAAGGAAAGTCTAAGCTGGCTCTTAAGCCATGGGATTTTTACAACAGAACATGAGAAAGTCAGATAACAAAGGCACAGTTACTTATGGGGAAATGCAAGCTCCTTTTCGTCTTAACCAACAACACTGAGCTTCCTTGAAGAGATGGTGTATGGTGTGAACGTTCCTCTAAAAAGTACCTTGCAATGAACCTCCTGCAAGGGCGATGAGTCAATGATAACTTCAATGGTGGTGGAGAAATTGGAATGCTGCAGGTCCAAAGCCCAATTGCATCTCCGGCTATCTTTACCCCCCCCCCCCCATCCACCCACATAGCCGTTCTTGCCCCACCCCTTTGTCTGACTTTACATTCTTGTGACTAACAGGTAAAACCTTTTTGGATTATATTAACAGATCACTAGCTTCCACCAACCAAAAGGCTAAGAATGTCCAGAGACAGCCTCTGAGGCCTATTGCAAAGATTTCTCTGCTTTGCTTTAACCCAACTACCTAATATTTCCACCAGTGTTTTTGAAGAGCACCTTAATTTAGCACTTTCCATTCATAACCACTGTTCATTTACTACAAAACTTCATCAAACGCTTAACCATACTGGAATAAGGAATTTGGGGCCACATAGACCCGTGTTTCTTAGCCATTGTCACTCCTATTTGGTTTTAGATGAAATTATCTCTCATCCTGTTTGTGGTAAGAATTGTGCTTTTGCGGCGACAATGGACAGGTGGAACTCAGGAAGGCAGGTCTTGGAACCAGCTTGCCTGTCTCAAATCCTAGTTCCTCCCAAGTAAGAAGAGGTCAGCAAGCTTAGTAACGATGAATCTGTATCTCAGTCATCTCAGAGGAACCGATTATGGATCATGGAAAAAATGAATGAGTTTTAATATACACAAGTTTCCAAGATCAAGAAAAGCAAGCACAGGAGACTGCAATGTACTTCAAGCTTAACTATGTTAACTGGATTCAGATAAACAGTAGTAACAGTATCCCGCTTTCATTTCATGTGATTAAATGGAAATTAATATACGGAAGTTTGTATTTTGAAACAACAGTGGTTCATTTGTAATTCATATTTCATCTAGTAATCCACTTACTGTTTATTAGTTCTCAGTCTAGGAGTACCTCAGATACAATGAAGGAGCTTATTTAAAATTGTAATAGACAGATGAAGAGAGCACTGCACAGCTAGCAATGCACTAATTCCCTCTGTCCTTAATCTCTCTTTCTGCAGTTTGAGCTACCTGTGGGTAAATTCAGCCTCCAAATAGAGAGCGTTCCACAAAGCAATTCATGTTTTAAATTGTACACAGTGCTGAGGGATGCAACGAAATCTTAGCTAGAGAGCTCCATCCTGCCCAGGATGTAAACCATACCCTTGCATGGTGTATCAACACTGTGTGCACCACCTACCACATCAATCACTCAGCAGCTGCCTCGGTTACCAGCTTGTCTATTATAGTATCACAGTGCTTCCAGAAGAGTTTTGTACCATCTTTGGTTTCATGTATCCACTGGGATCCCGGGAGTGTGTGGTACATACAATTAAAATTGGCATTACATTTGCAAAATAGTTAAATCACAGAGCAAATGATGAAATGTAGAAGTAGTTGAAGGATATTAAGGGCTTTTTTTAGTGCATGAGAGAATGACTTGCACAAACCACACATGCGTGGTCTTCATTAACTGAACACCACAAGAATAATAATTTATATTATTCAGCTATAAGGAACCTCAAAAAGCATATTCCACCTCAGCAGCTACCATCTTGAATTTAGTTTTCCAGAAATAGAATCATTTCAAGGAGCCACATTTGAAAACATTAGTCCTTGGCTTGCTTCCCTTTAAAGAGCCAAAGATTTGGTGTGCCTGTTAAAAAGACGTTTTGATATACCAGGGAAGCCTTGAGAGTCCCTGCAGAAGGACTGGGCTCCTTCTATTCATGAAACAAACTTTCAGCTCCCAGGCACAGGAGAGCACTGTAGAAAAGGCTGGTGTTTGTTTTCCCTTTCGTTAAATGATTCCATGGAAGATGAAGTCATGTGTGTTCAGTGCTGTGATCTTAATGGGCATTATCTTAAATTCAATGCTGTGCACATTAAACTGAATTTCCTGTAAGAAAGGAAAGGATGAATTCATCACAGAAGTACTGTTAAGATACGGAGACATACAAGCCATCCATATTTTCACTGAAAGGTCAGATCAGGGCCAGAGAGATAGCTCAGCAGGTAAGGGTGCCCTTGCCCAAGCCAGCTGCCAAGTTCTGAATTTGATCTCTGAGAACTACATATTGAAAGGAAGAAAACCAACTCCTGCAAGCTGTCCTCTCTCTCTGCATATATATGTTGTAGCAGGCTCTACATGCTAAATAAAAACCCAATGAAATTTAAAGAATTACTTTTAAAAATTAGAAAAAGTAATACCAGACTATTATAAACATACTTTAAGAAATAATTGCAGAGGTGACACACTACATCTATCAGATTATTTTTTTTTGTCTGATATATTTCTCAAGTACAGTTGCTGGGTGTATTAGTCACTAATCACTATGTGACTCATTTAATGATCAGTGCATGTTAAAAGCCATCATTGATTATCTCATAGTTTTTGTGGGCAGATATTTCATTCTCATCTTTAGGACTGGCAGTCACAAAGTTTCAATCAAAATATTAAAGCAATATTTTTTTTTCTGGAAGCTGAGTCCTCTTTGAAACACCTGCGACAGACAGGGGAATTCAGACTTTGTGTCAGGAGGAGTAAGATTTCTAAATTCTTACAGGCACTGCCAGTGACTCAGCTCTTAGATCCCTCATGGATTCTTTCTCCACGGTCCAACCCTTCACAGGCTTTCCCACAGTGCATTGTTCATTTCTTTAAGTATATCAGAGGAATCTTTCTCTTTACAGGTTCTCTGCCTTTGTTCTTAGAGATTTCCTCTGATTAATTAGCAAAACTTGGGGCAATTCACTTTCAAAGTAGGTAAAAGCCAACTGGGGTGGAGTTTAAGTGCAAATGCAAACTCTATGAAATCCCTGCTATGAAATACCTAATCAAGAGAGTGACATACGAGGCTGGTGAGGTGGCTCAGTTTGTAAAATGCTTAGCATGCAAGAGTGAAGAGGCCCTCTGGATAAGTGAGACAGTTGATTAGCTCGAACTGTTTAGGAGGCCCCCAGGCAGTGGGACCGGGACCTGTCCTTGGTGCATGAACTGGCTTTTTGAAACCTAGGGGCCTATGCAGGGACACTTTTCTCAGCCTTGGTGCAGGGAAGAGGGGACTGGACCTGCCTCAACTGAATCTACCAGGCTGGGCTGACTCCCCAGGGGAAACCTTGTCTTGGAGGAGGTGGGAATGGGGTGTGGATTGGGGAGGAAAGGCTGGGGGGTGGGAGGAGGGTGGACAGGGGAGTCCATGGCTGATATATAAAATTAAATTAATTATAAAATAATAATATTTATTTAAAAAGAGTGAGGATCTGAGTCCTACAGCACCCAGGTAAAAAGCTATGCATGATGGCACACACTGGTAATCCTAGTACAGAAAAGGGGTGGATGCAAAGAATAATCCTTGGGCATAACTGGCTACACAGCCTAAAATAGATCTTGAACTCTTGGCCCCTGTTACACACACACACACACACACACACACACACACACACATAGAAAAAGAAACAGGGAAATCATACCACACACACGGATATTCTAAAATGAGTGACCCTTACAGAGGATGCTTATAGAAGCTGATAATGCTGGGGACTGTCTCAGAATTCTGCCTATCACATTCACTGAGATAATATCCACTTAAATGTGGATATTGGACAACTATTCCTCTGTATGTTCAGCACCCTGTATGTATAAGTTATTCATCCATTTTTATCAAAATTTGACACTTTATCCTTTTCTTTCCAGTCAGAGAGGCTGTGGTATTGGTACAGTGGTATGCATAGCTGCCTTCCAATCTGCTAAGGCAAACATTTTATTGTAGTTTATACCTGTTCTGGGATATGGAAATGACCCTCATCTCATGTGTTCATGGATGCTCTCTACCTGACCCTTTCATACCCTTTGTCTGAATTCCTTCCTCATAAGAGTCAAATTGATTATTATTTCTTATATTTATTCATGTAGGTTGTTTGTAGAATTATTGGTCAAACTTTTTTTTTGGTTGGTGGTGTTTGTGTGTGTGTGTGTGTGTGTGTGTGTGTGTGTGTGTGTGTGTGTGTTTAAGGGATTTGCTTTTTTTCTTTCATTCATTTATTCACTTACTTGTCCTTGAAGGGTTGAAGTGAATGAATAGAAAGCTGGCTTAAATTCTCCCTGTCCAGACAACATCAATTAGGCCACATAACTTCAACCTTATTTGATCTGGAAATATGAACACAACTTGAACTCTTTCTTGAAAATGCTTACTTTAAAAAAGAACTTCAGATCAACCAGTGAGGAGCAGCCAGTAAGTTTATAATCATATGACCAGGCTTTATAAGAGGAGAGGTCAAATATGGCTCCTCTCACTGCAACCACTCAAACATCTTCTTTGCTTTATTTCTGTGTCCCTCCACAGAGATCCTCAACAATTCTGGTTTGCGTCTATCTGTCTCATGAGTTTTCATTTCCTGAAGTAAAATTCCTTGTTTTCTAACAGATTCTACTGACCTATGTTTTTTTATCTTTAGGAGTAGAGAGATACTTTTAAAACAAATAAATAATAGTGGAAATTAAAATCAATTAAATGCCTACTTCTTTACTTAATAAATTAAGTACATTTACATGAAGTAGAAAATGAGGTAGGTTCATAATACACACACATGGAGATAATATGCATATTTAAATGATTATGTGTGCATATTTAAGTGCATATTCATAGAAAGATGATATACCTAAAATAGGTCCATACACTGTCTCCGATACTCACTAAGAATTGGACCATTGGGCCAAAAATTTGATCAGTAGTTAAGAGCACTGGCTACCCTTCCAGAGGACCTAAGTTTGATTTCCAGCAGCAACATGGCAGCTCACAACTATCTATAATTCCAGTGACAGGTGATTTGACACTCTCTTCAGGCTTCTCTAGGAACCAGGAATGTATATGGTGCACAGACATATCTGCAGAAAAAAATACACATAAAGTAAAATGAAAAATAAAAATAAAAAAGTGGATTGGCACTGGGCTTCGGCTTTAATCACTCCTATAACCTTTCACTTAATTTGGAAATGAGTAATCTTTTATTTTATAGTTGAAAGGAAGATAAGCAATGACACAATGGTTTTCAATCTCCTTTCCATAGGAATCACTGTATTCACTGTATCTTAGTTAACTGAATATAACTGTCATGTTTTATACTGGAGGGGCATTCCTTTGGCAATATGAGCACCTTCTAATTCTTTATACTATTGGCTCATCCCCATTTCTCCCATCTTGTGAAAGGAGACACGTGGGACTTGATGAGTCTGCTACATGGCTTGAGGTCAAAAGGTTGACTAGAAGGGAAAGGGTACTGTAACCTGGGTGTTCAAATTCCCAGCAGAATACACCCACAAGTGGTAACTTACTGTAGATCCTTGTAGAATGGGACTGGCATATGCAAAAACACTCATTAGAGGCACTTGGTCAGATGACTGCATCAGAAAGGTCCACAGCAAAGCTGCTAACGGCAAAAAGGAAATCACTAAAATATGATTCTCCTTATGCTGAAAGAAACTATGTCTCGGAAGATACAGTTTTCAGCGAGCAGTAAATCAGAGGGATCAGCACAACAAGGTATGGAACTGTTCAGTGCAGAAGCCAAAGCAGGAAGCAGTCTCCACCTGCAGGATGGCAGCGCTTCTGGGAGTGTGACACAGGCTTCAAATGGATAAGCTGAAAGTTTAGCTGTATCCTATGTACAATGAGAAGGATTCTGATGTTGAAGTGGCTTCATGCATAGCCTCTTTCTACATGTCTTACTCGAGGGGCTTTTCATATCATGATCCGGTTATTTCTGGTCTTTTAAAAAGAGGTGGAGTCCGTAAGTGGCTAGATTTATCCTTTACACAGGAGCATTTCCACTTGCCTCTACAGAAGCACACTGGTCCCAGTACATCTGCTGAGACTTCTTTCCCCTGAGTGATTAATGTGTCCTAATGAGACGCCCATTTCGTAGCACTGGGTTTTTTCTTATGTCAACCTGGCTTCTCCCTTGGATGCTAAAATGATGCTGTTCGGAGGGCAAGAGACAAGGGGGTGGGGAGTCGCCACTTTCCTTTCTGGATTCTGATCACTTCTCCCCCAGCTCTGCTTTACCAAGAATGAGGGAAGGCTGGGCCGCCCTGCTGGTTTTCTCTCCTTACTCTGTGGCTGTGGAAAGAAACTCTGGAAGCTGCCCTCACAGTGCCAGGGGCTGCCACACAAGACAGCACGGGGCAGGCATCAGAATGCTACCGCTGCCTGTTTAGAGCCACTGAATGCCACGTCCTCTCACAGGGGCTTTGCGGGGTGACGGCTCTGGAGAGAGGGTAGGATGCCCTGCAAGTTAAGTGGAAACAGACAGCGGGGTGAGTAATGATGGCAATCCTTCATTTTTCCTAGCGCTCGAACGGGAAGTACCGAGGCAAAACAAAAGGCCAATCTGTATGCAATTAAAAGCTTCTCTGGGTAATTGCTCCTTCTCCCTCTGTTCAAGCAACAGAGATCCAAACTTTTCATTTACCCAGCTTGTCCTACTTCTAGTGTTGAACTGCCACCAGTGCATACAGTGTCTCGAGCAGGTATTACAAAAGTAGATCCATCAAAGGGCTATTTCATCTTAACTTGGAATTTTCAAACTATACATGGCCTTTCTCCAGGACAGTGGTTACTAATATTTTGATCCCAACCTTGGAAATACATATATTTTTTGCTTGTCTTGTGTATAAGTCTTCATTAAAGCTTATTTGTCTGATGTCTTCTTGAGATTTTAGGATTTTTTTTTTACTTTAAAATTACTTTATTAAATGTAAGATTTTGAAACTCAGCTCCAAATGAAAATAATATCAATCATTCAACAATTCATAATGCTTCTAGAATTCCTGAAAACTACAGAATTTTACAATTCAATTTTCCTTTATTCTCTATATGCAGTAATTTGAGACAAGCACATTATGGACATTGATTGCCTCCTGAACACTACTTTCTTTGCATTCTTAAGGGGTTTTGTGCGTATTCTTAACTATATCATCCCCAATTAACCACATAGCAGGCAATGTTCATGGAGTTTTCATTTATGCAAGAATCTGTTGGATTCTTATTATATAGAGAAGAACAGCAGGAAACAGGAGAGGCCATCTTTTAATATGTAGAATTTTCATTTGCACAGGAAAAATATAATAAGCCAACAAACAAACGTGTTTGCTGTGGTTAAAGTGTTATGAAGAATATAAAGTGCAGTAAAAACGGAGAACAATGTGGGAGCTTATTTTATGCTACACATTTAAACAAAATAAATAGACACATATATGTTTATACATTATATATACAATATTGTATATATAATATCTACACCTCAGTTTGACCTCAAATGTGCTGTGTAGCCCAGGCTGAACTTTACCTCAAAAATTCTGCTGTCTTAGCTGCCTTCTCTAGTGCTGGGATTACAGGAGGGGCCACCATGCCTGCTTATTTAGTATATATGTTTAATCGAAACAAGACCATATATGATTCATTGTTTCATGTTAGAACACATATATTTCTTGATAAATATATGAAACAAGGAAGTGATTGGGAGAGATCTTACAAAAATGGAGCTCAAATAAGATATTTCCTTATTTGTAAACATGTTCAGTATTTGTATATATTTGTGTATGAGTTAGTATTTGTAGCAAAAATAGAAGTTTGATTATCTCCATCAGTAAAATAAGGCACAGCTTAAATAAGCTAACAGTTTTAATGAAAAAGACTGGCTCATGAAATGCACTTAAAATTTATTTATTTATTGGACAAATGTATTCAAGTATTGACGTACATGTGCATATGTGTGGTCACATGTGTATTTACACATGCATGTATTTGTGTGTAGAGGCAGAGGTTGGCAGTTAGTATCTTACTTGACTGGTTTTCACACTATGTTTTGAGTCAGGGTCTCTCACTGAACCCAGATCCTGACATCACAGTTAGTCTGGCTAGCCAGCTTGCTCCAAGGACTGAATCCTGAATGCACCTTTCATGTACTGGGTAACAGGAAGGCCACCATGTTGGCATAGCTTGTATGTGCATCTGGACAGCTAAACTCCTGTCTTCATGCTTACACAGCAAGAGCTGTGCCCATTGAGCTATCTGCCCAGCCCTCATAAGATTCATTTTTATTTTTATTTTATTTTATTTTTTTTGGTTTTTCGAGACAGGGTTTCTCTATGTAGGTTTGCGCCTTTCCTGGATCTCGCTCTGTAGACCAGGCTGGCCTCGAACTCACAGAGATCCACCTGCCTCTGCCTCCCGAGTGCTGGGATTAAAGGCATGCGCCACCACTGCCTGGCTCAAGATTCATTTTTAAAAGATTCGTTCACAATCACGCCCGGGAACGTGAGTATATAACATATTCTGTAATATTCCCCTGAGGCCATTCCTGAGTAAAGGGGTGGGCGAGAAAAAATATCAATGCTGTTGTTTTCAAAGCATTTCTACATTTGAAGACTTAAAGAATTTCATCTTAAAATAATTTATAAAAATATGTGGGAGGGTTTTGAAGGTAGAAAATGGAAGGGGAAATGATGTTATTATAATCTCAAAAGTAAAAATAATTTTAAAGTTTTAGAAAACAAAAACAAACAAAAGTAGATCACAAGAAGTTGGGAGGAAAATGTGGGGCATAAGAAGGAATTGGAGGTGAGGAAATAAAGGTTAGATTTGATCAAAACACATTATATGCATGTAAGGACTTATAAAGTAATAAAAAATTAAATGCTTAAGTATCTATTTATGAGGGACACATATAGATATACCAAATAATCTACAGATATTTTGTTATTCTCACTGGATGAAATCACTAGATTACTTCTATGTAGCCAAAAATTAAAATAAAGAATGCAAATTAAATGATATGTCAAGGGACAACAAGCAGATCATATGTCTTTCTGTGAAGCAGTTATCATTTTGGTGCAAAACATTTTAAAATTATTTTTCCAAATGTATGCAGCCTGATCTACCTGCATAGCCTTAGTCATGGGAATAGAAAACAATGCAGAAGCGTGTGGGGCTATTAGCACTGAAGAAAAATAAACATACCATGACAAACACAAGTACCTATAGAGCTTCACAGTCAGCATTGAGGACTTAAGACTCACTGAACATGTACTTGTCTAGTTCCCACACAGAATTCTATTAATGAAATGGGCCTTTAGGTGGAAATTAGGTCACAAAGGTGGGGTTCTCATTACTGTTATTCATGGGCTTCCTCCACCATTCCGTCCAGAATGGAATTGTGAGGATGGTTGTCAATGCAGAATATTGTGAACCCCAGACAGTGTATCAGCGTGCACTCTGGTCTAAGACTTCCAAACTCCAGAATTTTTGTTGCTGATAAAGCATCCAGTCTACTGTAGATCGATATAGTAGTCTGAATAGTCTAGGGCAGGGGACTGAGCTGGCTGTGAATTTCTGGAGTTATACTACTCATCTCTTACTGTGATCTCTAATATACTGAGACCCACTCGTGACAACACACTAGGCACTGGCCCTCTTTCTCCATGGTCCAATAATA
Organism: Peromyscus californicus insignis; assembly: GCF_007827085.1. Classification (NCBI taxonomy): domain Eukaryota; kingdom Metazoa; phylum Chordata; class Mammalia; order Rodentia; family Cricetidae; genus Peromyscus; species Peromyscus californicus. The sequence continues at coordinate 13,185,592 of NW_026294480.1, read as the reverse complement.
CAGTTCCCTCAGACACAGCTCAGACTCTTCGAGAAAAATAAGCATATCTGATTTGTTCCAGAAGTTAGACATGTGTCTGTTCACAGTTTTGATTTGGGCTGGATGATTCAGTTTCAAGGTTTTCCTTCTCTCAAGAAAAATGCTACTGTCAGTCCACTGAAAACCAAGGTCATGTCCTGACACCCAGAAAGCAAGAACCAAGGTATCAGGTGCAGAATTCAGGCTCCTGACCACCATTAACTTAACTTGAAGGGAGAAGCATTGTCTTCTAGGACTTTGACTAAAAGCTTCTAGCCATCCTTGGCTCTCATAATATTTTATCGGTGAAAATAATTACAATAAAAACAAAACTGGAAAGAGATTAGATAACAGATCATCTATAGAGAGTGGTCATGATTAGTTCTGTCTAGAATTTGATTTAATTTTCCTTTGATAGATTCAACCTAAACATTCTTGCTTAAATGTCAATTGTAACCAAACACAAATGTCTTTTAAAAGCACATTTATCTATGCTAAACTAAACTCCAGTCTCTGACTATCTCTGTGACTTAAAGCATACTTGTGGCTTCTTTTCTTCTTAATAGTATGTCAGTTCTATAGGGGAAAATTGTGCCTCAGATACTTTAAATTGTCCCAGAATTTCTTCTGTGAGCTCTGAAAGAACAAGTTCATGCTTGCTTTTATCTGGCATGTACAATAAAAGAAAAAAATTTTAAATTTACTAGCTTTACTAAAACTTTAAGACTCTAAGTTCCTAATATGAAACAATTACCTCACTTCGTAAGAGAACATCAGTTACAATGCTTGGGTTTATGTTGGGGTTTTGTATGTGAAGATTCTAGCTTCAGTCCAGACTGGGCAAGTCTATCTGACTTGTCAATCAAGCACAAAGGATCTTGCTTTAGACTCATCAGTGACATGTTTCAGCTCTAGGCATTTTAAGCCTGGACAATTCTGGGTAGTGGGACTATGCCCTAGACAAAGGGTGAAGGGAAAGTTGACAGTTCACTTGCTGTATATCTCCCACCAAGAGCACTATCGTAAGATCCCTCATAATATAAAACATGGATGGTCAGGGCATTGCTTAGCAGGTGCTCCAAAACTTTCATGGCTTCCTGAACAAAATGAGGCATCACAGGGCCTGGTCTCTTATGACCTCCAGGACATAGTTCTGGTTACAACTCTTCTTGTCTACTCCTCTCCAATTGCTCCAGGAGAACAGGCAATCCCCCATTTAGAAGATTGGTAGGACCTTTTACTTCTATCTAGAGCAGTAGTTCTCAACCTGTCAGTCAAGACCACTTTGTTAAGCCTCTATCTCCAAAAATATTTACATTATGACTCATCACAGTAGCAAAACTACAGTTATGAAATAGTAATGAAAATAATTTTATGGTGGCTGGTCACCACAACACAAGGAGCTGTATTAAAGTCACAACACTAGGAAGGCTGAGAACCACAGGTCTAGAATGTCCCTATCAGAAATATCTACAGGACACTTACTGAGGCAGAATATGTGTGAGGCTCTCTGGGCTCTCTATCTCAAGCACCATAAACAAAACAGAACAAGACTCACCACTCACCTTGTATAAACCTTTGCTTAAATATCAACTTAAGCCAGCTCATCTGATTCCAAATTCCAATCCATTTCCCTGCCACTTTGACCTTTCCAATCTCTTAGCGTGATCTAGCTTTTCATTTTCTCTTTGTCTGGATAGAGCTTATGTCTTTTCAAGGTCAAATATATTTTTAATTATTTTTTCATATTTATTTCTCCATTTGTATTCTTCTTCTGGAACATATGGTCCAAGAGAGCAGGGAATTTTATTTTCTCTTCTGGTATAGCTTAAAGTTCTGCAAACAATTCCTGGAGCAGAGTAATTATAGAACAAATATTTGATGAGTGAATGAACGACCTTTGCAGAGTACTATATAATCATAAGAAACAAAGACCATGGTAGATAGAAATCATATGGATTTTGCCTACCATGATGTTTTCAGTATCTAAGTCACCATTCACAAAGCCAATTTGTGGGATAAGTAAAAGAGTGAGTGAACATAACTGTAGAGAGAACTCATAATCTACGTAAGTACATTCCCCTCCCCCAGGCTATGGCTTTATCTTCTGAAAGTTCTGTTGCTCATTGTTCTTCTTTGTCAACCACTGTCTAAAAGTTTTAAATGGTAAATTCTAGAAATAAACAACTTATAAATTCAAAACTACATGTTATGGTTAGAATATAGTATATTACTAAAAGTATTCTTTCTCATTATTTTTTTGTGTAAAACTTATAATTAAAGTGTGCCATAAGGGTATCTTGGAATGATACTCCCCATGGGTAAAGAAGGGCTACTATATCAATAAAAAGTAAGTCATTTTTTCCCATTACTCATCTGTCATGTAGTGGCATCAACAGGGGAGAGATTCCTCCCCATTACCTACCCATCAATGCCTGAGGCAGGTGGGAGAGCTGGCCCTGAGGTCATAAAATAGGGAGAGCTGGCCCTGTCCCTCATTAGTTGCAGTAATCAAAAAAGTGGTCTCTACTCCACACCTGGGCAACACAATAGAGCTGGCCTGAAAGTGTAGGTGTGGGAGATCTGACCCCAGGACATGAAAGCAGAACTGGCCCCACCCCCTGCTCATCACTGCAAGAGGTAAACTAGCCTGGGCAATACAGATCTCACCCTGGTGGTAAGGACAAGGGAGAGCTGATGGTTTGACCAACCCTGCAACTACCCAGGCCCAGAACCAGGGTTATGTGTTGACCCACCCCAACATTCACCCCTTCTGTGATTTGTTGGAGCATGTGAAGACCCAAAGCTGTAGGATTTCTACAACACAGGACAACAGCAGGATAATCAAGAGAAGTTCTAGGAGGTTCCAGTATTGATAGTGTAGCAGAAACCAGAGGCCTCCAACCAGACCAATGACTCTTGGCAATGAACACTTGCAAGTAAAGATATATGGATAAAAGGGCTTTACTGTGTCCCTCACTGTGTCACACTACAGCTGCTATGATGAGATTGATTTTTTCTTTTCTCTTTTTTTTTCTCTTGTTTTATTTCATGGGGGGGCAGGTTTTAAAAGCAGAGGGTGGATATGAAGGGACTGGGAAATGAATGGGATGGAGATGCATGATGTGAAAGACACAAAGAATAAATAAAAAGAAAGAAAAAAAAGTAAATGACTTCGGCCAGAGTTTGCTAAGTCAATGCCTCCAATCCCCTGTGTTCTTCAGCTGCTTTTAGATGATGAGATTTTCCATGGTACTCCAAGAAAGATCATTCTGTTTAGTGACTGGAGATCTCAAAAAAACCTATGACTTAAAAGCAAATCCTGACCAAGGTGTCAATATCTTTCACACAAAGTAAATAGTATATGAAAATGGTTTATCTAATGACAGGAACATACAGGACTCTACCATGTTGTGACAAACTTGTGTTCATTTCTTTTTTTTCCCATGTCCGAATTGGAGCAGATGCTCCTCAATCATACCTCAGGCTTTGTGCCTCAGAAAACCACCCATGCAGGGCCCAAGTTTTCATACTTAAAATATAAAGCCCTTCCAGGTTTCTGTGAAGCTAAAAATGATGTGTCCAGTAAAAGGATCAACAGACAGAACATAAAACATCCCCAAGCCATTTATAGGCATTCTTCCAATATATCTACTCTACAACCAATTCTATTAATTGTCCTGCACATTATAATTAAATAAAAATACACAAATGAATATTACAATTCTAAATTAGATTCTTGTTTTCTTATCCAAGGTTTATTGATTTATTTTCCATCTTTAGATTCTTCTTGAATTTTACTTTGATATGGTATAGTAGAAAATGCTACAAGAAATTTGGAATTAAAAGTACTGGCCATTTCTCTTTCTCTTTAATGCTAATCTGGCTGTTGATAGCCATGAGCTGTTATTAATACCGAGTTCTTTAAAAGTGATAGCTTGCATGAGAATATTTACTAAATGGAGTAGAGTAAGGATTCATCAATCACTCACTATTTACATTTGAAACACTAACAGTGTATATTTATCCCTAGTAAGCCATGACTCGATTATCAAGTAGCAGAAGTGACAATTAAAATATGAGATCTGCAGTTTACAGTGAGGAGCCAAAGCTCACTTATATGAAAGCATTTGGAGTAAAATTTAGTTTTTCAAATTAAAGAGTAAGCAAATCTACAACCAGAGGATTTGTTCTTTTTTCCCCCTGTTGTCTATCTAGGTCTTCAAAAGTATAATGTGCAAAATATAAATGTTAATGAGAAGCTATGTAATCTGCAGTCTTAAAACTTACATCTTCAGCTTCCAACCTGTAAAACCGGCACTCTGATGAGAGAGGAGAAAATGAGCACAGTAAAGTATTGAGAGAACATCCTCAGAGAATCCTCAGGTCCACAGAGCTTCTCCATGCCCTAGCTCTCATTTGAACTCCCACAGAGGAGTGGGTTAATAGAATGAATTTATTTATGTATTTGCACTATAAGATTTGTTTTATTTTTAATTGTGTTTATGTGTGTAACATACAGAGGTCTGTCACATGCATACAGTGTGGGTACTGGAAGAGGTCAAAAGAAAGTGGACATCACCTGGAGCTGGAGTCACAGGGAACAAAATTCAGGTCCTCAAGAAGAGTTTAAGTTGCTCCTAACCACTGAGACATCTGTCAAGCCCTAAGGACTAGGGGGTCACAAATTTTAGATGAAATGCAATGCTTCCTCTCTATCCTTTTGAGGGCACTAACACTTCCATCTGTTTTATACATATATCTTTGTCATGGAAGACAATGATACAATCAAAAACAGCTAAAAAACTACTCAAAGCAAAGTATAATTCAAAAAACCTCAAGAGTGTGAGTTTTAAATATAGAATGGGCATGTGTGAAGATCACCTGCAATTAGAAGAATATGAGATGGATGCACCAGTGTAAGATCAAATGAGATGGCTTCGTAAACAGTGAAGAAAGAATTTGGAACAAGGTTTCTGGGCCAGCTGCAAAAACCCCAGTCAATGCTCCACTAGGAAGACAATCCTTTTACATTAAGTTCTACATGTTAGCACGTACCATCATATAACTAGGCTTTGAGTCAACAGTACTTGGTGAGTCCAAGTTACATTTCCCACGTAAGTACACAATTCTTGGGAGGTCTTGTTAACCAGTGACATGAAATGACATGTTCTTTTGCTTTGTCTCATTTCCAAATTTTGGATAACTTGAGTCCTAGTAAATATCTTACTGGAAACTGAAAAGAGACTAACCAGTACAGTGGAAGTTCTTTGGGCATACTTCTGAAAATTATTTCAGAACTCTTACTTTTGAATATATAGCTTTACCTGGAGGTATGGCAAACTGATATTTATTAAGAGACAAGTAAATTCATTGCTTGGTTTATTCCCTAGTAAGAATGATTTCTGGATTTGTACAGGCAAGTTTTAAGCAGATGTAATATGATGATATTTCATGATATTACAAGGTTGCTATTCTCAGTGGTTACTTCTTTTTATTATGTTTTTCTCCACCATTGAAGTAGCATAGACAGCTTCCTCTATGTACTGCCCTTAGGGAAAGAGTGATACAAGGAGAGTTTCAAAATGGGCTTTTGAAATTCATAGTAGAGACAACAGTTTTCAAAGACAGACTAATGTAAATTCATAAGAAATGTTTGAGATTTCCCAGGAAGAAAAAAGATATGTCTGTTCGATTAACCAGAGCCTGGAGTATTAATAGATTTTTACTATAAATCTCAGACCAGGAGGGTACTTTCAGAATTACAGCTGCCTTTTTCCCTAAAGGCTCAAGGTTTGGGTAAAAAGGAGAGGAGCAGGTGCTGAAGGATTGTTTATCCTGTCAGAGACACATAACCTGGCAGAATGAAGGCCACAGGTCTCAGGAGATTGACCAAGTTGGGTTACTACTCATGCAGATATTGTCTGTTAACTTCAGTCCTAATTTAAAGGTGTTACTATCTTTCTGTTCACTCCATACCACCTTCCTCTCCCCACTACCTGACTTCTAAAAGGAAGGATTTTCTTTCCATCCTTCATGTGAGTGGGCTAATGTGGTGGTTAGAACAACATTTCGGAGTACAAATGCCATAGAACATGGTCTATGAAAGTAGACTTCAGGTCTGACTGCACATTTGCCTACTAAAACCTTTTTTAAATTTTTTATTTAAAAATTATTTCATATAATATATTTTGATCATATTTTTCCCATCCCACAATTCCTCCCAGATCTTCCTCACCTTCTTACCCACCTAACTTCATGTTTTTTCTCTTTTTCTCTAACAAACCAGAAAACAACAAAAGAATGAAAATCAAAACAGACAAGCTAAAACAAAGGAGAAGAAAAAAAGGAAAATCAGTAAGACAAAAGGACACCAAAACAAACTAAAAGTACACACACACACACACACACACACACACACACACACACACACACTACATGGAGTTCATTTTGTGTTGGCCAACTACTCCTGGGACACAGGAACTACTTTGAGGTGTGGTTGATATATCCAGTGACACTCCATTGGAGAAAACAGATTTCCCCTTTGACAGCAGCTATGAACTACAGACAGCTTTTTGGGACTGTAGAAAGGGACAAGGTGTCCATTTCTTCGCCTTAGCCTGTGACTTTTGTTTGAACCTGTGCAGGTTTTGCACACACTGTCATAGTCTCAAGAAGTTCATGTATGCTGTCAGTCCCGTTGTATGTGGAAACCATTGTTTCCTTGGCGTCAACTACCACCTCTGGTTCTCACAGTCTCTCCTCCCCTCTTCTACAGAGGTCCTTCACCCTTGAGGAGAGGAAGTTGAAGACATTCCATTTAGGACTGAGTACTCCAAAGTCTCTCACTCTCTCCACATTGTCCATTTGTTGGTCTCTGATGAAAGTTGAGTGATGTTCTACCTATGGGTATGGCAGCATGCCATTAGGACACGTTTTATTTTGGAGAGTTCAGTGTTTGACAGGAGCATGCATCTCTTTCCAGGGAAAGGTATCTTTCCAGGTCTTACATCTCTTTCCAGGGAACCCAGCTGACATCCTGTGAGGCTAGATGCTCCTTGAATAGCACCCTGAAAGCCATAGAACAGATCCTTTGCATCATGGGTGTGTCCCCCATTCTAGGTCCTCAAAAGAAAGACTCAAGGCAAGTACAAGGGGTATCATGCCATGGGATGTCATTCTATATGCTGTGAATATATGTTGCTCTGATTGGTTGATAAATAAAATGCTGATTGGCCAGTAGCCAGGCAGGAAGTATAGGAGGGATAAGCAGACAAGGAGAATTATGGGAGAGGAAAGATGAGTCAGGAGTCGCCAGCCAGACACAGAGGAAGCAAAATGACAAGGCAGAACTGAGAAAAGGTACCAAGCCACGTGGTACCTCTTATTAAACATAAATAAGAATTATGGGTTAATTGAAGGGTAAGAGCTAGTCAGTAATAAGTCTGAGCTAATGGCCAAGCAGTTATAATTAATATTAAGCCTCTGTGTGATTATTTTATAAAAGGCTGTGGGACTGTGGGTGAGTAATTTGTCCCAACCACAGGCCAGGCAGGACACAGGAAATATTTCAGCTACAGTATCATTTTATGTAGCAAGGGAAACTGTCTTCAAATGTGCAGGAAGTAGTGGAGGTGGCCAGGTGTTTTACCAACCTACTTCTGACAATTGAGCAATTTCATTCCATCTGTCACTCCATCGGAGAAGAGTGAGATTACTGACCATTTTCAAGGAATGAGTGGACAAAAGCATTATACTTGTGAGGTACAATGATAGTGTATCAGCAACACACGACTGATTCTAGTTCACTCCTTACTTGCAATATTTTTCTTAAAGTATATAGGAGAGAGAAGCTGCTGTTTGGTTTATCATTTTGTCCTCAGATTATAAGAAGGAATTGGGTTTATCATTTTGTCCTCAGATTATAAGAAGGAATCAGATTTGTGAACTGAGTCCCCACTGCTGGTGTTTCTTAAAGTGTGACAATGTGGATGAAAGTGGACTTTAAAAGGTGTTGGGGATGGGGAGATGAATTAGTAGTTAAAAGCACATGCTGTTCTTGCAGGGGACCATGGTTCCCAGAACCCAGATGGTGGCTCAGAATCATCTGTTCTCTGCAGGTCCCAGGCATTCAGGAGGTGCAGGAATGCACATGCAGGAAAACACTCACACACACAAAAATAATTTTTAAAGAGTGAAAAGTGACTGGGTAGAGAAAGGATAGATGACATTTGTTCCTTGGGATCTATGAAGGGTTGGGGGTTAAGCCTCAAGTTCTTGTTCACCACCCTACTCCTACTTATGTATGTTTTAGGGACCAAGAATGGATCCAAGGCCAACATAGGACTAATAAACATAATATAGAAAAAAACCGTTCAACCTCGGTAGTAATACAGGCTATGTTGGCAAGACAGTCAACTATGCTATGAAGTTGAAGTGGACCAGACAGGTAGCACCTCACAGCTGAGAATCATCTCTAAAGTTGGAGTAGAACAGCATCAATCTGACCTGATTGTGGTAAAGTACTTTAGTTTTGAACACTTTCAAAAACCTAGTTTTAGATTCTCCCTAGACCTTGAAGGACCCAGGCTAGTGAGGACCCTGGTGTGTTACACTTACTGGCTTCAAGGTAAGTCTAGCTCTAATGCTGGATATGTGACTATAAACATGTTAGACACACCTTTGCTTACATATCCTCAGAGCCTACTGCAATTTAATGGCCATGTTTTAAATATAAATGATACAGAAAAAACCCCGGGGGCAATCACTTTCAGGTATTTTTCATAAGAAAATGCCTAGGTGGCATGCTATCATTTTGTTAATGATATGGTAATATTTCAAAAATATGAGGAAGTTATGGTCCTGCTCAGAATTAAAATTAATATTCTTTCAGAAGTCTTTCAAACTGAGTGAAGACAGATAAACTTCTCTGCTAATTATGGAATCTTAGTGAAAAGAACACATCACTAAAATGAACAGAACTGCATATATATAATTTCAAACCTTAAATTGTTACAATATACCCGGGTGACTCACCACATTAGAAAGAAAATGAGAATGAAAAATAATTGTGATTCATTTCCAATCATGTATTTTCTGAGATGGTGTTGAAATACAACTTTAAATGCACACCAACAATAGGTGCGGTGTTCCATATAATACAACACATTCTTTAAAAACATTTCATAAAATTCAGTAATTTGAACATTTTTGTTTGTCCAGGGAGCAGGATTTTAGTAAACAAGGGATAAAAAACCAGCTGTTAACAGTGAGCTGCATTGAAATCCCCATAGGTGATGAGGAAAGACCAGAAGATTTAAGATGGTGCTGATGCAGGAAGGGCACGTTCAGATCCCACTGAACTAGAGGTATGGATGCCAACCTGCTGGCAGGGCACCTTAGGAAAGCCAGCTGTACCTCGTCCCCAATATCTAGGCCGGTGGCATGGCTAAGGGTTTATTATTAATAAAGGTACCTTTTGTCATGCTCCACTTCTGATATTTAATTTAAGATGTTCATAACTCAAAGGCAGGAATACTCATCAGAATTATAGATGTCTTAAGCTGAGTAAAAATCCCAGGCACTCAAAGTGTATGTTTCTAACTCTTCCAGTAAGTTTAGAGAATGTTTCTACTCTTTCGCTCATGTGTTAATTTGGAAGTATAGAGGGATGAAGGCAAACGTTTTGAAGACAAAAAAACATTCTATTAGGAAGTTGTGTCTTAAACCTGGGTGTTAAAGCTGAGAAGAAGGACAGGGACAAAGGTTTTCACTCCATGGAAAAGAATTCTGAGCTCTTAGGTCATTGGGACAAGTGGTTGATTGAGGACCTTAACAATTTTGGCATGGCATGTTGTTTTATAATTTTAGTATGGAAAATACTGACTACAGGTGTTACCAACTGCACTCAAAGAATATTGAATTTTATGTAATGAAATCCTGAGTGAGCCTTCCAAAACAAATTGGCTACAGTGCATGCCATGTAGTAGGTGCTGGGGACTGATCGTTTGATCCCTCCAGACCTCATGTTAAAATTTGATTGGCACTGTAATGGTATTAAAAGGATGGGGTTTAGAGAGGTGATGTTGGCTGTGTGAGTTCAAGCCTCATAAAAAGGTTCATGCAGTTATGACAGGAATAGGATTGCTATCTAACCATGAGCTCACGCCCTTGTCCTGTGCATTATTTCCCTGTCACCTTCTCGTCTACCACCGTGTAACAACACCACAGAAGGACCTCACCAGATGCTCACACATTGATTGTGAACTTCCTAGCCTCTAGAGCTTTTCATTACATATTATTCAGTCTCAGGGATTCTGCCATAGAAGTATAAAGGAGATTAAGGCAATGGCTAAATGACTTGTCCTGCTTTTTGTCATCAGCTATTTGAATGACTACCAACAAATATCAGAATGAAGATTTTAACTTGTCCAAAATTTCTATTAATGTGTGTGTGTGTGTGTGTGTGTGTGTGTGTGTGTGCTAGATACAGGAAATATGAAGATACATAAGACAAATAGAAAAATCCAAATAGGAAAGTAATTCAAATGCAATGCAAGGACTGTTAGCATAGAAATAGGCAAGATGATTTAAAAACATAGAGTGGGGCTCTCTACCTCAGCATTAGAGGGCCCCCAAGAAAGTCTTTGTAGAAGAGATGACAGCTGAACTAAACCATAAGGAAGGTGAGCCTTCTAGGCCTGGTGCCTCTGAATGTAGCCCATGTATTCAAGATCTTGACTTGTATTATAATTTCAAGTTCACCAAATGCTCCACAAGGAAGCTTAGATGATGAGCTGTAGAGGGTACAAGGTCCTTTTGCTCACAGAGAACACTGGGGAAGCAGGAATGCTAAACAGTCAGGCTTCTCTCTTCAGCAGAAGGAATTTACAACTGTTTCCACCTGGAGAGCTGGGAATGGAGGTAGAAAATAGTCTGGTGATCTTTGATAACCCTAACCCTAACCCCGACCCTAACCCTAAACATGCCTCACGAATTCCCCAGACTATTATGTTTATCTCAGTCACTTTCCAGATTCCTGAATATTGTTTCTCAGCCAATGGAACCCATTCTTATGGAAGAGTTCGCAGGTACTTTGCAAAAGAATGTACTATTATGCTTACCCCAGACACTTCCTCCATAAACCTTTATCCTGAGCTTTGTTTCTCAGTCAGTAGAATCCATTCCTATGGAATAGGTCACAGGTATTTTGTAAAAAAAAAAAAAACCATGAACTTTGCAAAAGAGACATGTACTTTGCATTGCATGCAGTCATGCCTTAAGCTTTATTGTAATAATTGTCACAGGAAACTTTTTTCCCCAAAGTTGTACTGTGTTTAAATATGTCTAAAATAAACTGTCTGTGGTCAAACTCTACAAGTTTGAACCAACACTGGCTAACTAAGTCATGGTGAACCAATTCCCTCCTTGCCTCATGCAGATGGTTATGCTGCTGGCCATGGCATCTGCAGGGACCCCTATGATGAACTTCATGCACTGTGCAGTAAACACTGGCCCAGGAATCAGCAGTAGCTATGCACATACTTGGTCTTGCTTCCAACTTGGACAACTGCTAGCTGCCAAGCCTCTCCCCCAGGTCTTTTGTAAGAGGAAATGATAAAAAGCAAGGACACCTCTCACAAATTCTAATCCTATAGCATAAGTTATTTAGATGGAATGGCTTTTGCATGTTTGCATTTCACATCTTTAATAGTTTAGGCAAAAGATTTGAGGGGCCTGGGGAGAAAAATGAGAGTGTGGATGAAAACATCCCCTATGAAGCTGGGCGCATGCAGATTCAGAAACTGTGCAACAGTCATGATAAAATTTTCATAGCATCAAATTCTACAACGGGAATTGGAAACCTTTGCATTTCTCCATGAACATGGCCAGTCTTCTTCGCAGAGAGGCACATGGCTTCCGTCTGTTGGCAAGAAGCCAGTGGCAGCTTCAGACAATCCTAAATAAATAAACTGCAAAGCTGCTCGAGTGATGACTTGTAGGATCTGTTTGGTATTTAAAACAAAATAGGTGGTGGTTTTTATGAGTAGAGACTTTATATCTCCTATAAAGTCTTTTTTTAAAGTAATAAACATGACTTCACTGGGCTAAATTCAAGAAATATATTTATGGATGAATTCCAAACTTTCTTTGGTCTCTAACAATCGTACAGGAATAAGAATGACCATAATAGCTCCATGAATATACTTCCTTGGTCAGAAGCTGTATTAACAAGCATAACAACAAAATAAACATTGAAAAATGGACTTTCAAGTCACCCAACATAGCTTATGGGTTTTATTAAATAAATACCAAGATAATTAAATTACTCCGAAAAGTTAACTGAATGTTTATTATTTACTTTGGCCTAAAATAAAAAAAAACCTAGAAAGTTTATAATATCTCATGTTCCCCAAATTAATATATTTGATTTACTAACATAAAAACATATAATAATAAATTAGGTTCACATCTGAACTTCACAGATCAGCTTGGAAACTATTTTAGCTTCTCAAAACATTGGTGTCAAATTTGTGAAAAGACTGTTCTGGCAAATTTTAAAGTGTTTTTAAGTTTATGGAAGTTTATGACTCAGGAATGATTCTCCACAAAGTACATGAGAAAACCCTGAAACTATTCAATATTATACCCGGTTTAAAAAAGAAAAAATAGAAAGCACCCTTTGTGAGCATCAGTGTGAATGAGTCTGAGTTATGGAGGCCATAGAGCACTGCTTAAAAAGTCTGACGATGTTTATTTAATTCCATAGAATGCTCTCCTTTGAGTTGTACTTAGCTTTTAAATAACTGATTTCTGTCCAGAAAAATATTTCATCTTTTTACAAAAAACAAAACCTTAAGTTTTCTATCTTGAATTATTTTGTGAAAATGTACATGCTGTAAGGATGCTAGGAACAGCAGAGGGCACCAAAATCACAAGCAAACAAACAAAGGCAGTCCTTGGCATCCAATGCAGGGCCAGACAGTCCCTGGGAAAGCATCCCAGAGAAGGAGCTGCAGCAAGGTAGGAACTACATATTTGCAGAATGCATTTGGGAAACAGCCAATGAAAATGGTTTATGCTTATTCTCAGTGTCTGTTTTTTCATTAAGGTCCCGCATCCTCATCCTGTGGTATTTATTGGAACATTTTATTCACTTGGAGATGCTAGGAGAAGGGAGAATGCTGGCCTGGAACGTGCTCAGAACAGGTGGTTCAGGAGCACAGGTATTTGTCTAATAGGAATCACTGATGATAAACGGTAGGACATCAGATTCCTGGGTGAGGTGACTTTGTACACTTTCGATGGTCTCCAGTGAGACACGGTACAAACCTCTATGTTACCAGAGAGCACAGGGCTACAAATGAGGTAGTTCACAGGAAGGAGAGTTGGGACACAGATAAGAATGGTTCTGAAAGTCAGTAGAGCAGCCCTCAAATGAATGAGATAACTGGGGACGTCTTCAAGTGAACTTCATGAATCTTAGGCTCATGAATCCAGTGAAAAAGATGGAGATGATGACTAAGAACTCCCAATTCTTGTGTATTAATTACATCTGTCATTATGTCAAATTGCAACAATTACTTTTCTCCTACTAGGAAATAAGTATGAGATTACATATGCTTTTGAAACACAGACCCTTTATTCTCAAATGAAAGGTTACAGAGACCATGATGAACTCAGAGATCTGTTATTGAAACTAATGATCATAATTGTGCAAATAAGTACAAGAATGATGGAAGAATTTGCTAATGACTATTTCCCGTTGACAAATATTGGGCTCAGTGGCATGTGGAGTTACAACATACATATGTATATTCATCTGTACATGGAGAAAGACCCACTGATGTGCACAAAAATGTAGAAAATGACTTATATGGAAACTAACATTTTCTGTGAATACATTTAGACTTGTCCGGTTATTACACAAAGCAAGGGAAAGGCCTGAGACTGGATCCCTTGTTTGATGATAGCCTCTCATTTACAAGCTTTGCAGCCCTGGGCAACTTTATCATCACACACCCCATGTGGTCTCCAGAGCAGCAACATCAGCAGGAAACTGAGAGATGTTCTCAGCACCATCCTCCTATATCAGAAACTGATGGCAGAATCTAGAGTTGATGTTAACAATCTACTGCATTAATTATACATGAACATTTGGGAACCCCCATTCTATCTCTGTGTTCACTTTCTTCATTAGTGTTGTTGTAAGAGACACGTGAGTTCACACACGTCCACAATGATCAGAGCATGATGCCTAGTATGCAATGTGGCTATGTGGCCTGATATTTCTATAAACAGCACAGTGTATGAAGGAAAAGAGTTCTGTTAACTAGAAGAAGCACGTTATTTATTAATAGTAAAAAATGAAACACTTCTTTTGCTATGTTCAATAATTAAAATACCAGATCCCACTGGAGAGTGGAATACAAAGATTTCTGGGCTTCTGAAGCCAATACTGAGAGGAGCTTCTAGTGAGCAAAGACCAGCCAAGATGCCATCACAAAGTAACCTTGTAATCCTCATTGCCTGGGCCAATGCTCCACCTTCTAGGGTGCATTGTTTAATTAAAGACTGGCTCATCAAAAACTTCACAGGGGAAAATTTTAACTGCAGAAGAAAAAATAGGATAAGGCATTTGGAATACAATGCCAGCCCCTCCCTTCTACTTCCAGAGTGGAAGTTAGTTGGGTTTTTTGGAACTGAGAAATCAGAGAGGAGTAACTTCAAACATCGTGAGGCAAGAAGAGTGTTCACCAGCAATGTAATTAATCTCTCTCCTGACAGCCTTGGAAAGTCAGTCCTGCCTTCTCCTTTGAGAGGCATCAGAACCAGGTGGATACAAAAACGGCTGTGGAAGATTTTTGCTCAACTCTTAGATTCCAGAAAGTCTTTAATACTAATTCACTAAATGTGACAAATGGGCACAGAGGAGGTGGTGGTGATGATTTGCTAGGCTCTTCAGAAAGACATGAGGCTCAGAGAAGAGGAAGGAAAGAAGTGCCAATCACTTAGCAAGGGCCCAGTTGCTGTTGAGTTTTGAGACATATTTTTGTGCGCATGGCAGTTTTGTCTACATGTGGTCCTGTTCACCATATGTGAGCAATGCCCATGAAGGCCAGAAGAGGGTGTCAGATACCAGGAGACTGGAGTTACAAATAGTTGCGGATCACCCTGCAGGGGCTGGGAACTAAGCCCAGGTCCTCTGGGGGAGCAGCAAGTGCTCTTAAACAACGAGCCATCTCACCGGTCTCTGCAGCTGAGTTAACTGTTAGATATAAGTAAAATGTCTTGAGGGATTAAGTAAACAACCCACATACAACAGCAATGAATGGTAGAGTAGGATACCGCCTGAAAGGCTTGGATATGCAGTGAATGCTCTCCTGCCTGCATTATGCTTTCTGTGTGTTTGTGGGTGGGTGGGTGCTGCACATGTGTGTGCATGCATTGGAGGCCAGAGGACAACATTATCTTTGTCAGGTCCTATGAACATTTATTTTAAAAGATAAGCCTGGAGCTCAGTGAGCAGGCTAGCTTGGCTGGCCAGTGAACCACGGGGACTCATCTCTCTCTGTCTCCCCAGCATTGGGATTTTAAGAATGCCTATCATTCCTGACATTTTTTTTCACATGGGCCCTGGGAATCAAACTGAGATCCTCATGCTTGCCAGGTAAGCAATTGAGGGAGTAAGCCCTCTCCCCAGCCTTCCACAGTGCCTTTGTTAAGAGCTGTCATGTTTGACCAACTTGAGATTAGTGTTTCTTACAAATTATACAGGATGTAATTCACACACAATTAGGAATTTAATAAGAAATCTTCACAACAGGAAGATGAATACCAATAATCAGCAAAGTACTTTTGGGAAAGCTGTTTCTAGTTGGCAAAGTCAGTAAAATGATTAACTTCATTAATGAAATTACTAATGATTTCTTCCCTTGGAGATTTGTTCACAATGATGCTATGAAAGCATTTACTGATGACCTATCATGTGTTGGACCCTATTCAGTGAGTGCGAAACTTGAAGATGAGGGTCCCTTCTCTTCTGCGAGATGATATTCCAATTAGGACACCTGCTTAAGTCTTCTATAACTACTATTAGGGTATCAGGATGGAAGAGTGATGGGGAAAACATTGATATTTTCTTAAACTTTCTTAGGTGGAGCCATGATGAGGAAAGAAAGCTTTTTCCCTATTCAAGTTCTGGATTCATTCCTCCTTTACTGGTCTGCACAATTATTTTAAGAGGGTATGCAATCTTAAGAAACAAATTGTAGCAGAAATGCCATTCCCTCCTTAAGTGTTTGTTTTACAATGCTGGATTCAAAGTGGGAAGGGGAAAAACGTACTATTTTGCTTTGGTTTCCAGCCTTTTAAACATGTTGAGATCACTCTTGGAATGAAGTACACAAATGCTTAGTAGTAATCATAATGATAACGTAATAGGTGTTTTTCACTTGCTAGCTTAGATTTCCAAGCATCCAGATGTTTGGCCTTTGCTGAGAATGTCCAGATGAGCGATTGCATTTGTGCAGTGTTCATACAGCTATGGGACCTTCTGGAGTCTCAACTCCTTTTAGTTGTAGCGGTATAATAAGAAATCAAAATTCATATCCTATCACAGATGACCCCAGGGAGCAAACTAAGGTTTGCATGCCCTTTCCAGTCCTGGCTAGTTCCTGGTTGCTCTTATATATCCAGGTAGACATAAGTGACTGTGAGAAAGCCACATTCCCTGCCCTGTTGAAAATGTATGTCATCTGCCGCTCTGCAGAAAAATCTAGCTGCTTTTTGAGGTACATTATCTCCTCCCCTTAGCTGATTGGCTTCCCTGAGATGACCTTTCAGGGATTCCATATAGAAATTAAGGATAAACAGTTTCATAGAGTGTACCATGGACTGTGATTTTTGCTCAGAGGAGAGCTTCCTGTTTGGGAGATTGTTGTGTTAACTGTCTATTTCCCTGTGTCTTAGTTAGGGTTTCTACTGCTGTGAAGAGAGACCATGACCATGGCAACTCTGATATAGAAAAACACTTAAATGAGGTGGCGGCTTAAAGTTTCAGAGGTTTAGTCCATTATCATCATGGTGGGGAGCATGGTAGCTGGGAGTATGGCAGTGTGCAAACAGACATGGTGCTGGAGAAGGAGCTGAGAATTCCACAACTTGATCCAAAGGTAGCAGGAAGTGAACTGGAACATATATGAGACCCCACAGCACATCTCCATAGTGACACACTTCCTCCAACAAGGCCATACATACTCCAACAAAGCCACATCTCCCAATAGTGCCATTCCCTATGAGCTTATTGGGACCATATACATTCAAACTAACACAGCCTGTAAATCATAATATATCTGGTGGGTAATTTCAGGTGAATTCATAAATTGCTTATTTAGTTTTCTTTGAAGTTTTCATTTCTGTATTAATGTTCCAGAAACTTTTAAATGACATAGACACACAGAACTATAAGAAATAATGGGACCTTCAAATTTATTTCAATGTAAAGGTTTAAGTCCTGTTACATTTTATTATGAAACAACTATTACTAACATGCTTACATAAAAATTTTATACTTGTTGCTAGGTGTGGTGGTGCATGCAGATCTCTGAGTTTGAGGCTAGCCTGGTCTACAGAGTGAGTCCAGGATGGCCCAGGCTATACAGAGAAAGACTATCTCAAAAAAATTACACTTATTTCTTTATTCAGTGTGTGTGTGTGTGTTTGCCACAGAATTCATATGAAAGCCAGAGGACAATTTTCAGAAGTCCTTCTACCATACAAGTCTCAAAGATCGAACCCAGGTCCTCAGGCATGATTGGCAGACATTATTACTCACTGAGCCATCTTCCAAGCCCTAATGTGTTAACGTTTAGACAGAAGAAGCAAAGGAATAAGTAAAATATTTTATAAATTATTATTTTACTATTTCATTTAAATTTTAAGTTTTTGATAAAATATACTTCATTTTTTATTAAGAATTTTTTTATTCATTTTACTTACCAATCACAGATCCCCCTTTTCCCTCCTCCCACCCCTTCTAGCCTCCCCCATACCCCACTCCCCTATTCCCTCCTACAAGAAGGTAAGGCCTCCCATGAGGAGTCAGCAGAGCCTGGTACATGGTGGGACACCTCGCACAGCCTTGAGGCAGGGGGAGGGGCTTGGACCTGCCTCTACAGAATGATAAATATACTTTTAAAATACTATCTAATGATTTCTTTTTCTGTGTGCATGTTTGTATGGTGTGCACACATGGGGAGGCCTGAGGCTCTGAGGCTGACCTTGGGGACATCTTCCCCAGTCATTCTCCACCTTTCATCAGAGCTCACTGTAAGGGGTGATTAATTTAGTTCTTGTGGTCCCAGCAAATCTGAATCGCTATTAGCCTGCAAGCTAAGAAATGGGCTTCTCTTGCAAGAAGAGAAGGGCTAACATAAGACTTCCTGCCTATCTTAATACTTAGCTATGAAAAAGAGTCAAAAGGATTCTTATGTTTTCACAGATTTGAAAATCAGGAGTGAAAAAGTCATGACTGTACCTACTGTCAACAGATTCATAATGTGTACACAACCCTTCAGTCATTCCTGGATTAGTATGATGTTAGCAGTTTATAGAGATGGAGATGCATCCTGCATTGAACAACCAGGAAGACTGGTAGACAGCAAAGCTGCAAGGACCCAGCTCTTGTCACATGTTCACGCCTAGTCCCCTGCCTGCTCTTGGACTCGGTGTCCTTTAGAACCATCGAAAAGACTGCTGGGAAGCGGACGGCATAAACACAGACCTTCTTTGCATTTGTTTATTGGGTTAACTGGGCTAGTATCCAGTCTCTAAAAATGTTAGCTTTGCGTGGCTTGGAGCTGAAACACAAGAAAACAGGTTAAGTAGCAAGATGGTTTGTCTCACAGTTTTGGAAACTTCTGCCCATGATCACTGGGACTCACCGCTTTGGGCCTATGTTGAGGTGACTCTGCATGGCAAGGAATGAGATGTGCCCACCATGAGGAGGGAAAGAGAAGGGAGGACTATGGTCTCTGTATCTCAGTCAAGGCCAGGCTCCCAGTGCCTCCCTTCTCCCCACTGTGCTCTACCCCTGACCAGGCCTTTAGCATATAACGTTTTAGATCTAAACTGTGAGTTTAAAATTTCTAATCAATTGTAATTTTCAGTCTCATTAACTCTTTTTTTTGTCCTTATCTTTATTACTCAGAAAAATGTTTCAACTTGACCAATTGGGGCACAAGAGAAAACATATATTTTTTTTAATCCTTAGCAAATGCAGTTCAGTTAGGAAAGATCTCTACCATATTATTTGTCGTTAAAGACTTACCTTTACACTACTTGGGGCACATCCATCTACCATCACCAAAGTCTCAAGCACTTCCTTCCGTCATAATCATCATAAAGGATGTATTGTTAAACTGAGCAAAATGAATTGCTATTGCAGCCAGCAACCTGCTTAAAATTTACAGCACAGGAAAAAAACAAACAAAACTGGGTGTGCTGCTCCCTGTTTCTGGTGGGCACAGCGCATTCCTTGCCATACAGTCACCTCAGCACAGGCCCAAAACGATGAGTCCCAGTGATCATGGACAGAAGTTCCTGAAACCATGAGACAAACCATCTTGCCAAAGCGCTTAGGCATCTTCCTTTTGCTCATATGCATTTCATGGGCTAATAACATGACCAATAACATTTTTCCTAGACACTAGGACATGCTTATTTTTTTTTTTCATTTTCATTTTTGACAAAGGTTTAATTAGTTAGGAGCTACATTTTTCTTTCTGATGAAATGCTTAATATGATTATCCTACTATGAGTTTTTGTGGAGAATATCAACTTCAGTGCCTTTACATCAAAAATGTGAACCGCTGAACTACAAAAATATTAAATTGACTACAAGAGTAAGGGTAGCACATAAAATGTGTCAGTAACTTGCATCGATATTATAAGCAATCAAATGAATTTTTAAGAAAATGATTAGGTGTATGGCAATGTAAAAGCAAGGCAGAAGCTGAAAAATGGCTCATTTTATAGATGAGGAAAAATATGTCCAGGAAAGGACCACACCCTCTCATAACCAACTATGTATCAAATGCAACGGTTCATTGTTAGCTCATCCTACATTAGTGTTTGCCACAAAAAGATGTAACTATCAAATTAGCTAAACTGGACTTGAAAACACAAGGTCCTTACTGGGGGTGGGCGTTTTCCCTACACCCGAGGACAGGACAATACAATAATAGAAGAGTCACAAAGAAAATTATTTTGTTATTCATTCCAACCAATTAATTTTTGAGTACTTTCCAAAAATGAGATAAAACTTAAGGGATTGATCATAGTTTCTATTACAAAAACATATTTGAAGATCCAAACATTGCTTGGTACCCAAACTCATTTTAATTGTGCTTTCTATCAAGGCCTTGGCATCGATACAGAAAATTTGCATCTCACTAGTGAGAACCCAACAGTACTTTTCACATATAAATATGTATTTATGGGATTCTCCAGACAGTTCAAAATGAAACATATATTACACTTTAATCTAAAATAAATTACATTTTCTCAAATGCAGCCATTGGCTGTCACCTTACTAAAAACACTCTTCAGCTAAAACTCAATATCTAGCCATTTGATTTAGTGCAGCCTACTGAGGCTTAATGAAAGCAAGAAAGTGTGAAAATTTAAACCCCTTAAAGCAAATACAGAGCACTTTATAGGTGCTAAAAATCATTACTCATAAATCCTATATTTTATTTCAATTTCTCACAAAATTATCCTGTCCTAAGTGGTCAAGTATGTAGATTGAAGTAAATGTAGAGTTCTCCAAAATAATTTATTAAATCAATGTTTTTCATCAATGGTAGATGACTCTCATCACCTTCCAATATGTCTCATTAAATGAGGATTAATTCTCAGGGCCTTCACTCTGCTAAGAACACACTATAAATATGCAGTAGTACAGAGAATGGGCTAACATCATTATTAAAGCACTAATGTCCTAAAATGCCTCTATAATGAGTCCAGTGTTGAATTCTGTTTCCATGGAGGCTGGATAACTATTCTGCACTGGAATCCTATTCAAAGGTTGTACATTTATGTTTCTCTGCATCCAAAAGGCATCTCATTGCAGTCCCCTACTTATTCTTTTCAATGAAATAATGGGCTGCAAAAAAAAATGTGATCAAATGTCATTCATAACAGAGGAATACAGGAGCACCTCCCAAACTGGAAAGGTTGGTGGAAAAATTGGTGCCAATAGATTGGCACAATATAAATGAGAAATTGAATAAAGTTATGAAATATCTTAACAAAAATGAAGAGTGCATTTTGGAGATGTTATGGAGCTGGAAATGGCTGCCTATTAGAGACAGAGTATACCAAGAGGGCACTGGGGTTGCTTAGGACCAGGCAGAGGCCATGCAGCAGCCCTTCAATCTGAATATTATCATAATGGGAAAGAAATTTGACTGTCTGTCTTCCTTCCTTTCTTGCTTTTTCTTCCTTTCTTTTTATTCCTTCCTTCCATTCTTTCCTTCCTTCCTTTCTTTCTTTTCCTTCCTTCCTTTCCTTTGTTCGTTCGTTCGTTCCTTCCTCCTTTCCTTCCTTCCTATTTTATCTTAGAGATAAAAAAGACTTATTTGTTTTTTTTTTTTAATTATGTGTGTGTATGTGCTTATGAGTACATGCACCTTTGGAATCAAGAACAGGGAGTAGGACACCTGGAGCTGGAGTTATAGACAGTTGTGTATGCACTGGGAACTGAATCCAGGTCTTTACACGGTCTTCAAGTGTTCTTATCCAGTAAACCATCACCCCCACTCTCTCTTGGAGATTGTTAATGAACAGTAAGTGGTGCACTAAGTGTATCTTTTGGATTTAGTCTCATCAGGTATTTTCAGACCCATCTGTTTGATTATGGAAGATTTTTTTTTTCATATAAGACTGTTACAGGTTGAATGATACCTTTAATCCCAAATTCAAATGTTGGCGTCTTAACCCTGTATTCCTCAGAATACAGCTATGTGGTGAGATAGAATTCTTCAAGTGGTGATTAAGTTGATTAAAGCCTAACACAAAATAGCTCATGTTTTCAGAAGAAGCAGAGACTGGCTGGCCAATAGATGGAAGAAGAGAGCATGCAAGACACAGGGGGAAGATGACTTCCTACCAGCTAAGGAAAATGGCCCAGAAGAAGCCAGCTCTACTTTGAGCCAGCAGTGAGAAAACTTGCTTCTGTAGTTTAAGTCCTTAGCTGCAGCACTTTGAATGTCAGTGCTGGGAGATATTGCTAAGACTTTTCTGTTTTTCTTCCACATCAACTTGTGTTTCCCCCCTCTTTTGTTGGGAAACACAGAAAGGGTAAAAGTGCACACACAAAATTTGTATACCTCTTTTACATTTGGTTGTTTATTTCAGGGATGCTTAAACCAAGATCTGTGCTCAATAATGAAAACATAGAATAAGCATGTCAGATTTGCCCCTTGTATTTTAGATTCTAGAAAAGAGAGAAAATATTAAACAAATTCTGTTCTACTATATTGTTTTATTTAAGTTTCATGACTGTGTTAAGAGAAAATGCAGAGGCAGATAAACTTATTGTAACTTACTACATAGCAACGTTCATGGAACAAAATCAAGGTAAATAAAATAGCACACTTGAAGTTTTTCATAGTTGTATAGAAATTGATATGTCGATATTCCATGTTTCTATTTTTTAATAGCACACAAAATTTGTAGATTATCATTTAGTGGCTTTGGTTTATTGTCCTTCTTTTTTTTTTTTTTTTTTTTTTTTTTTTTTTGGTTTTTCGAGACAGGGTTTCTCTGGGTAGCTTTGCGCCTCTCCTGGAACTCACTTGGTAGCCCAGGCTGGCCTCGAACTCACAGAGATCCGCCTGGCTCTGCCTCCCGAGTGCTGGGATTAAAGGCGTGAGCCACCACCGCCCGGCTATTGTCCTTCTTTTTAAAAATGTAATTTATTTAGTGTGGATGGGTGCTTTGTCTGCATATATATCTATGTACCACTTGAATGTCAGATGTCTGCAGAGGCTAGAAGAGGACACCGAATCTCCTGGAATGGAGCTACAGAGGGTTATGAGTGGCCATGTGGCTCCTGGGAATTGAATCTGGGTTTTGTAGAAAAGCAGTAAGTCATGTTAACCTCTGAGCCATCTCTCCAGCCCCTTTCCTATCCTTATTAATGAATTAGTGATGAGGCATGCAGAAATACTGAGAAATAATAACCTTTAACCCTAAATATTTTCTATATTTTCACATAAAATGGGGGAAAGGCCCTTGATGACACATCTTCAAATTTAAAATACCATGTTAAAATATTCTAGAGCTCTATTTTATAAACCATTCTGTTTGTTAAACAAAATACTTTGCAACCCCAAAGAAATTCTGGAAATCTAGATACATATGTGTATGTAACAAATGAAAGTAGCATTTCCCCTTAACCCTAGGAAGGGAAAAAGGAGATTCCCACTATTGGTTGTTAAAATATCCGAACACTGCATAGTATACATTCATTTCCAAGGAGCATCCTCATTTATTAAACACGAGTGTGGTGGTTTGGAAGAATATGGCTCCCAAAAGGAGTGGCACTATTAGCAGGTGTGGCTTTGTTGGTGTAGGTGTGGCCTGGTTGGAGGAAGTGTGTCACTGTGGGGGCGGGCTTTGAGGTATCCCAGTATCTCAGTCCATTTCCTGTTACCTTCAAGTCAAGACGCAGGACTTTCAGCTCCTTTTCCAGCACCATGTCTGCCTGAATGCTGCCATGTTGCACCATGATAACAATAGAAGAAACCTCTGAAAATGTAAGCCACCCGAATTAAAGTTTTTTCCCTTTCTAAGAGTTGCTGTGGTCATGGTGTCTCTTCACAGCAACAGAAACCCTAAGACAATGAGAAAGTTATTTTCAAGTCACTTTCCTCATCTACCACCTTTTGTTTTCACTCCATTCCTCAATTCTGTTTACTGTTCACATTAACCCCATTCTTTCCTTCCATATAATCTGGCTCTTCTGGCAAGATGTCTAAACCTAATTTTTCTTTAAAATGATTTATGCCTCCTAGGATATAAAGCACTGGTATGGATGAATGATTATAAAATCGATGCATATTTGTTTGAAAAAGCAGTGATACTAATGGTTGACAAGTATTGAATAGTTACTCTGTATTAGGCTGTGCACTTCAATAATTAAATTGAATTGAATTGATATGACAGTCCTAGGGAGTCAATTTTATTATTGGGCACTTCCTTGTGGCTTTTCATCTTTTCATAAGAGGAGACAAATTTTGAGAGGGTAAGCATTGGATTCCAATCCAGATACACAGAGTCCTGGACTCTGTATTCTTAATCACAGTGATTGAAGCATGTGGGAGAACAGCCTACAGAGTATGCAAGGGTGCTGTGGGGAGAGATTTCTTTTTATTTTATTTTATTTTTTATGCATAGCATGATATATTTCGACATGCAGCATGCTGGAGTACAGTAGACAGAAATTCGGTTACAACTAAAAAATTGTTGGACTGAATGTGTAGCACACAATAATCAGGGTTAGGCATACATAGTCTTAACACTGAAAACAGAAGTATCCAAGTGCAGGTTCAGAGTTGAGGAAGGTGAGTGACTCACTACTCTAAGATTTGGGGAGAATACATTAATTATATTTTGTTGCTGTGTAAAAAACTGGAATACATTTTTCTGTCCTGGCTGGAAACAATGACTAGTCATTTTAAAGATTAAGTTTGCTAATCACAAATCCAGTATCACCAATGCATTTCTTTCTTTTTATTTTTAACTTAAAAATTATTTTATGTGTCTTTTACATCATGTATTTAGATCCCATTCATCTCTCTCTGTCCCTTTGCATCTGCCCTCTGCCCTTATACTCCCTCCTCAAAAATAAAACAAAATTTAAGAGAAAAAAAAGAAAAAAGGAGAGAACAAACACAAAAATTGAAAAAAAGGGAAAAATTTTTAAAAAATCACATCATAGAAGCTACAATGTGATACAGTGAGTCAAATAGAAAATCCCTTTGTCTATATATCTTTACTTGCAAGTGTTCACTGCAAAAGAGTCATTGGTCTGTTTCAAGGTCTCTGGTTTCTACTACACTATTGATGCTGGGTCCCCTGGGACTCTTCTTGGATATCCTGTCGTTGCCCTGTGCTGTGGAGATCCTGCAGCTTTGGGTCTGTGGGTCAGGTCCCTTCACATGCTACAGCAGATCTCACAGATGGGGTGGATGCTGGGGTCTGGACCTGGGCAGCTGCCAGGTTGGTCCACCTGCCAGTTCTCCCCTGTCCTCACCATTAGCGTGAGGTCTCCAGTGTCCTCCTGGCTAGTTCACCTCTTGGAGCAATGAGCTAGGGGTGGGGCCAGTTTTCCAGCTTTCACTTCCTCAGGGTCTGTTATCCTATACCTACACCATCAGGGCCAGCTTTATTGTGTTGCCCCAGTGAGGTACAGGAACTATTTACCTGAGTGCTGTAGCTGGTGAGGGACAGGGACATTCCTCCTGCTCTTAACACCCCAGGTCAAGCTCCACCACCTGTCTCAGGCTTTGATGTGCAGAGGCGGTGGGGGAGTGTGGGAGGGTGGGTGGGTATCTCTCCTCCACCCATGCTGCTACATGCCAGATAAGCAATCAGGACAACTCTCCCTTGCTCACAACATCTGGGATGAGTCACCCTTACCTGGCATTATTGGGCCAGTTCTGCTGTGCTGTCTAGGTGAGGAGCAGGGTCCACTCTCCTGAGTGCTGCAGCTGGTAAAGGGGAGGGTCAGCCTTCTCATCTGTGGCCCATGGTAACAGGTGAGGGGTAAGGCAGGCATCCGTTCCCCTCCCACACCACCACATGACAGATGAGTCATGGGGACACCTCTCTCAAGCTTACAACTTCAGGGCTGGCCCACCCACATCTCCACCAAGAGTTGGCTTTATTGTGTTGTACCAGTAAGGTGCAGGGTCTGCTCTCCTGAATGTTACGCCTGGCGGGGGTCAGGGACAGCTCTCTTGTTCTTATGACCATAGGGCCAGCTCTCCCACATGCCTCAGGCATTGATGGGGGAGGGTAACTCTCCCCTACCCATGCCACCATAAGACAGATGAGTAATGGGGACAGTTCTCCCATGCTCACAACTTCGGGGCTGGTTCACCCACACCACTGCCAACAGAGTTGGCTTCATTGTGTTGCCTAGGCAAGGTGCAGGGCCTGCTTGGGGAGAGAATTCTTGACAGGTAAATAATTGTCATATTAATGCATTTTCATGTATTAGTCAAAAAATTAAGGTACACACACAGCTGCTGGAGAACATTCCTAGGTGGATATGGTGAACATAGAGCCTGGCAAAGATCTTCAAGGACTATGTCATAAAGACAATGAAACAATGTAAAGCTACCATTGTGGTCTCAAGAGAGCTGCAGACTAGAGGTCATATCAACCCAATATACATTGCAGTTGAAAACATCCTGGCCTATACATCTTCAAAACCAATGGGAGCCACCTCTTAATTTCTGGGATTGCCAAGAGAGACAAGGTGACCTATATCCTTGTGCCCATTTGGTGTGCCTCTTCATGCTACAGTCTCATTATAATATTCAATTTTGTTTTCTTAAAAGAGACAGCTACGACAATCTCATTTTCGCAGATCTTGATTGGCTCTGTGATTCTAGAATGGAGAATATTCTAGAACAAAATTGGTTCAGAATATATCACCCTACCCCATAGACAGATTACTTTAATGGCCAGAGAAAAGGCACTGAACATAGGAAACAGAAGTGTGGTACAGATGGACAGTCTAACCGGATGCAGTTCATGCCTGTCTTGAGTGGGATTTGAACTGCTGTGCATGTGTGATTCACTGAAGCTCATGTATAAGAGTTGGTAATAGTCTATCATTACATTAGGTTGCAGCTCACACTTCAGGGACAAGCCTTAAAATAAGTATGGCTGTGACTTCAAGCCTCACTTAACAACTACAGAAATGGGAAATGATATCATATAGGAACACAAGACACTTCAAACGCCTGAAAATATTTGACAGAAAGTCAACTGTGGCCCATGCAGGTAATCTGATTAAGGCACATTATAAGCCAGAGGGGAAAGAGACTGAATGCTCTGCCATCCATCTGTCTCTAGGATGCTTCTTCACTTAACCAAGTAAAAGGTGCTTCTGGCTATGTGTGAAGTCTCCTCTAGTCAGCTGGAGCATTCATCAATCCATGACTAGTCTAGTCTGCCCACAATGCTCTCTCTGCATTAAAATCCACATACAACAGGGGAATTCTATTTCCAAGTTTGCTAGAAAAGTGCTATTTTACACCTGACCTGATCATATTGGATATCAACCTTCTCAAATGTACCCTACTGTGAAGGAAATATCTGCTCATACATTCAAATGCCTCCCTACATACTCTCAACTCCATAATTTTGCAAATTATTTTAAGTGATTTATTTTTAGAAAGTCAATACTAGGTATTAAGTACGTGCTAGAATTTTACTTTGGTTTTTGGTTTTATATCTATCAAAGCTAACTGGAGCAGATGCGTAGGGACTTTTTTTTAGAATGACCTATTCATAGACCCTTGCATTATGAGTGAATGTTTAGGGGCTGTGGAGATGGCTCAGCAGGTGAAGGTGCTTGTCCCCAAACCTGATAAGCTGGTTTTGATTCCCAGGACATAGATGGAGGAAGGAGAAAACTGACTCCTTTAAGTTATTCTTTGACCTCCACATAAATACCATGGCATGCATGCATATATACTCATGTGGTGATATTTTATTTGTATGTTAATAAATAAAGTTTGCCTGGAGATCAGAGGACATAGATAGCCACCCATAAACAAACGTCAGGCAGTGGTAGCACATGCCCTTAATCCGATCACATGGCAGGCAGAGTCCCTGTGCATTCAAAAACACAGCCAAGTGTAGTGACCCACGCCTTTAATCCCAATAGCAACCAACCACAGAGACCTGGAGGTCTGTACAAATAGGTAGTGATGAGGAAGTGAGGTGGCTGGGCTAAGAGCCAATGAGAAGGCAGAACAGCAAGGCAATAAAGGCACAAGTTAGACAGAAAGAAGCTGGTTCTCTTGGGAAGCTATGGCAATGTGGTGAGCTAAGGTTAGCTGGTGGCTATTCCTATTTCTCTGATCTCTAAAGCCTTCACCCCTGTATTTGGCTCTGTGTTTCTTATTTAATAAGACTACCAGAAAATCGTCTACATACTCATGTATAGGTGTTTCCATGTCAGGTTGTGTGTGCGCATGCCCATGTGTGTATGTGTGTATGGACATCAGAGGTGAACATCATTGAGGTATCTTCTTAATCATTCACTTTATTTTATTGACACAGGATCTCCCATTGAATCTGGAGTTGTTAGGCTACTAGCAAGCCACAGGGATCTGGCTGTCTACAAACCCAATCTTCTGTGCTCAGGTGAGAGGGTTCCTGCATGGCAAGCACATTACCAACAGAGCCATCTCCCCACCTCCAACTATGAGACTGTCTAATCCACTTAACTAGAGAAACACAAAGAGCTGGACCAGAAATTGATGTTTAATTTTCTCCTTTTTACTCTTAATCTGAAAAATAGAAATCAACGCCTAAAGAAATTTAAAATTTATAATAAATTCAGTGAAAATAAGGAAGTATTGTGTTTCCTTTTCCTAATTCCCTTGTGTATTTGTGTTCTTTGTTGTATGCGTGTGCAAGATTTTTCCATGTGTGTAGGTGTACGTATGCGTGTGTGCATGCACCTGTATATATAGTTATGTGGAGGGTTGAGGTTGATATCAAGAATCATAACTGTTTTTCTATCTTATTGTTTGAGGTACCATACGACTCAATCAAATCCAGAGTTCAGCAATATGGCTGATTGATGTGGCAAGCTTGCTCTGAGAATTCTGAGCAAATTTCTACCTTTGGAAAGCTGCCTCACCAAACCCTGCCTTACCCGGTATTGACATTTATCTCTAGGGGTCTGAACTCATGGCATCACATTTGTTCCACTGCCGAGTAATACTCTTTGTTTATTAAACACATTTCATATCCACAGAAGTTGAATAACTATGATAAACAGATTCATAAGTAAAACCCATAAGCTACTTGTTACCATAAAGAACTAAGCTTGCATTAAACCATCCATGATTAACAAACATTTTTGTTCATGAATAGATTAGTTTTCTTAGAAATTTTTTATAGTCTGTATTCAGTGCCCAAATGGATCAACTGGTACCCTTGGAGGCCCACTGACTATTCATATAAGAAAAAACATTTTGTTTTTTCTTTTAACCAACTTTTGTACAGCTATGGTAGCGTATTTACTGAGAAAACTTTGTAATTAGACATCATTTCTTGATTCACAGTTGATACTTGGCCTTTATGTAAATCTTAGGTTAGATAAACAAAAGACAGAAACTAAAACTCCAGAAAATTTTGAAAAATTGCTGTTTATATGAAGTTTACTATAGCATCAGTGTATAGAATACTTTAGTTACCAAGTTTCAAGAGTAGATTTCCATTCACGAAGCATGAAATTGAAGATTCTAGAACTATGTTGCATATATCATATAATTATTCATAAAGTTACTGCAATATATGGCCAAAAGGTAAATCACATCAAAATTCAGTTCAATATCTTTAGTCTCTATAAAATGATTGCAAGTTGAATTGTGTCCTCTACAAACACATATATTGAAGTCTGATCCCTCAGCACCTTAGAGTGTAAGTGTACTGAGAGAATGTTAAAGAGATAATTGAGGTGAGCAATGTCATTAGTGAGGGACCCTAAGGCAATTTGAATGGTGTCTAATGAGACATTAAGAGAGAAAAGCACAAAAGCCAATACAGTGAAGGGAGATTGGCCTTCATGAGACACAGTATCCTCAGCACAGACCAACCCTACCAATATCTGCTCCTTCACAGTCAGTCTCTAAACTGTGGCATGTTGTCAGAGTAGTGCAGCAGGTAGAGAATGATGGCTGGTTTTGTTTTCAATGTACAACCAAAGAATAAAAATGCTTTAGTGGAAAGTAAGATGATAATAATAATAATAATTAATAATAATAATTAATAATAATAATAATATGTTCTGTCACTATCAAATAATAATAGCAAAATATAAATCAGTTAAATATATTTGGGTTAGTAGAGAAAGATTCAAAAAATATGTGACAGTAAGAATATTGAAATGATTATTTCAGAAAGAAAATCCCCAAGTGCCCAGTTAACTGACGGGTGTTTCTGCCTTAGAACATACGGTGTGGAGTGTGTTGATGGGCTGGGCTTGAAGGTCAAAGAACTGTCCTTCAAATATGGTGGCTGTCACATGTGTAAACGCCTTCTACATCTACTCAAGTATCTGACTTGCTCATGCACAAGACATGAAACAGACACAGGTGTGACTGAGATAACAAACAAATACAGAGGCAGGGGAAGGGTGAGGACTGAAAGTCATTTCATCTATTTTCTTTCTTTTGCTGAATATTTGCTTTTCTTTCTTTTTTTCTTACATGTATGTAGAAAGAAATGTGCTCACTCAGATTTACCATTAGATGAGGATCTATGAGAGTAGAAAGTCAAGGTCATACTTGTGTATTTCATGAGAAAAATGATTAAATGGCTTTGAAGCAGATTTCCAAACTCGAAGCTTAAAACTGCTAGAAGTTAGCTGGTCCACAATAGTCATCCTAAGTCTACTGTGGGTTTCTACCAGGAAACGCTAAAGGAGTGGCAAAGAACTCGATGTCCCGACTACATGGACTTCACTGTTTCCCAGGAAGTGATAAATTATATGAAATCTATCAATAAATGAAGTATACAATGTATGGCAATTTGGCGAAACATGCCTTAGAAATTGTGAGAAGCAGCAGAGCTTGTTTGTGAAATGAGGTTGTGAATGAGCAAAAATGTGAGACGCAGGGGTTGGGCAGAAGTGTGGGAAACACTGTCCTTTGCACAAGCTCTGAACCAGACTGAACCCAGCACCATTTCATTACGGGGAGGGGCGGGGACCTGAGACTCCCCCAACCCTTCATTAAGGGGATGTGGGACAGTTAATAGTTGCTAAGGTAGAGGGGTCTCCTTTGTCCCACTGTTTTAGTCATTGATATGTTACCTATGTCCCATTTATAATTCCCACTCATGGTTATGCAAGCAATGATAATTAGATTCAAAGAGTCAACGAGGAAAATAAGGCATGAAAGTAGTACAGGACTTCCTGGGAAGAAGTGAAAGGTTTTCAGCAGCAGAGAGAGAAGAGAAGGCGGACGCAATGAGAGGAACCAAAATTTCATAGCATCCATGCATGAAAGTGTCAAAGAACCAAAGTGTTTAAAGCTCTCTATATACATGATCCACTTTTACAATTTTCTAACATGTTACTCCACAGCTTTTGTGTTGTCATTTATTCTTCTTTTTTCTCTAAATGCTGATGTTACAAATTTCATTTATTGATAGTTAGCCATACGTGTCAACTTGGCTAGATTATAATGCCCAGTTACTTACCCAAATATTTCCCTATGTAGTCCCCTCTGAGGCTAGATGTGGTTAACATCTATAGTCAACTGAACTGCAGCAGATTATTCTCAACAGTATAATCCTGTCTCATTCAAAGGTTTTAATAGCAAAACAAATTTCCAGGTTTAACAGGAGAGAGGTTCTGCTTCAAGACCATATCATCAACTTCTGCCTGAGTTGGAGGCTGCTGCTCTCATTAGGTGATATTATCTTGGTATGTATGGGATACAAACAGAATCCTACTGTATTAATTTCTCTGGAAAATCCCAACTGATTCAATCACTGAAGACTTTATTTTTATGAGTACTTTCAAATAAGGCCTGTTTCTCCAAAGTGTATTTGTGTTCAAAGACAGGCACCACTTGTGGCTTTTATACCATGGGGGATTTTGTTCCTCCCATTTCAACATATCTGCAAAAGTGGTTATGATATTATTATGAATTTTTTCCTTATGGATTGCTCTGCAGAACTCCTCCAAACAATCTTTGTTTCTTAACTAAGTAAAAAAGATGCTTTCTCATTAGCTGAGAGAGGTATTGGGGGACATATATTTTCCCTTGGTTGGGTAGCTCATCCTTCTTGTGATCTAGCGATGAAACCCCAAGAAAGTATTTGTTGTCAGGGTAATGGAAGGAGGAAAGAGGACATGAAGTTTATCTCTGTAGTGTTCTATGATGATTCAATAAATTTTCAAGTATTTACATTGGAGGGACCTTCAGTATTATTATTTTTCTTTTTTTCTAAGAGTGTTTGGGGTCTCACCTAAAAGATCTTTTATAGCAGCTCCTCTGGGAATGAGATGTAGGCTCACATTTTTTTTTCTTGATGTGTCTCAGTCAGGCCACCTGCCTTTTTCTTATCTTACCATGGAATTCTACAGTTAGCTGTCTCTTGTACTGTATGATATGCTTCCACATAGCACTATGCATTTAAATTGCTGTATTCCAAAATGTACTGAAAACTCCACTGGACTAAGTGAAGGTCATGTTCACTTAGCCTAGTGCTTAGCCTGTCTCCTTCCACTGCTTCTTTAATGAATCAGTCCCCTGTACTCCTGCTTGTCAGTTAATGGGGAAATGTGTGGTTATCTGACACAAATTATGGCCAAAGGGACTGCACCAATGAAGTGAGTTGTACCAGGTCTGCTGCACATCATCACACTGGACCTCCATTTAGTTAGAATCCTCATTTGTGGAAAGAACATTTCCATTCCTTGAAAGTCAACAAGGCACACAGTTGGAAATGTGGTAGAGCACCTGACAGAATGATGCCAATCACATTCTCTGGGAAAAAAGGGATGTGCCAACCTTCCAGATTCCACTGCTGTAGAGATATTAAGGGAGCAATTGTTGATGTAAGTCCTGCTTGTTTTTTAATTCAAAATTAACTTATTTTTCTGTTTGCAACAGGTAAGATACATATAGATTATAAAGGAAACCCAAAATATCCACAATAACTCTAATTCCAATATGTCTCCACTCTTGTTATCAGACTCCACTGGGTTACATCTATTAGAGTCTACACAAAAATTACTTTTTTATATAGCCAATGGTGTTAATACCTGTTTTTGCAAATGGTTAATTATACAAATATTAACTCCTATATATAGAAGGAAGATCACAGGGTTAAGAAAAATTACAAGCAGATTAATAAAAGTAAGGAATTAAATAACTAATTCCTAACTAGAAAAGAGAGCGAGGAGCGAAAAGAAAAGCATGAAGTGATTAAGGAGATTTTGTTTGCTTTTCCATCATCCTTGCACAAAGGGAAGAGGAGAGATTCTCTCCCTCAGCAGTTTGGCAAGCCTTTGGACAGTGTGTGGTTTAATGCAGTACTATTTGGTCATCAGTCTCAAGAACAATAGCAGCCTGCATGGCTTGTTACAACTTGTGGTCAGAAAAATTACATGAAACTACATCAATGTGCTTAGCTCCATGGCCAGCTTGTTTTATGTCTTCATCCCAAAGTTCACATTTTTCTTTGCTACCTCTTTTCAGCCATCTGGGCTATATTAATGCAGAAATGGGGGAGGAACCACAGCAATTATTTGGAAAATTAAGTTTAAAAAAATTCAAATTACCTTCTCCTGAAAGGTCTGGGAAAATTTAAAAGCCAGTATTTCTTATGATTGAGATGATTCAAGTTTTCAGAACATGTAATTTCTTTCAGGAATATAAAAGTTACATCTTTAAGAGCACAGACATCAGAAACTTCTTTTCTAAATTGTAGGCTATTATTGGGATATACTTTAATTGGTCCTTATTAAAATTTATTCCTTTCTAACTATCTAAAATATAAGAGCCCAACTAATGTTGATATAAGGCTAAAATGTTAAATATACTGATCTACATATGTCCACACAAACCCATTCTCATTATCATTGCCTGGTGCCAAACTGAATAGCCACATAGGTTGTGCCTAGTCAGATGCTTGGCCAGTATGGACCAACTGCAGGGCTGATGATGACCACTCGGTGATATCCTAGGTAGAAGGGGGGTCCTACTACAAGCTGTTCCACAAAAAAGTAATGTTTTCTTATAACACCCTCAGAGGCTACCTATAAACCACTAGTGATATCAAATACCTTCAGGTGCCAAGCTAATATCACAAGAACAGACATCAGGTCAATCCAAGATATTATTACATTATGCCTGTTGGCTTGGATTACTTTTACTGATGATGTATTCACTCATTACAGTGTTTGTGGACACATAATTTACTATATTAATAAATAGTATGCTAAAACTATCATTTTAATTTTTGAAACTCCATCTAATCTCTGTTTATATTGCAAGGTCTACTAGAAGTCAAACTGAAATCATTTTTAAAGCTATACACATGATAATACCTAAAATAACTACTTTGTTATGTCATGTTTCTTTTTGAAATATCCTCTGTAGACCATCAAGACAGCTCAACAAGTAAAACTACTTTCCATGCAAGCATGAAGTCCTGAGTTCCACCGCCAGAACTTATGTCATGGTGGCAGAGATGGAGAATGTATATGGGCTTGGCAACACATACTTCCACTACTGCTGACTGTTAAGTTTGCTAACGACAGAGACCAACACAGAGCCTCTGATACAGCACCATTCCCCTGTGATCAGAGAGCAACCTGGTGGCAAGCTGGTTACATTCGACCACTTTATTCGTGGAAGGGACATTACTTTGTCTTTACTGAAATACATACTTATTCTGTCTAGCCTGTTTGCTTGCTTATACCATCCAATACCACATACACAGGAGTGGTACTACCCACAGGGAGCTGCACCCTCCCACATCAATCATTAATAAAGAAAAATGCCCTACAAAGTTTCCTACAGGCCAATTTTATGGAGGCATTTTCTTAATTAAGTTTCCCTATTCCCAGATATGTCTAGGTTTGAGTCCAGTAGACACAAACCAACCAGCACTCTATGTAAAGGTACAAGGAGAAGACAAACCCCACAGAGTTTTCTTATGCTATCAACATGTGCATTGTGGCACAACATGCATACACATTAAATGATTCTTTTCTGAAAAAAATATACTTTGCAGTTCAAACAATCTAGTCACAATTATTATTTTGTTTAAACCACATGCTTCAGTTTTGATAAAAGCCTGCCTTCTTTGATGCTTCTCTCTCAGACAATTATTTGGGTTTCTACCTAGGACTCTTTGTTTTCACTGTGGTTGTTGGCTGTTTGGGTACAGGAACTAGTAAATGTTATAAATAGATGAGAAAACAAAACAAAGATTGTTCCAATTCTTCAGTAAAGGGGCAGGCAGGGAACATTTTAAGCTTTACAGACAAAATAGTCTCTTCTGCATCCACTCAACCCCATCATCACATGGCAAACATAGTCATGGCTAGCTCTTGGATGGATGAATTGGACTATGTTCCTATTGCTCTAGATTCTAGAACAACAAGTAGTCAGCCAGGGTTGGCATGGGGGCTACAGGTGGGCATCATGTAAAGCTAGAGGACTCACTTGCCTAATAGTCTTGCACATCAAATACTTATCAGAAAATGTGCCTTTATTGTCACTGTGATTCATATCAGTGTCTCAGTTGATCTTTCCTTATAACAAAGCACTCTTGTTTCCTCTGGCAGAAAATCACCTAGGTTGAGTTATTTTAAGAGTCCTGTCACGCTTCTAGATTTATTCATAATTGAACGAATGATTCTTCAGGCAATCTGCTCAAGCAGAGAAAATGTGGATCAATACAAAGCCTTGATTTCAAATGACACACCACTTTCGTGAGAAAACACACACTCAGAATAGCTTACCTGGGAGAAATGCCTGTGAAGTCACAAACTTGAAAAGTAGATGATAGATTGCCATAAAAAACATTTCAGAGTAAGCAAGATGGTAGTTTTGGCTTCACTGCTGCTGTGTTCTTAAGACTTCTCTCCCATCTTTCAGGGTCCTCTATTCATAGTGGCATATTTTGTGAGGATGTCATGAAGCCAACAGAATGCTCCGGTGTCTTTTGACCTCTGATTAGTCAAAAATGTTTAAGACACATAATAATATCCTTGTAAGAAACAATAATTGTCTCCTTCATTCTATCTCACCTCTCAACTAAAGAAAAGTGTTGTATTCTAATAAAAACAAAATGAAAAACTCTCTTAAATAAAGAAAGATGATACACATGTCTAGCTGATTTTGGAGACCAAATACATCAGCTGTTTGCAAATGATTCTGGAACTGAGTTCCTAGTGTTGACTTTTAAAAAACTAAATTAATAATATATACAGTACATAAATATTTTGTTTGACATAATACAATGGTATATTGAGGGCAATTAAAAATATCTGGCTCTAAGGATATTGTTATTAGAACTCTTTACACTTGAAAGACTTGTAAACCCTATCAGGTACTAATAAGCATGTAAGCTTCTGAAATTCCATTTCAAAGCTCTAACTGAAAACATGACTCAAGTTTAAGCTATATCCTATTGAGATAGCAAACTGACATATTTAGAACAACAACAGTCAAGGCATGCTTAGAAGAAAGGCTTCCCAGTCTGCCAGGATTTGCCCTGTCTTATCCTGCCCTATCATTTATCAGAAGCCTTAGATCCATCTGTGTGAGAGCCATGGGATTTCCCCATTCGTCAGCTACTATGGAAGAATGCAGAGATGAATAAAAAGTTCCAGAGACACCACACACATGCACACACACACACACACACACACACACACACACACACACGGGGGGGGGGGGGGGTGAGGAGGAAGAGGAGGGGGGGACCGACTAGATATGCAGTGGAACCATCAAGGAAGAGCAATAGAATGGTGTGCAGGGCACCTTGTGATCTACCAGCCCACATCTGAGAAGTTCTAAATCTTTCAAGATTTTATGAGCAATTTGTATATCGTGAAAAAACCTTCTCACAGGAAATGCACCCTGTTTGCTCTCGCTAGCCTGTACTGAAGCCAACTTGGTATCTGTAGAGGAAAGACCTTTTGTGTTCTTATTCCTGCCTGTCTGCAATGATATTATTATTAGGCTGTAAACAATAGTTGTTTTGTTGTAAAGCATGAATAAAGGAGGCTGAAGTCAGCACACAATTGTGTGATCATTAGTCAGCCTTGACTCCCAAAGTGAAAAACAAAACAAAACCAAAAAAGCCTGTCTTCCAACTTGTATGCAAAGATAAGGGGAAGGGTGGCCGTCTCTGAGCAGAAAGCCTGACTATCTAATTTACAAGACCCTGCCAGCATTTCCCATGGGGACTTCTCAATGGGAGGCATGTTGATTTTTTGTTTGATTCTGCTATACTGACTCATCTTCAGTGGAGGGAGCTACTGTTACCTGAAGTTTCTTAAACCTTCCGGTCTTTGTTTACCTTGAAGGTAGTATGGGTAATAAGAATGGAATTAGAATATTATAAAATGCTGATGGTTGGAAAACAAACATTTGATGAACAAAATTTTCTCTCATTCCTTTTAGATATTTAGAATTTCAAGTCCCCTTAGATGTCTACCTGTCATCTCTCACATCAACCAGGAGATGTCACTATAGTTGGATTAAAGGATTAACAGAAGAATGTTGTATTCTCCAAGAACATTTTGAACTTTCCATGAAACTACTACAACTATATAGAAAAGGATTTTGTACTACAAGAAAACTGGCTTTTCAATTTTGCTTTTTAGTAAATAAAGATACCATGTGTATTACACTCCAGATTTAAAAAAAAAATGATGATGATTCCTTCCTTCCTGGCTCCTTGG
This sequence comes from Peromyscus californicus insignis, assembly GCF_007827085.1. Classification (NCBI taxonomy): domain Eukaryota; kingdom Metazoa; phylum Chordata; class Mammalia; order Rodentia; family Cricetidae; genus Peromyscus; species Peromyscus californicus. Next base: position 13,147,821 of record NW_026294480.1, on the reverse strand, counting down.
AAAAACAAATTCACTTGAATGGGCAAGTGTGATGGGCTTAGCGGGCAATTAATGTAAGTAAAGCCTTTGAGGGACCTGCGCAGGAGAGAGCTTTATTATAAAAATGTGTAATCACTTAGGTGGAAATAAGAGCCAGTGTGGGCACAATGTGGGTGAGTGGAGGGAATAGAATGTACTTAACTCAGCTGGTTGCTAGGTGTTCAGGATGTATTTGTGCTGTGCTGTATTTTATCTAAGACAACACTTTAGATTCTATATTCAAGGCAAAGATCAAGTCCATCTTATTCACCGTCCTCTACCCAGAATATATTATAATCTTGCTTAAGAGAAGTACTCAAATATTTGTCGAGCAAGTGGACACATGTATAGAACCATATAACTGACATATGAAAGAAACCCAGGGAGGCCAGGACTTTGACAAGTTACCTTGTGGGCACTAAACTCTGAAAGAGAACCCTCTATATCCAGTTCCTATCTAGAGTAGGATAGATGGAGGCCCATCTTCAAGTATATGTCCCTTTGAATATGTAGATAAGCAATTGAATTAAGGATCTGGGTTAGACAGCTGTACTATAAGACTGATCATACACATTCTCACAAGAGACATTTAGAGAACAGACACAGGAGAAAATGTGAAGAAGAAGGGAGACTTGGAGTGAAGAGGCTTCAAGCTGGGGCTCTTAGAGCTGTCAGAATCTAAGAAGCAAGGAAGGGGGAAGTACTCAGCTGAGAGGGTTCGAAAGGAATCTAGCTCTGTTGGGTTAGTTAGTTAGTTAGAAATAAACCTGCTATGGTTCCTTTTCAGTATGAGGCAGGCTTAGAGTTCTTGGGCATTATCTACAAGCAGGAGGCACTAGGCCCCTCTATCCCATAGCCAAAAGCTGGTGCCACATACCTCAGAACTCTGAGAGCTGGGAAGTTACAGGTAGTCTGATACAGGACTGAGGCCAGGCTCAGAGAAGGCTGTAGTCTTAACCCCCACATTATTCATCAGATAGCACTCTGTGCCCTAAACTGTCAGGAAAGGGAATTGGGGAGGGAGAAAGTCATGGCCTATGTGGAGAGAGGACAGGAATTTCTCACCGTCAGGGGACTTTAAAACCATTGTATTGCACCAAAAGGGAATGCCGGTCATTTTTGCCTTATCACTATGCTTGAGTCCCTTTCTTGTGGAATTGTATATTAAAACTGCTTTATTTTCATGAGTGACTCGAATTTGTTACTTCCAGTATTGGTACCTGAGTGTCAGATGTCTGGCCTCCAGAACTGTGACAGAATAAATGCCCATTGTTTCAAACCACCCACCGGACTTTTTATAATTAACTACAGCAGCCTGAGGGAACTACGCCTTACTCGAATGGCTGACTTCCATCTGTGAGAATGTGGCACCAGGGACTCACAATCCTCCAGAGAAGGGGGCTCCCTCTTTCTCCTGTACCTAATTTACGGCCCTTGCCCTAATCATGGTAAAATTTAAGGATAAATTTTAAGAGTCCACTTGTTTTTTATGCATGAATGAAGGAGGCATAATGGAGAAATGAAATTATAATACACATGCTGACTCTACTCCACCATTTTAAAGCCACTGTGACCTTGACCCCATGATTAAACAAAGAGAGGACAGAGAATTCTCACCACCAGAGAAACCATTTCTTTCACATCTTCCTTTTTCTTTCTTTTTATCCATGTGGACTAAGGTTGGAGCAGAAGCTTCCAGCTTTGAATATCTCTCTGGTGTGAGCAACAGTATAGTCCTCAACCAAGTGACCCCTGGTTCTGTGTGGTAATGACAGCAAGTGCTCTTCATCCCATGATGTCTCTACAGGCAACCAGGGCACAGTCCTGCGAGAGCCTGTGCTTCGATTCCTGTATCTGTAGAAAATCTAGAGGAGTTACTGCAGAGTGGTATAGAAGATAGAGAAGCAAAGCCCCTCCAGATTCCTGGAGGAAGCTGAAAGTCTTCTGTCTAGTCTCAGCTGTACTCTGCTGCCAAATCTCTCCTTCTGGAAAAGTGAGTCCCACATCAAGGTGATGAGGGATTTCACTATACTCTCTCAGGTCTCTCTGAAGCACCATGCTCTCTCCTCATGGATCACACAAAATAATTACATCTATTGCTTGACCTTCAAACTCTTAACTTCCAAATGTTTTCTGGAATACATTGCAGACATAAGTGGAAATACAGCTACGGACTACAATGAGCAGGGACCCATCTTGGTTGCATGTTACCAACACAACACTGGCTTTGTATGCAGCAACACATGCATTTTCAACCAAAGGAAACAGGAAGTGAAAAACGTTCAAGTTAGTTGCTTCTTCTCAAGACCCTGGAAAGAGTCTCTATGGCATCTGGTATCATTTAATCATGGAGTCAAGGTCATAGTGGCTTTACAACGATACTTGACAGTGAAGCTGGAATATACACTATAATTTCATTTCTCTGTTATGTTCCCTTTATGCTTGTACAAAAAACCAAGTGGACTCATAATTTATCATTATAATTACACTATGATTAGTTTTAGTAATCTTGCAGTTAACATACACTCTGTTAATCAAATTTAAATATTGTGCCTTTAAAAGTGGATACTAGCTGGGTATTTTTCATTGAGCCCTTTGGCATTCTGTCCTGCATTTACTCCATCAAATCAATAGTACCAGTTCTATGTACAGAAGCCAGAGTAAAGTGATTCATTGATACATATGTCTCTTGCTCTCTGGCTCCCAATGTAAAACAGAAACAGACAAACCAACAAAAAGGAGACTGGGCAGGAGAATGGAGTGATTATGGTTTTAAACAACGAGTTAACCTCCCAAGTGAGTCATCCACCTACAAAGTAGACACAGTTGGTGTCTTACTTTTCCAACTCCTGTTTCTTCAGTCTTCCTTGCAAGATTATCAGATGGGTTAAAGATGACTGGTGTTTAAACTCTTAAACTTCTGCAAGGAAAGGGACTTGGGAGTATGGCATCCTTCTTCTTTCTAGATCTAAGGCCTATACAGTTGGCTTCTCACTTCTGAGGATCTATCTGAATATGTCCTTTACTTTGTAAAAAGTCATCCTCATAAATGCTTTCTAGGTACTCTGTTAGGATATTCTATGTAAGCACATTATTTCTGAGCTGTAGGTGGCACTTGAAGTATAAAGTATGCACCACTGAATTATGCCATATTTACTGTTTAGATTACTGGTTGGCTAGGTATCACATGTTACTGACATATCTGAACTGAAATTAATATTTGAGTTATCAAAACCAGGTTCTCCTTAGAGAAAAGATGAACCAAAATGACAATAGAAAATGTGATACTTAGACCTATAGAAATGAACTTTGTAGATAGAAGCAAAAGTTGATCTTAGATCCTGATTGGAGATTATAGCATTGAGTCTAGCTATCCCACACTAAGCTCCTAGTAAGAGCCTAGCATTGTGCTCAGAGCTTAATGGCTAGTCATCTTTAACCCATCTGATAATCTTGCAAGGAAGACTGAAGAAACATGAGTTGGAAATATATAAAGTAATTAACATTTCCTATCCATTGACCTAAGCAAGAAGTTTAGAATAAATTTACCTGTATATACTTCTTGTTCTATCCACCTACCAAACCACCTAGTCCAGAGGAGTCCCAGGTACATACAGACTTCCACGATTAAGGGAATTTTAACAGTATTGAGCATTATAACAGAACTGTTTAACTTCACCTAGTACCATCTTTCAAACAGATGTCCTCTTAGAACCACCCTTGTTGGCAGCTCATTAACATCTGTGTCCATGATTTAAAGTGTGTAAAGGGCAGTGACCCACTTCTTTGCCTATATGACCTTTCATTTCTCAGAACTGACTCATATGTCTATCATAGCTCTCAGAATGAGTGAATATATTTCAGAAAATCGGCTCTAACTGATCAGGAGCACCGGAGGTCCTCAGCCACTCCCCTGTTTGGACTATCATTTATTGATGAGGGAAGGAAAAGAAGATTCTTCCTAACAGCCTCCTGAATGTGGAAAAAAATAATCTTATGTTTATAAATGGTCATTTTGTGGTGAAGTGTTGTAGCAAACTCAGAAAAAAGACAGGCTATAATATCTTGACCATATTGGCCACTTTGAATGCAGGAGAGAGTCAAGTAATAGTGATTTCTATGTTAAATACTATTATAGACACCAATAAGGCCAGCCAGGAATCCCTGATACTGTGCCTTACCTCCTTAAATTTATTTTCTCACTAGTGATTCTTCAGTAATCTATTTAAGTAAATTTGATCTTAGATGGAAGAAAATGGAAAGAGCATATTTTCCTGTGATCTAAGCCTATTGACAAAGTATCTTTAAATAAGAGCAAACTCTGGTTTTCTTCTTCTTCTTCTTCTTCTTCTTCTTCTTCTTCTTCTTTCTTCTTTCTTCTTTCTTTTTTATTTTTCCTCTTCCTCCTCCTTCTTAGTGCAACTAAACTACATTGGCATTAGAGTTTGGCTTGATTATATCCCTTTTCTTGGGACCACATTGATCCTTAGTGAAGCAAACATCTCTGAAATCTCTACCTGATCTTGTTCTTTGCAGTCAGAGTACATATTCTTTAAAATCTTGACCAAAACCACCTCCACCAAACCTTTCCCAGGCAGCTTTACTTGAAAACAAATACCCTGTATCCCTGTTGTAACTGTTCACAGGTCATCATATATTGCATGTTACAAGCACTTTCAGTAAGACAGATTTGTAGTTATTCTACTACTTTTCTGGTGCTGCTATAACAAATTATATAAGATATAGTACCTTCAGGTAACAGAGCTTTACCCTAGACATGAAGCCAGAATGTATGTACCTACAGACCTGCATGCCTTCATAAGGGTCTGGGGAAGGACACTTCCAGGCTTACTCAAACTGCTGGAATATCTTGGTGCTCCATGACTTGTGGATATTGCCTTTTAGTTCTGTGTTTTCATATGGTTTCCTCTGTGTCTGTTTTTCTGCATATATAACTTCTAAGGACTCAAACTGTTAAATTCAGGGTCTACTTGAATAATGCATGATGATATCATTTTAGATATTTAATGGAATTCATCTACAAACACATTTTTTTCCAAATGCACTTGCATTCCCAGGTTTTGGTCTGTAGAACATGGATATATATATATATATATATATATATATATATATATATATATATATATATATATTTGGTGTGTGTGTGTGTTTGAGTGCGTATATGTGTTTGTCTCTGTGTGTGTGTCTAAATCTCTCTCTCTTTCTCTCTCTCTCTCTCTCTTTCCCTTTCTGTCTCTCTCTGTGCACAGAGGCTATCATAAGTTCATCATTCTTTTTTGTGTATACCTATAGCAGTAATTTCCTCATACATAATATATGCTGTGATTAATCTGTCCATCAAAATGAATTGAATATGATACCTGTGCACAGGTTTCAGCATCTAGATATTACCCATCCCATTCTGGTGTCAATTACCTATCTGCCCACTGACTTTACCACCCAGCACTTAGGAAACACTGCCATGCCATTTATGAAACATAATAAACCAATGAGAAACAGAAGGAAATGTAAAATTTATAAACTCTCAGAAAATACAATCAACAATGAGGCTCATAACTTCTTAACTGAAATCTAGGCAGTGAGAGGTCTACTTTGTATTCTACTACTTATTATTTTCTCAATTATTACACGTTATTTTAACCTTAGGGGGTAAATAAAGGTGGAAAGGGAAAAGGAACCAACAGTCCTCCCCTAAATATTCACCAATGTTGCTTTATTTGGATGCTGAACTCTTGTGTTAATGAGTTGGCAGTTGCTATTGGGAAGTGGAGGAAACTTCCATAGGTGGGGCTGAGTGGAGTCCCTTAATCCACTGAAGCATTGAACTGTGGGACCATAATCACTTCCTCTTTCCCTCTTTGGTGCTGGCTATGGACATAAATAGATATGAAGCAACACCCATTCTTGTCATGGTCCAAAGAAGTGTGGCCAATCATCCACATCATCCACGGACAGGAACCTCAACAATTAAATCAAAGCAAATCTTTATTCTTTGCACATTGCTCATATATCTCATCATAGTGATGGAAAGCTGGCTTATACAATTCCATCTACATTTATAATTCACAGCACCATAGTCCTCATTGGAGACTCACCTGTGGAAATGACCACCACAGGGCCCAGGTGTGATGATGTCTTTTTGCTAGGAGGAAGGTGTGTTTCACAAAATTAGCTCACCAGCAGAAGCTAGTTTTACATTTTGCTTTTTTTTTGTTTTTTTGCTCAGGGACTTACTTCATGATGACAGTCTCACCCAATTAGTCAGATGAATGGAGTCATTCCAATATTGAATATTGTTTTTATAAAGCACTTTCTGTTTATTATGAAAATTAAGAAGTGTCATTGCTTTACAGATGCCACCCAGGCAACATGCTGTTGTAGCCAAAACTGAGGATTCTGCACTGTTGCGAAGTGAGCGCAGACAACAGGCTACAATATATACCAGATGCTGGTGAACTGTGATGTGGCTTGAAAGGATTTGATCAGAAATGTCCTGAACTTACTCTGCCCAAGAATGATCACTCAGACAGTACGCTCTTTGATATGGTAATACAGCCAGATGCTAGTTCATCTCCATTTCCAATGTGGGAATCCAGGATGCTTTTCATCTTCTTTAATATTGGAGGGCTCCATCATCCCCGTATGGGCTCTCTCTTTTTCCTTTCACTGGGAGTAGAAGCAGGGTGGGTTGGTTTACACACTTGCAAATACAGAAAGCATGGAGACAAGTTCTCATCGCCTTGCTTCCCTTCCTCCAGAACACTACAAAGGAACTTGATAACGGTTATATGCAAAGATAGTCTAGTTGGTGCTAGAAGCCTGTCTCATACTGAGATGTCCACAGTGGTGTGTGTGTGTGTGTGTGTGTGTGTGTGTGTGTGTGTGTGTGTGTGTGTGTATACCTGTAGGTATGCACATGCAATGTTTTACCGCTGTAAGATTCCTCACTGCTCCTCCAACCTACATATGTAATATTTCTGAAAACATGTGGGAAGATTATTTTGTTTCTTCTTTCTTCTCACAGTGTTTCTACCACTCTTTGGTCAGAACAACCACTGCAGAGCACTAATACGTCTGGAACAATGGGGCAGTAAAGGTTATGAAGGGTAAACAGTATTTCCTTCCCCACTTTGTAACCACAAGCCACTTTTGTTTTCTACTGTGATGATAATTTAACAGAATCTCGTGCTAGTAAAGACAGAGACTTGTTTCAGTGTGTCCAATACTATGGTATGGAGCTGATTCATGGGATTAGATATGTCAACCCTCAGGTGAGTGGAGGAGAAAAGGGGACAAGGTATCTCTAAAAGGATGGCAGTGACACCTACAGACCTATAGAGACACAAACAAAAACATCTATTATTACACTGTTGCACAATTACAAATACCAGCATAACACATTAGGCTGGAAAGGAAGCCCAGAACAAGTTCAATGTCACTGAGCATCTCCCTCTGATTAGACAGCCACAAATAATTTATTCTTTTATTTCATTGAAAATAGATTTTTTTCCAAACAATATATTTTGATTATAGTTTCCCCTTCTCCAACTCTTCTGGGATACTTCCTACCTTCCTTCTTATCCATACCCACACCCTTTCTGTCTCTCATAAAAATCAAATCGAAACAAAACAAAAACCAGCTATCTATGGAATAATAATACAATAAAATATAATACATTAAAATAAGATAAACAAAACCAAACAATCTGGAATAGTGCAAACAGACAAAACAGAAGAAAAAGAGCAAAAGAAAAAGCATCAGAAAAACATATAGAGACAGAGCACACATTTGCACACACACGAATCCCATAATACACAAATCAGAAAGTCTATATACATATATGTGTATGTGTAAATAACCTGTAAGGTTTAAGAAAATATAACCTAAAATATTATTAAACAAAGAGCCTCCAAAGATGCCATTGAGTTTGTTTTGTGTTGGCCATCTACTACTGGGCATGGGGTCTATCCTGAAGAGTGGTTTGTATCCCCAAAATGCTACAGACAGAGTTGGATAAGAAGGCAGAGTGTTGGCTGAGTGGTGGTGACACACTCCTTTAATCCCAGCACTTGGGAGGCAGAGGCAGGTGGATCTCTGTGAGTTCGAAGCCAGCCTGGGCTACCAAGTGAGTTTCAGGAAAGGTCCTCAGAGCAAGTTCTAGGACTCCAAAGCTACACAGTGAAACCTGTCTCAAAAGAGAAAGGGGCAGCACAGTGTTAAGAGCACCTGCTGCTTTTGCAGAGGACTGAGTTCAGTACCTAATACTCATGTTCAGTAGCTCACAACTGCTTGAAACCCCAGTTCCAGAATGTACAAACCCTCCTCTGCCTTCTATGGGTACCTGCACTCAAGATAACATACCTCTATACAGTCACATATACATAATTTAAAAATAAAAATATTTTAAAATGCTACAAATATATCTTACACACTTATTGTTACAATCATGAACAAGCCATAAAGGGCCTAATTTTTCCTGTTTGAGGTGAAACTTAAGCTCCAAAGAAGCTGTAAAAAGTGTCCCAGATTCCCAGTAAGGTTGGGGACATAGTCCTGGAACACTCATCTCTTCCTCTTGTGTCTATGAAGTACTACACTGTCCTTTCTTTACAGCAACCATTGCCAAAGCAATGACAATGACTATTATAAGACTGTTATTGCCCAGCACTGCTATAGCAGCAGAGACTTTCCAGGCAACACTCCCATTACCAAGATAAATATTGGAAGTTATTAGGCTAGAACTAAGTGTCCATCTGACAATGAGAAACCATAATTTTCTCCACATTCTTGTTTACTTTGGCCATTGGAAGGAGTTCAGATTTCCAGTGAAAGTTATAGCGACACTCATTCCCATTCCAATGGATGCTTGTCTCCGGTCTCACACAGCCAATGGTCTTCTGTCCACTGCTAAGCCTTCTCATTATACTTTTTGGAATTTGCAATCAATTTACCATACACCCTTACTTCCCATTTACTCTCCTGAACATGCTCTTCATGCTATACACTTTTTTTGTTTTATTTTATAATTTAATTTAATTTTACATATCACCCATGGATTCCCCTGTCCTCCCTTCTCCCCCCACCCCGCCATCCCCCCAGCCTACCCCCCATTCCCATCTCCTCCAGGGCAAGGACTCCCCTGGGGATTCAGCTCAGCCTGGCAGATTCAGTTGAGGCAGGTCTCAGGTGGAGCTCCAGTAGTCCAATCGGCGAGAAAGAGGAGGGATTGTATGAGCAAGAATTGTTGAGACTATGATTGGAAAAAGCACAGGGACAAACAGCCAAACTAGTGGAAACACATGAACTATGAACCAATAGCTGAGGAGTCCCCAACTGGATCAGGCCCTCTGGATAAGTGAGACAGTTGATTAGCTTGAACTGTTTGGGAGGCCCCCAGGTAGTGGGACTGGGACCTGTCTTTAGTGTATGAGCTGGCTGTTTGGAGCCTGGGGCCTATACAGGGACACTTTGCTCAGCCTGGGTGAAGGGAGGAGGAGACTGGACCTGCCTCGGCTATACACTTTAAACAAGACCTGGCCTCTATGCACACCTTCCTCTGTTTTCCCTGTGTCCCATGAACCTCAGGAATTGGCGTTGAGGAGACAGCCTTCTGGTCTCCTTGATATTCCTTAGGCACCTATTCCCATCATCATACCATGTAACTGCTCATACCTACCTATTCTCCAGATGTGTCAATCACCTGATGTTTTCTCTTTTTTTCCTTACCCAGACTAAATCTCCAAATAGGCTACAACTTACCCTCATAGAAAAATGTACAACATTCTTTGTTCTGTCTTTTGCTGTGTTTTTCCTGTCCAAGCCCAGACTCATTGTTGTACCTATCCACCTTCTTTATACCCCAGTACATGCTTATTTAGACTGCTGGAGAACATCCTGCAGATGTTTGTACATATTTTAGATTTGTTGTTGCAGGTGTCAAATGAAGGATCAATATTTCCTCCATAAGCTCACTTTCTTGTGTATCCTTTCTTCTTTTAACTCTTGGGCATCTTTCCAACCCCAGCTTCTGCTCTTTGCATTGATAAAACATCTATTGATATTTTATGGGGGAAAGGTCTTTAATTAAACTCAGGATTTCACCTGTATTCTCTCAAGAATGTTTTACCTTTGAATTTTTCTTGTTTATAATGTATTACCAATGGTTTCTTTTCAACTCTCCAATCCTACACTCAAGAATAGGCATTCACCAACCTCCCCAATTAGAGGGAAAAATCTTCCTTTCACTTATATCTCTTTAGTCTTTGCCCTATTTTTATACACTTTCTTGTCAAGTTGTGTCTATGTTCCGATTTCTGGTTCTCATGTACATTTAAAATATTTTTAAAAGAAAATTTTATTACTTGCTTTTGCAAGATACTGACATATTTTTAAATGCCCAATTCATTTTCCTCTAAGTATAATCATTTAAAAATATTTAAATGTAAAGAAAGTACTCACAAAGTTTGTTTTTATTCTTGATATTGAATATTGACATCTGTTTCAAATGACTGATCAAATATTCTGTTTTGTTTTACAGACACACACATACACACACACACACACACACACACACACACACACACACACACACACACATTCAGTTACTTCAAGACTTCCAATGTATTTTTTCTTTTCTTTTCTTTTCTTTTCTTTTCTTTATTATTAAGACATTTTCTATTTATTTTACATACCAACTACAGATTCCCCTCTTCTCCCTCCTCCCACCCTCCACTCTTTCTCCTTAACCCCCACCCCATTTCCACCTCCTCCAAGGCAAGGCCTCCCATGGGGAGTCACTAGAGCCTGGTACATTCAGTTGAGGTAGGCCCAAGCCCCTCCCCCTGCACCAAGGCTGTGTAAGGTGTCTCATCATAGACACTGGGCTCCAAAAAAGCCAGCTCATGCAACAGGGATGGATCCTGATCCCACTGCCTGGGGGCCCCCTTAAACAGATCAAGCTACACAACTGTCTCGCCTATGCAGAGGGCCTAGTCCAGTCGCATGGAGACTCCATAGCTGTTGGTCCACAGTTCATGAGTTCCCATTAGTTTGGTTTGGTTGTCTCTGTACATTTCCCCATCATGATCTTGATGCCTGAAGAATTCAATTAAAAGGTGGGCTACAGAGCTAAACAGAGAATTCTCAACAGAAGAATCTCAAATGGCTAAAAGACATTTAAAGAACTGCTCAATATCCTTAGTCATCAGGGAAATGTAAATCCAATGTATTTTTTTATCAGGATTTGAGAAAAGCTATTTATAACTTCCAATCACAAAAGAGAGAAAACTCTTTCATGGAAGAAAATTATTGCTTTTGTAACATTAGAGAAAGCAAACTTCCAGATATTTGTATGGATTGTATATGTTTTTCAGAATTCTATTCTTGAATAATATTGTCACACCCTATGGCTGCATTTCATCCTTTGAACACATTAATTTTTATAGCCATTGACTGTTTTAATTTTCTAATAATTTTAATATTTATCAAAAATCCGGTGTTGAGTAGAACTACAGAATTAGTCTAGATCTATTCAAACATGAACTGCATCTTCTTACTCAAACTGAGTCTTAATTGCAAAAGAGAAAAGTGTAATGATAGAGGGAGTTGGGAATCCCTGTTATAACTGCACCTGCTGCCTTGGGTAGACTCCAGTCCTGGCTGGGAAGCTGAAGGGAACAACGAACTATTTGAAAGCATAGCATTAGTTTCAAGAATCAGAGTGCTGCTATCTTTACAACCACAGGAAGCTTTGATGCCAAGGACCATAGTTTTTCTGCATTCCCAAGTATCACAGGGCAAAAGCAAATCAAACCACCAGATGAAATGATGGTGCCGGCTCACTGACTTGTGAAAGTTACAGTATTAACTCTGAATAGTTGACTGTGTCTGAAGGAACTAAAAATACTCCCCAATACACTCAAAATTATTTTAATGGCCCCAACTTGGTATGTCAGCCTGTACTGGCTACCCAAGGGAGGCCACGCCCCCTATGAAGAGGAGATGGAGGTGGGATGGGAGGGAGCTGGGGAGAAGTGGGAGAAGGAGAGGGAGGGGGAACGGGGTTGGTATGTAAAATGAAAAAAATTTAAAGAAAAAAAGAAAAAATCTAAAGAAAAAAATTTTAACCCTTGTAAGGGTTTTTATGTAAGCGATAAGAAGCACTTTTCTGGGTGTGAGCTATAGAAGAGATTCCTTAGAACTGACAGTGGAATGGAAACCAAGCAACGGGAGCCAAGCTGCTGCAGAGGTAACTCCAGGCGGATAAAATAGTAACTCCAGCACCATTCTTTCCATTTATAGTAAGACAATGATGTGCATTCAACGGAAGGCGTGATGAGGAGACCTACTGCATGGATGTGAGTCATTGAGTGTGCTGACAGTATTCAGGAAACAAGTAAGGTTTTTACCCACCAGCAAGGAAAAAAGGAAACAAACCAACAGATAGAAACCCAATCCACTTAAAGTTCTGAGAAGTACAGGGAACATTTTAAAGGGGAAGTTAAAACTGTAACAGGCTATTAGTCAGCAATATCCTTTGATGACTCTTGTAGCGAAAAGATAACTGGAGTTTCTAAGCATATTAGGTTCCCAAGAATTTACTCTGTACTCTAATGTCTTCATATCCATCAGGTGTAAAATAGGGAAATAACAAACGTATTTCAGTTACTTGTTATTTGCCTATTGAGTCTTTGCTAAGCTTAAATAACACTGTAAACAAAATACATTTCTTTTCTCAAACTATGTATGTTGGAAAATCTTCAAATTGTGGGATATACAAATACTCTCTAGGGGCTTGTTTGGTTTGGGTCTGTTTGTGCCGGGAGTGGGACTAGGTGATTTATTTCCCGCTTTCTCCCAACATTGCCAAATAGAAGACAAATTAGTGTTGTCCTAGATTAACTGTAATCCCCTTGAACAAATGAGTACCATTCCAATGTACGAAAAAAGTTATCCAACCTTGGAATTGGAATTTATTTAAAAAATAGAGTAGGGGTTTTCAAACTATATATAGCCAATTTCCTTAAAAGGAAAATTCTTGCATGTCTCCTAGGACCCAGAAGTTCTATGTACCATACTTTTAAATTTTGATTCAACTTCTTTTTCATTTTTCAAAACTGTGCCATGTTTATAGTAATTGGTAAGTCTGACAATCTCATAACAAGAGTTGAACACAGCAGCTGTTTACCATTTCATGCTAATTAAATGTGATTTTCAGCATTATCCATTTCATTCTTTTGCCTCCAATCACTTAAGCACAAGTAAGGAGAGGCAAAGGTAGATGATACAGGATATGTTATCCATATATTTCCAATTGACGAGTTTCAAGCATAAGCAAATTTTGGAGTTAAGATTCCAAAGCCACATTATTCAATATAATAGAAGTTGATACCCAGGTGCATTTAATTTTAAGTTAGAAGACGAGCCATAGCATAAAAATGCTCCAGGAGCTTGAGGTATAAGGTGAGGATTTGTCCCAAGTTCCACCACTAAGTGTAGATGGTGACTTCTGGTCAGTCTTAGACATTTGTCTTTCTCAGTTTGTTCGATATGCAAATGAGAAATGTCTTCTTTCACTGACAATAAAAACAGGGTGGGCATGCATGATTTGTAGTCTCAGGCTATTCATGTGCAGGGTGGCATCTATGCTGACTTCTTTTAATAGTAATTAAAGATCTATGGACTCATTTATAAATAAATTATCTTCTATTTTAAGACATTTGTTTTGGAAATGTGCTATATTTGAACATGGCATTTCCTGAAAATGAAACAAAAAAATACGCAGATTGGGAAGGAGTTATCAAAATAGGTATGCAGTTGTATATGGGTTAAATACTAGAACTTACTGGTCAGTAGTTTACACATTTTGTTCAAGTTCTATGATTGATTATCTTATAAATATTAGCAGAATACATTGTTATACACATGAACATAGGAATACTTAAAGCAAGTCTTATGAATATAAAAAGAGATTATGAGAGATTTTTCCTCTCCTGTGCTGATGCTGGTGCCACGAAGTTATAAGAAACATCTGAGAGAAATTAACCAAAAAAATGTGAGAATTTTTTTCCTGCCTCAACATCACATATGCTGAGATCCAGACACAATTACCCTCTAGAATGTATTGCAGATGCGGCGCTTAGCAAATGGGTGCAAGATGTTTGCTCAGATAGAAGCTTGCAGGCCAGTGCTGGGGAAAACTGGCAAAAGCTGTTAGCAATGGTTTCTAGAGAGTTGCCAACTCGGATCATTTTTTCCCTGAGAGTTTTGGCAGTTGCATTCCATCTCTTCAGATTGCATTTATAATTGGTTGTTTCCATGGAAACATGGACTTAAAACCATAGTCTTCTTTATTAACTAACTTTAAAATGGAGGTGTGCCCTGAGCAAAATGGGATTTGAGGCAATGGTGGGAGATGTCAAGAAACCTATTGTATGTATCTGTGTGGCACTAATTCCATTAGCATGAGTTGCAGTCTCATAGTTAATTAATCTACATGCAGAGTGGCATCTGTGCTCCTGATTTTTAATAATAATCTTTAATAAATATCTATGGACTCAGATTCATTAATTTATTGTTCAAGTTCATCATTATTATTGTCATTTTTGTAATAATGTTACAAATGGCTCCCACTTGGCATAAGAGAGCTCATGACAAGTTATAGTTTTCTGTTTTTAATCCTGATGAGAAATTGAAAGATTAGATGTTCTTCATGCCTTACATTTAAAATTTCAGTGTATTCAAGTGAAAACTTGGATAAGCACTTGTATGTCTGGTATGTCCCAGCAAAGACTGCAATGGTGGTAGCCTGGTAGAATATATTTTGATAGTACAATTGGCAAGGGACTGTATTGACTTAACTTACTAAGTAAGTTCTGGGCCACACTGAAATTCTGAATTAGCTGAAACAAATGAAAAGGTCACTGGTTTTGCAAAACTAGCAGGTTTTTCTAGCAGGTTTTTCTAGCAGGTTTTTCTACACATCTCATGAAAATCAATATCCTGCTCACAAAACCAATTTCTGATTCCCATTCAGCCTCACCACTGGTGAGTGTAGAGGTTTCCCAGATGGAAATCTGGTGCATGGATAATATCAAGTAATTAAAGATGCAGTTGGTGTTTGATGGGCCGGAGTTGGAATTAGGAAGAAGGTCATGAACTACCACATTCCTTGGTAGCTTTCCATTGTGTGTGTGTGTGTGTGTGTGTGTGTGTGTGTGTGTGTGTGTGTGTGTAGGGGCATAGAAAGCAACTTCCATGATAGAACATTTTAGAATACACACGTCTAAATTGCACAAAGTAACACTTGCCATCAAATTATAAGCAAAATTTACAAATGTTAAAAATCTGTGCTATTTAAATTTAAATAATGATACCTAATGTCTGTCTGTCCAACTGTCCATCCCTCTCTCTTTCCCACCCTCTATTGTGCTCCCTCCATTTCTCCTTCCCTCTCTTCCTCTCATAGCATTGCTGAGTGAGCAAATATCCTATAACCACAATTATGTGATAAATACATTGTGGTTAGCCATGGTAACTTCTTCATAGTTAAAATTATTTAAAATGTATGAAAACGTGTATTCTGTACCTTGCAATCTGTAAAGGCTATGTGTGACAAATAGTGTCTGTTGTACCCTCTTGTCAACTCCATTTGCAGTTAGAACTGCATCTTTTTTTCATCTGTTTCACAATGTTTGGAAACCTTAGAAAAATTGGATAGGAGTCCCCATATCTCCAGGGGGAAAGAAGCAAAAAATCCAAGTGCCTGTGACAATTCAGGACCACGGACAACAACCATGGGCTCACCTGCCTCCACCTCCAAGCTAAAAAGTGAGGGCCAAAAAAGGGCAAAGCCTTCATTACTTGAGAACGAGCCATGCTTCTTGCTAAGTTACTATTGTTCTCTAATTGTAGTTTTTATCCACATGCATCCTGTAATCAGGAGAACATGATTTACCCAGTTGTCCAACTATTGGAAAAGCAATGAACTGACTAATAATTTTCAAGTTGGAAATCTGGATTCTATACTATGAGAAGTACAGGGTTAAGTTTACAGGTAAATTCACAAAGATGGGAATCCTAGGGCTATAGCCAGATGAACTTAGAAATACTAATTCATAGGGCAATAAGTAAAATGAAATGAGAGCCATATACATATACAAACATATACACACATATACAACATATATACATATATGTACAGCATATATATTAGAATGAATAAATGATCCCTCCAAAGATATCAGAGCCTATTATTATGTTTCTTTCAAGGTATAATCAAATTTGTAGATTAAACTAAATTCACGAGAGCTGAAGAGATGGTTCAAACAGAAGAGCTTGCTGTTCTTGCCGATCCATATTCAATTCCCAGCACCCATGTTGGGCATCCCACAAACTCCTATAACTATAGCTTTGGGGACTTTCACATCCTCTTCTGTCCTCCTTGAGCACCTACACTTAGGAGCACATACCCACATATAGACATATACATCACTTAATTAAAAATAAAATATATCTTTAACAGCAAACAAATTAGACTTCTGGTTTGTAGATGTTAAAAGCTAAGCCTGAAAATTTTAAGTTATTGGTTATAGTTACTTTCCTCAGTGAAAATAAAAGCTGATAGAACATATGTATACAGGATCCACATATACATTTAAGGAAAATGAGAAAAGGATAATGAGATGTGAATGGAAAAGCTTTTGAACTATTTGTTTTCTTCTGTTTTGATAAATTGACTAAAAGATCAAAATAATACATTATCCTTCATTCATTTCCTTTTTTCAAGGCTGCTGTGGAACAATCTTTGTACACTGTAAATACGTATTGCTCTCATAGGTGAATAGAAGAGCTGACTGGCCAACAGCTGGACAGGTAGAAGTTAGGCAAGACTTACAGACAAAGAGTGCAGGGAAGAAGGGAGGAGTCTCAGGAGTCATCAGGAGATGAACATGCCATGTTGATAAAAGATACCACCACATGGCAGAGCATAGATAAAAAATATGGGTTAAAACAAAGATGACTGGACTGCTACTCACAACTCCAGGGAGGCTACCTAGAAAACAGGACCCTAAGAAAGACACAGAGATTGCCCAATGACAGAGAAATGGATGAGATCTACATGACCAACATGGACGTGAGTGGGGGTAATGAAGGGCAAGTTTTGAGGGAAAGAGAGCTTAAGGGAGTGGGAGATCCCAGCTGGATCAAGAACAGAGAGGGAGAACAAGAAATAAGAGACCATGATAAATGAAGACCACATGAGAATAGGAAGAAGCAAAGTGCTAGAGAGGTCCACAGAAATCCACAAAGATACCTCCACAATAGACTACTGGCAATGGGTAAGAGACACCCCGAAATGACCTACTCTGGTGATAGGATGGCCAAACACCCTAATTGTCGTGCTAGAAATCTCATCCAATGACTGAGGGAACCGGGTGCAGAGATCCACAGCCAGGCCCCAAGTGGAGCTCCAGGAGTCCAATTGGCAAGAAAGAGGAGGGATTGTATGAGCGAGAATTGTTGAGACCAAGATTGGAAAAAGCACAGGGACAAATAGCCAAACGAATGGAAACGCATGAACTATGAACAAATAGCTGAGGAGCCCCCAACTGGATCAGGCCCTCTGGATAAGTGAGACAGTTGATTAGCTTGAACTGTTTGGGAGGCCTGCAGGCAGTGGGACCGGGACCTGTCCTCAGTGCATGAGCTGGCTGTTTGGAATCTGGGGCTTATGCAGGGACACTTAGCTCAGCCCGGGAGGAGGGGACTGGACCTGCCTGAACTGAATCTACCAGGTTGAGTTGAATCCCCAGGGGAGTCTTTGCCCTGGAGGAGATGGGAATGGGGGGTGGGAAGGCAGGGGGGGGCAGGAGGGGGGAGGACAAGAGAACCCGTGGCTGATATGTAAAATTAAATTAAATTATAAAATTTTAAAAAAAGCTAAAAAAAGAAATATGGGTTAATTCAAGATGTAAGAGCTAGTTGGTTACAAGCCTAAGCTACTGGCTGAGCATTTGTAATTAATAATAAGTCTCTGTGTGGTTATTTGGGAGCAGCTGGCAGGACAGAGCTGACCTGTGATCCTGAGAAAAAACTCCACCAACACAAAGTAGAATATATTACTTGTGCCATATAGAGAGACATGCACACATACACACACATATACCACACATATAAAATGCCATATTTAAAATGTTTATGTCCTCTCACTTTGATATATTTAAAGAACAGCAATCAATATGGAGCGTGGTGAAATATAATATGGCCCACTTAAATTTCATTTGTGTATTTAAATTTCTCTAAGATTAGGGATAAACTACTAAGTATAATATTTAATATAAAGGCTAATTCAATCAGATTGGGGGAAGGGAATGGGTATAAAGCAAATATAGGGTTATTGTCATTGGTGGTTTGCTCTTTTACTCTTTTGGGGGTCCACCACCCAGATCCCAAATAAATCACCCACAGAGGCTTATTCTTAATTATGAATGTCTGGACTTAGCTTGGCTTCTTTCTTGCCAGCTTTACTTAACTTTGAATTATCCCCTTTACCTTTTAACTCTGGGATTTTTACCTTTTCTTACTTCTGTATATTTTACTTTCACTCTTACTCCATGGATGGCTGTGTGGCTGTGTGGCTGTGTGGCTGTGTGGCTGTGTGGCTGTGTGGCTGGCCCCTGGCATCCTCCTCTCCTTGTTCTTTTGCTCCTTCCCAGATTACTCCTATTTCTTCTCTCTGCCTGCCAGCCCCACCCATCCTTTCTCCTGCCTCACTTTTGGCTGTTCAGCTCTTTATTAGACCATCAGGTGTGTTAGACAGGCAAAGTAACACTGCTTTACCGAGTTAAACAAATGCAACATAAACAAAAGTAATACACCTTAAAATAATATTCTACAGCAGGTTATTATTTGTAGACCTGTTTTTCCCTTTTTTATGCTTAATTATCTTGAAGTGCTTGACATTTTAGGCAAGGAAAAGGATAATCACACATGTTCACAGGTCTGGATCACTGTTGAGGTCTTTGGATAGCTCAACCAGCTTTAAAAGACTGTAAAAGCAGAGACAGAAAGCCAACAGAATAAAGAGAAAAATGAGGGGCACTGTTGGAGGAGGTGGATGGAAGACTACTGGGAGCCAGCTCTTTCCTCCATTAATGTATAGAGTTTGGACAGAATTATCCTACAATCTGTGCCAACACTTTCCTCTTTAATTCCTTCAATCACAACAAGCAGAGGGTATTATTCTCCCCAGTTTAATAGACTTACAGATCTGTGTAACTGGTCCAAGCTGATGGAGCATCTGTGGATGAGCCAGCAGCAATAATTTAGAGGTATCTGACTCCAAAGCCATGGTTTCCCCATCACGTTTCTCAGGGATGAGTACACAAAACTCTTTTCTTTAACTCTTTGTCTTCCAGACACACAAGATTCTGTTTCCTCGTCATGGGAACAAGATTGTTCATGAAATTGGTCACTGATTCGGAAGCTGCCCAAGCCACCAGTCTCTGTCTCACTGATACAATGAGTACACCTGCGATCTCTCCTGGAAGAATAAGTGCTGCTCTTACTTGCTATCCTGTAGGAAAAACAGCTTCCTTAGTCTCACTGAGACTGTACTCTGCTGTGAAAGACAACAGGGGGTAGAAACTGGTACAAAAACAGGGGTCCAGACATGTGTGCTAATGTTAGTCCAGCCTTTTTCAAAAAAAAATTTTTAGTTTTGTAAAATGCTTTTTGGATTCATGATATTATTTTACATGTATAGGCATTTTGCCTGCATGCATGTGTGTGCCCCACATGTTGCCTATGAAGCTCAGGAGAGGGGTTCATATCTCCTAGGACTAAAGCTACAAAAGTTTTGAGCTGCCATGTGAGTGCTGGGTCCTCTGGAAGAGCAACAAGTGCTCTCAATTGTTTAACCATCGCTCTAGCCCAATTTTATTTTTTAAGTGTGTGTGTGTGTGTGTGTGTGTGTGTGTGTGTGTGTGTGTGTGTATGTGTGTGTGTGTATGTGTGTGTGTGTGTGTGTGTGTAGAGGGAGAGTGATAGAGGAAGAGAGTGATAGAGGAGGGAGAGAGAGAGAGATGGAGGGAGGGAGGGAGGGAATATTCCACCTTGCATCTAAGTGCAGTGACATGGAGGTCAGAAGAGGGTATAAAATCCCATGAAGATGGAGTTACAAGTAGTTAGGTAGTTGTGAGCTGCCTAGTACCGCTACTGGAAACATAACTCTGGTTCTCTGGATTAGCAGTTAGCCCTCTTTACTACAGGCTGACTTTTGAGCCTCAAACTTTAACAATTTCTATGTATACTTTATCAATTATTTAAAATATTTAGTTCAATTATTGATAGCATTTCTGTGAACATCAGATTACCATTTGAGCTTCTGTTAGTTAACTGCGATTTTCTTAGAAATAGGGAAGATATGGTTGGAAGGGACAAGCAGATATTTTGAACAATAGTATGTCTGTTATTCACAGATCTTTTCAGTAGCAACTTATATCATTTAGCTTCCACATCCTTAAAAAAGACCTGGCCTGGAATCACGATCCATCATTCACATAGAGAGCTTCTTTCATTTGCAAAATCTTGATGTATATCCATTTCCAAAACATCATTAGAAGTCCCAGGGTACTGATGCTGTCTCCCATAAGCCCTCCACTTTGCTATCCAAAATGTCATAATACTGCATGATGATAGCAAAAGTGCCTCATCTAGGGAAATAACATTGATTAGTGTAATTAATCCCTTAAATATGTATTAAAATGTCACTACAAACCCTCTAATTGCTTTTTGTTGTCCAAGAACCATTCCACTGTACCCATTTTCTCATGTTTACTGTACTTACCCAGTCTGAGTATAAATTATTTTACCACCAAGTAAGAAATTTTCTAATAGAGACTTAAGAGACGTATAGGTTTGGAGAAATAATTTGACACATGTGTCAATCTGTAATGAGATCAGGAATCGAGTATTTCCAATATCTCCAAGCATTGTCCGTTTTATGTGTTGGCATTCTGTACTCTTCCTATCACTTGACATGATATCAGGGATAACAGGCTATGATTCCCTAAGCACTAAAGAAGCAGACATCAACCCACTTTGGGCTTTCATACATACCCCTCCCTGGACTTCTCTCTATATCCTCCCCAGGATTCTTGTCTTCAGCACTCACTATTCTATTGTGTTTTTCTACAAGATTTTGAAGTTAGACATTTTTACTGTCTTGATGTAGTTACAGTCACTTGTTTCAAAGTCTTTTGAGTGTGCCATATTGAATTTTAAAAATCACATCACTATGGTATCTGAAAGATTACATTAATTTTCTGAATTGTTATTTATAAGAATGGATGTAATGTCAGAAAAGAATGAGTGGGAAATGGATTTATGAAGGGCTCTATATCTCAGTCAGTACAATAAGCAATTTTTCCCCTGGAGGATTTTTCTCCCCACAAGATATGTATTAATCTACAGCACTGGGTCAGTTTTAAAGGTTCCATATTGCTTAATTATATATATAATCATACTGATAATTACCTAAACAGATTCAGTATCATTTATTAGAGAACTCCAATACAGTGCTCAGCAACCCTAATTGTAGCCTTCTGCCTTCCCCCACAAGAAAGCAGTGGGTGATCCAAAGAGTTGAGTGCCAAAGGCCATGTGGCAAGTCAGCAGAGGGTGCAGCAAGGGTTCTTTGAGCACCATTCTTACCTCTATATCCTTCTGCCTGTCTGTCCAGGTAAGCAGAAAGATCTATGATTTTGGCAAACAGGTTGAAGTACCAAGCCAATACTATAGGTCGCTATCTGGGAGCATTTCCCTATGTGATGCTTCATACTGATCCCTTCACTATTTTGACTACTTGAGACATGAATGCCCAGAGATGAAAGTCCAATTAATGAAGCCATCCAAGTTCTCTGATACATATCAAAATATTCAGTGCTCAGTTAAATCAATATCCAGCTTTTGCCCAATCACTATAGTCACCCTGTACAGGGATGTAGACCTACATGGATGATGTCTGGCCTTGTACCAATGGAGAATTTGACACAGTACTATGGCATACCACAGATGTTACTACCATGGCCTGCAGAGTAAGCTTAGAAGAGCACATTTTCCCATCATTCAAAATTCTGATGTTGGCTATTTTCTTTGTTTTATGTTGTTGGCTCTCTATAAAACGTCTCTTTCAGTGCTTAAGCATTAGCAAACTGTACAATGTTACTCTGCAGACTAACAATGGTTTTCTGACTTTAGCATGCATAGTCTCTAAAGGGGACAAAAGTTTTTAAATACACGAAGAAAGAACATAACTTAAAATATATCTCCTTCTCCATCTATATAAAATACAACCACCCAAATTCCTGGTTCTTTTTATGTTAACCCATGCAGCTTCTATCTATATCAAGGGGATACCTTGTCTTGTGAATAGTTCTTGATGTTAGAGAGGTAAAAGTATGGTAAAAAGTTCCTATGTAATTCTTCAGACAAACACAATAAAATATTTATTAGTGTCAACACCCATTGTTCTTTCAGAATAAAAATTTTATGAATAATCACATGGCTTATAACCTGTGTATATTTTACAGAAGCACTCACTCATGGAGACATTTGTATTTGCTGATGTGTGTTGTTGGCTACTCATTATTATACATGTAACTAATAGGATCATGTTGAAAACAATAGCAAATGAGCTCACAAGGCAAGAAACCCAGAATGGAAATTCAGCTTCTCCAGGAAATTGCTTACAGTTATTTTTCCTATAATGAGGTGCCTCTACAATTTTCACCTTCTATTTCCACATGTACTTGCTAGTTGTACAATCTCCACTTTTCTTTATCCCTAGAGCAGAGCTGTTCATGTGAAGCCATGACACATGGAAACAGACACTAGATACCCATTGGAGTTTTGGGAACTGGGGAGGCCGATAGATACACAGAGCCAGTGCCTTCTTAGCACTGGAATCTTTATAGCAACTTCCTGGCAGAAGACCAAACTCCAAGCTAGCCAATCTGAGCCTCCCCAATTGTGTCTCTTTAATGTGGAATGAAAGATCATTCCTACAGTCATTTAATGCCACTTTTGAATGAGAATTACAGATTTTTATTTTAAATGCTATTTTATTTACCTATCATTTGAGACAGAATCTCATTCTGTAGCCCAGGTTGTCCTGGAACCTACCATGTAACCTGAGGCTGGCCTCAGACTTATAGCACTCCTTTGACTTCTGCCTCCCTGGTGTTGAAGTTCAGGTCTATGCCACCATACCCCGGAATACTACAGCTTTCTAAAACAGAAATAATTAACATGAGAGTGAAACAAAAAGATCCAATTAGCTTGGGGGATATATAACTGCCTTCTTTTCAGAGATTACTGTCCATCACAATAAAATGTGCCATGCTGACTGATTTCTTCATTAGTGTCTAAGAGTTAGAAAACTAGATCAATTCTAGCCTCAACTATTTCTCTGGTTTGATGAGGCTAGGTAGAAATTAAGCCAAGTCTGAAGCAAAGTAGGTATATAGGAAAGTAATTCCTATCTATACGCAGCAGGAGTGAATACATTCTAAGAAAGTATACACCAGAGACAACAAAACTCACAGTTAAAAGAGTCAGTTGTATTTCAAAGCAGTCCTAGATTTAGTTGGCAATGGAAGCAAGAACTCAGAAAGAGCTTGGCAGTTATCAGGTTCCCAACTTCACACACTTATTCACCATTTTCACCTTGTGGCAATGAAGCCAGGAAACAATTGATGGCAGTGTGCCGGTTCTGTGATACTAATTAAATTAGCAGACATTTATTGAATGCCTCCTTAATGTAAGAAACACGGTGCAGGAGGACAAACAAAAACCTGTGTGTCTCAGTTAGGGTTTCTATTGCTGTGAAGAGACACCATAACCATGGCAACTCTTATAAAGGAAACATTCAACTGGGTCTGGCTTACAGCTTCAGAGGTTCAGTCTATTATATCATGGCGAGAAGCACGGCAGCATGCAGTCAGCCATGGTGCTGGAGAAGGAGCTGAGAGTTCTACATCTTGATACTTAGGCAGCAAGAGGTGACTGTGAGACACAATGGGCATAGCTTGAGCATATAAGACCTTAAAGCCTACCCCTACAGTGACATACTTCCTCCAACAAAGCATATCTCTTAATAGTGCCACTCTCTACGGGCCTATGAAGGCCATTTTCTCTCAAACCACCACAACATGCCCTTTTCTCAAGTGCTTCAATGTGCAGAAGGGACACAGACGTGGAAAAATATTTTTTAAAATTCAACAGATCAGGTACAACTCATGCCTAAAATATTGTTTGCAATACAGAGACACATGGCCTGATTCTGTCCTTGGGATGAGGGGAGGGGGTATAATAATAGAAAGGAGAGAGATATCAGGCAGGCATTCTAGGCCTGGGAACATGGAGGGATTTTTGCAAAGGAGACTCAGGAGTGAGGGAAGGCATGAGATATATCATCAGGTGACAGAGAATGAAAGACAATGTCGGAATGTACTCACAGTTGTACATGTGCCCCCCGCCCCCCGCATGACTTACTGGCGGAAAGATGTGTTCCAGGACCTCCAGTTCATGTCAGATATCTTGTTTCATATGAACCTCTATGTACATCACTCTTTTCCCTATATTCCCATCAAGTTTGTCACAAAATTTCTATTAAGCCATCCTTCCATATTCTATGTCTGGTTCCCCCTTGGCATCACCACTCTTGTGCCTTGATTAAATAAAATTGGACTTAATTGAACACAAACACTTTGATACTGCTTTAGTCCATTTGGTAACCCAAACAGCTACTAATAGACCATCATTTGGACAGTGCATAAAACATGGGTACACCGGACAAAGAAATGATTGACATCCAGGGTGAGGATGGAGTAGGTTACTCAGAATAGTGCACGGCTTACCTGGAGAGGGGACCAAGAGTAGAAAGATAGTGGCACATGAACCTTACATGACACACACTGTGAAGAACTATTATAGTGCATCACATCAATTTGTAAAGTTTATATGTGCTAATAATTCAATTGACTTTGAAAAGAAAAAAAGATGTGTCATTAAAATGCATACATAACAGATTTCCATTTAATTATATGGATTGTGAATAACTAAGTATAATGATAACTATAGAAATTAAAACTTTGGGTAGAGAAAACTTCTAGAGTAAGCAGAATGGATGGAGCAGGTCCTAAAACACAGGGAGGAGAGAGTGGATCTGGAAAGAGGTGGGAGAGGTATAGAGAGTGAATATGGCCAGAATACATTATATGAAATTCTCAAAGCACTATACAAATATATTTAAAATATATTTTAAAAATATATTTAAAATATATTTTAAAAATATATTTAAAATATATTTTAAAAATATATTTAAAAGAACTGTTTCTACAGGTGAATCTCATAATTAGAGGACAAAAATCTTTGATCTTCAATTCAGATTGTTAGCATCCTATGAAAAGGAATTCCATTCTTCTCACTATTGAATCTGTTTTACAGAAACAATTCTATTAAGCTCCATCATTATGTTTTGGATTCTGTTAATATTCATTATGTTTTGATTTCTGTAAAAAAAAATTTCCTTACCTCTTTTTAATGTAAGTACATCTAAAATAGCCATAGGCCTCTTGATCTCTATTCCCTTAGAAATTTGCTATCTGGTCCCAAAGAGAGGATGTATGCAAATGTTTGCTCCAGATTATAGCAAGGATACAACACAAACAGAAATGCTGCACTGTGCCAACGACTTTCTCAAAAAAACTTCTGTTGGATAAATGCTGTAGTTATCCCCACCACAGATGCGAGATCCGAAATACAGACAGGTTAAACCTCTTGTCTCTTTAGTGCACTCTGCGCTGCTCTCATAGATGCCATGGTTTGGGTAACAGATAATCAACAGTAGTTGGTTTGGCTCACAGTTCTAGAAGCCGAGAAGCCTGGGATGGAGGGGTATGTCTACTGATGACTTTCTTGCTACATTTTCACTGAGATGAACTCACCCTCATATTAGGAGTCAGTTCCTGAGACAAGAAACACATTCCCTCAATAATAGCATCAACCCATTCCCAGGGGTTGTGTCCTAAGCAACTCTTGAAGGTTCCCTCCCTTTAATAGGGTCACAATGGCAATTTAATTTCAATATAAATTTTAGAGAAAATATTGAAATGACAGCCTTTGCCCAAGTCTATACATCAATAAGTGACAAAGGGATGTCAAGCCTATTTGATTGATTTGAGCTTTTATAATTATGCTCATAGCTCCATCTTCTGTGATCCTGGGGTGCTGTCCCTATCCCTCTTTACCACTCTGTCACACTTTGGTCAGTATGGCTCCTGTAGGCCTGGGTACTTCCTCTCGTTCCCTTTTCTTTTCCGATATTTTCCACATGAACATCTCCATCACTTGCACCATGCTTATCAACATACCAAAGGGGGCCTCTTAGCCTCAGGTAGGAGGAAATATGAACACACATCATTGTACCTACTTTTATATCAGCTACACATAAAATGATAAGTGTCCTGTGACCAGAGTGAGAGTTGTTCCCATCCCTGTACCATGCTGCCATGTTTCCAAGCTATGGAGTGTGAAATATGATGTCACTTTCTATATCTACTATTCAGTCTTTGGTTTATGTGATAGTTAACTTTGGGGTCACAGTGACTGAGCTTAGTGCTATCCAGATACCAGGTAAATCATGTGCATGACTTTTGAGGGTGGTTCTGGAAAATATCAGCATTTGTATCAGTTGCCTGAACATGGACTCTCTGCCCTCAGGCAATATGGCTGAGCACCTTGCAAACCACTGAGGGTCCAGGTAGGACAAAAGGTGAAGAAAAAGTCAGTTACATGTCTGTTCATCTAAGACTAGAACACTCATTACTGCTCGCCTTTAAAATTGGAATTCCAGTTTCTAATGTCCTCAGACTCCAGGACATACACTCTGGGCCCTCCACTACAAGTTCTGAGGCCTTCAACCTAGAACAGATTTGCTCATGAATATCCTTGTTTCTCTAGCTTTCACACGGTGCGTCATGGGACTTTGACTTCATAACATGTGAGACAATTTCCAAACTCCCTCCATCCATGTATCCGTGCATCCATGAATCTATCCATATATCCATCCATCTGTGCTTCCATACAAACATCCATACAGCCATATGTACATACATATCCTTTTTTACTCTCTCCCTCTCTGGAAAATCCTGACCTACCTAGCTTATAACAGTTGTTGACGAGGGTTAAACTGGGTTATCACATGACTTATTTTTCAACTCGAAATTGAGCTCCAATGCTTTTCTTGGTATAAAAACTTGTGAAGTCAAGATGCAAAAATGCTTCAATGTTGAGAACCCAGGTCACCCTTGTGCTGATATGACATGATTAGCACAATTTTTATTCTATCTAAGGAATTCCTGTGGAATTAAGCACAGTTTATAATCAATACAATCCCTTAACAAATTTAACAAACTAGGGATCATGACAATTTTTACAGATGGTAATGTATATTGTTACAGTAGAAGGTCAAAATTGCAGCCTGTATGTTCTCATATTTCAGTTATTTTAAAGAAATTTATTTATGTTGATTTCTATACAATAACTAAATAATTTAACATGTGTATAATTATAATATATAATATAATTATATAATTTAATTTACTGCTTATGGCACATTTAATGTAGTATTTTATGAATATACAAACTATATGGCATAGGGATATTAAGGATTTGTAATCAAATGCTGAGTTAAGTACTATCTACAAGTAGCAAGAAGGATGTATTTGGATATTATCTTACATTCTTAAGCACTACACATACTCATTTCATTTGTAGTGAAAAGTTCAGACATAAATGATAATGTACCAGTATTAGTGCAAGAGTATACAACAACAACAAATAGAACAGATACAGCTCTGAAAAGCAGATTGGATCAAATATTGAAAGAAGCAAACAATTTCGAACAAGTCCTGAGATCCTCAATGCCCAACTGTATATCAGCACAAAGTGACAATTATTTGCATGAAGACCATTGGTTACTGACTCACCTCTATCCAGAATCAGCTGTTTGGGAAACATATTATAATGCATTTTAGAAATATCTCCTGGGACCTGTCCTTGGTGCATGAGCTTACTTTTTGGAACCTAGGGCCTATGCTGAGACACTTTGCTTAGCCTTGGTGTAAGGAGGAGGGGATTGGACCTACCTCAACTGAATCTACCAGGCTGGGCTGACTCCCCAGGGGAGACCTTGCCTTGGAGGAGGTGGGAATGGGAGGTGGATTGGGGGGGAGGTTGGGGGGTGGGAGGAGGGAGGACAGGGGACTCCAAGGCTGATATGTAAAATTAAATTAATTATAAAATAAAAATATTAAAAAAGAAATATCTCAACTAAAATGTTAAACTAAAATTACCTAAAAACATTTTATAGTCCTTTTAGCATTCTAAAAAAAAAAATCACAATTGGTATGCCTCATTCTTTGATCAGCTTGCTAATTGCTCTAATTGCTTTCTAAGAATTATTTCAATTAATTTTCCAAACAACTGTAAGAGGCTGGCATTCCTTTAATCTTTATTCTAGAGATTTATGTTTACAGAGTGATGGAGTTTAAGTCATTCACTCTGGTTAATAGAAGTAGTAATTCCTGAATATCAGCTGGGATATGAACCCCAAATCAGAAACCTGTTGAAACTAAATTAAATGCCCAGACTGGAATGGTTCTTCAATAAAATAAAAATGATTGTGGCATTGAAGAGCTGCCTCTGCAGTAAAGAACACTTGCTGTTCTAGCAGAAGACCTGGTTCAGTTCCCAGTATCCACATGGTGGCTGGCAATCATCAATAATCCCAGTTTCAAGGGGATCTAATGCTCTCTTCTGGCCTACAAGTCCAACAGGCATTCAAACACACTTCTATGCATTCAGGCCAAACAGCCACACACACAAAATAAAATAAATCATTTTCAAACTTAAAGTGATTTTAATATGTAATATCTTAAGATGGCTCTTCCTGATCCCCACTTCCTGCTATTCATGCTCCTGTGGCTTTGCTTACAGATGTGCTTCCCAGCAACAGAATCTGGTAAAGGTGGAATGATGTCCTTTACACTTTAACAGAAGACTTTCCCACAGATGCCTTTGTTGGAGTAAGCTGCTATGTTGTACACATCCCACATCAAGGAACTGAGAATCAGCATTGGCCAACAGCCAGAGAAGAACTTCTACTCTTCCTGTAACAGCCTGTGAACAACTGAACATTGCCAACACCACAATTCAGAGAAAGATCATTTTTCAGTAAGCCTGACACCTTCAGGATCAGAAGCTGAGGCTCCAACCAAGCCAGACCTGGATTCTTTGCCCATAGAAAATCTTATATGATAAAAAACGTGTGGTGTATTATGCTGTTAAGTTTAGGGGTCATTTGTAGCATAGCAATCAGTAAGTTCATGTGTTCTGTTTTAGTACTGGGAACATGTCAAAGCACATTGTAGCACTTTAAAATAATTCAAAACACCTTATTTCCATGTAAGACTCACTTAAATGATGTTTTACGTGGAAGAAAAAATCAAACCAATGACAATGCAGTTTCAGTTCCAGGAAGAAAGAGACTTCATGAACTGGAAGAAAAAAAATCTTTTCAGTTCTACAAGTCATCAATTTCGAAGTTACAAAGATTCAGGAAGTCTAGACACAAGGACATCTTTAGAGTTCAGAGTCTCTGTTGATGGTATTCTTTTCCCTGCATAACAGACTGTGATATTTTTGGTACCCAGAGAGACATAAACAATTCAATACAAAGAGAAGGAGAAGGACATAACCTAAAATTAATTAACTCAGAAAACAAAGACACAAAGAAGTTGAAAGGAAATGAAAAAGCAAATTTCTCTACATGGCAAAGCCAAGCCACCTCTGTTCACATGCACACAGGGAACTGAAAGGAGATAGTTTTCCTGGAGGAAAATAAGGTCACATTTTCTACTTTTACCCTCTCATTTATGGAATATACTCTTAAGGGTTTGGTATCTATGTATGACCACTTACAAGTAAATTAATTAGCCTTCTCTAATTTACTCTCTGGGTATCACTAACCTATTTCAGGTTTCAAAAGTTTGCCATTGACATTTAGCTGAGAGTCAATCATTTGCTTCAATAAATTCATTGATTCAGACCACACACAATTTGAAAGTTACGATTATCCTCATCATTACCTTTTCTGTCATACCATTCTCTGTACTGATCTATACCAAGTGTCTGTATAATGGTCTCTGACTTCTTGATTCAATTTAGAGCTACTGCAAATGAGATAAAAATGTGTACTATATACAATAAAATATTAAGTTTTTGGACCCATGGTGACTTGCTCCTTATTTTATATATCTTGTTATTATTTAAAACTCCAACTAAAGTCTCAAAAGGCTTACAAAATTTCATTAATAAAATTCATTTACCTCCAATAGCCTGCAAACCATCATAGGTTAACAATTCAGCATGCTGAAGAGGCAGGTGCTCATGCTTATGTGTGGAGAGATGCCCATGAGTTATGGCTGGCTATTGTTACTCAGCATCCAGAGAAGATCACATTCATACTACATATGAGTACTCTAGACAGATGTCTGTTTAAAAACCAAAGTATGGTCTCTGTTAGATGTATACCACTTGTGCATTCTCATAAAGTTGAAAAATCTCAATCTGAGGTTCAAGTTCAGCCTATTGGGCAGTGACGAACCCATGAAAATCTCAGTAAAAATATAATAGGAAAACAACAGCCATGGATACTTACTTAGGATTACCTTATTGATTTATTTTTATACTTCTTCAAATTGCAGCTAATTTAAGAGTTTTGTGTTATATACAGTAAATGTGTTCCTGAAATTAACATGTCACCATTGAGCTATAAATTTAAAAGACATCTTCACTACATGTAAGGAATAGAGATGTGATTTACTAAGACATAGAACAGTAGGATAACTTTATGTGGCATGCGGGTGCTTTGCATACTGTAGTGCAGCCTGGACACAGAGAACAGGTCATGCCCACTAGTACATTGGAGATCCCCCTACTTTACCCCAGAACTACTCTGTAACTTTCTAGGCCTTTCTATCCTCATTTGAGAGAAACAAAGGAATGGATTTTAAAAACAACAATGATGGCTTTTTAAAGTTACATATTCAAAACATTTAACACTCCTTTACTAAGTGGTAATTTGTGTGATGACTTTTAAATATGTGTGTGGCATAAAAGGCCCTCTGCATATGGAGACAGTTGTGTAGCTTTGTCTGCTTGAAAGGCCCATGCCAGTGGCATCAGGATCCATCCCTGGTGCATGAACTGGCTTTCTGGAGCCCATTACCTATGATGGGAAGCCTTGCTCAGCCTTGATGCAGTGGGGAGGGGCTTGGTCTTGCCTCACCTGAATGTACCAGTCTTTGCTGACTCCCCATGGGAACTGATACCCTTTTGTTGGAGGGGACAGGGAGGGTGGATTGGGGGAAAGGTTGGGGATGGGGAGCAGGAGGAAGGAAGAGGGATCTGTGGTGGGTATGCAAAATGAATAAAAAGTATTTCTTAAATTAAAGAAAATGAGCCCCATCATTGGACACATGGGGCAGCTTTGACTTGCTAATTACTGATCAGCTCCTTCTTACTCCACGTGGCTGTTGGACTCTATGTTTCTGCCCACTGTTTCTCTCCTCATAGTCCTAATTGAATCATGGAATACATGCTAACCAAGAAAAACAGAATGTCAGAGAACAAAGGTGGGAAGTAAACCATTTTGACTTATATGTTAGCTTGAAAATGGGAATCACTGAATTTGGGGAGTAAGTGAAACGTGTAATTACAGGGGCTGAGAGAAAGTGGTTGACGTGGGTACTAACCAAGGCTCACTTTCATTTGGCTCCAGCCTTCAGTTTTTGGGGCTTATAGAGTCCCATGAGTGAGCAGAGCATTCTCACATGTGTAAGCAGCCTTTATCCTCACAGGAGCATATATGGAAATTTAAATCACCTTCGTTTATGAATGAAAAGGGAGCACTGCAGTAGCTACTAGCTACTTCTCAGCTACAATAAAATGCTGATTATTTGTCTATGATACCCTTGTCTCTATGACAATAGCATAAGATGACTGGTCACAGAATATTTTTGAAAACATACATTTGCAAAGAGCTTTGGTGAACATCTAGTGTTCTGTGTGTCACAGGGTATTGATGTCTTTTGGGTGTGGAGACTCTCATTGGAACGAGGGTCTCTGAGCCTCCTAGGACCAGACCAAGAATTTAAAGCATTCTTCAGAAAACTGGAAGTGCCTGGGCCTCAGAGTCTGCTCAGCATAACCAATTTCTGCCTCACAGCCTCTGGGAAGCAAAGCATAGGCTTTGAGCTATTCCATCATCACGGCTCATAGCTTTGCTGAATCATAAAACTTCCCTCTGAAGGAAAAAGAAAAGGAACACGGGCTTCTAGGAAAGACTTCCGCAGAGGAGGCACAGAGTGTGAGGTGATGTGGTAGTGGTGTCCACTCACTGGTCTACTGTGAGGCTCATGACAACACTGTTTGCTCTATACTCTGTAACAATTATTGAACAAAATGCTTCTTGTTCCTATGAAAAGGCTTAAAAATCAGAAAAAGAGGTCTTTGGAGACCTTTGTATTTCTTCTCCATAAGTTATCGACTTGAACTCCTAACACGAAATTGATCAAGACTTTATTGCTGTGTATCCACTGTACTAGTGCATTTGTTAAACCGTAACACATCAGTTACTGTGAATGTATCAGTCCAAACAAAAATAAACACCTAGCTGTCTGCAGCTACAGCCTGGCCCCTTGGATTAAAATACCAATTGGTGGAGGGGTGTGTTTATCCACTAGTTCAGAAATATCACTAATATCAGATCATCTGGCTTTATTTGCCCAAATATCTGTTCTTACAAAAATCTCCTGATAGAATTTTTCTTTTTAAAATTTTCCTGTCATGGTCAATGGATTCAAAGCCCCAAGCATACCACTGACTATGAGATGATCACCCTATTGGCTGTTGTCAGAAAAAGCATCCAATTCAGTGATGATTTGTACAAGAGTGTGTCAGTGCTGTGTACAACACAGGGGATTGTGAGAACGATAGTTTCTAAGACTCCCACCCAGGGAAGGCTCAGGGCCGAGCTTGTTTCTGCTACAAACATGAGTTTCAGAAACACTGACATTTGGTCAGTGAGGTGGCTCTGTGGATAAAGGCACTTGCTGCCAAACCTGATGCCCCGTGCTCCATTCCCGAGACCCACATGGTAGAAGAAGAGATTCCTCAACGTTTTCCTCTGACCTTCACATGTGAGTTACGTATGCATGTGTACACTAAATAAGAAAAAAGTGATAAAAATTAAGAAATGAAGCACTTATATTGTTTGATTTATGTCCTTTGCCACTGGGAACTCAGGATTTTATCAGTTATCCATGGCCCCACACTGAGCTGATGGCAAAAATCAAGGCTGGAAACTGCATCTCATATCCAGTTCAGGGCTCCCTGTATCACTCATCACACCAGACTTTCCTGACTCTTGTCATCAACAATACAAAATAAATAAAATAAAATAAAATCATTGGAGGCAATGGCAACTGAAGTTTGTTGTAAAGGCACATACAGCTACTCCTTTACATTGCTTTTATGTAGAGAGCTACAGCTTCTAGGTATTAATAAACATATCTACCGGAGAATTTCACAGTGCTTAACTGAGTCTGGGCAATGGTGTTCAATAACAAGATGATAAATGACTCCTCTCTGAAGATCTGAGGGAGAAAGGAGATTGTAGATCTATGAATGGAATCTGTCAAACAGAGGGCCATTAGAACTTCCTGTGTGTTTCTCCTTAGAAGTAAAATTAAAAGAATCACGCAGAATCTCCCCATAACAGAGGCCTTTAAATACTGCTCTGTAATGTAAGTGAACTTTCAGGCTTGTCATGTTTGTCCACAGAACAGGGAGGAAACAAGCCAGTTGCGATCAATCGCTCAGTTAAGTCACAAAACTCACGTTCAAGATGTGGGTCATCTGACACTGAGGTCAAATATTCCCCCTGATCATTTTTAAGTTTATCAGAAAGCTGATTGTTCACTTGCCAAAATAAGCTCTCAAAGAAATAAGTGGCCTGCTGAAAGAAAGAAGTAGGAGATATTAAAATGCTTATTGGACTTACATCACAAGCACAGCACTGGAGGAGAAGGAAAGATGGAGAGAAGCGTCTTAGTTTCTTTTCCTATTGTGGTGGCAAAATACCCTGACAGAGCAACTTAAAAGAGAAAGGGCCATTTGGTCCATGACTCTAGGTTATGTTCCATCATCGCAGGAAAGTCAAGACAACAGCACCTTGAATAAACTGTTCACAATATCTTTACATGCAGGAGCAGAGAGGCATGAACTAACACATATATTCTACTAATCAGATTCTTTCCCCCACCTTTATATAGCTCAGAATCTCCTACCTAGGGAAGAGTGCCACCCAGGGTGGGCAGGTCTTCCTCCTTCAATTAATATAACCAAGATGATTCCCCACAGATAATCCCTCATTGAGACTTCATATCAGTTGATTGTAGATTTTCTCAAGTTGGTAATTAATCTAATCATCACCGTGGGTGCTACCCAAGAACATATGTTTGTCTATCTGAATGTCCAGCCCCTGTACAATTTCTTGATTCTGGTCCAAGAGTTTGTTGCTGCTGAAGAGCCAAGCCCTACTTGAATTGCATTGAAAAACATGTGCAGGTCTTCTCACAAGAACAGGAGAAACAACTCTGCCCTAAAGACAATATTTTGCTGCAGAGAAAGGATGATTAAACCGAGGAAAAATTTCATGGTGCTTTTTTTCTGAGACAGCAATGAAGAACTGTGTTCTCTGAAGTTGCTCAAAGATCCCCCAGGATATTCCAGAAGAATAATTTGTAGTAGATTAATTCTAGGGGTGAACATATCCATATATGTATAAGAACACATCTATTAAAATGAACTAATAAAATGTGTAGTGAGCAGGGCACTAAAGGCTCCCTGAGATGTTTGTGAATCCGTCTGCTATGTGCTAAGGTATCACATTTTTCCATGCCTTCTTTTTTTTGTAATCTCATCTATTTGGAAGCCCTCAGTTATTACCTCTTACTATTGGCCTGGTTGTAGTAGGTCTGAAAAAGCCAACAGCTTGAGATGAAAAATGAAATGGAAAGAATCCTTTGAGCAGGAAGTGCCAGGATAAAGACTTTGAGATCAGCAAAATTCAAAGCCCACAAAAACTGGGAAGTATTTCCTAAATGGAGAATGGAGCAATCAAATTAAGCTATTCATCAGAGATATTCCAGGGAATGTAGATGGGGTATGCAAAGTCATGTAGAAGGGAAGTACATTGAACCCCAGGCTGAAGCCAGCAGGACACACTGTACTAGGAAACAGGCTCAAGGCAATTCACTTCAGGCCCCTGATGTCCAACATATCCTGTACTTTTTGTTAATTGTATGGCCTGTGCTTTAAATATACAAAGGAAATGAACTATAATATTAATTCCTTAAGGGTAGTAATTTCTACCTATTTTGTTGCCGGGTGTACTAAAGCTTTGAAGATAGACACATGGTATGGTCTTAAATATTTCTGTGTAGTAAACAAAACCAATATGCACCCTCATCTAATAATACATATGTAATATATAATATTATATATATATATATATATATATATAATATCACTTTCCCCTTTCCTTTCTTCCCTCCAACCCTTCCCATATTTGTCTCTCACACCCTTGCAAACTGGTAGATTCTTTTTCTTTATAATTATTGTTTTACACACACACATACACAAATGCATGCAAATAACCCTCCACATCTGTTTTTTATTCCTTATGTGTATATGATTTCACAGCTGACTACTTCGTATTAGATAACCAATTAGGAGTTCACATTCTCTCAAAATAATTCTATAATTCAGATGTCTCTTTAGCTATCTTCATTATGGAGGTTTTCATGATTCAACAGCACTAGAATAACTGAAGGTACACACCTTGGACACATTTGGTACAGTATCCTTACCAACATTGCTCAAAAGTTGAAGTTGTAGTCATAACATTTTAAGGATCAGTTCATTCCACTCCACATACAGTTATGGCTAACGCGGTGTTCTGGACGTTTGCTCATTCGTTAACTTCTTTCCTTTTCTTTGTCTTCCCCTTTCCTTTTCCTCTTCCTCTTTCTTTAGCTTTGGCAGTATTGGTGTCTGGGGTCATGTGTTTCTTTGTTGTTAGGGCTTTCCTATGTGTTATGTGGTGCTGTACAAAATTGCTGATTTCAAGTCACTAGAAGCCAAGCAAAAGTTCTCCAGACTGCTCCAAAAACTCCCCAGAGTACAAAATCACTCCTGATTGAGAACCATGGGAAGAGGTAAAGTTGCCAGACTGAGATTGGGGTGGAGCCAGAAGATGTTTAAACATTCATGGTTAATTAAAAAGAATTACCAGCCAAATACTAGAATAAGCCTGCCTAATTCCTTACAACTAGCTGGGCAAGAGGCCAAGTTCAGCTGCCCCAGTTGGCAAAACAGAAAGAGGTGAGGAGATGGGGTGAGGAGCAGAAACAAGCACAGGAATGAATAAAGTTGGAGGGCAATATTTATGGATGGAAGAGTAAGTTGCAGATTAAAACTCTAGGTAACGCTGTTCCCTTTTGGCTAGATACCAAGTAATCTTGCATTGCATTGTTAGGGTATATATATCTCAACTGACTAGAGCTGCTCTCTTCTCTTTTGCTTGAAACAGTCTTTGCTGGGAAGTCTGGAACATCATAACATTGTTGGCCGTATTGTGATAATGTATCTGCTGAGAAAACATCCATTGTTAATAATAAAGGTCAAAATGAAAACAGTAATGGCCAATTTGGTAATGACTTTTATTGCCAACTTGCCCCTGTACAGACTCTTATCTAAGAGCCAAGGCACTTGGCTCATGCCTCCCTTTTAGGTAGAAACAGTGCAAGAGCCTGAGCCAACACAGATCCTTACATCCGTGGCCCTCTGGTGGGCTTATGTTTTCTGGCTTGTCCCCAAGTCACCTGAGAGCAGACCTTGACTACGTGCAGGTTGAGACAGGCAAAGCTGTGGGAAAGCCTGGGGAAGGGAAAGTCAAAAGGAAAATAGCATCTCTGAATTGTCCTGGCATTTCGTGACTGGAAGTCCAAGCTAGAAGGAACCTCATTTGCATACACCATATTAAAGGCCTGTTTACTTGAAATATCTTTTGCCCCTGTGTTCTAGGGACTGTAACTGTGGCTTGCTATCTCCTCCACCTCATTTTCTTCCACAGGGAAGAAACTGGGGCCCAGCGTGCCTCTCCCTCCACACTTAATACCAGAGTGGTGTGGACCTGCAGAATCTGTCCTTCCCCTGCCTTCGCCTGAGACCACCTTCCCACTGGCTCACTCTGCAGGAAGTACAGCTCCCACTTCCTGTTTGGAAAATGGTATGAGCACACTCCTGCCTCAGATGCTTTTTCGAGTTTCTCCTTTCTTTGTACTACTGGGAACGAATTCATTCTTGGACCTTTGTAAAGTTACTCCCAATTTCCCTGAGAACCTTCACAAATAGCTCTGCCACCACCCACCATGCTTCAGGTTCCTAATCACTCTATTTACTTCGTGCACAGTGACTAACATTTGAATACGATTATATTATTTTCCAGTTGATTGCTCTTCTCCTTCCTTAGGATATGGGTACCACAAGGACAAACAAGGCCTTTAATGCATTACTAGTTTTCCTCCTACATCTAGAGAATATCTGGCCCAGAGCAGACACTTAAAATAGGCATGTCAATGAACTTCTTTATTTCTAGCATTTTTATGTAAACAGAAAGCAGTAAAAAAAATCAGCTAACACATGAGTTTTACTACTTCAGTTTATCAGACATTCAATGGTATTACCACTTTAACTCTGCATCCTCATAGCCATGATTTCCAAATCATTAAAGAATAACTATTTAGTTATCATAAAAAGATAACTATTTAGACATATGTATTAACTATAAATAAATGTACTAGTTTTGGCTCATTTGGTTCTTATTTTATAATAACAGTGTGAGTTTTGTTGAGAAAAGTTCATGGTAAACTCAACAAGATTGAATACATAACACTGAAAAATACTTTGAAAATTTTAAGTATTCAAATACTCAAAAATACTTTTTTAAAAGGAAGATGTTGTAAACATTAAATTTTTCAGTGGTAATTACAATGAAGCCTTCTCAATTCCCTAGCATGAAAAGTTGTCTTAGGTCACATAGCGTCTTACCCATTCATTCACTTTACAAGCATTTCTTATCACACCTACTATGTGCTGGGCACTATAGTTAGAACTAGAAATTAAACAAATAAGAATCAATAATGCAGAGAGACAGCTGCCTCTCTGAGCTACTTTAGGAAGCACCTGTTCTGACAGCAGTGAAACTTTTTATCAGCCAAGTTCTGTGATTCACAGGATTCAAGGAGTGCTAGCTTTCTCCTTGTTAGACACAAGTTTGCTCTTTTCCCCAGACCCTGTATTTTAAAGTATCTGTACAGCTTCAAAATTAAGATGTATTATTCTCCACTACCACCACAAGGAGAAAACAAGTAGGGAATGCTTCTCAGATTTTGATTTATTAAAGATAAAGCCATTTGTATTTCACACCAGGGAGTATTTATACATAAATCCATTCTCATCAAGTAATTGTGGACAAAAATACCACTGGAAACAGTGGAAAGTGTCCATTAAGCAGAGATGGACTTAAGCGATGTATGCACACATTCACTCTTTGCTCTTCTTTGCTGTGGTTGCAACAGAAATCCATTCATTCCAGGAAGACTATTAGTTCTGATTTTGATTCCATCTCACCATAACCACCAGGAGGCCAGAGGCTTGGTACATTTGCTCCCTCATTGCTGACTGTTTAAATGCTCGGCATGCTTCCCATATGTGAGGCACTCCTGCTGCAGCTGGGTGGTTGGTATTTTCAGACATGGGGGTGTTCTTCCATTGCGTGTCTTTCTGTTTGGTTAAGTGTTTCTACAGCTCCTAAGAATAGTCTCATTTTCCTCATAAAACCATAGTTAACTAGACTACATGATATTTTCCTTCCTTTTTTGGCCTTGTATCTCACTTTTTCAGAAAGCCACCTCTGGATACACACAAACCAGATGTCCTTCAGCAATTTCTAATCTTTAACTATTTTTACATCCAACTTTTATCATTTCCTAGAAGTGAAGAGAAACAAAGAGGAAGAAAGTCTGGATCTCCCACAAAGTACAGTAAAATCTAAAAAGTGGCTTCCCACATATATAATTTCATGTCAACCATCAAGCAACAATTTTGGTGCAAACATTTTTAATTGAAAATTCCCATGAGAAAGAAATTGCAAACATATACATAAATTCCCTTTCATACCATGTATGAAACACCAACAAACTTTGACCTTCTGTTCACTATCAAGCAAAATTATCACTGAAATTAAATATATACACTAGTAGATTAGTATTTATGTCACTGGGAAGACCCAATACTAGACTAATCTGAAGCAAAACTATCAATTAATTCTGTGCCTTTGAATATAAAGCAACTCTCTAAATAGATTGATTAAAGTAGCACTTACTACTTCTGCCTTGAATTTCAATATGCTAGAAAAGAATATTTTTTTTAAGAATTGTTTGTTTGGAATATACTGTATTCCATTCCATATTCACATACAATACCCCTATTACAGGAATGCATGGGAAACATTCATTACTCTTTTGAGGAAATTATTTATTGTATTAATCAAATACAGTCTTTATGTCATATAAACTTATGGAATTCTGAAACTCATTTTGTTTTGTTGTTGTTTGAAAAATTTAAAGATGCCAGCGAACTTTCGTGACCACTCCAAACAATCATGCTAATGGTGTGCATTTATGAACACTCCTTTTTGCTTTGTTGGTTTTTCATCAGCTTCCTAATCAAATGCATCTTTAGCTAGCACTTCCTCTTCAAGTCATGCCAACTGGATCCCTCTAGTGCCCTGAGAGAAAGTTCACTTTCTCCCACATTATGCACAATCATCTGTTTCAGCTTACCCACAATTCATTCCTCATTAGCCTTTTCTATTTCCTGTATCTCTACTTGCTTAAAAATTTCTGAAATTTTCTCATATCTATTTAATCACAAATATCACTTTCACTCTCCCCAATATCTTATTGCATAATTTCTGAAAAGATATTCAAAGCCTCTATGTAGGGTAATGGAATATAAACTTCTTTACCCAGAAATGAAAGTCCCCTACCATGCTTTTAAATTCCCACCCATCCTTTGTAGTAGCTAGGGGTGTCAAGGTAATGATGGGGAACCCACAGAGATAGATGACCTGAGCTCCTAGAAGCTCAGGGACTCTGAACCAATGCCTAGGGTGCCTGCATGGGACTAATCTAGGCCATCTGCATGTGTGTGACAGTTGTATAGCTTGTGTAGAGGACACCAATGACTATGTCTTCTGGAGAGGCCACATAGCATTTTACCACGAGTTACCTCACTAATCAGTTTGATGTAGTCTTACAAATATTTGCATTTTTTTCATAAGAGGACCAGGAAAACTAAACACCTTAAAATTTACCCAGATCGTAGCATGCAGAATTGGGGTTGGATACAAGTCCTGGAGGAAGAGTATTGTTTTTATCAGGGTCTCAAAAAGAAAACTCAGCATCAGACACATTTGGACATGACTGAGGAGGAGGTAGGATTTGGGAGGAACTGTGGAGGAGGTCCTCATAGAGGCTACACATACAGGAAAATACACACTGGGCAGAGCTTGGGCCGCAGACTGAGGGCTAGGCTGAAGCAAGGGAATTCATGTGTTGTTATATGAGACGGGGAACATTATTAAAATTAATATACTATAACTGAAAAAAGTAAGTTTTCACAATTTTTTTTATTAATTCAATAATTGTCTGCTTCCAGAGACTTGCACTGATCCCAAGGCATCTACACTTGCTACACATGTTACAGCACATTATATTATCTGAAGCACAAAATTCTGGACCCAGCCTCATTTGCTGACATAGAGGTTGCTTGAGGACAGTTAGATTGGATCCTAGTTCCACACTCAGCCCTGCCAGAGCAGTGCTCTTTACTTGGAAAACACCCATGGAACACTCATTGAATCCACAAACTTCATTTGGACTCCATCAACCATTTTGGATATAAAAAAAAGTATATACGCTAATTTGATTTTCTTATCACTGTACTCATGCTAGATGTGACTCCTAATTTATGTGTTTGGCCCAAGGCAATACTACTCTGCACTCCTTATGAGGTATCATGCTTGGCAGAACATACCTTTTCCTGTGATGCCTGGGCAATTTTACCTCTTTAAGTATAATAGTTTGCTATTAGACCATATTGTAATACTAATAGAAAAAAACAGCTAGCCTTGCTTAGTCCCAGAGGAGAGGGTGGTTTTGAAGTTCCATAGCTTCTTTGCTCTTTAAGAAACACAGTCTAGGAACAATGTAGTGGTTCCCATCTGAAACCAGCTCAAAATTGGAAATGGAATTCTACAAATCAGCCTCACACATGCACCAAAAAGTACAGTGATCCTGCATCTGACATGCTGGGATTTCTACTTTCACACAGAAAACACTACATGCACAAAGAAGGTTGTTAACGTTACAAAACACTAATCCCCCCATTGTTCAATCATACTCCTCTTGGGTTTTATCTCCTTTGTTTTAAACCAAACAGATTGACCTTTAAACACTGAGAGAACAGCTAATTATCGCCACATCCTGATTATATGTAGCAGAAACTTGAGGAAAGAAAATGTACTAGACATGAACAAATAAACTCATCCGTGGAATTAACTTAAGAGCCACTTGATCACCTTTGCCAGAACCCACTTTCAAATACTGAATTTTAGGTCTGGGGGAAAAAACTTAAAAAAGTATATAAAACGAACAGATCGTGGGCAAAATAACTCCTCAGCCTCACGGAGGGAAGTGAGACAAGTGAATCTGTTCATCTGCTCATACTCTTTACTCACTGCACTTGGAAATACGCTGGGTATAGATAACGTCATTCACTCTTGAAGTGTAACATGATGTGGCTATTGTTTCTGGCAACCATCAGCATTGTGGGGGATCCAGGAAAGCCAAGAATCTGTCCAGGACAGGGAGACTGCTAGCTGCTGAGGAAGAACCAGGCCCTGCACACAGCCTCCTCTGCCTTCCTCTGCTCAGCACACTCAGGAGTTCGATTCATCAAGAAAATTTGTCATCTGGACTGCTGACAGCCTAAGTCCCAGCATCAAAAGGTGATCTGTGTGTTCTGTGACAAGTCACATGCCACAGGAATGATTAAGTAGGGCCTGCCAGGAAGCCCATGCTACACAATGACTTATTTGTCATCTATGCCCTATGGTCATTTGTTTTCTGAACTAGAGCAATATCGAACTTTTTTTTTTTTTCTTTTTGCATCCGTTACATGTCCCGCCCACCTCCACCTCCTCACCACTCTGACTCTCTGGAAAATTGACTAATGAATACCTTCTTTACTTTCAGTCTTTTTTTTTTTTGCACATAAGAATGAACTTGGTAAGTGGTACCTCTGGGGGCTGAACTGCCAAAACATCATGCACAGCCATTTATAATGGGAAACTTCTGCCAGGCAGTGGTTATTAACAAGTTTAGCCATTGGGCTTAAAATGTAACCCTTTAGCCTCTCCATCGGAATAGGCATGGGACTTCTATCTAAGAGGCATCAGGGTGATAAAATAAATCTAATTTCATCAAATGTTCTGAAAACTATGCTTGCTACCCGGTGCTGTGGGATAATGCCCTTGTACATTGGTTTAACAAAATGCTAATTGGCCAGACAGGAAGCATAGGCGTAAGAGACAAGGAGAATTCTGGGAAGAGGAAGGGCTGAGTCAGGAGTCACCAGCCAGACACAGAGGAAGCAAGATGACAAGGCAGAATTGAGAAAAGGTACCAAGTCACATGGCTAAACATAGATAAGGATTATGGGTTAATTTAAGTGTAAGAGCTTGTCAGTAATAAGTCTGAGCTAATGGCTGAGCAGTTATAATTAATATAAGCCTCTGTGTGTTTACTTGGGAGACACAAGTGGAAGAGAGATGTCCCGACCACGGACCAGCTGGGACACAGGAAATCTTCTGACTACAACTAGGTTATCCCCAATAATTGTATTTTATATGTTCTACAGAACATATGGGTAACTTTTCCTTTAACACTTGTTATAGCCAGCAGAAAACTATCCCTCTGTGTTAAACAACAAATTTTCATGAAAATTATTGGTATAAAAATGTCTTTTGCAAAATACAACAGAACTTATTTTCATATTAGGTTGTACGAAGCCACAATCATGTCATAGCAAATCATGTATATACTCTTCTCCTAAAACAAAAAAGGAACCTGATCACTTAATGTAAATATAAGAAGGATCTCAGTAATCCACATGTATTACAACTACTAAATAAAATAATTTAAATTTGTATTTTGCATGTATCACTTTTGAGGTAAGATGCTGAAACACCTTAAGAAATTTTTTTTATTAAGGAATTTTTTATTCATTTTACATATGAACCACAGATCCCCCTCTTTTCCCTCCTCCTGCTCCTCCAGCCTTCCCCCAAACACCCCCCCCCATTCCCTTTTCCAACAAGGTAAGGCCTCCCATGGGGAGTCAGCAGAACCTGGTACATTCAGTAGAGGCAGGTCCAAGCCTCTCCCCCTGCATCAAAGCTGTGTAAGGTGTACCACCATAGGTAGTGAGTTCCAAAAAGCCAGTTCATGCACCAGGGATGGTAGCTTGATGTGCTTAAGAGGCCTCCATACAGAAGGAAATTTTAATAACATAATAAAAACACAAAGAGGTAGGAATTAGGTAAGGAAATAATGTAAAGCAATGATAAGATTTTTTTTCCTGGATATACTAAATTTCTGTGAAATTATTG
The DNA here is from genome assembly GCF_007827085.1 of Peromyscus californicus insignis. NCBI lineage: Eukaryota > Metazoa > Chordata > Mammalia > Rodentia > Cricetidae > Peromyscus > Peromyscus californicus. The sequence goes on along the minus strand of NW_026294480.1, from coordinate 13,103,794 downwards.
AAGTCAGGCTATGCATTTCATTAGAAAATTCTTTCTTGATCATCCTAGCTACAAACTCTGTGATCCACAATGGCGACCTGCCTACATAATACACTGGGGTAATAATGGCACAAACTTTGGGATTATAACCAACCACTATCTGATTGGATTTAAGGACCACTCCATGAGATGGAACCTAGGGCTGACATTGCTCATTATGGCCAAGAACCTGAGACTAGATAGGCCATGAACCTCAGGAAATAGCAAATACTGTTGCTCTGCTAAAGGAATATGGCAATAAGATGACATCTATTAATTTTCTGCTGTACCATAGAACAAAGTCTCATTCAGTCATCATCAGAGACATTTCCTCCCACAACGAATGGGAACTGTCACAGAGACTCACAACTGGAAAATGTGCAGAAAGTGAAAGACCCTTGGAACACTCAAGTCCTAAATGAGATGTCTTCATCAAATCCTTCCCCTCAGGGCCAGATGGCTTCCTCTATTTCTTAGGTTGTTAAAAATTAGCTTGTATTATTAATTACTACAGACAAAAATAGTGAAATTGTTAAACATAGAAGGCCTCTCACAAACTAGTCTATTTGAGCATTACATGGTGGTTTTAAGACAGACTCCTAAAAAAAAGCTATATTTATTCAACTTCTGAACTCTGTTACCCCTGAATCAGCGATATTTCCAGGTCTGGTTCATTATTAATGAAGGCAGTTGGATTCTATTGTTAAAAAAAATTAAAAAGGAAATTCTTTTTAGTTTCATTAAAAAAATTCCTTGAGAATTTCATACATATACACAATGAAATACAATCATAAATATCCTATTTCCCCTTCCAACACTTCCTACTCCTAATGTCATACATTCTTTTATTTTTATTACTAAGTTAAATTAGTATTGCCCATATGTATGGGGCCATCCGCTAGAGCATTAGGAAACCCACTAGTGGCCATTCTCTCCAAGAAGAATGATTCTCCTTACTCTAGAAACTATTGGTAATGGCTCCCCAGTAAGTGGTGGGGGTGGGAGATTCCATCACTACCTGCAAAGGCTCAGGGAACATCTTGGAAGAGAGGATGTAGAGCATGTAAGAGGTGGGAGGTGGGGAGGAGCACCGTGAAATGCTGTCTTCTGGACATGACACGGCTGTGACACTCTAAGGTCACTGCAGTGATTAAGATCAAGCCAGGAAAAATCCTTGCGTCACGGTGTGTATTATCTGATTAGGGATTTCTAACTATTATCAAAGAGAATAAGCCCACAGGGCCATTAGGAGAGCCAAGGAATCTATAGAGAAGAAAAATCCACAAAACTTTGAAAGAAATTTCTCTGTACTCAAAACGTAGAAACTGTGAAATAGAACAAATGTCTTTTAAAATTATCATGCTCCTATACCTTGTGGTTCAGTAGAGTTCACGGTGCTTATCTCTTACTGGTCAGTGGACATGTGACCCCACAGTGGTACCAGTTCACGTGTTTTATTTGCTTTGTTATGCACGTGTTTGATTCTTATGGGACTTGATTTCTATTCTTTGGTATTAGAAGATGGCATGCCTTGTGGTCAAGAATATGGAATTTGAGGTGGGAGAGCTGCTTGGTGGTTAAGAGTATTGGCTTCTATTCCAGAGGACCCAAGTCCAGGCTTGAGAACTCACAGGGTGGCACCCACAACTGTGCAATTCCAGTTCCAGGGAATCCAATGCTCTTTTCAGGCTTTTGCCTGTGCTGCACATATGAAAAACACACAAAATGTCCATACATAGAACATTACCGTGAAATAAAAATTAAATAAATCTTTAAAAAACTTTAAAATGGATGTGGAATTTATAACACAAATGTGGCTAGCAATGGGACCTGACTAATATGTGTCATTGCTTTGTGTACTGTCTTTTATTTCTGTAAAATGGGTACAATACTCATACCAACTTTATGGACCTCTTGTAAGTATCAATCAAATAACATATTATGCTGCCTAAAGCAAATAATCACTGTAAGGTTCTTGTGATTAAAACCATCAATATCATTTATTATCAATAATTATTCCATAATCATATATAACTATTACCTGTTAACTAATAATGTTTCTGTCATATATAGCACAACAGTAATGCCAACTCTGCCTTAAAAATGAAGACACTCAGTATGGATATCACCTAAACAACATCACTTTTCCCAATTAACATTTATTGTGAGTTTATAAGTTTAGTGCAGCTTTTTAATATCATACTCTTTTCTTTTTCCTTTTAAAGTAAGTAGAGTCTAGAAAAAAAAGCTAATAGCAGTAATTTTACCTGTAATTATTTTTGACCATTAATCATAAAAAGGAAATAGTCACTGTATTGATGGGTCTGTAGGAAGTAACAAGAACAAAAGGCCTTTGGAGGACAGCTACCCCAGCAAAAATTTTCTGCTGCTGTAAAAAGAAAAGCAGGATGCTATGTCACTGACAACCTTAATTTCAGAAACAGTAAAGAGAACTTTTGAAACTTGACACATCACAGCAGCAGCCATACTCCACGTGGAAATGGCATAAGAAGAAAACTCAAAGACATTGTTGTCATTCCTTGCTTGTTATTTACAACGAGTAAAACGATACTTAACTATGTATATTCTAATTAGCATTTCAGTGAATTTTATCAATTTATTCCATAGAGGTTACAAATTAGATTCATGCATGCATTGCACTTTGTAGTCCTCCGAGACACTAACAGATCACTTATCATCCAATCTTTAATTACAAAAGTTAAAAAAAATTCAGTGATGTAAGAGGCAAACCATTGTGCTCCTTCAGGAAGGGATTCAAGAAATGCTTAGTTCACGCTGTGTTGAAATGGCACCAGCATGGAAAGTCAGGGAATATGATTTTGGCCCAAGTACTTAAATAATTTAGCCTCCCTTTCTTTAACTCCCCAAAAGAAAACAAATTATCCCTAGCTTAGGAACACATTATAAGGGTAACATGCGATGTTTATAAATGCCTTTGAACTGAAAATATTATAAGAAGTAGAATTACATTTCACGGTTGACCTTCATTTACTTACAAGAAGACATGTGAGCAGAGACATTGAGGAAAAGCTAGCAGAGACATTTCCTCAAGGATTAAAGGCAACAGTGTGGACCAAAGTCAAATTTCCACTTTACCGTTATTCCTCTATTAATTTCTCTATGCCTCAGGTTCTTCACCTGAAAAAGTGGGAAATGAACTTTTCTCTTCACTTTTCCCCTTTTATTGGAAATAGATTATTTTCTCATATAATACAATATTTTTAAAATTTCAAATGTCCGGATTTTGATAAAGACCACAGGGACAATGCACGTGCACATGCACATACACACACACATGCAATACGGATGCTCACAGGTGCACATGCACATGTATACATGCATATACATACAAACACATGTATGCATATACATATACACACATATACACCTATATATACACATAAACACACACAAACACACAATGCATGCATAAACACACACATACAGACATATAAACACACATGCACAGATACACACATACCCCCCATACAAAGGGAAAAATATTTATCAATGATAATTGTCTAAAATCATGACCCAAATGTAAATATGCTAGAAGAAAAGATTTAAAAATCTATGTTACAGATGGCTAAAGAACCAAAGGGATGTTGGGAATCATTTTAGGCAAACTATATGAGCACAATGAATATCAAATAAGAAAAAAATAAAGAACTTTTTCAGAAGACACAAAGAAATTCTGGAGTTAAAAACTACAGTAAATGGAATAAAAACTATAGTAGAGGTATTTGCTATATTATGGATGTGATATCAGTGTGCACAAGAGTCCACAGTGAGGTCTTGATCCCCCACATGTCACTCTGGGAAGTAGTGACAACTTTGGGAAGTGGCATATTATGGAAATCATTAGGTATCAGAAATAAAAATGAAAATTACGAAGTAGACAGATCCCAAGATTGTGACCTTTGGAAATAATCCAGCGCACCAACACACACATTGTGTGATCACAGAGAGCAAGGTAGAGAGAAGAAAGTAGTTAAAATATTTAAGACAATTATGTCTGCAAACCTCCCCCATTTTAGGGGGAAAAATAGTGTTAACATCCAAGAACCACAAAAACCTCCAAGCCAGATAAATTTAAAGTGACCCACATCATGATTCATTATAAACCAAACTTTCAAAAACAAAGAAGCAACTTGTCACATTCGAGAACCCTTAAGGTATTGCCACCAGTTTCATCAACAGAAACCTTGGTGACCAGGAGGCAACTGCCTGGTACTACATAGTTCTCAATGAAAAAATAATATCGTCAACCAGGACTCCTGTCTAGTAAATGTTACAAACAGGGAGAGAGTAATTATGAAATTCACAGGAGAAACCAAGGTTGAATGAGTTTATTTCAGTAGACCAGCTCTTTATGGGGGATGGGGGAATTTTTCAGCAGCAGTGATAGAACAAATGGAAATGAAAAGAATTCAGAGCAGTGGGAAGAAATCGAAGACTTGAATAAAGCAGCAATGGACTGCAAGACCACATTCTGTCATGTATATAGTTTAAGAAATGAAAACATTTTAGATAACTGTTAGTTCATATTTTGTGGCACAATTAAATAGCAGGATAGCTTTGTGCCATCTATAACCAGGGCTGACAGCCATGGCTGTAGTAGAGAAGAGAGGGAGATAGAGGAAATAAACTAGAGGAGACAGATAGGAGGGAAAAAAGAGAGAAAGGAGGGGAAGGCATGGGAGGGAAGGAGAAAAGAGGAGAGGGCAAAAGTGTTAGGCAGGTTGTGCTGATATTGGAGTCTCTGTACATAATTCTGAATAGAAAATGATAGAGTCACAACAGAGAACAACAAAAAAAATTTAAAAGTATTACTATACAAACACAATGTACTACGGATCTACAACAAATAAAAAAGAAAGGAAGGAAGGAAGGAAGGCCCAGAGCAGGCATGTTGGTTCTTGAAGATACATTTTTAAATGATTTCTTGTATGGTATGTATGTATGTACGTACGTATGTATGTATGTATGTATGTATGTATGTATGTATGTATGTATTCATTCATTCATTTACTGTGTATGTGTGTGTGCGTGCATGCACGCGCATGTGTATGTGTGTGTGTGTGTGTGTGTGTGTGTGTACATGCATGAAAATACTTCAACATGCCATGTTGGTTCTTGAAGATCCATTTTTTAAATGGTTTCTTGCATTTATCTATCTATCTATCTATCTATCTATCTGTCTGTCTATCTATCTATCTATCTCTATTTATTTATTTATTTATTTATTTATTTATTTATTTGGTGTATGTGTGTGTGTGTGTGTGTGTGTGTGTGTGTGTGTGTACATGCATGAAAATACTTCAACATGCCATGGTACATATACAGAGATCAGAAGACAACTTGCATAATAGATTTTCTCTTTCTACTGTCTGGGTTCCAGAGACTGGATTTATCTTCAGGCTTGAAGTCCAACATCTTTACCACCAAGCCATCACTGACCTCACTTTCGAGGCAAAATATGGTGATCCCTGCTCTGTTTATGAATAAACCTCATTTATGAATATACATGTATACACACATATATAAGCATCCCCATAAAAGAAACTAAAAATATACTGACATCTATTATTTTTGCCTATATATTGAATATTCTGACCAGAGTAAAAGCAAAAAATAAAATCTATGAGATGAATTACTGATGGTAATAAAAGTTTGGCAAAATAAAAGTAAGATCAATCTTCATAAAACACAAATATCTTTCCAAACACTAATATATTTTAAAAAATCTTTTTGGAAAAAAAAGGAAATTTTCTTCAGTAAAATAAGCCAGTCTCCAAAACATTGCATAGATTACTATCCCATTTTACAGACTCTGAAATGGAGAAATCAATGTATGGGGACTGCCAGTGAATTGGTAGGTTCTTGGAGCTTAGAACATGGAATTTTAAGGAAACTTGGGGCAGGGGCAGTAGGGAACATTTCGGGGTGACATGAATTCTCTTTGCTTTGACTGCAGTGACAGTTCTAGGTGTGTATACATTTGTCGAAATTCATCCAATTGTACATTTAAGTTTGTTTTATCCAACTGTTTGTAAATTATACTTTGACAAAATTAACTTTAAAAGAAAATGAAAGCAAGATAGAAAAGGTCTATTTTTGCAACTGAAAACAAAAGGCTTAAATATCTAAAATCTCTTAAATAGTATAACATTATATTAGTGATAAAAGATAATTATGTAGAGAAACATAAAATTCATGTGAAAAATCAACACCACAATACAAGGATTAGATGAAATTCTATTTAGAATCCCAGGAAGACTTGTAATTATAAAAACCATAGCTCCAAGAAATACCTCAATACCAAATAGCAGGTTGTTTCTGGAAGAAACTGTGAGATGATTTCTGGCATCTAGATGCATGATAATACTGTGTCATTTAAAACACTGCACTCTGTCAATTAAAACACTGCACAGAATTCGCTCCTCCTATCATGTGGGTTCTGGGATTGAACCCTGGTCATCAGGTTTGGCAGTAAGCTCCTTTACAACGGAGCTTATCTTGCTAGCCCCTAAGTTATAAAAAAGAAGCTTAAAAGCTCATCATGGTCCAATGACTTTAGTACACTTTCACCACATATTCTTTAGGTTACATATGCGCTTTGGATCTCTAATGGAACAGCACATAGGCTATGCTGCTATACATCTCAGTTTAGCTCTGAGTTCTTGCTTTCATGCCAGTAAATTCCAACTGGCAGCTATGGCAGTATTTACTTCACAGAGACTGGCTAAACCATAGGGCTTTGTCAACTGTTTCATAGATTTTTGCAAACACAACAGAATCATGGAGAATCTGTTAACAATACTGCAAGAGCTTAAAATGCGTCATGCTTACACATCTACAGACATTATGTGGTGAACAGAATGAAAGAATTGAGAACGCACTCTACCTGTGTTAAACACTGATTGTCTGACTCAACAAAGGAGTCACTGATAGGACTAACAAAAGATGAATTTCTAACACACGTTGGTATCCCTTGACTTCTCTCTTAGCTGGGCTAACAACGACAAATTCTATGCAATACTCCTACTATATTTACTCATCAGCTGCAAACAGACATTGGCTTCCATCCCAAGATTCAGCAAAAGCCAACAAAAGGACTCTGTGATAATCAGTTATATAAAATAAATAGTTGCTATTTATAATATATAATATAAAGTATTATACAAATACATAACATTAACACCCCTATTTCCTTCTATTTGTTGTTTTCTATCATATAAAATAAATTATCTCTTCCTCTGTCAGCCAACAACTAAGTTGTTTTAAGATTTGAGTTTTTTTTAGTAATGCTATAAGCATATTTCTATCTGTTTCTTTTTGTGCATATGAACAAGAGGTCAAGGGAGTGTGTTCATCTGGCCTCTGTACGGTGTTCTAGTTCACACTCAGGTCCCAGGATGTCTTGTCCATATGACTGCTAGGTAAACTCCAGAGAGTAGGTGACTATCTTCTCCTGAGTCTATCCGCCATGTAGCCAATGATGATATTACTGGCGAATCTCTGCAAGTCTAGTGCAAGGACAAGTGTTTGAGGGTGCTGAGGATGGAAGCAGGACATCCAGCCTGTGATGGATGTGAGTCTGCTGATGGCATAGGACAGGGCAGGGAGCAGGGAAGGAAGCAACAGGATGCCAAGAAGGACAGAATTCTAAATTCAAACCTGGCCTGTCATGTTGTTGTAGTTGTGTTTGTAACTGTTTCACAGATTTTGCAAACATAAGAGTATCATGGAAAATATGTTAACAATACAGCAAGAGTTTAAAATGTGTCATGCCATGCCATGGTGAACAGTATGCAAGAATTGAGAACACAGTCTACCTGTATTAGAAATTCAAAAATACATAATAAATCTGAAATAAATGTAAATGAGCCAACTAAAGATAAATGAGTCTCAGTTTGAAGTCTCAGTGTGGGCTTTTCAGCCTACTACTAAATTTTTTCCTAGTAAAAAAGAATATTTCTCAAACAGAATTAAAGAAATGTTCCAAATATCAGCCAAATACATGTTCCGGCAGCACCTGAAGTTACAGTGACAGGAAGTCATTATCTACCCTGAGAAATATGCCTTGAAAACAGTACTGGAGGGTCAAAACGTTAATGTAGTTATTTACAATAGTTTCCATGATTATATGAGAAGAAAGAAAACGCATGCAATATAAAATATTTTTGAGAAGTTTAACTAAAAAGAATTGCTAAGAAATGACATGGTTGGAAGATAACAGTTTTGAAAGTCAAAGAAGGGGGTCTTGCTTCGTTAAAGGTTGGGGTGTGTCTAGCATCATTGTGGGGCTAGCATGGCCGAGACAGAGTAAGAGTAGAGACAAGAGGAAAAGAAACCAGGACTGCAGGTGCTGGACCAGAATATGAATGACTTCCTTGGAAATGCAAATGACAAGTCCAACAATGATTGATGGCTTCCTTTAGATTTTGTTCCTTGTTTGCTATGCACAGAAGAAAGGGGTTTCCTAAATCTCACTGAGGAACTTGACTTTAGATATAATTCTGCATAATAGGATTTCTTTTTTAATCAATTTCTACATCCATGGCTTGCTTAAAATCAGTTTCAAAGAAATTTAGAAGACTGTTTCATTTGATGGGATAGAATTTATACTAAAGACTAAATCTTTGAAAGTCTAAGGCATAGGCTATAAATAAGGAGTGCAATAAAAATTAATGCAGACCACATAATATAAAAAATAATGATCGTTAAATTAGTGTGTGAATGAGTAGTATATGCTCCTCTTCAATCAAACAGTTACAAATTCCATATGGGAAATCATATCAGAAACTTACAATGGCAAATTTGAAGCATAAAATTCTCTAGAATAAAAGGCAGATGTTACTATCTACAGGGAAAACTGAACCAAGAATGGGTACAATTTAGCAGAGGAAGGAAATAATGCATAAAAGCGTTTTATATTTTTCATACCCATTCCTCACTTGACCCATTCACACCATTAACAATTTGCAATTGTTCTACATTTGTCATCTGACATGTTATACTCTAATAACTGTGATACCATCACATAAAACATTTTAGTACAGCAGTTTGAGTGGAAACAACTAAAAATAGATGGTAGCTGGTGATGTCATTCATTGTCCCAATGTTGGCAAGCCAGGTCCAAAATGGTACATCCCAGGATAAGAGTGATATGCTGCCTACAGCACAAAGAAGTTGTTTGGTACATTAAAACTAAAATGTATATTGTTGTCCAAATGACCTCAGATATTGAAGATCACTGGATTTATAAAGTGAGAGATGAATAAAATTAAAAAGACATATATGTAAAGCCAAATTTGCAATTTAAAACACAAAGTTTTAATAAATTATTAAGTGTTTTTTTTTAACCTTCATATCAAATACATGTGTTTTCAAGAGCTCATAATAGAAACAGAGCATTTAATCAGGCATGATATGGTTTTTAAGATCATTTTACAAATGGATGAATGCTGATGAGTTTATTCTCCCATTCAAGGTAGCTATAATCAAACCTTAACCCTTATAATGCAGACCTTTTTAGTGGGTTCTCTGATTTACCCTCAGTTCTTTCTACTGCCATCTCCCATGTAACTCTAAAAATAATATTTTCAGAGAAAATTCCAATGGAAGAGCATAAGGAAAATGTCCTGGGGGTACCACAGTGTGGGTACACTTGAAAGATAACACTAATAATCATGATTGCTAATAAACGACAGGTTTTTGTCTGTTTCATGGTTTATTGAAAATGTCCTATTTTATACACAGTAATCCAACCAAGATTGCAAATGCAGATTCGCAGGCATTTGTGGCTATTCCTTTTAATGAGTTCAGAAAACAGCCCAAAGCCTGGAACAGAACCAGTGATCATGCTTGGACAAAGACGAGGCAGCAGCTACGAAAGCTGAGGAGGCCCCAAAAGCTTGCTGTAGCAGAATCTCTGCCAGTGGGGGTGTGCCTGCTACAATCTGTTACCTTGGAATCACCCCCAACTGTTCTCCCCAACTTCCATGGACTCAACCGAAGTCTTCCTTGATCCTGAGCCTGAAGCAAAATGAACTGGCATGACAGCCATCATCCCAACAGGATGCAGGATACCTGACTTGCTGATGGTGCAGGTTTCACATGACAAATTACTCTGGGAAATTTTAGAGTGCTCAAAAACAAAAACAAAACAAAACAAAACCCTTAAAGGGCTTTCTAATACCTTTAGTCAATCTCCCCAAGACTTTACAATATAAATATATTCATAAAAAACATAACTGACTGGCTATTTAGAAAATGCAATTAGAATTGTCATCTTGAAAGGAATACTGGTCTGGTTGTGTTTCTGCATGCAACCTGCCACGATTCCTTCTTTCTTTTTTTTTTTTTTTTAAGGTATTTTCTCTTTATTTATGTGTGTGAGGGTTCTTATGTTGCAGGATGCAGTACAGTGGAGGAGTGGAGACCACTCTCTACTGCCAGGCTGACCACTTAGTTGTAAACCTTCCCTTGTCTGTAAAACATGACAGTAACTCTCACTTTAACATCTTTATGGTCATATCTGACAATCACTTAGCGTATTATCTGAAGTATCTTCTGTGTTCAGTAAAGGTTATTCATGATTTTTATTGATCAGTTTTTCAGCTAAAAGGAAAACTAATATGGAATTACAATGTAGAATGACAAGAGGAAAATTATTTAATTTTCTGAGAAAAAGATTTTTCATGTAAGACTAAGGGACATCTAAGGCACCAAGCCTGAACTGGTTATTGTTTTCAAAAATAAGAAAAAAAAATGAGTAAGTGAAATTCCACCCAAAAGATGTCTGCAGACGTTCTGCTGTCCTTTGGAGGAACTTTGTGTTTTTAAACCCGAAACTGTTAGGCACGAGAACAACCGCACTGCCCAGAACAAGCTGTGTGAGACAGTTCCTGAGCAGTCAGTAAGGACGTGGCTTGAACTTGCCCTTCCACTCTGGACAGGTCTCCATGACTAAAATCTGCTGCACCACAGCAAAGTGGACGCATGTGCTTGGATAGAAGCTGAATCTTATCTTTGGGTGAAGGCCACAAATGAAAGGGGTTTGGGGCACCTGATAAAATTATGCAGCTTTTGTGTCCAGTCTTTTCATGACCATCCCCACCTCGAAGTCTTTGTCAGTTCAGATCCTGTCTCCCTAATGTAACGTTCATGAAACCTTCAGGACATTTTAATTCTTAAAGGAGAAAAGGGTCATTTCTGTTTTCTCAGTGCTGCAGAATTGCACTGATGATATTTATTTTAAACACCACGTGTTTTTCCCTCAGCGGAACAGCCTGCTATTGTTACAGCTGAAAGCAATAACTTCCAAACTAGGAAATATTTCCAAATCAAAAACTTGGGATGATTGTGTGGCCTGGATGCCTGGCTATACTATTATTTTTTCATACCATACAGGCTCAGCATCCCTTAAAAGGTCAACATGTCTGAAGGCACGGTTGTTTAGAAAGTCTTCGGCAGCCCTTACTGCAATATCAAAATGTCCAAATCTTATCAATATTAAATCGTATCATGTGCTTTAGTAGTTTGGAGATTTTCTACTTCAGTGTATCGGAAGCCTAAGAAATATCCAAACGAAAGCCAAAGCCACTGACCCTTTTAAATTTGTTATCATTTCCCCTCTAGTTTCTATTATGGAAAAAATGACAAGCCTACAGAACAATGGCAAGGAAGTTCAATGATACATGCATACTGAGATTCACTAGTTATTATCATTTTACTGTATTGGCTATAAAGAGAAATTCATTTATATATAAAGTCATCCATAGATACCTATGGGGAATTCAATGCAAGAACCCAAATCTGTGGATAACAAGATTTACAGTCTCCTATATATTTTAAATTATATCTAGATTATTTATAATATCCAACACCATTCAAATGCTCTAAGTCATTGCTGCATTATATTGATTAGGTAATGATGACAAGGATAGTCACATATTAAAGAGTATTTTAGGGCCTGCATGGTCAGGTAAATACACTTGCTGCTAAGACTAATGGCCCTAGTCTGATATGTAGAACCCATAACATAGGAAGAACTGACCCCTGCAAGTCATCCTCTGGCCTCCACTTGCATACTGAAGCATGATCCCCCAGGCCCAATAAAGAAAAAGATGTATATTTATTATCTGTGCTTAGTTGATTGTGGGGCTATGGAAGTCTCTGATAGGGATGGCCAAGTGTATATATCAGCAGTTCTCAAACTGTGGGTCTCAACCCCCATAGGAGCCACAAATCAGATATTTACATTATAATTCATAATGGTGGCAAAATTACAGCTATGAAGTAGCAATGAAATAATTCTATGGTTGGGGGTCACCACAACCTGAGAACTGTATTAAAGGGTCATATTAGGAGGTTGAGGACCAATGGTCTATATGGTTTTTCCTGTAAAGAAGCTAGCACATGTGCATGGACTCTTATTCTGAATTATTTGAGATATTTTTAATCTCACATTTCTGAGAGTTTTTAATTTTACTTTTGAAATCAATATAAGTAGAACATCTCTCCTTTCTCTTTCCTCCCTCCAAACTCTCCAATATACCCCTCCATGATTTCCTTCAAATTCATGTCCTCATTTTTCACTGTTATTGCATGTATATGTATATATACATACATACACACACACACACACACACACACACACACACACACACACACACACACACACATATATATATATAGCCAGGCAGAAGGTGTAGGTGGGGCAACCAAATTAAGAATGCTAGGAAGAGGAAGGGCAGAGTCAGGAGTCGCCAGCCAGATGTAGAGGAAGCAAGATGAGAATGTTGTACTGAGAAAAGATACCAAGCCACATGGCTAAACACAGATAAGAATTATGGGTTAAGTGTAAGAGCTAGTTAGTAATAAGCCTGAGCTACTGGCTGAGAAATTGTACTTGATATAAGCCTCTGTGTGGTAATTTGAGAAGCAGCTGCTGGGTATTTGGGAGTTGCTGGTGGGACAGATATGTCTGCCTACAATATGGTATTTGTATATATATTTTAAGAGCTGACCATTTGGCAATATACTCGGGTGATCTTTCCTTCCACTATCAGCTTTTCTCAGTTGCATGCAGTTCTTCGTTTAGAGTTGAGGTCTTAGGGGCTTTTCCCCATTCACTGTGGTACATGCGTTGGTGTTGTCCTTGTTTAGCTCACATTTTAGCAGTCATGAATTTTTTAAAATACATTAGCATATAGTATCTACAAAGGACATAACCCACAGCTCATCGTATATTCTTTACAGAAAATTTTATGATTCAATAGGATTTTTTACTATAAAATTCAGATTTAAACTTCTCTTCTTGACTCTATTTTACATATATGTCTGGAATCCAATCCAGGATTCTTTTTTATAGAACACCAACACACTCTTTTCTTCATCTATGACACTGAGAACTTTTTTTTTTTACGGAGTCCAAGGCTGTCATTTTGCACAATGCTCCTCTTCATAGAATTGTGTGATTTATCACACTGACATTTGGGGAAAACAAGTCTGGAAGTAGGCAGCAGAGAATGACATTATGCAACAATGCTTTAGGTTTATTTTAGTTCAGTGATTTAGACTTCCCTGTTTTTCTCATTCATTCTAAGTGCAGTGTGCAAGAGTCAGGTGAGCATTGTAAGTTCAGTTTCTTATTTTTAAACTGTGACCAGTGTTCTGAAATACTTCTGGGTCTGAGAAGGAGCAACTTCATCGATAAATCATAACAGCTCTTCCTGTGAAGTGGACTCTGAGAGACTATTTAGTACAGAAAAGGCTTAGGCTCTCAGAGTCTCTGCACTGAACTGAAAATCCTCAGTGATGGGATCTCCATGGAATTTCTCTTTCATACCTGTTTGGTGAGTAGAAGTATACACCACCCTGGCAGGCAACTGGAGCATCCTAAGAGATTGAAAACACAATGCAAGAGTTTAAGGGAGTTACAGCTAAACATAATCCTCAGGGAAAATTATACTTACCAGGGTGGGAAAATGCATGGAGTCCCTGTTGGCAGATTTTTTGAGACACAATTAAATCATGTAAGAAGACTCTGTGTCTTTAAAAGTAATAAATCTCTACTCATGCTACTGTTCAGCCAGCTAAGCCTAATTGGTAAGTTTCAGGCCAGCAAGAGAGAGAGATCTTATCTCAAAGACAGGTTGATTGCACCTAAGGAATAATATCCAAAGTTGTCCTTTGGCCTTCTCAGGTGTGTGTGCATATGTGCATATAAAAAATAAACTAGAAAATAGTTATCAAGTATAACCTATAAACAAACTCTATCTCAGTTTGTGAATATGAGGTTCTATAATTTAGGATATGTATCATATCTTCTAAATGGCAAGGCTTTACATAACATTAAGTAAACCACAAATAATGTGCAAGATATTAGGATAAACAGAAAAGGAAAAAAAAATGGTGACCTAGGTGTAGCTGGAAGTTTCTCTGGTTCCATCTGGCCCTGTGGTCCCACAGCCACTTATAAAATAATCACTCAGAGGCTTAATGTTAATTACAAACTGTATGGCCTATGGCTTCTTGCTTTTGCTAGCTAACTCGTGTAACTTAATTCAACTCATTACTATTAATCAATTAACACAAACTCAAACAATGATAATAAAAAACATCAATTAATTGACAGCTGTGGAAGGTAGAAGTCATAAAACAAAGGCATCAACAGGACTTCAGAAAGCTCCAGAGAGAATCACTTCTTCTATCTGTTGAGTTCCTAAGGTCCCTGCCTGCCTTAGATGATGGCACCTTCTCTGTACTCAGAACTACCCTTTACAATCTTTTTGCTTTCACCTCTGCCCTCACGATTCTTTCTGCAGTTATTTCTCCACCGGCCTTGACCTTCTTGCTTCTCATGTAAGACTGTCAATTTCTGAATCCATAAAGAGGATCGAGAATGATCTCCACATCTCCAAGACATTTCCTTGGTCATGCCTGTAAAGCTCTTCAGTGCTCCTTAACATAACCACCAGTTCTAAAAAAGAGGATGGATCTGTCTTTAAAGAGTATCATTAGATCAAAACACATTCTCTCAGAATAAAGGATTATGAACAATGGCACCAAGAGCAGTAAATACAATCTAATCTAAGATAATCTTATCATTCACCAAAACATTCTCTAGTTTCTTAATTATTCCTTCTCCAATGTGTCCCTATAAACAACCTCCTTTGTTTGTTTGTTTTTGTTTGTTTGTTTGTTTTTTGTTTTATGGGGTTTTTTTTGTTTTTTGTTTTTTGCTTTTTTTTTTTGGTTTTTCGAGACAGGGTTTCTCTGTGTAGCTTTGCGCCTTTCCTGGGACTCACTTGGTAGCCCAGGCTGGCCTCGAACTCCGCCTGGCTCTGCCTCTGGAGTGCTGGGATTAAAGGCGTGCGCCACCACCGCCCGGCTTGTTTTTTGTTTTTTGAGACAGGGTTTCTCTGTGTAGCTTTGCGCCTTTCCTGGATCTCGCTCTGTAGACCAGGCTGGCCTTGAACTCACAAAGATCCGCCTGCCTTTGCCTCCCAAGTGCTGGGATTAAAGGCATGCGGCACCACTGCCCAGCAATGACCTTGTTTGTACTAATGTGTGCTGTTATCTCAGAAGATGACACAGACATATTAGAGCCTTAAATTTGGCTTTCACATTTCTTCATTCAAGTGCCACTAAAATTTGAATATAACAACATCTTGAAAAATTTTGACAACAAAAGTACTATACTGTGGGATGGTCTGTATGTCAAATCTGTTGCTCTGATTGATCAATAAATAAAACACTGATTGGCCAGTGGCCAGGCAGGAAGTATAGGCGGGACTAACAGAGAGGAGAAAAAAAAGCCCAGGAAGGTGGAAGGAGTCACCGCCAGCCGCCACCAGGACAAACAGCATGTGAAGATGCCAGTAAGCCATGAGCCACGTGGCAAGGTATAGATTTATGGAATGGATTAATTTAAGCTATAAGAACAGTTAGCAAGAAGCCTTCCATGGCCATGCAGTTCGTAAGCAATGTAAGTCTCTGTGTTTACTTGGTCGGGTCTGAGCAGCTGTGGGACTGGCGGGTGACAGAGATTTGTCCTGACTGTGGGCCAGACAGGAAAACTCTAGCTACAGTACTATGTTGGTATGGTTCTCATTCTAATATATAGGACAAAGAGCTTACACTTACATGTGACTATAATGAGTATAAAGAAGAAATGCCATCAATATGGTAGGGCACAACTGTAGGAGTGCTTCCATGAAGAGAGCTGTGGGGAAGCTTTAAGTAGTGGTTACATTTGTCAAGGGTTTGGGTGAAAAGCATAAGATGGGGAATATGTGTGGGGATTCAGTTGGGAGACAGTCCCATGTGCTAGCTTGGTTTTATTATGTGACAAAAGTAACAAGTGAAAAATTTGAAATTCTGGATCAGAGGATTTAGGCAACTTATACATTCTGAAGGGTTTTTGATCAGAAGAGGATGCTGAGGTAAAGCCATGCTGGGAAAATATTACTCTGGCTGAAATTCAGAAGAAAGAGGGAGTATGTTTCCTGTTCTCCATACTTATTTCCATCCTAAACACAGCAGCTTCAACAGCCCATTCTTTTCTTCCTCTTACTTTCATGTTTTATTTTCTATAGCTACCAATGCATGACCTCTTAGCTCCAGGGCAGGGAAAGACTGCAACAAAATAAAATAAACAAAACCCCACAAAACAGCATGTCTCCCCAGAGTTTGCCTCCTAACGGGGGAGTGAGGAACACTGAATGAAAGTTCTAAGGTTTCATATGGTAATATCCCTATGGAAAATTTAACAAGAACATATGTATGCACACATGTGCCTGCTGACTTAAGATAGCCTCAATGTGGGTGAAGATTAAAAAAAAAAAAGAGGAAACAAGTCATGGGAAGAGCTGTGTTCCACCCGGAGAGATCTGCAAACACAAAGGTCTTGATGTAGCAACAACCCCAGTGTACTCTGGGAGATGCAATGAGGTGAGAATGAGAAGAATAAAGAGCCTAGTGTCAGAGAGGGTGTGTGTGTGTGTGTGTGTGTGTGTGTATAAAATACACACATAACTTGAGTGGGGTTATTAAGAGGGACAGTCTCTCTACAGGTGATCACAAAGGTCTTCAAACAAGCCAGGCTCTCTCTGTTCACTCTCACATGCCTTCTGTCATGTGAAGCCATGGTACATGTCTCACTTTGTCATTCTGCCCTCCCACCATGTGTGAATAAAGCAAGAAGGCACCATATAAGTTACAGGCCAACATTCACACAGTGAATCCACTATGTGCTGTTGGCCTGTAATTTATATGATGGGATTGACTACTTGGGATTCTCCATAATCCTGAACTAGGAGGAGGTTAGTGAGGGTGTGTGTGTGTGTGTGTGTGTGTGTGTGTGTGTGTGTGTGTGTGTAATATATTTCTATCTCAAAATTTTATTTTCTCAGAAAAAATGGACTAAGAAGTTGTGGTAATAATCTAGCTGAGAGATGAGTTCAGAGTGTTAGCAACATAGAAAACAAGAAGCCTGAGTAAATACACGCTTGTATGTTTTAGGACATTACAATGTCTCAACTTCTCAACTATACTAAAACCTCCATGTTAGGGAGGCTTGTATCTTATGTGTCCCCAGGGACTTGTTCAGGTTGGACCTTGGATCTTAGAGAGAACAAGGACTTGATTTGGATCAGGTTCTTAATGGCTGGATACAGAACAACTGAGCAGCATCCAGAGACCAACTGTAGCCTTGCGACTGAGTCCAGAAATCTTTCCATTTGCATCCATGACCAACTATGTGACAAAACATTTTCTGGGACAAGTCCCAATCTTCTCCACTTGCCAAAAGCCCTCTAGCACATCATTTTATTGCTGTAACTTTAGCTGTATTCAAATATTCCAAGACTGTATTATTAAGCACTGAGTAATTTTTTTTACTTAACATGCTCTTTTGGTTTGAACACAAATAAACAAATCCCAAAGACAAAGACGTAACTTGCAGAATTCACAAAAATAGAAGAGAGAGTAAAAGCATATTGGGTCTTTGGCTCTGGTTTCATTAAAGAAAAGGGAAACTGTGATTCTTTTGTTCTCATGATGATGGCTCAAAGATTTTCATATGTTTAGGGGATGTGATAACTGACTGTTCATTCCTAAAAGAACAGCAAGGAGATTCTGTGCCATGGTGATGCCCATCAATGTGTCTTTTGGTGTCAGTAGACAAGCATCAGCATTCAGATTCAGAGCCTTCGTCCCAGAAACTGTGACTCCTTCCTACAGCTACTCAGAGCTCATTGGGATTACCAGATTTTCAGGTAAAGAACTTGGTTCTGCACCTGCTAAGACTCAGCATATCTGGTTTTCATTCAGCAGCAAACCCTGTGTTGCATTTGTATGCCTCTGTTCCATTAGCAGAGAAATGGGAAGCAGGTGAGAGGCATGATTCCTTTCCATCTCTAAAGCTGGGACTACTTGAAAAGCAGGGAGCAGAGAACTGTGGGGAAGAAAAGGCAGTCCTGGGATTCATCTTCACAGTCAGGTTGCTATGCTTTCAAACAGGCAACATGGAAGCCACACCGTCTATGATCTGACACCACTCCAACCCTGTTGGCATGAAAAGATTTAAAACTCAGGGAGAAACAGTGAAAAGAAAAGCATTTGAAGACTCACAGGAAATCCATTTTCATTATTTGACCTAGAAATATAAGTAAAATTATTTGTCAGCCACCTAACCAAGAGACCAAGACTAAGCAATAAGAAGGAAAGAAAGCAGGTGACATCATATAGATGGAACTAAAGTGAAGGCCAACAGGAGAGGAAATGATGGTGAGGAAGGATAGGAGTTTGGGGAGTTTGGGGAGGTAGGGGACCCATGCATAAACAAAGCCCCTCTCTATTCTTGGCCGTCACATGTCCTCCAAGGGGCCAAAGCAAGATCTACAATGCAGGGAACACACCTAGTGCTTCAGAAGCTGTGAGGTGACTGGGGTATAAGATGAGGAGGCAGTTTGGGTGAGTGTTCCCAAAATGAGTTCGCTAAGGGACTGTCTTTCTTGCTTGTTCACTGCAGTACTTGCTGGAGGTGACTGTGGGATTACCACTTGAATGCAGGGCTTTAAAGGCAGAGTAGACTCTAATTTGACCTTTGGAAATCAGAAGGAAATAGAGTCCAAATCTATGAGGAGAGCAGACAGTGACAGTCTCTTTTGTGGTAAGCAAATGATCTCTCACTTTCACTGAGAGATATACCCAGCCTGTAAGTAGAAACAATTTCTAAGGATCCAAATAATAGGTTTATTGACAGAGGCTCTAGACAATCAGGAACCAGCCTGCCTTCTCATGGATGTTTGGTGTTTGGGGCATGATTTTCTATAATTCATCATTACATTTCAGCTTTCAAGGACTCTGCTATTTATTAGATTTTAAAGATCTTTCTGGTGACATACTCCCTATAAGATCCCTGCCTCGATCTGGAGCACATCCATCGTTTCTGACTTGGATACATCTGTGCAGGACCATAGCCAAGTCCACATTCCTGCAAACACCAAGGAATCCCAAGTGTGTAGTGTGTGGGTCCTAAATGCATCCAGCTAAAAAACAAAAGATATTTATTCTTTAGGCTGCTCAAATGACTGTATTCTTTCTGTACTAGAGATGAGAGCATGCATGAGAGTATGCAGTAATACATGTACAGAGATAATTATATGTTCAGGCTGTCCAGAAAAACACCCTGCTATCATTTTAATGTAATAATAGTAAAGAAAATAATTCTTGTTCTGGTGCTAAATATATACCTTCAGAGAGAGTCCATTCTTGAAACTATACAGATAGTGAGGGTCACTCAGAATGTTTGCACAATTTGCACATGCTAACTGATTTGATATTAGGAAAATACCTGAATGAGATTGTTGGAGCTGATTTTACTTTTATCACTGAGCCTTTAAAGAGCTGCATGCTTTAAACCAACATGCCTACAGAAGACTCAAAGTATTCCTATAAATAAACCTGTAGTAATGAAATTGCTCACAAAAGCCAAAGAGGAATGGAGGGGATGGTGAATAAGTGGGCAATGGGTATGTGTCCAGAAACAATGAGTGGGGAGTGTAGGGTCGATGGTCTAGAACTAAAAAATAGTTTGGCACATCTAAAGAACTGATTTCATTGAATCAGTGACCTCCAGTTCAACCTTACAGTGTACACAACACTATAATACTGCAAGTGTTTGTAGTATTGAATGTGGAGTTTATGCAGTAAGAAAAATGCTATCATCTGATACCTTGCCTTCTTACTGGAAGACATTTCTAATTTACAGTATTAGTTCAAAGTGTAAGAAAAGCATCTCATGAAACATAATTTTACAGACTGATTCACATGTGAATTGTAAACTTTCACTAAAATCCCCCATAATCAATGATTCACCTCTTTCGCCTTGCTTCCTTTACAGGAATTCTACATTGCTACTGAACTAACAGAAAGGAAGTTCTCCCAGCTCATTTGTAGGACCTGAAATATTATTATTAACATAGTGAATAATACCGAGTCTGTCCAACATGACGGGCTTAAGCTTGCTTATGACTGGACCCATTTTTCCCTCTACCTTTGATTGTTCCTTCCC
The DNA here is from genome assembly GCF_007827085.1 of Peromyscus californicus insignis. Taxonomy (NCBI): domain Eukaryota; kingdom Metazoa; phylum Chordata; class Mammalia; order Rodentia; family Cricetidae; genus Peromyscus; species Peromyscus californicus. The sequence continues at coordinate 13,083,165 of NW_026294480.1, read as the reverse complement.
ACCCACATTTTCCATCTTGGTGAAATGTGGCAGTATCCATCATTATTTAAATCACATACCTTAGCCCTACACATTTTCTTCAGCAGTAAATCCTTTAGTATTACCTGTTACACTTCCCTGCCTGGCCTTCATGAGTCTCTACTAACTTAGTTGAATATTCTAAACTGTCCAAAAAAAAAAAAAAAACAAAAACAAAAACCAACCAACAACAACAACAAAACCCATTAAAACAAACTTCCCTGTCTTTGGATAGCATCTTCTCTTGGTGAGAACTCTTCAGAATCTCCTTCATTCTTCCTCACCAGGTAGAAGATCTCTTTAAGTAAATGAGTTCCTACCACACGGCTCCCTGTCTGAAAGCTGTTCACAGATCTTAAGACGTATATCTTTAAAGATCACCTATGTTAGAGAAATTTCTCAGGTCAAGGACCTACTTTTTTCCTTCTAAAATTAACATTGATTGATGATATATTTACTGTTAAAACTAGATCATTAATTGAAGTCATTAGGTCACAAATTCAGTTTAGGTACAGACATGTATAGCTTACTCATTATTTTGTCCCTACCACCTAATATATTTCCTGGAACCAGCATTCTGGAATCAATGCAATTCATCCATTCACTCAGCAATCACTCAATATCCAACAGTGTCAAAATCTACGGGGGAGTCGAATGCTGTTACAAACTGATATTAAACATATAGGGCATTGATTTATATAATGATTTGACAATTAAATATGTCTTATTTGGGCTGGAGAGATGTCCTAGCTCTTGCAGAGGCCTCAGATGGAGTTCCCAGAACCTATATGGTGGCTCAGAACCTATATGGTGGCTCCTTCCAGTTCGAAAGGGAGCTTATGTTCCATTTTAGCTCCAGCAGGTATATGATGTACATACATACATGCAAAGCAAAACACTCATACACATAAAGTAAAAATATTTTTTTAAAAAATTGCCTCACGTTATTTTTTTAACTGTAGCCTCAAAGTACTCCTGTAATTACCACACACCCACTGAATGCAAAGAACCAAGTCCTTAAATCTATTCATTCCCACAACCACTGTGATGGGAACATAGTGCTCAGAGCCATAGTCCTGAAGCTGAGGGTCTTTTCTTCAGGTGAATCTAGGCAAGCCTTCTCTTCAGTAAGCTAATCCGCTTAGCGAACTACATGACAGTGCTGTTGCTGGCAAGAGGAACATAGCCATAAGGAATCTTTTGTCCACAGAATTCATTCTTGCACAAATCTAAACTTACATACCACAGCATCTAGCCCCTAACAATGAAGCTATCGCATATCTATGGATTTGGTTTTAGAGAATATTAATTTGCAAAGGAAAAGAACTGTGTGCTTATGAAAATTCAGCTCAATGATCATTTAAATCATAGAAAACTGTGAGAATGCTTACTCAGAGGACAGAGCAGTCCTGGAGCTCTGAGTACCAGAATTCTTTTGAAACATTTAAACTAGGTAAAAAAAAAAAAATGACTACATAATTTCTAACCTAGTCCACCTTCCAACATGAATGTATTGCCTGTGAATAGGAATCTTATTTATGCCTAAATAAAAAATTGAGATTTTAGAGGGAGAGAAAGAGAATGCCTGGAGAAGGGACAAGGAAAGAGAAGAGACCAACTAAACCCTGGCTCTGCCCTGCCAGGGCTCTAGTAACTTACACTACATCTCAGGCACATGAGTTCACTCACCAAGTATTTTAAGTAGTTTAATATGGTGCTCTGTCAAATGGCATAAAACATTCCAGATTTGAAAACAAATAAATAAATAAAGCCATGCATTGTTGTCTCTGGTAGGATGCAACTCCAATGTAGTGACAAAGCAGAAGAAGTCCAGTGTGTCTTGCTTTAAACACAGCCATGGGGAGATGGAAAATGTCACAGAATGGGGTTCTAATTCTTGGCAGTGACATCACCACACGGAGTTCACACTATGGTATGCTTCTGTAATTGTCTTTGAGAATCTGATGCTGAGTGGTCAGTTTCTACCTGAATGATCTTAGAAAAAAAAATAAGTCTCAGAGTTTCCCTATACTCAAAGTTCAAAAACAAGTAGACTATGTTTTCAGTAGTTGACACTAAAAAATATGTTTTCTTTTTTTCTCTCCCTTTAAAGTGAAGGGATATTCCACTTGATTACTGTACACAGAGCCTTTAAGATTTCCTCTTTTTACTCCTATACAAGGAAACTAAGGTTCTCAGAGAAGGAAGGATTTTCCAGGGTCAACTTGTGAGTAGCATTACAAATAAGATTCACTGGCAAATTGCAGAGCGACCTCTCTGCTCTTACAGACTACCTTCCTTCCTTCCTTCTGCTTTGGGCCTCTTCCTGGTCTCATCACATTGTGCTAATGACCTACAATCAACTGGAAGAGTGACAGGCCAGAAATCCCGGCCACCAGAGACAAGAAGGTATGGAGAAAAGGTGCCTCAGTGTGATGCTAGCCTATTGGTCTGGTCTAAAACTCATCAGTGTGATGTTAGCCCATTGGTCTGGTCTAAAACTCATCAGTGTGATGTTAGCCTATTGGTCCGGTCTAAAACTCATCAGTGTGATGTTAGCCTATTGGTCCGGTCTAAAACTCATCAGTGTGATGTTAGCCTATTGGTCTGGTCTAAAACTCATCAGTGTGATGTTAGCCTATTGGTCCGGTCTAAAACTCATCAGTGTGATGTTAGCCTATTGGTCCGGTCTAAAACTCATCAGTGTGATGTTAGCCTATTGGTCTGGTCAGAAACTCATCAGGGTAATGTTAGCCTATTGCTCAGGTTGGAAACCCAGAATCCAAGATGGGCCAATGCCTATCTGTGGCTGTGTTTGGAGGCATTGCACAAAATACAGTAGAAACATAGGTTATGTCACAGAAAATTACAACTGCATGTGTCATTGGATATCTTCAGTCCATTCTCTTTTTGAGTTAAAGTGAGGTAACTTTTCATATGGAAGGCTGAGATGGACATTAAAATAAGTAGCAGATCACCATTATGACTAATATGACAACCTGAGTTTAGTCCCCAGGACCCACATAGTCAAAGAGAACTAACTCCTTTCAGTTGTACTCTGAACCCCAGGTACATACGCCCACACATTCACACACTCCACAATAAATAAATGATGTAATAATGAAAAATATTTAAAATATTTCCATTTAAAATGACTGATATTGTTGGTATAAAAGTGACATTAACTAGCTTTGTGAAGAGATTATTATTATTATTATTTTGCTGATGGAACTAACACATTGACAGTTATCACTTCACTTTAGTACATACATAAAACATCCTGAAATGGAAAATAAGCAAGTGAATTTCAAAAGCATTCATCAAAGTGAAACCATAATTCATTGCTCAATATGAAAATTCACCTTTCAAGATGGCATTTTAACTTGTCAAATTTGACACAATCTTTTTAAAACTACATAACATCTGACAGAGACCATTTCTAAATCCTTAGAGGATAACATGACAATGACATGTATTTCAAGGAATCACAAAAGTCTTGGTGGATGGGAAGCTAGAATTGAGATGATACAAGTGTAAGTGTTACAGCTTTGAGAGGAAAGATATCCTGACAGTTGGAGAGCAAAGGAATACCACAGTCACACCGCGTAACAAACCTCACACAAGAGATTTAGTGGGAGGGATGAACCCAGCAAGGTGGCTGCCTCTGATCACGTGAGAAGCAGCAAGGAACTGAGCAGAAGACAGGGTTTATATAGCTGTTCTTAGGGGTGGGATGGAACTTCCCAGGGGATGATTTCCAGGGAGGGGATTGGAGGGATTTTAAATCCAGAGCTTGGGGAGAGCTCAGGGATTAGTAGAATGTCAAGTCCTGAACTTGGGCTTTTACTCTATAGGGAGCAGGGCAGGGGGAGGGGCTGTGTTTCATGGTGCTGGTCCAACAACCATTAAGGCAGTTAGAGTGTTCTGTGGGTGGAACCTGGTGGTTTTAAGTACTCAGGGGAAGGGCTTACAATAGAGAAGTGGTGACCTTTTCACTGTTTTAGAATTTTATACATGTATACAATATGCTTTGGTCAAATCTACCCCCTTTTCCCTCCCCTCCAATTCTTATCCTACCCAAGCCATATACTACCTGCAATAGCAAACTTCACATGCTTTGTGTGTAACCCATGTTGTCTACTTAAGTGCTAGTTTTGAGGAATATTATACCTCTAATTTACCTACTGAGCCATCTTGCTGGCCCTAGAAAGTAAAGTTTATTGTAATAAAATTTGGTCTTATCCACATATTTCTCAAAACCAAAAAAAAAACTTTGGAAATTCATTTTGCTAAAAGGTGAAAAAAAACTCATTGTTAATGCAGTTTAAAATAATAAAATCATAAATACAAAATTGAAATATTCAAATGGAAATAATTGCATAATTTAATGCTAAATCTAAAATTAAACATAACCTTCATTTATCAAAATTGACTCAAATTATCATGCACTTAAGAATCTATAGAGAATGTTTTCTATACTGAAAATATTTTGATTCTACAGAGATGAGTCAATTTTATAAATGTCAACAACTTTCAATTCATTAGTGACAAAGTGAAATCTTGGAGATGGCAGGACATATTATTAAAACGATGATTAAAAACGAACCTATAGAAAAATAATGTCATTCAGTAAAATAAGAGACATAGCATGGAGAAAGTCTATACAGAAGAATGAGACTGTTCCTAGCCCTGCACCACCCCCTCCCCCGCCAATGAGACAGGGAGTGCGAGACCTGATGAGCAGCTCTATTGTGAAGGAGATCATCTCTCTTTTGCTTCCTTTGGTGTCTCCTGCTGTTTTTCAAAGTCTCGGTTTTTCATGTGTGCTCACTGAAAAACTGAGTCTTCCAAGCAACAGATGATTATTTATTTTCTATTGATCCTCCCTGCATGCTGTGAGGTAACACCCTCACGGAGCACTTGCATAGTTCTGTGGTTCTGCTCTTGCACGGCTGCTTTTCCTTCAGCCTCAGTCTTCAAGGCTGACACCACCTTGAGCATAGTGTCCAGTGTGCATCAATACTGCCAAATCTATGCCAAATAAATGCACAGATGCTCCCAAATTCAGAAGCACCATTTTATCTCTAACATTGCTGGGAGTGATCCTTGCATGAGGAGTAGCTCACTACCCCAGATTTCACGTTACATTCTTCACTCAGTGTTTGCTGAGCTTACTTTCCTATTACATTATATTGTTCCTCATGTCTCAGGGTTGAAAGCATTTGCCTCATATAAATTCTCAGTTAAACTGAAAGGCATTCTTCAGGTGCAATCAGTAAATATTCAATAATATTTTAACACATATTACACAGATGAAGCAAAAATGAAAAGTCAGAGAAGCTATACTATGGACAATGAAACCCAGCAAAGAAAATCCAGTCACTTAATGATGACAAATACCTGGTGAATATTAAGATTAAAGTAGCATACACATACACACACATACACACACAACACAACACATACAACACTCACCACAACAAACACAACACACACGACAACACACATATACCACAACACACACACCAAAACACACACAATACAACACACAACACCACACAACAAACCACACATACACACACACCACAACACACACACCACAACACACACACCACAACACACACACCACAACACACACAACACACACTACAACACACATATACCACAACACACACACCAAAACACACACAATACAACACACAACACAGCACACACCACAACACACACAATAAAACACACATCACAACACACATATACCACAACACACATACCACAGCACACACACACCATAACACGTCACACAATCACACACACCACAACACACATACCACTCACAACACATACAACACACACAACACACACATACCACAACACACACAATACAACACACAAACCACAACACACACACATAACACCACACACACACCCCTATGTATAAACCTCTGCATAAATCTAGTATTTTCCAATGAAAATATAACTATTCATGCAAATTAACACAGCTTTTGGAATACTTCAGCATGTATTTTTTCTTTGATACCTATTGACCTAGAAATGCAGAATATAGCAGAACTAACAAGAGTTATATGATTCCTGGTAATCTAGAAGTCAGAATTTTTTTTCCCCTCAGAGGAGACTAGATAAAACAACAATGTATTACTGATAGAAATGTTTTCTCTAATTTGTTCTCCAGAGAAAGAGAGAACATCATCTGCCCTGAGTCACAGTCTTTCCCAAATCCAGCAAACACATCATCTAGTAACTGAGGGAACACTTGGATCATGTGGCTAATTCATATTTTAATACGTTTCTGCAATATAATTTTAGGACAATATATTTCGTGGACTAGACATAAGAAAGGAGTCATCAGAACTCTAGCTCTCATGCATGGGCCACATCACCAGGGAAGTCGAGTACACCAGAGGGCATTTTGCAGACTCAGTGCAAATCACTAAGAATTGTACTATATCATAACATCTCATTGGACTATAAATAGAAATCAAAAATACTCTAAGGAAACTCTGAACTTACTACGAATTATTTAAGTATCAACCAAGTTTACTTCTTCAAGACATGTTATTTGAAACAACAAACTACATAATAAAAACTGTAACATCCATTCCACATGCAGCTCAGTGATTCAGAGACACACTGGATAATACTTGGATCGGCACAATTCCATTTCTAGAGAAAAAGACTGAATACCAAAGGATAGTTTGTGAGTCACACGAAGGTCCAATTCTTCCTTCCAGTTTGACCAGCTCATAGCAGCGAACACTGGCAGACTCCCCTTATTATCATATTTTAGGACATGCAATTTGAATTATCTGAGTCTCCCAAATCAGAAAATCGGTTCCATGCAGAAGCCAGAAATTGCTTGGAAACAAGCAGAGATTAACAATGAACACATTATTGTGTATATCCTCCACAAAGAGCACTTTTGGCTCCAGTCCATCTACATTTTATCTGTGCCATATCTTGAAAGGACAATTTTTAAACATGTCATTTTGATCAAATGCGTGGCCCCTTCAAGTCCTCGGAGGCTTGGGTAAACTCATTATTAAGGTTTCAGCTTCACTTCAAGGAGGGTTTTTGCCATTACTAACAAGAAGAAAACAGTCATTATAAGGGTACACAACCTTTTTAATCCTCTGGATAAAAAAGACACTGGAAAGAGACCAACAACATGTTTAATTTTTAAACATGATTCTTAGGATGGGTTTTGATTTTCTTTAAAAGCATGGGCACTCAGGTGGGCAAGTAAAAGCTATGAACACTGCTTCCTTATCACTGTCCAGACCATGTCTTATGGAAACAATGTTGTTCCCATAACAATATTCACAGATTGAACTGGCTGCTACCTAAGTTTTGTGTCATAACAACTTATTATGTACCCAGCACATTCACCAAAATGTCAGGAAGGTGATGCCTTTGACAGCTTTTCCCAGAATAGTATCACATATTCTAAAGTATCTCTAGGCCAGATTAAAAGATCCTGTAGTTTCAACATATTTCTCAAGATACCATTAATCTAATGGTCAATTGCTGACTCTGATATGGTAACCCTTGATCTCTATACTCTAGCCCAGTGGTTCTCAACCTTCATAATACTGCAGCCCTTTAATGTGGGTCCTCATGCTGTGGTAACTTCCAACCACCCAATTATTTTCATTGCTACTTAACACCTGTAATCTTGCTACTTTTATGAATATTAATATAAATATCTGTGTTTTCTGATGATCTTAGGCAACTCATGTAAAATGGCCATTTGACCCCAAAAGGGTCAAGACCCACAGGTTGAGAACCACTGCTCCAGCCCTACTTCCCTTTGGGTATATGTATTTGTACCCACCAGGAGATAGAGTAAATCCTAGCTCACTATTTAGGTGACCCCCTTCTTCGTAAATAAGATTGTTGTCAAATAAATTCATTAAGTAGAAAAGAGGTCATCCTGAAGTAGGGTGGTCTCTTAACCAAATAAGACTAAAGCCCTACAAGAACAGAGGAGAAACTCAGAGTGAAGGCTATGAGGTACCAGAAGCCAAAGTGAAAGAGATGCTGCTACAAAGCAAGGGGCACTGAAGATGGGTGGTCCTCTTCAGATACTTGGGAGGATGCTACCCAGAGTATTAAAGGGTCAATGATCCTGGGGGCCCTTCAAATGTAAACTTGTAGCCTTCTGACATGTGCAACAAGCTACTGCTGTAGCAATACACAGAGTTCATGGTATTTTGTTTTAACATTCCTGGGAAACTACAGCACCTCATGATTGCACAACCAGAAACAAGCTTCTGAGAGTAGAAGGTATAGCCAGAACCTGGCTTGTAGACCTTTATTAGAAGACTCTTCCCAAACCTCACAATGACAGGGTTACTACCACCTTCTCACATAGACTACTGACTTCCCTTCTTGTCCAATAACAGATCAACATTTGCTCTGAAGGTAACTTCCTCAAAGTCAGGAGGGAGTGCTTACTAAAACAAGCAAAATGCACATTACTAGTTTCATTGTTTTACCTATAGGTAGAGATCAAAAACTTAGAAATTTAAGAGATGTTTATGTTATCACAACATTTATAATTAGTTTGTAAACTCTGTCTAAAGAAATAGAAATTGCTGATTAATTTGATTAAAGTTAATTAAGTATTGTTTAAGCAGTCCTTTCATGTCAGCTTTTGTTATGGAAAAAACCATCTACACTTACAGGCCAAATTCTTTGAGCAGCTGAATTCAATCATGCTAATTGTGAGTTAATGTATAGCAATAATACTGATGTGTGTGGGTCTTACTGAGATAGGAAGAGAGAAGGAGAATTATTTTCTAGCTGGGGACCATCAACTAGTATTAATAATCAATGTTTCAAATAAAACTTGGAATAAAACACAGTCTTTTACATTAATAAAAATATACTTATTACATTAAAACCCTTATTTTCTTCAATTCCTTATTCACTGGTAAAGTGTAAAGGTCATTAGATGCATTCTTAAAGTCACCACTATAGCTCTGTAATTCTTAAACTTCTATTTATCTTGTTTATTGATTTATTTAGTTATTTAATTATTTAGTTATTTAGTTATTGAGATGTGGTCTTACTACTAATAAGCAAGCCTGGCTCATCTTGAACTCACAGTAATTCTCCTGCCTCAATGTCTCAACTACTGGAAATATAAGTATGGCTAACAATACCCAGGTAGTTCTTCACTTTTTATGCTTCAGAATATTTCACCAAAATATCCCTCTAGTACTTCATGCACATTCCAAATTCATATGGAAATCCATAAACTCAAGATTAATGATGCAAAATTTATATTTATGAGATGTCTACTGAGTTTGAATGTGCAACTGATTCAGTCATGTTCTAAGAGTTGTTAGGTTTTCATAAAATGCCCTGATAATATCAGCTATTTTTACAAAGAGTATTATAGGTGACCTGGGGTGTACAAGAACATGTGTGTGCGTGTGCCATGTGTGTGCATGTGTTGCATGTGTGTGTGTATTTGTGTGTGTCTGTATGTGTGTGCATCTCTGTGTGGGTGTCTGTATGTGTATGCATCTTTGTGTGTGTGTGTGTGTGTGTGTGTGTGTGTGTGTGGTTTTTCTAAAAGGACATATTTTCTATAGTTTTTCTCTTAGTTTATTCCCTGTGCCCCAACTTTGGAAACTTACATTAAAAACTGAGATTGATATGTAAAATGAAAAAAATAATTAAAAAAAATAAAAAATATACAAATCTATGAAACTGTAAAACAATAAAAATAAATAAGAAGCAGAAAAGAAAAACCAACAACAGAATACTTTGTCTTCATGTTGCAACTTTCCATGTTAGTATCAAGGTTGTAAATCAACAGAAAATTTCCTCTAAATTATCAGTCAGTAGACTGATCTTACGAGGAATATTCTGATCCTAAGAGCATGTTTGAAGCATTTGGGCATTTTAAAAGGCAGCATTTCTTTAGTTTTTAGCTCTGGGATGCTGGTTAACTTGGGTAAAGCCGAAAATAGCACTGGCTTTTAAATTCAGAGTCACTTTCTTTCTTTTTTTTTTTTTAATTTATGTTTAAACACATTTAAAGAAAAAGACAGAAGATCATTATTTTGCTTTTCCAGGCAAGTTTTAAAATATGCAAAAGAGAGGCAAATTTGTTCTTTTGATAGTTTAATTCAGCCTGTGTGTGTAGACTGTCTGTCAACTCTCTTTACAAAATGTCTGTTTCACCTCCAACATTCTGTCCTCACTCCTTCCATCCCCCGTCTGCCTCCTTACCTTGAGCTTTGAATGTGGAGATAGTCTGTTCAGAAACCCCTCCATTGTTTAACTACATTTTACATACTAAGATAATTTTAGTCTTTTGGAGTTACTAAATCTTACCATTCTTTGGCTCAGAACCATACATTTGCTCAGTGATTCCCTTCAAAACTGAATGTAATTCCTTGGTCAAGCATTTATGATATACCAAACTTTCTTGGAAGTCATTCTGGTCCCCAAAGGGAAACAATCTCACAATTTTGTGAATCTTGGCAATCTGGCTACTGAATCCCCAGAACTTCCCATCATCTGTGTGCTGATGAATTACTCATGAGCCTCTTTTTCCTGCCATATTGATCTGTAATGGCTTCTTCATTTATTCCTTTTAGAGAAGCCTTTGTTGGTCACCTACTGTTATAAAATTGCTGACACCACAGTTTTCCCTTGGAGAATGAAGTTGTTATGACCAGCATGCAGATACCATGGTCTAGAGCTAGCAAGGGCACTGCAGCCACCAAATAGGTGAAGGGAGGCTTATACCGAAGAGTCGCATACATTGAATGGGCACTCCTCCAATAACAACAGTCAGGGGGCCTGGGATTCCAGGAAGACAAAATTGTCTCTCGGGTTCTCATGCACACCTTGGAATAAATTAAGATCTGATCATGATAGAAGTCATCACTGATGACATTCTAAAAGACTTTGCAGTCCATAAAATACCTCAAACAAAAGAGTTTGAACACTCATTTAATGGAAAATTCCCTTCAGAAATCTGATTGTAATTAAAAACATGTCATAAACAATATATTAAAGCACCTGAGAAATGCCACTGATCATGTGAAATAACAGTTAAACACAGAAATACATAGGATAAAGTCTTAATAAGGTTTCATTTACATTCAGGTTCAACCTCTATAGAACACAAAATTTTAAAAAAAACACATAGTTTTAATTATTTAAGGGTCTAGGTCATATCTGGAAACCTTTCTAATTTACAGTAATTGCCTTGTATCCTCTCAAATCAATGTATAGAATTTGAGGGAAAGAAGAATTATAATTTAAAGGATAACTTTATAGCCTATTAATTTCATTTGATGGCTCAACAATATTTAATTGTGCTTATCTAATGTTGGCAGTACTGATGTGTATGGGGGTTCCAAAGTGCTAAAGCATGATGAAAATGAACTTGGGCACACTGAACCCTAATCTCAGAAAAGCATCCTTCATCCCAGGGAGCCAAAGGTAATCAGGGAGGGCAAGAAGAAGCCAGATAAACCCAGGGACTCCATAAAATTCTCCAGTTTGGTCCCCACTCTCCATAGGCATGCTTCTTCTACAAGAAACAAAACTTTGCAGGGCATCTGTGCTACAAGAGAATAAGGCTCAGGCTCAAGCCTAGTATATCAATAGTTAGAGAAATCAAGTACAGTCAGATACAGAAGTCACCTGACCATCATGAACCCTATGTGAATTTCCACTTCCTTCCTTGTCATAGAGCTAAAGAGCCAGACAAGCCAGGGTTGGATTCCAGCTCTGCCTCTTCTATGATGTGGGATAATCACCCTACAGATGATGACAGGGACTGAGACCATCTCCAAAGTACTCAACAATAGTGATTGGCACACAGTGAAAAACCCACAGATGTGTCTGTCATGATTAATCATTAATAAATCACCTTTGCTCTGCATAAGATCTGGCCACTGAATGTTGTACCATGGATAGGAGAAGAGCACATGAGTTTACACCTACCCCCGCCAAGGGACTATTAGTAATTAATGGTGGAAATGGTGCTTATCTCCTCAGTGGTGTTGCTACTGACAAGTCGCCTGTGCTCTAGTAAATAACCCATCCACACTGAGCAAGAAACGCAAATTAAACTCAGTAGGTCACACACAAAAAGAAGACATGAAAGGAGAGGGACTTGTTGAGTAGAAGGAGGGGAATGGTTATGAGAGAGCAGGAAAAGGGGGAGAGAAGTCAATTGAAATTCATTATGAAAATGCTTGAAACTGTCAAATAAATCTAAAAAAAGAAATCACCTTGTGATGAGCAAAAAATGTCCAGGTACTCTAGCTTCCTTTTATAGTCAGCAACAGGCCACAAGCCTCTACAACTGACTTAGGAGGGCGACTTGCTCTGAAAAGAACTGTCATTCAGAGTCTATTCAGCCAATGTCCTTTCCAAGCCATGGCTGTTTCAGACTTGACACAGAGCAAGCTGGGAAGGGCCAATAAAAGCAGTGGGCTGTGACACTCTCAGCTTTAAATGTTCTCCCCTCTGTGGGTCCCAGACACCAATGGCTTCAATTGCCTTCCCACCTGGGTGTGCAGACAGCATTTGACATGGGGAGCTATTTCAGGGTTTTGGATAATCCCTCATCATGGAAGCTCCAGGGAAAGCTTGATGAGGGAGATGAGCAGAGTGAATACATAGCAAATGTCAAGGTCATCTTCCCTTTGTCCTTTGATTCTAAAAGCAAGCTGTTATTAGTCCCAAGTCTAAACAGGAATTTTAATCCCAGCCTTTAAAGAAAGGGGTTAAAGGCTCAGACAGCAATTTCTGTTTTTGTTTATTTTTGTGCAGGTCTGTTGCCCATGCTTAAATGTTCTTGTTAAATCTCTCTGTTTTATAGCTAATCACATTTTTATAGCAGGCATGAAGCTCTCTCTACAAGGCCTTTGCTGAGCTGTTCTTGTAAATCAAAACCTTGCTTGACTATTCTTCTGGCTGGCAGGAGAACAGGGTTAGTTTTACCATTTATGGTTGTAAAGACCAACCAGATTCTTTTTTTGTTCCTTTTAATGTTTTTCCCCCACTCAGCCCCCTCCCTTCCTCTGGCCTTCAGATGTGTATTCCAGGCTTAGTTGAAACCTGTATGAACAGATTATTTCATTTTGTACCACGTAACATTAATAAAGGTGTCAAGAAGACAGAGGACGCTTGGCTTACGTCCCTCTGTCCCAGATCTATTCCTCGAGGGCAGACTGCTGTTGGTTGGAAAAACATGATCTGTTCAGCTTCTGGAAACTGACCTCCAAAGTCTATTTAAAGTACTAACACACCTTCTTTAGTGAAATATATTTATAAAGTACACAGGACACTTAAGAAATCATGTCTTCCTAGACTGTTTTCACTTCCAGTATCTCCATGACCACATGTCTGTGTTAGGATGGAACAAAGAGATCCTGTATGCTGAACCCTTTTCCTGTCTGTAGGGCTCTGGGCATCAGGCACATTACCAGAATTTACACTAGTGTTAAAAAAAAAATGTTCCATGTTCTTTGTTCGTTATGGTGAGAATAAGACAAAAGGATGAGCTGCAATAGGGGTCAATAGTAAAGTGTGTATCAAGCATGTTTAGAGCTCTGTGTTCAATTATGAGCCCCATGGGGGAGAAGAAGAAAAAGGAAGAACTTTTTACCCTGTTTGTGTACAGCACCTGCAAGAAGAGTGGTGCCCACCTGGTGTCACAAAATGATGACTGGAACATCTAACTTTGAAGCAGATGGCTAGGTATGTCAAGCCTTGGTCACTTACCCACTTTTATGGCTGGAAGTCTGTCTTTATGAGAAAGAAGATGAGAAAGTTGGACTTCCTTGCCTAGTTATGAACAAGAACAAGCCTAATGGCACCATGATATTTAGAGGAAAGAAACTGAGAAACAATGTGAAATATGATATGGATGGTTTGCAAAAGCCAATCGAGGGAGACAAATGATGAGGCCTTGTACATGTCTCTAAAAAAAAAAAGAGAGAGAGAATGAATGCTCAATTTGATTAGACAGGGTCAGTTCTTGTATCTTGGAAAAATTCTAGTAACAAGAGTTCACACTCAGTATTATTGACGTCATCCCAAGTAATTTAAATGCAATAATCCTACATTTCACTGGAAAAGGTGCCACTATTATCCATACTTCACAGAGGAGAAAACTGACATAAATAAATTTTAAGCAGTTTGTAGGGTTTTGAGTTAAGAAATGGATCCAAACCTGGCCTCCTGTTTGGGGCGGCATACTCCAAGACTTCAGCCTTTCACCATCTGTCACTCTGGCACTGTTCCCTTTGTGGCTACTCAGTAGCTGCCTAGATGTGGCAGACACTAACCCATGGTAAACACTTTGCTGTGGGATGCATATGCCCCTCCCACATTGGGGTATTGAAAACTTAGTTACCAAATTCATATGCTAACAGAATTTGTAGGTGACACTTTTGGGAGAAAAGTAGGATAGGATTATGAGGGTAGGTCTGTCCGGGATGGCATTAGTGGCTTCATATAGAGGGGAAGAAAGGCCAGAGCTAGGGTGCTTTCTCTTTGTCACTGCACGATATCCTCTGCTGTGGCACATTGCAGTGAGAAGTCTTTACCACATGCCAATGTCCCATGCCATTCTTGCCAGCATACAGAATTATGAGCCAAAAACATCTATTTTTAATGAATGATAAAGTCTGTACCACTGGGCAGTAGCAACAGAAAACAAGTTAAGGGAAATTCCTAGAACCTGAGGCAAATATAATCTAGCATCCACCTTATATGATCATCCTTTGCCAGAAATCTAAACTGCACATTTTGTCAGAAGTTCACTTTTACAACTTAAACTCCAGTACACAAGTGATATTGATTTGTATCTTTCCTTAAGTTGGCATTGACTTCCTTCTCCTCTGTGAACTTCAACTCAGATGATAGTTGAGTGATAAGGAATTCCTTAGATGTTATTGTATCATTCTGAGAGAACTGGGCCAAAAAAACATGTACTAATAATCTTCAGATTCAAGGATAAGTCAGAATAAAGTCTCCAAGAAGTCTTCCTGCCTTATGCAGCAGTACTGAGAGTAGAAGAAACCTTCAAAGAAGAAAGCACATTGAGGAGGCAACCATTGTAGGGAACATAACCCCTCAAAGGCGGTGGAGAGCCTCTGGGTCTCCCTGGTTTGAAGTATCCTCCACAGGAGCAGGAAGCCTGTAGAGAATCCATCTCTTCCATCTTCATACAGCAGAGAATGTGTAAAGAGAGAGATGCCAATAGCCACCGCTTGCAGAAAGGCCTTGTAAAACAGCAAGGATGGGATAGTTAGAGTCTTGGTGGTAAAGGGCAGACAATAAAAAATATTCCATATACACTGGCAGTTTCATTAAATCTACTTTAGTGAAATATCAAGTTAGGTATGACTCACTCCCTCCAAAGATAAATAATGTCTCTTGGTGAGAGGGTGTCATCTTTGATGTCTGCCATATTATGTCTTGAAGGATGATGGAAGACCTTCCCAAGAAATGTGATGTAAATTCTGGTCGCTTCACACTGGTGGCAGTTGAGATCCACAGTGATAGGAGAAGGAAACACTATCAACAAGGGGACATTTGTAGAGGTCGTGCCTCCTGTTGCAATTGTTCTACTTTTTAAAGCAAGCCATGAGTCTAGTATCCTCACTTTCTAGGTCCTCAATATCTGCAGGGTACTGGTTCTGAACAACTTTTGATGCCCAAATCAGCAGGTGCTCAACTTGCCTATATAAAATGACATAATGTGGATTGTAGAAGTAAATATGATCAAAGTTTCATATATATATAGAACATAAATATGTATGTACATATATGAGATCATTTAGTATAAATATGAAGGAAATATGATCAAAGTTTCACTTCTAAATGCTTATATATTAATTTCATAATGAGACCACTCAATATAAAAAATGCACAGTTATAAAATGGCATAGTATTTGCATTTAACTTCCTACACTACTATTCTGTAAGCTTTGTTTGTTTGGCTGGTTTTGTTTGTTTAGTTTAGTTTGTTTTGTTTGGGTTTTTTTTGTTTGTTTGTTTGTTTGTTTGATGTTTCTATGTGTATGTAGCCCTGGCTATCCTGGAACTAGCTTTGTAAACCAGGCTGGCATCCAACTCAGGAATATGCCTGCTTCTATCTCTGCCTCCCAAGTGCTGGGATTAAAGATGTTGTGTAGATAGCACATATGCAAACTTTTTTAGTATTCCTTGATTCTATGGATTCGGAACTTGCAGTTATGGGTCCCATGAATATGGACAACCAACTATTTTAAATGAGATGAGAATATTCTCTATTAATTCTGAAAGAACCACTACCTCAGACAGCAACACTCCACTCACAGCATCCTCTACTCATCCTCCCTTACATCCCAAAACTAGTCCCATAACTGTTTCAGTGCTGAGACCTCGCTGCTTATCCTTATCCAACATGTCCCTCAGCTGCCCTCTTCCACTTCCATGCAGTTCAGGAGCAAATTCTGAAGAACAATGTATATTTGTTTTAATCACCGACCAAAGGGACAGTTTCCTAGCTATGTATCATTATTTATTTTAATTGAGTTGGGTTTTGGTTACACCCACAAAGCTGATTGTTTAAAGTAATTATATAGCTTTGAAAGTTGGAAAGAAAAAAGTTCTTTTCTAAAGTGAAGAAATGCCTCATCACTTAGCTCATCTGTTTAAATATATATAGGAAAATACTTTCCTACATCACAAGAACAGTGAACAGAGCAGAAACAAGACCAGATTTCAGTAGGAGAGCTCATGCACAGCATGGAGCACACAGCCCAGTTCCTAAGGACATACAGTTATATTTGCAGGCAACATTTTAGATTTATTTATTTATGTTATATGTTCGTGTGTGGGCATGATAGTATTGTGGTGCACATGTGGAGATCAGAGGACTGCTTGTGTGAGCTGGTATTCTCCTTCCATCTGAGGGATCAGGCTTGGTGGAAAGTGTCTTTACCCACTGACAGTTCCTCTGGTTGTAGCGGAGAATTCTGATTGTAATGGTATGAGACCAGTATCAGAGACTGGAGTCTGAGTGCTGAGGATGTTTTTCTGTATGCTGTGAATGTGTTACTCCGATTGATTGATAAATAAAATGCTGATTGGCCAGTAGCCAGGCAGGAAGTATAGTATAGGTGGGGATAAGCAGAGAGGAGAATGCTGGGAAGCAGAAGACTGAGTCAGGAGATGCTGCCAGCTGCCACTGCCATGAGAAACAAGATATAAAATACCGATAAGCCACAAACCACTTGGCAACTTATAGATTAATAGAAATGGGTTAATTTAAGATATAAGAACTAGATAGCAAGAAGCCTGCCACGGCCATACAGTTTATAAGTACTATAAGTCTCTGTGTATTTACTTGGGTCTGAGTGGCTGCTGGCCCGAGCAGGACTGGAGAAAACTCCAACTACACCTGAGGATGTTTGGAAACATCCTATAATGCAGAGGATATCTACCTATGACAGGAAACAAGCACAACAAAATGTCAGTTATTCCAAGGCAGAGAAGGACTGGTTTAGATACACCACAATTCACCCAGATCCATTACTAGCTAAGCACGTGTTCTCTTTGGTGTGTTTTCCTCTCTTGAAAACAGTGAGATATTGTTGTCCATAACTACAATGCATCTACATCTACAGTTGGGTCATATGTGGATTTACTTAGGATGGGTTAGGCATCACTCTACGTTGGCTTTCTATTTGTTTGTTTATATGTGATCACACTACAACTAGTTTATAAAACACTGTTAAGATATTTCAGTGATGGGAAACTGAGACACAGAGTTTGTCTCTTTCCCTGAGCTAATAAGTGGAATGCAGTGCCTGAAAGCTAATGTATACTGTAGTATAGGAAGTATCTATTATCAGAGTTCTTGCTGTTGCTATTGCTCTGAGACACTTCTGGAAATACTAAAAATTCAGTGAAGATGGAAATTCCAGAATCTATAACAAGACCATGTTCTACAATGAAGAGAACCAGAAATCATTCATAAATCCATAGATGCATATATTATGTATGAATATTTGCATTTTTTCTATTATATTGACAAATGACCTTATGAATTTTTCTAATAAGTGCTGGCTGTAAAAATAATTGAAAAATACTAATGTGAGGGAAAGAACTGATGGTAATAATAGAAAATGGACATGAAAAGAAAGAGCAACAATGGACAAAACAACGAGAACAAAGACAGAGAACAAACTCCCTGATATCTCTATATGTATATCAGTCCAACAAGCAACCATGGTACCACCTGGCCCATCAGAGCTCCCACTAGGAACTGGAGGCTAGCCATGCTCTGCCTTTCTAGAAAAAGGAGATGGATGATGAACCCTGATTCACTGACAGTGCCCTTTTAGTAGAAAAAGATGGAGAGCATCTTTCTTTCTGATAAATTTCCTACTAGAAAATTTAGGCCCTCTCCAAAGTCTCTGTGGAGTGGTTTCCCAGAGCTTTGTTAAGATAATGACTGCTTTATCTGGCAAATACTCATACATGTCAGTAAAATATTCAGTGTGGACTCACCTGATTCCCATCTGATGGAATCTTGTTAGAAGAGGAAAGTAAGTATGTTACGGTCATACTAGTGGCCAAAAACTTTCGCTCTTGGGAACTTGACCTCATCACCCAAGTTTCTTCCAGCAAGATATTTATGAGTTGATGTTAGCTGACTGACCTGTAAAGTGACTGACTACAGAGAAAAGTGCATGGGACAAGAATATGGTCCAGCTTTTCCTGGTGATAAGGTGGCACGATGATAGGGTAGAGTGCTTAAGAGCATGGCTTGTGGTTTCAGACATACATGGTTAAGGCCAGCTCCCAACTCTAAGAACATTTCTGACTCTTACTAAGCAAGCTTCCGTCTTTCACATTGGAAACTGACATGATATAATGCAGCCTTCAAGGCTATGAACTCATCACAGCACCTTTATCACATCATGGGAGATTGAATAATATTTGATCTCTAGTTCCCACTCCTAGTGGAACCCAGCACTCCTATATTGCAACAAATATGTGTTCCTATTTTAATCTATCCATATGATTTTATAAGAAATAATGCAATGCCTTAACTGAATAATCAAGGAGAAAAAGAAGAAAAGCAGCAAAGTACTGTGCATATAAATACAGTCAGGGATTTCTCTTCAGGTACGTGAAATGCCGAGATACATGCTTTATGCTGGATATGCCAGCCACAGGTATAGACGTAAGTGTGAGGACCTTGGCCACTGTGACACAAGAGCGAGCCAATTCAGGGGAAGTTCTTATTCTGGGTACCAGCATCCTCAAGTGGACAAAGCCACTTTGTTTTTTTTTTTTAAAAACGGAGTATATATTCAACCTCCATCAAGAAAAGCCCTGACGTTTATATAGCTGTGGGATTTAGAATCTAGATTCAAGTGATTATAATTATTGGCCTATTTTCCAGTGTTTACCAATGTCCAGTGAACTGCACAGTCACAGAGAAGCAGGGATGTCACCACTGTGCAACAGTCTTGCATGTGACTCTACTGAATCCCAGTCATTGTTATAGTCAGAGCACATGGCCATGAATTTGACTTCAGTGCTCCCTGAGAGCGGTTCCCATCATGACCAGAATGGTTGTCAGGCCATCAGCAAAAAGAACCAAAGCTCTGTGAAACGGTCACCACCCAGCCCCTTTTTGCATGGTGGTAACTACACCTAGAATGACCACTCATGGGTAAAATTGTGCCCAGTGGGGGCATCTGTAATGGAAGGTAGAAGGGATGGAAACAACAAATGGGCAGGTACTAAGTAGGAAGAGAGCTTTCATCCAGGAACCCCAATCCAGTCACCAGGATGCCAAGAGTTAAGTTCAAAGGCCTGAAGAGGAAAAATCAGTAGTCACGCTTAGGGCTTTTGAGTTATGACTAGTCATGTGTATTTCCAAAGAATCTTCTACTACATGGTTTCCTTGTCAAAAGTTCTGTAATACTGTATCATCAGTTCTAACGCAGGGTGGCCTTGGACTGTGATACCCTCTAATGTTTTCAGTTGTAATGTTTCTATTGGGAAAAGGATATTTTTTTTATTGTGGGAAAAGACAGTGTGGTATTCTAATTAATTTCATGGACACATAGGACTCAGAATCTGCCAGGTCTTGCATTGAGGACATGGAGACAGGTTAACTTAGAGCAGTAAGGAAATGCAAAGCCCATATGTCTTGTTCTAGAATTTCACTGGCTCCAGTAGAGTCTGCCTTCATTCCATTCTCGGGGCTGGCATTTGACAATCCCAGTGACATGTGTGAATTCTCAGTAGGCGGTCACCATGTTTTCTTGCCTAATGACTCAATCCACTGACACCTAAGTAGGTCACCACTTTGGATGCTTCTTCCTTCTTCAAAACCCTACGTCAAGCACCACTGCACTCTGAAGCTATTAAAAGTGCAGTAACTGAAGAAGCCTGGTCCAAAAACATCAATTTCACCTTCTAAGTTACATTGCAAATTATATAAATTGAGGATTTTCTACCCTAATTCTGAATGTTTAAGTCTCGGATAAAATTCAGTTGTTAAGATAATATCCCTAGAGGTCAATATACTTTATTCATTGCTGTACATACACAGGTTCCACAATGAAAAGGACAGGGAAGAAACAAGGTCCTTAACCCTGAACCATGGGAGAGCAATGGTTTGTGTTTTTTAACCAAAATATGACTGTTGAAATGTAAGTGTGGGATGGGCAACATAACAAAAAGATGAACTTTGTTCTTCATGGTCCTGGTAGACTCTTGTGAGGAAACCCAGGGCAGAGCACCAAGGTTCTAAAGGAGTGAGAATGGTGGGTGGTAAATGCAAGCTAAGCCAGCCAGGGAGCTAAGTGGATCCATTTGGAACCAGTACTCAGTATAGGCTGCAGTCCATGAAGGCCACAGGTTCTTCACAAGCACATTCCTCAGAAAACGCAGGAGCCAGTCACTGGGCACTGGGAGCTACACCAACAGGGCCGTTGTTAAAAACATTGTTTGTCCCTGTGTTGCATCTGCATCTGTTCTGTTTTCATCTGACCGAGTCAAAGCTTCGATTGTTAACTTCAGGGTTGACATTAATTCATGCTAGGATATTCCAGGTGCCATGCAGTGTGTATCCATAACAACCAAATTCTATACACTGCGTGCTTCTAAGGTACCAGGCACACTGCTAAGCCCCCATACATAGTCTGTCATTGAATTCTAGTAATAATACTGTCAGATATCTAATGTTAGCCCATGTTACCAATGAAGACTCAAAGGTACAGAGAAGTTATGCAAAGTAATCAGATAGTATTGTATATGTAGCAAAAGGCTATTTGAACCCAGATATTCCTGAATTTTTCTCTGTGACCTCTCATTCAGCTTTTAATGTTTCCACCATTGAGGATATGGCTGGAATATTCTCTTACAAACCTCCCTATCTCCCTCCATTCCAGTCAGATATCTGTACTACATAGATACCTTTCATTTACCCTTAAATTCTCTCCCATGCCTTTCAGGGAAAGTACTTCCCTCTGTGTACTTCAGTTTTCTGATATCTTTTTTTCTCCCTCATATAATCTGGAGATTATCTTCATTTAGATGCAGTATACACATTTGTTACAGTTTACACATTTAATAGCTTATAGTCACACAATGAACCACAACAACGACCAATTGGACAAGGTAGCCTCAATGGTGCAATAGTATCTTAGGATTTCTATTACTAGGATAAAACACTATGACCAAAAGCAACCTGGGGAAGAAAGGGTTTATATCATTTTACAATTACACAACACAGCCCCTCATTGAAGTCATGGCAGGAACTCAGGGAAGAACCAGGAGGTGGGATTTGATGAAGAGGCCACACAGAAGTGCTGCTTACTGGCTTGAACTCCATGACTTTCTTATATTGACTACCCTCCCATATCAATCACTAATCAAGAAAGTTTACCACAGGCTTGCCCCCAGTCTAATATAGTAGAGGCATTTTCTCAGTTGAGGTTCCCTCTTCCAAAATGACTCTAGCTTTAACTATCACATACTTACTGCTACCACATTGTGTGATCTCTCAGGGCAGAAGCAGGGTCTCATCCCCTTTAACTTCCCGTGAATCACACAGTGCTCATTCCTTCCTTCCTTCCTTCATTTTCATTCACCAAAGAAAAGCTCCTACTAAGTGCCAGGCAGCATGTTGTAAGCTAAAGGAAGTGAATCTTATGCTCACACAGCACTTTTAAACACAGACACTATTCAATTTCTGTGAATTTGCATGGGGCAGAATGTGAGACCTGAGAAGGACCTAAGGTCACACTGTGGAGCATTCTAACTTGCTATGGTTTGAACATGCTCATCAACATTTTCTATGTTGGAAGCTTGGCCCCCACTCTAGTGATGTCCCTTCACTGAGGAATCTATAAGGAGATGTACCCAGTAGTAGAGCACTAAGTCACTGAGGATGCTGCTCATGGGAGATCCTGATTAGTTCTCTGCAGAGAGCAGTTACAAAGGAACATGCCTGGGTTCTTCCCTTGATTCTAGCTTGCTACGTAGGCTTGCTCTCTTCCAGAGGAAGGTACCATAATACTTTCTGCCTCTAGATGATACAGTGAGAAGGTCTTCACTACAGGTAATCACTTTCTGATGCCATGGTCAATACTGAGCTAAATAATCTTTACTTTATGAATTGCTCAGCTGTGGGTGTTTTGTTATATTAAACAGAAAACATAGTTATGTGATGAATCAGGTAAGTTTTTTTTTTCCTGCTGTCCTTATCAGACCACAAGTTTCTTCACAGCAGTTACCTAGGTTTAGTCACTCATGTGCCGTTGTCATTTAAAAGATTGGTTGTAAGGATGCTGCAAAAAGAAACTGGGCTATGAATGTATGATTGACAGAAGTGATGAATGTGTGGGTGGATGGCATGAACTAATGGTACATGTTTGCAATTATATCTTACAATATGTTGAAAATTATCTCAATGATTGCCTCAATCAAACCTTAACAGGCTTTTATGTTCTTAAATTTAATTGCCTGAGAGCCTTTGACAGGCATTACAGTCTCTTTTTCCATACACGAACACTATAATTTCAGAGAGTTTAAAGGGAGTCAACTATAATAAAAAGTTGATAGAAGAAAAGATTGTAACTTCTGATCTTTGAAGTGGAAAAAAAGAAAAGTGGAGAATTTCAGGAAATTTATTTGCTGGATAATTTTTGGTAAAATTTGGATTACTGAGGAAAAGGGTCATCTGTTTCAGCCTAAAACTCCTGCTCTTCTTATCCACACCCCCTCTCAGGAGCAGCCATAGGTGCAGGGCTGTGTGACACTGATATGCTGCCCTTTCAGATGTACTCTGAAGATGTGAAATAAACACCTCCAACCTCACCTCACCTACACACACACTAATACTTCAACCTTCCCTATGGTGCCTCCTCAAACACAGCTTACACTTGAAAGCAGAACTAATAAGACCCAGAGCCAACTGCAGTCTATTAAGAGGCCTTATACAGAAATCCTTTTAGAAATGTGCCTCCAGGCAACAACACAAGGCAGACCTCCATAGAGTAAAGAAGTACGCTGGAGTTGACCTTGGTGGCTGCTCAATCCTGACAGAGCCCAGCTTCACTCCCACAGGGCATTCCTAAACCAGTCACAGGACCCTGAAGTGCCTCAGTACAATCACACATTTCAAACCACACACTCTTAGCTGATTAATTAAAAACAATAGTAAATGATTCACAGTAAGTAGAAGGTTTCAAAAACAACAAATGTCGAGTTTCAGTTTGCCAGAGACTATCCCCCAACAGCCCTAAGCACTGGGAGACTGATTAATTTTACATTTGAAGCAAATTTTTCCTCCCCACACTTCTCATGAATATGTAACACCCCTTCACCTTCCTCCCTATCTTAAACTAAGTACCACCTGCCCTTGGCTTTTGGAAACATTACAGGAGCAATAATCAGCACTACAGTCTATTTATTATGACTAAACAGTGTCTGAAGCTCTAGATCCCCATAAATGAAACCAGGTGAGCCCATGTGCTCACACTTGTTTTCAACATGTAGAGAACCTCAGACAGGAAAGTGTTTCTCTGGCATCTGATCAGCTGAAGGGTTTCCAACCAGAAAGAAACACTTCTAAGGGCATGGGCTAGCAGTGTCCACCAGTTGAGCTACAGAATGAAGCAGCATGTGGTCATTAGGCAGCTTTCCTCTGACCCAGTACCCTTTGAGAACATTAAGAAATATGTTCTTGGGCATCAATTACTCCCTGATAAATACAGTTGTATTTTCTCAGCTGCTTACAACCATTTAGAGCAATGTGTTATGAAAAGAAGGCATTGATAAGTTATGCAATAAAACTTTAAAGCAGCATTTCATTTATATGATGACATTGAATACCAACATACCATTCTTTATAAGGCACAGTAGGGGCTGAGGAGATGGGGCAGTGGATCAAATGCTTACTGTGCAGAAGTGAATAACCAAGTTCAGATCCGTAGCACTCAAGTAAATACCTGGTGGCCATATCAGCCATAGGCAATCTGGAGATTCAGGAGGCATAGACAGGAGAGTCCCAGAGCAAGGTGACTATCTAGACTAATAAGAATTGGAGCTCGGGATTCAGTGAGAGACCCTGCCTCAATAAATAAAACAAACAATTAAAGACACGCCACATCAAATTTGGGCTTCCATGCACAGGTATATATACATACAGGTACACAGCACACAAACATGCACATGCAAAAAATAAAATAAGTATAGATAAAAGTAGGAGGACCTATTAGGTGGGAGTGGTGTGATCTGTGTTATATGAACACCCAACCTGTATGCTTTCTTACTTAATATCCAGCAAACACATTTCCCAGCTTTCTTTACATTTAAGTTTAAGTCCATGTGATTGTGATCTAGCCAATAGAATGTGGGTTGAGGTGATAGAAGTCACCTCTCATTTGGCAATCATTCCCTTGTACAGCCTTCTGTTTCAACGCTTCTTACTTTTCTGGCAATTCCGTTGACCATGTGCTACTCATTACCAACAAAGCTAGATTCCCAAATGCATCAATGTCACAGTGAACTATGTAGCTCTGTACCCTCGCCTGACTTCTGAGCACTCCAGCCTGTGATAGAAACAATCAGCAAAGCTTCGCAGTAGGTGCTTGTGTGTTTTTGGGTGGTGTTGGTTACAACAGCATCCTCTGACTAGTACAGACAGAGCTACACCACTCAGGTGACTGACTGACATGCTAGTCTAGTTAACACGGTCTGAGGGAACGAGCCAGGCAATTCTTACCAGCTGAGAAAATTAATCTTGCCTAGAGAGTAACAACAATGCTCCATTCTTCAAATAAATAAATATCACTTTACCTAATGTTTACACTCTAGATGTTCCTTTTTCTTAGCTAAGACAAAGGAAACTGTAAGACCAACATAAAAAACATCAAAACCAACATTAACCCACTTTCCTGTAGAGTTTAATTCTAATCATTAGATAAATGATTATATTTAGTGCAGATTTTAGATACTTACTGGTCATAAAGCTAATAGTTTTATTGCAGAAAGTAGAAAAAATAAAATAGGAATTAAAAAAATAAAAGTAACCATTTTCACAATTTTTTTTTTAATTTTTTTTTTTTTGTTTTTTTGATTTTTTGAGACAGGGTTTCTCTGTGTAGCTTTGCGCCTTTCCTGGAACTCGCTCTGTAGACCAGGCTGGCCTCGAACTCACAGAGATCCGCCTGGCTCTGCCTCCCGAGTGCTGGGATTAAAGGCGTGCGCCACCACCGCCCGGCCCATTTTCACAATTTTTTATTAACTATGATTTATAGTTTTATATAAAATATTCTGGTCTTGTTGTGAGTATATACAGACAAGTATCTAATTATATAATGTTTATCTGTCCTTTGATACTTCCGGTTTTGTCAAGAACATTTCCAACAGACTGCTTCTTCCGCAATGCCACCTTCTTAGCAGCATACGGATTTGCGTTTCTTTGCCTCTAAGTCCTCCATTGACAAAAGCCTAGCTTGAATCAGATTTTGTTGTTGCTATAAGAAGTAATATTATGTGGTGAAAACTTATAGAGATGCATTTGCTAGCCTGTCATTATCTAGTATGGATGAATTCTGGGCACTGACGTTAGTGAAATGGAAGCTAAGTCTTTTTGTAACATATTTAATTCAAATTGCTATATCATGCTGTATCTCTGTTAGGTTGACAAGTCCTATACAAAACCTCTGTGTTTCCTGACACACATGTTCTTAAATGCAATACACATTAATTAATATATTTTAATACTTTAAGTTTTCCTACATGATTTTTTTAAGGTTTATTGTTGGGTTTTTTTTGTTGTTGTTTGTTTGCTTGTTTTTGCGTGTATGTGTGATGGGAAAGCATATATATGAGTGCAGTTGCCCACAGATGTCAACTAGGAGAGCTGAAATGGAATTCCAGGTGGTTGTGAGCTTCCTGGAGTGGGTAGTAGGAACTGAACTTGGATCCTCTGTGAAGGCAACACAGACTCTTAACCTCTGAACCATCTCTCCAGGCTCCTACATGGTTCTTGAAAGATACAGATATGCTACTGTCACTTTACAATTTACATTCCGATCAAATATGTATACCATGGGTCAGCTTTGAAGCACTGTCTCCACTTCAATGTAAGTTTCAAAATCCACATGTAGAAAGAGAACATAACTAAGGCAACTATTCTTCATGGAATTATTGTGAGCATTTACCAAGACAATACAGAGGCCGTTAGCACACTCTCACAAGATCTCATTAGTGACCAGTAGAATTTAGTAAAATTACACCCATACACTTCTAAATCAATTCTTGAAATCTGTACATTTTGACTAATGTCATTGTCCTAAGTTGAAGCTAGCTCCTACTGAATCTATATCCTGTCTTCAGCAAATATTTATTGAGCCCAACTCATCAAAACATTCATTATACAAAACCACACCTACCTCCTTTACTTCACAAAGTCATGAATATAAATGTCTTTGCACCCCATATTCAGTGATATCATCATCTCATTTTCACTTTTGTGACTTAATTACTAGTCGTGATCCACAATTGTTCATACATTTAATAGCACACAGTCCTTCAAGACTTCACCTCAGTCGGGGAGCCATCAGGTTGTTCCCACAAAAAAATCCGATTCTATGCTCCAAGAACTGAATATGTGATATGTGTCCTTGAGGTATGCCAGTATTTATTTATTTTATTTTTTCATAAAAAAATAGTTTTCTGCAGTTATACTCATGAAAACATGCTGACATTTGTACTTGAGTAGGAAAGAGATGCTGTGAAAACAATTATGAAGTCAACAAAATGTATTTTGGATGTTACACTTTCAAAGCTTGAATTGATATAGCAAAGTCACCAGAATGGAATCCAACTTACTTATCAATAAACATTAAAAAAGTCAGAATTATAATTTCATCTAAAGCAAGATGTTAAGGAGCACTATCCAGAATAGCTAAAGTGCTATACATCTGCCTATGCATTGTATTAGTGGTGGTTGGTGGGGTTAAGTTTTTTAATTGACACACACTAAGTATACATACTCATGAGTTATAAAGTGATAATTCAGGATAATCTGTAACATATAAGGATTAGATGACAATAATCAGCATGTCTCAGTCTCAAACATGTATTGTTTCTGAAATCTTCTTTTGGAGATATTTGGGACACAGTAGATCCTTAGAAACTACAGTCACCCTACTGTGCTACAGAGCTTTTCACTCATCAAGAACCCTCTTTCTATTGCCCAACTCTTCCTAACCTTGAGTAATCATGATGTTAGTTGTACCTATAAGAGACTCACACCCTTGGCATTAATATACAAATGAGAATAACCAGTATTTATTTTATTCTTCCAGGCTTATTTCTCTCAGTATAATGTTCTCTAGGCACATCTGTGTTGTTGCAAATGACAGGAGTTTCACTGTTTTTATGGCTGAGTAACATTATATTCTGTATACTTACCACATTTTCTTTAGTCATTCACTCCTCAATTGACATAGCTATTACAAGCAGCACTCCAATGAACATGGAAGAACACATAGAACTTTAATACACTTATTTTCTTTCCTTTGAAATACACCAAATAGTATGGCTGTTGGATCAAATATTTCTGTATTTAGATTTTGGAGGGATAACTATACTGCTTCCCGTAATGGCTACATTAGTTTATATTCCCAGCATATACAGAATGCCCCCCACCGTTTCCATATGATCACTTGAATTTGCTATTTTTTTTTTTTTTTTTTTTTTTTTTTTTTTTTTTTTTTTTGGTTTTTCGAGACAGGGTTTCTCTGTGTAGCTTTGCGCCCCTGGAACTCGCTTTGGAGACCAGGCTGGCCTCGAACTCACAGAGATCCGCCTGGCTCTGACTCCCGAGTGCTGGGATTAAAGGCGTGCGCCACCACCGCCCGGCTTATTTTTGTTTTTGATGATAACCATCATAACAAGGTAATATAATTTATTATTGAAATTTTGATTTGTATTTTCATGATGAGCAGTGATGGTGAGCATTTTTTTAAACCTACTAGCTATTTGTATGTCTTCATATGAGAAATGTCTATTCACGTCCTTTGGATTATTTGAGAATCTACCTACCTATCTATCTTTCTATCTTACTGTTTTTGAATTTCTTATACATTCTGAACATTAGTCATTTGTCAGGTGAATAACTGAAAAGTACTGCACATTCTCCGGGCTTTCTCTCTGCTTTTGTGTTATGTCCATTGCCATGTAGTAGCTTTTAGTTTTGCCTAATCATCTTGGTTTATTTTTGTAATTTGTAACTTGGGCTTTTGGCTTCTCTTCACTTCGTTTAAGCCCAGAACAATGTCCTGAAGAAGTTCCCACAGGTTTTCTTCCAGCAGTGTACATCTTATACTTGAGCTTATGCTACTGTGAGTACATTTCTGTACACAGTGAGACATACTTGAATGTTTTATTATCATTGAGCTAAGAAAACAGGTCATTACTTGGTCTTGTTTATCAGGAGGGTTAGGACAAAATACCCACTATTTTCAGGTAAACCAATCAAAATCAGCAGCTTCTGCAAATAGACTTTGGGGAGCCGTATAGATATTTTGTTGGATATTTTGACTGAGTCAAGGAGGTCAATGCGGTAATCAAAGTCATTTCAACTGAAGAAAATGGGGGCAGAAGAGGTGGATCAGTTATTATAAGTATGTACTATACTTCCAGAGGACTGGTGTTTAATTCCCAGCACCCATCCTGGGCTGCTCAAAGACACCTATAGCTCTCGCTCATGAGAACCCCATGTCCTCTTCTGATCTCTGTAAGCAGAAGTACATACCCTGACACAGACATACACAGATACAGAAATTTACAAAATAAGATTAAATTAAAGGTAATGACTGAGGTCCTAGCTATGCAATATTAATATTAGAAACTCTGAAGAAAACCAGAGTTCCTCATTACCCTGAATTTTAATTAAGAAATATCAGGAGCATAAATCCCAAGGTAAAACTGTATGATACTAGTCCTTTGAAATAAGTACCATTCAAACAACTGAATTGACCCTTCCCAAGACACAGCAATTCCTTTATAGGACTCACAGAAGACATTTGAAAAAGCCATTTGATCGCTTTTTTCTTTTTATTAATTAAATTTTTTTATTTATTTTCCATCCCAACTACAGTTTCCTCTCCCTTTTCTCCTTCTGTTCCCTCCCCTGCCTCTCCTCTGCACCTCCCCACTCCTACTCTGTTTCTGTTACACAGTTATCATTCATATACAAATTCTAGGAAGGTAAATATAATTTTGGAGCTTTGTATCTATCCTATTTTCTGAAGAATCAGTACTCTGAATACCATCCTCCCTGACACCCAAGACTGAGTGTTCTGATTTTTACAACCAAGGTCAGGAGCAGTACATTCACACTTCATGTATCACCTGAGAAGACTGACATGATTTTTTTTTCCTTTCTCTGTTTTTGCATTGCAGGTTTTAGCATATATTGCAAATCTGCTTATAACTTGGCAGTGAGAAGCCTGCGATAACATGGGCAGCCCTATAACTTTGTTAGCCAACCTGGACAGGCTGTTGGGAGAAGCAGCGAGGACACCAGCATCTCCCACACAGGACCAGGAAAGAGGAAATGTCAACGTGTTCTACTGAGGCCTGCACTCTCAGTCAGGAAAAGGATTTCACACCCCCATCTTCCTTAGACAAAACATAGTAGAAAATGCACTAGGGCAACAACTGACTCCACTGACTGCAGAAGATTTGCCACATTTTTTTTTTCTTTTGCCATTATTGCCATTATCTTTTCAAATGGCTGGTCATGGCAGTAGTTGGGAAATAACTACACAGTCACCCAAGACACATATTCCAAGATATTCTATTATCTGAATATAATCAGTGGCTTCTTGAAATATCCCCTGGATAATAAGAAAACTATATCTAATGTTACTGAAACTTAAGCTGAGATACTTAATACCTACTCTGTCCAATCCTTCTTTTATTTTTTGTTTTGTTTACTTTGTTCAACTGTTTGTTTGCTTTTACTTATTTATTTATTTATGTTTGTTTGTCGTTTGTTTTAAGACATGGTATCTCATTGCCTCAGCTGTCATTGAACTTGCGATGTAGTCAAGGATCACCTTCAAGTCCTAATCCCTCGGCCTTTGCTACCCAAGGGCTGGAATTACAGGCAGTTGGTACTCTGGTTGTCATGTAGTATGGGAACCAAATGAGGGCCTCCTACGTACTAGGCAACTGTACTGACTGAGCTCTAATCTCAACTTTCCAGAAATTCGTTGAGTACAGCAATTCTATTTCTAATTGCTTCTCTACTTTAAAAGCAACAGCATAATGGTACCAGTGAGATGTAAATCCTTTGTACTCACATGGATAAGAATAATGAGGCCCAGTGGTGGCGGTGGTGGTACACACCTTTAATCCCAGCACTGGGGAGGCAGAGCCAGGTAGATCTCTGTGAGTTCAAGGCCATCCTGGTCTACAGAGTAAGATCTAGGACAGGCACCAAAACTACGCAGAGAAACCCTGTCTTGAAAAAAAAAACACACACACAAAAAAAAAAAAAGAAGAAGAATGAGGATTGACTAGCATGAAAGATATTTTTGCATTTACATTTTATCATAAGAATTTAATATGTATATTAGGGATTGAAGCCATTAAATTTGGGGACCATATTTAATTTAGGTCTTTAATAAAAAAAAATCAAATTGCAATTGTGGAGTATCTAACTAGAAATCCTGAATGTGGTTTATTGAGTGGCAACCGACAGCCACTGTAGTCAGGATTTGCTGTGTGGCCCAATTTGCTGAGTTTGGAACATGAACTTTTTTCCAGAGTTCAAGACACTGGTTTCCTTGGCTAATCCCTTACCAGCAAGAGTATCCTGGAGTAAAGAGATAAAGGGTCTTGCCTTTGGAGCTGCAGCTTCAGTACAAGAAGGTCTCTCAGCACACACATGAGCACTATGTAGGGTAAATAACAGAAGACCTAATACTTAACTGGGGAAGATTCTTTTCCATCTATAAAAGAAATATTTTCAGAAATATTGTCTGAAACAGAAACTAAAGTCCAGGAAATTTTGCTTTGAAATATTCAAGTGAAATTTAAAAAATATAAAGAAAAAACTCTTGATTTTTATGATATATTTCATAGCTCTTATTAAATTACAGTCCAATGAAAGCCTTGGCATCAATACCCAATTGCAGCAGAAGTATCAAAATCGGGGGTCAACAGGGAGATTTAGATCAGTCAGATATGACAGCAGGAGAGTGAGAAATAAAAATCTGTCTTCCTGAGTTCCATTCCAGACTAACTTGTTACCTTAAAAATAATCTGCAAATGTCCCTTAAACACAAAATTTTGGAGATGAAAAATATCTTCAGAGATTGTTTCAGTCATCATTTTGTAAGCAAAGTGAAACACAGTGAAGTTGGAGGACATGTTCAAGACTAACTAGAGAAATGGACAATCTTAGACATCCTAATACAGTATTCTCCCATTACAGAATCATACTTTAAAACATTAACACCACTGAAGTAAAAACAATCAAAACACAAGACATCATAGACATACAAGGGTGATGTACTTTGCCAACACAGACTGACTTCCTCCTTTGAGTGAACTTATCAGATAAGCATCAGGAATGAAAATATTAAGGAGTTAAAGTTATGATAATGAAGAGAATCATCAAATCAAAGGATGATAAAATCAGGGAATCAACTGTTGCCACAACTCACAATTCTTAAAAGAGCCTGAGTTGAGTGGACATTTCACACAGCAAAGGAGAAGCGTAAAGTGCTTCTTTGTGCTCTGTGCTAGCTACAATCACTAGATAAAACTCTTCTAGAGGCACAGCCTTCTTGGATTGCATCTTTTTTTTTTTTCAGAGCTAAGGACCGAACCAGGGCCTTGTGCTTGCTAGGCAAGTGCTCTACACTGAGCTAAATACCCAACCCCCATGGATTGCATCTTAATGGGTTAACAGAAGTTAGTCTGGGATTTAAAGAAAAGAAGCCCCGAAGAAGTGAATATAAGGTGGTCAATTAGCTGGGTGGTATGTGGAGAAGTGCTCAGTGGAATAGTATGACTAACATGCATTGTATGAAGGAAGGAACTGGTAGAAAGGGAAATCCAGTAACTAAGCATTAACTTTATATGGCAGGCAAATGAATTACAGCTTTATCTTACAGCCCATCACTTCGGAAAAGGTGTGCCATGGAATAGGAATAGAAAGAAGTCCTTCGGTTTGCTTTCTCCTTTGTTTGTTTTTAAAGGATTCTGTATTCATATTTATTAAGAAATGTTACATGCGACCAAAACACCAGTTACAACTATTACAATTATATTCATAGCTGCTGATATCCAGTAAAAAAGTAAAAACACATAACTTTAGTTTTTACCTGGAAATGAGACAAAGAACGATTTTAAACGACATTTAAACGCTAAGAAAACATGAAGTGGAACACAGTATTAGGAGGGAGAATCATCGAAGGTTTTCTGAGAAGCATTCAGTCTATTCAGTCTGACTTGCCTACAAAACCCCAGAGCAGTGGCAACCAAGGAGACAAACAAGGCCCATGTGGATCAGTTTAACTCCAGATGGGGAAAGGAGATCCAGAAACTAGGGAATGTAATTTGGAGATGATTAACAATATAGAGAATTTGATTTAGCTCATGTGCTTTTGAGTTCTCACTCATGAGAAGCTACCACTAGACTCCACCACAGTGGCCAAGTTCTATCACCAAGAAGGAATGAAAAATAACCAAGGACTGATACAGTCACATGGTCTTTCTACTTGGTGCAAAAAGAAATCTAATCCAAGCCGACAGTGAGTACTCATATAATAAAAGAAAGATTTGTATTCACAGTAATCAGAATGCATTCAGAATATTTAAAATGGAGCCCCTTAGTCCACCTACTGAGTTCCCATAGAAATACTCTAGGCTGCATGGTAGCAGGTGTTTGATTCAACAAATGCATGAACAGTAGTATGGTGATATTTTATTTGTACTGAAATGTGATTTTATTTGTATGTTAATAAATAAAGCTGCCTGGGGGTCAGAGCTAATAGCAAGCCATAGCAGAGCTGGGCGTTCGTGGCGCATTTAATCCCAGCACTTGGTAGACAGAACTAGGTAGATCTCTGTGTGTTCAAGGATACAGCCAGCATTGGAGACACATGCCTTTAATCTCAATACCAACCATAGAAGACCTGGAGGTCTGTACAGACAGGCAGTGACGGGGCAGTCATGTGGTTGGGTTTACAACCAATGAGAAGGCAGAACAGGAAGTCTATATAAAGACAAACAGACAGGAAGTAGGTCTCTTTCGGAGAGGTCTCTTGGCTGAAGAGGCTAGCTGCAGCAGACGGGTAAGGCTCTTAGCTCTGATCTCTTGGCTTTCCTCTGCATTGGTTCTGTGTTTCTTATTTAATAAGACGGTTGGTTACATCTACACAGTAGTGAGGATAGGGGTCTTCAGAAACAAGGGGAGTAGTACATAGTGCATAGAAAAACACAGAGAATAGTTTCATGTTGCTTGACACCCTAAAAATGGACAGTCAGAACAAAACCACACCCAACATTTCAAATCTGGGAATAAAATCATCTGATCACTTCTACGAACTTGAAAAGGCAAACAGAAGCAATTAAACAGACTTCCCAGGTCTCTGCAAAGACAAAACTTTAAAGTAAAAAAAAAAAAGAACTGAGAAAAATGGAGATGACACAATATTTTTTTTGATGATTCCCAGATGATAAGCAGTATTCTGTCCATTGCTAATTTCAGATAATTCCCCATCTAGGAAAAGCATTTTGCAACATTTTGAGCCGATATACAAGAAATCTGGCTCTGGCAGCTCATCTATAGCTAAAGCACTCCCAATTAACGTAATAAAGTAAAAACACTGTGAAGGTAAATCCCACATTGACTCAGTTTCCTTTCTAGGGAGCTAATCAATGACTTCATTCTTGGCACTGCAGCGGATGCATTATTCATCTGACTGCCCATCTCCCTTGTGTTCAAAATGAATTGTGACAGACCAGCTTGTTGCAATTGAAGAAGGTAAAGGAGAAATTCTATACTATCAGGTTTCCTGGTGTAGGAGGCTGACCACTGTGGTGTATGTAGCACTCTGTATTCCAGGGGTCTTTCTATAGGTTAGTCCTGGAATCTTAAGGCTCTATGTGGAAAAAAAAAAAAAAAAAAAAACATTTCAAGAAATTTAACCTTTCTGTTAACATAAGGCAACAGTAAAACCTCAAACAGACTGCAACATATCAGAACCACCTGAGATAATTATCAGTTACATTTTTGTGGCTGGGAGATATTGTGCTGAATGCTAACACAATGGTAAGGGTGGACGGGTGGTGTTATAGCTTTGAAATAAAACAATCAGCCACCACCCCCCTCTATGGTTAAAACCAAAAACTTCTAACGTAAACAGTGAAATTCCAAAGCTTGAGAGTTATGATAATGAACTTTGTGGATTGGAACTCTTCCCACAAGTAAGAGGGTAGTTCGAATTGTGAGTATGATTTATGAGCAGAAACCATATACCAAACTGGATTGGATTAGCTATATACAATTCAACCGTATTGAAAACATTGTTTTGCAAAGTAGTGATTGTTGTCAGTGCCTTTGTTTAATGATCCTGATTTCCTTGCAACATCCTTTTGAAAGTTATTTAAAAATTTTCTCTTACAGTATTATTTTGATCATAGTCTTTCCCCTCCAACTCCTCTCCGATCCTCCCCACCTCCCGATCCACCCAACTTCATTTTCTTTCTCTTTCTTTCAGGACATGAAGTCCAACCCCTAACCAAGAAGCTATTTACACCTGATACCTGCTGCAAAAGGGAAAATTCGTTTTCATCAATGGAGTGTCACTGGATTTGTAAACCACATTCTAGGGCAGGCACCATGCCAAGGAGTGTTGGCTAAAACAAAATGGTATCCATTTTTTTTTGGTGGGTTTTTTATTTTGTTTTGGTACTTTTTGTCTTATTGACCCTTTTACTTCTTTCTTCCCTCCTTTCCTTCCTTCCTTCCCTTTTTCTTTCTTTCTTTCTTTCTCTTTCTTTCTTTCTTTCTTTCTTTCTTTCTTTCTTTCTTTCTTTCTTTCTTTCTTTCTTTCTTTCCTTCCTTCCTTTCCTTCCTTTCTTCCTTTCCTTTCTTCCTTTGTGTAGTTTTGTCTGTCTGTCCTTATAACACCTTTGACCAGTCACTAACAGTGAGGAATGTTCATTCTGTTTTTGAAAAGGTCAGAAAAACTCATTATGTACCTATTTGTTTCTATGAGGTGAAAGTTAATATACCTGTATCTGTTATATCAATAATCTAAATAAAGTTCTCAGTTATGTGTGCGCATGTATACATTTGTACATACGTACATGTATATACACGCAAAACACTTGTTGCTGATGGCTGAACCCAGAAAGAACCTCATGCCTACGGGAAGATGGTCTGCAATTGAGCTGTCACCTGACCAGACACTATAAAGTTTTTCTGACAATGGTAGCATCGATGATGAGGTCATTAAGTGAGCTCAGAATGGCGATAGAGTACAGCTGGCTTTTCCCTCATCTGAATGTCACTTTCACACTTTAAAGCGGAGTAAATGGTAGATAGTTCAGAGTCTACTGCCATGTTCTAAACAGTAGAGTTGCTTTTGAAGAGATTAACAGGAGTCTAAAGTCTAGATTTAGTTTTTCCCAATAGAATACTATGACATAATTTGACTGATTTCCTTAGCACTATGGGTTTATCCCCAAATGCATATTCTTAATTGCAAGAGAATCTGCTAAGGGAAGCACTTGCTCTGTCCAGTTCCAGTGTGCTGCCATTGCCCACGTGTTTGGATTCTATCCTTTTCTCTTTTTTCCCCCCTTGGAATTAACTTCGTGAATTTAAAACAGTTATATAGCACAAATCTTAAACAGTCTTATTAGTAAAAAAAAAACCTCAGGAGTCAGATATTGGGGTGAACACTGAAAGATCAGAGAAACAGAACAAGCCACAGCCAACCTCGCCTCACCAATTCCTCAGCTGATCCTGATTCCTCAAACTGGAAACCTCTGTGTCCTCATCCAAATGGATCTCAGCTGAACTGCCTCTAAAAGCCTAAAAGTTCAACAAACCTAAAAAGCCTCTAGTTCCTGGTCCTCACACCTTATATACCTTTCTGTTTCCAGCCATCACCTTCAGGGATTAAAGGCATGTGTCACCATGCCTGGCTGTTTCCAGTGTGGCTTTGAACTCACAGAGATCTGGATGGATCTCTGCCTCCTGAATGCTAGGATTAAAGGCGTGTGCTACCACTGCCTAAACCTATGTTTAATATAGTGGCTGTTCTGTTCTCTGACCCCTAGATAAGTTTATTGCGGTGCACAATATATCAACCACATAATTAAAATAGCAAAAATATGTTAATTGGATATAAAAAGGATAATAAGAATGAAGATATATAAATTGATGGGCAGATAACCTTAGGGATAATATTTGAAGTAAAATAATTTGGTATAACCAAGGGCACAAAACTCATTTTCTTCTGTAGCACATATACTGTGAGAGCATTTCCAAAGGAAGCCAAAAATTATTTAAGGACCAGTGACCATTAGAATCGGCACACAATCTAATTCCACAACTATCTCAAAGAACAGAATCCATTTAGAAAACAACACTAACTTCAGATGTGTTCCTGTGCTTTATGACCAATGTTCAACAACAGTGCATGTACTAAGATCCCTGTCTAATTCTCAACTCTGCTGTCTAAGGGATCAATAGATGTGTTATCCTGAAAATATCACATGCCATCAGAGCAGATGGGTTTACAATCAGCTACATAGTCACAGGTTCTTATCCACAGAGTCAATCAACCATGGATGAAAAAAAATCTTTATTGAAAGACATCATCATAACTTATCTGTAACCCCAGATATTCATAAGGCAGAGGCAGGAGAATGTCAAATTCAATGTCTGTGTGGACTCCATAGTGAGTTGAAAGCCAGTTTGTTATAGAGTAACCCTGCCCCAAACCAAACCAAAATCCAAAAGAAAGAAAATGCAGAGTGGTCATCATTGAAGCCATGTACACACCACCAACAAATATATACATGTGTGTATACACATATATATACATACACATATATATGTGTGTGTGTGTGTGTGTATACATTTGTCCACATACATACATATATACATATACGTAGTTAACAATAATAATCAAAGAAAAAAAGGTCATCAACTTGAAACAGGGTGGCACATGAGAGCGGTTTAAGGGAGAAGAAGGACTGGAGGAAGGAAAGAGAGGGGAAGTAATGCAATTCTATTTCAATCAAAAATATTTAGAAGAGAATGTATTTTTAATTAAAAAGCAAGTAAGGAAAGGAGGGAGGGATTAAAGAAAGGGAGGGAGAGAGGGAGGGAAGCAGAGAAGGACGAAGGAAGGAAGGAAGGAAGGAAGGAAGGAAGGAAGGAAGGAAGGAAGGAAGGAAGGAAGAAGTTAGTTTGCTGTATTGAACATGCACAAATTTTCTTTTATAAAAAATAAGGCATAAAACATTTACATGGCATATATATTTCACATTATAAGTAATTTATAGATAATTTACAGTATTTGAAGTTGTAAAGGCTCTGTCGTTTCACATAAGGAACATCAATGTTGTTGGATTTTGGTATCCTTGGGTGTCCTAGATGGATGCCCAGTTATGGTTCCAATATGAAATATCTCTACCAACTCAGGTGTTAAAGTTTTAGGTTCCTAAATGGTGGCACTGTTCTTGGAGTTGGTAGAAACTTAAAGAGGCTGGAAATTGTTGGAAGAAAGAAGTCATTGGTTAGCATTCTACAATGCTCCTGGTTCTCCCGCTCTGTTTCCTATCTACCATGAGGGAAGAACTCATCTGCCCCAAGGTGCTCTTGCCAGGGTGCTCTGCCTGAGCAAGCATGAGCTGAACTTTCCAAAGTATAAGTCAAAGTAAATAATTCTCACCTTTAAGTTGTCCTTTCGGGTACTGTGATATAGTAATGATATAAGTACACAACGGAGATAAGAGATAGATCTTTCACTGTGATTATTTACCAGGTTTTTTTTTTTTCTAACCTCAAATGCCTTTGAAGTTCCAAGCACACTCAACTGCCTTTCAGCATTTCCCTTAAAATCATACTTCCAATCTCCTGGAAGATGTGGAATCCCCATCAAATGAGGCCATCAAAACATATTATAAGAGATATAAAATAAGAGAGGTGGATGATAGACAAGAATTCAATTTAGAAAAATAAATTAAAAAATCTTGATTGACTTTAGAGCTTCATATTTTAAAAGACCTCATAGGTTGTTCTTTCCATCATGAAAAATTCCTATAAAAACAGAATTATCTTTAGAAATGAAATGGAAACATTGTTAGTATATCTAATTTTAAACAGGATGGAAAAGAGAGGCAACACTGGCCAAAATGTTTCAGCCACAGAAAAACAAACATTGAGTACATTTTGAAGAGTTAGGGGTCTTCAAAATGATAATTCTTCCAAGCCCTTTAAAGACATTCATTGCTTAAGTTCCTGGAAGAAACTCATTTAAAGACATTCAATATCTCCAGTGTAGCTGCATTTTTATATGATCAAACCAACATACACGAAGACCTGGGGGAAAAGTCTCAAGGCTTTCTCTTTCCTTAAAAGGGAGATAGAATACAAAGTAGAGGTTTCTCTTCCACATAATCCACAGTGCAGACATGGTGTGAAGTGGGGCTACTTTGTCACTAATTCTAAGAGGATGTTTACAGTTACTGACTTAGCAGTAGACCTCTTCCCATCAAGGACAATTTCACACCTGCTCTAGACACCTCCTACTTTACATTCTCTTGCTAATGAGATGCTTCTTTAACCCAAAGAACCCAAAGGATTTTTCAAAAAGCTATGCATTTCCTTCTGGCCATAATCCCATCAATACATCAGATCTGAGTTCATTCTGGTCCCAGAGTTACATCTCGACTTTCAGAGTTTGGGATCAAACAAATCATTCTTTAAGTATTTTTCTTGCTGTTTCTATTCATCATTGGCCTTCTAATCTCCAAAATCTTTGTCTTTTTGAAACTGGTAGCTGTCATGGTACTTGACAATGAGGGTTTTAATAGTAATAAGGGCTCATTTGAAGAGGAATTAGTTCCATGTAAAACACAACGTTAGAGTCAGAAACCATTAATTGGAAGACCCCATAAAATGAAGAATATTTGATAATCCACACTGATATCTAGTTTCTAACAGATTACACCTAGCTTCTTAATTTAACTAGTACTTCTTTTTTTGAGTCTTTTAGTATTTATTAATTTAACAAACATTTAACAGCACCCACCATCTATCATATGCTCTGCTCTGCATTGACATCTTAGAAGGTAGAACCATGAAAACATGGCATGTTATGCCCATGAAGCCCAGTAAGGAGATTGTCCAAACTGAGTTTGTATAAAAAGATAAATAAAAAGAATTGCACATTGGAGTTCTTCTAATGGAGGACAGGATCAAAGGTAGAAACCTGGGCAACAGTTTTTGGAAAAGTACTCAAAGAAAAGACTCAAGAATGAAATTATATTAAAAATGGAATGACCATTTAATGAGTGTCAAACGAATTATCCAAAAGTAAAGGCACTTAGCTGCAGAGTTTAAGAGTGAATATAGAGAATGGCAGGACTTTTGCAGACTCTTTCCACACCTGTTCTAGGATATGAGAACACATTGGCTGTTGTCCAAATTGAACAAGGTACAACTAGGATGGGCTGGAGCATAGAACACTCAGTTGCTGGACTCCAGGCCACCCTTTCTCATGAACACAAAGAAGACCTAACAAATGGCACAAAAGAGTAACTAGAGGAGAAAGGTAAGCTACCCACAGCCCATGAAGCTCTAAATTGGAGTAAAGTCTTAAGGTCAGTTTGGGAATAGTTTATTCATCAAACTGATTCTGCTTTGTCAGAGGAAATAACAAAATGGAGTCCTGGGTTATGTGTATGTCTTCAGACAAGTGGGAAATCTTGGCTGTGCTGAAGGAAAAATTAGAAGAAGCAGTTAAGTGGCATAACATCAAGCAAGAATTCAAGAGTAACAGCATGAATAGAACTCTCAGTTACATTTATCTGTTTACCATTTTTTTGCAATGTGGGGGATGGAGCCAGAGCCTCACATATGCAATAGAAGTGTTTCACCACTGAACAACAACCCCAGAATGAGACTTTTACCTTTAAATATTCATTTTATTTTTAATTATGCATGTGTGTCTGTGTGTGGGTTTGTGTACATGAGGCCAGGCACTTAGAGCCAGGGGCATAAGATCCTCTGAGGCTGGAGTTGCACGTGTTTGTCAGTTGCTGACATGGGTGCTGGGAACTGACATCAACTCCTTGGGAAGAGCAGCAAGTGCTCTTGACAGTGACTCCTCTCCAGCCCAAGAACTTTGGGTTTAAAATAGAAGACATGAAACAAAGAATAAAAAGACTCATTCATACTGCCAATGACTAAATCAGAAATTGGGCTAGTTACTTTTATTTCCACATGAAATGTCTTGGCAAGGTTCAAATGGAAAGGTCTTGCTTTGGACTCTAATGTAGACTGGTTTTTTGCTACAGCAGGTATCTCTGCATAATTAAAAATCATTATATGATCAATCTACTTGAGCAATAGTCTACAAAACAACACCAGGCTATTCCCTCACCCATGCTATATTGTGCCCACTGCATACAGTCCCTATTGGGTACCTATTAGGTCCCCATGGCAGAGGAAAAACAAAACAGATCAGGCCAAGTGCCATCTCTTAAAGCATCCACAGGAAGCACATAGCTCTACTCAGGACTATTCACTGGTGGAAGTGGTATGACAAACCTAACAGCAAAGGAATGAAGATGGGCAATTCTCCCTGAAGAAAGCTCAACAGATGTTTGTGAACACTGGCACAGTTTTCAACAACATAAGTTCCTTTTAGGACAGCTACTTTCTTGCTTAGATGGACATTTCTCAAGAACATTTGCAATTTTCAATTTCAATGTGGATTATGCACAGAATAATAGGGGAAAGGTACAAAGAAGGACTACCATACCTAAAGATTGCTCTCTAACACTCTGACATATGGAAGAACTGACAGACTGTCTAGCAACTTGAATAAGTCTCCCATCTTGGAATGAATAATGTGTTTATTGGATCTAAAATGAGAGAAATAAGATTCCCCATAGCACAATCAAGCAACACTTTACCATAGGAAATACTGCAAAAATAAAACGAAGTCCATCTAGGCATGGTATTTCATGGCAGTAATACCAGGGTTTGGGAAGTGGAGATCAAAGAATCAAGACTTCTGGGTGATGCTTGACTACATGGTACAAGGCCTCACTGTGCTATATGAGAACTTGACTCAGGAAGAAAGAGAGATAGAGAAGAAGGAAGAGGAGGATAGCAACTGTGATGGCAAAGGAGGAGGAGGAGGAAGAGGATGAGGAGGAGAAAGAAAAAAAGAAGAAGAGGAAGAAGAAGAAGAAGAAGAAGAAGAAGAAGAAGAAGAAGAAGAAGAAGAAGAGGAAGAAGAAGAGGAAGAAGAAGAGGAAGAAGAAGAAGAAGAAGAAGAAGAAGAAGAAGAAGAAGAAGAAGAAGAAGAAGAAGAAGAAGAAGGAAAGAGAAAAGAAGAAAAAGAAGAAGAAGAAGAAGAAGAAGAAGAAGAAGAAGAAGAAGAAAAGAGAAAAGAAGAAAAAGAAGAAGAAGCTGTAGCAAGAAAATAGGAGAGGGCAGAGGAGGAGAAGGAGAGAAGAGGAGAGGGAGAGGGAGGGCAATGGAAGGAAGGGAAGATGAGAGAAAGGAGAGGGAATGGGAGGAAAGGGGAGGAGAGGAGAGATGAAGAGAGGAGAGAAGAGACTGAGATGTTGAGGGAGCAGGTGTCAGTGCTATAGTCATGGATAAGTTGTTCTTACTTCACTGAACAACTTACCTCTCATGCTCAGGTAAGGAACAAATTAAACTCACTAAGACACACCTAAAAATAGGACATGAAAGTAGCGGGGTTCCTGGTGGAGAAGGATGTCAATGGGAGAAGTGTGGCGATGAGGGTGATGTAAAAGTGTAATGAGGGACAAAAATGGCTACAACTCAATATGTAAACATATGAAACTGTCAGATAAGAAAACTGGAACAGGACAAATAAACTTAAAGTCATTTAAAAATGACTCTATCACACCCCAAGTTCCACCAAGCAGACTCTTAGCGTACAGAAAGTGTCTTGACATGCAATGCAGTGTCCACACGTTCTTTAATATCCCAACTTGGCTGCCAGCAGTTGGTGTTGTGTTAATAAGTGGAAAGTAATAATCATTCCATTAACAATGGATTTGTTTGCTTTCTTATAATTTTATGGAAGGCTAAAGAAGTAAGTTGGATGACTACTTTTGTAAATCTTTGAAGAAACTTGACAGGTG
Organism: Peromyscus californicus insignis; assembly: GCF_007827085.1. Taxonomy (NCBI): domain Eukaryota; kingdom Metazoa; phylum Chordata; class Mammalia; order Rodentia; family Cricetidae; genus Peromyscus; species Peromyscus californicus. The sequence goes on along the minus strand of NW_026294480.1, from coordinate 13,040,163 downwards.
CCTTTGGCCCCCTCAAAGAGTTTATGCTCTGTAAATTCTTTCCACAGAACCTGGATTTGATTCAAGGACCAATAGTGCTGATAATTATCCATTTACTTTGAAAATAAAAACAGAAAAGGGAAGAGTAAAAGGCGAAGTACTTACTCTACAGAGTGCATGGGGGTGAGAAGAATAAAGTTATCTTTCTTTGTTAGTTTGGCCTCTAAGGATATTTTTGCTGATAAATATGAGGTTCATTCTTCAAAAGAATCACAACAGAGAAGAATCAAGTGGATTAGCAACTGTTGCACCTCATAAAGGGCAGGGTTTTTTTTTTTTTGAGTGAAAGATGCACAGGGGGACTGAATTCACTACTGCGAGTTTTTCCACAGTCATTTAGTTTATAAGAGCAACTGTGCCAAATGTAAACGACCCTGAAGTATCTAAGATCAAGTTTATGCTCTTACCTTTCCACATCTACTATCTTCATAATGTAAGCACCATTAGTAATTCAGTATGTATCTTCTATAATATTAACTTTGCTTCTAAAAGTAAGCTTATACATACTCTATGGTCTTTTATCAAAGGAAAGTAACATTTGTGGTCTTCATTTGTCTAAGAAATTGCAGGCAAATCTGCTTTAACAGTACTATAGAAGCCTGGATTTTGGGAATAATTATTACACCATTGTTCTCTGTATGAGAGTCATCTGAGTCATTTCCAGATGTTTCACATTCTAGACAGCTTGGTATACATTTATATATGTCATGTATATTTCAATATTTTTTTAATTATGTATATGAGTGTTTTGCCTGCATGTATGTTTGGGCACCATATGTGTGCCTGGTGCCCAAAGAGGTTGGAAGAGGGCATTGGGTCCCCAGTAACTGGAGTAACTGGATAAACCATTGTGAGCCACCATATGAGTGCTCAGAACTGAACCCAAGTCCTGTGCAAGAGCAACACCTTCCACTTAGCATCTGCTAAACCATCTCTCCAACCCTGATCACATATCATAAATCCCTGAATTTTGTCTTTGGATGAACTCCTATGAGTGAAAATAAAGATGTATGAATATACACATTTTAATAACAAAAAAGCATTACTGGGTCACAATTTCCCAAAGCTTTATATCCCCCATCAACATGGTGTCTACAAAAAGAGATGCCTCCCCCATCAATGCCTCAAGCAGGTGGGAGATCTGGCCCTGAGCTCATAAGAGGGGAGAACTGCCCCTGTCCCCTACCAGCTGCAGGTTATCCTAAATTCCATGTTGCAATGCAGTTAACAATTTCATAAAGTCTTAGTAACATAGCAAAGAAAATCATAAATTAAGACTTCCAAAGACATTGGTGGAAGTAAACAGGTAGATTATAAAAAATTTTAAAAAGGTAAGAAAATTGCAGGTACAGGCCTCAGTTGTTGCTACCTGGCAGCATTCTCAGCTTTCCATTGGTGGCATCTGGGAGTCTGTACATTCTGTGGATTTTCATAATGGTCATGAAGATGTTAGGTCATCTGCAGAGGATGGCAGTCAATGGATGTTCAAGAGGCTAAAGATGGCGCAGGATCATCTGCAACATCCAAACCTCTCCACATCAGCTTTTGTACTTGCAGCTCCTTTCCAGGAATTCTCATTTGCAATGGGATAAGAATAGTTCTTTTCTGACATTCTCATAAGGCCTCGAGTCAGAGTCTCAGGATATTTTAAGTTTGAACAAATGTGACAGATAAAGCTTTCCATTTTATTGTTTTCCTAATTATCTAGGAGGCTGTGTTCTTTTTGTTTGCATTTTTCCTCCAGTACACTGCCCATTATACCATTTGCATATTTTCCTCTGGTTGTTGTGACCCTTTGTTATTTGGACTGTAATTATCCTCTCCCAGTCTATCATTTGTCATTCGACCTTTCAGGGGGTGACTCAGAATTCCTGGTTGCAAACACAATCTGCTCCTACCAGTTTAAACAGAAGTTAGATTCATGAGGAACACTCGATAAAAGGCCCAAGGAGAAACAAGGAGTTGATCTTTCAGGATGCAACATGGTTGTCAGCATCCATTGTAAGCTGCTCCTCATTCCTGTGGATAGCCTACCTGCTCACTTCAAGCTCTCCTTGCCAGTGTGAGACTCACTCCCACAGCCGGATGTCACTCAGCATAATCGATACCTCCAAGCATCTCTTTCTTTGCATCAGAGCTTAGAATAGTTTGCTCTAATGGAAAGACTGAAGCTCCAAGACCAGCTGCAGGAGGGACCAGGACAGCTCAGTTCTGTAATCGTCCTTAGGAGTCAAGTTCCTCAAGCATAGGAGTGCATTTGAAAGTCACCGGCCAGGCAGCAAACCTTTGAACATCTACTACTACAGAGAGACTTGTCTCACATATACTTCTAAATTTCATGGAATCAAGAATGCAAATTTTCTTTATATTTTTGTGGATTGGGTCATGATGCTAAAAAAGAAAACACAATTATGATAATCATAGAATATTCTCCTGCAGTATCTTTCAAGGCTGTTAGAACCCAAGTCCTGTGCAAGAGCAACACCTTCTCTTTAACAGTGAGATTTTTTTTTTCATTTATCTGTAACCTGTTGGATTATGAAATAGGAACAAAATTTTAATGTTTTTAAAAGTTCTAGTAACGTTTTCTCAAGTGAATCAAAGAAATAATATATCATTTAGCTAACAACTTATAACACCATCTTGAGTTGTGTGTTAAATGCTCTCCATTTTTTTTCTAGAAGATTCTTTGCTTCTTTCAGGTCAGTACCATACAGGTTAAAGTGGTTGTATATCCAATCTTAATTTTATAACCGGGAAAACTATCATATTTCTTCAGTTAAATATTTTCTCAGCAGTTTCCAAGTTCCTTCTTCAATAAGTTCTTTATATGGGGTCCAGAAAGACAGGAAGACACTAACAGGTAAAGAAAAATAGAATCACCACATATTGTATACACGCATGAAAAGGATAAACAAGAAGTTTATAACCACTTTATACATTCTAAAGAAGAAAGGCATTGAACTGTGATTGGAATGGCATTAACTTTGTATGCTGATATCAAAAACTAATGATATTGGGATGACATTATATCTTCCCACTTATGAACATGGTATTTTCCTATATGCTTATGTCTATCATAAATGTATAGTCTTTATGAAGCTCATTCCTGGAGAACCTATGGAATGTTTTCAACATGTGGCTATGAATGGAATCTTTATCACTTTTTATTTTAGCTTATTTTTCTAGCTGTATTTAATTCTACAATATATCAACTCTTTGGCTTATGTATCATGTAAGTAATTTGCAGAGTAATCTCTACTGATAAGTTAATTGTTTTATACAACACAAGTTTGACAAATGATAGGAACATTTTCAAAGTGGCAGTGTCTATCTTTCATTATACATATTGTTGTTTTCAGATTGCCATATCTATTAAACATCCATCCTCAAGAGTTTTTAGTCCTCTTTTTCTGTACTATAGTAACTACACGTATATACATATCCTTGCCACCTATAAACCACTAGTAACTCACTATTGACATCCTTAAAAGAGCTACAGTTCACAGGAAACCACACACAACTTTCCCTAGCTAATTTATAGCCAGACCTAAAAATGTAAGTCTTTAGCAAGCACTGTGAAATAAGTCTTCTCTTCACAGAATGCATAGTTCTAATTTCTGATGCACATCAAGAGCTAAAAATTTTGGCTGATTATGAACTCACCAGTAAACACAAAGAAAAAAAACTATGTAAAATTCTAGTAGTACATTAAACAAAACGATAACTACAAGCATACTTGTACACAACAATCATCTGATACTGTTTCAGAGATGATCACAACAATGTAGAGTTCTGGTGAGGCGAATTACTTTGTCCTAAAAAAGAGCATGGCAGCTTGGTGAAGGACCCATACCTATAATCCCAACTCTTAGGTGGCTGAAGCAGAGTTATCACTGCAAGATTGGGACCAGCCTGCGGTACATGATGAGCTCAAGTTTGGCTGAACTACCTAGTGTACCTCCTCTGAAACATTCCAAAGACAAAAACCTAATGACAGGAAGATAAGACAAAGGAGTACTCCAGACCACAGTACGACATACAGGCTGAGGAAGTCAAATGATCAGGGCTGAGGCTACGTGACATGCTGGGCTCTGTGACTCCCTTGCCTTCTCAGTGTGTAATTTTCCTAAAGTGAGTGGCTTAATCTAAAAGCATTTCAGTTGTTCTCAATTTTCATGTTCCAAGAATCTAAGTTTCAAAAGGGTAAATGTGTTGCCCAAGACCATGGGAAATGGATAATATGTCTAAATTCACAGACTATTAGAAACAGAACTATTTTAGGTTCATTGAAACCATAATTGTGGACACGCTGATTAACCATAGTTAGCTCATAAAGACTATTGTCTGGGTATTGACTGACTGCAACACAACACAGGAGATGTTGATTAATTTAGCTAAAAGTTATATTTCTAGGGCAACTATATTTTGACAAAGAGAAGTAGAGTCTTTGTTTATGTCCACACTTTGACTAGCCTACACAGAAGGTTCAATATGTGGGCCACAGCATGTCCTGAGATGGGAAGCTTTAGTAATAACACTAAACCAACTTCTTAAAACATGTATTCTACAGATACCATTGCCAGGGAACACATTCCAGTTAGCAGAAATGCCCATTCAAGCAGCCATTTGAGAAATTTCCAAGCATATACATGGAATGAAAGGTAAAAATGGTTATACAAATTTTTGACATGTATTTTTACATTCTAGAGATTTATAAACACAAAACCCACAAGTATATATCTGAATAAAGTAAGGCTGATGGTGGAATCCTATTACATGATGTTTGTCTTCTAAAATGAAATTTTAGCCTCACCAGTCCAAAATTTATCCAACACGCACAGAGAAAACCACCAAAAATGTTGGATAGTATCTCCCGTAGCTCAGTATTTCAAGGGGCCAAAGAAGGCAGCTGTTTTCCTAATCAGGAAGTAACTCTATTTCAGAAAGTACAGCTTTGGGGAATAGTTAGAGGTTTTGAATACTCTAAATAACCTTGAATCCTTCAGAAAGTAAATTCAAGATGAAAATGAGCCATAAGCAATAGACATCAAGAATATTAAAATAGAGAGATTGCTTCCGAATACTTATCACCCATTCAAACTGTAAGGGGAGTCCACAGCGGGCAGTGAGCACTTTGCTAGAAATCTGTTTTGTATTGTATTTTACTTTTTAAATAACTTTTCTTCATAGACTTAAGAAGCAGGCCACTCACTTTTAACTGCATCTCTACACAAGTGGATGCCCAGACCGCTTTCTTAGTGATGTAAATGAGCTCATTAAAGACCCTACTATTTCCATGTCAAGGTACATAACTGGGAATTGCCAATTTCATCTGGCCTGATTTGGGACCCATTTAAGAGTAGGCCAAGAAGTTATTCACCCTTGCCCTAGACTAAGAACGAACAGACCTTTCTCTGAGAAATAATTGGTTCCACTGGCGGTGGGAGGTTAAGTCAGTTTAGTTGAGTCTAATTAGTTCACTGTTTGCTTTATTTGACTCAATTGAAGTTAAATGGACATTTGCATGACCATAAACCAGATTTCCATGTGTTGACAGGTTCATTGCTTCTAAATGATGTTTATTAGTTCTCTAAGTTTGAGTCAAAGTCATTAACGCTTTTAGTAATGAATACCATTATGAAGGAAAGTGAAATCAGTTTGGACATGCACAGTGAAAGGAAGCTGGGGGTGTCTGTCATTGTTGGTGGCTTTGGTGCAGAGCCACATTGTGAAAACAAAGGTGTCACTGCAGACATACACAGTGAGGACACCTGGATAAAAGAAGTGATTTTTCATACCTTTAATTTTTTTCAATTAAATATCACTCATTTGAGGGGATTAAATTGGCTTCACATTTTATCATCTTTTAGGTGGTCAAAGACTCGCACATATTTCTAGCCTGCTCCTAAAAGGTACATGCATCTGCCTAGAGATAGCAATAATTGTAATAAATAAAAAAAAGAAAGATGAGATGAAATTGGAAGGGGATATGAGGGAGTCCAGAGGGAGTTGGTGGGAGGGGGTTAGTGGGAGTGGAGCTAACCAAAATACTTTGCATATAACTTTGAAATTCTCAAAGAATTGATAAAATTATTTTTTTAAAAGAAGTTTAAAGTCTTAATAACATCATGCCACATGGCTGAAAGGCAAAACTAAGTGAGCCAGTTTGATGGTCTTCCCCCTAGAAAGGTGACTGTTATCAGGGGAAACAGGCCATAAATGAACTTTTTGACACAGGAACCTGAGCACCAGCCCCAGGACCCTGAGATCAAACACTGTGTTTCCTTGTTCATGATACAGGTCTACTATTTCCAATGAGCAAATTTAAAATCCAAATCCTTCCATACCACCAGTTCCTGAGCACACAAGGGACACCACAATGAACATTCCACACATATATGTACAGAATGTGAGGACAAAACACAGACATAATAAAAGTACTGCATGAAATTACCTGCAGGCTATTTGTATTAGGCACATATAAAACAAATGAATTTTGTATTTAGACTTAGGTCTCTAAAGTGTCCCCAGGATACCTCAGTAGGTATATGCAAATATTCTCAAATCTGAAGAAAAAATACGGAATCCAAAACATTTTCAGACCCTGACCCTGGCTCTTTGGTAAGGCATAACCAAGCTATAGTGTATAATCACTACAGTTCAAAATCAGCCTTCAACAAGCTTGTATGATCTCACAACACTGAGGTATGGCCTGTGGCTAGAGTGACATCCTTTATGCTTCAGGAAGTGTGATAGAAAACAGGAGAATATGTGCTCTGAAAGGATGTAATGAGGAAGCTCCAGAATGTGGCAATATCTACATGACTCACTTCTAACTGAAGTGCCACAAGCTGTAATCCATGCAGAGGCACATTCCAACATTACAAATACACAGGGAAAAATCCTCCTTCTCAAACAGGGGTTCCACCACGATCTACCTACCTTAGAGTGTGAGAGGAAAGCCAATGCTATTCCTGCTCTCACCAAAGAGATCAATCATGAGTGAAGAGGACAGATGTCCAGGAAATGAGCAAGTGCATACAGAAACAGTAAGAAGCTCGGTTGTGGATACAGGCAACGCAAGGTAGAAAAGGAATAGAAAGATGTGCAACTGAGTCAGACATGAAAAGTCTCTTTGGCATTTTAGTTCAGTTTCCTTTGAGAGAGAAAAGGAAAAGGATATATGCAAATGAGGAAAATGGAGCAAGTGTTTATAAAAGTAAAAAAAAAACATTTCTAATAAATTACAAAACAAATTCCCATGTCTATTTCATGTCTCAACAATCAAATTGTAAAGTAACTTAAAATGTAGTGAATTTCATCTTCCTCTATCTAGAGATTAATCTTGGATCTATAGCATTTAAGCACAAAGTAACAAAAGGACACAGTATTACCTGTGCTTTAATTCTGACTATAGCTACCAACACAGAAGAGAACTAGTCAGTTTAGAGTGGGCCACCACATAATCAGCCTTCACAACTGACGAGGAGCAAGTTTGAGGATGAGGTCACATGAGCAGCAGGAGTATCTTGGTCCCAGCTAAGTGCATCTTCAGCAAACTCTCAGATAAGCCATTACACTATCATTCAGGTGCATGGTTAAACCTGGGGAGAGCAGGACACAGTGGCATAACTACAAGTAGCCAATAGGCAAATATACTCAGCAAACCAGTAGACTTGCGAGAGCTAAACATGTAAAACAGGACCATGGGAGTCAGCCTGAATCAGGACCTGGAGTTCTCAAGTTAAAAAAGAAAATGCTATAGGATCAGTCATGGGAGTACATTTAAAAGAAATCCTAAAAATACAATCACCAGCTAACAGGGGCAATAATGGCCAACTTCAACTTTCAGTAGTAGTGTACATGAGTGCCCATTGTGGTATATACATATACATATGTATATGCATATATATATATTGCTTTAATTACAATTCATCCAACAGTAAAGTATGCATTAAAATGTATAGGATTACTGAGGTTTAATATATGCATACTGTCTAGAAACTATAAGCCCTATCAAGTAAACACAGAAAGTCACTGTGCCCTTTTGTAATCTTTCTCTCTTATCCCTACTTCTTCCCATGTCTCCAAGCAACCACTGATCTGCCTTCATTACTAAGATCAGTTTGCCATCTTTAAAATCACGCACTACATCTTCTAGGGTTGTTTCCCTCAGCATGGTTACACTGAGGTCTCTTTATGCACACCAATTCTATCTTATTGGTTGGTATCTGATTGTTTCGTGAGGATGTCCTGGCAGGGTTATTCCACAGCTCATCTCTTCACTGGATTATTGATTGACAATTAGGTTGTTTTCCATCAATAAAACAAAACTTCTAGATTTCACTAAATTCAAAATAAAAAACATGCTAGATGGAAGGGTGAAAAGTAAAATGAATATGAACTATAAACTAAAATCCACAAAAGAATGCATCAGAATCATGAAAGTATATAGGTTTACTTATTTTCATTGAAATGTATATTTATGGGGTATATTGCAGTCACATATATATATAATATATATACTTTTATTTTATTAAATATATACCTTATTTTAAAACCTCTGGTCATCAATACCCACACACCAACACCTCCTGACTATGTATAATCTTTTTAGACTGCTAAAGCAACTACAGAAGAATAATATTTCTCCTTACAGACCTATCCCTTTACAGTCCTATCCCATACCTTGCTTACTTTGTATATAATGCCCTTCTTATCTACACTCAGTAAAAGTTTTTTTTTTGTTGTTGTTGTTTTTTGGTTTTTGGATTTTTTGAGACAGGGTTTCTCTGTGTAGCTTTGCGCCTTTCCTGGAACTCGCTTTGGAGACCAGGCTGGCCTCGAACTCACAAAGATCTGCCTGCCTCTGCCTCCCCCGAGTGCTGGGATTAAAGGCGTGCGCCACCACTGCCCAGCTTCAGTAAAAGTTAAATGAAAAAATTGTGCCGTCCTTGAATTTTTTTATTGTAAATACACTTGTGTCTTAGACTCTATGGACATATTTCCAACTCCTAATTAGTATCACTGCTGGTCCAACAGACCCCAAGATCCTTTTCTTACTGGCCTCTATAAAGGATCAATAAACTCTTCTATTTCAGAGAGCATGTGATTTCTAAAGATTTTATTCTAGTCATTATATCATACATACATTACAGAATCGCTCTTTTCTTACTAGACTGCTGTTCTTCTTAAGTCTAAAAATTGTTTATATATTCTAGATTTAAATGTATATCAAGCAAAGTTTTACAGATATTGTCTTCAAGCCTTTGGCATCCTTGACTTTTAAAAGTGATAATGTCTTTCTTTTATAAAAAATCTTACTGGCATGTATTCATTATGCATAATGATGAGTGTTCTAAAGGTATTATAAACTAAGTATATTGTGTACTTTGACCATATGCACACTCATACCCTTTCTATCCACTAATCTACATATGATAAAAACATGCCATTTACTTAATATAATAATCTGTGTTTATACAAATAAGAACATAATTTTGTTCTTCTTATGAAGAATAAAAAAACTCTGTTGTGAAGCTATAGATGTATTCTTTATCCATTCATATATTAAAAGGCACCTACGTTGATTATGATATGATTTGAATACTGTAAGCATGACTGTTTCTCTCAGGTGTAATAATGTAGAACCCTTCATTTATATACCCAATAGTGGTAGAACTGGGTCACACAGTATTTCTCTTTTTATTATATTGAGTAAGGTCCATACTGATTTCTCTAATGGATGGACTGATTTACATTCTTACCAGCAATGTATAATGCTATTCCTCCCCACACAAATATTTTCCAGCAGGTTTTGTTTGATTCTCAATGATAGCCAATATGATTGGTGTGAGATGGATTTCAACATCACTTTACTTTGCATTTCTTTGATGACTAAGGATATTTAACATGTTTTCTTGTTTCTTGTAGTATTTATACTTCATCTTTTGGAAACTGTCTTCATTTGATTAACACGTTTATTGATGTTTGGACTTTGGTATTCAGATTTGTGAGTTCTTTACATCTTCTAGGTCTTTATATCAGATATATTTCTAGAAAAGATTTTTCTCACATATGCTAGTCTGTGGATTCATTTTCCTTTTCTGAGTAGGTCTTTTTTTGTAGCTATTAAAGTCACTTGCAGAATGATTTTCAAATATAAAAATGTTTTAAGTTAAGAGAAATTCATTTTTTGTGATTTGGCATTTTGTGTCATATTATATAAGTATTGGCAAACTATTAAGATAAGATTTTCCCTTCTAGATATTTTCTTTTTATTATGTGTGCCACAGTGCATTTGCTGACATCAGGTGACAACCTCAGGTGCTATTTTTGGTTTTTGCCTTCTTTGAAACAGAATCTCTCTTGCTCTTCAGCAGCATAAGCCAGGATATCTGGCCTATGTGCTATGGGGACTCTCCCAGCTCTACCTCCTGCTTCTTGGTGTACATCCTGGATACAGACATGCATTACCACATCTGGTGTTCATATGAGTTGTGGGTATCCAAACTTATGTCCTCACATTAGTATGGCAAGTTCTTTTACCTACTGAATCATTTCTCCAGCCTTAGAACTTTTATCTTGTTTTGTTTAAATTGGTTTTATTCACAGCCCTTACCTTCTGTCTACAGTCCATTTTGAGTTATCTGTGTTTTACAGTTAATTTTGTTGCAATGTGGCTTCCCAGTTGTTATTGCACTGATTGTTTTATAGATTATCCTTTCTCCCACTGGATTAGTTTTTCATATTTGCTAAAAATATCAGTTGTATAGGTTTATTTCTGGATTCTGTTCTATCCTACTGATCTATTTCCTACCTTGGCATCAATCCCACCCTGCTTGGTTTCCTGCAGCTTTACAGTTCATCTTGGAACTAGGCAGAAATCTACGTCCAAGGACTGAAGGTCAGAATCAGATAAAAACAGGTGTTACTTGGCGAAAATGCCCAGAGGATGTTGCTGGACCTCCTTGAGTCTATCCAGCTAGAATCAAGGCTTGTCCCCGATGCCTCCGGAGAGCTGATGCAACAAAGATGGCTGGAACAACCCCAACCACAAGGCAGAAGCACAGACAGAGGGGCCTGTTAATGTGCAACTCAGACTCTCAGACTGGGATTGAAATGAAATGGAAGCCACCAGCTCAGCATCATTCCCTGACACTCCCACCGAGATGACATATGAGCAATAAGCTGTGGTTATGCACTCTCATGATTAATGCCTTTAAAACCCAAACCGCAAGAACACCTTTAGATAGCTACATACTGCCAGAAACAAATCTACTTGCCTAAGCACACAAATAAGGTGGTTGAGACAGCTTAACTGGGTAGCTCAAAATTGTTCTGCCAAAATATGATACTCTTCTCTGTTCCATTCTGGTCTCAGGGCCTCATAACATCACCATGGCCAGTCCCCATGAATTTTTCCCCATCTGTTCTATTGTTCCCTAGATTGGCATGAACTTCTATAACTACAAGACCTGTCCTTGTTAAAATACCAAACCAATAATGCACTATCAAAGCAACCAATGAGGAAGGCATGATAGATTTACAATGTTAAAATGTATGCTTACTGTGTTAAAAAGAAGAAAATAAATACATCCCCAAAAGAAATGAAAATATGGCCGCTTTCCTAAAAGCATAAGAACAATTCTGGCTCCAAAAAGTTGAAATTGACTTGGCTAAGCGTCTGATGAGCACAGTCAGAGGCAATAAAAGTTATAGAGTCAGACTTCAAGTGGTCATTTCTCCATAGTTTGAGGGAAAGTTCATTTTAGTTGGAGTATGTTGTGCATTGGAAGTCTTCAACAGGGCATAAGACGAGAAGATTGGAGGCATGGAAAATTACTGTGGCCAGGGCAGCCTGGATGGAAAAATATGTTCCACACAAATGCATGGGGAAGTTGGTCACAGAGACTATCTTGCAGCAATGTTGCCTCCATTGACCAAGTTGGAGCCATGCTGGGGTTTGATCCAGTTAGCTCTGTGAATACTGAACAGTTAAGCTGGGCTTTATTTCAGACAGGATACATACATACACACACACACACACACACACACACACACACACACACACACACACACACGTACACACAATTGTCACAGGAATGTCCCAGAAATATTAAAATACAGAAATGCCATGCTATTAGAAGAGCAAATCCTTCAGGATATGCCTAGTCCTAGAGTCCCAAATCACATCATATGTGACTGCTTATGGATCACTTCTATTTTATGCATCCTAGGAGGATTTACACATATTGTTTTACCTATACTTTAAACGCATGGATATCAGCAACAGTGATGTGGCTTTATTTCCAATTCAGATGTTAACTTTTAAAAGGAGACATAATAAGATCCCATAAAACAAATAAATGTCACACCCCACTTTTTGTTCTTGAATGACTTCAACATTAATGTGGAAACACACCTGCAATGTGAACTTGAAGCAAACTAAATTCAGTAGTAGACAGTAGTAAAAAAAATTAAACCATGCATTTTAAAAGTACCTTATTATTCAATCCCTTTGTTTTTGTGATGCTTTGATTGGTTTTACTAAAGCATGTTTTAGTAGCAACATTTTATCAGGTGTAACAGCACTCAAACATTCCTTGGGAGCATTCTAGCCGCTATCTCACTTCCAGGCTTTAGAGAGACAACTTGAGAAAGGAGAAGCAACAGGCAGTCTGGTCTCAAAATTCTGATACTGAAACTCAGTTGCATGAGTTCAGGCAAAAATGCTTTCTCCTCTCTTCTTAAGTCTATTCATTGATAAAAGTGGAAGTGCCATTGCCTACTTTGGTTATATTAATTGTGGTGGTGGAAAGTGTAACCTTTTTATACCAATAAATGAAGTACCAAAAATTTCCAATAAACATTAATGTTGTACCATTCTCTTTTCCCTGACATTAGTACAAACAAACAGGAATTACAATGTTCTTCTTTCTTGCACTCTTACCGTTATCTACCATGTGCTATGGAAAGGAACAAGAATGGAAAGATAAACTATATTAATACACTACTATATTAATGTATCTCTATTTTAGTCCAGTACTATTAATGCAAACCTGGATTCTTGCTGAATACTTCTTTTTTCAATACTCCATTTTTGTAGTCATTAAACCTTTCTGCTTGTTAGACTTTAGACTTGGCTACTTTTGTTATTTAGATTTAATAGGTAACATACTACAGGAGACAGCATGGTAATTTTATGGTGACCTCTGAGAGAAGAGAATAAGAAATAAAATGTGTAATACACAGAATAGAACAATAGTCTTCGTATGTGAGATCTGTGTTTAAATTCATTATAGGATACTTATTTCTTGCTAGGGATTGACATGGGTCTTCCCACATTGAAAATGTACACACTGCTTATTCTCTCTGAGCCATCAGAATTCATGAAAGTCAAATAAAATTGTTTGATAAATTTTCTTACAAATGATAGATAACTTTTTGTGACTGAAAAGGTTTTTTGCTATTTGAAGATAAATAGATAAATTGTGGTTGTTGAAGAACCACACTACCATGCTACCCTTATGATGTTACAACAATGACATTCAATGTAAAACTTTCAAGCATCTAAGCTGGCCAGAAATAGCATCAGAGAATGTTAACCAGTGCCATTTAACACCTGAGGACCAGACTAAATATGATCCTATCCTGTGGTGTGAACCAGCAGACACCATCAACAGTATCTCTGCCAGCTTAGCTCCTGGAAAAGAGAAACCCTCCATAAAGTATAGGCTTGAACGGGGCACTGTTGGCACCAGCATTTTCTGGGGTACTGGTTTGCCATATATGAGGTGACAGTCAGTTGACGGGCAGTAACACATTAGAATCTCTAAAGAGCTATAGTCCATATGTTTTAACTAGTGGGAGTAAAGGCCCTCAGTTATGATCACCTGGTAACACACCACTGACATTAAATAGAGTCTTAGGAGATCGCAGAACAACAGAATAACCGAAATCAACAACGTGGTGTTTAAACATTTCCAGCAACCCCATGGTCCTGAACATCTGAAAACGATTTGAGGGCTGGGATCAGCCAAGGAGAATGTCTAATTTCCACTAATGTAGGAAGGTCTATCCAGACCTTGCCATAGCCACACAGACAGCAGTTGAGACAGTCTTCAAGGCTGATTCCAGCTAAATCTGCTGAAAATTGTTCCCTGGCATTCTTTCAAGTTCTTCATTTTGGAGCCATACTGTCTGAGTCTGATTCTTAGGTGACCATTTACTAGATGTATAACTTTAGGCAAGACCGCTTTGTCTTACTTCCTTCACCTGTGAATGGAATAATAACAACACCCCCTCATTAGGATGCTGGTAGATTAAACTGGGGGAAATAAAAGAGAATTCCACAGACAAGCAAGCTCCCTATTACATTTTAGTTCTTTTTTAATGTGATATCAACTAATATACAAATATTCTAAATTAAATCGTTGTACATTATCTCTATCTTGTGCCAAACAACATACCTTTAATTTGCATGAAATGTCACGCCTATTCTATTATCTTTACTTTACAAAGAAGTGCTAGAGAGGCTATCCCAGCCATGCTGCTAGATTAATCATGATTTTCAACACAGTCTCTTCCTCCCTTCACAGTTATCCATCCTCATTAGGCCTCAGTACTTTCAAGAGTTTCTTAGAAATACCAATGAAGTAATTACCTGTCCATGATTGTTAAGAGGGAGAAAGCTCTGAATAAGCCAAAATTCAATGCTGGAAAGGAAGTCTCAGCAGTTACCTTGTCATTTTCAAGGGAACAGTGTGCCCAAGTCATCGCCTTATTGGCAAAACGTTCTCTCTGTAGAGCTTCATTAGAATTGAACCAAGTAGGACTATTGCAAAGTAGACAAAGGGTTAAGAAGATACTTTAAAAACAATATGAGAAAATACAAAATAACCTTCCCGTCATGAAGGCCTATGTAAAGAAATTCATCAACGGAAGTAGGGATGTGATTATAA
Organism: Peromyscus californicus insignis; assembly: GCF_007827085.1. Classification (NCBI taxonomy): domain Eukaryota; kingdom Metazoa; phylum Chordata; class Mammalia; order Rodentia; family Cricetidae; genus Peromyscus; species Peromyscus californicus. Next base: position 13,025,158 of record NW_026294480.1, on the reverse strand, counting down.
ATAGAGTCTCTGGAAAATGAAACAACAAAATATTTCCAAAATCAAATGCCCATATTAGAAAAAATGCACTTAGATGGTGGTGAGAACTGCCTCGTCTAAACTAGCCTTGAGTACCAACTACTTTGCCCAAGAAAACTGCCTATTACTGTGGTAGGTGAACAAGGAATGAAAAGATCAAATAAGCCTCAGGAGTGCGGAATAAATACCTGAAAACAATTCGGCATTCAATATCTTCTTTGTTGCTGCCCCGGATCCATCCAAAGGTGAGAAATTATGAGTAGGTATCCCATACAATGATAATTCATCATGGTTCTCAGTTGCTCTACTGTTTTCTGCCTTGTGAGTATGTTATACCTTCTACATCTAAAACTACATACTGAGGACCACCTACCTCAGTGACAGCATTTCAGTCTATGAAAACAACCTGGCTTGTTGAGGTGTCGAGCTTCTTGCACCCCCTCTGAGATGATAACATTTAGTCTCCTGGGCTAGGGATGTAGTTCAGGTGGTAGAGTACTTGCCTAGCACATATGAAGACCTAGGAGCCATCCCTGGCACATCAGGCATGGTGGCTCATATGTGCAAGCCAACACTCAGGAGGCAGAGGCAGAGAATCCAAAGTGCAAGCTCATCCTGATGCCCATCTTAGACTACATGAAGTTCTATCAAAGCAGAAGGGAGGGAGGGAAGGAAGGAGGAAGGAAAACAGGGAGGAAGGGAAGGAGGGAGGGCAAGATTTAGAATTTTAAAAGCAACAAATCAAACTGAAACCACATTCAGACTAAAAGAAAAAGACTCCTCAGAAATGAAGCAATTCTCAAGTCAGAAAAAGTAATGAATAAATTAGTCTTGCAATCTTTCTCTACTTTCTCTACCCTCCTTTGATGTGGCAGGAGAGGATTCATTACCATTTTAACAAGTTCCTCCCTCAAACATCAACCCAAACAGCAAACTTTCAGTGAGGCCATGTGGGGAAGGGAAATTCCATCATTATCTCTTTTAATGGATGAAACTAGAAACTATATAAGCAATGTTTAATTCAGAAATCATTTATTTTGGCTTTCAATGGTGGCAAACACTGAGTCAGATACACAGGAGAGTACCAATATGGACAGATTACTTCCCCATCTTTTCTAGGACTTTACAAGAGACTTGGGTCAAATCTGAAGAGCCAAGACATGGTATGCAGTCAGGTGACCAAAGCCTGCAATGGAGAGACACACTTTGGTTCTTGAGAGAACAAGACTCAGTGGTTAAGAGAGTCTATTGCCACTGCAAAGGACTTGAGTTCAGTTCCCAGAACCTATGTTGGTCAGCTGATTCACAACCACCATTAAGTCCTGCTCCAGGGAATCCAATGTCCAATGTCTCTGGCCTCCACAGGCACTTGAAATCAAATCCAGGAACAGACACACACAAAAACATGAATGTGTGCATGCATGGGTGTACACACACACACACACACACACACACACACACACACACACACACACACACTCTCTCTTTAAAAAATAAAACCAGAAAGAAAGACACATCTTTCAGGACTCTGCAACACTGTATGTACATCAACTGTGCCTGCATGAATCCTTTATCTCACCATTCCCATTTCTATAACCTTGTACTTATAGATACCAGTGTTTTCAGAATAAAAAAGCATGGTTCAAATCTCACACTCCTTATTTTAAACTATTAAGTTTCATGTTCTACACATCTTCCCAATCCTCCTCTTAATGTAAGAGGTAAGGAAAATAAGGACAATGAGGGTATCCATGTGGTGGGCCATCCCTTAATCTAGTAGATTTGTAATGTACTTGCTTACACTCTGCCATAGGAGGGCAATGCATGGTTTAAGAAATACCACTTCAAGGATCTGAAGATAAGTATGACCTGGGGAACAATGAGAGTATAGGCTACGTTTTGTTGACTTTTAGAAATTCAAAATTTAGGCTGGGGATATAGCTCGATAGCAGAGTTATCATCTGTTATATATAATTCCCTGGGTTCTTCCTTAGCATTTCCAAAAGAAAAAAGAAAGAAAGAAAGGAAGGAAGGAAGGAAGGAAGGAAGGAAGGAAGGAAGGAAGGAAGGAAGGAAGGAAAAAAGGTAGACAGGCAGGCAGAGAGAGAGAGAGAGACAGAGAGAGAGACAGAGAAAGAGACAGAGAGAGAGACAGAGACAGAGAGAGAAAGAAAGAAAGAAAGAAAGAAAGAAAGAAAGAAAGAAAGAAAGAAAGAAAGAAAGAAAGATCCAAAATATACACAGCTCCTGAGTTAGAATTTTTCCAATTCTCTCTTTATAAAACTTTATCAGGGGAGAAGAATTTAGCTAGGCTAATAATTCAAACCCATTTGAAGAGAAGCATCTCTGTGATGGAGCTTGGTGAGTGGAACTCCTGCTGCTAAAGAGAGTATTTAAACTTATGCAACTTGAGTTATTTCTATTTTTATTTCACATAAAAATTTATCATGTGAAAAGTGTGTCTGCTCATGGTATTATTCATTTTAGACACTCTGAAATAAATAACTGTCAAACATGTAAGTTCTGTGTATTACATGTAAAAAGTAAATGAAACTCATGAAACAAATTATAATTGAGATGAGTAAAATGAGACTCAGGCCTCAAGAGAAAGGTCAGAAGACAGCACAAGGTAGGTACTCAGTGCAACTCTACTTTTTTCTTAAATCAAATCACAGAATCAGTTGCACACTGGGTCACTTGTCACAGGATATGAGAGCTGTAGGAGACTAGAGCAAATAAGAAGGTTGGATGGAAGCTCCGGTCCAGAGTCCATCGCCCTCTGCTCTCTCAGCTTCCTCCAAGAGGCTAATCTGTGTCTGTTCTACTCTAAGGGAACCAAGGGTAACCTGCTTTGGCTGAGGCTGTCCAACTGGTTTGAGAACACACCAATTTTCTTGACATTCATTCAAAACCACCCAGAAGGCTAAACTCGTCCTCATACTACTTGGGGAGCTTTTTCATTTAGCTTTAAATAACAGGTTCCATGGATTATAAACTTTAATGTTCCAGATGGCCCCAAATTGTTGGTCATGGCAACCACTCTAAATTCTTATATATCAGCAATCAAACACCAGGCATGAATCACCATTCTATACTATGTGTTGCTAGAGTTTTCCTGCCTGGCCCATAGTCTGGACAAATCTCTCTCACCCGCCAGTCCCAAGCCGCTCAAACCCGATCAAGTAAACACAGAGACTTATATTGGTTACAAACTGTATGGCCGTGGCAGGCTTCTTGTTAACTGTTCTTACAGCTTAAATTAATCCATTTCTATTAATCTATACCTTGCCACATGGCTCGTGGCTTACCGGCATCTTTACATGCTGTTTCTCTTCATGGCGGCTGGCAGTGTCTCCCTCACCCAGCTTCTTGTTCTCTCAATTCTCCTCTCTTAGTCCCGCCTATACTTCCTGCCTAGCCACTGCCAATCAGTGATTTATTCATTGACCAATCAGCAACACATTTGACATATAGACCATCCCACATCACTTCCCCTTTTCTTTTCTTAAAAAGGAAGGTTTTAACCTTTACACATCTCCAAAGTCAGCTTGGTATATTTGGGAATTTGGGCGTAGCTTCTCTTACTACTTCCTGCTGGAGGGGGGCGCTGTATCTTCTGGGGAAACAAAGAAAATTTTAGGATCATGGAGTAGTCCGTGAGGCTGTATCATCTGAGCCAGTTGTCTTGAAACGGTTCTGGATGTTGGATCATCTGGGCCATGGTGTCATCGGAGACCTTTCAGGGGGTCTTGGCTGGTCAAACCTGATGTATCTTACTCTGGAACAAATCCATAGCCTCTGGCTTTCTGTGGAAACAAAAGAGACTCTTTTCCAAAGCAACATATCCTTACATCCAAATTTTGAAGTCAAAGTATCTTTAAAATATACGTACTGGTTTAACTCAGCTTTCTTTACAATCAAACATCTCTCTGTAGTTAAGAATCCCAAAGACAACACAATCCAGACTCTCTGTGTAATAGTCATCTCTATGTGGCTTATTTTTTATATTAATTTGACTGTCTCTTTAAAGACTTTATTTTTTAAAACCATGTATTTGTTTCTATACTGTATATATCACCTTTTTTTGTCTCTTTCAAGCCTACGTATATTTTACACACATTTTAAACTATTACATCTGAATCTGTCTTATTGTAAACCTGTTGCTTTAAATTGCAGCCTTCTAAGCCTGAAACGGCACTGTGGCTGCTGGCTCCGCCCACTTTAGCTTCCCAACATGGCGGTTACCGCCAGCTCTGGGAACCATCAAGTCTCAGAAATAGTGGGTCTACGCTTTTATCAAAGCAGTGTGTAGCCCAGAAACCTCTTTTTTTGTTTTGTACTAACAAAGGCTAAATCCACAATGTAGCTTAATGTGCCACTTGCAGAGGCCTCATTCCCGCCATATGGCGGCAGGTCGAGCGCGCACGCCAGCAACCTGCCAGTAGCTCAAACCGGCAGCTGCCGCTCATTTGAGAGAGACAATTAGGAAGCTGTTTTTAGCTCCGTTTTAGAATCTTTTTTCTCAGGTTTTAGGTGGAAACTCTTGCCACCACGTTGGGCGCCATTTGTTGCTAGAGTTTTCCTGCCTGGCCCATAGTCTGGACAAATCTCTCTCACCCGCCAGTCCCAAGCCGCTCAAACCCGATCAAGTAAACACAGAGACTTATATTGGTTACAAACTGTATGGCCGTGGCAGGCTTCTTGTTAACTGTTCTTACAGCTTAAATTAATCCATTTCTATTAATCTATACCTTGCCACATGGCTCGTGGCTTACCGGCATCTTTACATGCTGTTTCTCTTCATGGCGGCTGGCAGTGTCTCCCTCACCCAGCTTCTTGTTCTCTCAATTCTCCTCTCTTAGTCCCGCCTATACTTCCTGCCTAGCCACTGCCAATCAGTGATTTATTCATTGACCAATCAGCAACACATTTGACATATAGACCATCCCACATCTGTCAGAAGTGACATGGATGGATGCATGAGTCCTGAAATTTGTGAGTGCTGAAGGCTCAGTCTCAAAATTGACGGGGTGTGTATCTATGGAAGTACCAAAACCATGTTCATTTCCAAAATAAATGTGAATACTTTTCTTTAAATTCATATAACAGACAGAAAACATTGGAAAATTATATACCATGTAATTTTCTGGTTTAATATTTTCCAAAAGAGCATATACATAGACCTAGGGGTGTAAATACATTGCTAGAACAGGGTTGTGTTAGGGTATCTGAAATCCTCTTCCAAGCCATAAACTATCAGTTTTTAATTACTATTCTTGTTGAAATCATATGTCAGGATATATGTCCTTCAAAACGTGACTAACACCCACACTAAGAACTGATCATGATTGTGGAGTGGTTCATAATTGAAGACTCCAAGATCTGCAGTCAGAAATCTGAAGAAGATTCAGGAGAAGTGATGGGGTAAATTTAAGTCCAAGTTCAAAGGAGGAAAATCAATGCTCAGACTCAAAGGAAAACAGGAAGAATTCTTTCTTTTCATCCTTTTATTCTGCAAAGTCCTTCAACAGATGAGATAACACCTTCTTCCATTCAGGGGAATGATCATCTGATGCCAGTCTACCAAATTCAAGTGTTACTTTCATCAGTAGACACCTACATAGACTCACCTAGAAATAACACTGAACCAACTGTCTGTGCATTTCATGGACTTCTCAAGTCCATGGCAATAAGGACATTTAAAGACAATTGCTCCCCATCATTTGTTCCTGATTCCACATGGA